>NC_137288.1:70752500-71952500 GCF_054371585.1 Giraffa tippelskirchi | reverse complement strand
CTTTGCATAACAGAAATAGACATAAGAATACAAATGGGAGAAAAAAAAAAGGGACTATAAGATATAAGAAGTTTCTGCATACAATTAAGCAAGCTACCAAGGAAACAATGGAATGTAAATTTTGGATACTCCCCCCAAAATCATTCTTTAATGTGATTTTTCTGAAGCTTAGTACTAGTTTGCACTCTGTGAACACATATAGTAGCTAATGACTGCAAGAGAAAAGTCAGGAAGGAAGGAATGGGTGGGGGTGGCCAAGACATTCTGAAAGTTTTTACTTGCCTACAGTCCACATAAAAATGATTGGAGTTAACCATATTTCAAAAATCAAGAGCAATTTGCTAAGCAAAAAAGAAAAAAGAAAAAGGAAAAAAGGACACCCTGAGTGAATCATGTTTTCTTTGGAATCCAGGATATCTTTTCACATAAATCTGCTTGCTTTAGGTTTATCCATCCAGTATCAGAAGCAGAAGCTGTGCCTTATCAAGACCTGCTATGGTGATTTTAAACTCAAGATCGGTGTTTTTAAACATGTCAGCTATAACAAGCTTTCCCTACAGTTTATGGTGACACACACCGGGAGACTAAATGAGGACAGCCCATAGGCTTAATTAAAAAAAAAAATCTCACTTATCCATCGCTTGTGAAGGTTCACTTGAACCACATAAAATGATGCTCTGTTATAAATAGCATACAGAAGGAGAAAGCTTTCTACTTTTCACCAGAAGGCACAATTCCAGCACACAGTGAGAAGGGCGGGGCGGGCTGCACACGAGGCCCCTCCCAGGGAGGACAGCAGCCGCAGGTGGGCTGCACCTCCTGCCCCGCCTGCCCCAGTTCCTGCTTTACCACCTCCCACACCCTTGGCATCCAGCTCCTACAGAAAAGCACAAGGGCGCCAAAACATTAACACTCCGGCAGCGAGAGACATCCATCTCTCAGAAATACCACCCGGGGTCTCTGCAACAAGTGATCCAAAGCAATTCAAAGAAAACAAACATAAAAGGCCCTCCCAGCTGAGCTCAAGAGACCATAGCCTTAAGACAGACAGAAAATGCTATTGGCACAACTTCCTCCTAGACAAACTACTAGAAAACAGCAAATGACCCAAAGCAGACATGAAATGTTAGGAAGGTGCTGACTGAATACTCTGCCCTGAAACGTTCTCCCCAAGCCAAGAGACATGGTCAAGACTCTGAACACAGGAAACTCTTAACCAACCTCCTCTCAACCCACCCACCAGATAAGCGCCGTCTGCACCCCTGCAGTGAGACACTCCAGTCACGCCCGCGCACTCTGCGGCCCCCACAGCATCAGAGCTCATCTCTATGTGGACCTACTGAGAGAGAGGTTCAAACCAGACCTGTAAGGCCAGCTGAATTTGTAATAATACTAACTTTCATATAAACAGGGAGCTGTAACTATAAAAGGAAACGTTATTTCCACAGGAACTAAACTGAGGGGCTTCCCTGATCGGTCCAGGGATTAGGAGTCCGCCTTCCAGAGCAGGGATGCATGTTCAATCCCTGGTCGGGGACTAACATCCCACCTGCGAGCTACAGCTAGAGAAAGCCCGTCACCACAGACAGGACACAGCCTGATAAACCGACACAATAAATGCACATGTGACACCATAAATAGATAAACATACACATACACATGGCTTCCCTGGGGGCTCAGCTGGTAAAGAATCCGTCTGCAACGCAGGAGACCTGGGTTCGATCCCTGGGTCGGGAAGATCCCCTCGAGAAGGGACAGGCTACCCACTCCAGTATTCTGAAGAATTCCATGGACTATATAGACCACAGGGTCGCAAAGGGTCGGACACGACTGAGCGACTTTCACTTCACTTCATATATATGTATAACTAAACTGAACGCTTTGGGAAAACCCAATAATCAATTAACAAAACAATATTAAAATAGGTTTGTGGCGAAACTGTAACTAGTAGGACACTAATAAAATTGAGTCCCCTGGTTCTGAGGCAAGAACTAAAATAACTGTTTTGTTACTGGCTTAGTTCTTGGAACTACCAGTCTAGGAATACTACCCGAGGAACTGGTGTTCTCTGCTCCTCTCAGACCCTTTCTTCAAGACGATGTTTCAGGGGTATCTCACCTCCATGCCTCCACACAAAGTCTAGGATAAGTACAAAAAATTACCTGAAACCATTTCATGGTCTGCTTTGACCAACTTCTTCAATTCACTGATTAAATGCTAGTCCCAACCTTATGAAACAAACTTAACACAAACTGTTCAAAGGGACAAAAATAAAACGCCATCACCTGGTTTGACAAAAGTGGCAAAAGGTGTGCAGCTTCCAAAGGTGGTTGCCGAGTAGGCAAAGGCAGAGCGACCATCCGCACCAGTTTCCCAAATTAGTCCCAGCGAGTGAGGCCGCTGTCCAGGGCCACCGCGCCAGACGCTCCTGACTACGTGTGCATGCGGGAAAGTTAACCTCTTATTCCTCTGCTTTGTGAACTGCATCATTAAATCACAGATGCCGGTCTTCTCCTTAGTACTGATCAAGAGAACCATATACTTAAATGAAAAGTCTGTGGCTAAAAGAAAGGGTGACAATAAAGCTTATGGGAGCACCTATTCTTTTTTAAAACATTGTGATAGAAGACACAACAAAAAATTTACCAACTTCACCGTTGTTTTTCCAACTTCACTTTTTTTTTTCATTTTTTATTGAATGATAATTGCTTTTGTTGTTTTCTGTCAAACCTCAGCATGAATCAGCCATAGGGGTACAGATATCCCCTCCCTTTTGAACCTCCCTCCGTTTCCCTCCCCACCCCACCCCTCTAGGTTGATACTGAGCCTCTGTTTGAGCTTCCTGAGCCATACAGCAAATTCCCATTGGCTATCTATTTTACTATATGGTAATATAAGTTTCCATGTTACTCTTTCCACACATCTCACCCTCTCCTCCCCTCTCCCCGTGTCCATAAGTCTATTCTCTATGTCTGTTTCTCCACTGCAGCCCTGTAAGTAAATTCTTCAGTACCATTTTCCTAGATTCCATATATATGCATTAGAATACGGTATTTATGTTTCTCTTTCTGACTTCCTTCACTCTGCATAACACATTCTAGGTTCATCCACCTCATTAGGACCGACTCACATGCATCCCTTTTTATGGCTGAGTAATACTCCATTGTGTGTGTGTACACTTCTTTACCCGTTCATCTGTCCGTGGGCATCTAGGTTGCTCCCATGTCCTAGCTACTGTAACAGTGCTGCAGTGAACAATGGGGTACACGTGTCCTTCTCAGTTTTGCTTTCCTCAGAGTGCATGCCTAGGAGTGCGATTGCCGGGTTTTACTCCTAGTTTCTTAAGGGGTCTCCGGACCCTCTTTCACAGTGGCTGGATCCGTTTACGTTCCCATCAGCTTCACAGGGGCAGCACCTGCCCCTGCAGGACCTCCTCATCCCAAACTAACACCTGTGTCCTTCAAACACTAATTCCCATTCTCCCCTCCTCCCAGCCCCTGACGACTCTAGGCACACACCTCACACAGAGGGAGCCACACAGGATTTGTCCTTCCGTAATGTCCTCAGGGTTGTCTATGTTGTAGCATATGTCAGAGTTTTCTTCCTTTTAAAGACCGAAACGGGGCCTTCCTGGTAGCTCAGACAGCAAAGAATCCACCTGCAATGCGGCAGACCTGGGTTTGATCCCCAGGTTGGGAAGATCTCCTAGAGGAGAGCACGACTACCCACTCCAGTATTCTTGCCTGAAGAATCCCGTGGACAGAGGAGCCTGGTGGGCTACAGTTCATGGGGTGGCAAAGAGTCAGAGATGACTGAGCGACTAAGCATAGCACACAAGGCTGAAATACACTGTTTACCCGTCTGTCCATGACACAGGCACACACGAGGCTGAAATACACTGTTTACCCGTCTGTCCATGACACAGGCACACACGAGGCTGAAATACACTGCTTACCCGTCTGTCCATGACACAGGCACACACGAGGCTGAAATACACTGCTTACCCGTCTGTCCATGACACAGGCACACACGAGGCTGAAATACACTGCTTACCCGTCTGTCCATGACACAGGCACACACGAGGCTGAAATACACTGTTGACCCGTCTGTCCACGGACACTTGGGGTGCTTCTACCTTTTGACTCTGGGGAATTATCTGTTATGAACATGGGTTTATATCTTCCAGATTCTTCTTTCAATTCTTTTGGGGTATATGCATGCCCAGAAGTGGAACTGCTGTATCACGAGGTAATTTTAATTTTTGTAGTAACAAACACATTATTTTCCGTAGCAAATGCACCATTTTATTAATATATTCTCATCAACAGTGCACATGGGTTCCAATTTTTCCACATCTTCATCAACAATGCTTTTTAATAACAGGCATATCATGAATGTGAGGTGCTATCTTGTTGTGTCTGAGTTGCATTTCTCTAATAATTACTAATGTCGAGCATTTTTCATGTGTTTATTGGCCATTTACATTAATACATCTTCTGTGGAGAAATGTTCATTCCTTTGCTCATTTTCCATGAGTTGGGGGTTTCTGTTTCGTAACTCTGACTTTTAAAACTTCCAGGTACCTTTCCTTCTTTTTCCATAAAGAGACCCCCCTCAAGGCACACCCTGGACGTCACCATGCCAGCCAGCACAGCCGGCCGCAGAGATGTAGAGATAAGTGCCAGTCCCTGTCCTTAGTGCAATTCCTGAGAACCCCAAAATAAAGAAAACTGTAAAAGAAAAAAAAAAGTTTTGCTTTGGAATCTTCCAGATTTGGGATCAAATTCCAGCTCTGTTATTTACTACAAATTGAGTAACATCTCTAAATCCCAGTTATCTTATTTATAAAATTCGAATACTATTTAATCACAAGGTGGTTGTGATAATGAAGTGAAATAAAAGTTTATGAAGCTTAGTCCAATGCGGTTTTTTTTTTTTTTTTTTTTTTACTGTATTAGGATTCATTTTCTTTCTCTTTCTGTCTGTCAAACTGATGGTCTAAGGCAGGCATGGAAAGAGAAAAGAGGGTGATAAAACAGATATTTAGGAAGCAGTAATCTCCCTATAAAGTATTCACTTCTTGCTACCTATAAATGATTATAGTTACTAATTATATATGGGTCAGAACAACTGACTGAAAATAGAATTGAAGTGTCAGTTGCTCAGTTGTGTCTGACTCTTTGCAACTCCATGGACTGTACCCCGCCAGACTCCGTCCATGGAATTCTCGAGGCAAGAATACGGGAGCGGGCTGCCATTTCCTTTTCCAGGAAGGAATCTCCTTCTCCTCGTTCCTTCTGCAGGGAATCTTCCACACCTAGGGATCAAACCTGAGTCTCCTGCACGGCAACAGATTCTCTATCTACTGCCTGAGTCATCAAAATACAGATAAAATTCAACTCACTCACGTAGTTTTCAAGACTCACCACTCTTGCCATGCCAAACGAAGGCATGGTTTTCTCTTCTCGAAAACAGAAATGCTGGACAGCACACTCCTTTCTACTCGAAGCTCCAACAAGATAATCCAGGAAAAAGACATGCCAGAAACGTGGCGAAAAAGCACCGTGTGCGGCTGATAGTGAAGACGTTTCAGCATCTGGAGGAGGAGTCCTGGGCTCTTTCTGACTGCGAGGAAGCTTTTTTCACCTCCTGCGCCACTTACGTCTATGCTGATGCCATCTTCCTCTCCAAAAAGCGATGCTACATATCTTAATAAACAGGGTTAAATTTCACTGTCTAGCTAGGTCAGTCTTGCTCAACGCCACCTCTAAAGTCTCATCACTAAGTTAGAAACCAGCGTCATTTTCTCCATCTCTGTCCCCAAGTACTGCCCACAGTTTCTGCTTCTGCTCCAACAAGGAGAGCCACTGCTTTGCCCGCTATAAACACTGCTGTCTCTTTTTTTCTGGATGATGTTAAATATCATTTGTAAATTGTATATGTAATTAAATTTTGGAAAATATCATTTAAGGCAACCAAACAGAGGAACACAGTGGGAATCTTAACACTGCTTCAGCTTCTGCCCAAATCCTCTCGGTCCTTTTGATGATGGTCAGAAGAGTCTTAAGCGGCTCTCTCTCTGCTGACTGTGGCATCACCCTGGCAGTCGCTGCACCGGGACTGTTCCGGGGGAACATCTGAGCTGCTATCACGTGCCTTCTCCACTCCCTCCCCGTCATCCAAACACTGTATTTAGTGAACAATATAAACAATACACCAATTAGAGTCCTTTAAAATTGAGAGTCAAACAGAAAACCATACCAATTATCTGGTTTTCCATGTTTCAGAACAACATAATTTTGGAGCTATGATTTATTTAAGTTATAAATAATGAGTTTTCAAATTATTCTCCCTTCCTCTAGCACTTAGGTCATATTAATCTTTTTTCCGCAAGTACATATATATTTTCTGACTTCATGACTCATTTTGCCCTGAGCAGACCATGCTTCAGTTTCTTGATTATGGCAAACTACGTCAAAAAAGAAGCCACAATTACTAAAGTCCAAAAAGAGACCCCTGTAATCTTCTGTTGATTTAAGCATCAGTGAAAGCAGATTTGTGCCCTAATCCAATTCACTCTGAGAAAGTCAAATTAAGACCCAGTGAAACGACAGGAAAATGCAGACCCAACGATGTAACACACACTGTTTGCTGTTTAGTCGCTCAGTCAAGTCCAGCTCTTTGTGACCCCACAGGCCGTAGCCCACCAGGCTTCTCTGTCCGTGGGATTTCCCACACAAGAATACTGGAGTGGGTTGCCATTTCCTTCTCCGACACACCGAAGCAGGCTATATCCCATTTTGTAAGTCAAGTGAGAGGTTTCTGGCGATCACTTCCTCATTTCTCCGGCACACAGACATACTCGTGGCTTTAGCAGTCTCTGAATTTGCACCCACTCACTTAAATGCAAGATGGCCTGCACTGGAGCATAGACCGTAAGCTTTTCTTTCCTCTAAAGACGAGGGTTTGTGGATGAGGCCACAAAACCTGTGTCATGACTTTACCACAGGTCACCAATTTCTATTCCATCATTTTAAGGCAGGAACTAAAATCAGAACCTGTTCCTGTTTTCTCAAAACTAGCTCAGGGTGAGAACACTAATTACACTAGAAATCTCTGTTCTCCCTTTGAGATGATGCTCCAGCAGTAGGTTTCTTGATCATGAAACTACTGACACGGAGCTATCTGCTTCTTTCCTGAGGTGCTATCCTGCGGGTTATGGGGCCCTGAGCTGTCTGATGACAAGAGATGTCAGAAACAATCCCCTAGTGTGACAGCCAAAGGCATCTCATGGAAGTGAGCGCCTGCCTCTGAGACGGTCCACTCTCTGTCTGTTTCCACACGAAGTCAAGGGTGAGGGCTGTGTGACCGAGAGAGAGCATGCTGGCACAATGCTGCCCCCGGTCTCAGATGCTGGGGCTGGAGCTGCCGGGGCCCCCGCTGCCTCAGCTCTGACAAGCGGGCTGGCAGGAGGTCCCTCCTCGCTCTGGACATCCTTCTTCTCATCCTCAGGCCCTTGGATGAGAAATCAGATCTAGATTTTGACAAGTATGAGTTTGCTAGAAGTATAAATACTCCCTTTTCTCCCATTACTGGGGCTGTTATGCTACTCATTTCACCCTGTATGAAAGATAGTTTAATTAGGTTAAGATAGAACTGGTAGCTGCTTTAAAGAGGGGAAAAAAGGAGGAGGAGAAAGGGCAAAGAAAAGCTTTTCTTCAAGGCTTCAAGTATCGCCTTGATAATGGTGGTATTCACGGACCAAGAAAGATACCCAACTCGGGCGCAGCCCAGTGGCCTCTTGTTGCAATGCCCATGACAATGCGGCATTCATCTGAAGGCTTCCGAGGAGGAGCAGCAAAGTCTAGGAACTACTCAGGTCACTCACCTTACTTTTTTTTTTTTAACTCCAAAAACAAATATTTTAATGCATCAAGTTTTATTTAGCATGGGCACCATTTCCATCTTCTGGCAAGAATGATGTTTTATTGGTCCCTAAACTATTTAAGAGAATCTCATAAACTTTCACCAAAGCTATTTACTTATGACAGCTGAAATCAACCCAAACCATGGTAAGTGCTCAAAATGTTATAAAAGCAAATAAATTCATTTTACTCCAACACAAATTGATGCCAAAAAAACAAAACAGTGCTCTGCTGCAAAAACACCTGATCTTAATCTGTCAAAAACTACACTGCTCTTTGCTACACGACCTCCAGCACTGAAAATTACTATCCTTGCTACTTTCTCTACCCTTGGCTGCATCTTACTCAGGGATAGATATTAAAGTCAGTGAAGAATGGGGTAAAAATCACATATGTTACTGAAATTATCCTTGTAAATTCATTTGTAAATTCTTTGACATACACAAATGCAATGTTTATCCAAAACATGGAGTACGTATGTATATATGGCTGAATTCATCTCAGTTAAATTTGCACATGACGTGCCTACACTACAATGAAACAGTTTTGAGCAAGAATATTCATCAACGGCAGGGAGAGCTCTGTTATGTATTATTCAATCCTTCATACTGTGAGGTCGTATCTTTCAGTATCATACAGCTGTGACTATAAAAAGTGATATCCTTTAAGGCAATGATTTTGTTGTCATTGTTCAGTTGCTTCATCAAGTCCTCCTCTGCGTCCTTATGGACGGAAGCACACCAGGCCCCTCTGTACTGCACTGTCTCCTGGAGCTGCTCAGACTCGTGTCCACTGAGGCGGTGATGCCATCCAACCATCTCACCCTCTGTCGTCCCCTTCTCCTCCCGCCTTCAATCTTTCCCAGCATCAGGGTCTTTTCCAATGAGTTGGCTCTTCTCATCAGGTGGCCAAAGTATTGGAGCTTCAGCATCAGTCCTTCCAGTGAATATTCAGGGTTGATTTCCTTTATATTGTGATCCAATCCTGAAGTATTGTACCAATGTTCAAATATCCCAATTCAATCAAGGAAAACTGCTATGTCTTGTTCCTTACATCTACTGCATATTTTTTGTAATTATGTAAATAAATGGTAGGTAGTCTACCTGATGCTCTGTTGTTTCTACATATCCTTGCAAATGCAGGCAAAAACCACGCTTAGGAGACCACTGCTCAGCCGGACACACGCGTATTTGCTGAGAGGCCATCCTGCCCCAGTGAAGTGGACTAGCATTAGCACACTGAAAAGGAAAGAGGCAGCCAAGCGTTGGTGTAAATATGTAACAAAGACAAACCTCTTCTGTTTCTGAAAAGCATGAAATCATAAACATGGCTGACGGTACATCATCACAATAGGCCTTGGGACAACAGAGAATTCACGGTCACATCCAAAAACAATGCAGAACAACAATGAAGAGCCACTGAACCCCTCACACCGCCACCAGGCACCGTCTGTAATGGGAGTGACTGGCACTTTCTCACCAAACATCCCTTAGTGGCCAAGACAGCTTCTCAGGGGATTCTCCACCCGATCAACGGAAATCACAGTTGAAAGTTCCCCAGCGTATCCCAAACCAACTAAAATCCAGGGACTATAGGTCCTTTGGAGAAGGCAATGGCACCGCACTCCAATACTCTTGCCTGGAAAATCCCATGGACGGAGGAGCCTGGTGGGCTGCAGTCCATGGGGTCGCTAAGAGTCGGACACGACTGAGCGACTTAGTAGTAGCAGTAGTAGTATAGGCCCTCTTGAAGAGGACACACAGCACGTCAGAGCTCTCTCTGGGCTGTGTGTCCACTGAACACGCAGGATGAAAACTGGAGCTTCAAGTGCACAAGACAGGTTTGCTCTGAATCCAGGAAAATTAAAATCATGCACATTTTGAAAGATTTAATAATGATGGGAAGGGTTAATTTGGGGGAGGAGCTGCGTGCGTGTTCAGTCACTTCAGTTGTGTCCCCGTGGGACCCTTCGTGTTGTGACTCCTTGTGACCCCAGGCACTGTAGCCACCAGGCTCTTCAGTCCATGAGATTTCCCCAGAAGAATACTGGAGTGGACTGCCATCCCCTTCTCCAGGGGATCTTCCCGACCCAAGGACTGAACCCGCATCTCCTGCACTGCAGGCAGATTCTTTACCACTGAGCTACGTACCTCCAAATACATGGGTTTCCACATGGAGCCAGAAAGAGGAGTGTAAGGTCACCTCAGAACCTGGGGGTGGGGCCGGGGTCAGAGGCAGGGAGATGGGCTGAGACAGGTCCTCATCAGGGAGGGCCTGACGGGCACAGCAGAAGCCAGAGCTCAGCGCCCGGGGTACCGAGTCAGCTCAGACAGGGACAAGACCCAGCATCTCCAGACAAGCAGGAGGACGCAGCAGACAGCTCCCTGCCTCCTGCCCGTGGCCAGCCTCCTGGAGACAGGCTGAGGGAGCAGCCCACATGAGGGCAAGATGGGAGCAGCACTCTGACAGAAAACTGCACCCGAGTTACGACTCTTCAGCCTGACTGTTCATAAAGCCACCGATTATTGAGCGCCTATAAAGTACGCCAGGTACCTTAGTTAATAAGTCCTCAAAAAATCCTGTAACTTCCCTCATAGCTCAGTGGGTAGAGAATCTGCCTGCAATGCAGACCCGGGTTCAATCCCTGGGGCGGGAAGATCCCCTGGAGAAGGAAATGGCAACCCACTCTGGTATTCTTGCCTGGAGAA
This sequence comes from Giraffa tippelskirchi, assembly GCF_054371585.1. Lineage (NCBI taxonomy): Eukaryota > Metazoa > Chordata > Mammalia > Artiodactyla > Giraffidae > Giraffa > Giraffa tippelskirchi. The sequence continues at coordinate 71,941,867 of NC_137288.1, read as the reverse complement.
TCCCATGGACAGAGGGGCCTGGCGGGCTACAGTCCGTGGGGTCGCAAGAGTTGGACACGACTTAGCAACTAAACCACCACCACAAAAATCGGGGAAGGCAAATATGATCAACCCATCTCAGCAAGAAGGAAATTTAAGAGTTGGAAAAGCTACATAATTTTCCCAAATTCAAATAGCCAGTAAGAGGCAGAGCTAACCTGTCAGCCAAGGTATTTCTGATTTTAAAGCTACTGTTGTCAAACTGACAAGAACAAATTGCCTATCACCTCTAAATACACGTTTTCCCCATCTAAACACATAACCCAAAAGGTTAAAGTGACTGGCAGTATGCTGCCTTAGGTTCCGATCGCATTTAACCATTTGTTATGTATCACACTTTGCAGGAGACTGGAAGGACTTGAGATAGGTTACGATACCAATGACCACAATGTCAGGAGGGAAAGAGGGCTGGTCTGCTGAGAGGCATCGCTGTAAACACAGAGGGACCGCGACCCCTCCGGATCGGGTGCTGGCAGCAAGCACAGGCCGAGCACTGGACGGGCCTCAGCGCCGGTCTCCGACCGGCAGCATCGCTGTGTCTGGGAACTCAGAGACCTAAGTTCTCAACCTCATCCCAGACCTACTGTGTGAGCAACTCGGGATGGGGCAATCATCTGTCTCACCAATCTTAGAGGCAAAATTTGGGGCTCAGCAAAGAATCCGCTTGAACTGCAGGAGACCCAGGTTTGATCCCTGGGTGGGGAAGATCCCCTGGAGAAGGGAATGGCAACCCACTCCAGTATTCTTGCCTGGAGAATTACATGGACAGAGGACCCTGGCAGGCTACAATCCACAGGGTTGCAATGAGTTGGACACAACTGATCGGCTAACACTTGACTTGCTTTCACTTTCAGAGGCAATGTTGATACCCTTGCTAAAGTTTGAGGACCACTGAAATACAGAATACAGAGTGGGACATAGTACTCTATAGTATTTCTTAAAACTGACACGTATCTAATGTCAATGGAGAATTATATGAACTTTAAAACTGATATGCTAAAGTAGATACATTAAGCCAAGTCAATTATAAAGTCTCAGATGATTTCCAAAGGTAAAAATGATTGAAATTCTTGAAACAGTGATAAAGCCAAAAACAGCATCCTAAAGACAAACCCTTATTAAAGACAAACCTCCAATAAATCATATATAGTGTTTCATACCACAGGTGCTACCAAAAAAAATTACAAGTGTGGCACACAGACTAGACCATTTTTCAGCCTTTTACATGCTTCAATGTTCTGACAAATTAAACAAATTCGACCTTCCATTCTTGCAAAAGCTTAAAGATATCTGGAGAACTATCCCATATTTACACAACCTATAAAAATTCCCCAAAGTGAAAAAATCACTGGCTCATGTTTGAAATTAGATAATTTTACAGTGTTAAAAGAAAATAGACATTTAGTCATTTCATTAGACCCTATTATTTTATAAATTAGGGAAATGAAGACCAAAAGACTCATGTGACAAACTGGCTACTGACAGAACTAAACCTCTTGAGAGTACCTTGGACGCAAGGAGATCCAACCCGTCCATCCTAAAGGAAATCAACCCTGAATATTCACTGGAAGGACTGATGCTGAAGCTGAAGCTCCAATACTTTGGCTACCTGATGCGAAAAGCCAACTCTCATTGGAAAAGTCCCTGATGCTGGGAAAGATTGAAGGCAGGAGGAGAAGGGGATGACAGAGGATGAGATGGTTGGATGGCATCATTGACTCAATAGACAAGAGTTTGAGCAAACTCCGGGAGATAGTGAAGGACAGGGAAGCCTTGGCATGCTGCAGTCTATGGGGTCACAAAGAACTGGACACGACTGAGCGACTGAACAAAAACTAAAACAGAGTCTGGGCCTTCTGACCTCCAGTCCAGAATGCTGTCAACTACCACTCCACCTCAGCCATGATTTAACTTAATTTTTTTTAAAAAAAGAAAGACCTAATGATATTTCAGCAATTTCCAAAAAGCTTCTAGAACATAAATTTAAAGCTTTAAATATATATATATATATACATATATATACATACATACATACATACATATATATATATATGGGCTTCCCTAGTAGCTCAGATGGTAAAGCATCCACCTGCAATGCAGGAGACCTGGGTTCGATCCCTGGGTTGGGAAGATCCCCTGGAGAAGGGCATGGCGACCCACTCCAGTATCCTTGCCTGGAAAATTCCATGGACAAAGGAGCCTGGCAGGCTATGGTCCAAGGGGTCGCAAAGAGTCGGACATGACTGAGTGACTAACGCACACGCACACACACACATATATGTATGTATTATGTATATTATTTGGCTGTTTCTCTTAAAGAATTGACAGAAATCATGACCTGACAAATTGAACAAAAGATATTGTATCTTTTTGTATCTGCATACCAGCTCCAGTCCCAAGAGACAGTATCTGCTTCTACCCTAACTGAATTCTGTACTGTGTAATGAAATGGTAAATCAATTATTGAGTAATTCAAACAGACAACTGTATGAATTAGTACCTGTTTAGCCACATGTTGCATTTATCACTTTGATTCCGTGAGGATAGTTCTAAGGGTTCCATTCATCTAGGTACAAGGCACCTCCAGGCACAGGGACGCAGCAGTGAGGGCAGGGAGTGACCAGAGGCCAGGCCTGGCTCTCCTGCGGATCCCAACCGGCCCGGGGTGGGGGACGTAGGCAGTGAAGTAGGGTCAGGAGTAGGGCGCCGCAAGGGAAGGCTCTGCTGAAGACTCTGAGGGGGCGACATTCGATCTGAGACCCGGGCAGGCGGTGGAGGGTCTGGAGGAAGAGGATTACAGGCAGAGGTGACCACAAGTGCAAAGGCCGAGGAGTCGTCCCCGGGGGGGCTGGAGGGCAGAAGGGACCAGCCCCCAGGGGACAGGGAGCGAAGCTGAGGCCCCGAGCTTGCAGGTGTGGGAGGGTGTCTGGATTTCATTCTCAGTGCAATGGAAAACCCCGGGAAGGGTTCTAATAGGAGCAGAACGGGATCTGATTACTTATGAACACAACACAGTCATTACAAATTCCAAATGCGCCTGTGAGTTTATCACCCCCCAGCAAATCTCATTACCTGAACTAAAGGTATACAAGCCCACAGCTAACCTCATGGGACCACAGGAGGTCACATTAAGAAGGCTTAATTTAGAATATTTCCATAGCATAGTTTGAGCAAACATGCTAAGGAATGACTCAAAATCTATACCATATCATTAAGCTATAAATATTAAACCAATACATTAACACGTAGTTACTTTACAGGCTAAATTATTTTATTTTATGGATACTCAGCCTGTGTGCTAGTGAGAACAGCAGTCATAAACAATTTAAGGAGATCCCTGTTAGAACTTTAATGCTACCTCCATTTAAAAAATCCTCCAAAGAACAAACTCAATATGAACACCTGCCTCTCTCCCACGGATTATGCCACTGAGTCTTTCAGAGCCTCAGGGAAGCAGTTTCCACACAGTAACAGGGCTGAAAGCGGCACTGAAGTCAGTCTTACAAAGGAAAACAATTTAGAGCAACTATAGTGTTATGGTTATTTTCTGAAGAAGCTGCTTAAAACAGAGAGTGAATAAGAAGGTGATACATAGGAATGAGAACCAAGAAGGTTTTTTTCTTTTTTGAAGAGCTATTTTCGTTGGTTTGAATTTTGCTTTTGCTATTTATTTGATTTTCCGTATTATTTTGTTTGATTTGTACATAGAAAAAAAGCGAATGCTTTTACAGCCTGAGAGAATCAGCTCACAATGTAGGCAGACTGATGATACAAAAGAGAAGGACCAGGTTTCCAAGGAGAGGTCATGAACACAGGTGGAATCGTTACTCTGAAGAATCATTTCAAGCAGTTTCAAATTTACTACAATTTGAAGTGCGTGTGATGCCTCTTTTAAAAGAAAGGATAGGGATCGTCAAGGTATTAGCTCAGTCAAGGGTAAGGGTAGAGATAATTTATTGATACTAAGTGGCCTTTATGTCAAAAGCTTTCACATTTATCATCAACTTAAACATCACAACTTTGCAACTCATTTGTAGGTGATGCATGAGAGGCTCAGAGAAGTCACGTGCCTTCTAAGGTCAAAGCTTCAGCTGGCAGCAGAGTGAGGCTCAGAATGAAGGTGATCGGACGCCAGCGCCCTTGGACTTCCCCACGCCCTGCTACACACGTGACGCTGTGGAGGCGTCTCAGCAAAGCAAGACCTTTCATTCAGCTACAGTAACACGTGGCAAGAGAAAAAAGACTGCCTAGGACCACCTCTTCCATGGCCTCGAATCGAGCCCAGCTAATCGGATCCTAGACAACAGGCAGAGTGAACCAACTTATGCAACAAAAAGGTTGTCATTTCTTTTACTCAATTCACAGCAGCATCAAGAACACCTTTTCACTTCTTTGCATTTCCTCATAGTTAAAATTCTTTGTATTTTCACTAAGAACAAACAAGCAGAATACTCTTTCCCCCAGACACCCTGCAAAAACATATTCAACAGTGCTCTCCCCGAGTCTGGCACCTTGTGGTGACAAAGAAGGATAAACAAAGAGGACACACAAGGAAACTGACAACAAGAAAACATGACATTAGACAATATTCTGCAACAAGAACTTGGACCATAGTATTTTGTTAAAAAAGGTCTGTGACTGTATTCATTCATCTATTATGTTTATGCATCAAGATTACTTCATATGGTTCGTTAGTAGATTGCAAGTTGACATGCTAGAGATAATACTGAAAGGAAATACATAATAACATATCTGGAAATGAAAATATTCATTAGACTGGCCATGCTAATTGGCATCTACAAACCTAGTTTGAATGAAAATGTTTGAAAATTATGGGGCAAAGATGATGGCCTTCTGGTCAACAGAACTATGTTGTGCACGATTTCAAAAAAATCCCTCAAGCATGGCGTTTGATGATGCAAGCGCAAGAAGAACAAGAAGTGATGATGCATTGTTAGACACGTATTTGAATATGGAACCCCTACTTACAAGATGAGCATCTCCAGACGCATGCATAAAAGATGGCCAGCATTTAATTGTATTCAGAGAATGCTACTCACTTTGAATGTTGAGTTCAGTCGCTCAGTCGTGTCCGACTCTTTGCAACTCCACGAACTGAAGCACACCAGGCCTCCCTGTCCATCACCAACTCCCGGAGTCTACCCAAACCCATGCCCATCGAGTCAGTGATGCCATCCAACCATCTCATCCTCTGTCGTTCCCTTCTCCTCCTGCCACCAATCATTCCCAGCATTAGGGTCTTTTCCAATGAGTCAGCTCTTCGCATGAGGTGGCCAAAGTATTGGAGTTTCAGCTTCAACATCAGTCCTTTCAATGAACACCCAGGACTGATCTCCTATAGGATGGACTGGTTGGATCTTCTTGCAGTCCAAGGGACTCTCAAGAGTCTTCTCCAACAACACAGTTCAAAAGCATCAATTCTTCGGCACTCGGCTTTCTTCACGGTCCAACTCTCACATCCATACATGACCACTGGAAAAACCATAGCCTTGACTAGACGGACCTTTGTGGGCAAAGTAATGTCTCTGCTTTTTAATATGCTATCTAGGTTGGTCATAACTTTCCTTCCAAGGAGTAAGCGTCTTTTAATTTCATGGCTGCAATCACCATCTGCAGCGATTTTGGAGCCCACAAAAATAAAGTCAGCCACTGTTTCCACTGTTTCCCCATCTATTTCCCATGAAGTGATGGGACCAGATGCCATGATCTGAGTTTTCTGAATGTTGAGCTTTAAGCCAACTTTTTCACTCTGCTCTTTCACTTTCATCAAGAGGCTCTTTGGTTCTTCTTCCCTTTCTGCCATAAGGGTGGTGTCATCTCTGTATCTGAGGTTATTGATATTTCTCCCGGCAATCTTGATTCCAGCTTGTGCTTCATCCAGTCCAGTGTTTCTCATGATGTACTCTGCATATAAGTTAAAAAAGCAGGGTGACAATATACAGCCTTGATGCACTTCTTTCCCGATTTGGAGCCAGTCTGTTGTTCCATGTCCAGTTCTAACTGTTGCTTCCTGACCTGCATACAGGTTTCTCCAGAGACAGGTCAGATGGTCTGGGATTCCCATCTCTTGAATTTTCCACAGTTTGTTGTGATCCACACAGTCAAAGGCTTTGGCATAGTCAATAAAGCAGAAATAGATGTTTTCTGGAACTCTCTCGCTTTTCCGATGAGCCAATGGATGTTGGCAATTTGATCTCTGGTTCCTCTGCCTTTTCTAAAACCAGCTTGAACATCTGGAAGTTCACGGTTCACGTATTGCTGAAGCCTGGCTTGGAGAATTTTGAGTATTACTTTACTAGCATGTGAGATGAGTGCAATTGTGCAGTAGTTTGAGCATTCTTTGGCATTGCCTTTCTTTGGGATTGGGATGAAAACTGACCTTTTCCACACTGCTGAGTTTTCCAAATTTGCTGGCATATTGAGTGCAGCACTTTCACAGCATCATCTTTCAGAATTTGAAATAGCTCAACTGGAATGCCATCACCTCCAGTAGCTTTGTTCGTAGTGATGCTTTCTAAGGCTCACTGGACTTCGCATTCCAGGATGTCTGGCTCTAGGTGAGTCATCACATGATCTTGATTATCTGGGTCATGAAGATTTTTTTTTTTTTTTTTACCATTCTTCTGTGTATTCTTGCCACCTCTTCGTAATATCTTCTGCTTCTGTTAGGTCCCTACCATTTCTGTACTTTATTGAGCCCATCTTTGCATGAAATGTTCCCTTGGTATCTCTAATTTTCTTGAGATCTCTCGTCTTTCCCATTCTGTTGTTTGCATTGATCACTGAGGAAGGCTTTCTTATCTCTCCTTGCTATTCTTTGGAACTCTGCATTCAGATGGGAATATCTTTCCTTTTCTCCTTTGCTTTTCGCTTCTCTTTTCACAGCTATTTGTAAGGCCTCCTCAGACAGCCATTTTGCTTTTTTGAATTTTTTTTCCATGAGGATGGTCTTAATCCCTGTCTCCTGTACAATGTCACGAACCTCTGTCCATAGTTCATCAGGCACTCTATTTTGAATGTACACACTACTTTTAATGTACACATCTTAAAAATCTAGAAAACGGTGAATAAGAATTTGGGTTCGCTATCCTCATATCCTTATTTAATAGTCAGAATACAGTTGTTTCTCATTATCCTTATACTGTTCTGCAAATTATGTGTAAAATGGCTTAAAAAGAAAAACTTTTGAGGAGCCATTTAACCCAGATTGAAAAATGGTAACAGATTATTTTTCCTGATAAATGGAAGAATAAAGCAGGTTTGAGTCAGCTCTGTGAAAGCTTAAAAGATGTCTTCTGCAAAGATAAAATATGCACTTTTGAATCCTGGCAGGATTAAACAGGAGTTTGTTGAAAATTATGGTTGCCTATCTTCCATCTCCAAAGCAATCAAAGCTAATTACTCTACTCATTTCAGAGTCAGAAATCATCTTTTTCAGCTGGTCAATAATCTTCATGATAAGCTTCAAAACTCTGTAGAACAGCCTGGAAACCAGGGACCACATGAAATCTTCTATAAGACTATTCCTACCTCTAGACTTCTGATTTCACAGAAGTGAAAATTTTGGTCAAGACTTACATCCAACAGCCTATTAAAGTTCAAATGTAATTCCGTCTAATCTACAGCTTCAAATCCCACTGACTACTCTGTTTCTTTAAACGAATCATCTCAGAAACTTTGTATACAGAATGCTAAGTGAATGTGCAGTTCTTAATGATTTTCTAGACATCAAAGTCTGGTACTTTGTAAATGTTTTGGCTGAACCACATGGGCCCTTAGCCTCTTGGCCAGGGGTCGAACCTGCGCCCCTTCACTGGCAGACCCGAGTCTCAACCACTAGACCGTCAGGGAAGTCCTTTTTTCCCTGAATCCTTACCATTATCCTTATTAGCAATCATTTTACACATGATGAATTAAACTTTCAAAAGTCTGTCCCCTATCCAGCAGTGATGATTAAGGAGTGTAGCAGACATCACTAACAGACTGTCATCCCTACAACACGAGACCCCTAGAGAGTACAGCATGTAAACCATTGTTTTGATGCCTATAAAATAACTTAATTGTAGTTTTGATACTTAAAGGCTTACCTAGATATAAACTGTTTATCCTAATAGACCCAGCTTCCAAGATTTTAAATCCTTGTGTTGCTTTTCAATCGTATTTTTTCATCTCCTTTTTCATGATTAGGTAATCATATAATTTTTCATCCCCACCCACATACTTGCTTCATACTATCACTTCGAATGTCTATAAGCAGCCTCTTTCCCAACTGCATATTTCTAATACCAACCACATAACCAAGCTTAGCAGAATTATACTAAAGATAATGACATCTGAGCTCAGTACGGGTTACTGGCACTAATTTGGAAAATTCAGATCATTTTTTCCTGCCTATTTTCCTGTTTCAGCCTATATTCCAGATACACGAATGAGGCTGTGACAGAGTCTGTTGTTGTTTCTGCTGTTCGCAGAGGAATATAATTTTTAAACTCAAATTCCAAGAGTGTTATAAAATAGCCTTCTCCAGCCCCAGCAACGATACCATCCCTGAGTTATTTTCCAGAAGAGGCTCAATAAGGCCGTACTTCCTGCCTCACAGGTCAGGGCTGGTTCCGTTTTGGGATCTCCTCCGTCGCATTCAGCCTCTGACTTCTCAAGGTGTCCACTCACAGATCCGGGGTTGAGGAACAGGAGAGAATGTTGTCTTTGTAACAGTTTTCATTTTTGTTTTTCTTTAATCACAGCAGCTGAAATTTTGCAGCCAAGCTGTGGCTTCTTTAACTACCACACTGCAGTTCTCCAACTTTTCATTTTAGGCTTCTCTGCGTAGTTTCTTTCTAAAGTAGACAGTCGATAAATTTACAAAACGGGGATTCTTGGCAACCCCCTTTTCCCAGACGCAGAAGTGCTAGCGGGTTCTCATCCCTCTCCTAGGAGCCCTAAGATGCCTTGAGCCTCACATCAACCCTCTTCTCCACGTTCTATGTGGTAATTAGTGCCAGCCAAACACTGCATCTTAGCATCTTTTGTTCCAAACCACTTCTTGGATAAAGGGGCCAGGTTTTAAGTGGGCCACTTCTTGAACCGATTAGCTTTCTGCTATTATGTTCTATAAAACCATACTTGGGGTGAGGGAGGGACAATTTCTCTAACATAAAAGCACATGCTGTATCTTCTCCTCTGTGTCCCCAACCACATGCTACCGCCAGGTTCAAACAGCTGCTGCCTACTTCCCTAGTCAGAAATGCAATTAGATACAAATGTTTTCAGAGAGCTCAGTGCCTGTGCCCTAAAGCTCCGCGGCAGCAGTAACTCTCATGAGTCATTACTGAGGGTTCCACGCCTAGGCCGCAGGTGAGTCAGGCCCCAAGCCATGAGGGCACCTCACTTCACGCGCTCAGAAACGGAATCGGGCTCTGCCCCGTATGGACGGCATCGTTCACATGTGGAGGAAAGGACCAAACACAACAGAGAACTGCAGATGACTCTCTAGTCTCACGTAGTAACGAGTGCCTTCCCTCCAACTCTAGGGCTCCCCCGTGGGAGCCGCTGTGGTTTGGCTCCCATGACCCAGCGTGAGCCCACTTCCCACCGTGAGCCAAGGGCTTCTGAAAAGTCATCCCTTCGAAATTACTCATTTTAGCTTTAACTTTCTCTGTTCTCATTGGTAAATTAACTTTCTTGATCTGATACTGCCTGATTTCAGTATTCTGGGGCACCACAACACTACGTTAGAGCCTGGTACCGAAGCTTTACTTGAAGAGACATCTATGCCATTTGCTCTTCCCACTCGCCTCCCCCCACCAGCACTTCCAGGAATCCAAGGGTTTGGCAGAGGGCTGGCTGCAGGAGCTAGGATTTTATCTGTGGATGGCAGCGAATTATAAAAGTAACAGGTCCTAGCTTGTTTCCACCTTCCACTCCCAAGAATATTCATAAAGCTATACATTTGGGCTTCCCAGGTGGTGCTAGTGGTGAAGAACCCACCCGCCAATGCAGGAGACCTAAGAGAAGCAGGGTTGATCTGTGGGTCGTGAAGATCCCCTGCAGGAGGGCCTGGCAACCCACTGCAGTGTTCTTGCTTGGAGAATCACAGACAGAGGAACCTAATGGGCTACAATCCATAGGGTCGAAAAGAGTTGGACATGACTGAAATGACTTAGCACCCACGCATACATTTGTAGACAGTTTAGTTTTCAAAAATGGTTGTCTTTTACCCTCAGAAAACAGCCCCTCAGAGTCAGTGATCAGTGACTTGATTTAGATGAAGGCTTTGGAGCTGAGGTGAAAAGAGATTCAGTACCTATCACACCTGTGCACCCATCCCTCACCCCAGCAAAGTTTGGAACTAGTGAGAAACAGACAAGAAACCAGACAGAAGGAGGTAAAAACATCAGCTTTATTACTAACAAAGCCTTGGCTGGACAAGGTGGTACAGGTCAGCTGGCCAAGCGGTCTTGCTACTGTTTCAGCGCTGTTGCTACTACTGTTAGGCCGCTTTACCCACCCCGTCACCTTCCTGCAGAGGCCTGCCCTGCAACACTGAGAGCGTGACGGGGCAGGGCCCCACGCAGCCTGTCTGCAGGACAGGACAAGCTGAACCAGACGACATCCCCTGCCAGAGGGAGCAGGGAGGGCGGGCTCCCGGCCCTGATGCTGGCAGGAAGCTCCAAGGCCCCACACTGCTCTCTCAGACTGAAACGTTTCCCTCTCCCCTCCGTCCAAACCCTGTTCACGTGCATTATTCACACTCTCTTCAACCCTCCTGTTTGTAGAAATCTTTGCTTACTAAAAACTAGGTGACAGGGGCTTCCCTAGTGGCTCAGTAGTAAAGACTCTGCCTGCCAATCCCGGAGACCCAGCTTCAACCCAGTCCAGGAAGATCCCACAGGCCATAACCCCTGAGCCGGGGCTCAGAGGCGGGAACCGCAGCTCCGGACGGCCAAGCGCCTGGAGCCGTGCTCCACAACGAGAGAGAGGCCAGAGAACAGCTCACCACAACCAGAGCGAAACCCACACAGCAACAGAGACGCGGCACAGCCAAAACTAAAATAGACAGAATAAAAAACGGATCCTCTATAAATCCACTTACACAGCCCCAGAACCTGTAGCAGACTTCCCCATGCCAAAAAGCAACGAACAATGGAGGGCTGTTAACTCATCTGCATTCTTCTCTGGGGATATTTCAAGACACGTGACCCAATGTCTTAGATATGATGATGATTACTAATATCAATGCACACATCAAACATGAGTGAAGCTTAATTTAAGCATAAACACAAGTTTTAACATTTTCTCCCCACATCCAAATGCATGTATCTGCATTTTCCATACAGTGTGAGCTCCCCTCTTTAGAGACCACCACCTCCAGCAAAGGGCTTCCCAGTTGGTGCTAGCGGTAAAGAACCTGCCTGTCAGTGCAGGAGACCAAAGAGACTTACTTGGGTTCAATCCTTGGGTAGGGAAGATCCCCTGGAGGAGGGCATGGCAACCCACCCCAGCATTCTTGCCTGGAGAATCCCACTGACAGAGAGAAGCCTGGCAGGCTACAGTCCATGGGGTCGTAAAGAGCCAGACAGGACTGAGGCGACTTAGCACTCATGCACACACACACCTCCAGCAAAACGGAGTGACTCTGCAGCCGGACTTCAAGGGAAATACTAGTAACTGGTAGGATGTGGAGAAGGAAATGTTGCAAGACCTGAGACCCAAAACAGGATGGTGGTGATAAACATGACAAGGCTATGAATGCAACGATACAGGTCCAACAACAGGATTTGGAAAAAGGTTAGAACTGAGGGTCTAGAGAAAGGAAATGAAGGAGGAGACAGAACTTTAGATGATTTCAAGGTAACAATCTTGAATGACAGAGAGCATGTCAGCATTAATAACTGCATTAATCAGAAATAAAAATGGACAAACAGCAATTTGAAGGCAGTGCATGTAGACGGAAGAGACCCTTGAGAAATATTTCCATTAAAAGGACAAGTGGAACAGAAAGTAATGAAGGAACTGAAAATGGTCAACACAATACTCAGAAAGAACAAGGATGGTAAACTGTCTTAGCAGCCAAGGTAATGGGAAAGCATTTTAAAAGGATGAGATGATCTTCCGTGTCAAATACTGCCAATAATTACAGGAGACAAGAGACAGAGACGTTAACGGATACGGCAAATAACTAACAAGGAACACGAGCATCCACTGAAGGTTTGCCACTTCCAGGCACACTGTTGCAAGAGCTTTACAAGCATTAACTCATTTAATCTTCCCCAGAATCCAGTGAGTAAGTGTTATTACCACCCCCACTGAGATCACTTACATAATAAAGGCAGAGTCCAGACTGGATGAGGCTGAGAACAAATCAGAGTCGAGAAAGAAGAGCGTCAAGGATGTTTGCTTATCCCGGGGTACCCGGGAGAGCGGGAGCAGGCGGTGGGAAGGGGTTTGGTTTTGAGGGGTTTTGGTTTGTTTTAAGATGGAGGCCATCTGAACCCTTTGAAGCGTTGACGAACTGAAGTGACAGAATCTAGGTCTGCCCAACAGGAAAAACGTCCGAGACCACTGGGAACAGTCAGGCTTACAGAGAACAGGAGCGCGATCTCGAGCACCCGGAGAGGAGGTGGGGAGGACACACGGGAGAGACTGGCGCACAGGGCACCGATCGAGCGGGGTCGCAGGGCACCGAGCGGGGTCACAGGGCCACATGGGGCCACAGGGCACCGAGCGGGGTCACAGGGCCACGTGGGGCCACAGGGCACCGAGCGGGGTGGCAGGGCACCGAGCGGGGTGGCAGGTCCACGTGGGGTCGCAGGGCACCGAGCGGGGTGGCAGGGCACCGAGCGGGGTGGCAGGGCACCGAGCGGGGTGGCAGGTCCACGTGGGGTCGCAGGGCACCGAGCGGGGTGGCAGGGCACCGAGCGGGGTCGCAGGGCCATGTGGGGTGGCAGGGCACCGAGCGGGGTCGCAGGGCCAGGTGGGGTCGCAGGGCACCGAGCGGGGTGGCAGGGCACTGAGCGGGGTCGCAGGGCCACGTGGGGTCACAGGGCACCGAGCGGGGTGGCAGGGCACCGAGCGGGGTCGCAGGGCACCGAGCGGGGTGGCAGGGCACCGAGCGGGGTCGCAGGGCCACGCAGGGTCACAGGGCACCGAGCGGGGTCGCAGGGCCATGTGGGGTGGCAGGGCACCGAGCGGGGTCGCAGGGCCAGGTGGGGTCGCAGGGCACCGAGCGGGGTGGCAGGGCACTGAGCGGGGTCGCAGGGCCACGTGGGGTCGCAGGGCACCGAGCGGGGTTGCCACCGCACACAGGCACCACGAGGACGACTGAGACAGGTGAGAGCCGGGCGGGTGGGATGTCCCGCGGGGGGCAGGCGTCCTGCCCTCCTTCTGCTGCAGCCCGTGGGCAGAGCGCGCAGCCCTGGACTGGTACAGGCGGACGAGGCTTCCAGAAGGTGCGCTGCGTGTCCACAACCTACGGAGGAGGCGGAGGCCGAGAGCAGCAGGCGCTCAGGACTCCAAGGCAACCTGCCGGGTCACTCGCCTCCCTCTCCTCTCCTGCCAGCACCCTGCTCCCTGCTGAATCCCAAGGGGTCAGACAACACGGGGACAGGCCATTACACTACAGTTATTTCAGAAGCAGTCGGAATCGCAGAGACAGAAGATGTTCAAAGAGCTGTACAGGTGGTAACCACATTCGAGGAATCTGGTGTGTGACGTAAAATTTGTCCAAAGACGCCCAGCTGGGAAAATGGTAAAAACCAAGCTTCAAAACCACGTACAGTGTAATAAGTATAATAAGAATAATAAGTATAATAAGAAATACTATAATATTTCTTATAAGTATAATAAGAAATGCCAGTATAATAAGAAATGCCATTAAAGATAATAAATGCTATCATTTAAGTCACTGCATACTGAACAGAAACTATTAGATCTTTACTAGGTCTTAGATCATCTGATTATAAACGAGAATACAACCGAGTGTTTACTGCCACAGTAAAGGTAGAAAGTCTAAGGCCATAAAAGCGGGGAAGAACCTGCAGCAAAAAGGCTTCGAGAGCAGGACTGCAGGCTGCAGGTTCAGAAAATGACGGCGATTCAGCGGAACGGGGACAGGGGACTGTGTACATCACGCTAAGGAGGAGCTACGCTTCACTCTATGCAGAAACGTGGGCACAACATTGCCAGACTTTCTGCTTATTTTTGAGAGATATTGGAAATAAACTCACTTTCTAAAGACAATGACAATTTTTTAAGCATGTCCTGCTCAAACAATATAAATCCGTGGACCACTAGCATCCAGTCCCTGAAACTGCTAGACAGAAACTACTATCTGCAGGCACCACTATTGTTTTTGACAGAAACAGATATAGACAAGGATGGAACCCAAAGCCGGGTGAGGTGAGCTCATGGCTCACCGCTCAAAGTGCCATGAGAACAGCTAGAGACTATGGAGTGGGATCAATTACGTGTCTGTTACGACGAAGCTGAAATTAGTTATTAGCAACATGCTTCATTCTCCATTTCTTCAGTTGTGAATTTTCCCAAAGTTAAAGAGAGAGAGAGGGCAAAAGAAAGAGAGGGAGGGAGGAGGAACAGATCAGCAATAGAGGAACAATTCTGATGTCCAGGCACAACCTACTCTCAGGCGGTTAAGCCACCAGTTAAGGAAACTCTGTAACATCACCAATTCTGAACCCTTAATATTTATTTGGGTAGTGGTGGGAAATCCCAGGCTTACACCACCTTCTCAATAAATTTCTAACATTTCAGAAGTACACTGATGTTCCTAAAAAGATACATACAAGTATATACATAATAGTTCTGAAGCAACATAAAAGACGCAATTAAACACAATGATGAAGCAGAGATTTCCAATAAATGAAAAATGATTTCATCCTGTAATTACATATAGATACTCAGGAGGCTTGGATGTTGACGGCCAAAAAATCTAATTACCAAACAGGGTAAAAACATAAGAGAAATTTTTGAACAACTAAATTTATATTTTCTCCCAATTATTTCAGTATTTTGATGGCTGTTCACTGTGAACACAAGTATTTGAAGTGATTCATTTTTAAAACCAAAATGGGAAGATCCCTAGTTAACCCATCTGTCCAACAGACCTGAAAAGGAAAGTACTTCAGGGTTTAGAAAACAAATAATGGGGTTAGAGATAAAAGACCCAGTAACCAAAAACTATCAGTGGGAACCTCACATAAGGGTGAAGGAAACTGATCATCAAAACCAGGATACTACGCTGTGGGCTTGCCAACCTCGTATGGAATTAGTCATTTTCGTTTGGTTCTTGATCTTAGCCAACGAAGCACAGCCAAGGGAAAGTAACCCTCATCAGTGTGTGACAGCTCAAGCAAGATCTTGAAATTTAAAACAAATATTTCACATATTCAAGGGATTTTAACAAGTGTTATTTAAACAAATGGCACAAATGAGAGCATAACCAGTACAGTTAATTCTTGTTATTTAAACAAATGGCACAAATGAGAGCATAACCAGTACAGTTAATTCTTCCTATCTCTCAGTGCATTCCAAATCGGTTGCAGTTTCAAAGAAACATGTTTGTGAATGCATTCAAAACAATTTAGCTGCAAACATGAGCATCTCAGAAAGTATGAAGTAGCCCAAGAGTTAAAATATGTTTTCACTGGACAGGTAAATGGTGACTTTTTAAGTTTGCAAAGAAAACATTTTCCCAAGCTTTACTTGAGGCCTCAAGACAATTCTCTTTACCTATGACTCTTCTGCAGGAACGTTTCCGTAACAGCATGGCCACTTGATAAACTCCACAGCGTTACCAACACTCAGACCTACAAGCACTGGATCCTACAACACATCAACTAGAACACTGTGTCATCCTATTTGCTGCTGCTGCTGCTAAGTCGCTTTAGTCGTGTCCGACTCTGTGAGACCCCACAGACAGCAGCCCATCAGGCTCCGACGTCCCTAGGATTCTCCAGGCAAGAATACTGGAGTGGGTTGCCATTTCCTTCTCCAGTGCATGAAAGGGAAAAGGGAAAGTGAAGTCGCTCAGTCGTGTCCGACTCTTAGCGACCCCATGGACTGTAGCCTACCAGGCTCCTCCGTCCATGGGATTTTCCAGGCAACAGTACTGGAGTGGGGTGCCATTGCCTTCTCCCGTCATCCTATTTAGATGATGTTTAAAAATCTGCTCTAAGTTACCTCAAGGACTATTTTCTTCATTCTCAATATTTCCCAGAAAGGAAGACTCAAAAATTCAACTAATAAAATTCCCATATAAATCCTGTTTTGACTTACAAACATCTCAGTTGGTTCTTATAAAGATCACATTGGTATCAGACACAAGATTTTCCTTCTTTCTTGGTTTCTAAAGAAGTGGATTCAACAAGAGCCTCCATTCTGCAGAGATGTAGCCTCACACCCTCCATCACAGAATCACCAAACGAAAAGAAGTTAATTCGCACTCATTATCCTCAGAGGGAAAGAATTTTCATAGTTGGGAGGAAAAGAAGAAGACTGCTTCGTTTTTTTTTTTTAAACTCTTAAGGAAGTAGTTATTCCAGTGGTACAAGTTTTCCACATGAACATTCAAGTGTAGACCTTAACCGACCTTAATCTTTCCTGCAATGGATTTACTAAGGAAAGTAATAAACTTAACAGCAAGATGTTTCAGCTCTGCCTCAGACCAATTCATGGACAAACATTTAGAAAGTTAAGATACCAGTGCCTCTTCACTTCAGCAAAAACAAACTCTTCTTTTTTTGTTGTTGTTGGGTACTTATGGGTTTCTGTAACTACACAAAAAAGTACAGGAAGAATAAAGATTTTGCTTTTGTATTATGTTTTTTTGGTTAAAAAAGATAAGTTCATCAAAAGTTTCGCTAAAAGTTAAAAGTTCTGTTAAAAGATAAGTTTCACTAAAAAAGAATAAAAATGAGGAAGAAATTCATAGTTCTGACCTTCCTCTCACTTTTTTCTAAGCAAGATATAAACTACACCAAAGGTGAGAAAAGCTAAAAGGAAAGATGAAGACGAGACTAGTGGCATAACAGCATGGTTGGGTACGGAAAGCTGCCCCTTTATTAGACACCTGTGTGTGCGTACACACTGAGACCTTCAGCCATGGCTGATTCTCTGCGACCCTATGGACAGTAGCCCACCAGACTCCGCTGTCTGTCGGATTTTCTAGTCAAGAATACTGCAGTGGGTTGCCATGCCCTCCTCCAGGGGATCTTCCCACCCAGGGATCAAACCCACGTGCCCTAGGTCTCCTGCACTGGCAGGCGGGTCCTTTACCATTAGTGCCACAAGGGAAGCCCAATCAGCCACACATTCTTCATCACGTTACTCTGCTTCTCTTTGCCGGTGCTCTCACCTTGGAGATAAATGTCAGTTCACTGTCCCTGAAGGAGGTGTTCCATTTCATCTTTAAAAGAAAAGCTATGCATTCATTTCCTGGTTGACAAGGTGACAAGGGTATGATTTACTTTGATAAACATGCCCTGAAAGGTTAAAAAAAATAAAAAAGAGTTCACCACTAAGTCAAGCAATTCTCTCATCCAAGTAATAAATGTTCTTAGAACTGGGAAAAAAGATAACTGCTATCTGATAATAATGGACTTTACATTCACAGAATATTTTTCAAGTACTTGGAGAAGAAAAGCATTTTACACTCGTGGAAACCAGTTCTTGGGGGTCAAACTGCAAGCTGTCTTCACCATTCTCTAATCTAGGAGTATTTATTGAGAAGTGCCCATAATCTGGAACTATCCACAGCTGAAAACTAATTGAACTTACTCCTCTCAAACCCTAACACACAAATGAAAAAGGCCTTGCTCATAAAAACAGATACCTTAAGGGTCTAGAGTCAAACAGGCGAGATGAAAAGGTAATTGCAAGAAGTACTCCTCACAGGTCGATCTGTTCATACAAGTCTGCAAACAGGTGAAAGAGCAAGCCAGGGAGGAAGGCTGAGAGCTAAAAGGCAGTGCGGGAAACAAGTGCGGGGCGGCCCAGAGCAAGTACCAAGGCGATCGGGTGTCCTCGGCCAGGAGAGGAGCTGCAGGGCTAGCCCCCGGAGTCCTGCTAAAGAATCAAAGAAAACCAACAAACATAAAGCCATAAGGAGATAAAGCACACAGCAGCGCACTGAGCCCAGACAGGAGGAGCTACCCCGCGCCCGAGGTCAGGGGTGGTAGCCAAGAGGACCTGCCCTGGGCCGGAGGCCAGGGGTGGCGGCACAGAGGAGCTACCCCGCGCCCGAGGTCAGGGGCAGCAGCCAAGAGGACCTGCCCTGGGCCGGAGGCCAGGGGTGGCAGCACAGAGGAGCTACCCCGCGCCCGAGGTCAGGAGCAGAAGCCGACAGAGCTACCCCACGCCCGAGGTCAGGGGTGGTGGCCGAGAGGAGCTGCCCCGGGCCGGAGGCCAGGGGTGGCGGCACAGAGGAGCTACCCCGCGCCCGAGGTCAGGAGCAGAGGCTAAGAGGAGCTACCCCACGCCCGAGGTCAGGAGCAGAGGCCGACAGGAGCTACCCCGCCCCTGAGGTCAGGGGCGGCGGCCGAGAGGAGCTACCCTGCGCCCGAGGTCAGGAGCGGCGGCCGAGAGGAGCTACCCCGTGCCAGAGGTCAGGGGCAGAGGCTGAGAGGAGCTACCCCGTGCCCGAGGTCAGGGGCGGTGGCCGAGAGGAGATACCCTGTGCCCAAGGTCAGGAGCAGAGGCCAAGAGGAGCTACCCCGCGCCCGAGGTCAGGAGCGGCGGCCGAGAGGAGCTACCCCGTGCCAGAGGTCAGGGGCGGAGGCTGAGAGGAGCTACCCCGTGCCCGAGGTCAGGGGCGGTGGCCGAGAGGAGATACCCTGTGCCCAAGGTCAGGAGCAGAGGCCAAGAGGAGCTACCCCACGCCCGAGGTCAGGGGCGGCAGCTGCATTTTGTCAGAGCAGCCATGAAGAGAGACCCCACGTCCAAGGTAAGAGAAACCCCAGTAAGATGGTAGGTGCTGAGAGAGGGCACCAGAAGGCAGACAGACTGAAACCACAGTCACAGAAAACTAACCAATCTAATCACATGGACCACAGCCTTGTCTAACTCAATGAAACTAAGCCATGCCACGTGGGGCCACCCAAGACGGATGGGGCATGGTGGAGAGGTCTGAGAGGTCTGACAGAATGTGGTCCACTGGAGAAGGGAATGACAAACCACTTCAGTATTCTTGCCTTGAGAACCCCATGAACAGTATGAAAAGGCAAAAAGATAGGACACTGAAAGATGAACTCCCCAGGTCAGTAGGTGCCCAATATGCTACTGGAGATCAGTGGAGAAATAACTCCAGAAAGAATGAAGGGATGGAGCCAAAGCAAAAACAATACCCAGCTGTGAATGGGACTGGTGATAGAAGCAAGATTAGATGCTGTAAAGAGCAATATTGCATAAGAACCTGGAATGTTAGGTCCATGAATCAGGGCAAATTGGAAGTGGTCAAGCAGGAGATGACAAGAATGAACATCAACATTCTAGGAATCAGCGAACTAAAATAGACTGGGATGGGTGAATTTAACTCAGATGACCATTATATCTACTACTGCGGGCAGGAATCCCTTAGAAGAAATGGAGTAGCCATCACAGTCAACAAAAGAGTCCGAAATGCAGTACTTGGATGCAATCTCAAAAATGACAGAATGATCTCTGCTGGTTTCCAAGGCAAACCATTCAATATCACAGTAATCCAAGCCTATGCCCCGACCAGTAACGCTGAAGAAGCTGAAGTTGAACAGTCCTATGAAGACGTACAAACCTTCTAGAACTAACACCCAAAAAAGACGTCCTTTTCATCATAGGGGACTGGAATGCAAAAGGAGGAAGTCAGGAAACACCTGGAGTAACAGGAAAATTTGGCCTTGGAGTACAGAATGAAGCAGGGCAAAGGCTAATAGAGTTTTGTCAGGAGAACACACTGGTCACAGCAAACACCATCTTCCAACAACACAAGAAAAGACTCTACACATGGACATCACCAGACAGTCAACACCGAAATCAGACTGATTATACTCTTTGCAGCCAAAGATGGAGAAGCTCTATACAGTCAGCAAAAACAAGACTGGGAGCTGACTGTGGCTCAGATCATGAACTCCTTATTGCCCAATTCAGACCGAAATTGAAGAAAGTAGGGAAAACCACTAGACCATTCAGCTATGACCTAAATCAAATCCCTTATGATTCTACAGTAGAAGTGAGAAATAGATTTAAAGGACTAGATCTGATAGACAAAGTGCCTGATGAACTATGGATGGAAGTTCGTCACATTGTACATAGGACAGGAATCCAGACCACCCCCAAGAAAAAGAAATGCAAAAAAGCAAAATGGCTGTCTGAGGAGGCCTTACAAATAGCTGAGAAAAGAAGAGAAGCGAAAAGCAAAGGAGAAAAGGAAAGATATGCCCACTGGAATGCAGAGTTCCAAAGAATAGCAAGGAGAGATAAGAAAGCCTTCCTCAGTGATCAGTGCAAAGAAATAGAGGAAAACAACAGAATGGGAAAGACTAGAGATCTTAAGAAAATTAGAGATACCAAGGGAACATTTCATGCAAAGATGGGCTCAATAAAGTACAGAAATGGTAGGGACCTAACAGAAGCAGAAGATATTAAGAAGAGGTGGCAAGAATACACAGGAGAAGTGTAAAAAAAAGTTCTTCACGACCCAGACAACCACGATGGTATGATCACTCACCTAGAACCAGACATCCTGGAATGTGAAGTCAAGTGGGCCTTAGAAAGCATCACTATGAACAAAGCTAGTGGAGGTGATGGAATTTCAGTTGAACTATTTCAAATCCTGAAAGATGATGCTGTGAAAGTCCTACACTCAATATGTCAGCAAATTTGGAAAACTCAGCAGTGGCCACAGGACTGGAAAAGGTCAGTTTTCATCCCAATCCCAAAGAAAGGCAATGCCAAAGAATGCTCAAACTACCGCACAATTGCACTCATCTCACACGCTAGTAAAGTAATGCTTAAAATTCTCCAGGCCAGGCTTCAGCAGTATGTGTGAACTGTGAACTTCCAGATGTTGAAGCCAGTTTTAGAAAAGGCAGAGGAACCAGAGATCAAATTGCCAACATCTGACGGAGCATCGAAAAAGCAAGAGAGTACCAGAAAAACATCTATTTCTGCTTCATTGACTGTGAAGCCTTTGACTGTGTGGATCACAATCAACTGTGGAAAATTCTGAAAGAGATGGGAATACCACACCACCTGACTTGCCTCTTGAGAAACCTGTATGCAGGTCAGGAAGCAACAGTTAGAACTGGACATGGAAAAACAGACTGGTTCCAAATAGGAAAAGGAGTATGTCAAGGCTGTATATTGTCACCCTGCTTATTTAACTTATATGCAGAGTACATCATGAGAAACGCTGGGTTGGATGAAGCACAAGCTGGAATCAAGATTGCTGGGAGAAATATCAATAACCTCAGATATGCAGATGACACCACCCTTATGGCAGAAAGGGAAGAAGAACTAAAGAGCCTCTTGATGAAAGTGAAAGAGGAGAGCGAAAAACTTGGCTTAAAGCTCAACATTCAGAAAACTAAGATCATGGCATCCAGTCCCATCACTTCATGGCAAATAGATGGGCAAACAGTGGAAACAATGGCTGACTTTATTTTGGTGGGCTCCAAAATCACTGCAGATGGTGACTGCAGCCATGAAATTAAAAGACATTTACTCCTTGGAAGGAAGGTTATGACCAACCTAGATAGCATATTAAAAAGCAGAGTCATTACTTTGCCAACAAAGGTTCGTCTAGTCAAGGCTATGGTTTTTCCAGTGGTCATGTATGGGAAAGTTGGACTATAAAGAAAGCTGAGCGCCGAAGAATTGATGCTTTTGAACTGTGGTGCTGGAGAAGACTCTTGAGAGTCCCTTGGACTTCAAGGAGATCCAACCATTCCATCCTAAAGGAGATCAGTCCTGGGTGTTCATTGGAAGGACTGATGTTGAAGCTGAAACTCCAATACTTGGGCCACCTCATGCAAAGTGTTGACTCATTTGAAAAGACCCTGATGCTGGGAAAGATTGAAGGCAGGAGGAGAAGGGGATGACAGAGGATGAGATGCTGGATGGCATCACCGACTCGATCGACATGGGTTTGGGTGGACTCAGGGAGTTAGTGATGGACAGTGAGGCCTGGCGTGCTGCAGTTCATGGGGTCGCAAAGAGTTGGACACAACTGAGCGACTGAACTGAACTGACCAAGTGTGCTACACTGCCTGTTTTAGGGAACAGTACCCTTCCTGGGTATTTCAGAGGCTGGATAGAGGAGTGAAGCTCAACTCTACAAGAACAGCATAGAAACAAGGTTTTCAGGAATTAAAATGTGGCTATCTCATCAAAATGGGTAGAAGTTGGGGCTGCCCCGGTGGCTCAATGGTGAAGAATCCTCCTGCAATGCTGGAGACACAGGAGACATGGGTTCAATCCCTGGGTGAGAAAGATCCCTTGGAGGAAGGCATGGCAACCCACTCCAGTATTCTTGCCTGGAGAATCCCATGGACTGAAGAGCCTGGCAGGCTACAGTCCATGGGGTTGCAAAGAGTCGGACACGACTGAGCAACTGAGCAGAAGCGCATCACCAGTCTAGCTCGCGCTCAAGAGGCAGGGAGGAACTAGAACACGTCTTTTTCTAAATCTCAGAGAAATATCAAGCCTTATTTGAAATACAACAGGAAAAATGACTACAACATTACTGATGTATCTCTAAGAGAGCAAAAAATGAAATAAAAACTGAAGTTACACTGGAGTTTTATCCCATCCAAGCAAAAACTGAACTGTTGCAGAGACACTAGAAGCAATGGCCCATTTCTGGCTTGTTTAGTGTAGGCGGCTGATGAGGTAGGAGATCTATAAACTGATGATGCAGCTGAGGGGTCACCCTGCGGGCTTAGACCTTCTGGGCACTTGGGAGGGCTGCTCTTCTTGGCTCCTTGTGGTTGTGTGGGACCGGGTCACGTAAGCCGTGAGATGATGTTCTCTGGAACTCTTTCCCCTCTGCCAGGCAACTCGCAACATTCCGGAGAGCATCTGCTTCGTCAGCCTGGATTCCTGAGTGCAGACCCCCTCTCACCCCCACCCACTGGCAATGCACAGTCAATAACACAAGTAGGAATTAAACCTTTGCTATTTTAAGCCACTAAAATCATTTGGGAATTTTTAGTGTAACATAAGCTAGTCTAACCCCCTGATGGCTCAGTGGTAAAGAATCCGCCTGCAGTGTAGGAGACCCGGGTTCGATCCCTGGGTTGGGAAGATCCCCTAGAGGAGGGCATGGCAACCCACTCCAGTATTTTTGTCTGGAGAATCCCATGGACAAGAGGAGCCTGGTAGGCTACAATGCATGGGGTTGCAAAGAGTCAGACATGACTGAGTAACTAAGCACACATATACAAACTAGGCTAAAACATTTTAAAATAAAAAGAAAAACAAATGAAAGAAATGTTAACCTGAGTTCCCAGTTAGCACACATAAAAAGGAAAAAATAAAACCGTCTCACAAATCATGTTTCTGTTTACCCAGATGTGAAGAAATGGCAAGAAGAGCTGGTGAAGGGAAAACAGGCGAGAACCATTACCTGAAGGGAGAGCGGTCCTCTAAGAAACCCCTGACAGTGAATGTCCAGCTCAACAGAACCAAAGCAGTTACAAACGATCTTACCAGGACAATACTAAAGCAGCCTTCTATCTAAACTTTTCCCTCTTTACTCCAGGGACAGGAGTAATTTATGGAGAAGGTTGGTGCAGGTAAAAACCTGAAAAGAAAAGAGCAAGGGCCAGGGGGCTCACAAAGCATGATGGGGTCAGATTCTGGACATGCCGGCCAGTCACAAACGTCAAGTGCTTTTCAACTTTTCCTCATCTACACAGAATGAACGGATTATAATGATCATCTGTCCAAAGGACAGCAAAGAAAGAAATACAATGTCTAAAGCTTTACAGCCTACAAAAAATAATTATTAGCTCATTTGACTCCTCAGTTATTCCAAAGCGCTACCTGGCTAACTCAAAAACAAGAACCTGCGAGGTGTTCATTTCAAGAAGCCTGTTTTAGTCCTAGAGACACATCGGGGATCCCGAAGAGACAGCACTCTTTCCATCACGCAGCACAGAAACTCGCCGCTACTCGCGCCGCCCCTCTCTTAACTTACGTGTGGAATTTGGTACACGGCGTGTGTCATCAAGGTCCTCTTCCAGCAAATCAGGGGAGAAACGACAAGGCCATTACCCTCTGACACAGAAGCTGCGCAGCCCAGCTTCTGGCGTTTCTGTCCGAAGGGCCCCACTGCCGTGCCCGTCAGCCCAGGCGGCTAAGCTTCTAAGACGCCTTTTAGTCTCTTCCAGCACAAGCCCCCAAACCCTCTCCCCTCTCTGAGCAAAACTGCTCACCAGACAGCTTTCTGTGAAAGCAAACACATTTCATGACAGATCCCGGGCGGGAAAAGCGCTTCAGAAAGTGTGGCGGCCACAGCCTCCCCAGCTCCAGGAGCGGCCAAACTCACAGAGCGGACCGTGCGTGCACTGCTGCGTGCACACACGCACCCTACGGCCCCACACCCCCCTTTACACACACACACACACACTCACAGAGCGGACCCTGCGTGCACTGCTGTGTGCACACACACACCCTACGGCCCCCCACCCCCCTTTACACACACACACACACACTCACAGAGCGGACCCTGCGTGCACTGCTGCGTGCACACACACACCCTACGGCCCCCCACCCCCCTTTACACACACACACACACACACACTCACAAAGCGGACCCTGCGTGCACTGCTGCGTGCACACACACACCCTACGGCCCCCCACCCCCCTTTACACACACACACACTCACAGAGCGGACCCTGCGTGCACTGCTGTGTGCACACACACACCCTAGGCCCCCCACCCCCCTTTACACACACAGACACACACACACACACACACACACACACACACACACACACACACACACACACACGGCCTGGCGCTGGCCCCGGGCACAGTCAGCTGGAGTGACAGGACAGGTGTCGCACGGGATGGAAGGCGCCCCAGAGCGGAGCGGACAGCTGAGTGGGGCTGCTCTGTGGGCACGCAGGTCCTCTCCGTGGGCCGCACAGCGGGCACCCCGCTCGCCTGGGGAGGTGAGACGGAGGGCGCGGGAGAACAGCTGCGGGCGGGGAGGGGCGGGGCCGGGCGGGGAGGGGCGGGGCCGGGCGGGGAGAGGAGGGGCGGGGCGGGGCCGGGAGGGGCGGGGCTGGGACGAGCTGCCAGCACTCAGCAGGCCGAAAGCGGGCCTGCTCAAGGAAATCAACTCAACTCCAAGAGGCAACTTCGAGGAAAAGCAAAAGCCGCATCCAAAAAAATCTCTGTGGAATCTTTTTCTTTGGCCCATGATAAGAAACTTTATAAAACAGTCCATTTCTCTAAGCAGAGTCACAGAGAGGGAAAAAAAGCCAAACTTCTATTAAAAGTCATTATCTTGAGGAAACTACCCTTCTTCATCTAATTGTTTGGAAGGTATGTAAACAACAGTCACACCAGGCATGTCATATCCTGAATAAGGTCAAGTTCATCCAGAGTGTCAGGAACATGAGTATGGCGTGTCCCGTTTCAATATTTATGCTGCAACCAGTAACTAATCGGAGAAGGCAATGGCACCCCACTCCAGTACTCTTGCCTGGAAAATCCCAGGGACGGGGGAGCCTGGTGGGCTACAGTCCATGGGGTTGCAAAGAATCAGACACGACTGAAGCGACTTAGCAGCAGTAACTAATGAACTTCAAAAGTCCCACTACGTAGCAGGGCACCTGAGTGCATCTACACACAGTTCCTGACATGACACTGATCACATTCTTAGAGGCAGTGAATAGAGGACTCAGACACCTGTCAGGGAACCAAATCAGGTGCCAGCAGTACTCACACTGTCTGTACCGCCTATGGAACCCTGCAGAGGCTCAACATACAACCGTTATCATACTATTATTAAAATAAGTCCTCAGTTATTTTCCCCTAATCAAATTCACCATATATTTCATAAGTCTTCTTATATGACTTATATAGACCCAGTTGATTATCAAAAAAGAGCCATTTTTTGGTTTGAAATGATAAAACATTTTAAAACATTTAGAATAATGTGAACATAAATACCTTCAACAACTATATTTTAACATAAAACATAAATGTGTATTCATTTATCAATCTTTTGACTCAGAGCCAAGTACAAACTCATAACGCATTATCTACACACTGTTCCTGTTTCTTTAAAGTGGGAGCCGTTCATTTGTTCAACAAATGTTGAGTGCCCCACTCAGGCCAACCACTGTTCTAGGAACTGGTAAGGACTTTGCCCTTTACTCTGAGACAAAAACCATTAGTTCTGAGAGCAGTGTCGTGATCTGACTTTTATGAACCTGGTTCATTTGGCTGGGAAGCAGGGAGATAGGACATTAAGAGGCTGGTGTAATAAATCCAGGAGAGACGACGGGACTTGAACTGAGGAGGGAGCAGAGGAGACAAGACAAATCCTGGATATATTCTGAAGAAGGAGCCAATAGAGTATTCAACTCAGCCAGTAGGGGAGGACTACAGAAGCGCACAGGAAACAGTCTCCCTGCCTTGCAGGGATGATGTTACAGAAAGTGCACAGGGGGCAACTGAGACAGCTGCTGCGTCGAACAAGCCTTGCCTCATCTGAGGACAAATCTGCGAAACGGTCCCTCTTTAACCCTCCAGCAGCACCTGTCTGAACCAGCCAGGACGGTAACATGTGTAGCCCTGCCCGTTGTTGTTTAGTCGCTCAGTCGTGTCCGACTCTCTGCAATGCTGTAGATCGGATCCCGCCAGGCGCCTCGTCCATGGGATTCTCCAAGCAACAGTCCTAGAGTGGGGTGCTATCTCCTCCTCCAAGGGATCTTCCCGACCCAGGGATCGAGCTTGGGTCTCGTGCACTGGCAGGTGGATTCCTCACCACCGAGGTCCCAGGAAGCCCGAAATACGCAGTCCAGTCCCTGACAGCGCACTTACCCCTCTTCAGTAAGACGGGCTCCAAACACACGATTAGAGTGAACAAGCTTGAACGCATGGACTTCCTAACATCTCAGGTTCTTCAAAATAACTGCTGCTGCTGCTGCTAAGTCACTTCAGTCGTGTCCGACTCTATGTGACCCCATAGACGGCAGCCCGCCAGGCTCCCCCGTCCCTGGGATTCTCCAGGCAAGAACACTGGAGTGGGTTGCCATTTCCTTCTCCAGTGCATGAAAGTGAAAAGTGAAAGTGAAGTCGCTCAGTCGTGTCCGACCCTTAGCGAACCCATGGACTGCAGCCTACCAGGCTCCTCTGTCCATAGGATTTTCCAGGCAAGAGTACTGGAGTGGGTTGCCATTTCCTTCTCCGTCAAAATAACTATACCCATCTAAATAAGTTATTACAGGGATTAAATAAAAGTGCAATTCATTGAAACCTTACTGAAAGAACCCCTGCTTCCTGTCTCAGGTGTAAGGAAGGGGTTCTGGGGAGCACCCCAACCCCGGGGTTGACAGCCTGGTCTACGTCAGCAGCACCCCAGTACTCACGCAAAGCACAGCTCACAAAGCCACAGCAACATACTCTGGGCAGAGAGCAGAGAGGCATTCCCACCCTGGCACTAGCCTACCTGTATGAACTTACAGAAGATCTCTGGCCTTTCGCGGCCTCAGCAGCACCTGAAAACAGAGGACTTAACACCAGGCATCCCCTCGTGCCTCCTCAAACCTGCGTCTTTTATTTCTTCATTTCCACTGGAGCTGCAACCCAATGTCATTTTTTTTACCTTAAGTCCTCATCCTGTCTTCATCAAACCTACAGGCTCTTCTTCGAAGCATCTCCGAACTTGCTCTCCTTTACCCCCTTTTCCACTCTTATTGCCTGGTTCTCTGTCAAATTAACTTCTAACTGGTCTCCTTGTTTCTGTCCCGCTTATTCTGCCCGAAAGCAACCTTTCTGAAATGAATACCCTCTGTCACTCCCCTCAGCTTTCCCCACGCCTACAAAATAACCTGCACGCTCAACACAACCGGCAAGCAGAGCCCCTGACACGGTGCTACAGTCACCCCCTTCCACCCCCTCCAGCGCAGCCTTCATTCCAGCCACTCGAAACGAGCCACCTTCCCCAAACCTGCACATTCTCAGGCTCTCGGGCCTCTGTTGAAGTTTCCCGCCTCCACCTACAATGAGGCTGGTATCCCAACTTTCTTCACCTGGCCAAGTGCTACATCTCCTAGACACCCTCGACCAGCTGCACCTCACATCCTTCACTTGCTTAACTTCGCGGTTTCCGTGGAGACGGCAGCCCCGCGTCCCCAGGCTGAGGGACCCCTCCCTTCGCCGTGCCCCCAGCACAGCACCCATGCCCACGCCTCCCAGAGCGCCGTCCACGGGGCTGCGGGGGCTCTGGGCAGCCAGGCCCGGCCCCCAAGCCCACGTGCGCTCCCCAGGGCCTCACGACGCCCGGAACCCCGCAGAAGGTGCACGCACGCACGAGAAACACGGCAGGCTCCAGCTCGGCGGGCTGCTCCAGGTTAATTAAACGCCTCACACGGCATTATTTTTCCAATTATTGGTTTGTTTGTTTCTCAGTCTTGGGAATCACAGTGTTCTTCCCATAAAAGCCTGCTTCTTCCTTTAAAGTTCTTGGTGGTAGGTATATTCTATGGGATTAAATCAAAGACCTCCATTTTTGCTCCTTAGGCTATATATTCTAGATCAAGGCTTTTGAACTTCAGCGTTATTAACAGAGCCAGACAATTCTTTGTTGTGGGGGGCTGTCCTGTGTTTTGTAGGATGTTTAACCGCACCCCTGGCCTCGATTCAGCTAAAACTTAAAGCAGTCATTTACATAAGCCTATATCCTAAAAGATAAATATCACATCATGACTAACTATTGAAATAAAGCTATTGCTATAAAGCTGAGAACTAGTTTCTCAAAAACTGTAACATTCGTTAGCAAATACGACAAATGATACAGAAAGGGAATGCAAAAAAGGGAAGAAACTAATTTAAATATCATGATTTTATCTCAGAAATCACTTTCCTGAGGCCTGGAAACAAAAAAGCTTGAGAATATTGTATGAAAATATGACCTGTTTCTCCTTGGTAAATTATTTTAATATCTAGTCATCAGTAAACAAGACAACCTCTGGTGCAACATTTACTATAAATTCAACTAGAAATATTTTTATCCGCTTTCCATAGTAGAAAAGACAATGTAATCTAACTATATACTTAAACATACTGCAACACATTAGCATTCTCACCTCACCGAAAAATGAAAACAAAAACTGAGCATTATTTCTCTCTTTGAAAACTACTGAATATTCAAAATCCTTTGTCTTGCCTCTATTACCTGGTTTCCTATGCATCCAGTCAAGGCCTCCATGTGTCAGAAATTCTGCTTAACAAACCCATTAAGTAACTATTTTTTGTGTTTGTTTTAAAAATGTATAACACAGTACAAAACACAGCACAACAAGCAGCTACATGCTTCCCTTTCCTTTCGCTTTCATCTAATTGTTCACCCCTCGCTTTTCACTGAAGGTTTTACAGAAACCAGGGCTGGCCTGATTTGGGTTTGTTAACTGCATGGTCAGCTACAATAAGGACCCACTCAGAAGCTAGAAATAATACCACACACCTAGAAGTCCCGAAAAAGACACTAAGTACGTAACAGGAAGAGACTAACCCTGGAACACCCTCTGATGGCTTCTCCAATTCATTCATCAGGATTTCTAGGCGCCCCCCCCGAAAAATAAATAAAACCAAACTTCCCTTTTTTTACAGAACTACCCACTAACCAAGATAACATCCGGGCAATTCAAAACTGGGGCAGTATTTATTTACTCACAAGTCCATCTATACTCATCAATCCTGTATTTTCCACCATCACCAGCCTCTCAGAAAAACCCAAAATCTAAATAATCCCAGCTCTCTTCCGTCAGTGCATACCTATTTTAAAAACTGCAAACGTAAGCAGCAATTCAGCACCTATTTATCAAAGATCACATATTCAGAACCAAATCTAAAATAGTTTCCTTATTTTCTAAAAAATCTGCAGACGGAGGCAATAAAAAACATTCCTGGTCTCTTTATATTCCCTCGTTCAGATTTTCAGATGTTCACTCTTGTGTCTCTGTGTCAGCTCCCAACTTGACTGCTAATACAACCTCAGAGCTAGTCTTTACTGGGAGTGGGGGGAAGGTCCTTTAATACGTTCAGTTGAAGGAAATAAATCCTCTGGAATACACTGCCATCTATTCTTCCAGTGCCTCCTACCCTCATCTGACCCAAAATGCTTTTTCTGAGTGTTCTAGTACTATTTGTAAATAGAGGCCAGAGGCAGACACAACTTTTCTGTGATTCACCAGGAGTTATCAATCCACTGAGTCACTTGAGAACTTCCTTTAGAGCTATCTTCTTGAGTTTGCTTTTTGTCTGGGGTTTGGTTTTGTTTCGCTTTGCTTTTAAGGAGCAAAAGCAGGAAATGGAGGCGGAAGAAAAGCCCCACGCAGCCCTCTGCCCGCCCCCCCCCGCCCGCATCCACCCCCAGATGAGTGTGAGAACCCCAGCAGTGAGAACACCATGAACGGGACCTGGCGTCCAGACAGGAAAGATGCACAGGACTCTGAACGCTCTGAATAAAGCTGCTATGCAGCCACTGAATTAAAGGAATTCAGGAGCTCCACAAAGGGCCTGGCTATTGAATGGATTCGGTCTTTTCTTCTGCAGTATAATCAGGCAGCACACAGCGAAAGCCTTTCCCAAGAACTGACCTCACTAACAAGGCCAGAAGACTCTCCCCCGATTTCTCCCCCAGAGCTGAGCTGTTCTTACTCTTTGACAAGCATTTCACCAGGAGGTTGGCTAGATAAAATAATTTCATCCACCCATACGAAGTACAAATTCTCTCTTACCTGGAGGTCAACTTCTGAGGGACCTTTGAGTTTGACTCCTTCACAGATTCCCATACAAACAAATTATTTTAGAGACAGTGTTCAAAACAGGGAAAGACTACCTTCTTCCTCCCACAAACACCCACATGCTTCATACTTACTTCAAAACCATGATAATAATACTAGAGAATATTTCCAGATCAATTGTGCCGACTAGATTTACGGTAAGTGGAAAAAACTTATCACACAGCTCAGTCAGATACACGGTTGTCCTAAGAATCAATCCAAGATTCACTCTGGATCACCTGCAGCTAAGCTGCAATTCTCAAAAGTCAAATGGGAGTCACCACTGCCTCAAAACAAAACAAACCGACCAACAAAAGCTCAAACCAAAAAAAAATGCAGACCATACTCTGGGTCCCTGAGGAATCAGAGACACGTGAGAAACAGTGTTTGAAGGGAACAGTAATTCTTGAACCTGAACCCTTTCGTTTTCTCTTTTCATTCTCCTGTCAAGGCCCTCCACCCAAAATGGGGTGACTTGGGATCTAAACCTTTAAAAAGAGAGGAAGAAACAGCTTTTTTGAGATGCAGAAAAAAAAAAAAAACCTGTTATAATGAACTGCAGAAGAAAGTAGAGACCCCAGACCCCTAACAAATTCACCCTCCTACAATTAGAACTGTAGAATAGTCTTTGCATGACAGCAATAAGTCAAACAAGTAGCTGAAAGTACAGGAAAACGAGCAATAAATTCAAAATACAAAAATTCAATAGAATTCTAGAGAGAAGTTGAATCTAAGAGCTCTAAGAACAATAAAAATGTAAGTGCCAGGTTTTCAAGACTGTAGCAGATTTTCCCTCAATGCCTCAATGTATATGAAACAAAGTGGTTATATCAGTGAACACAAAACAAGTATCATGGACATGTGTGTATGTGTGCAGGGAAGGGGAGGGAAGGAAAGAAATTATTACCAGACTTCTCTAAGACTAAGCCTGGTGAGGATGTGAACTACTTCTGCCTCATTCACAACTTTGTCCCCAGTGAACACTTACCTGTACCTGGAGGCAATCGACAAACCAAGTGCCGAAAGAAAGAAGTTGGAAAACGGGTATTATATGTATTGAAAGTTGTTCAGTCGCTAGGTCATGTCTGACCCTGCGAGGACTGCAGCACACCAGGCTTCCCTGTCCTGCACTATCTCTGTCTGGGGTTTGTTCAGACTCATGTCCATGGAATGGGTGATGCCATCCAGCCATCTCATCCTCTCTCACCCACTTCTCCTCCTGCCCTCAGTCTCTCTGAACATCAGCGTCTTTTCCAATGAGTGGGTTTCTTCTCATCAGGTGGCCAAAGTATTGAAGTATTATGAGCTGTGTTTCCCATAATTCATATGCTGAAGGCTTCACCTCTGTACCTCAGAATGTGACTATATTTGGAGGTGATTTAAAGAGGTGATTAAATTAAACTGAGACCATTAGAGTGGGCCCCAATCCAATCTGACTGGTGTCCTCACAAGAGGAAACTTGGATACACAGAGGCACCAGGGTTGCAAGCACAGAGGAAAGGCTTCCGTGAGGACAGTGAGAAGACAGTTTTCCTGTGAGCCAAGGGGAGAGCCCTCAGAAAAACCAAGCCTGCCCTTGAACTTGGACTTCTAACCTACAGACTCCCAAGAAACACCCTTCCGTGGTCCGGCCGCCCGGTCTGCGGTCTGTTACGCAGCAACTGGAAGCTCCCACAAGGGCAAAGGAACTGGGGAGCAGGGAGAAGTGGGAGGAAGGAGTCAGCTGTTAACCGACGTGCTCTACGGTTCAGAACTTACACTTTCCCCTACACGCGTTTTCATAATGAAACCAAAGTGTTTTGGTATTTTTTTCATAATGGGGGGGGGGTGAAATTTGTCCTTTTCTCCCAAATCTCAAGAGGTCTGGAGTTTGATAAAATGAGGCTGTAAAACCTGAATTCTTAAAACAAATTCTCCTTGTGTATCTATGTATTTAGAGTACCAGTAAGCCTATGGGTAAATCTAAGTATGTGTTAACTAAATAAAAGTAATAGGATCTAACTTCAGGGGTAAAAAGTCAAGAAAAATAGCAAAGATAGCTAGTAAAAATAACATGAATGATAGGTAAAGGATTATAAAAGTCTAAAGCCTTTTTTGCTGTTTTTAAGGAGAGGATGCTGAAGAAATGGTGACTATAAACTTTTTAGGTCACATATTCAAGTATTTTAAGATAATCACTAAAATAATAAAGCAAATTATAAAACAGTAAGTTTTACTTTCAGATAAGCAATAAGTAAAATGAGAGCTGGAGAAAACCTTATTGAGAAAAATCAAAACCTAAAAAGATGAGGGGAACACAAAATTAAAAACAGATAGAAATGTAAGTACACAGACTGACTTTCCAGACTCTCAGATTAAATTCTGAGCCTGTTATCTGCTGTTTAGAAGGGCAACAATAGCAGTGCAGAAAGAACATAAAGGAAAAAATTTATCAAGTAAATATTAACCAAAGAAGGCTAAGAGAATCATATTAACATCAAACAAAATAACCATTAAGGCAAAACCCACTTTTGAAAAGAAAATATAGTCATATAACAATGAGAAAAAGATGCAGTCAACAAGATTAAAATTCTGGATTCACCTTTACTTTATCAACATTGCCTCAAAATACATGGAGCAAATATCAAATGAATTAAAGGGGGAATTTAATGAATTCACAACCACTGAGAAAGATTTTAACATACTCTCAATAGATTGAGCAGTCAGAAATTAGTATGGCTACAGAAAATTTGAATGACATAACTAACAAGCATGATCTAATAACATATCTTCCCAACCTAGGGATCAAACCTGGGTCTCCAGCATTGCAGGCAGGTTCTTTCCTGTCTGAGTCACCAGGGAAGCCCATATTATAGCCCAACACTCAACAAGTAGAATGTATCTTTTCAAGCTGACATGGAGCAATTATAAAAACATACCAGGGCACAAAGTCAACCTCAACAAATACGAAAGAATCAGTACCATAAAGGCACCTTCTCTGACACTTGTGCCAAAAAATTAGAGATAAATGATACATTTTAGATTCCTAAAATTCTAATGCATTTGAAAATGCTGAAAAGCCCTTCAAAAGAATTGATAAAATAAAGACCACAAAAAAATTACAAAGAACTTAACTGCATATCAAATGAAAACTATAGATAGCTGGTGAGAAGTTGCTATATAACCCAGGGAGCTCAGCCTGGCGCTCTGTGATGACCTAGAGGGGTGGGTGGGGAGGGGAGGCAGGCTCAGGAGGGGGTTGATGTACCTGTAACTATGGCTGAACAGCAGTGTCATATGGCAGAAACCAGCACAACACCGTAAAGCAATTTTCTTCCAATTAAAGAATAAATTAAAAAAAAAAGAAAACTAATACACCTCATATTAAAATGTGTGGGATGTCACTGAAGTGTATTAGAGATATTTATGATCTGCTATAGACAGCTATGGGTCCTCCCCAAATTCCTGTGTTGAAACCTAATCCCTAATATGATGGTATGAGGACTCGGGGGCTTTCAGAGATGATTAGGTCATGAGGATAGAGCTTGCCTTAGGATTAGCCCTCATATATAGAAAGAGACCCAGGCAGCTCCCTCTCCCCTTCAGAGGTATGAGGTCACAAAAAGTCAGCAGTCCACAACCTGCAAGAGGGTTGTCACCAGAACCCGACCATGCTGGCACCCGGATCAGACACTTCCAGTCTCCAGAACCACGAGGAACAAATTTCTGTGATGTACAGCCTATCCAGTCCACGTGATACTTTGTTACAGCAGCCTGAAATGCCTGAATATGGTCTTAGAAAAGAAGGGCTGAAAATTAATAGGCTGAGCATCTGACTTTAGTTAGGAATAAAATATAAGAGAACTCCTATTAAAAAACATGATGGAATTAAAATAAAAGCATAAATTAAATATGGGAGGAAGGGAATAATAAAAGTTTCAATAAAACCTAAAGTTGGTTCTTTCAAAATGCAAATAATAACAGTTACAAATCCATGGTGAGACCCACAGTAAAGAAAAGGCATACTGCAAAATGTGATAGATTTCAATAGTGCTGAAAAACAGATGTCAAATGTTTTTAGAAAGCTGCATCTTCCCAAAACTTACTACAGAAGAATTAGAAAACCTTCATATAGCTATTACCATCAGATAAAGGGAAAGAGGTGGCACTAGTGGTAGAGAACCCAGCTGCCAAACCCTGGGTGGGGAAGATCCCCTGGAGGAGGGCACGGCAACCCACTCCAGTATCCCTGCCTGGAGAACCCCACGGACAGAGGAGCCTGGGGGGCTACAGTCCACAGAGTCGCAGCTGGACATGACTGAAGCAACTTAGCAAAGGGAACATCACTATAAAAGCTGCCAGTTCCAGAAAGTTTAAGCAAATTCTACCAAACCTTCAAGGAACTAACAGGTAACTTCTATCTTATACAAACTGTTACAGAAAAAATAAAAAGGGGGAATATTCACCTTCTGAGTGAAACCAAAACAGGGAAGAACAGTTCAAGAAAGGAAGTTTAAGCCAAATCTACTTGTGTAACATAAATAAAACACTACTAAATATAAAGTGTTAACTAATTGAATTCAGCAAGGTAATTTTTTTAAACCTCAAGAATGCATGGATCACTTAACATAAGAAAAACCTAAATATATTATTTGTCACATTCCACGGATTCAAGGAGGGGAAAAACACCACCATAAGATCTCTAGGTTACAAAAAAGTAATCAGTAAAATCAATATTCCTTTTATGATTTTAAAAACAAACTTCTCACACCATTCTTAACACTTATAAATTTTGTCAACTAGAATCAAATCAAATGGCAAAACATATTCACTTTAAAATAAAGAATAAATTTCAAAGTTTCCTACCACCAGCTTGCTTCTTTCAGCACTGTATTAAAAGTTCTAACTGGTGTAACAACAAGAAAAAGAAATTACATGTGTAAGATTCAAAATAATACCACCAACTATTTGCAAGAGATATGGGTGACTATACAAAATAATTCATACAAATATACAAACTACTAAAACTAAAAGTATCTCAGCAAGGTTGCTAGATTAAGATCGAAATGCAAAAATAAACTGCATTGCTGTGTACCACCGAACAATTTTGAAAACTGTGAACCCACCACTTTTAAATAATAATTTTTTTAACATATGATATACAAGAATGAATCTCATGAAGCATGTTCTAGATTGCTGACATCATGAGGTGTACACAGGGTTACAGCTTTAAAACAATTACATGTGTAACAAATAATGCAAAATGTTAAATTCAGCAAGGCTAGGGACAGTTACACAGGTGTTCTTTATGCTACTCAACTTCAGGGTTGAAACAGCTCACAAGAAATTATTTTAAAAGAAAAAAAATACTGCAAAGCTAAGATTATTTGGACAAAGGCAAACTAAATTAATTGTTATTTATGCACATCATTCAAATAGTATCCACCTCACAATTCTCAAAGGCCATTAGAGGCAGTATGTGGGAAAGGAAGAAGAAAATCAGGTTGCGTTAAAAAAAAGAAAGAAACAGCAGCAAGGAAATGCTAACATCTGATGCTTCACTATAAAAAAGTTAGTTTTCTTCCAACTACCTTTCTCCAATTATCAATACCTAAGGCAGTTCATTAGGCACACATTACAGTCTTCCCTGGGGGCCTGGAAATAAATCCAGTGGTGGACCATCTAGATTTAACATCTCTGACACCGTCTGTCTCTGACTCAATTCATTTGAAATTAGTATAGGATTTCAGTTTCAAATCCACAATTTAAAGCAGTTTTCCTCCAAATGGCAAAGATTCTTCTTTATGCAAAAAAAAAGAAACACTGGCTAACATTTACTATCAGTAACTAACTTTAAAAAAAAAAAACAACAGAAACTAAAGGGACAACAGTAACATTAAGAATTTTCCTTTTAATCAGCAAAGTCTCAGAGATTTGATCCACTGATTCTTATTTCAATACTGAAAGTGCTCTGAAAAATGTAAAGCACTTCTACATACAAGATGGTGGTATTATTACTGCTGTTCTCACTGTGCGTGCCCAGTCACTTCAGTCGTGTCCGACTCTATGGACTCATACGGAAGACCCCATGGACTAGCCCGCTAGGCTCCTCTGTCCGTGGGATTCTCCAGGCAAGAACACTGGAGTGGTTGCCATGCCCTCCTCCAGGGGATCTTCCTGACCCAGAGATTGAACTGGCATCTCTTATGTCTCCTGCACTGGCAGGCGGGTTCTTTACCACTAGCGCCACCTGGGAAGCCTCGTTCTTACTAAAACCAACTAATAGGAAAAAGCCAATTTCTTTCAGCATCACAGTACTTCCCTGTAATACTCAACCTCACTATGTGAAGATACCACACACTTTCAATAAGAGTTTATCACTTCTCACCACCCACAAACACCACTGAAGGAGTCTGTCAAAATGAAACTGCTTCCTTTTAATAGTAGTAGTTGCTCCTTTCAGTACACAGTTAAAGATGTGCAAAATGAGCTAGACTTCTTAAGATCCCCTGGAGGAGGGCATGGCAACCACTCCAGTGTTCTTGCCTGGAGAATCCCACGGACAGAGGAGCCTAGCGGGCTAGTCCATGGGGTCTTCCGTATGAGTCCATAGAGTCAGACACGACCGAAGTGACTGAGCACGCACAGTGAGAACAGCAATAATAATACCGCCATCTTGTATGTAGAACTGCTTTACATTTTTCAGAGCACTTTCAGTATTGAAATAAGAATCAGTGGATCAAATCTGAGACTTTCTGATTAAAAGGAAAATTCTTAATGTTACTTCTTAATCAGTCAGTGTACTGATGGCTGAGGGTCATCCAAACTACATTTCACACAGTATCACTACCTCAGATGGTGCTAGAGCATGCTTACTGGTATTTGTTTTTCTGTTCTTTTACCCCTGATAAATTAAATATCCTCTGAGTCGAAGTGTACAGAACTTAACCTCACTTACACTTTTTATAAAAGGCGCCTGTCAGAAAGCAAGAAAAAGTTCAGGCAGGCTTCCTACATGCCAAAAAAGAGACCAAAAACCTCAATTATAATTTTTAAAGGACGTGTAAGTATAACAGAAGTAAGATTATTAAACCCTGAAATGCAACAGCATTTTTAAAATTATTTTCAGTAATATCCAAATGCCAGATTTCAAAGCCTCACCAAATTATGCCAGATGCAGCTCCTAAAGGAGCCTCAAGTCTGTGCACTTTTTCCCAAGCTGAATTCCTCTCCTCTTTCACACTTGCTGCAAGTCCTCGTTAACAGAGGATATGTTCCAAACGAAGAATTAAACTGCAAGTTCTTATGGCAAAATAGGAAAGCCCAGCTAGTCTGTTTCCCAACAAAGAGTAGATGAACTGAAATCTCTTACTAGGAAATCTATCCCCAACTCACCTGTTACTGATGTATGAGATAAACATTTGCAAACCTATACAGAAGTTACTTCTAAATTGTGTAGTGTAGCGTGTGTGTGCACGGTCAATCGTGTCTGACTCTTTGCAAAACCATGGACTGCAGCCCACCAGGCTCCTCCGTCCATGGAATTTTCCAAGCAAGAATACTGGAGTGGGTTGCCATTTCCTCCTCCAGGGGACCTTCCCGACCCAGGGATGGAACCTTCATGCTCTGGCAGGCAGATCCTTTACCACGGAGCTATCCGCGAAGCCCACAGTGGTGGTATGACACACGGGAACTCCAGCCGCTTCCTGCTAACACGTGCTAATGAAAGGAGCAGAGAGACAAACACGACGGAAATTCAAACTCGGGCACCCATCATGTGATTTCTTTTCCTGTTTTATCTGGTAGTTTGTTTGCTGGCTCCTTTCTTCCTCCACTCATTCAACAAGAATTTATTGAATGCCTACTATGTGCCAAGTATTCCGTTAGGTTCTAAAAGTGTACACACCAATTTCCACAGGGCATGAGAATACAACGCAGTAATGTCTTATGATCGATATACAAAGTACAGTCGGAACACGAGCTGGCACTCTGACCTTCTTCTGAACAAACATCGATTGTTAGATAGGGAAACAGCCCAAACATCAGCTTAGAGTAAAACATGCGCAAAAAGTCAGAGTTAAACTATCATGCATAAAATTTAAGGGCGACCAAGCAGACAAAAGCAACTGCTGTTGCACTAGGGCAGGGCTCACAAAGCCCACCAGTCCTTTCAGGAGGCCTCTGAGGGAGAGCTCAGCGTCCCCCGGAGCAGACAGGCGCCCTCTGGGGGGCGTTGTCACCGCTCATCACTGCGCCGTGGGCATCGCCCCAGGAGCCCAGGACGCCTGGACCTTCTGACTGAAAAGAAGAAAAACAGAAACCTTGATTTTTACGGGTAACTTTACGATGTTGAACTGATGGCAGTTAATTTGAAAATATTTCAAACCGTGTCACCAAACACAACAGGTCCTTGAGCCCCGTGTGACACACAGCACCAGCTCAGGGCCTCTGTGCCAAGTCCTGCAAAAGAGGATCCGCTGGACTCACCGATCAGTATCAAAAAAGAAAAACCAAGTAAAACTCAAAACGGAAAGAAAAAACCCAGAAGTACATACCCAAATTCTCAACGTACTCCTGTAAACACCACGAGGATGTAGTCACAAAACTCCAGACTATGGGAAACACTACAGAACAAATAACCTGTTTTTCCCAACAAGTAAACTGCAAGGGAAAAGGAGTGGGAAGGGTGGAGAGGAGAGAAGGGGAACTGCAGTGAAGAGACTTTGAGACAGAACAGAACAAAATCACGGACACGCTGAACACCTTCGGATCATACTTCACACAAAAGTTTAAGACCACTGTAAATCTGAACACTGACTTCACTGAAAAATGGGAATTAGTGTTAATTTTTTTAAACAAAATCACAGTATCATGGTTGTTGCTAAGAGTGTTTACGTTTTAGAGATACTTAAGTTGAGAAAAATGTAGAGATGAGATGATATGAAGTCTAGGATTTGCTTCCGAGTAATCGAGGTGGAAGAGATAAAGGAAGAACGGCACAGCAGAGACTCACTCTGGACGTTCAGCAGCGAGTGCGCAGGAAGTCGTAACCTTCTTTTGCCTACTTTTAAAAATTTTTTTATACTTTCCATAATGACAACAAAATCCTAAAATAAAGAGCTGTTTTTAATCTCTTTCCTGTGTTCTATCACGTGATCTCATTAAAAAAGTAGGAAAATGATTGAAAAGATGACTGACCACGAGAGGGTAAAGGGAGAACAAAGAGTAACAGCTTCAATAATAACCATAAAGAAACTAATTAACCTGCCTTTAATTGAAAAATAATCGACTCTGTGCACAAATGACCTCAGGACCTCTCTCACTGATGGATTAAAAAGTGTAGGGAAAGAAACCCTACGCAGCTATGATCTCACTGAACGTCTCCCTAACAGGATATAAGACTTGTAACACTGTATCACGCTCTCATTAAAATGGAAGTGGTTGCTGACGTGTCAAGAGAACACCCTGAATCGGTGTTTTTCGATTTCCCCAAACACGCCTGATGTTTAGCTTAGCTTAATGCTGGGGAGAGTTCAGGAAGTTAGAGTGTACAACGGGGAATGTTTAGATACTCATTCACTGAGAGATACTAACTTTTCTAAGAAAGGGAAAATAAGTGGGCTACGGTGGGACAAAAAGAGGGTAAAATGAAGCTTTCTGTAAAAACTACTGTGAGACCAGTTTAAAAAAACAGGCCCTTTCTTCTCACACCATGGCCCTGTGTAGCTGGGGAGCACCTTGGGTTCCCAGCGCAGTCAGCGCAGCCCTGGGTGAGGTGAGGATGCGCCTGGGGCAGCGCAGACAGGCAGAGCAGAGAGGTGCTGTCAGGAGTCCGGAACAGAGGCTGAGCGAACAGGGGAGACGGGGCTACTTTTACCCCGACTTTATCCTTCTCACAGAGGAGATGAAAGGAAGTTATAACATGGCACCTGTCCTGGAAAGAGACACACCTAAATGATGTTTGATAATTCAGTGGAATGCTTTCCTGTTAGATTTATAATCAGTTCCAAAACACTAACTGTGGCCTTTAAGACCCTTACAGCCAGATACAACCAAGAGGGCGTATCTACCAATCTTGCATTTCACTTAAGGGGAAGGCAAGGCAGCAGCGTGAAGACCACAGCACGCGGACCTGCCAGAGCGCGCCTACCGTGGGACCTGTCGCCCTCACCAGCCTCGCCCAGCGCTCCTTCCCACCCTCCCTCCAGGTCTTCACTGAATGTGCTGGGCTCCCTACCTCAGGGCATGTGTCTGGCAATTTACCTTGTTTGATATGAAGAGTTAATTACTGTTTGATACAAAGAGTTAACAATTATGTTTCTTTCTATCCTATTACCCAAAATGTCTTTACTAAAATCTTACAGAAACAAACTCTGCAACCAGAATATAACATAACTAGATGAAATAGTTACTTCAGTAAATATTGGGGCAATTATATTCTTAACAACAACCTAGCTGTGCTTTTCATTAACCACATTAACTGTGTTTCAATAACCACAATTTGAAGTCTCAGAATCCAGCCCAGTGCTGAGCACAAAACACAAATTCAACACGGACTACAACTCACAAGAAGAAAAACATAGGAGCATTTCAGAATAACTGTCTCCTATAAAATCTGATTTATATCTATCTAAACATAATTTATCATGCCTTCATGCTCACTTCAGAAATAGATTCAAGCCACAAGTCACTCTGACCACCTAGGAATGGAAAGCACATTCTTCAGAACCAGCCTTCACGTCTGCAAGCTTCATTGGTACGTCATGAGACAACAAAAGAAAACCATCACAGGAGTTTTCACTACTCCCTAAGTGATTTTTAAACAGCAAGGAAACAGAAGCTAATGGCAGGCATGATCCCAGCTTCGTCAAAGCGTTTCTGGAGGTTTCTGACACGTCTCCACGTCCATACACCCCCAGCCCAGTGGCCCACCAGCGCCTAAACATACACTTAAGAGACGGGGAGGAGGGAACCACTGGGCCACTCAGACGCACCGCCCGATGCAAGCACGATGCAAGCACAGCCAGCCCGCAAGCGAGTCGCAAGCGAGTCGCAATCGTCCCCACCTCTGGTTTACCATCCTCCCCTCCCCTCCGCACGCAGGAAGATGCAGATGCCTTAGGACAGTCAAGAAAGGATCGCCCTACAGAAAATTCAGTGTAGACGGAAACCCCATTCTAAGTTCCCCAAAGCGGGCACGAACAATTATCAGCGGACTGATCCACTCAAGAAAAAGCACACTACACACAGTAACCATTGAGACTTGACTTTTCTCACCTTCTCAGCAAGAAAACTGAGGCCCGGCTTCCTGGATGTCTGTGTTTTGACTCGTCCTTCCTAACAGTCTCAGAGGACAGGCGAGCCTCGTCCTGCCCGCGGTGGACTCCACGAGGGCTCGCGCTTCCCCCCCCCCCCGCCCCCGTCTTCCTTCTTCCAGGACTTTCCCCTGTTCACTCCCCCCTTTCCAGTCGGCCATCACCCTCCTCTTTCCCCTTTGAGGAGACGAGAAACACCACTCAGGTTTCCTCCTTCAGGACCACATCTCTTCTCTCTACTGAGGTGCAGCTTCCATCCAGTGAAGCACAGAAGCCATCAGGGTACACTTAATACGGTTTGGTATATGCATATACCCAGGAAAATAAAACCCAGAAAAATGCAAAGAACATGATCAACAGCAGATGGCTCAAGCCCCTCTCCAT
The DNA here is from genome assembly GCF_054371585.1 of Giraffa tippelskirchi. NCBI lineage: Eukaryota > Metazoa > Chordata > Mammalia > Artiodactyla > Giraffidae > Giraffa > Giraffa tippelskirchi. Next base: position 71,899,115 of record NC_137288.1, on the reverse strand, counting down.
CAATGTCACCCTGAAAGGTAAAACTAGGACAATCTCCCGCCAAAAACTCACGTTGCCTGGTAACCAACCTTCATACAAATGCCATCGAGTATCCCTCTTTACATCTGAATTCTTTCACGCATCAGAGTCCACTACACCACTTTTTAAACATGCATTCCTCGGAGTTGCTTCCATAGCCCTCTCCTCACTCTACCCGTTTGACCGAGCAATTTCATTCGACACAAGGACTGTAACACCTACCTAAACATGACAATCCCTGAGCGCTTCAGACATACCTGGATGTCTTTCAGGTACCTTACATTTAACACAACCCAAATCGAATTCACCGTCTCTCTCCCTCACCCTACAGCCAATTCCTGCTCCTCTCTTCTGCATGTTGGTGAGGGGACTGGAGTCACCCAAACTAGAGAGACTCCAAGTCACACTAACACAGGGTGTGAGGCCTGCGGCTCCGTCACACGACACCCGGCACAGGGTACAGCGACACACCTCCCGACAAGGAGACACTCAGGTGGCCCTGAGTGAACGATAAGGAGTGAACAGTAAGCGCTGCACTATTCTCTCCCCCCAACACACAGTCGTTCGGTAAAGACGCTAGAATCATACGTTCCAAACAACTTCCACATCTGCAGCCCCTTCTGCTCTAATATTCAAAACCATCTCCCACCTGCCCCAGCGGCAGCCAAGCTGATTAACTCCCTGCCTGGTAAAAACCACACTGTACAAACCTCAAAAGGAGGCGACTCTCCGTTGCAATGAATTCTTTCTCTCCTATTGGGCTGAACTCCTTGAGGCAAGGCCATGCCTTCTTTGGAACTTAGCTTTAACCGAGTACTTTAAATGTTGACTAAATGCCTGGAGAATCCCATGGACAGAGAAGCCTGGTGGGCTACAGTCCATGGGGTCACAGAGAGTCAGACACGGCTGGCTGACTAACACGCGCTGAATGTCCCTGAGGCCGTCTCCAGGCTCTGGTCTCCCTCCAGGCCTCCCAGTAAGGCCCTACAGCTCACGCCCGAGACACAGCTCCCAGTAAGGCCCTACAGTCCACGCTGAGACACAGCTCCCGGGTAAGGCCCTACAGCCCATCCTGAGTCACAGCTCCCGGGTAAGGCCCTACAGTCCACACCTGAGACACAGCTCCCGGGTAAGGCCCTACAGTCCACGCTGAGACACAGCTCCCGGGTAAGGCCCTACAGTCCACGCTGAGACACAGCTCCCGGGTAAGGCCCTACAGCCCATCCTGAGTCACAGCTCCCGGGTAAGGCCCTACAGTCCACACCTGAGACACAGCTCCCGGGTAAGGCCCTACAGTCCACGCTGAGACACAGCTCCCGGGTAAGGCCCTACAGCCCATCCTGAGTCACAGCTCCCGGGTAAGGCCCTACAGTCCACACCTGAGACACAGCTCCCGGGTAAGGCCCTACAGTCCACGCTGAGACACAGCTCCCGGGTAAGGCCCTACAGCCCATCCTGAGTCACAGCTCCCGGGTAAGGCCCTACAGTCCACACCTGAGTCACAGCTCCCAGTAAGGCCCTACAGTCCACGCTGAGACACAGCTCCCGGGTAAGGCCCTACAGTCCACACCTGAGACACAGCTCCCGGGTAAGGCCCTACAGCCCACACCTGAGACACAGCTCCCGGGTAAGGCCCTACAGCCCACACCTGAGACACAGCTCCCGGGTAAGGCCCTACAGCCCACACCTGAGTCACAGCTCCCGGGTAAGGCCCTACAGCCCACACCTGAGACACAGCTCCCGGGTAAGGCCCTACAGTCCACACCTGAGTCACAGCTCCCAGTAAGGCCCTACAGTCCACGCTGAGACACAGCTCCCGGGTAAGGCCCTACAGTCCACACCTGAGACACAGCTCCCGGGTAAGGCCCTACAGTCCACACCTGAGACACAGCTCCCGGGTAAGGCCCTACAGCCCACACCTGAGTCACAGCTCCCAGTAAGGCCCTACAGTCCACGCTGAGACACAGCTCCCGGGTAAGGCCCTACAGTCCACACCTGAGACACAGCTCCCGGGTAAGGCCCTACAGTCCACACCTGAGACACAGCTCCCGGGTAAGGCCCTACAGTCCACACCTGAGACACAGCTCCCGGGTAAGGCCCTACAGCCCACACCTGAGTCACAGCTCCCAGTAAGGCCCTACAGTCCACGCTGAGACACAGCTCCCGGGTAAGGCCCTACAGTCCACACCTGAGACACAGCTCCCGGGTAAGGCCCTACAGTCCACACCTGAGTCACAGCTCCCGGGGTCTCCCGCTCCGGCCTGTGCCCTCTAATCAGCCGCTCCATGCCGAGGCTCCATGCTCCTACCGCCCACCACACCCTCACCTGGGGGGCCTTTCTCCATCGGCCCAGCCTCCCCCCGCCCAGTCCCCACTCACCCTCTAACACCCCCCACCCGCCGCCCCTCCCACACACCCGGCCCTTCCACTGGGCTCTGCTCCCATACGCCTGTTTCACACGAGGGGTCCTCTGGAAGTCTTCCCAGAGCATCCCCGGAGAGTGGGTTTGTTCAGCTTCTGGGTCCCCTTGGCACTCAGCAATGCCTTCATTAAGGCAGTTCAAGTTTTATTGGACTTGTTTACGCAAATTATATAACTGTTTATGCAAACTGTCTATGTCCCCCACCCACACCTCAGACAGGAAAGCCTCAACGTTCAAAAGGCATTCATCCTGAGAGCTTCAAAAATTTAACAGAAACACTCTTTTTAGACCTCTTCCCTTCCATCCAGGGCCACAGCCCCACCAGCATTTACTCTGAGTGTGGAAAAGGAGCTCTTACCAGAAAACCAGGTAAATAAAAAAGGTTTATATCATCTTCCTGAGAGTTACCATAGATATGAAAAACAGTAGAAAGCAAAGGGACCCACTGAGATCTGGAAGCTGGATGGTGAGCCAAGTCCATTTGCCAGCTGAACACATGATTACTGTCAGCTTAAAGCACGTTACCATTTCAAACTCATCCTCAGCAAAATTCATCCTCAACTGCAAAATATCTGTAAATACGAAGAGCAGGAGACACATCTTCATTCATTCTCATATCACCAACTCCCAACTGGAGTCCTAATCCTCCAGTTTGACGTAACTAATCAGTGAAACCCCCATACAACCTTTTGCTGCCTACTGTCAGGAACTGACCCACAATCCTTATCAAAGGGAAACGTGTCACCTTTGAGCTTCTATATTAGCTCCTGAGCCCTGTGGCGCCTGCATTCGTCTCCTCTTCTCCCTCCACTGCTCTAGTTGCAGCCCTCAGCCTCTCCCGGAACCAGGCAGGCTCCCAGCGGTTTCCCTCCTCCGGGGCTCATCTCTCCCACTCTCAAGTCCCAACACTGGCACGTCTTAAACTGCACTGTGCAAACAAATCGCCCGGGAATTTTGTTAAAAGGGCAATTTTTCAGGAAGTCTGAGGTGGGCCTGAGAGTCTGCATTTCCACCCACTCCCAGGAGATGTTGCTGCTGCTGTGCTCCAGAGCTCACGTTTCCAGGGGCACCATCTCCACCAGGCGCCGTCCTGAAACCAAGGACGCGGCGAGCAGGCAGCGAGCAGAAGCCAGACGGCCGTCGGTGCGGGCTGGGTAACTGCAGGTCTCCACACTGGGTGAGAGACTGGACTAGACCCCCTGGTCCCGCCCAGCGCTCACGTTCTCGGCCCTCCCTGGAATATCCAAGACGCTGTCACCCATTTTTCACCCATGAGGCTTGGCAGAGCTAGTCCCCAGCAGGAATTATCAATGATCACGTTCGCCAGATTCTAAATGATTAACAGTAACCATCTGCAGACAATGCTGGTTTAGTCCAATATTACAAAAGTTTCTAAAAGATAAAGAAGATACTGTGCAAGCGGCTATACAGTTTTACTTATGAAAGTACCTTAAAGATAAGTGATCACCACCACTTCCCTGTATCCATAGTATTATCCAGAGGTCAACACCACTTGGGTTAATCTCTCCGTTTCTCAGAACCAAGAGGCTACTGACCATTTTATCTGGTTGGGGGCTAGGGTGGGAGACCTCATGAACACGCATGGAAGCAGGAAGCAATGAGAGTTCCCAATTCTCTATCAGCAGCTGCAAGTCAATCTGAGCTAAAACAAAAACAAAACCCCCAGCATTCCAAGTGTAGTGACTACAAGAGGATCCCTGCTCTCAGAAATGGACCCTTGTGTGGTATCTTCACAATGACATCACTTCTTAGCAGCTCCAACATACAGGTTTATAAAACTTTTGTCATTGTGCATTTATCAATGTGTACCTGTGTATTCATTGCAAACAATCCGCCTGCCAATGGTGCAGACTTGGGTTCTATCCCTGGGTGGGGAAGACCCCTGGAGAAGGGAATGGCAACCTACTCCAGCATTCTTGCCCAGGAAATCCCACAGACAGAGGAGCCTGGTGGCCAACAGTCCAAGGGGTCACAAAGAGTAGGACAGGACTCAGCGACTACATAACAACAATTTATCAATGAGACAATATTGCTCAGATTTTCGTTAAAAACATCAAGCTCTTCTTAGGACTTAGTTACAAGTGAAACTGAAGCTCCAATACTTTGGGCACCTGATGCGAAGCACTGGCTCATTTGAAAAGACCCTGATGCTGGGAAGGACTGGGGGCAGGAAGAGAAAGGGAGGACAGAGGATGAGATGGTTGAATGGCATCACTGACTCGATACACCTGAGTCTGAGTAAACTCTGGGAGCTGGTGATGGACAGGGAGGCCTGGCGTGCTGCCGTCCATGGGGTCGCAAAGAGTTGGACACGACTGAGTGACTGACCTGACTGACTGACAAGAGATTTTTAGTGTCTACAATCACAAAGGCTAATAGTAACTATTCCCCTTATAATTACACTGATGCCACCAGCATTTCTGTTAGCATCCCCCATAAAAATCAGTTTGTTGGGTGTTGATACTATTCTAATGAGTTAACTGAGAGGTCTCTAAAAACTTGTCACAGAGGACAGAAAGGTGCAACTGACAGTGGAAAATACACACTGGCAGGTAATTAACCTGAATGTTGATTAGCCTGAAGTACAAGTATTTTCATTTTAATCAGAAGCATGACTTATCTTAGTCAACCAGGATCTGCATAACTTTTTTAAAAAAGCAGGGTGTTTATCATCCTTTCAGAACCAACATAAAAAACAAAACAAAGATTCTTTCTAGTGTCATCGTTCAAATTACTACATGAGACAATGTCTCACAGAGACATTTTGTCTCAAATTTGTAACAGGCCGTTAGCGCAGACTTCATTTACCGTCAAGTGTAGCCCCGGTTTTACAGCCGTGGATAAAACAGTTGTTGTTGCCCATGTGAACACTCAAGAGTTGTGTTTCCTCCTAGTCCACTTAAGAGGTTTTTTCAAAATGCCTCCACCAATGACAACTAAGACAGTAGATGGGCAAAGTTAAGGATAATACCCTCAGGTTATGACCAATTCCTCATCTTCCAAATTTTACATTAATGTGGTTGGTCTACATGCCATTAAACTAAAAGGAAGTATCTCGTTCTGGAAGATAAAGACAGCATCTCCCATAAACCTCGTAAATCCGATCCGAAGAAAGCAAAACCTTCATAGGCCTTACAGAAAGAAATAAGAGACGGACTTTCAAGAGTTCTGGAGGCCCCCCGCCAGGCTCAGGGCAACCTTGAGCATATGCATACCGGCCTTTTCAAGAAAGCAAAATTAACACTTGCTTAGATCCTCACAAATGATGATACCCAGTTAAGCCCAAATGATCCAAATGGGTAAAAGGGTTGATAAATCTTAAAGAATTCATCTGGAATTACTAACCCTAAACTTAGTCCGACTCGACTTTGATCTACTAGTAATTCATGGTTACTTCTGCAAACAGTTCAGGAGGCCAGAGTTATGGCAGAGTCTGCCCCCTCTCGTCCTTCAAGATGGCTCAAAGGTCTTCTGGGGACACGTAAGTAGGGTCAGGAGCCTGTCCTTTCCTGTGACTACAGTCATGGGTGAACCCACTGCCTCTATCAGAACATTTTCCACCTTTGTTTTCTAAACACTGGCTCACTTGTTTCCACAAACATGCCCTCAGATCTACAAGTATTTCAAGGGATCCTAGAAAATTAAAATTAGTTATCTATGAATCAAAAATACATATGACATGGTAGGTACTCATAGTAATTATGGGATCAATTGAATGAGTGAAAGTGTATAGTCTGCCAGTGTCACTGAGCAATAGCATAGCCCATCTTCCTTAATGAGCCCTAATTACCTCTAACTAAAATTTGTGGCAATTTACCCGTGCTAAAAATAACAGCACCAAACTACATCTGTAGAACATCTCACGTTTACAAAGCACTTCCACATATATCATCAAATCTGAACCTCACAGGAGCCTGGTGGGCTGCAGTCCACGGGGTCGCTAGGAGTTGGACACGACTGAGCGACTTCCCTTTCACTTTCATGCATTGGAGAAGGAAATGGCAACCCACTCCAGTGTTCCTGCCTGGAGAATCCCAGGGACGGGGGAGCCTGGTGGGCTGCCATCTACGGGGTCGCACAGAGTCGGACACGACTGAAGCGACTTAGCAGCAAGAGCAGCAGCAGCTGAACCTCACGAAGGGCTCTGAGACAGATTTTTTTTTATCACCTCTTCTCTCTAATAAATGAGGCTTAAGGAGATTAAAGGGTTCCTCACAGGTCTTGCATCAAGAAAGGAGGAGCCGGCAGTCAAATCCAGGTCTTAGTTCCTCCATCAGGGCTCCTTCAGCCTCAGACCCAGGGCCTGGGTGATACGGGTCCTGCTGTCCTAGGTACTTGCCCTCACCCCATTTGATCTTAATGACCCCGTGTGGCTCAAGGTCATTACCTGCCTCCACAAAACAGGAAAGAGCGACCCAGAGCTCCGGTCTCAGGGCCACAGTCAGAACACAGTTCTCAGCTTCAAGTACTTCAGAGTGCATGCTCCCCAAATGCTGATCTGCTCAAACTGGTCCCTGAAGGTCATTAAGGACAAGGTTTTCACATTCGGCAAGTCAAGCTATTACACACTGCTAAGTGCTAAGTCGCTTCAGTTGTGTCTGACTCTTGGCGACTCTGACTCTGTAGCCCACCAGGCTCCTCTGCCCATGTGATTCTCCAGGCAAGAATATTGAGAGTGGGTTGCCATGCCCTCCTGCAGGGGATCTTCCCCACCCAGAGATCAAACCCGTGTCTCTTTTGTCTCACTGGCAGATGGGTTCTTTACCACTAGCACCACCTGGGAAGCTGCAGGCTTGACAAACCCAGAGTACTAAACAAACTGCTCTATTAACTCGGTCTACCTGTAACCCTCTGGTGCTAACACTGTCTGCCTCACCGGGTTGTTATGAGGATTAAATGAGTTCATATTTACAAAGCACTTAACACAGTGCCCAGCACATGGTAAGAGTGATATAAATGTCTATCAGTTAAACAACAGAAAACATAAACGGAGGAAAAGTGACAGTTTAAGTCACTAAAGAAATACTCGGTTATTCAACAAAACGTCGGGGGACCACTTGCTCGTCCCTGCTTCCTTTCTTAAACAACACAGGCTGAAACGAACTATAAAATACCACAGGAAAATATGGGAAATGTCTTTTACATTTGCCCACCCCTCCTAAGTCTTGGGATGGGGAGGCCTTCCTACGCATGACACAGAAGCCTGAATACCTAGAGGAAAAGACTGACATAAAAGCAGTTTACCCCACCAGCGCCTTCAACCCACAAGTATACCCACCGCCTCCCATCACTCCCCCCCCCAACGGAGAACGTGCGTGCGTGTATCATGTACACGTGTGTGTGAGGCAGAGTACGCATCTCCTCCAACTCCAGGGGGGCTCACTTCTGCCCCCAAGGAGAGACTCAGTTTATTACATAAACCTGCACATCGGCTCCCTCAGCCATGTCCCCTCTCAGAGACCATCCAGAGATTGATTCCATATCAAACCTGTGCTCAGGATAAATGAGTATCCGGTGTGCTCCTACTCCTACTCGGAGACCAGGGCCGGCAGGGAGGGGCGACCCCACGCCGTCTGTCCCATCACTGGTCCTAATCTTCTCCAGAAAGGTGCTCTGCTTCGGCTGGCAACCTCAGGCTGATTGCATTAGGTCCAAAGATGTCCCTTTCTCCATGACAAAAGGCAGGGGGTTCAGCTGTTTCTAAACCCACAGAGAGGCCTTACAGAAATTAAAACAACGGCAACATTTAGTCCTTCTAATCTGAAGAACAGACCCTCCAACGGAGCCCCAGGCCGTCAGGAGCTGGGAGAGATCTCACACGTGCTCTACCCCAAGCTCATCGTTCTGCTGAGGAGGGGCTCAGAGCCCAGGGCAGGTTAAAATGGAGGCCCACAGGCACTGCGAGCTTCCCTACTCATAGACCCGTTTCTGTAAACTACAGACCGGAACAAAGTTACTCACACCCGACCTCAGGTCACAGCAGCCAAACCCCAAAGCCCTAAGATGCGGCCCCTACTCAAGTGCGAGTAGTGTCAGCCGCTCGGTCGTGTCTGACTCTCTGCAACCCCATGGACTGCAGCCCGCCAGGCTCCTCCACACTCCTCCGTCCACGCGATTCTCCAGGCAGGAATACTGGAGTGGGCAGCCATTCCCTTCTCCAGGGGATCTTCCCAACCCGGGGATTGAACCCGGGTCTCCGACACTGCAGGCAGACTCTTTAGCATCTGAGCCACCAGGGAAGCCCATTCGAGTGCTAAAGTACAGCCAAAAAGCACTGCCAACATATGGTTAGAAACAAAGAAAGAATTCCTTGAGGATGTATTTCTCATACATGACAGTAAAAGTCAAAAACTGGTTCTATGTATAAAATCACACTCTTTGGAACATGTGTCAGGGGTGAGCTGACTGTAAAACCCAGATAATCATTAAATAGGCAGTGGAAACCAGAACAGTTCATACTTTGTTTCGCTGTATTTAAAAGCATGCCTGGTATCTGAAAGAAAACTCAAACATTCTAACGTATTATTAATGGAGGTAGACGTGAAAAAATACACTCTCCACCTGTTCTTCATCAGAGGTACAAGCCAGCAGAACTAGACACCAACAAGCACAAAATTCTTCCTGCTTGAAAAGACCGTGGGGCGGGAGAGGGGGATACAAGTCAACCAATTCAAATTATCCCAAATTTCTAGATTTTTTTGCCATTCGTTATTGACATGGTCCAAACCCAAATTTCAAATTTTATTCAATTATCAACCAAATGCTTTCACGTAACTGGAAAGGAGACTAATTTACTTCTAACAAGCTTCATTTCAGAAAATACATGTCACAAATTCTGGATCTGGGGGACTTCCTCGGTGGTCCAGGGGTTAAGAACTTGCTCTGCGTAAACCCATGGCTGATTCATGTCAATGTATGGCAAAAACCACTACAATATTGTAAAGTAATTAGCCCCCAACTAAAATAAATAAATTTATTAAAAAAAAAAAAAAGAAAATACATTTGCAAGGATGAAAGGCAATTAAATGTTCCTGCTGGAAAAAAAGAAAAAAAAAAGAACCTGCTCTGCAATGTAGGGGTCAGGGGTTTGATCCTTGGACGGGAACTAAGATCCCACGTGCCACGGGGCATCCAAGCCCGCGAGCCGACTGAAAGATTTCACACGATGTGATAAACATCTCCTATACCGCAACGAAGACCTAAGGCCGTCAAACAGACAGCTTTTAAAATTCTGGATTTTTTTGTGTTTTGCTAAAGTATCGTCATCTACAAACTTACAAAATATGTATAATGTATAACCAACAAACAGTATTTCACACCAACAGAACTTCTAAGTCCCAAACTCTAAGCTCACTGTAAGACACTTTATTATTATTAGTAGTAGTAGTAGTAGTAAGACACTTTATTATTATTAATACATTTTACAATGTATTAAAGCAATCTCAAGTGTAAAAATACAACAGGGAAACATTTCAGCATTAATGTGGCATTATGGGATGGTTATCCTTTGCTTCATTTAACATACTAAAAGACACACCAGGCATATATTATATATATATATATAAAACAAAACAATTCCACCTCTAAATTGACATGTAATTACCCTTCAGTAATCCGGTAACCATTACTATTCTTGATTCTAAAGTACAATTACCACATAACTTGAAAGAGCTGCTATTTCATAGTTAACCAAATATCCTAATGTTCTTTAATCAAACTATCATTAAAGTCTGTTTTTTCCAGGCCCCAGAGTTTCAATTTATGAAAATCTTCCAAAGCCTAGAGAGGAAGTTTCATAACAACCACTCACACAGACTTAGGTTATATGCAGCTAATACGTCTAAAGAAGCCATACGGTCAATTTTCCTTGGTTTTAACTCTACTATCTTTAGAAAATCAAAGCAAAGTATAAAAAAGAGTCGGCCCAATAAGCAGAGGGACCCGAAGCCAGACTCAAAACCTCTCATTACCAGTGCTGTCCCTGAAGCCTGGGGTGGAGTAGGTTTTAGAAGGTGAGACTTTCAGAAAAAAAAAAAAGGCTTCATTTACCCAGACTATTTTGGACGTTTTAATAACATTTCTTTCTCTTTTTCAAAACGTCAGCATCTTTAAAGAAAAGGCTTTTCTATTGAGGGGCTTCAGGCTCTCTCGACTGTCACAGCACAATTAAACCCTTCTCCTGTCCAGACAGACGGAACCGTGTTAAATCTGAGAGGCCTCATTTGATAGATGCCTCATTAAATCCATCTCAAAGGTGAGGTAAGAGGTGCCTGTGGAAAGGAGGGGGGCACACCTGTTAACTCTTATGAAAACAGAGAGAATCTCAAAATCCACATAGAGCCTCATTCATGTGAAGGTGGCAACAGAGTGAAGCGTACCTGCCATCTTCTGCCCTGGGAGAGGGGTGGGGGTGAGGGGTGTGTGTGTGAGGGGTGTGCGTGTGCGTGTGTGTGTGTACCACAACCCCTGGGGACCTATGCCCTGGGAGAGGGGTGGGGGTGGGAGTGTGCGTGTGTGTGTGTGTGTGTGTGTGTGTGGGAGTGTGTGTGGGAGTGTGTGTGGGGGGGGAGTGTGTGTGAGTGTGTGTGTGTGTGTGTGTGTGTGTATAACACAACCCCTGGGGACCTGCCCTGGGAGAGGTGTGTGTGTAACACAACCCCTGGGGACACAGGAAGGGAGGCCGAAGATTCAGGACACACACCATCAGCTGCTTCACAAAATTTCACAGATTCAACTCGACAAATGTTTAAACTAAAGTGCCAAGTGTTATAGGAGCCTTGGATCATACACAACCCTCAATAAATGCTATGTTACCAAGAAATCAAATTCAGCATTTTATAAAGAAAGAGAACAAGAAAATAAAACATCTTACACTTAAAAAATAATAAGAATCTTGGGATAACCAATCATTTAACGTGGCTGATTTAACAATCTTACAGATACAAAAAAGAAACTTCATAAACTTATCTACACTCATCTCCTTTCCCTACAATTATTTCAATGAATGTTTAAAAAAAAAACAAAACACTGTTTTAGGAATAACTATGAAATTTAGGGAGAGTACTTACTCTCTAGCCCAATATAGAAATTACAAAAACTGAACAGCATAGTGACATTAACAAAGCACTATTGATCACTAAAGTACAAATAAGTTCACTTCAAATAAAAGATTTGTGCAAATCTTTCATGATAGCTATTTTTGATATTTACAAGTAAAGCTATGTTTTAAAGGAACTGAAATGTCACACCACCATCTTCAAAACTTATCCACTTTTCAGATGAAGTGCTAATACTCTGTAGCCAGTGATAATTTTACTGTTCAACAACTGAGGCATGCTTAAGCAAGAGAATTAAGAATCCTTAGGTGAGCTGTATTTCACACCAACTTGAATGTACGCATGACTGTTTGCCACCAGGATCCTTTCGTACTTTCTGTATTGTCCCCTCATTGTCCAGTCCTGTTTCTTTATGTTAAAGGCAGCACGATAACAACAGAACCATCCACCCTTTACAAGGAATGCCGCCTGGGACTGGAGGGTAGTATCACCTCGTCACCAGCAAACAGAGTGCATTTCCTGAAAGCTTTTAACCAAGTTAAAAATCCAAACATAAAGGAGATTCAGCATCGACTCATGGAAAGTGACATGAATTGTAAGGCAGAACAAGCATGCTCTCTTAGCTCTGCCAAGAACTGAAAAACCACAAGCAAGAATCAGAACTCTTTACACATCAGCTTCTCTGTCTGAAAAGAGGACTGACACGGACTCCTCCCTAACAGTGTTTCTGAAAGGACACGAGATAATTTATGTGAAAGCTCTTTTAAGATTTTTGATGATAATAAACCCAACATATTAATAGACGTTATCAAACCACAGTTAACAAAGGACAAGACAGCATGCACTTTACATTCAGAACAAGTATAAAATATAAATGTAAAAAAACAAAGTTAAACCCTTTGTTCTGAAAAGGAGTGCTTAAGCACACGCTGGTGTCACATGTTCATACCAGGTTACTCAATACTGCTGTAATTATAGTAATAAGACACTGCTCGTCAATATTACAGCTTAATGCTGAACCGTCCCTTCTTGATTTCCACATAGGAAACCATGTAAGGCTGGATCATTCCCAGAAGAGAAAAGGAAGAAAAATAAGAGCGGGTGAGGAGCCCCTTTTCCAGAGCGATCCCAGAAAGTCACACATAGAAATATCTTGTCCAAGGTTCACCAGGCACAGTGCGTGCGCTCTCTGTTCTGTCAACTAGGATGTCAACATCCTTTCCCCGTCACAATTTGAGCTGAAATAGCGAGATGACTAAATCAACAGGTAGAAGAGAGTGAAAAATATAAAAAACATACCTTGTAACACTGCCCTTGATCAATGACTCAGGTGCCCCCAGGGAGTCGAAAACACAGCCTGATTATTGAGCAACATAAATTCTTGAATTTTTTTTTCCACTTAAAATTACTCTCTTTCAGGTAAAATTTAAGATGGCTGATCTTAAAAGGAAATTAAATGTTAATGAACCTAACAGACTTAATACTTCACACAAGTTATTTCCGATAAAGCCACAATTAAATTTGTTCTTATTTTAAGTCAGCTAAGAGCATGGCTGCTTGAGAGGAGCAGAAACGATTTTCAAACTAAAGTTTCTATCACAGCTCTGCAATCACAAAGAACCCTGAGTCCAAAGCCTTTCAGTTCATTAAAGACTTTCATTTTACTCTGCCTAAATAAATATTTAAATATTTAAAGCAACCACAAATGGTTTCCAAAGCTTTTTTGAGACTCACTTGGGCCAGGTTATAAACACTAAAATTTAATTGAAAGGTGACCTCAAGAGAATGAAGTTCTTCCCGGACAAGAACTTCTCAAAAAAAGCAACTGATCAACAGACAAACTATATAAACAACAGGTAACAAGCTCAATTTAAATACAGGAAAACATTCAAAAGCCTTCAAAGGCAACTTCCTAGTCTATCCTTAACTCCATCTACACATATGAACAAAGTGATACAAAGCAACAAATTTCGAAGTAAGTTATATGTAAAATTCTAAAAACAAATGTGGTAGGAAACAACCAGTCAAAGGGTCTTGCCTAAAACAAATGTTAATTCTCTTCTTTGAGGAAAAGAATTACTACATAACACTTTCTTGTTGGGTGTCCTACATTCCAAAGGGGGTAATTTCTAGGAATCTCCTCCCACCTTAATGCAAACCTCCATGACATGTGCAGTCTTGATAATGTTCCTGTGGTAAGCGAGACCACCTTATAACAAAGTCCTTTTGTTCATCAACAACTACACTTCCTTGCAAAGGTTCAAGTGGACTCATGATATGGTAAATTTTGCTCTATGGCAAATAAATAGCAACAGAGATATCTGATATATTAACTTTGGCTTAAAATAAATTCAATTTTGTATAAAATGTGCAATTAGACATCTTGATAACAATCAGGCACCTTCCTTCTAGGAATCCTGTATACAGGCTTCATACTCAAGAATAGGCTGGATACTGCGTGTGGCTTCCCCATTTTATTAGTTACCTTTACAAGCGTATACACAGAGGGGTACATATATTTATGCTGCGCATACTACAGCAGAGCAAGTTAAGTTTAGAGTGAAGTAGCAATTACTGCTTTTCATGAAGAATAGAACAAAAAGATTAAAATGAGCACACCAGAAATTTGAGATTTAACCAGAAAGATAATCTGTCAACTTTACAACGAGATAAGTTTAAAAAACAAAATGCAAATAAAAAACAAACAAACCTATATATCATCCACTTCGAACATTTTAGACACACTTGAAGAGACAGTCAAGGGGAATCAAAGATTTAAATGCCATGACTAGGACACCTAAAACCCTTCCCATGGACATTTATCATGATCAACAATCCAATCATGAGGAAAAATTGAGGCATGCAAAGCTCTTTCCATGCAAAATATGTTCAATATGTTCAAAATATGCTTAACATAGCCCTTGCTTCTTTACACACACACACACACAGACATTTACCATTCTCATGTTAACAAAATACTCATTCCAAGCATGATTACCATTTAATGCTTTCATAAAATAACAGTATTTTATAAATTACATGAGCCACAAGAGAATATAGTTGTTACTCCTACATTAAAAAAAAAAATCACCTATTTTCTAGGCCATAATCTTTTTAAAGACTTGTCATCCGGTTGGGACATTATCTTCAGGTACTGCAAATGCTATTGTATTACGATATGGTTTTCTTTATGAGGCCAAAATCCATCAGAAATCCACTTGAATTATAGAAAAACCTCAATTAAACATAAAGGAACATCTCACCAGGAATGCTACCAGTCTTGCATATCTCAAGGTAGGAGTAAAGAGCTCTTCATTCAAACTGACTAAACTGCTACTAGAACACAGGTGTGGACCAAAAACATTAAGTTGCAAAGAATGGCTACAGATGAATGCAATTACAAGCGTGATTCTCTTCCCACCACCACCTACAACCTAAGTGGAGAAGTAATTTACTACTTTAGTAAATTTAGGGAAGATGTAACTCCCATTTAACTATTGCACTAACCTTGTTTTAAATAAAATTCCTTACCACTAAAACACAATTCTTCAAACCAGCAGAGGAAAAGAACATAAAGTACTTATTAAGCTCAAATATATAGCCAGGACCCATAGCTCCCTAATTTAGCACCAGCCACGTCTTTAAAAGAGAAACACTAGTCACCCCTGGTCAAGAACTTGATCTAATGTATCAATTCTATCCCAATGTAAAAATTTAAGATCTTTAATTTAGAAATGAAAAAAGGATGCGGAGGATTTCAGATCACACTCAGAGACAGCAATCAAAAGTCCTACTGTGACCCCTATGTATCCCTATTGGAAGTCACATTGTCAGTTCTGGCTATCAAGGTTAGAGGGGAGAAACTAAGAGAAAGAAACAGGCAAAACCACTTCTGATGCAAGAAGTACACTTGCAGAGGAGACTGAAATAAAGCCAAGAAGCGCTAAGGAAAAGTATCACTAAAGATGATCGTGGCTGCCGGGTTCCATCGAGGACTAAGTGGGCAAAGGACAGGACGGGGAGCAGGAGGAGGGCATCGGCCGACCCGGTCTGAGCTCGGGGCGGGCGCTGAGTGCTCCCGAACTTTTCCCTTGGTCCTTTTTCTCCGCTGGTTTCACAGCACGTGAAGTTGCCCTGAAGCCTCAAACGGCCACAAACCCCGCGGAACGAGGCCCGCGGGGCCCCTCTCAGGAGCGTGTGCAGCCGGGGCCCCGCCGCCTCCCCCGCGCCCGCGGCGGGAAGCGCTCAGCTCGGTCCCACCAGTCGTCCGCGCGAGCGGCCAAGGGCTAACAGAGCCCCGAGGGTGCGCGCGGCGCGGGCGCAGGTGACCGTCTTACCTGCGTAGAAGCGGATGAGGCAGCCGACCTCCGAGTCCAGGCCCTCCTCCTGCACCCTCCACAGCGCCCCGAAGCCCAGCTGGAAGAGGTAGTCGTTCTGGATCTGCAGCGGCTTCTCGTCCGCCTCCAGGCGCCGCGCGGTTTCCCCGTGCAGCTGAACGTACAGGGTGGGCGGCGGGGGCGCCTTCTCCACGGCCGCCGCGTCCCCGCCCGGGCTCTCCTCCGCTGGCCGATCGCGGGCGGCGCCGCCTGGGCCCTCGACGCCCCTCCGGGCCGTCGGCGGCGGCGGCGGAGGCGGGGAGGCGGCCGGAGAGAGCGGCCGGGCGCTCGAGGAGCAGCCGCGCAGGCGGGGCTGGCCCAGGTCAGCCTCGAGCTCCTCGGACGACGACGAGCAGTAGGGCTCCGGCCGGCCCGACGCGCCCTCGGCGCCGGGGCTCAGCCGGGGGCTCTCGGGCTCGGGGTCCGGGCCCGCGCCGTCTGGGGCCCGCGGGGCGCCCGGGCTGCAGCCCGCGGGCGCGGGGCCGGCGCGGCGCGGCGGCGGCCCCCCGACGGCGGCCAGCGCGGCCCTCCCGGGCGGCGGCCCCGCGGGGCCCCGGCCCGGCACCTTCAGCACGCCGCCGGCCCTGGGGCCCGCCTGCAGCAGGCGGGCGGCCACCTCGCCGGCAGTGGTGTCCAGCGTGCAGAGCACCGGGCGCAGGCGGCTGGCGGCCGGGTGGCGGTCGAGGACGTGCACGCAGCCGCGCTGGAGCTGGTGCCGCACCCAGTCCCGATCCGACGGCTGCAGCGGCAGCATCTGCCGGGGCCGCGGGAGGAGCGCCCGGCGGTCCAGGCTCCGCGAGCACGGCGGCGCCGCGGCCGGACCGGGGGCGGGGAGGTCGGAGGGGCGCGGGGCGGCGGCGGCAGCGGACGCGTTCCTCTTCAGCCGGCCTCTCCTCAGCAGCAGCGAGCTAGCGCCGGGCCCCGGGGCGGCCCCGCTGGCGGCGGGCAGGGGCGCCGGGCCGCGCCGCCGCCTGCGAGCCGCGCCTCCCGCCCGGCCCGGCGCCGCGGTCAGCACGGGCCCGGGGCCGCTCGCCGCGGCCCGGCCCTCCGCGCGGGTCTCCGCGGCCGCGGGCTCCATGGCGGCGGGGCTCGGCGCGGCCCCGGCTCGGGGGGCGGCGGGCGCACAGCGAGCGGGGGGCGGCGGCGCCGCCACTGGCGTTCGCGCGGCCGTTCCAGGCGATTATGTGGCGGCTCCGAGCGCTCCGTCGGCGTCTCGGTGTTCCATCCCGCGCGCCCGCCCGACCGCCACCGCCCCCCGCCTCGCGCCGCCGAGCCAGCAGCCGAGCCGGCCTCATTGAATATTAATCGCGCGCCGGGAGCGCCGGGCGGGAGGCCGGCGGGCGGCGCGCCTCATGAATATGCATCGCCCGCGTGACGGCGACCCCGCGGGCGGGCGCGCGGGGCGGGGCCTCGGAATAAACAAGCGTGACGGCGTCGGGGGCGGGTCCGCGCGGCCAGGCCCGGGGGCTTCCTGCGCGGGCCCAAGAGGGGAGGCGGCCGGGAGACGGGCGGCGCGCGATGCCGCCTGGGAGCTGTAGTTCCAGGCCGCGGTCGGGCGTCCCCGAGGGGACCGTGGCAAACTACAAGTCCCAGAGATCCTCCAGCGCCGCCCCGCCGTGCGGCCCGCCGCGGGCCCCGGACAGTGGGTCTGGTGCCCTCTGCTGTTGGAGTCGGTGCTCGGGGTTGTTCGGTTCCTGAACTTGTAGTTACCCGCCCATTCCTGCTCCCCGAGGCTTTCACTTTCCCCGCTGGTTGAGACAGCGCTCGAACAGACTCCAGACGGCACGAAGGTCCGGGCGCTCGGTCTTCTCTCACCACCACTGAACTCGCCCGGAGGCAGTCGTGCCGCCCCGGCCCGGCCCTCTGCGGCTCCTGTGTGAGGAGAAAGGGCGCGGGCCGGGTCCCCGTTTCTCCCTGCGCAGCCTGAGGTCCGAAAGGACGGAGGACACAGACAGCGAGGGGAAGCAGACGAATCGCTGGGACGGAGACACGTGGGACAGAAGATAGGGGCCGTGTGTTCTCTCTTAACGTCTTCCCTTGGCTTTTCCTTCAATATTCAGGAAAAAAGTACATTCTGCGACCACAATGTTAGTCGTGACGTAAAAAGTTGTACTTTCTTGTCGATTAAAACAATATTGTAGGCTGGATTAGAGCAGCTTACTATTTAAAAGAATTTAGTAAACCTTTTTAACTGACTTACCTTTCCTCCGTATTGTTTCGTAAATCGGGATTTTTACATGTAAGACTTCTGCAGCTGCAAACAATCCCGGGCCTGCTTAACATCAATAAAGTTACTAAACCTGGTGGTGAATTGGGGGTAGGGGGTTTGAGGAAGGAGGAAGGAGAAACAGAGGGGAAACTTGTAGCTGAAATAATGGAAACTAATACTTGAGTTTATCTACACAGTTTCACTGAAGAGTAGAAGAAGTTACAGGACAAAAAAAAAATTATCGTGATTCTTAAAATTCCTATAGATGACTTTCTATATTTTTCTTTCGAATTGTTACCTCTTGGCCTCATGAAACATGTTTATTCCATTTCAATTCAATCAACAGCTCAGAGGTTTTTAAAATTAGGGAGAATGCAAATTTTTCCAAGAGACATAAGATACCATTAATTTAACAAACAATTATAAACATATACTAAGCAGTATGTCACAGCAGTGGGATAAATCAGACACTGTCCTTGCCTTTACAGAGTTTATAGTTTAGAAACAAAGAGGTTCAACACGTGAGGGATGTGGAAGAGGGGAAACACCAGGTGTCATGGGAAGAAATAGAAACAAGGGAATTGACCTAGTCTAGGAGTCCAACCGGAGAAGGTAATGGCACCCCACTCCAGTACTCTTGCCTGGAAAATCCCATGGACGGAGGAGCCTGGTAGGCTTCAGTCCACGGGGTCGCTAAGAGTCGGACACGACTGAGCGACTTCACTTTCACTTTTCCCTTTCATGCACTGGAGAAGGAAATGGCAACCCACTCCAGTGTTCTTGCCTGGAGAATCCCAGGGACGGCGGAGCCTGGTGGGCTGCCATCTGTGGGGTCGCACAGAGTCGGACACGACTGAAGCGACTTAGCAGCAGCAGCAGCAGCAGGAGTCCAACAATACAGACCTCACTTGGGGCGCAATTTTCAGAAACAAATGAAACTGAGTTAAACTTTAAAAACACATTAAACTTCAGTACTAAAGCATGGACTGTTTACATTTCTTTATATTTGTCAGTTCCTTCATTGATTCCTATAAACCTCTTTAACTTTTTGTATATTAAGAAATACATATTAACTCTCATATATCTGCTTTCTAGAGTTATTTTTATGTAGCTAACGTAACAAAACTAAAGGGGAGTTTGTTCCAGTCAGAGATAATGTCACCCCTGGCCCAGGGTCCACTCGCGTCCTCTCTCGGGTTTCAGCGCTGTCCTTAATCAGCTCTGGGCCCTGTGCAGTCTCACAGTCACCACCACTCTGCCTTTCTGTCCTCTAGGAACTGTGTTTACCCCTTGAAGGTATATGTAACCAAAAACTTCCCCCGGAAAAAATTAAAGAAAAAGCAGTGGCCAGAGAATTGAGTATGCAAAGCACTGGAGCAGGGAGAGGCTGGAGAGTCTTCCTACCTGCCTGCCAGACACGGCATGAGGGGCTACTAACACTGGGAGGAGATAGGGGCAGTGGATTTCGGTCAGGTATCTCAAGGTGAAGAAAAAGGAAGTACAGTCCAGCCTCGAAAACAGTGGGTCCTTTTTGTTCTTCTGATGGGGGGAGGGAGAACAAAGAATATAATTTTTATGTAGAGAAACTATTTCAGGCGTAGTGTGTATAATCTACAAGACATCCTATCCCTTTGTATCCAAAATCATAAAAATCAGAGGGGAGAGCAGAAGAGTATGGGTCCACAGTGTAACCCATCCCTGGTTCTGGGGGTCCTCAACCTCTGGGGTCTGATGCCTGATGATCTGAGGTGGAGCTGGTTAATAATATCAGAAATAAAGTGCACAGTAAATGTAATACGCTTGAATCATCCCGAATCTACTCCCTACCCCTGCCCCACTTCGTGAAAAAACTGTCTTCCACGAAACCCATTCCTGGTGCCAACAAAATTGGTGCCTGGTTCCACTTCCAAACCTTCAATAAAGTGACTGAACTTGCGGGTGAGAGGAGAGAGAAAGAAATAGGAGTTCATAAAGCATAGACGGTCCCCTGAACACCAGACCAATTGGAACCTCAGAGTTATAATAAGACAGTGATAATGACAATGAAACTTGGAGTGTGCTAGTATCACGGAACATCCCCCAGACCATATGAGCCGAGCCACGCTGTACAATTTCTCTGAATGAGGAAAGGATTTCAGTGGAGAACAAATGTTTTCCAGACACCCATGAAATCGCAGCTTTTCCTACTTAACAAGTAGAATGGGGACAAGGACAGTATCTTGAAACCACAGTAACTCACAAATGCTCCCCAACCCTCTAAAATGTTCCACGTGTACAATCTAATACCACAGTTGTAACTAGCCACACTTTTCAAAGAATAACATCTTCCAATGTGAAAAGATAATCCCCCAAAGAAACAACAGATGTAAAAGTTGCAAACCCTGATGCCAACTTGTTAAAATATTTTCACAACTAAGTACAGAAAAAGAGAATGTAATTTTCAGTTTTTCTGCCACAGTTTATTTTATGCTGTGTGACTGATAACTGACTTGCTGTGTTTTGCATCAAGGTTAATCCTGTTTGCATCCTTAGATCCAAGATAAAAAGAAACCATCTTTGGAATTTTTTTTCTAATATAAGCAGTTGGAATCTTAATGGAGGCATGAATTGATAGAGGATGGTTTCAGTCTGAATTGTTAAGTTCTCGGCTATGTTCAGAAATAAGCTCAGAAAGATGCAACATACCATGTAATACATTTAGTTAGTACATTATGAGCAGGAATCTAATTATAGTTTCACATTTTTATATCCTTCGAGCTACTCGTGGTTAACCATCCCTAAACTGCTCGCTATTGACTCAGTTTTACTACGATAGCAAATAACCACTCGGTGCGCTAAATGGGCCCAGGGTGGCCAACCTAGATCCCCACGTTCCCTGCTCGCTGGCGGGTGACGCCTTCTCCGCTCTCCAAGGCTTCGCCCGTGCCTCACAGACTCACCACGTGAACTCTATCAAGACCGCCCCTGGCATTTTAGGTGGTCTACCTTATACATACGGCCTGATCACTTTTCAGATTTTAGTGCACACTTTTTTGTCCCCTAATTCTTTGTCTCTTTCTCATTCCTCACATCCTGCCTCACAGACATAAACGAGATATGTTTCTTGTCACAACAATGAAGTATTAGAGAAAAAATTTGAGGCCATGGAATCCTACCACTTCCGGTAACAATATAAATTACCTGGGACATTCATTCAACAAATATTTATTAAGCTTTTAAATGTAGGCATCATTTACCCCCCAGTAAATAGTATAGACAAAAATACCTTCCCTAAGAAAGTTTATATAGGCATTGTCATTTTTTTTAAGCTTTAGTTAAAATTGACCTACTTTCTTCGTTTGTAGAGATGGTTCTTATTTCAGGCAAATGGATATATGAAAACCTAGGTATATAAACTATACATTAGACTATAGATATTTCCTCCCAAAGTATTCTTTATTCTTTCTCTTATATGACTTCATCAGACAATTGTTTTAAATACTTGGCTCCTATAATACTGATACATTTAAACATATTCATTGTAAAAATTGATGCCCAGCTTTTAGAATCCCATTTTGGGTTCTAACAGTGGCCTAATACTTCTTTCAGTGAAGATTCATATCTAACAAGTATCCTTCCTACAACATTCCAAAGCTTTTCCCCCTGAATCTTCCACGACTAAAAATAAAAAAGTATCCTCCAGAGGTGGGGACTTCCCAGGTGGCTCGGTGGTAAAGAGCCCCCCTGCCAGTGCCGGAGATGTGAGAGACCAGGTTTGATCCCTGGGTTGGGAAGATCCCCTGGAGGAGGGCAAGGCAACCCACTCCGGTGTTCTTGCCTGGAGAATCCCATGGACAGAGAAGCCTGGCGGGCTACAGTCCATGGGGTCACAAAGAGTCAGACGTGACTGAATCGACTTAGCACACACACATCCTCCAGATGATTCTCCTATACTTAGAGGCATTAATTATACCCTGAGGAATCAGCGTGGGAATTCTCTTTTTTGCCCCAGAATAGATTATAGGAGACACACTCAATCCCTAGAAATCTTGCTCTTTTCCCCTCTGTTTCCCATCAAATCCAGTGAGCTGGACTCCTAGATAAATTTGTTTCTTAAAGCTACCATAACAAAGTACCATGACCTGGATGGGTCCAATAACAGAAACTGATTCTCTTACAGTCTGGAGGCTGAAGTCCAAAATCGCAGTGTTGGCAGGATCGTGCTCCCTCTGAAGGCTGGGGGTTGGATGAGGGATTCTTTCTTGCCTGGTCCGGCTTCTGGTAATTGCCAACCTTCCTTATTGCATTACTGCACTCTCTTCTCCCTAGTATCTAACAGCATATTAAGAAGCAGAGACATCAGTTTGGCAACAAAGGTCCATCTAGTCAAAGCTCTGGTTTCTCCAGTAGTCATGTACAGATGTGAGAGCTGGGCCATAAAGAAGGCTGAGTGCAGAAGAATTGATGCTTTCAAACTGTGGTGTTGGAGAAGACTCTTGAGAGTCCCTTGGACTGCAAGGAGATCAAACCAGTCAATCCTAAAGGAAATCAGTCCTGAATATTCATTGGAAAGACTGATGCTGAAGCTCCAATACTTTGGCCACCTGATGAGAAGAACCAACTGATTGGAAAAGACCCTGATGCTGGGAAAGATTGAGGGCAGGAGGAGAAGGGGACGACAGGAGATGAGATGGTGGGATGGCATCACCGACTCAATGGACATGAGTTTGAGTAGACTCCAGGAGATGGTGAAGGACAGGGAGGCCTGGCGTGCTGCAGTCCACGGGTCTGCAAAGAGTCAGACCCAACTGAGCGACTGCACGACAACAAAAATAATATGTGAGGTTGGAAGTCAGAGAGTCCTCATTCTGGTCCTGGTTCTGTACTAACTAGTTAACCAGGGACTTGGGAGGCATTTGGCCTCAAGAAGGCTTCAGTTACTGATTTATGAAATGAAGGAGTTGAACAAGATAGCATCTCTAAAAATCTCTCCCAGCCCAAGAAATTTCTGGTTTTTGGCTGAAGGCAAAATTGTCTAAATTGGAATATTGGCAAATGTTTTTGTTAGTCACAAAGCAGAGGCTTTCACATTTAGATGACATTAATTTGAAATAAAGAGGCTCTTAAGGCTGATTCCTGCCATTTAAAAGAATTTCTAATGCATTTAAAATAACAGCTGGTTTATTTTATTTTGACATTTAAGGAAACTGCTGGGTTTTCGGTCCTTTAGAATATGAATTTGTCATGAATAGGAGCCAATCTATGACAATAAGATCCATAGCCTCAGACTTCCAAACTCCAGGGTTTTTATCAATTTTCCCTCTATGGTCATAAGTGGGTAGAAATCTCATTAGCACGAAGTAAGTTCAGCTCACAGAAGCGAGAACGTCAGCCCCGTGAGCCCTGTACGCCAGGAGACACAGACGGGTGCGGAGAGCAGCCACAGTTCCCAGTGCCACGGCTGGAGTCAGCCTGAATGTCCACCAGCAGCAAAAGAGATAAGTAAGTGCTAGCCTCGTCCGACGCTGAGACACCAGCGCAGCAACAACAGCGACTAATTATCACAGTGCTGGGCAGTATGGGTGCTGAGTGAGAGCAGCCAGTGCCGGCGGAAGGGGTGCCAGAGGCTCACGTTTGTGTCAAGTTCAGAAACGACCTCACTAACCTGCATGGTTTAGGGTACGATTTAGATGGTAAAACTGAGATGAACGGAAAAGGAAGTCAATCACTAACAGACCAACGAGGTGGAAGTTAGTGGTTTGTGACTGGAAACACGGCACGAGGCAGGGGGAGGGGGCATCTGGGACACTGACATTGTCCTGTGTGTTGACCCAGGCGGTGGGCACTTGGGTCTCTGTTTTAAAAAAATGTGTTCAGCCATACATTTGTACTTTATACACTCTCCTGTTTGTTTTATACTTCAGAACAAAGGTGTTTGTTTTTTTAAGATTAACCGTATGATTTTGCTACAATCTGAATTTCTACATTTTGTTCATAATTAAAACTTTAAAATTAAGCTTCCCACCACTTAATTCATTAAAATTTTATTTATAATTTAAAACAATTGAAAATTAAAAATCTAAAGTAATTTAAGAGAGAACTTTAAATATTACTTATCCTAAGAGTAATCAGTTCATTATAGAAAGTTTGGTCAATATGGAAACCTTTACATAAAGACACAAAGTTGAGCAAAAAAAAAAAAAAATCCAGTGACACAGAGTTACTCCCACACGTTTGCTTCAGATTCCTTCTGTGTGCTTTAATGAAGCAGACATCATAATGATAGTACAATTTCCTATCCCTCTTTTCTCACTCAAAACTATGCTATAAACATGAAAATTTTCACTATAAACATTATATATAAATTTCTAGATAAAAATGCATCATTTTGAAGAACCATGATTTATTTAAGCACTCAATAAAGATTGAATCAGGTAGAACACTATCTGGCCTTCAGTATTTTTATGCTTTTTATTTTGTTTTACTATTCTACTCGTGGAAATAAAAATATGGTAATAGCGGATTTTGCGAGAGTCATCTTTCCTTAACTCTCTGTCCTTCAACCACAATTTAGCAACATTTAAATCAGGCAGCATCTGACGTCCTTTTTAGATGATCTTGTGAGGAAGTGGAAATGAGGAAACACTTATCAAGGAAACATTTGCCAAACATATACCATGTTACCTGAGGAAACATCATATAAAGTGCCATGATGGGGTGGTCAGCTTTCACAAATAAAATACAGGACACCCAGTAATTGCAATATTTGGACATATGTATATGAAAAAATGTCACTGCCTGAGATTTGAATTTAACCTGGTGCTCTGCATTGTAGCCTGCCAGCCCACTGCCAAGCCTATCACGTGTTTTCTAATGTGATCCCTTTAACCCCTTTAACACTTATACATGATTCTCATTGTAGTGGAGAGCTCAGAAAGGTTCAGCATCTTTTCTAGGGGTCACATGGCTAGAGAGGAAGGAGAAAGCTGGGGTGAGTATATGGAGACAACTCGAAAACCGTCAGTGAGACCTGGAAGAGGAGTAGAAAGGCATTCACTTTCCAACCTTCTCCATGAATCTTAATTTCTACATTTTTCCCGTAAGATTAAAGTTCTGGGCAAAAGCACACCGACCGCAGTCTGTGTCTCCTTGTTTGAGCCCCATGTGACCTTGTAGATCTAGACTTAATCTGAGTTGTATTTGTTGACTCTGGGCCATACGGTGATATGATCTGAATTGTGATGGTCCAGTTATGCAGATGAACTCATTCAAGGAAGTCTGACCGAGCATCTGCTACAAGCCAGCTCTTTGTAAGTATGAGGAATATGCTGATAGCTGCATCATCCATAAACCTTCCTCTTGGATCTACAGTTTTAGAAGAAGTACCCATCTTCCCACCAGCATTGTTCTTATAAAAGTAAATGCCCTGGATTCTTCATCAGGAATCAGCTTCTCAAACTAGAGTTTCTTCCCTCCTTTAGAATTACATAACCTGGGAGTGGAAAGAGAGATGGGGATAGTGAAGGCAGGAGGGAAGGAGGAAAGAAAGGAGAAAGGGGCTGACTGTTCCCTTATTGGAGTATATACAATTTTTAACATTAAAAAATAGGAAAAATTCAAAATCTGACAATAGCTGTTTTTTGCCCCTGTAATATTTAGAAGAATAAACATTTTTCCATTACACCTTTTTTGTATTCTGAAGGTTGATACTAATACTAACATACATTTTCTAGAATTGTAACCTACTTTTGCTTCTGGTACTTAAAAGTATAAGACCCTAACTGTGAAACTGATGCATTTTAGATTTAAATCAGGCAAAGGGCGCTGAAGGATAATAGAGTGGGAAAGCTCATATTTATATTTTCCCTACTCAAATATAAGTTGTATAGTCAAGGTTGATTGATGAGATTTATAGTGACTATCAATACCAAAAAAAGTAAGGAAAATACAAGCTTTGGTTAATGTATTTAAATTTTTTTTTAATTGGAGACTCATAGTCCACAACTGAAATACATAGGAAACTACATAGAATTTCCATAATAAATATTAATTAATTTATAGTATTTTTTTGTATTTGCAGTCTGTTGTTGTTTAGTCACTAAGTTGTGTCTGACTGTCGTGGGAGCCAGTAGACTACAGCCCACCAGGCTTCTCTGTCCATGGGATTTCCCAGTCAAGAATACTGGCGTGGGTTGCCATTTCCTTTTCCAGGGGATCTTCTCAACCCGGGGATGAACCCACATCTCCTGTGCTGGCAGACAGAGTCTCTACCGCTCAGCCATCAGGAAGCCCATCTGTAGTCTACTTCAGGTCTATTTTAAATTAATTATAGTTGCAAAATGATCATAGTTTTTATGTAGAACTGAACACAAACAAGTTTGATTTATTTTTTTAATATTGTGCAGGGTGGGTGAGATAGGCACTTTCAAATGATGAAATCTTAAGCCCATTGCAAAAAAAAAAAAGGAAGGAAAGAAAAACTGATAAAACTCTAATCATTGTACTTTTAGATATATAAGACAGCTTGCATTAAATATACAACTATAGGTCTATTAAATTACTGATTTTTTCCCAGATTAAAAGTCATTTTCTAATCCAAACTTCTTTTCAGGTTGGACTATAAGCAAAGAATAGGATGTGTTGCAAAAACAATGCCTGTATCTTTCTGGCACATTCCTGTTGACAAAGCATTTTCATATATATACATCATTTCACCCAATTCTCCCAGGAAGTCTGGGAGATAGATGCATGACAAACATCATCAGGATACAGGCAGCTCTGGTTGGGGGCTCCCACTCAAAGAATTTGAGGACAAAATCTCCAAAATGAAAAACTTACTGAAAGTAGACATATGCAGAAACAGCCCACACTAAGATGTACATATATTGCCACAGAGACCTGAAGGCTATCCAAGTCCGATCAAAGCGAGTATAGTGTACAACAACCTTGCCACTTGTGTAGTAATATAACTGTCTAAAAGAAGGATTTTTTAGGAGAAGGCCTGTTATAATCTGAAGGGAGCCCAAGAGTAAGAATTGACCCATATTGTCTGGGAAAAAGACGTTCTCAACAATGAGGGTAAGCACACTTTGATCTGGGGCATTGGTAAAGATCCTCAAATCAGGGACCTCCCTGGTGGTCCAGGGGTCCAGAATCTGCCTGGCAACACATGGGACGTGGGTTCAACCCCTGGTCGGGGAACTGAGGTCTCACATACCGTGAAGCAGCTAAGCCCAGGCAACTAGAGAGTCCTGGAGCTGCAGGAGAAGATCCCACGTGACCTCACTAAGACCTGATGCAGCCAAATAAATACATAAATGTTTTAAAAAAATATCCTCAAATCAACCTAGAAGAGTGGACTGGCAGTGAAAGAAGGCTTCCTGGAGGAGGTGATGCTGAGCGGAGCCCTAGGGGACAAGGAGAAGTCAGTCACGCCAAGGGTCCCAGCAGAGCACACAGCTGACTTACTGTGCGGTTTACCTCTCTAGATTTCACCTTCTCCTCTAGAGAAGTCTGTGGTCCCTTGACTCAGTTTTCCATGCTGGGTGACCAGTGCACCCATAAGAAAGTAGGAATCACCCTGCTTGTGGCTCACATAAAGTTCAGTTCCTTGTGGCTTCTCATCCAGAAAAAAGTCACAAAAGGCACTGCAGTGCACCTTCAGCCATTGGCAGGAAGACAGGTCTTCATGTCTTCTCTTTGCTGTTTGCTAATACAGAAGCACAATGTTTGTCTGGGGCCCATGTCAAAGAATGAGGAACTCTCAGTCATTCAAAGCTAGCACAAAACCCGGCCGGGAAGTGTGGACGAGCAGGAAGAGCAGGGGGTCCACGCTGAGTGTGTGTGGCACGAGCTAGCAGGACAGCAGACCCGTCCAACAGGGCAGCTGTCCCCGGGCATCCACCCCAGAGGCCGGTTATCAGCACCCTAAATCTGGACAGCGACTAGACAAAGACCAAGGAGCGATGGCAAAGGACGAACATGCCGAAGAGACTAGTGAGAAAAAATATTCACAAAGTCGTCTTATACACAACCTCGGTTAAGAGCAGCACCAACTTCTGGCTAAAGAAAGCAGGCCGCGATACTCACTGAACTCTGATCTCTCGAGAAAGCCCACAAAAATGGTTGTGGACGTTAAACTGACAAAGAGGTGGAAGGAAGGAAGAGAGGGCGGCGTGAGGAGGAGAGGGAGGGAGGAAGGCAGGGCAGGGCCGGGAGCTGCAGACCTGAAGCGGATGCTGGCCGGGTCAGCAGGAGGAGGGGAGGCCGGAGACAGCGGAGCGGAGAGCCGGGGGGAGCCTCCCGTGTGGGCGCAACTCCTGAGGACTCAGGGACGTGAGCCCAGGCTCCTCCGGAAGAGTCCTCTCCGGCACCACAGTTTGAAACCACTCATGATGGGCCCCTTCAGAGTTTATTCTCTGGAAAAAACAGATAAAATAGAGAGTCCTGGATAGGGGATGCTAAGCATAAGTGAAGGTGGCATTAAAGTCACATTCTACAAGAAAGGAAAAATAGTCTTAAAAAATACTACATTACTCAGCAGTATGCACGTACGTAGTCAACAGAATTGTTGAAAGTTGGTCTAACCAAAACTGTGATTTAAGTATTTGGGGAGGATACGTGGACAGTGTGTAGGGGTGGTGAGATAGACCATGCCTAAAATGGAAAAATGCAAGAAGGAGAAACACAGACAGGTTACTTGTGACAAGGAGGAAATACTGCCCCCTCCCCCAAGGCTAAAAGAACTGAAAACATTTGCTCTTAGGGAGAAGAAAGTGGGGAGCAAGAAACTGCCAGGTTATGAAGGTAAAGCTCTTTGACTCATCAGGTGTAACACTGATGAAAACAAAAATTAAGTTTTGAAAATCAGAAGGACCATATTTTTTGCTGGGAGGAGGGAAGAAGGGAAATAAGTTGGATGTGAAATCTAGTTGCAGTTGCAGTAGAAGCAAGATATTCAGGCGATCAACAATAAGAGATCAGAGCTCAGGAGATAAGATGAGGTTTGGAACAGAGATTTTGTAATTATTTAGATTGGAATTCGATTGGACTCTTGAGAGTCCCTTGGACGGTAAGGAGACGAAAGCAGTCAATCCTAAAGGAAATCAACTCTGAATATTCATTGGAAGGACTGATGCTGAAGCTGAAACTCCAATACTTTGTCCACTTGATGGGAAGAGCCAACTCGTTGGAAAAGACCCTGATGCTGGGAAAGATTGAAGGTGGGAGGAGAAGGGGACAACAGAGGATGAGATGGTCGGATGGCATCACCGACTCAATGGAGATGAGTTTGAGTAAGCTCCGGGAGTTGGTGGTGGACAGGGAGGCCTGGCAAATGCATTCCATGGGGTTGCACAGAGTCTCACATGACTGAGCAACTGAACACCAAGAAGAAGACTGGAAGAGAATTAGCTCTACAAGAAAAGGTGCTGAGAAAAAAAGAGAGGCCTAAGACAAACATTTTATAAATGTCATTCAGAGCGTCGGTGGAGAAAGGGACTCCATTAAAAGAGCAGCTGAGAAAACCAAGGGAAACAGGAGTCTCAGCCAGGGGAGGTGTGCTCACGGTCTCGCTCAGGGAGCCCGAGGCCCAGACGTTAGATAAACAGCGACAGATTTCTAAAGAGGGCACTCCAATCTGAGGATCACGTTCACACCTTCTAATGAGCCTTACATTTTAAAAGGGTTTTGGGTTTGGGAAGGATCTTGTGTTTTTCCAGGACACTGCACAATGACTGTGACCCTGTTTCTGGTAAGCGCACAGTTGTCTTTCACGGGGCAGTCACACAAACCCTGCACTAATAAGAAGGTGAATCTTGGGGCGCATCGTCATTAGCAACCCCATACAAAGCCCTGCGCCTGCTTTGTTTCCCACACAAGGGGTGGCATTGTCCACGTCAGAGACAAGCTTGAATTGAAGCTCCCGGCTTGGCCGGGCTCTGCCTTCCGGCAGCGCTCCCCGGCTGCCTGTCCGAGGCTGCGGTCCTAGGACACCCCAAACAAATGGAAGCACAAAAAACTAACCAAACGAAACCGCTTTTCCCTGTGGGTGCGTCCAAGACTACAGATGTTATATTAAATCTCATCTTAAGATGAAAGCAAACATGGTGAAAGAGTTCACTATTTCATTTCTGCTGAGTCGCATTCAAGGCTTGGCTTCAGGGCAAAAAACATAATTGGTAGCAAATGTTCCCTAATTGCTCTGCAAATGACTTCCTCTTTCTAGTAGAGATTGCCATACTTCCACACCCTCCAAGCAGAGGCACGACAACAGGAGGTCTGGTTGTGTGTTTCGCAGAAGCCTGTCATGACACTTACCTGCTGAGCTTGTGTCAGTTATAGCTGCCTTCCAGACGTTTCCATCTCAGACATACCAAAGGGTGAGAACGGCTCCGACGGTGTTATGTGGCAGCCTGGGCGGGAGGGGCGTTTGGGGGCACATGTATATGGATGGCTGAGGCCATTTACTGTCCACCAGAAATTATCACAACATTGTTAACATTGGCTATACCCCAATACAAAATAAAAAGTTAAAAAAAGAAGAATGGTTTCGATTTGGAATTCAAAAAAGCTTACCCAAGTCCAT
This sequence comes from Giraffa tippelskirchi, assembly GCF_054371585.1. Taxonomy (NCBI): domain Eukaryota; kingdom Metazoa; phylum Chordata; class Mammalia; order Artiodactyla; family Giraffidae; genus Giraffa; species Giraffa tippelskirchi. The sequence goes on along the minus strand of NC_137288.1, from coordinate 71,868,448 downwards.
TAATGACACCCTAAACAGCCTGGTTAGCAAACATTTTTGTGTCAGTATGAAAAGGGGATTCATAGGACCTGGACTCCATCTTAGGCCTGTTTATGCTGATCATGCTTGGCTACCTCTCTAATGGACTCTAAACTCTCTGCTTAGTGCCTATGGAAATGACAATAAAAGGATAAGACCCCCGCCGGACAGGGGAACCTTGAAGATCATATCCAGGTTACTCATTGCCTAAGAGAAAACATACACTAATCACTCCTGTCTCTGGACAGGCCTAAATTTTTCTGTACCTATCGGAGTGTAACCTCGGGCTTATTGATTGTTGGCCAATTGTTTAACTGTTTGAACACATAGCACATAAATGAAGAGATTATTGTGATTGTATTTACCCTTCCTTTGTTTATGTAAGTCTCTAGGAATTTGCGGTGGTGAGTTCAGACATGAACACATGGGGTATAAAAGATTTTCACAAATGCTGGTCGGGGTCCTTGGCTAAGAGAAGACTCTGCCTTGGGCCCGCCGGTGTAATAAACTGCACTCCACTACCTGCATTGTCCTTCTGAGTGAGTTTGTTTCCCAAAATGCATGGCTACAACAAGTATATTTAGCAGTTTCTCCCCTGGGGTGTCAAGCAAATGAATAATCTTGGGGGGTGGAGTTGGGGGGGCGGTGCAGTTGTTCCTCAGTCCCGAGGCTCAGAGTTTCTTAAGTGAAGCATTAGAATGCCTCCCAACACCCACCAAACACATCATAGGAAGCTCTACAGAGCAGTGAAACATCATCCCACAGTCCACGTACTGAACACAAGTGAGGGACCGGCAAATGGGCACAAAATAAGAAGACATTTGTAAACGCTTATGATGCTCGATAAACATTCGAGAGATGGACTGAGGATTCATTTATGGGCAATGTATTCATTCATAACCTCACCTTATACCCCTTCCACTCATCCAAATGTTTTTCAAACAAGTACGAAGATGAGCTCAGTTTTAAAGGACATGTAAACATTCAAGGTCCATTGCCTTAGATCAATCACAGCGCCACTTTGAAAGTAAAAGACCTAAGAGAGGTTTCTAGAACCTAGCCCTGCTCCTCTCCAGGGTGCACAGAGACTCTCCAGAGATGACTAGCAGTGAGCACAGGACCTGAGGCGCGAGGTTTATTTCCACCCAAGCAGTTACCCTTGCCCTGCAGGTTTTGCAGGTATAAACTTGCCCTGCAGGGATCCTGGGTTAGCAGGAATTCTCCTTATGAAAGCTTACGTGATGGACTTTAACCGATACAATCCCAGAAATGCAGTCCCTTCAGCAATGGGAAAAAATATCAGATCCTTTATCAGGTGACTGGCTAGGTAGGAAAGAAATTGTTGGTTGAAAGAGTTGGTCAAATCAAACCTAGAGGGAGAAATTTCTTAATGTGCCATCTGAGAGCCAGGACAGCAAGGTAATCCGGGTGGGAGAGAAGAGACACGTCCCAGGTGCTCGTGTTGCTCAGGCGCTCAGTCTGAGACCCCACGGACCGCAGCACGCCAGGCCTCCCTGTCCATCACCAACTCCCGGAGTTTACTCAAACTCATGTCCATCGAGTCAGTGATGCCCTCCAACCATCTCATCCTCTGTCGTCCCCTTCTCCTCCCACCTTCAATCTTTCCCAGCATCAAGGTCTTTTCCAATGAGTCAGCTCTTCCCATCAGGTAGCCAAAGTATTGGAGTTTCAGCTTCAACATCAGTCCTTCCAATGAACACTCAGGACTGATTTCCTTTAGGATGGACTGGTTGGATCTCCTTACTGTCCAAGGGACTCTCAAGAGTCTTCTCCAACACCACAGTTCAAAGCATCAATTCTTCAGTGCTCAGCTTTCTTTATAGTCCAACTCTCACATCCATACATGAACACTGGAGAAACCATAACTTTGACTAGACAGACCGTTTTTGGCTCAGTAATGTCTCTGCTTTTTAATATGCTGTCTAGGTTGCTCATTGCTTTTCTTCCAGGAGCAAGCGTCTTTTAATTTCATGGCTGCAATCACCATCTGCAGTGATTTTGGAGCCCAAGAAAATAAAGTCTCTCACTGTTTCCATTGTTTCCCCATTTATTTGCCATGAAGCAATGAGTCCAGATGCCATAATCTTAGTTTTTTAAAGTTGGGTTTTAAGCCAGCTTTTTCACAAAGAGTGTCCCCCTCAAATTCACGTCCTCCCAGAACATGACCTTATTTGGAAATAGGGTCTTGGCAAATGTAAGGAGCTAAAATGAACTTATACTGGATTAGGAGGGCCCTGAATCCAGTACGACTGGGGTCCTTAGAAGAAGACAGGACACGGCGCTGGACGTACAGGAAGGCCACGCGACCATGATGACGGCAGATGGGGCCGTGTGACAGTGATGATGGCCGTGATGATGGCCAATGGGGCAGCCTGACCGTGATGACAGCAGATGGAGCAGCGCGACCGTGATGACGGCAGATGCGGCTGGGTGACCGTGATGACGGCAGATGGGGCCGTGTGACCGTGATGACCGCCGTGATGACGGCAGATGGAGCAGCGCGACCGTGATGACGGCCGATGGGGCCGCGTGACCGTGATGACGGCAGATGGGGCAGCGTGACCATGATGACGACCGTGATGACGCCAGATGGGGCAGCGCGACCGTGATGACGGCAGATGGGGCAGCGCGACCGTGATGACGGCAGATGGGGCAGCCTGACCGTGATGACGGCAGATGGGGCCGTGTGACCGTGATGACGACCATGATGACGGCAGATGGAGCAGTGCGACCGTGATGACAGCAGATGGAAGGGACATAGCTGTGAGCCAAGGACCACAGTCAGCCACCAGCACTGGGAAGAGGCAAAAAAATCACCCTTCCTTAGAACCTTCTGGACCTGCCGACATTTGATTTTAGACTTCCAGCCTCCAGAACTGTGAGAGAATACATTTCTATCGTTTTAAGCTGTTCAGTTTGTGGTACGTTGTTACCCACAATTGGCAGCCCAAGGAAACGAATACCAAGCATCTATCACCACCTGACATATGGGCCTCCTGAGTGGCGCTCATGGTAAAGAACCCACCTGCCAATGCAGGAGACTTAACAGATGCAGGCTTGATCCCTGGGTGGGGAAGATCCCCTGGAGGAGGCCACGGCAGCACACTGCAGTCCTCTTGCCTGGAGAATCCCATGCACAGAGGAGCCTGGTGGGCTACGGTCCGTGGGGTCACAGAGTCGGACACGCCTGAGTGACTCAGCATGAACCCTTGACATATCTGTTTATTCACTGGTGGATTTGTTGTCTTGTCACCGTCTGGGATCTGTCGTCCTTAAGACAGGACTTTGTTGTTGTTGTTCAGTGCTGTGTTTCTACGGCCTGGAACTGCGGCTGGCACGATGGCAGCACATAATGACTACTAGTTGAGTGACAGAGTGAGGAATGAATGTTCCCATCTTACAGAAGGGGAAACTGAGGCTTAGTAAGATCCCAGGGAGTCCAGGTTCACCTAGCTTCGTAGCAGATTTAGGATTTTAGGCTGTCTGCTTCTAAAAGCCATCACCTTTTCCCCACACCATGATACTCCTTCCATTGACAACTTCTCGCTTTTAAAATCTACAAGGTAATGTATAATAGCTAGCCTTTCAAGAGTTACACAGTCTGTGTTTGAGAAAACGCTGGAATATGTATGAAGGTTCATTCTCTGGGAAATTGGTATCTCTTAGCCTTGCATACACCAAACTCAATACTTTTTATATTGATTGTAGTGGCCATGCCCCTCTCTCTCTCCTCTCACGGAAAGTATACTTTTACTAGATTAACTTTTTCACAATGAATAACATTCTGTCAACCACACAAATTCACAAGTCCTTTCACGTAAATACGTTTTGTTAATCTGCGTATAGCTGATCTGTGGACTAAACATCAGTTCCATTAATCCTGCATAAACAATCATTTTGTATTTTACCACACAGTGTTCATAATTCACACTGTATGTCTCTTTGTCTTCTTCACTGTAAATTTCTCTTTGTCTCCTTAAATTCAAAGATAAGAGTATAAATAGGCTTTCTCCAAACTGCAATGTGTAAAGATCTTGAGGTCTTATTTGGAATAGATACAACACAAAATGTCTTCACAAAATGCAGCAAAAAAAAACTTTTTTAAAAGTGATCCGTTACACTGAGGTCATTGGAACTGCAAAATTATATGCCGGTTTCGCCTTTTGACAAGGACTTCTATCCCTCAATATTTTGCTTGCTGGTTACTTACAACTCTATTCCCGATGGAAAGTAACGGGAGCCTTTACCATTCCTGTCACTCTTGGGGAACACAGAGTTTTCCGAGTCACCAGTTACTAGTCAGTGTGTTTCCCCTGGAGGTAGGACACAGAGAAAACGCTTTAATTTATTTATGTATGGCCATGCCGCACTGACATATAGGATCCCAGTTCCCTGACCCAACCAGCAATCGAAACCGAACCTGCTGCACTGGAAGCTCGGAGTCTTAACCACTCTATCGCCAGGGAAGTCCAGAAAATGCTTTTAAAGCTCATTTTGCACCCCTCTCATGCCATCTCACACAGCTTGGCAAAAGTTTGGCAAATAATAATCTCCAGAGTGAGTAAGGGTGCCTGGAAGGAGTCATACTGATCGCTGTGGTCAAGTGCACGAATCACGGGCAAGATGGCCAGTTGGAACCTCAGCTCCCACGTTTCTTTGCCACGTGACTTTGGGCTTGGAAAGGCTAGACGTGCATCTGATCACACCTCTGAGCTGCCACCCCTGCCCCCCATTCTGTGTTGGTGCTGCTAACAGTTATCTGTTGTTGGATGTGGACCAGACACCATGGACCAAATATACTTAAGAGTAGAAAGTATTAGGGAAAAAACTTAGGGAGGAGTTTACGACAGTGTCTCCTGGTTATTTCAGGAGGTAATGTGAGCTCCCAATACGCTTGGTTTTATAGGAAGGTAGATGATTTAAGCTCACACACATACACTGATGTGTTCAGAGACACCCATTCATTCAGAGGGACATTCAATTTTAGCCTAAATCCAAGGAGGTTGAAAGCTCCTTCAACAGGAACTGTGAGGCTCCACCTCGATAAGACGTCCCTCCCTATGATCTGTGGCTTTTCCATGTTCCCTGAACTAAAAGAGAAAACACAGCTGCAGACCAAACGTGGAGCATCCTTGCTTTCTGGCGGCCACATGTCAGAGCTGTGCGACAGCTCACCATTAGGAAACTGACAGCGTCCTGGTGAATGCAGTGGGGCCACTCAAGGCTGGGTCAGCGCTCCTGCTGCCTGCTTCAGAAATGGACTCAGTCCAGGCCAGCAGGAGGCCGTGCATTAATGAACGCTTAGCTGCAACTAATTTGAATAAAAATATCATTTTTAAAAGCAGTGGATCTGAAGAAATATGTGTCACAGAAAATAATAACCCCCTTTTCATACCCCACTCCCAAGCCAACGCAGAAAATCTCTATGAGCAGCTCCATGCAGAGACTGAATGTCTTCTGATGGATTGTTTGGCTGACTGACGGGCCAGATACGAGGAGGAGCTGGGAAAGGCAAGACAGCTTCCCAAATGTGCTTCTGGGGGTGACTTCTCAGGCCGCAGAGGAGTGAGCAATTGCAGAATATTATTTCAGCAAGGAAGCCTGACTATAAAGAACCCATTCTGTACAGAGCGTACAGCCACCAGGACCGCACAGCCCAACAGAAAGGATGGGAAGGAACGCTGAGGTGTTCGGGGTCTTCAAAGTATGCAAAGAATGGTCATTTTAGTCTCTCTTTTTTTTTTCTTTTTTTAAGGACCAAACTGCTTCTTATAGAAATCTCTTCTTTGATGCCATCTTAACGCACTTAGGAAAAAACAGTTCTTATTCTCAGAGCAGCAACGAAGAGGCAATAAAGAAAGATCAATAAACAGCGATGTAAGCGTCCCCGAGTGCGGCCAGCATCCTTCAGAGGAAACGTAAATTGAGTCATATGTTATTTCCTCTTTTTTAACTATGGCCCTGAAAACTCTTTAAAAAAAAAGAGAGAACAAATATACAAACAGGGCCTCCCTCCCATCTCTGAATCCCATTTATTATTTTAATGATTTAATGTTTATGTAGTAGCTTTCCCTGAAACAGTTTGCATGAAAGGATATTTCCCAGGCTCCCCAGATGAAGTGGGTAGGGCAAACCAGAAAGACATGACTCTCTGATCTTGAACGTGACTGTGCCTTTAAACTGTAGGTTGGCATTAGAGCCTCTTCTGGGTTGAATTATGTATCCCCACCCCCCAAAGGTATTCGAATCCTAATCTCCAGGACTTGTGAATGTGCCCTTATCTGGAACTGGGGTCTTGTGGATGATTAAGATGAGGTCATCAGAGTGGGCACTAATCCTATATAGCTGTCCTCATAAAAAAGAACAGGAATTTAGACACACAGATCCACATAGAGGGAAGCCACGTGGGGGCAGGGAGAGTAACACCTCCAAGCCAAGGGACGCCTGAGGCCACCAGAGACCCCCCCAGCCCTCGAAAGGAGTCAGCCCTGCCTGGGCCTCGGGCCTGCTGTGGCCAGAAGTGCAAGGCAACGCAGTTTTGTTGTTTAAAACATTCAGTCGGGGGCACTCTGTCACGGCAGCCCTAGGAAACGGTGGTGGTGCTCAGTCGCTCAGTGGTACCTGACTCTCTGCGACCCCATGGACTGTAGCCCACCAGGCCCCTCTATCCATGGGATTCTCCAGGCAGGAATACTGGAGTGAGGTGGCGTTCCCTTCTCCAGGGGCTCTTCCCAACCCAGGGATGGAACACTAGTCTCTTGCATCTCCTGCCTTGGCAGGCAGATTCTACAAGTCTTCAACTCTATGGCTATAAAGTAAGATACAGTGTGTTTACACAAATCCCTTCTTATCACAGAGGTGAATAAATTGTATCTTCTAAGGAATAACTAGGGGAAAAGAACAGCAGTGAAGCTGTTCTTTAGAGACCATCTCATTTACCCAGTAACTACCGAGCTGTCTGATTTATAACCAGGCTTATTCCATGAATTGTTTCTCTGTAGACTTTCAACAATGCTAGGGTCTAAAGTGTGATTAGAGTACAGGGGCCTCTTGAGTAAAGCAAGTTATATAAAGATAGTGGCTTGATTAGCCCACTTACAATCAAGATTGAAGTGATCTTAACATACTTTTATTTACTAATTTTACCATGGAGGCGAAACCCTCAATTCTCACTATTTTTTTTTCTCTTTTGTCTTGTTTTGGGCTGTCCATCTATCTAGCTAAGACGATGGAGGACACCTCCTCTCCCCACAGCTGCTCTGAGATGCCCGGGTCCCCGATGTATATTCCGTTTGCCCCTCTCACTCTGCAGTCCACACTTCTCCACGTGCTTGATGCCCCGGGAAGCTGCCCCATCAGACGTCACTGTCAGCCCCACCCTGCTGCTTTCTGGCTGGGTTTGCGGTCCCCAGAGCAGGGAGGGGGGGTCAGGAATGTGAGGCTGCAGCGCGCATCCTCCAGCTCCACCAGGTCACTCAGGCCTGCACAGACCACAGCTCTGCTCAGGCAGCCCTCTCCTGGGTGACTGCTCCCTCCCCTGACCTTTGGGATCTGAAGGGGTATAACAGCTATCAGTGCTGTGTAACAAATTAGCACAAACATAGTGGCTTAAAGCAACACACATTTAGTATTGCACAGTCTCCCTCCATTCAGGCTGCTATAACAATGTCCCACACAGTGGGTGGCTTAAGAACAACAGACATTTATTGCTCATAGTTCTGGACGCTGGGAGGTCTGAGGTCAGGGTGCCAGTACCCTTGGGTTCTGCTCAGGGCCCTCTTCCAGGGGCAGATAGCCACGTTCTATTTTGGTGAACTTTTTATTTTATATTGGAGTATAGCTTATTAACTGGAGAAGGGCATGGCTACCCACTCCAATGTTCTTGCCTGGAGAATTCCATGGACAGAAGAGCCTGGCGGGGCTACAGTTCATGAAATCACAAAGAGTCAGGCACGACTGATCTGCTAACACTTTCACTACTTTTCATAGCCTGTTAACAATGTTGTGACAGTTTCCTGTGGGCAGCGAAGGGTCTCAGCCATACATGCACACGTACCCCTCCCCCCAGACGCCCCTCTGATCCAGGCGGCCACCTGACACCGAGCAGATCTCCCTGTGCTCCACAGTAGGGCCTCGCTGGCGGTCCATTTTAAATACAGCAATACATTCTCATTACGTCCTTACACAGCAGAAAGGGGGCAAGAAGGCTCTCTGGGTCAGTGTTATGAGAGCACTAACCCATCCACAAGGGCTCCATCTCCAGGAGCTAATCACCTCCAAAAGGCCCCACCTTCTAACCCCGTCACATTGGGTTAGGGATGGGGATGCACCCGTTCAGCTCACAACACGGTTCCTATGGGTCCAAGTCCAGGTTCATCTGGCTCCTTCAGCCCGGGTCTCCCAAGGCAGCAGTGAAGGAGTGGCCCAGTGGTTCATCTCTGGAGCCTGGGGACTTCTAAGCTCACGTGACTATTGGCAAAATTTAGTTTCTCGTGGTTTAAAGACTGAAGTCCCTGCTTTCTTGCTGCCTGTCAGCCCGGGGCCACTCCCAGCTCAGAGGACACTGGACTTCCCTGCTTCTCAGGCTCTCTCCTAGCAGGGCAGCCCCCTTCCCCTGGGCCGGCAGAACCTCCCCGCATCACCCAGACTGTGCCTCACACCATGTCACTGAACCACAGGAGGGACGTCCGTCACCCTGCTCTCTCCTACTGGCTAGAAGCAAATCACAGCTTCCAGCCACGTTCAAGGGCTAAATAAGGCTGAGCACCGAAGGATGGATGCTTGTGATGCTTGGTGCAGAAGACTCTTCAGAGTCCCTTGGATGCAAGGAGATCCAACCAGTCCATCCTAAAGGAAATCAGCCCTGAATATTCAATGGAATGACTGATGCTGAAGCTGAAGCTCCAATACTTTGACCTCCTGATGCAAAGAACTGACTCTTTGGAAAAGACCCTGATTTGGGGAAAGATTGAGGGCAGGAGGAGAAGGGGACGACAGAGGATGAGATGGTTGGATGGCATCACCGACTCGATGGACATGAGTTTGAGAAAGCTCCAGGAGATAGCGAAGGACAGGGAGGTCTGGTGAGCTGCAGTCGATGGGGTCTCAGAGTCAGACACGACTGAGCGACTGAGCAGCAACAAGCCACATTCAAGGGCAGGGGAGTCATTGAAGGTCATTTGAGAATTCTGCCTGCCCTGGGGTAGAAAGCCGGCCCACCCTTCCCACCTTGAACTTATTTCCCAGAAACCCTGCCTGTGCCTTTGCAAATGGCCCCTCAATTAAATTCTTCTCAAATCACCCCAGCAGAGCGCTCCATCTGTTCCTGCCAGGACCCTTCTGGTAAAATCCCTCTGTAAGTGGCGAGTCCTGATGATGAGCCCTACAGGGGTCTTCTGGGAGCCTGGGCCAGCTGGTGGCAGGGCTCAAGGGAGCCGAGGGCAGCTCAACTGCTTAGCATCACAAAGCAGAGGGCAGCCATGATTTCCACTTGTCTGGAGGCAGCAGAGGCTCTGGGAGAGGGGGACTCTGCAGCTGGAAGCCGATCCTCCAAGAGACTGGGAAATGGATGCCTAAGGGGGCATGTGGGGCAGAGAGGCAGGGTTAACCCTCGCCGGCCTGTGCTCTACGGGCTCGCCCCCCCCTTGCTGGCTTCCTCTCCGCAGGGAGCAGAGGGAGAGGGAGCCCTGCTCTGAAGCTGGTTCAGAGCCAAGCACAGGGCCCCTGAAGACGCCCACCCTGGGGTGTGGCCCCAAGCGCCCGCACAGTGACGCCCACATCACTTCCATAAGCATGGCGAAAACCCGTCTTCTCCATCTTAGAATTTTAACATTTCATTTTTTTTTAGTTACTCCTCTTTTGAACCTTTTCCCATATTTTTTAGAAACTTGTCAAAATGTTTCTGTGTAATACTGAGTGAAGGAGGTTAGACAGAGAGGAAGAACCACTGTGTGACATCCCTTATATGTGGGATCTAAAGAGGAATGATGCAGACGCATTCATTTACAAAGCAGAAACAGACTCACAGACTTAGAGAACGACTCTAAGGTTGCGGGGTCTGAGGGGAGGAAGGGATAGCAGGGAGTTGGGGATGGACAGGTACACACTGCTGCATTTAAAATGCATCGCCAAGGAGGACCTACTGTGGAGCACAGGGAACTCTGCTCAAGGCTCCGTGGCAGCCTCGATGGGAGGGGAGTCTGGGAGAGAAAGGATGCGTGTATAGGAATGGCTGAGCCGCTCTGCTGTCCACCTGAAACTATCACATTGTTAATCGGCTATAATCCAATAAAAAATCAAAAGTTAGACTTGAAAAAAAAACTTTCTGTGTTCCTAGACCACCGGTCAGCATACACAGGTAAGCTCTGGCTGGCTCTTGCAAACTCGCCCTGTTACTTGACACTCCACATTTGAGATTATTTCACTAACTGTCACATGTGATAATCTCAAGATTCATCTTCAAGCATCCAAGACCAGGGGAAGAAAACTACTAGAACTGCAGGCAGCCCAGACACGTGATGGCTCACATCCTGCAAGGCTGCATTTTTGTGAGTGTCGGAGAGAAGTGGAAACTTCACCTGGAACCCCACTGGGTTGCTTCCCCAAAACAAGAGTGATGTGAGTCAGCAAGGCCGTCCTCAGACCACCTGGAATAGGGTCCTCAGAACGGGGTCCCCAGGCCAGCAGCACCGGCTCCATTGGGGCACGCATGGGAAATGCACAGTCTTGGGCCCCACAGACCTACTGCATCTGAAACCCTGGTGGTGGGGCCCCACAGTCACCAAGCCCTCCAGGTGATGCTGACACGTGCTGTCCTCTGAGACCCTCAGGCTGAAAGCACGAGCATTAAGGATTTAGTGACTTCCACCTGTGTGGTGAAGGGTGCTGCTGCTGCTGCTAAGGCGCTTCAGTCATGTCCGACTCTGTGCAACCCCATAGACGGCAGCCCACCAGGCTCCCCCGTCCCTGGGATTCTCCAGGCAAGAATACTGGAGTGGGTTGCCATTGCCTTCTCCAATGCGGTGAAGGGTAGCGCCCTTTAAAAACACACAGAAGAGAGAGGGAGGGGGAGGAGGAGGAAAGACGGAAAAAGGGAGGGGATCACTCTTCCTCCTCCAGTAACTGAGGAGCAGTGATATGCTCTGTGTGTGTGTGTGTGTGTGTGTGTGTGTGTGTGTGTGTGTGTGTGTGTGTTAGTCGCTCAGTGGTATCCGACTCTTTGTGACCCCGTGGACTGTGGCCCTCCAGGCTCCTCTGTCCATGGGATTCTCCAGGCAAGAATATTGGAGGGGATGGCCATTCCCTTCTTCGGGGATCTCCTCAATCCAGGGATTGAACCGGGGTCTCGCGCATCACAGGCAGACTCTTTTCCATCTGAGCCACCAGGGAAGCCCAGGGATGCGCTGGTAGTTGTCTAAAATGAGCTTTGCAGGGTGTGCTCTGTGGAGGCTCAAAGCCCTGCTTTGCACTATTTGCCAGTTTCCATGGTGGAACTAACCCATTTCAAGCTACTAATGTGAGGTTGCAGGACACAGAATGCGGATCTTGGAAGCTGGCGTGAGTAGGCTTCACTATGTGTTCAGGTTAAGAAAAGGGCTTGTGCAGTGGCCATTGGTAAATCCAGTCAATCTCCCTGGGTTTGTTTATCAAGTTGAAAAATCCCCTTACATCAGGGTTTCCCAACCTTGGCACTGCTGACATGTTGGACTGGACAATTCTCTGCCACCTGTTATATGATGTTCAGCAGCATTCCTGGCCGCTCCCTGCAGGATTCCAGCAGTTCCCTCTCCCCACCCAGCTGTGACAACCAAAACTCTCTCCCAACATTGCCAAGCGTCCCTCTGGTGGCAAAATTGCTCCCAATTAAGAATCACTGCCTTATGTTGACCGTTCAATCTTTTTCGATTTTTTTATTTACATCCATCCTTCGGGTTGTTTTAGTCCCATCACCACATCCAACTCTGATGGCTCTCCTTCCTCTGCTAACTCTACCGAGAGTGGAGATGACTTTCTGGCCAGCGGGGCAGACTTGGCTTATCATTCATTCATCCTGGTGATGCTGATGGTGACGGTGACTTCTCTGCCCAGTGGCCTGATTCTGGTTTCCAGTTTGGGACCTTACAGATGATGTTGTTTGTATGTCAGTCATGTGTCTTCCCACCTGCAGCTGTCTCCTTGCTCTTTCTTCTTATCCATCCACGGAGGATCAGACATTACTCTTTCTTCTCCTTTCACGGGACCAGGGAGTAAAATGATTTGTTTTGTTTGTGTCTAATGTCCCTCTCCTTCTCCATCCTCTGCATCTTCATATGATGTGAAAGCGCTTCCAATGTGTCAGACATTCAATAGTATTTACCAATCGTGGACGTTAAAAAATCATCACTGGGACTTCCCTTCCCTCCCTCTCAGACTCCAGAGGTTAAGACTTGGCCTTCCAAAGCAGAGGGTGTGGGTTCAATCCCTGGTTAAGGAACTAAGATCCCACATGTCTTGTGGCCAAAAAACCCCAACAAAACATAACACAGAAGCAGAATGGAAACAAATTCAGTAAAGACTTTATAAAAATGATCCACACACACAAAAATCTTTAAAAAAAGTTAAAAATCATTATTAACTGATCTGTGAAACAGCAGAAGTGAGGAAGGCAAGTAAAACCGACGCCGTGCTGGTGGCAGAGATAGGAGCACCTCTGTGAGCGAGGCTGCCACGATGTCCGGCAGCGGGGCTCGCCGGCGGCACGTGCTGCCTGTGAGTTGCTAGGCAATACCACGTCTCCATGCCAAGGCTTCTCCAGCCCTTCGCTTTGAGCTTACTTTAGTGCTGCAGTTCAACAGCTTCCATTCAGCAGGTCCAGATACTGGAAAGCTCACTGTCCAGTGGGGGCTTAAGATATATGAAACTACTTTTAAAGGCATTTTAAAAAATGACTGTCTAAAAAAAGTTATTGTACTTTAAAACCTGAAGGTTGGAACAGATGACCTCTGATAGTCCCTCCCAATTTAGAACTCCATAAAGGGAAAAAATACTTTTAAAATACTTCAAATACTTTTAATACTTAAAATATTTTAATACTGTGATAAAAATTAAATGAACTAGCAGTGTAATGCTTTCTATTTGAAACATTTCGTATAATTGTTTCCAGTTATTGCTTCTAATTAGTCTTTTTCCTTGGAAGGAAAGTTATGACCAACCTAGACAGCATATTAAAGAGCAGAGACATTACTTTGCCAACAAAGGTCCATCTAGTCAAGGCTATGGTTTTCTCAGTAGTCATTTAGGGATGTGAAAGTTGGACTATAAAGAAAGCTGAGTGCTGAAGAATTGATGCTTTTGAACTGTGGTATTGGAGAAGACTCTTGAGAGTCCCTTGGACTGCAAGGAGATCCAACCAGTCCATCCTGAAGGAAATCAGTCCTGAGTGTTCATTGGAAGGACTGATGCTGAAGCTGAAACTCCAATACTTTGGCCACCTGATGCCAAGAGCTGACTCATTTGAAAAGATCCTGATGCTGGGAAAGATTGAAGGCAGGAGGAGAAGGGCACGACAGAGGACGAGATGGTTGGATGGCATCACCGACTCGAGGGACACGAGTTTGAGTCAACTCCGGGAGTTGGTGATGGACATGGAGGCCTGGCGCGCTGCAGTCCATGGGGTTGCAGAGTCGGACACGACTGAGCGACTGAACTGAACTGAGTCTTTTTCCAATCCTTTCCCACAGAAAGGCAGGTGGGATCAGCACATCATTTATCCCTGCATTCACACCTTAACTTGAGGATCAGCACCGTGGCAGGAATGGAGTCAAGCGCTGGATACAAGGAGCTTCCTAACCCGTGAAAAGATACACAGACAGATCAGTAGAGATTGGGGTAAGGGTGCCACCACAGGCATGTGGCTCCAAGAGCTCAGGGCAGGGACCTTGAGGATGGGGCCAACAACGGCTTCTCGGATGGTGTGCGAGAGGAGGGAAAGGCACAGAGGGGGTAATGGCAAAGGCACGGATGGCCGCAGCCGAGACACGGTAACATAAAGGCAAGAGGCGCCAGCGGAGGAGCGGTTAGGAACCCGCTCAGCGAAAAAGCTGAAGGTGGGAAGCAGCCTCCAAAGAACTGCAAGTAGGAAGGAGGGGATCATGTTTACATTTAAGGCTCATCTCTTTGGCAACTGAGGGGAGGAGTTAGGGAATCATGTGGTGGGACAGAGCGAGAGGGACTGGACCACTGGCTCAGTGGTCCACAAGAGGATGATGCAGGCCTGGATCGACGAGAGGATGATGCAGGCCTGGATCGACGAGAGGATGATGCAGGCCTGGATCCACGAGAGGATGATGCAGGCCTGGATCCACGAGAGGATGATGCAGGCCTGGATTCAGACGCTGGCAGTGAGGGTGGCGAAAACCAGGCACACCTGACAAACCGCCAGGAGGCTGTGCAGAACCGAGTGACTCTCTGGGTGCTGCTGCTGACGGGCACAAAGGTCTTGAAGTGACACTCAGGTTTCTGACCTAGTGACAAGTGGGATACCATCTGTGATCAAGAACGTAGGAGGAGTAATTCTGGTCCTCTTCTGTGTGTATGAGACGCTTATCTATCTATCCATCTCATATGCAATAGAATATCTGAGTCCTCTTCTTAGGAAAAACATGCTAGATAAACAGATCTGGGAGTTATCAGTGCATGGATGTTGAAACAACAGGGTCACCTGGAGAGAGTGTAACAAGGACTATGGGTGGAGCGTTTGGCCTTGGGGGACCCTAGGGTTTAAGGAATGAGTGGAAGACATCAAGATTGTAAAACAGAAAGAGAAAAAAGAATGATAAATGCCAGGAATCATAAACTAGGAAATGTCTCAGAAGTTGAGGGAAGCAGGCATTTCATGAAAGAGGGATAAGTCAAGAGTGAACAATGCCTCAGAAAGACAAGTGTGATTAAAAGCACCTGCTGTTCAAAGCAACTGTACAGCCAGAGGTGGTATTTAAGGAGCCAAGGTTTCACAGAAACCAGGATGCAGGGGTTTGCGGGGCCAAAGGAAGCCGAAGAGGAGAGAGAATACAGGCAACTCTGCAGAGTGGAGAGACGGTAGCCACAGACACTTTTCTTTTTCGATGGCGAGACTAGAATCGTGTGTCCTCTAAGGCAGACAGAGGAGGAGAGGGGAACACTGAGAGAGACCAGACGAATGAAGGGATGCGTCCACATCTGACAGCAGGTGAGTGACATCACAGAAATGACGGAAGCACAAGAGACAAGTGCCGTTTACAGGTGCCTGGGGCACAGGGTGGAGGATCAGCCAGCAGCAAACAGACCTGGGAGAGGAGGAGGGAGAACCCTCAACACCAGAGCCCGAGAGTGTCCAGTGGTGGCTTGCAGGCTTGGCTGCTCTGAAGCCTGCGGGGTCTTAGCGCCCCAGCCAGAGATGGAACGCACACGCCCTGCGTTGCAAGGCAGATTCTTAGCCACTGGACAGGGAAGTCCCGGCTTCTAGAACTTAAGATAGCTGATCTCGAATCAGATCCCCTCTGACAATAAACAGTGGAGATGCTTTGTGGCCAGGAGTGATAATCTCTCTCAGGAAAAAACACAAGAGAAAATAATCTCTGGGCACTGGTAACAGGAACATCCAGCCCTCTGCACAAAAACGTTCCATCTTCCACGATTGCAGATGGTCCACAGACCCCAAGGGCTCAGATAACCACCATCATCCATCTCAGATTTGTTCATCTCACATAGTTTTTAGATTGAGTGAAAGTGTGTGTTAGTCACTCAGTCATATCCGACTCGTTGCGACCCCATGGCCTGCTAGGTTCCTCCGTCCACAGGATTCTCCGGGCACAAATAGTGGAGTGGGTAGCCATTCCCTCCTCCAGGGGATCTTCCCAGCCCAGGGATCGAACCTGGGTTTCCTCACTGCAGGCAGATTCTTTACTATCGGAGCCACCAGAAGGAGATACTGTGCTTAGCCACTCAGTCGTGTCCGACGCGTTGCGACCCCATGGACTGTAGCCCGCCAGACACCTCCGTCCATGGAGATTCTCCAGGCAAGAATACTGGAGTGAAGGGTTGCCATTTCCTTCCCCAGAAGGAGGTATTAATCAATGAATAACTGAGTTGATGATTATTAAGGTTATAATTATTACAATTAATCAATTAAAGCACAATCATGCCCAGCTCTTATCCTGGTCAGGATGGCAAGTGCTTTATCCCCCAGAGACTCTGATTCAGAAGCTGGTAAAGCACAGACGTCTTTGCTTGACATGACTAATTACATTAGCTCAGGATATCAGATTCTCCTAATGTCCCCCCTGGAACAGCAGAGCCTCTAATTATACATGGTCTGTTGGTTAACTGTAAAAGTAGGGGCCCAGCAACTACGGAGAAGGAAGCAGAATTCTTTCGGGAAATCAGCCTTATTTAGAACAAGTGTTCCTCCTACGAAGGGCTCTCTGCTGGCCATCATCCAATCCCCCCACCCTCGGTTCTTGCAGCACAGAAACGTGGGTTCCGGGATCAGTAGATGGGGAGTGTGCGTTGTGCCAGGAACCCCCTTCGATTAAACAGCAAACTTTACATACAGAAGACAGATAAACAGGAAGGTCCTACTGTCCAGCATGGGGAACGATATTCAATATCTTGTAATAAATTATAATGAAAAAGAATCTACATACACATGTGTATGTATAACAACCACTCGACTATATACTAGAAACTAATACAACATCGTCAATTAACTATATTTCAATAAAAAAAAGTTTAACTACCAAAAAAAGCACATTTTATTCCCTTCTGCATCAGTGGCAAGGGTTTGTGTGGGGCCATCACGTGTAAGTATGTCCTGGGTGGCCCTAGGGGTAAAGAACCCGCCTGCCAGTGCAGGAGACGCAAGAGACTCAGGTTCCATCCCTGGGTCGGGAAGACACCCTAGAGGAGGGCCTGGCAACCCACTCCAGTGTTCTTGCCTTGAGAATCTCATGGACAGAGGAGCCTGGCAGGCTACAGTCCATGGGCTTGCAAAGATTCAGACAGGACTGAAGCAACTCGGCACGCAGGCATGACACGCAGGCACATCGGGTGTCAAGAACGCCCGGCTGGCCCAGCCTCATACTCATCTGGTAACGGCCTTTCCGCACTTTACCCCACAGTGGGGAGCACTGCACCACCCCCAGGCCCTCCCCCTCTTCCTGGGCTCCTCACCCCTCGGGCCCTAGAGAGCTGCGGTGGACGTGGTCACAGAAGTGACATTCTGGCATTTGTGGGTTAGCCTACGCGCCAGCTTACCATGACTCATGCAGTTTCTATGGGAAAATACTTTCTGAGGCTTAAGCCAACAATTTACAACTTGCACTCAAGTAGTTCTATTGCCTTTAGAATGTCTCTTCCTGGGATGCTGTGTAAATGAAGGTTCATAATCACCAAAATGAAAGAGCTGAGCTTAGGGCTGATGCTCTGAGAATCTTAACGACAACATACATCACTGTGTCAGAGGATAAACCAGTTACCTTACTAGCACCGTCTGGAGTCAGATGGGCACCGGTTTTCTCAGCTCTACAATGGCAAAGTGGGGATCAAATGTGTTTCTGTGTTATTCAGTCGCTAAGTCGTGTCCTACCCTTTGCGACCCTGTGGACTGTAGCCCGCCAGGCTCCTCTGTTCTTGGGATTCTCCAGGCAAGAATACTGGAGTGGATTGCCATTCCCTTCTCCAAGGGATCTTCCTGACCCAAGGATCGAACCTGCATCTCCTGCATTGGCAGGTGGATTCTTTACCACTGGAACCATAAAGGCAACCCCAGGGATCAAATGAGATGAAGTGAAATTGCTTTTGAAGTTGTCAAGTGATATATAAATTCAAGTATGTTTATCTACAGTGCATTTGTACAAGCAAAGCCTCTAGAGAAGGACTTCGTCAGTTTAGTCCTGGCTTTGAACCATTCCATTCTATTTGAAATATTAATCCTTTATTCTATTTGTTCTATCCTAGCTATGTGAACCTGTGCAAGGTACTTAACTGCTCTCGGCTGCATTATCCTGTTGAGTATAATAACAGTAACTGTTGGAAATGATGGTGGTGGGATTGAAACATTGAATGTGCTGGGCACAAACCAAGTGCTGTGTAAGTGTCAGCTTTCACCCGTGTCTTCCTCACTGTCACCAGCAACAACAGCAGCAGCGCCAGCATCGGTGAGAGATGAAGGAGGGCTAAGGAAAGACAAAGGCCTGGGAAGGCAGCAGGCCAGGAGATCAACCGCGCTGAGTGGAGTTGACTGTTCTCATTATTGAGTTGCTATTGTTCTTATTATTGAGTTGATTGTTATTATTCTTACTATATGCAGTGGCTTTATTGGTCATTCAAGAGGAAACTTGGTGACTATTTCAGATTTTTGTTTCCTTAGGCTTAGCCATCTCTAGCTAAAATTCTGAATTACACTGTTTTTCTTTCCACTTGCTGTTCTTGTTTTCAGTCCACATGCCTAGGGTGTGGACTGAAGGCCTGAGGCTTCTCAGCAGAGACAGATAAGAACTCTCCCAGGCTTGCATTCTCACCTGCAGCTGTCAACCTCAGGTTAACCCCACATGCCTTGATCTCCCGCACCCTCTCCAAACCCGCTAAGAGAGTTGTAAAGGAATTAAAGAAGAAGAAATGAATTGGAGAGGAAATATAAAAAAACAAAAAAGTCAACAAAATTTGGAAAGATAATAACGGTATCTAATTTAGCTTCAGCTTTTTTCATTCTGCTGTGTCTCTGCCTAGGGAAGCCAGAAACCATGAATGGAATCCACCAGGAACCCTCAAAAGGCTGAGGGTCTGAATCCAGGGGTTGGGATGGGGCTGAAAGCAAGAGGGGTCACTCATTAGAAGGACCTAGACCCCCAGATTCCCTCCCTTCACCCCCCTCCACCCAGCCAGGGCTGTGGCTGCTCTACCATCAGCAGATGTCAGATCTGTCCTCTGAGGAGGCTGACCCTGAGATATTCAGAGCTGGGGGACATGAAGCACAGAAGAGGGAAGAAAACAGAGCCACGTGGAAAAGAGCGAGACTCCTGGAGTCGTATACGCAGGCCAGGGCTCCCACCCACGGGGCACTGGGGCACGGCTTCCGATACAGGGTTCCCGCGTTGCAGACTCTAAGGAGCCAGCGTGCCGTAGACGGCACCAGCAGAGCTCCCTGGAGCTGTGTCGTGAGGTGGCCGCAGGGAAGTGGGTCAGGTCCTGCCACACTCTTCCCATCTCGGGTCTTCCCACCGCGTTTCTATCACGGAGAAGAGCGGCAAACCACCCACTCCAACTGTGGTCCCAACTTACATCTCATGAGACAGAACTGTGTCACGAGACCGCACCCAGCAAGAGTGGCTGGGAAGCTCTAATTAGGCACGCTGCCCTCTGTGTATAGACATTCTGTTAGTAAGAAAGAAGGAAAGACTTAGTAGGTAGGCAATGAGCAATCTCAACCACAGAAATAAACATAATGGGTTACAGTCCATGGGGTCCCACGAGTCGGACACGACTGAGCGACAAGACCACCACCACGCCCCAGGTGTAAAGGTCCTGCTGAGTGCCTGGAATAGAAAAAAAGTCACAAGGAACCACAACACTATGAGATTTAAGACACCGGAGTTTAAAAAAAAAATCTGAAAAGCCTTCAGAGAGAAAAAGCAGGTAATATATATATAGTGATAGTGAAGTCGCTCAGTCGTGTCCGACTCTTTGCGACCCCACGGACTGTAAGCTACCATGCTCCTCCGTCCATGGGATTTTCCAGGCAAGAGTACTGGAGTGGGTTGCCATTTCCTTCTCCAGAGGATCTTCCCAAACCGGGGATCGAACCCAGATCTCCCACATTGTAGGCAGACGCTTTACCATCTGAGCCACCAGGGAAGCCTTGGGTAATATATAGGGACTGGAATAAGAAACATTGGTCTCAATAGTAACCCTGGGAGTGAGCCCTTTAAATGGCTTGGTCAGATGGTTGTTGACATTGGTTATCCACATGCAAGCGGTTGTTCTATCAGTGACCACATAAAAACCAGGAGGCTCAAACCGGCTGAAGAAATATCAGCATCTCTTTCAAGGTAGTATTCAAGAAGTGATTTTGAATAGTTATTTTCCCCAAACAACAAGTATGATATGTGCAGCTGTCACTTACATCACTCTGTGAAACATGGCTTTTTGTTCACATCAAGTAACTTTTCACCTGAGTTAATTTCGCTCCTTTTTATTTCAATTTTTCTTACAGATATGAAAAATGAGGCAACCACTCTTTTTGCTGGCTGCATTAGCAGAGAAAAACTTTGCAAATAGTTAGTGATGGTGGGTTGGTACAGTGTCATCGTGTTGGAGCTCATTCTATTAAAGGTGAAATGTCTGATGTGATGGCTAATTCTATTGTAAATTCAATTTAAGAGGTCACCATTAAAAGTAAAATTTGTTTCTGCAGGGACAATGTAAGTATAATCTTTGGAGGAGCAGTGTTTCATGGGAAAAATAATACACTTACCCCTTAGTACTGTTAAGGAGCCAGATGATCTTTGCAATGATTTCTTGGATGTGATGCTGAAAGCACAAGTAACAAAGCAAAAATGGACAAATGGGACGATGGTAAACTAAAAAGTTTCTGCAATCTACACAGTGAAAAGGCAGCCCACAGACTGGGAGACAATATTTGTGAACCATATATCTGATAAGATGCCAATATTCAAAAAATACAAGGAACTCCTACAACTTAAGAACAAAAAAACCAAACAACCCAATTAAAAAAATGAGCAAAGCCTCTGAATAAACATTCCTCCAAAGAAAACATGCAACTAGCCAACAAGTGTACGAAGAGATGCTCGGCATCACTCATCATCAGGAAAGTGCCAATTAAAATGACTATGCGATACCACCTCATATCTGTTAAAATGGCCATGATAAAATAAACAGAAAGTATCATTGTTGACAAGGATGTGGAGAAATTAGAAGACTTGTACACTGTTGATGAAAATGTAAATTGATATGGTCACTGTGGAAAGAGTATGGAAGTTCCCCAAAACATTAAAAATGGAACAACCATATGATTCAGCAATCCTGTTACCGAAAGTGGGGTCCCACTACTCGCTGTTTCACAAGCCAGTAAAGAGATCGGGTCGGTGGAAAGGAAAGTTTGCTTTATTTCAGATGCCAGCAACCTTAGGTGCATGTGGTGGGGGTGCGTGGGAGGGCGGACGTCTGTCCAAGAGCTGACTACCCCCACTGACAGTGGACAAGAGCTTTTATAGACGAGGGAGGGGCCCATGCAGAAACAGCACAGTCAGCTCTGATGGTCGTCTTGAAATCGGCCATCGCTGGTCTGACCACCGCCATCTTGGTTGTTTTAGGTACAGTTAATCTTCAGTTCCAAGGTCAGTTTGTTTCCATTTCTTGGAGGCCAATTCTTGGAATTGTGGCGGCTTGTGTCATGGCTATAGTCCCTTCATCACGTAGTTAACTTCTCCACCTGGTGGGGGCTTCAGGTCTATAGACAGACAGCTCACAGGATATGGCTCAGAATATTAGCTATAGCCCTAGAGAAGGAGCTAAAGTCCGTGACGACACTTAATGATACGTTATTATTATTCAGTCTCCTTTGACTCTTTTCCTCTGTTTCTGCATTTCCTCACTTCTCTGATTAAGCTTATTCTTTGGCTAAAGTTTTTCCACAGACAAAAAGCAGGCTGAGGACAGGGATCGGGGGCAAGGGCCATAGGGTCCTGCTCCATTTCAATCCCACTTTTGAGTGTTTAAGAGCAGGATCTCAAAGAGGTATTTGTATTTGCACATTCATCGCAGCATTATTCACAATAGCCAAGAGGTAGAAATAACTCAAATATCCATCAGCACATGAAAAGATAAACAAAATATGATCTATACATACAGCAGAATATTATTCAGCCTTAAACAACGAAATCCTGCGATATGTGATAACCTGAAGACATTATGCTAAGTGAAATGAGCTGGCCACAAAAGCACACCTACTGCATGATTCCACTTACACAAGCGTCTACAGTAGTCAAGCTCACAAAAGCAGAGGATACGATAGTGGTCACTGCAGACTAGGGGTGGGGGAAATGAGTTGTTACTTTACCAGTAAGAAGTGTCAGGCGTCCAACAGGAAGTTCCGTTGCTCTACAACAATGTTCATACAGTTAATACTGTATAAATCTTAAAATTTTGTTAAGAGGGTAGATTTCATGTTTTTTTTTTTTTAAAACCACAGTTTCTTAAAGAAGAAGCCCAATGGAGCAAAAATATATTTGAAATTGTTCATGGCAGACACACAATTTGTAATTGCATCCAATCAAGTTGTGATTGTCTTCCATTTAGCAAACGTGGTGGTTGACATAATTTGCAAATATATATACACAGAACTAGGGCAGATCCTTCATTTGGGCTTCCCTGGTGACTCAGATGGTAAAGAATCTGCCTGCAATGCAGGAGACTGGGGTTTGATGCGTGGGTTGGGAAGATTCCCTGGAGAAGGGAATGGCAACCCACTCCAGTATTCTTGCCTGAAGAATCCCATGGACAGAGGAGCCTGGTGGGCTACAGTCCATGGGGTCGCAGAATCGGACACAACTGAGCGATTAAGCACAAGCACAATATTAAACACACAATTTTTGTGATGAAGATTGACTTTAAGAAAAGCACCTCCTCCGGGGATTTCCTTACTGTCCCTAACCACATCTCCAAATCTACCTGCGTCTGTGAAGTAACTGTTACTCGCTCAGTCGTGTCCGATTCTTTGTGACCCCATGGACTGTAACCCACGAGTTTCCTCTGTCCACAGAATTCTCCAGGCAAGAATACCGCAGTGGGTAGTTGTTCCCTTCTCCAGCAGATCTTCCCGACCCAGGCATGGAACCCGGGTCCCCTGCACTGCAGGTGGGTTCTCTGCCATGTCAGCCGCCAGGGGAGCCCCACCTGTACCTGCATGCACACGCTGTGTCTTCTCTCTTATTAGTCACACCAGGGAAGCTGTCCTTGTCCACACCAGCTTCTTCCTTGGTGCTTTTCATTTCATCCCCTCTTTTTCCTCAAGCACTTCTCTCCTGCAGGTTTCCCCTCTCTCTGCAGTTCTCCCTTCTCTCCTGCAGTTTCCCCTCTCTCTCTGCAGCATCAGTTTCTCTCCTCCTGTCCAGTCCTCTCCAAAGCGTATCCCGAACGTACCTATTCCTTCTCACGTCGCTGACGACCACCCGTGCCCTAGCTGCCACCATCTCCTCCCTGGACCTCAGCGAGCCCTTCCTGGCCTGCCTCCCTGCTGCACACCCTTGCTCCTTGTTCTTGCAGAAGCAAGGGTTCTCCTTGCAGAAGCTAGGGTAGCGTCTACGATCACAAAGCCAGCGCTGCGGCTCCTCTGTGTTTAGAAACTCTCCCTGCGAGAATCAATGCCGCGCTCCACTCGGGCCTCAGCAGAGACGAGCCTGGGCTCCTGTCTGCTTCTCCACCCCCACCGTCTGCCTCTCTCCCTTGCCGTGCTCATCCATGCTGACTTTTGGCCAATTCCAAGAACATTTTAAAATTTTCTCATCTTAGAGACTTTGCACTAAATTGGTCCTTTTGTCTGGAATTTTCTCCCCTCAGAGCTACACCTAATTGGCTCCCGGCTCCTCAGAGAGGGTTTCTCTACCCAGCCTGCCCAATGCCACTCTTCACTGTACTATACCTTTTTATTTCTCAGTTGCACACATCACCACTGAAAAGCATTGCTTTTTTTTTTAAAGCACTGCTTTTTAAAATAAGTATACTTTTGGGGGTCTACAGTCCCCACAAGAATATACATACCACAGAGTAGAATGCCAGGTTTAGCAAATAAAAATATAGGGTACTCGGTTACATTCAAATTTCGAAAAACAAAGACTTTTAGGATATTTCATGCAATACTTGGGACAAATATATTTAAACAAATTTGTTTTCATTTCAGAGATTCAAACTGAACTGGGTATTCTGTCTTTTATCTGCAAGTCTGTCTGAGAGCAGAAACCTTGACAGCTTTATCATCCCAGCAGATACAGCGATATCTGGCAAGTATACCATAAAATATTGATGAAATGAAACAGGGATTGAATGAATAAAAGAAGGGAGAAGAATCAATCCACATGATATGCTCAGTCTATACACTAGTTTTATCGATAGCTACTGTTATAATTAATTTTATGTGTCAACTTGGCTGAGCTAAGGGATGCTCAGATATCTGGTAAAATATCATTTCTGGCTGTGTCTGTGAGGGTGTTTTGGGAAGAGATAAGCATTTGAATCAATGAACTCTGTATAACAGATCGCCCTCCCCAGGATGGGTGGGCGTTATTTAATCCATCGAGGGCCTGAGGGCCTGAAGAGACAGAGAGGTCTCTTTCTAAGGAAGAGCACACTTGTTCTCTCTCTGCTTGAGCTGAGACATCCGGCTTCTCCTGCCCTCGGACACCAGCGATCCAGATTCTCGGGCTCTGGGACTCAGGTCAGGACTGGACTCCATCCATGCCCTGATTACCAGGTCTTCAGACTGAGTCACGCTGCCGGCTTCCCTCGGTCTCCAGCCCGCAGATGGCAGCTCAAGGGACTTCTCAGCCTCCGTAACTGCTGAGCCAACTCTTGTGCTAAACCTCCTCTTATGCATGTCTATATATAGCCCATTGGCTCATTCCTCTGGAAAACCCTGACTAACACAGTTCCCCAGACTGTAACCCAGAAGGGCAGTCTGGCGGGCTGCAGTACACGGGGTCGCCAAGAGTCAGACGCAAATGAGCGACTGAACTGAACTGAATACAGGTCTCCAGGCTGTAACCCACTAGTTACAAGCTTCAGCTCCCACCAGAATCACAGTCCTCCGGGGGCTTAGCCCTGACCCCATGGGCGTGGGGTGGGCATGAGAATGCGTGTTCCTTCCACGCTCCCAGGTGAGGCTGCGGCTGCTGGTGCGCCAGCGTCACACTGTGAGAACCGCTGGTCCAACTCACACCTGTGGTCTCTGACTTGCTTCTTCAACCCTCACTTGAATACAGATTCAGGGACAGAGAAAAGACTGCGGAAGTGTGGGTTCTGGTCTAGCTGGAAACAAAAACTGGGCTGATTCGCACTCTGTAAAGGAAGATAACCTTCTGCACCATGCCTCTATACAGCTGAATCAGTGTTTTGTTTTTTGTTTTTTTCTTAAAAAGAACAGTCCCTAGGATGAGTAAGAAATCTCTAGACACACAATGTATTTTAGGGCCAGACGCTGGCTCGGTGGTAATGAATCCGCCTGCCAATGCAGAAGACGTACGCTCAATCCCTGGGTCAGGAAGATCCCCTGGAGAAGGAAATGGCAACCCAGTCCAGTATTCCTGAATGGGAAATCCCATGGACGGAGGAGCCTGGTGGGCCACATTCTACAGGGTCACAAAAGACTCAGACACAACTGAGCGACTGAACCAACCACCACCCACCTTTAGAGGAGACTCACAACAGTCAGGGTGTTTCGGTCAGGGCAGAAAGCAGAGGAGTCACGTGACAGGCTCTTAAACGCCGGCCAGCAGAGAGAAGTCCCATGAGGCCCCATCTATGTTTCCCAAGATAATTAAACTTATTTAATTGCTTGTTTCAGAGCTAGTTTTCTCTCCAGGATTGGTAGCCCATGACAACAGATGAAGACGACAAAGGCACAGCCCTACCAGGTGGCAACAGTATTGTGTCTCAATATAATTCACGAATGTTCAAGACTCCTGAGACCCTGTTATTTCCATACAGTGATCCTCCACCCTGTTCCTGAGCAACTTTAGCAGTTTGCCTCGGAGGGTTTTCCCCCCATTTTCTCATTTTCCCTTGGTCCCATGTGGCCATAACAGTACCTTGTAATAAATTTTTGTGTGCTCACACTTTTATGTTATGAGCCAAGGGACAGAATCAAGAGGATCTCTGTGTGTCTGCGATGGAAACGACCATGGCTGCTGCTCGGGTGCTCTCAGCCCCAGCTCCAGCGGCCCCGTCTTCTCCTTTCCCACGTCCCCAGGTTTTCAGCCGTGCAGCTGTCTCCCCACTTTCCTATCAGCTCTCCCGGGCACACCCTTGCTCTTCCCTCTGCCCTGGGTTAAGTCTGTGCCCCCTTCCCATGGTCCGAGCTTCCACTCTTTCCAGTCCAACCTGGGTCCGTGTTTTCATTCATTCATTCCCTCAGTATCAGTTACTCGTCAGACTGTGCTAAATGCAGTGCACTCCGGACACGATAATGCCTCGTCCTTCTTTCTGAAGCAGTCATGTTGTCCCGTCCCTAAGGAACTGCCACGACTGGAACTTGCCCTGAACCCCTGAAGGCTGGACCTCGCTGGAGTGTTTTCCTCCTGGGAATTTCTCTGCATCTCCCTTTGTTGAAATCCTGTCCCAACTTCAAGACTCAGGTTCCCCAAATCACCTCCTTCACCCTCTCTCCTTTCCCTCTCCTCTATGGCACGTCATTGCTCCCTCTTAACCTAAAAAGCATCCTTGTCATTCAGATTGATGTTGTCGTCTCAAGTGCTGGACCTGTCTCCTGGCTTTCCGTGATATTTATCATCCCCGAGAAATAGTTCCCCTAGGGTTCATTTCTAAAAATACATTTATTTATTTGATTGCACTGGGTCTTAGTTGTGACATGTGGGATCTAGTTCCCTGACCAGGGATTAAATCCAGGCCCTCTGCATCGGGAGCATGGGTCTTAGTCACTGGACCACCAGGGAAGTCCCCAAGATTTATTTTGCAGTTATAGGTGGGTGGTGGTGCTCAGTCGTGTCTGACTCTTTGCCACCAGGCTCCTCTGTCCATGAGACTTTCCAGGCAAGAATACTGGAGTGGCTTGCCATGCCCTACTCCAGGCAATCTTCCCCACCCAGGAGTCGAACTTAAGTCTTACATTTCCTGCACTGCAGGCAGATACTTTACCACTGCACCACCTGGCAGTTGTAGGGGAGGCAAAACATTACCTCTACCCGTCTTAGATTAGCATCTTCAACAAAGATCAATGACAGGACAGAGTCTTGGGCTGGGGGAGTGACTTGTAGAACCGTAACTGGGAGACAAGCATTAGTTCAGTGGGGCGTGTTTGTGCAGATTCTTAGCACCAGTTCCACGTGTCTGGTGATAAGCATGTCTTCCTCCTGGTATAGTTTGTCAGGTGGCACAGTGGTAAAGAATCCGCCTGCAATGCAGGAGATGTAGGAGATGTGGGTTTGATCCCTAGGTTGAGAAGATCCCCTGGAGGAGGAAGTGGCAACCGACTCCAGTATTTTTGCCAGGAAAACCTCACGGACAAAGGAGAGCCTGGCAGGCTACAGTCCACAGGGTCTCAAAGGGTCGGACGTGACTGAGCATACGTGCGTGCCTCCTGGTACTAACAGGGCACCTTTCACTCAAGAGTTTTCTCTCTTGCTTTCAGGATGAAAAGAACGGTCAGAGTACTCTGCTTTCCACTGCTGCTTCTCAAATGCCTTAAACTCACAGTAATCAACATGCCAAAAACAATGTATTGGGGGATGATATGCTGTGAATTCCTTCCCAGCTAATGGATTACAAAGGGTCAGTTCAGTTCAGTCGCTCAGTTGTGTCCAACTCGTTGCAACCCCATGGACTGCAGCACACCAGGCCTCCCTGTCCATCACCAACTCCTGGAGTTTACCCAAACTCATGTCCATTGAGTCGGCGATGCCATCCGACCATCTCATCCTCTATCGTCCCCTTCTCCTTCCACCTTCAATCTTTCCCAGTATCAGGGTCTTTTCAAATGAGTCAGTTCTTTGCATCAGGTGGCCTAAGTACTGGAATTTCAGCTTTAGCATCAGTCCTTCCAATGAATATTCAGGAATGATTTCCTTTAGGATGGACTGGTTGGATCTCCTTGCATTCCAAGGGACTCTCAAGAGTCTTCTCCAACACCACAGTTCAAAAGCATCAGTTCTTCGGCGCTCAGCTTTCTTTATAGTCCAACTCTCACATCCATACATGACCACTGGAAAAACCATAGCTTTGACTCGACGGACCTTTGTTGGCAAAATAATATCTCTGCTTTTTAGTATGCTGTCTAGGTTGGTCATAACTTTTCTTCCAAGGAGCAAGCATCTTTGAATTTCATGGTGGCAGTCATCATCTGCAGTGATTTTGGAGCCCCCCAAAATAAAGCCTGCCACTGTTTCCCCATCTATTTGCCATGAAGTGATGAGACTGGAGCTGATATCTTAGTTTTCTGAATGTTGAGCTTTAAGCCAACCTTTTCACTCTCCTCTCTTACTTTCATCAAGAGGCTCTTTAGTTCTTCTTCACTTTCTGCCATAAGGGTGGAGTTATCTGCATGTCTGAGGCTATTGATATTTCTCCTGGCAATCTTGATTCCAGCTTGTGCTTCTTCCAGCCCAGCATTTCTCATGATGTATTCTGCATATAAGTTAAATAAGCAGGGTGACAATATACAGCCTTGACGTACTCCTTTTCCTATTTGGAACCAGTCTGTTGTTCCATGTCCAGTTCTAACTGTTGCTTCCTGACCTGCATACAGGTTTCTCAAGAGGCAGGTCAGGTGGTCTGGTATTCCCATCTCTTTCAGAATTTTCCACAGTTTATTGTGATCCACACAGTGAAAGGCTTTGGCATAGTCAATGAAGCAGAAATACATGTTTTTCTGGAATTCTCTTGTTTTTCGATGATCCATCGGATGTTGGCAATTTGATCTCTGGTTCCTCTGCCTTTTCTAAAACCAGCTTGAACATCTGGAAGTTCACAGTTCACGTATTGCTGAAGCCTGGCTTGGAGAATTTTGAACATTACTTTAGTAGCATGTGAGATGAGTGCAATTGTGCAGTAGTTTGAACATTCTTTGCATTGCCTTTCTTTGGGATTGGAATGAAAACTGACCTTTTCCAGTCCTGTGACCACTGCTGCATTTTCCATATTTCCTGGCATATTGAGTGCAGCACTTTCACAGTATTATCTTTTAGGATTTGAAATAGCTCAACTGGAATGCCATCACTTCCACTAGCTTTGTTCATAGTGATGTTTCCTAAGGCCCACTTGACTTTGCATTCCAGGATGTCTGGCTCTAGGTGAGTGATCACACCATCGTGATTATCTGGGTTGTGAAGATCTTTTTTGTATAGTTCTTCTGTGTATTCTTGCCACCTTGTCTTAATATCTTCTGCTTCTGTTAGGTCCATACCATTTCTGTCCTTTATTGAGCCCATCTTTGCATGAAATGTTCCCTTGGTATCTCTAATTTTCTTGAAGAGATCTCTAGTCTTTCCCATTCTGTTGTTTTCCTCTATTTCTTTGCATTGATCACTGAGGAAGGCTTTCTTATCTCTCCTTGCTATTCTTTGGAACCCTGCATTGAAATGGGAATATCTTTCCTTTTCTTCTTTGCTTTTCGCTTCTCTTCTTTTCACAGCTATTGTAAGGTCTCCTCAGACAGCCATTTTGCTTTTTTGCATTTCTTTTTCTTGGGGATGGTCTTGATCCCTGTCTCCTGTACAGTGTCACGAACCTCTGTCCATAGTTCCTCAGGCACTCTGTCTATCAGATCTATTCCCTTAAATCTATTTCTCACTTCCACTGTATAATCATGAGATTTGAGTTAGGTCATACCTGAATGGTCTAGTGGTTTTCCCTACTTTCTTCAATTGAAGTCTGAATCTGGCAATAAGGAGCTCATGATCTGAGGCCACAGTCAGCTCCCGGTCTTATTTTTGCTGACTGTATAGAGTTTCTCCATTGTTGGCTGCAAAGAATATAATCAATCTGATTTTGGTATTGATATGGTGATGTCCATGTGTAGAGTCTTCTCTTGTGTTGTTGAAAGAGGGATTTTGCTATGACCAGTGCGTTCTCTTGGCAAAACTCTGTTAGCCTTTGCCCTGCTTCATTCTGTACTCCAAGGCCATATTTGCCTATTACTCCAGGTATTTATTAACTTACCACTTTTGTATTCTAGTCCCATATAATGAAGAAGACAACTTTTTTGGGTGTTGGTTCTAGAGGTCTTGTAGGTCTTCATAGAACCGTTCAACTTCAGCTTCTTCAGCGTTACTGGTTGGGGCACAGACTTGGATTACCGTGATATTGAATGGTTTGCCTTGGAAATGAACAGAGGTCATTCTGTCGTTTTTGAGACTGCATCCAAGTACTGCATTTCAGACTCTTGTTGACTATGAGGGCTACTCCATTTCTTCTAAGGGATTCTTGCCCACAGTAGTAGATATAATGGCCATCTGAGTTAAATTCACCCACTCCAGTCCATCTTAGTTCGCTGATTCCTAGAAAGTACAGAGAGTGCAAGGGCACTATGACCCCCTCCAGGGTGAAAGTCACCAGCACGCGGCGTGTCGGGTGAGAACAAGTCTGCCGGGCACGTCTCTGGAGGCACGCGGGACACAGGGATGGCCTCCCCTTCCAGCATACCCACTGAACAACTAGACACGGCTGCTCCCCCCTTGCTCTGGAGAATCCAGTATGAGAGGCGGCACTTCAACAGCACCACAGTCAACCATGTCACAGAAGGGACTGGAGCCAAAAAATCCTGAACCTGACAACCTGTCGTCTTATTTTGACTTGTCTCATAATAGTTCCAGTGTTGCATTTTATCTTTAAAGTTTTTACTTGTCATAAAGCACCTATTAAAACAATACCAAAGGGGGGAGTTCCCTGGCATGGTCCGGGGTTCGAGCCCTGGTTGGGGAACTAAGATCCCTCATGTCTCAAGGTGCAACAACAACAACAAAAAAGCCTTTCAGGCTCTGTTCTTGAGATACTGCTGTTGTATATTTATCAAAGTGTTAGTCATTCAGTTGTGTCCGACTCTTTGCAACCCCGTGGACTGTAGCCTGCCAGGCTCCTCTGTCCATGGGATTTCCTAGGCAAGGATCCTGGAGTGGGTAGCCATTCCCTTCTTCAGGGGATCTGACTCAGGACTTGAACCCTGGTCTCCCACATTGCAGGTGGATTCTTTACCGCCTGAGCCACCAGGGAAGCCTATATATATATGTTTCATCATAGGATGCAGACAATTTTGTATTCTGTTGTTTCCAATGATTATTATATTATCAGCTTCTCCTGGGACTTCCCTGGTGGTCAGTGGTCAGGACTCCGAGCTTCCACTGCAGGACGTGCCAGTTCAGTCCCTTATAGGGGCACTAGATCCCCCATGCTCTGCGGCACAGCCAAAATAAACAAAGTCCATTAAAAAAATTCTCCTACGGTGTTACATAATTACAACTCTCAATTGCAGCATTAAATTCTACTGGATAAAATGCTATAATTCATAGAGCTATTCAACTAGTATTGAATAATTTATGATAAGTTCCCTTTTCCCACATCCATCCTTCCTTTTATAGCCCACTGCAAAAAAAAAAAATTAATATAAACTTAAAAATATTTCAAAATTAACAAGGTATTTCTTGAGATCAGTTTTCAGGAGTGAATGGAATTACGGTGTGAGAGGGAACACACATTTTCATGGCTCTTGATTCTAAGGCGAAATTGCTGTCACTTCTTTCTCTTTTCCCTTTCACTGTGTGCTAAACGTGAACAGCACATCATCCCCAGGAAACGGTCCATCTGGCCAGTGTTCTCTGATCGGACATTCTGAGGGCCACACCCCACATACAAACTAAGGAGCACCATATTCATACCCACTCCTGATCTGCCAAAATCAAGGCACAGTTTGTGTAGATCTATGGCATCTGCCCCCAGGTCATATTCCAAAACACTGTGTAGTTATTTTTTCCTTAAAGATTGACATTTCTGCATCTATACAGGTATATCGCCATTGTAACTGACCCACGTACAAAGCACTGGCGAGGGACGTTGAGAGTCCCCAGAAACTCAGAGCCACCAGATTTCCAAGGCTGGCAAGAACCCAGAGAGGCTTGGTAAGCAAGCAAGTGCTAATCTGGGTGCCGGAATGGTTCCATCTCTTAAATGTTTTCTTTTAAAATCAGATTTGGCTCAAAAAGCATATGGGTATTTAAGTGACAAGGAACAATCTAAATTTAAAAGTCTCTCCGGTTGGGAAAGGAGCAGCGGGGCGTCTTCCCCACCCCCTCCTCCCTCCCTGCTGTGTCTCACCGGGCTCCCACCACCTGCCTCCCGAGGTCTCTCCGAGCAGCTCACACACTATACCCCCCTCGTCGTGGTGAACAGGCAGCTCTTCACTCCTCTTGCTACTTCACAGACATGTATGAAGGTGAAATCAATAATATGCATGAAGATTTTTAAAAACTAGAAATAAAGCACTGGGGTTCAGGGAGTAGATAATGATTGGGGTTAATTATCATTAATCATTCCAAAACAGCAAGAAAAAGGAGATAGTATGGCTAAAAATAAAAACCTGGAAAAGACTGCTGATGTAGAGGTCAATTTAAGAATAAAGTTGAACATGATTTTGGAAGCTTGGTCATAAATAAATCAGGTTGGTATTAAAAGCATTGCATTTTAGGTCACTCCAAGTAGATAAGCATTTTTTGACTTCCTCAGAAAATACAAAATTTTAGTAAAAAATAGTGGATATATTTTCTCCCGAAAATTCTTTTCTCCCTTCAGATAAATATGTAAGAAATTTCAGCTGATGAGTGTTAACACATTGTTGAGACAGCCATCAAGGCAATAACTGCTGCTGCTGCTGCTGCTGCTAAGTTGCTTCAGTCGTGTCCGACTCTGTGTGACCCCATAGATGGCAGCCCACCAGGCTCCGCCGTCCCTGGGATTCTCCAGGCAAGAGTACTGGAGTGGGGTGCCATTGCCTTCTCCGAGGCAATAACTGACAGCCTGTTAATGGGTAATATTCTGATATTCATCCAATAAACAGCCCTCAAATGCTTGCAATGCTCACTTTGCTGCAGTCAGCACTTCGGAGGATTAAATAAGAATAAAACTATCACTTCCATTTATAAATTTAACTTTTCCTCATAAGGAAGGATTTGATGTTTAGGTGATGAGGTGTACAAATTGACGGCTGCTATGCTGAGGGCTGAGGGAGGCCTTATCATGTCTAGAACCTAACACTGAGGCGGCAAATGAATCAGTGTTCGTTATTGCTCTAAATCCCCATTTTCCCATTCTGAGATATTAAGATAGGCAAGCAGGGGTCGTTACAAACAGTCATTTGCCTGTTTAATGTGTCTGCTGCACCAGGAGGGCATCTGGGAGAAAAACCTCTCGCTTGTTTGCGGCTCCCTAAAACACGCAGGCGCAGGACCCCTTGGCTGACCTGTTTCAAAACGGTGGAGGCAGGCAAGAAGGACGGGGAACCCTGCCCGACGTCATGCGGCAGCCTGGATGGGAGGGGGGCTTGGGGGAGCATGCATCCATGTTCATGTATGGCTGAGTCCCTTTACTGTTCACCTGAAACTATCACAACACTGTTAATTGGCTCTGTGTGTGTGTGTGTGTGTGTGTGTGTGTGTGTTTGGTCGTGTCAGGCTCTTTGCAACCCCATGGATGGTAGCCCGTCAGGGATCTCTGTGGGATTATCCAGGCAAGAATACTGGAGTGGGTGCATCCCAATACAAAATAAAAAGTGTTTTTTAAAAATGATAGGGGTAGGGACTTCCTTGGTGGTTCATTGGCTAAAGCTTCATGCTGCCAATGCTGGGGGCCCAGGTTTGATTCCTGGTCAGGGAACTAGATGGGCTTCCCAGGTGGGGCAATGGTAAAGAATCCAGCAGCCAATGCAGGAGACGAAAGAAATGTGCGTTTGACCCCTGGGTTGTGAAGATCCTCTGGAGTAGGAAGTGACAAGCTACTCCAGTCAAAATCCCATGGAAAGAGGAGCCTGGTGGGCTACCCTTCCTGGGGTTGCAAAAGGTCGGATCCCAGAGGCACAGCACAACAGCACAGGGAACTGAATCCCACATACGCCGCAGGAAGAGCTCACACGCTACAACTGAAAAAAAATCCCACATGCCACAGTGAAGACTGAAGGCCCTGCCCGCTGCCACTAAGACCCGGAGCACGATAGAGATAACTCGAGGAGCTGCCATTTCCATTTGGTATGACACAGGTTCAGGATTTGTCTTGAGAGGGATTTTGCTTGGCAAAGAGTTTAAGACACAAAATACGGGAGAGCGCCTCCAGTGGCCGGGGAACTGCGGGGAAAACGCGGGCTCACCTCACCGCCACCCGGTTCAGGGTCCGCCTGCAGAAACCACCACCGACAGATCCCAAAGGACAGGAAAACCTGAAGGCATGCTCCAGCCAGGGGGACAATGTGACATTCTCTGCGATGACCACGACGTAGGCAGGGAAGGAAGTGAATGAGTCCACAAGGGGCCTGGGGGCGGAAAATGGGAGGCAGAGGAGGGGACCCTTTGGGGAAAGCCCCGCAGTGCTGGGAGTGCGGGAAGGACTGGGGGTCAAAGGAGAGAACTGTGGCAGAGGGAGAGACGGTGAGATAGCGTCACCCACTCAACGGACATGAGCTTGAGCAAATTCTGGGAGAGATGGAGGACAGGGAAGCCCAGCGTGCTGCAGTCCATGGGGTCGGAAAGACCACAACGACAAACAGAAGTGCCAGGCCAGCCACTGGGCCGTGGTCTTAAATAGGTGAGACTTTGATGGGAATCCAGCACCATATCTGGGCTTCCACAGTGACTCAGACGGTAAAGAACCCACCTGCAATGCAGGCAACCCCCGTTCGATTCCTGGGTGGGGAAGATATCCTGGAGGAGGGCGTGGCAACCCGTTCCAGTACTCTTGCCTGGAGAATTCCATGGACAGAGGAGCCTGGCGGTTTTACCTGAATCTTGCACACGAAAGAGACAAGAAAGCAGAGACAGCCCAGTGATCTTCTTTTTCCAACTTGCTTTTCTGCAAAACACTTTGGGACTGAACATGCAGCTTCTTAATCACCCTGTCCCCTCAGAGGTGGTCACTCGGGGGTAGTGTCCCCAGCTGGGGAAGCCGTGGACAGGCACAGTGCTCAGCTGTCCTCCTGGGGGATCCACCTCCAGATCCTTACTGCAAAGCCCTCTCTGACAGCAGCCTAAGCAATCAATCTTAGGACTTGAGTCTTGTAAAACAGCCCAGACTCCCTTAAATTCTTCCTTGAGGGGGCCCCTATTAGGTGCCAACCGCACCCTCTGGCCGGCTTCCTGCTTGGCAGTTGAGAAAGAAAGCAGAACACCGAGCTTCCCAAGCTCCATTATCCACCTCTGAAAGGTAATCACGGGGAATGCCTTTCCTCCTATTATCCCATTGTTCGCGCTTA
Source organism: Giraffa tippelskirchi (assembly GCF_054371585.1). Classification (NCBI taxonomy): domain Eukaryota; kingdom Metazoa; phylum Chordata; class Mammalia; order Artiodactyla; family Giraffidae; genus Giraffa; species Giraffa tippelskirchi. The sequence continues at coordinate 71,833,203 of NC_137288.1, read as the reverse complement.
TGGATGACCGCCTCCGAATACAAATGTTGTCAAAGCAGCCAAGAAATGCGATGTAAACAAGGGCTTCCTGATAACACTTGTTCAGATGATCTTATTCCCATGGCTAGTACTGCCAGATTCCTGAAGGACATGGTGAGGCCTCCACGTGATTTTGTTTAGTTTAACAACTGAAGATCTATCATCTTCTTGCCTTTTACAGCCCAGGTATCTCCTTGTGGTTTTAATTTGCACATCTTTGATGAGCACTGAGGTTGAAGAGCTTTTCATATATTTATTGGTCATTTAGGTATCTTCTCTTGTGAAGTGTATTTTTTTTTTGTCTTTTGCCCATTTTTCTTTTGAACTTTTTCTTATTGATTTGTAAGAGTTCTTTATATATTATGGATCCAATGTCTTTGCCACTTACATGTGCATTAAATAACTTCTCCCCCTCTGTGGTTTGCGTTTTTAATTCTTTTAATGGTATCCTTTGAGTAACAGAAATTCCTGATTTTTAACATAACCCAATATCTATAACTCAAGAAACAATATAGTCCAATATCAACAGACTCAAGAAAAATTTTTAAATATTTTAAATTAAATGAAAAGAAACACAACATATCAAAATTTATGGAGTGAGGTTAACAAGGTGCTTACAGGAAATTTTATGGTACTAACTTTTGGCAATGTTGATTTTATTGGTTTTAGGTTTGCTTTCTATCTTACTAATTTTTGCTTTTTTTCTTTCTTTTTACTGTTAGACTTGATTTTCTGATTGTTTTCTAAATTCTTTAGATTCTTAAACAATTGTTTTTTCACTTTAAAAAGTCTTAAAAAATTTTATAGTGTATGCATAAATTAAAACATTTAAAACCATAAATGTCCTTCTTAGCTTGGCTTTAGCTGCATCCCCTAAGTTTTGAAAGGCAGCAATTTAACTGTGGCTTAATGTAAAATATTTTCTAATTTCCACTGTGATTCTTCTTCGACATGGATATTATAAATGTATTGTTTAATTTCCAAACATGAGGACTTGCCTCCTGAATTTTGTGATTTATTTTTAGCTTGATTTCACCGTGTCAGAGAAAATACACTAATATTGGTACTGCAAATTCTCCATACCTTGGTAGCTTTCCAATGTCTTTTTTAAAAAGTTTTTTAGTCCAGCTTTTCTAGTTGTTCTAAGAAGCAAGTATGATCCCAAATAACCTATTCAGTTATTGCCAGAAGCATGACCAGCACCAGTGATACATAAATGTGATGGCAGCATCATCCATGGGTCAACAAGTAACCCAGCAAAAAAAAAAACAATCATCAGTGCCTCCACGGTCAGAGCCGAGCAAGTCCACCTCAGAACTGCGTCTCATTTTCTCCGAAGCCCGTGTTCTTGCTATTTCTAACACACCACTTCTTTCATTTATCACTGCTTTCAAGGTCCTCCCTGACAAACTCCACATTTTCCATCTAATCTTATTTCCCGTATATCTAAGCTTGGGCTTCCCACCACTTTTCCAATTCTCTCCCTCTTGTTTGCAAATGCCAAAGGCATGCCGGACTGTGCTCCTTTGTTATATTGTTCTCAGCTTCTCCTCACTTTTCTTTGAAAGGTCCACCCTTTGATTATTTTTTGTCTAATATGTAAGAAAACAGATGCGTAAGTATTAGAGTAAAAAAGAGGGCCGTCTCGGTGCCACTGACTACCAGCAGTGGGCACGTCACACGCTGGAAACTGAACTGATGTGAAGCAGGGGCTTCGTCTCACAGAGGGGGTCCGAGAATTCGCAGCGAGTGATCAGGGGTGTTACCAAAAGGATTTATGCATCTCAGAGTCTTACACAACAAGACCTGCACAGTCCTTTACATTTTGAGATCCTCCTTCCAGTTTCAAAATCTCCAAAACAGCAGACAACTCTGGAAACATTCGTTTTATTCAGGTATATCTCAAAAATTAAATATACGCTTTACAGCCCTCCTCCAAAGCTAGAAATTGCAGGCCTCCCCCGAAGATGGATAGCACTCTTAATTAGAGACATAAATAACTTGACATTCACATCAATGGGCTCCACAGGATTGCTCATATTTGAGTGGGATCCTGGGGAGAGGGTAGTCTGCAGTCATTGTTGGATTTCCTGGGTCAAAATGCAAGCAGACAAATTTTTTTTTAAAAAAACTCTCTTTCAGTGAAAATGGAGTTGGTGAAATATTTTTAGTGTGATGGGTTTGTTATTTCTCTGAGGCTTGTTGGAAGAGGAATGCCCGCGGTCCCAGGCAGACTACAAGCTATGGAAACTGTCAAGCCCATCAAGAGATGACCCCTCCACCCAGCCCCTGGGGCACCCACGCCAAGACTCAACCTCTCGGCTGTAGCTGTGGGTTATTTCGTCTCCCTTTCTCAGTGGAGATGGACATCGGTTGGTCCCTAAGTCTTCCCAGGTGGCACTAGTGGTAAAGTATCCGCCTGCCAATGCAGGAGATTGGGTTCCATCCCTGGGTCGGGAAGATTTCTCTGGAGGAGGAAATGGCACTCCACTCCAGTATTCTCCCCTGGAAAAATCCCATGGACAGAGGAGCCTGGTGGGCTACAGTCCACGGGGTCACAAGGAGTCAGACACGATTGAGCAACTGAACACACACACACACACACACATCTGCAAAATAGCCCCCAAGGCTTCAGAGCCCACAACCATCAACCTGCTCCTCAACCTCTCCTTCCAATGATCCTCATCTCTGGAACCTTCCTTAACCGGCGGCCGTTTGTGAAAACTGAACTCTAAGCCAACCCTCATCTTGGGATCGTCTCTGAGTCTGTCTCACCCTAGAGAAGACAGAAGTGAAATCACTGCTGATGCAGCAGGCAGACAAAGCCAGGGACTGTCACAGCCCAGATTTCTGCACGCTGAGGAGAACGGGCCGCCTGACTTGTCTTCAGGAGGGTCTCACTAATCCAAAGAGAACACAGCTCCTGCTGGAGGGGACCGACCCCTAATGAGCTGGGGGCGGACGCAAACATCTCAGCTCCTGAGACCAGCTCCCTGGGGAGATGAAGCCAGCAGGGCATGGGGGGGGGGGGGCTTGCCAGCAAACCCAGCTGTAAACAATCAAGGTAAATAGGAACGATTCTATGTGTTCACGGAGATTCCCAGCGCTGCGAAAACTGAGACGCGTCATATATGTATCATACAGCACAGAACGAGCGTGCATCAAGACACAGATGATGATTACCTGCGTGTGTCTCACACAAGCAGGAAGTAAACACACCAATGGACAAGCAGCAGTTCCCTCAGTCCCACTGCCTTCTGTAAGTTGGAAGATACTCAGAACAGACAGGTGGAGATAATCGCTTTAATTATTTAAAGTTATTTAACTTTAAAACAATCACTTTAATTATTCAAGTTCTGCCTCAGTGTTCTCCTGTGAGGGTCTTTGAGGGGTCCCAAGAGAAACACTTCCCTCCTTGGCTGCTTCACGAGCCAGTTGAGAAAGAGACCAAGAAAGCCGGCGGGCGGGCTGCGTCGCCGCGAGTAAGCGGACACTGAGCTGGGAGAAGTGAGCACATGACCTCCGGGCACTGAGCCCCCGCCACACAGCGGCGCCAGCACAGCGCCCCCCGCCCACCACCCAGCTCCTGTCCCCTGAGGGCAGGGCGGCCCCAGAAGAGGAAAAGGAGAAGGGCTGCGCCAATCACACGCGTTCTCTCCAAATTCCCTCTGGGTCAAACCACTCCATCTTCTCTGAGCAGAGGGTGCCATAGCTCAGGGTGTTACGTAATGAATAAACGAATGCTACATATGCAAATGGAGGTGTGCATTGCATGCATGGGTGTCCACGTGAGTGTCTGAAAGTGCATGTACACAGGTGTGTCTCGAGTACAACTATGCACCTTTATGGAGTTCTGGAGCCAGATGGACACTTGAGCAGACTCATGTCAACAAACATTCTTTGAGCACCTGCAACGACCAGTGACTGTGGCAGCTGTGCAGAGGAGTATTATGTTTCTCTAGATGCAAAAAGCTTATACGCTGGTAGGAAAGACAGATACGTCAGCAACCATCTGTAGCACAAGTTCAAAGATGCTAAACGCAGTAACAGCACAAACAAGAGGAGAGCTGTTCTCCTCTGTAGGATGGCAGGGATATTTGAGGTCAGCTGGACAGGAGATGAGAAGTATTTGGGGGCACCCCAGGCAGAGGCATAGCAGGAGCTCAGGCCAGAGGTGGCAACATAGGGCAGGCTTAAGCAATGAGTCATTTGTTGTGCCAAGGCAGAAATTCATATGAGAGTTACCACACCAGATCTGATCGGGGATAACACCTGGCCTTTTTTTCACTTTATTTCATAGGGTACATGGTAATGAACGATGCAACTGTGGAGGACCCTGGCTTGTCGTACTAAGAAATGTCAACTTCCTTTTTCAAGGCAAAAGGAAACCCCTATGTTCAAGTGGAGAAAGGCAGGGGCAAGAGTGGGGCTGGGAATTTCAGGGTGAAGAGGTGACTGCATTGACTTTGGGGAGAGAAAACGAGGGCCTGAGCTCGGTGCCAGGAAGGAGGGGTCCCGGAGGTGACCGTTATAGACACGCTCGACAGTGCCCTGTTGCGTGAGGAGGGAGCTTGTAGACCTGGGCACTGTCTGTGTAACGGCAGCACCAACCCCAGGAGGAAGGGCGGATGCGCTAAGGAGGATGAAGTTCGTTTCGAATTCCTGAGTCTGCCCGGATAGTCCGTCAGAGCTCAACTTTGTCGCCTCCACAGATGCTGACTTTGGGGATAGGGCCCTCTTGCTGGTTAGGCAGCAAAGAATGAAAGGTTTCCCTTGTCACTACGCTTCACAGTGAGGAAACTGTTCACTTCGGGAGGAGGTCAATTCCTCGCTCATTTGGAGCCTTCCGTCTCTAGTGAAGTCATCTCTCAAGCTCAGGCGAAGCCTCGGTTTGAGCCTTCGGCGGGGGCCCTGAGGAAGCAGGGCTCCTAATACCAAGGAAGCATCGCTCCTGCGCTGGTCCCCTCTGCTCAGAGTCCAGCAAGTCACATCTGGACATGGCAGGGGGCACGTCCAGGTGTATATGACCTGAGACAGTGATAAAGGGACCTCTATCCCATTGGCTGTGAATAGGCACATTTGTGGGTCCAAGGAAAAGTCAGTTTCCAGGAATGGACAGGCTGTCTGGTGGCTCTGGTCAGCAGATGAGGCTCTGAGGACTTCCCTGGGGGTCCAGTGGCTAAGACTCCGCACTCCCCATGTAGGGGGCCCAGGTTCGACCCCTGGTCAGGGAACTAGATCCCACCACCTCTGCTAAAAGGCCCCACGTGCCCCAGGGCAGCCAAGTAAATAAACCAATACTTAAAAACAGAGGAGGCCCTGCTGGGGCAGCCGGGAGGAAGAAGCAGGAGAAAGCACCCTCCACGTGCCGCGTCAGCTCGGAAGGACAGGGAGGAGGCCTCAGCGGCAGGAGTCTGTAGAACCAGGGGCCAACGCCAGGACGAAGACGGAAGGGCCGACACAGCAGCAGCTGCGGCGGATTCCAAGAATGAAGAATGGTCAGCCAGAAATACAGCAGCTGGAAGTCAGTAGTCAGTGCATCCCCAGAGCAGGGACCTGAGAACTGAAAGGGACTGAAAAGTCAAAGATCCAACGATGCAAAGGCCAATGGGCTATTACGGGCTGCCGCTGGCTCTGAGGGGTGTGGTACCATCTGGAAAAGCTTATTAGCAGGCACTGGCTTCACTGGCCTGTGGAAGAGAAAGTGGCTGTGAACTAAGCTGTAAACTCCTAGAAGGCAGAGAGCAGAGGTGAGGTCTTCATCTGTAAGCAAGTGAGGGGTATTGGTTGACCAGTTGCTTACATAAGCCTTGCAAGATGCTGCTGCTACTGCTAAGTCGCTTCAGTTGTGTCTGATTCTGTGTGACCCCATAGACGGCAGCCCACCAGGCTCCACTGTCCCTGGGATTCTCCAGGTAAGAACACTGGAGTGGGTTGCCATTTACTTCTCCAATGCGTGAAAGTGAAAAGTGAAAGTGAAGTCGCTCAGTCGTGTCCGACTCTTCGCGACCCCATGGACTGCAGCCTACCAGGCTCCTCCGTCCATGGGATTTTCCAGGCAAGAGTACAGCCTCTTAATTGCCACTCTATACTTTTTCAAAGACTTTGATTTTTCTAGTTTCTCTCTTCTTTTCCCCCTGGCAGCAGTGACTGCTTCAGCAGACTGCAGCTGCTGCTGTTTCAGCATCATTGCTGAGAAGGGCATCGGAGCATCTCGATGTTGGACTGAGCTCACTCATCCGGATTAATTCCTTAGATGTTCAGCAGGATTTCAGGGAAAGTCACCTTTCGGTCGGAACAAAAGGCAGATAACTCACTTTATCCACGAGTCTCTTATCTTGTTGACAAACTCCAACTCACATCCATTCCAATTTTCATGGCAATTTGAGAAATTGCTGGAAGAAATGTGGACTTGGGGAAGACACAGCTTGCTCTTGCTATCGTGTGCAGTCCCTGTCGTCCCAGCAGTTTCTGAGTCAGTTAGAAGGGGATTACAGAAACAGTGATTACTGTGTCCCCTAAGCCTCTCACTGGTTTTAAAGACATAGCTGGTTTCTTCTTTATTTATGGAAACTTTAAGAATTATCTCCACAGGCCAAGAGTCCAAGAAGACATGCAGACTCCCAGAGTTTGACAGGACATCTGGGGGTCACCTAACCCACTCCTGTGTCAGCAGGGTGAGCTCAACTCAGAGAACGACCCTGGCCTAAGGTCCAATGAACTGGAATGTCGACAACTGGACCTGAGCTTCCCATGCTCCAAATAACATGACTTCTCAGTGACAGAAATACTAGCAGTGGGTCCAGATATTTAAAAAACGAATGCAAAAAAAGATGAAAAATTTAATAAGAAGTAATCAAAACCCAAAAAAAAGAAAAAATAAGGAGAAAAGCCTGAAACAAAAAGAGGCATTTGCTGCCTAGACCAGGTAGCCATTCTGCGGGACACAGTTTTGCATCCAGAACACAAAGTGCTCTCAAGTTGTCTATACATGCGGCTCTCAAAAGGCATTTTATGTTCCTTTATTCTCTGCAAAATGACAAAGTGATAGTCTTTTTCTGAGCAAGTAAAGACCTTCCCTGGCATCCATCCTTTGAAAACTCAGTATGTAAGTTTCACCCTTCACCTCTCTCAGTTTTTATCCTGAGAATGAAGAAAAACTGTAAAGCATTGTGCTGACAATGGAAATGTAACCCCCTTTTTTAAAAAAAGTCCTGTTTTTTGTTGTTGCTGCTGGGGTAGAAGACTGCATGGGACATAAAACTCGCTCCCTCTGGCTGGTTTTTCAAACTTCTCTGGGGCTCTGCTTCTACAGCTGAGCAATTAATTCTAACGGGAGCTGCTGGAATAAAGATCTCAGAGAGAGCAGTTCGTGACCTTATGCCTTTGTGAGTTGTACTGAATGCTGAACTTCCTGCATTACTGGGAGAGAAAAATCTATTAAAATCTCTTGGGTGAATACCTCAACAGCCTGATTTCATTTTGAAACTAATCATTTGTTATAGTTTAGAAGGCATGATGAATGATGTCACTTCAAATATTAATACTGTTATAACCCTGGATAACATGCTCTTTCCTCAGATTCAGAGCTTTTTCTAAACAACATTTCAACAATTCCATAAAGCTCCTCCTATATCATTTGAAGTCCGGTAAAACACAGGAAAACAAAAAAACCATTGTTTGATATATTGAAAAAGTATCAAAAACTGTTAATTATCTATAAACCTAACCCTCCTAAAATCACATGAAGTTATGGAAAAAAATTAAAACTCTAACAAAGGATATAAAAGACCACCTAAATAAAGCAACATATGTACCATATTTATGAGTAGGCCAACTTGGCACAGAATAGACGATAATTTTCCCTAAACTAATCTCTAAATTAATGCAATTTAAGTCAAAATCTCAAGATGATTTTTTCCAGCTTTACTGAGACACAGTCGGCACATGATGGTGTTTTAGCTTCAGGTGAGCAGCGTGACGGCGGGACCCGCCGAAGTGTATATTATGGAGAGACTAGCACAGTGAGGTTGGCTAACACATTCTTTACCTGACACAACTACTGTTTTATTGTTGTTTTGGTGAGAACACTAAAGATCTATTCTCATAGCAACTTTGGGGTATACAACACAGTTTTGTTAACTCTAGTCAGCATGCTGTGCCTTAAAACCCTGGAACTTGATGAATTCAAGGCGATTCTTCAGCTGAAATGATTAATTCTAAATTTTATAAAGAAGAGTAAAAGTCCACAAATAGCCAAGGAAGTTCTGAGAACAAAAAGCCAAGAAGGACTAGCTCTATCAGACACTAACTCTGATTATAAACATAAACACAGGAGAGAGAAACAGGAAGTTTTGAAATAGAACAACATATATATGAGGAATTGGTATATGATAGAGCTGCCAGTGTAGACCAGAGGGAAAAATGAGAGATTATGTAACAACTGATCTTGGAAAAATGTGGTTCACTCTATGGAAAAAAACTGGCTTTTACATCTAAATTTATTTTAATAATTATATAATATAATAACAGAGTTTATTCAGTTCAGTTCAGTCGCTCAGTCATGTCCGACTCTTTGCGACCCCATGAACCGCAGCACGCCAGGCCGCTCTGTCCATCACCAACTCCCGGAGTCCACCCAAACCCATGTCCATTGCGTCGGTGATGCCATCCAACCATCTCATCCTCTGTCGTCCCCTTCTCCTCCCACCCCCAATCCTACCCAGCATTAGGGTCTTTTCCAATGAGTCAACTCTTCACATGAGGTGGCCAAAGTATTGGAGTTTCAGCTTCAACATCAGCCTTCCAATGAACAACCAGGACTGATCTCCTTTAGGATGGACTGGTTGGATCTTCTTGCAGTCCAAGGGACTCTCAAGAGTCTTCTCCAACACCACAGTTCAAAAGCATCAATCAATTCTTCAGCACTCAGCTTTCTTCACCGTCCAACTCTCACATCCATACATGACCACTGGAAAAACCATAGCCTTGACTAGACCTACCTTTGTTGGCAGAATAATGTCTCTGCTTTTAAATATGCTATCTAAGTTGGTCATACCTTCCTTCCAAGGAGTAAGCGTCTTTTAATTTCATGGCTGCAATCACCATCAGCAGTGATTTTGGAACCCAGAAAAATAAACTCTGACACTGTTTCCACTGTTTCCCCATCTACTTCCCATGAAGTGATGGGACCAGATGCCATGATCTTGGTTTTCTGAATGTTGAGCTTTAAGCCAACTTTTTCACTTTCCTCTTTCACTTTCATCAAGAGGCTCTTTAGTTCTTCTTCACTTTCTGCCGTAAGGGTGGTGTCATCTGCATATCTGAGGTTATTGATATTTTTCCCGGCAATCTTGATTCCAGCTTGTGTTTCTTCCAGCCCAGCATTTTTCATGATGTACTCTGCATATAAGTTAAATAAGCAGGGTGACAATATACAGCCTTGATGTACTCCTTTTCCTATTTGGAACCAGTCTGTTGTTCTATGCCCAGTTCTAACTGTTGCTTCCTGACCTGCATACAGGTTTCTCAAGAGGCAAGTCAGGTGGTCTGGTATTCCCATCTCTTTCAGAATCTTCCACAGTTTGTGGTGATCCACACAGTCAAAGGTTTTGGCATCGTCAATAAAGCAGAAATAGATGTTTTTCTGCAACTCTCTTGCTTTTTCAACGATCCATCGGATGTTGGCAATGTGATCTCTGGTTCCTCTGCCTTTTCTAAAACCAGCTTGAACATCTGGAAGTTCACGGTTCATGTATTGCTGAAGCCTGGCTTGGAGAATTTTGAGCATTACTTTACTAGCATGTGAGATGAGTGCAATTGTGCGGTAGTTTGAGCATTCTTTGGCATTGCCTTTCTTTGGGACTGGAATGAAAACTGACCTTTTCCAGTCCCGTGGCCACTGCTGAGTTTTCCAGATTTGCTGGCATATCGAGTGCAACACTTTCACAGCATCATCTTTGAGGATTTGAAACAGCTCAACTGGAATTCTATCACCTCCACTGGCTTTGTTCATAGTGATGCTTTCTAAGGCCCACTTGACTTCACATTCCAGGATGTCTGGCTCTAGGTGAGTGATCACACCATCGTGATTATCTGAGTTGTGTATTAAGTTTAACAAATATAAATTATAAATGAAATACTTTATATTTTAAATAGTTATTTATTTAAAGATTTAAAAAATCAATACAAACAAAGAAATTCCAAATAGTTTAAAGACCATCAAACTCCTAATAGGAACCATCGGAGAATGTCTTTATAAGCCTGGAGGACTGAAGAGAGAGGGAAGAACAGTAGGTAAGCACAGAGGATTTTCAGCGCCGGGGAACTGTCTCTCTGATACTGTAACAGAGGACACGTGTCATCGTACGTTGGTCCAAACCCACACAACAAACAACACCAAGAATGAAACTGCGTGGACTCTGGGTGGTCCATAGACTGTAACATTTTTGTGGGGGATGTGGATAGGGTTACTGTGCATGTTGAGGGCTGGGTGTGAAAGTGTGAAAGTGAAAGTGTGAAAAGCCTGGGTGCAAATCGGCATCTCTCTACCTGCTGCTCAATTTTGCTGTGAACCTAAACCTGCTCTAAAAAATAAAGTTCACTAAAACAGACAACGGAGAAGGCAATGGCACCCCACTCCAGTCCTCTTGCCTGGAAAATCCCATGGACGGAGGAGCCTGGTGGGCTGCCGTCTATGAGGTCGCACAGAGTCGGACACGACTGAAGCGACTTAGCAGCAGCAGCAAAACAGACAAACATTCCACAGTTCCTCCCAACAGGAGAGAGGTGGACTCTTTTCTTCTCACTCCCTGAATCTGTGCTTGGTCAAGGGTCCTGCTTTGGTCCACTGGGTCCTCACGATGTGAAGAAGCAGAGGCTTGAAAAGCATATGTACCCAGGGTTTGTCCTCCCTGCCGCTGGAACCCACAGGATCCCCATGTGGAGAGGCCTGGGCTAGCCTCCTGGAGGGTGAGTGGCCCAGCCCTCCCAGCCGAGGTCCCCAGGACCTGAGACCACCCTTGACACCCCCAGTTCCAGGAGGCAGTCCTGGCCCAGAGGGCCACTGCCAGGCCACCACAGGGCATCACTGCTGGCTTACACCATTAGGCTTTGCGGTGCCTTGTTACATGTCAAAAGGTAGCTGATTCAAGCAGAGACACAAAAAGTACAAACTTCAAAGGAAAAAAAATTGATGAATTTAATGACATCAAAAGTAAAATTTTCTCTCCAAAATAAGACACCCTTGACAAGAGTGACAGATAAGAAATGTGCTGGAAGAATATACTTTTCAAAACTAGGACAAAGGATTAAAATCAGAACATCCAAGGAACTCTCGTAAATTAGCAAGGAAAAAAAAAACAAACAGAAAAATTGGCAAAAATATGAAAAAAGAATTCACAGAAGAATGCAGAATGGCCAATAAATAGAGGAGGAGACTCTCAAATTAACTAGTAATCAGAGAAATGCAGGCTGTGTTAAAACTGAGATACTACATGGAGATTTCTCAAAAAGCTTAAAATAGAACGACCATATGACCCAACAATTCTACTGGGTATCTATCCAGAAAAAACAGAAACACTAATTCAAAAAGATACGTGAACCCAATGTTCACAGCAGCGTTATTTACAATAGCCAAGGTATGGGAGCAACCTATACCAACAGATAAATGGATAAAGAAGATGGGTTATATAGCACAATGGAATACTACTCAGTCATAAAAAAGAGTGAAATTTTGCCTTCTGCAACAACATGGATGGACTTGGAAGATATGCTAAGTGAAATAAGTCAGACAGAGAAAGACAAATACTGCATGATATCACTTACATGTGGGATCTAAAAAATACAACATACTATATTTTGTGATTATAGCAAAAAAGAAGCAGATTCATGGATACAGAGGACAAACTAGTAGTTACCAGTGGGGAAAGGGAAGGGGGGGCTATTATAGGCAGAGGGGATTAAGAGGTACAAACTATTAGGTATAAAATAAGCTACGAGAATATATTATACAACACAGGGAAAATAGCCAATAGATTATAATAACCATAAATACAGTATAACCTTTAAAAGTTGTGAATCATTATATTGTATATTGTGACTTATATAATACTGTACATTAACTAAACTTCAGTACAAATGAGATCCTACCTTATTACAATTAGACTGGTAAAAAATAAAAAGTTTTTGTATAACAGCAAGTGCAGACAAGAATGTGGGGAAATGGAAGTCCTTATTGCACTACAGATGGGCAAGAGGCACTTGATGCCATTTTTGGAGGGCAGTTTGGCAGGATTAGTGAAAACATGTATATGTATATTCTTCGTTGACTCAGAAATATTGTTCCCAGGTGACAGCTCAGAGGACCTGGCAGGTGCCAAAGAGACTCATGTCAGTGTGTGTGCACTAGCGTGTAAACAGCTGTAAACAATCTGTCCTTCAGTGCAAGAGTGAATATGTTAACTGTGGAACATGCATAGGATGGAAAAACTAGACAACAGTCAGAAGCAGTAAATAAGATTGACTTATAACAACATGGTCACATCTCAGAAACGGTGTGACAAGTGAAAACATAAGCCGAGTAGGATGTATAGCACAACACTGGTTATGTGAGTGAAAGCCCACTTTCTATGTGTGAAGGTGTGAAAGGTGAGTTACAAGAGCCCAGGCTGGGTGTTTTCAAGAGGTGAATACACGAGCAATTAAGACACTGTAACAAAATAAAATCAGAAATTTAGTTTTATACGGGCACTTCCAGCTTATGACAACGTGAGCTTAACTGACAAAGTTGTGATTTGGGAGACCAAGTGAAATTACATTTGTAGGACTTCCCCAGGGGTCCAGCGGCTGAGAGTCGGTGCTTCCACTGACGGGGGTCTGGGTTTGATCCCCGGTCAAGGAACTAGATCCCACATGCCACAACTAAGGGTTCGAATGCCTCAACTAAGATCCAGCAAGCTAAATAAATAACTACATATTTTAAAAGAATAAATAAACCAAAAGAGAGTGATTTTTGCTGGCAATACTTTGCTGGTACCACTAGCGTCACTGCTAGCCTGTAACTCTGAACGGAGGCCCAGCGGGAGACAAAACAGGACAGAAGGTGTCTTTCCTCTTGTTAAAGGAGGAGTTCGTGCAGCAAACCCCCAGGCTTGTTGCTGAAATCGTGGATTAAACGGCTGGTGGTCCCCTTCCCTTTTCTCCACAGACTGGCCTTCCCAGTGCATGCTGTTCTGTGGCCGTGCTTTGTAACTATGGACTCGTAAATACGAATTCAGTATCTATGCAGGGCATCCTCTCTACAGCTCTCTTGAGCAGAATCTATTTCGCTGAATTTATATCCAAAGGTGAAGCCAAAACTATTTCAAATTCTCATCTGAAAACAGCCACTCATGTAAGAATTAAGGTGCTGTTTCTTGAGTTAGAAATTTGCCCTGGTTGTATCAGGTTGAGATTTTCTTAGCCATTTGAATTTGTGGACCAGACCCTCCTTTGCCTGTTCCCCAGAGAGAAACCCAGCAAAGGATTCTAGGTGTGTGTGTGCATGGGGGGGATCAGTGTCAGGGTTAGGGTGGGGGGCTGTGCTAAGCATGTGGGCAGACACAATCCAATGGAATGACACAAAATTAGCATTGTGTGTCAACTTGCCGGAGCCATGGTGTCTAGACATTTGGTCAAATGTTACCCTTGATGCTTGGTCGGTGTTTTTAGAGGTGACCAATATTTACATTGGGAGCCTCTAAGTACAGAAGAGTGCCCTCCAAATGGTGGGCGGGCCTCATCCAATCAGTTGAAGGCCAGAATATCATGGAGACTGCTCTCCCTCCAGCCTGACAGCCTGGCAGCTCGCCCTGCAGATTTTGGACTTGCCAGCAGATCCTTTAATCTCTCTCTCTTTTCATATGCATACATCCTATTTGGATCTGTTTCCCCAAAGAGGCCTGACTAATAATATACCAAGAAATGCCTGTAAGGAGCAGTTAAGAAGGTAACGAAGAGTATATGCCATCAGCTTCTGCCCTCAGGGCTGGTGGGTTGGGATCAGTGAGAAGGAACAATTTCAGACTATATTAATGGAAAGATGCCCAGATATAGCATTGATGGGGCTCAATTTCCAACACACAGAACTGTTTACATAAGAGGTACAAAGACTCCTGAAACAATAAGCACCCCCCAGAAAACCACAACGATTCACCAGATAGTTCAGCTCGATTTTCCAGAATGTGAAACAGTTCTCTGAAGGAGAATGAGCTGATTTTTGAAAACGGGAAATAACGTAAGATTTTCTCATTTGATTTGCTTTTTACTCTCATCACTCAATAAGGTCCAGTTGCCATAATGTACAAGTCCTCTGTGGGGAAGGTTGGATTCTAGGTTCAACATAAAGATTTTGGAGGGAAATATCAGACGCCGACTCACTGGAAAAGACCCTGATGCTGGGAAAGATCGAAGGCAAAAGGAGAAGAGGGCGGCGGAGGATGAGATGGTTGGATGGCATCACCGACTCAGTGGACACGAGTTTGAGCAAACTCTGAGAGACCCTGAAGGACAGGGAAGCCCGGTGTGCTGCAGTCCATGGGGTCACAAAGAATCGGACACAACTGAGCGACTGAACAACAAAAATCAGGCCAGTGAGTAGAAAAAGAAGGTGGGTCCCTCAGTCTGTTCGAAAAATAGGATCCCAGGGAATTTTTCCCCATTTAAAATTTCTAACATTGCCATCATGAGATTGTTTGACCAATAAATAACCTTGTCTAAATGTGAGCTTTCCTTGGGAAAAAAGAAACAAACGCGATCATCTTTCCTCCCCGTCACGCTTTGAAGAAGCTCGGCTGACTCCCCCATGAGACCCCAACCGCAGTCCTTTCCTGGGCATCTTTTGGTTTAACTACGGGCAACAGAGGACATGAACACTAATCAGTCATCTTAGACGGGTGGATGGAAACAAAATCCTAGGGTCGGAAGGAACCTGGGTCTGGTTCACTCCCTTGGCTCTCGGACCACACCTAAACTCTTAGAGCCCTTAGGAATTTACTGGGCTGGAGACCTCCAAGGACAATGCCTCATCTGTCTTAGAAACTCAGTGTTCTAAGAATACTCGCTGTCAGGAAGTTTGCCGTTGTGAGTAAGTTTGGGCTCCGCTCACACCCATTTCCTCCGGCTCTGAGCTTGGGTGGAGATGGGCTCTGGGTACAGTCTAGCCCGGGGTGCATGTGCAGCATAGCCCTGCCCACCTCCACCACCAGCCTTCTCTTCTCCGGGTGGAATGACTCCAGTTCCTTTAATATCTTCTCTGCGGTTTCATTCTCTGGATTTGAAAGTTAAAACTGTTAGTCGCTCAGTCAGGTCTGACTCTTCACGACCCCACGGTCTGTAGCCTGCCAGGCTCCTCTGTCCATGGGATTCTCCAGGCAGGAATACTGCAGTGGGTTGCCATTCCCTTCCTTAGGGGATCTTCCTGACCTGCCTAAGCAGAGTCTTGAACAAACAGTCCAGGAGAGCAGCGGTCCCCAACCTCCAGGGTCTAATGCCTGATGATCTGAGGAGCAGCTGAGGCACTAATAATAGAAATGACGTGCACAGTGAATGTAATGCCCTTGAATCATGCCCTCACCCACCGGATCCATGGAAAATGGTCCCTGGTGCCAAAAAGGCTGGGGACCGCTGCAGTAGAGGGTTTGTCACTGTGGCCTCTCCACGGACCGACTGCCCAGTTGGCCAGAGCCTTCCCAGGACACAGGACTTTCAGAGCTGAAACCAGGAAAGTCCCAGGCAAACCAGGATGTGCTGGCCGACCTGGTCTCTCAAGTGGAGAAATGTCTCCGCCCCAAATCTCCAAGAAACCATGGAAACCACAGCTTTGACTCTGTGCCGTGGCTCCCATCTTCAGTGTCTGTGCAGAGCCTGACTTCTCACCCTCAGATGCATTGCCCCGAAGGTGCCCCTCGTGTTGGAGGGTTTGCAGGTAAAGAACTGTCTTCCGGTGCTAAGACAGCATAGCTCATTGAATGGCATGTCACTCAAGAGACAGAAACATTAGTCCTGAGGTCCTCACTCATTCTCCTGTCCTCAGCACAGACCGACCTCCATCCGAGGGGACGGGGAGGCGCCTGGGTGCTCTCCACCAGCCACTAGGGGGGGGCGGGGGGCGGGTTAGCACACGTGGGGAGGCGCCTCCTGCGGCAGAAGAGGAGCCAGGAGCCAACTCAGAAACAGACACGCGTGTGCGAGGCCGGGGCAGGAGCACGGCAGGGGGAACGCAAGAAAAGGGGGTCAGGGAGGGGCGAGGAAATGGCCTAAAGAGTGCAGAAGAGGAAAAAGTTAACTCACTTTCCTCCCCCCACCCACCTCCTAGGCTGGCTTCCCAGGAGGCACTAGTGGTAAAGAACCCATCTGCCAATGCAGGAGACTCAGACCCTGGGTCGGGAAGATCCCCTGGAGGAGGAAACAGCAACCCACCCCAGTATCCTTGCCTGGGGAATCCCATAGACAGAGGAGCCTGGCGAGCTACAGTCCATGGGGTCACAAAGAGTCGGACACAACTGAGCAACTAACACACACACACACACACAGACACTAAGCAGGAAGGACGTGAGAAGCCTGTGTTGGTAGGAGACGTGAGAGCCTCCCCATCCCTTCTCTGCATTTCCCTTAACTTTTGCAAGAATGGTTTCCATTCTTAGTATCTCATAGACCAGAAAAAAAAAAAACAAGGCTTCAAAGAACATGAAACTAAAGGTACCTCCTACTATACTCGTCATTTCCAAAACCGAGGAGCACTGTACATTCTCAGAGAAGAGAACAAAACTCTTGGGCAACCGAGGCCCAACACGCACGCATCAGACATGGTCCTTAGTCCCCCCATTCTGCCAAGGGATGCTGAGAACTCTGTCCCAGGCGGGTGCCAGGAGTCAGCCGGCCCCTGGGAGGCATTGCCTTCGAGGATCTAAGGTCAGCCCTGCCCTTGTTTAGAAAGGTGCTGAGAGCTAAGGTTTATGGAGCATTTACGTGCCAGGCCCTGTACTCAGTCATCATTATCCGTGAAACTGCATCAGTGGTCCAGTTATTATGTACTTTCCTCATATTCCAAATGAGGAAATCGCGGCCTGGGAGTGTTGAGAAACTTGTTCACGGTCAAGCGGTAGAGGAGGGACTTAACCCGAGTCAGCTGACTCCACGGCCAGCACTTCCCAGAGGTACCCGGTATCTCTGGCCCCAGGGACCAGTTTTGCGGAAGATAATTTTTCCACAGACCAGGGTAGGGGGTGGCTTGGGGATGATTCAGGCATGTTACATTTATTGTGCACTTTATTTCTATTATTATTACACCAGCTCCTTCTTAGACCATCAGGCATTAGAATCTGGACGGCAGGGTTGTTGTTCAGTCGCTAAGCCACGTCCTACTCTTTGCAACCCCACGGACTGCAGCACACCAGGCCTCCCTGCCCCTCACCATCGCCCGGAGCTGGCTCAAACTCATGTCTACAGAGTTGGTGATGCTGTGTAACCATTCCGTCGTCTGCCGCCGCCTTGTCTTTTCACCTCGGGCAGCCGTTTTAAACCATGATGCTGCAGTTGGTAAATGTGCTCCCTGACGGAGGGAGTCCTCTGAACCTTTTGGATAACCTTGGAGAGTTTTCACAAGCTGGACATCAGTGTTGCTAGGCCTCCAACTGAGAAACCACAAGGGTCTCCCTGCGTCTCTGTTTCCCGAAGCAGAAATCCTCAGGAGGCCCGAAAGCCGCCAGCGCCACCCCTGCCTGGGCCCACATCCCAGCCTCTCAGCGGCCTGCTCCTTCCAGGGTGGGGCCTGCCCTCCCGGCCAAATAGAAATAGCTGGTTACTATTCATATCTGTTTTTGTTCAAGGCCTTCCTTCCTGCCTCCCTTTTCACCTTAAGATCTTCCCTTTTCAGCAGTGCTGCCCTTGATGTCTCACTCCAGCTGCACCTTAAAATCAGAACCACAGAAAGTGCGTGTCAGGTGGGCGCTTCTCCTTTTTGCACGAGATAAAGGCGCTAAAGAGACCCAGGGGGACGGAGTGACAGGACAGGGAGAGACTGGACTGTCCTCCTGCCCAGACGCAGGGTGAGGAGGGCGGGAGGGTCTTATCTGTTCACCACTTGCTGAGTCTCTTTTGTTAACAATCTGATAATGATGGGAGCTTTCATGACAGCTATTCTAGAAGCTTGAGGGAAACCGTCTACACGGGTTTACTATCCTGCTGTGCAGAGCAAAACAGCGGCATCAGGGCCAGAGGGGAGTTTACACGATGCCCGCTGTTGTTCCAGACAGGGGAGATGTCCTCTGAGCTTTAGAAAGCTCCAGAGGAGAATCTTCCACCATCAACTCTTTCAGCCCATCCCAACGCTTAATAATTATCGTTGCTAAGAAATCATTCTTTCTTTAATACAAATCCTTTCTCCTGTGAACTTGTGTCTTATGGGTGTCCTTAGAGCTAAAAGGGTTTCCTTGGAAGTTCAAAGGGTAAAGAATCTGCCCACAATGCGGGAGACTCGGGTTTGATCCCTGGGTTGGGAAGATCTCCTGAAGGAGGGCCTGGCAACCCACTCCAGCATTCCTGCCTGGAGAATCCCATGGACAGAGGAGCCTGGTGGGCTACAGTCCAGGGGGTCATAAGAGTCAGACACGACGGAGTGACTAACACTAACAAACTTAGAGCTAAACACACCACCGTCCTCACTACGTTTTACGTACATTTTTTTTAACCGGAGAGAATTCTTTCATTTTTCCTCATTTTTGAACCTTTAGAAGCTAACTTTTCTATCCTCTTTTGTGAAATTGGAAAGGGACAACAAAGGGTTGTATATTTATAATTCTGGTAATATACAAATTGCATTTCCAGGTCAATATGTAAAAAAAAAAAGAATAAACAATTTGTTTTTCCAGTAATTGGTTACATGGACAGGGAAACTACATATCTGATTGTCTAAAAGCCCAGGTTTAGTCATCAGTACATCAGTGAACAAGGAACTACCGAAAGATGCAGCTCATTGGTTCTGAGGCTTTAGTGTGAATCAGCCATCCTAAGGGCTCGTCTCGTCAGGCACGGACGTGAGGGTTGGACTATAAAGAAAGCTGAGCGCCGAAAAACAGATGCTTTTGAACTGTGGTGTTGGAGAAGACTCTTGAGAGTCCCTTGGACTGCAAGGAGATCCAACCAGTCCATCCTAAAGGAAATCAACCCTGAATATTCACTGGAAGGACTGATGCTGAAGCTGAAGCTCCAATACTTTGGCCACCTGATGTGAAGAGCTGACTCATTGGAAAAGACCCTGATGCTGGGAAAGATTGAGGGCAGGAGGAGAAGGGGACGACAGAGGATGAGATGGATGGATGGCATCATTGACTCAATGGACATGAGTTTAAGCAAACTCTGGGAGTTGGTGATGGACAGGGAGGCCTGGCGTGCTGCAGTCCATGGGGTTGCAAAGAGTCAGACACAACTGCGCAACTGAACAGCAATCGGTACCAGGTGCTGTGACTGCTGATCCAGACCACACTTTGAGAACCTCTGGACTAATATCTGCATTGACTCCCCCATGGAATGAAAACCTACTGCATCAGAATCAGCTGGGGAAGCTTCAAAACGTACAAATATCTACAGGGCTCAGGACTCTGGCACTACAACAAGCATTTCACGGAAATCTTCTTGGTAAAATCTGAGAATCCCTGGTCTGTGGTTTTGACGCTTTAAAGAGCTTTGGGTTTGAGGCCTGTGGTTCTCAATGTGTGTGGTCCCTGAACCAGCAGCGTCAGCACCACCTGGGAGCTTGTTAAAGACGCAAACGTCATTGTGGGTTTTTCTTCTTTTAAAAATTTTGTTCTAATATTGCGGTGGTTTTTGCCATACACTGACATGAATCAGCCACGGGCGCACATGTGTCCCCATCCTGAACCCCGGTCCCACGTCCCTACTCACCCCATCCTTCTGGGTCGTCCCAGTGCGCTGGCTTTGAGTGCCCTGCTTCAAGCCTTGAACGTGCCCTGGTGATCTGTGCCACATGTGGTCATGCACGTGTTTCAGTGCTGTTCTCTCAAATCATCCCACGCTCGTCGTCGCATTTTGACAAGCCCTCTAGGGGGTTCTGAGGCGGAAGACGTTCGAGCCATGGGCACAGGCTAAGCTCACAGAAAGGGTCAATCTCTCATTACGTCCCTGGCTTCTGTGTTTTCCCACTTTTGTTCTGTTTCATGAGAGAACGTATTAGTTCATTCTTTGGCAAGTTCCTAAACTTCAAGGAGTTGACAAGCCACGTGGGGAAGACAGCCTGGGAAAGACTTCTGAGCTTGAAGGACGCTCACGACCCAGGGATTGAACCCAGGTCTCCCACATCGCAGGCAGATTCTTTACCGTCTGAGCCACCAGGGAAGCCCTAACCTACCATATTATGGGTTAAATTTTTTTTTTACTTTAAAACATACCTGACATAAAACTTACCATTTTGACCATTTCTAAGTGTAGAGGCCGGTGGCACCAAGTGCATTCACACTGCTGTTCCGCCTTCGCCACCATACTCTCTAGAACCTCCTCCACCACCTAAACTGAGACTCGGGCTTCCCAGGGGGCTCAGCAGTGAAGAATCAGCCTGCCAAGCAGGAGACGCAGTTCGATCCCTGGGTGGGGAACCTGCCAAGCAGGAGACGAAGGTTCGATCCCTGGGTGGGGAAGATCCCCTGGAGGAGGAAATGCCAGCTCACTCCAGTGTTCTTGCCTGGAGAATCCCATGGACAGAGGAGCCTGGGGGCTACAGTCCATGGGATCACAGAGAGTCAGACGCGACTTAGTGACTAAACGCCAACAACAAACTGAAACTTGGTCCCGTAAGCACTTCTGCTCACTTGCCTCCCCTCCAGGCCCCAGGCAGCCGCCATTTTACCCTGTTTCTATGAACCTGACCGTTGCAGGTTCTTCATATGAATGGAATCAGATGGTACGTGTCCTTGTGTGACTGGCTTATTTCCACCAGCTTTGCGTCCTCGGGGTTCACGCATGCTGCAGCCTGTGTCAGAATTTCCTTCCTCTGTCAGGCTAGTATCCCCCTGCACGTCTAGGACAGGTTCTGTTTAGCTCTTCCCCTGTCAGTGGGCAGTTGGGCTGTTTCCCTCTGTGCCCGCTGTGGATCGTGTGCAGAACCCACGGGGGCGTCCAGCCAGCTTCCCCCGCTGGGAGGCTCTCCCGCCCACAGACCATCCCATCTCGTTCTGGAGCACAGTTCGGCCAAGGCAGGAACTGGGTCATAACCTGGCAGGGGGAGCAGGAAGTCACTGCCTCAGGTGTGCGTTCCGGGGCCCCATGACAGCCACTGCATCTTGTGTGGGAGCCCAGCTCTTCCTCCTGAAAACCCTCCCTCACACAACGCTTCTTCCACAAGGACAGCGGCTGCGTCTCCCTGAGGCGCTGCTGTGTCCCCAGCCCCCAGGCTGCAGTCCAGCCATGAACAGGAGCTCAGAGCAGATGCTGAGAGTGGAGCAAACCAGGGCCCGGGGGCCAGGAGCGACTCCCGGGACACAGGGTCTCTGCCCTGCCCCCGGGTCAGGACCAGCTCTCACCTCAGCCCTACAGCTTATGCTGCCACACACGCAGTCCAGCCTGGACGCCACGTCTCTCCAGGGGCCAAAGTGTGAAAGCGTTAGTCGCTCGGTCGTTTAGTCGCTCGGTCGTGTCCGACTCTGCAACCCTATGGACTGTAATCCGCCAGGCTCCTCTGTCCATGGGATTCTCCAGGCAACAGTACTGGAGTGGGTTGTCATTCCTTCGTCCAGGGGATCTTCCCCACCCAGGAATCAAACCTGTGTCTCCTACCTTGCAGGCAGATTCTCTACCATCTGAACCACCAGGCTCTTGCTCCAAAGGCCCAGTCTTTTCTTGTTAATGTCAGACCTGTTCCCTGGTCCCAACGGCCAGCTGGGGTACTATGTGGACTGCTGCCCAATGGGCACCCTTGAGATTTCTGACTCACACCCCCTGCCTCGTCCCCCGACAATGGTGGGGTTCCTGCTTGGCCGTCCCTTTGGCCCCTGGGAGCCGTGACTCAAAGTCCACATGGGCTGAGTCCTCCACCTGCTCAGTATCAGGTCTGGAGCTCAGGTCATGAAGAAAGTTGGGAGAAAAACAAATCAGACACCACTTGCTGGTTGACCTGAAGCTCCCTGACCTCGGGGCAGGCCAGTCACAGGCGTCCAGGCTGACTTCTGGGAGGCAGAAGACAGCAGAGACACATAAAGTTGTCCAGACTTAGAAGGTCGCGCCTGGGGCAGGTGTGGTAGAATCAAGAGGTGGGGGGGGGGGGAGCAGTTTGCATGACCCTAGGTTCTCATCGGCCACTTAGGCTAATGTCTGGGGAGCCTACTAATGTACAGATAACATTTACCAAAGGTTGCTTCTTCTTTTACCTTGAATTTGTAGTTCAGGTTCTTTGGTGGGGAATTAAAAATTCTAGAGGATAGTGGAAAGATAATTTCTGACAGTTTAAGTTCATTATTTCATACTCCCATTCACCATACTCCATCTAGATACTTCTATCCATAGCAAAAGTTTGATTTTTGGGCTATAAGGTGAAGGATGGCCCCGGTTTCCTGGCCTATTGGACTCTGTGCTAATCCAACCAGACTGCCTCCTAGAGACTTACACTGGAGCCAGTACTAGGAGAAGGAATCTGGAGGAAAGTGTTAAGTGATGGGTCTGTAATAAAGTGTGGAATGCAGAGCGTTTAGAGGCAAAGCATTTGCCGGAATTCTTCTGAGACCCCAGAGGATTTGCTGTATGGGTATGAGACACATAAATTCTAAGAGTGTGTATCATTTTAATTTTATAATATTTACTGAAAGCTATGAATTCATAGCACTGTACTGGAACTTTCTTTTATTATTGACCTCTACTAATATGACATCTACTAATATGAAGCTAATATCTTCTGTTGGCCAGGCCAACTTTAATTTGTATACTAAGCAAAAGCATACTTGTATACCTGACTTTCAAGTACCACTTGGTTGCCCACAGCACAATGAAGTATTCAGAAAAATTAATTTGATAGGTGATGCTTACTGGATACATTATTGCTTGTAGCTTCTGTGTTGCTACATATAAAACATTAAGGCAAATTATATTTTCTGAACCCATTTTGACACACACACAGTGTTTGGAAGACAGAAAAGAGACAGGTGCTATTTTAGGATCTGTCCTTTCAAAGAATAGCAGCTAAGTGACGAGAAAGCAAGCAGAACCAATTTTAGAATGAAAGGATAGGTAGGTAGGAGGGAAAAGATGACACAGGTTCGAAAGGGTGAATAAGACACAGTCTTTGCTCTTAATTGGCTTGCATTCCAGTGGTGGGGGTGGGCCCGATATTCCAAAATAGTACTGACCATCCTTTCTAAATTCAAACTGGGGCCACATGGCCTGAGAAGAAGGGGTGCCTTTCATGGGGACAGCTGGACCGAGTGTTTGAAACGTCAGCGGAGTTAAGACACGTGGTTGCCATACTTAGGATGGAAGACTGAGGAAGGAAGCTGCTTAGGACTCCACGTGGAGCCTACGTAGCTTCGGGGAGCAAAGGCCCAGGAACCACTGTCTCCTTAACCCCCGGCCTCCTGACCTGCTGCTCTCTGCTGGGGCCTGAGTTAAGGGCTGTGGTGGAAGTGCCCCGGGCCAGTCACACACTCCCCTCTGACTGGTCACAGGCATCCCCACGCAGGTCTGGGTGTGGGTCTTGAAGAGACTTCACTCTTTGGGCTCAAACACACATGGGCTGTGAGACTGTTATGGTGCCAAGGTGCCATCAAAAGCACTGGCTAGACCCCCTGTTTTTAACTTCAGAAACACAAATTGAAAACAATTCTTTAATGCGATATTCTCTATTAAACGAAAAGGAGAAGAGGCAGGAGAAAGGCCGCAGGGGGCAGGGGGCAGACAGCAACAACAAGGGGAAGAAAAGAAAGGAAAACTCCATTAAGCCCAAAGAGAAATGGGTAATTTATGAATTGTTAGCGCTACTAAGGGGCATCCGGTGGCTCAGCGGTAAGGAACCCGCCTGCCAAGGCAGAAAGTGAGGGTTCAATCCCTGGGTTGGGAAGATCCCCTGGAGAAGGAATGGCAACCCACTGCAGTATTATTGCCTGGGGAATCCCATCAACAGAGGAGCCTGGAGGGCGACCGTCCATGGGGTCGCAAAGAGTCGGACACGACTGAAACAACTTATAGCACACATGCACGCACAGGCTTCTTATAAGTTGATGTTACTGAGACGCCTGTTACAGGTAATTTGTTATTAATACTAGTAGTTAAAATAGAGGATTTCCCTGGTGGCTCAGACGGTAAAGTGTCTGCCTACAATGCGGGAGACCTGGGTTCAATCCCTGGGTCGGGAAGATTCCCTAGAGAAGGAAATGGCAACCCACTTCAGTATTCTTGCGTGGAGAATCCCATGGACAGAGGAGCCTGGGGAGCTACAGTCTGGGGGGTCGCAAAGAGTCGGACAGTCTTTGGGTATTTAGTTAAAGTAACAGTCTTTGGTTTATTACAATATTTCAGTAATAATTTTAGAGGTGACTCAAGCCCATCCCATAGAGTCACTCCCGCGCGCGCTCTGAGAGGCCTCCTCTCACACAGACGGACAGCTTCACACGTCACTCCTCAGCTCAGTGTCAGCTCCTGGACCAGAGTGTGTCACTCGTGAACGTCGGGTCGAGAGAGGGAGGCGGGAACTATGCCTATGACAGTCCTGTTACCACATATGAGTATCTAGTGCTTCCCGATGACTGCGGTCTTAAAAACAGCCACGCTTCCTCCTTTCTTCTTGTTCAGATGCCTTCACTGAGGTCCCTCCTGTCCCGTTCGCCTACGTCATGTCTTTTGGGCCAAGATGCCCCGAGGAGCTGTGCCAGCCGCCGTCCGCGGTCTGTCTCGGGGACTCCCGGTGCGGAGACCAGAGAGCATGGCCCTGAGCCTCCCCAAGGCCGGATGCCAGGGCCACTGGTCTCCCTGACGCTTCCCCAGCTCAGCGAGCAGCTGACTCGCAGGCCCCTGGGAGGAGCCCGCCCAGAGGAACAGCCAGGCAGGGGCTCCACGGAGGGGCTCACCGGCTGGCCCCCGACCCCCACTGCTGGCTAAGACTCAGACCCTGAGGGCTGCTTCCCTGCAGCCCAGCCTGGGACCCCCGCTCCAACCCCACTGGGCCACCACAGGTGACAACGGTCCAGGAGACGCCCGACTCCAGAGGGACCCAAAGGCAGGGCGCCCGTGGAAGCGCCAGCCCCGACCCGGGTCTCCTCCCACCTTCCTGTCCCCTCATCCCTCCCAGTCCTGAGTGGGCTGCCATGCCCTCCTCCAGGGGATCTTCCCGACCCAGGGATCGAACCCAGGTCTCCCTACCAGCTGAGCCACCAGGGAAGCCCTCATCCCTCCAAGGGGACAGGACTGAGAGCAGGGCCTCAGACAGTTCTCTCTGTAGCCGGGACCCTCTGAAGAAAGTGCCAGAAACCCCCGTGGAACCGCTCAGCATCTATCAGCTGTGTGAGTGGACGGCAAGTCTTCCCCCCAGCATCCTCTCCTGTCTCCTCAGGATCAGAAGTGGCCGTCACTCGGGGCTCCAGGAGCCGCTGGAAGGCGGTGATTCCCGGCTCACTGTCCACGGGAGGACACGGCCGACAGCCTTGAGCCTGGGCTGTGGTTCTGCCCTGGTTGCGTGGGAAACCTGGGCTTGAAGGGGCAGCCCCACAGCCATGGGCCTCCTCCCCGAGGTCGAGGCGTGGGCCGGCGGGCCCTCCTGCACTGCTGGCCCTCCACACGTGCAGTAATCCAGACGCTTGTCTCCGGATTGCTGCCGTGATCCTTGAACCCCAGGGATGCAGCCGGGCCAGATCTCCCTACGCAGCCCTGGCCGCTCTGCGGACTGGCTGCTGGTGGCGATGGGAAACAGCCAGCCGGGGAGCTGAGCGGTAGGCAGTGGGGTGGCAGCTCCAGGCCCCAGAGGGCCCCAGGGCACATTCACCTCCACGTCTGGAGGGTCAGGGTGTGGACAGGCACCCGCAAGGCAGGCTTTCTGCTTCTCCCCTTCACTGTCAGGGGCAGCCTGGCCCCCCAGGCCCCCACCGCAGCCTCAAGGACGGCCTTGACCCCTAAAGGCCCCCCTGTCCCGGTGCCAAGGCTGGGGTCTCCCGTGATGCTGATCAGCACAAACGACGGAGAAGTTCCAGGTCTCGGGAAAGAGTGGGCTGGTCATGGAAGGTGTGGCCTTCTGAGACTCACCCACTGAGACCCCGGCCCTCCAGGCGATGCTGGTGTGGCAGGCCTCGGCGACACCTTGGTCCTGAGGGCGGCCCCGCACGGACGGGAAGGCGCCCCCAGAGCTGTGTCCTCACAGGGCTCCCTCTTCCCACCTTGAGGACACAGCCGGGGGGCCTGCATCCCGCCCAGGCCTTCAGCAGGGCAGGCCAGGCTGGCACCCCGACCTTGGACTTCTAGCCTCAAGAATGGGGAGAAATAAATTTCTGTTGTTTACCAGCTACCCAGTCCCTGGAGTTTTATTATAAATGGACCCAGCCAAAGCCCACCCTGGCAATCAGCCCCGCCCAGCACCAGCCGCCCACGACCACCTGCTCATGTCCCTTCCTCCTCCAGGGACCCCCCAGGTCACACGGACCCCGCCTGCGGGAGTCGCTGTGCCCGGCCCTCTCCCCGGCTCCTGGTTCTGACGGGATGGAGCACGCCACTGCGGCCCGAAGAGACCCGCCCCGGGGAATTTGGCACAACACGAAGCAGAGAGAGAGGCACACCCCCCACCCCAGGCCCCACTCCAGCCCCCACGGCGGCTCTCAGGGGGCGACCGTGGGCGCACCAGCCGCGGCCCGTCCGCTCTCATCCCCACTTTTCCGAATGACACCTCCCAACATCAAAGATACCGCCAGCCGTCAAAATAAGGTTCCTGTTTCCATATACAGGACGATGACGCCGAAGAGATGACGCCAACATGAACAAATGACATGAACAAACGGTGGTGGAGGGGGAGGAAGCGGGGAGCCGCTGGGCTGCCTCCCTCCAAATCCATCCTTTCTTCGGAAGCAGGGGCTGAAATGACGTCTGAGCCGTTAGAGCAGCAACTGACAAGCACCGCCTTGCAGCCACGAAGGCTGGCCTCAAAGGAAGCTAGAAAAAGGGATAAACGAGTTTGGTCTCCAGAGAAAGACAGGGAGGATGCAAAGCGCTGGGGACAAAGGAGGGCCAGGCCCGGGCGTGGGTCGTTCGTTCCTGAGCCAACATGTGTTATGAGCACAGGAGAGGCAAAGGGAGCTCCCGCTGAGATGACGAGGAAGCCGAGACCGGCCAGCAGACCTGGACAGGGGTGGGGTGACCTCTTAACATCTACCAGGCGCCCCCTTTCCTGAGAAGCACCCCTCGAGGGGCCCCAGCACCTGCATTTCTTGGGAGAAGCTGGGCCTCCTGGGTATCACATGAGACGCACGCCCCGCCGCTGCCAGGGACAGAGGTGGCCTGGCCCCCGGGCAGATCTGGCAAATGAACACAAGTGCTGGTCCGCCTGTCTGGTTCTTGGGAGCATGAGCTGAAAGGCCGTTGGCGCTGGAAGGGGAATCCAAGCAGTGACTCGGGAGGTCGGTGGGGGAGTGAGAGGGGCGCCTCCTGAGGAAGCGGACCTGCCAACAGTCCAGGCAGCTGGTGGAGGGGAGCGGACGCCAGCAGGGGAGATGGGAGAGACCCACGGGGAACAGGCCCTGCGGCCACCCCGAAGACCCCCACCCCGAGATGGGCCAGGCCATCGTGCCCATTTGTCACAGGCAGCCTTAAAACAAACCCTTTTTATAATTAAATACATACATATTTTTAATAACTTAAGACTCTTGCTATGAAAGAAAGTCTAGTGAGAGCACACAGCATGGACCCTCCTGGACCAGGGAATGACCTGTCCTACGTGGGAGCTAGGAATCTGGTGACATAGCAACTGCCTAGAAATTAGGCTTTGATCTTATCTTTGGAACACTAGTCCTGGTTTCTCAGCACCTTCAGCTCAAGGACATTTTAACACCCTAATGACTAAGATACCTGCTTTACTCTACTCATTAGAAAAGACCCTGATGCTGGGAAAGATTGAAGGCAAAAGGAGAAGAGAGTAGCAGAGGATGAGAGGACTAGATGGCATCACTGACACAACGGACAGGAATCTGAGCAAACTCCAGGAGATGGTGAAGGACAGAGGAGCTTGGCGCGCTGCGGTCCATGGGGTCACAAAGTGTCAGACACGACTGGGTGATTGAACAACAACAACAAATTCTTGCTATCATTAATAAGATTAAGGGCTGCTTTTACTATGGTTACCGTATGGACGGCTTTCGCATCTTCTCAGATGAAAACAGGGGCGGATAGGAGGAGAGGGGGAGAAAGCAAACGGAGCTCCTTTTCCAGAGACAGTCTCATGCGTGACACAAGGGCTGGGTCTCTGCAGCATCAAATAAAAGACAGAGAAAGCCAGGGGCTCCCCGCAGACCCTGGAAAGGGTTAGTCAGTCACTGTCATGTCTAACTCTTAGTGACTCCATAGACTGTAGCCCACTCAGGCTCCTTTGTCCATGGGATTCTCCAGGCAAGAATACTGGAGTGGGTTGCCATTCCCTTCTCCAGAGGATCTTCCCAACTCAGGGATTGAACCCTGCTGCTGCTAAGTCGCTTCAGTCATGTCCGACTCTGTGCGACCCCATAGACGGCAGCCTACCAGGCTCCGCCGTCCCTGGGATTCTCCAGGCAAGAATACTGGAGTGGGTTGCCATTTCCTTCTCCAGTGCATGAAAGGGAAAAGTGAAAGTGAAGTTGCTCAGTCATGTCCAACTCTTAGTGACCCCATGGACTGCAGCCTACCAGGCTTCTCCGTCCATGGGAGTTTCCAGGCAAGAGTACTGGAGTGGGGTGCCATTGTCCAGGTCTCCTGGATTACAGGCAGATTCTTCACCCTCTGAGCCACCAGAAAGCACTTGTAGCCAGAAATTAATTCAAGGTTCTCTAATTCCCAGGGGCAATTTCTAACATCTAATATTTCTAATATTCAATATCCTATATTAATAATTATAATATATTAATATTTAATATCTCTAATATCTCTACCATCCCGGGACGGGCTGCCCTTCCTGCTCTCCACTGGAGACCATCTCAGCTGTCCACCGTCATCAGCCCTCCTCTTGCTGACTCCTCGGCACCCTGGGTCAGGCGAGGACGCCCTCCTCTCACACTCTTCTGAGGGTTCCTTACCTCCCGGCCCCTCTTTCCATCTCCTGGCTTGTGGCTCTCTGCATCTGGCCGCTGGAGGCACCCTGGCCCAGTCTCTGGAGGCCCCTTCGCTTCTGTCCACATGTGCCAGCCTCCTGATAAGTGCCACTCAGATGGTGATGGCGCCCCACGCATCCCTCCAGCCCGGACTTGTCCCCGATGCCCGACTCCAACATCCAACCAGTCTACCTCTGGGCAGGGATTTCTGGCTGGCATCTCCAATCTACCCTTCCCCAAGTCTGCCCTGTTTCAGACAGCCCACAACCTTTCTGAGAAAGCTATTGCTGGCAAAATCACAAAGCCACCCTGAAAATGTCTTGACTACCATAAGCAGACCTAGAACATCCCTTTGGGTTCCATGAGCGGGGAGGATGTTCCAAAACTGGATGAGGAGGCCAAGCAGATGGGCTTACCCCTCAAGGAGCACTTCAGGTACAGTCGGAGGAGACAGTGAAATAGCAGATACTTCCACCCAGGTGAGGCTGAGGTGCCCTCCCGAGGGCAGACCAGAACCTCCTCAGGGTTTCCGCTTGTCGGGGCTGGGAACCCTCACAGAACCCGCAGCTCAGGAAGGGACCTGGCATCTCTGGACCCGGGGGCTGCTGTGCACTTCCTCTGTGTGCTGTCCTGAGCCGCTCAGTCATGTCCGACTCTGCGACCCCACGGGCTGCAGCCTGCCAGGCCCCTCTGTGCATGGGATTCTCCAGGCGAGAATACCGGAGTGGGCTGCCATTTCCTCCTCCAGGGGATCTTCCCAACCCAGGGATGGAACCCACATCTCTTGTGTCTCCTGGTCGGCAGGCGGGCTCTTTACCACTGCACCCCTGGGACTCCCAGTGGGAATCTGTTACCTCCACTTCAGCTCTGTATGTTGGGTGTTTGAGGGGGAGGCAGACCTCAGTGGTCATGAGAACGTAAGACTGGAGCCTAGTCTTGAGGGAGAACACGCGCGTGGAGATCCTGGAGGTGAGCTGTCTCTGGAGAGAAGGGGATGAGACTGTGTGGAGGGGAGGAAGATGGAGAGGGCTGGTGACTGAAGGGCGCTCCGGGCCAGGACCAGGCTGTTTCCTCTCCTGGGCACACAGGAAGGGGACGCCTTCCAGTCCCCTGTGCAGTCGGCGGGGCCGTGTCACCAGGTGAGGCTGCCTGGTAGGAGGAAGACACCCTGGTGTGATCCTCCCTTTGATCCTGTCCCTTGGCGACCCTGGAGGCCACGCGTCCAGGAAGTCAGGGCCGCAGGACGCACGCAGCCATGACCCCTGAATGACTGAGACTCAGAGTCCTCAAGAGACAAGGTTCCTCCATAACGCCTGCCCTTCCCCACGTCTGCCTCAGGCCACCATGGACTTACAGTAAGAGAGTAACTCTTTTTTGCACTAGGTCACTTTAAGGGTTGTGTGTTAGAATATTAGCTTGCCCTAAGTGCTCAATAATTACGATGACTGAATGTTCTCAATTCCAGAGTCCAAGTTTCTAACGACCACAATCTCTTAAACGGCTTTCTGTGTGCATTTGCCTATTTTTTTCATAAAATAAAATTCTTTTCTTATTTTAAGACATATGTTTCCAGAACTCAACACCACCAACAAAGAACCTGATAAAAAACGGGCATAGGACTTGACTAGACATTTCTCCAAAGAAGATACACAAATGGCCAACAAGCACATGAAAAGGTGCTCTTGACATCAATTTTCGTTAGGGAAACACAAAAAAACACAATGAGATACCATTTCACACCCATTAGGATTGCTATAGTCAAAGAAATCAGAAACCATCAAGTGTTGGCAAAGATATAGAGAAGTTGGAATGCTTGGGCACTGCTTCTGGGAACGTAAAATGATGCAGATGCTGTGAAAATGGCAAGGCAGTCCTCAAAAAATTAAACACGAAATTACCATATGATCCAGCAATTCCACTTCTAGTTAAATACCCAAAAGAATTGAAAGCAGGATCTCAAAGATATATCCAATACACCTGTTCACAGCAACATTATTTACAATAGCCAAAGGCTGGAAGCAACTTAAGTATCCATCGATGGAGGAATGGATAAACAGATAAACGAAATGTGGCTTAACATACAACGGAATATTATCAAGCCAGAACAAGGAAGGAAATTCTGACACATGCTATAACATGAATGAACCTTGAAGACATTATGCTAAGTGAAATAAACCAGTTGCTAGGACAAATACTGTACTACGCAGTCCACTTACATAAGGTTCCCAGAGTAGTCGAATTCATGGAGACATAAAGTAGAATCACGATTGCCAAGGACTGCCGGGAGAGGGGATGGGGGACTTGCTTAATGGCTACAGTTTCAGTTTTGCTGAAATGAGTTCGGGAGGCGGTTGCACAATGTGAAGATGCTGTGGTTAAGATGGTAAATTTCCTCTTCTGTGTATTTTATCGCCATTAAAATTTTTTTTTAAAGTATTATGTGCTCATTTTCAAACATGACAAAAGATGAAGGAAGTTTTAAGAACATCGCCCTCGATTGCTCCAGTACAGTTTACCGCTGTAGAGAGAGTTTTTTATGTTGCCAAAATGGAGCTGTTTTATAAAACATTTATTCAACACTACAAAGCGAAAGCCCAGTCTTGGTGAGAAAGTGATCCTCTTACAGAAGGGGAGAATTAGCCCACTTTTTGCTTCCAGGCAGACTGGAACAACTCCAGTATTTCTTTCTAAATCTTCACATTTGAATTCGGTGAATATTGTCTTTGTAACCAGAATTGCAGAGGCCTCGGGATTGGGGTTGGACGACTATGATTAGTTTTGGATTCAGGACCATATAAATTGATATCTGGGGCGTTTCTTCCTTTCATTCACAAATGTACTGATTCATTGAATAAATATTTGATTGTCTACGTATGCTAGACACGGGGCTAGGGGTTCAGGAGACAGCGGTGGAGGGAGAGGACCCTTACCTTCTAGGTGGGCAGCAGACAGTAAAGAAGTGACCGAGCTGCAAGTCATGACGGACCCTGAAGGGAAGGAAAGGATGGTGCTGAGGAGAGGGGCAGGAGAGGAGGTAGGTGACGCCGGAGCTGAGACCGGGGGGTACATGAGCTCCCACACAAAGCGGTGGGGACACCAAGAACCCGAGGTCACTCACTGCCATCACTAAGTCGGGTACAACTCTGAGCAACCCCATAGACTGTAGCCCGCCAGGCTCCTCCATCCATGGGATTATTCCGCTAAGAATACTGGAGCGGTTGCCATGCCCTCCTCCAGGGGATCTTCCCCACCCAGGGATGGAACCCACGTCTCCTGCTTGGCAGGTGGAATCTTTGCCACTGAGCCACCCCAGGGAAGTCCTAGGTCAGTTACAGGACCCGACAAAAGGAATCTGTGATGATGGAGGTCAGAACAGCACTTACCCCAGGTTTGGGTGCTGATTTCAGCAGGCACTGGCAGGCTTCTCCTGCTGGAAACAGTGTGCATCTTGGCCTGGGTGAATACATATGCAGAAAAATATGTAAAAATTCCTCTAGTGGCACACTTTAGGGTTTGTGCCCTTT
Organism: Giraffa tippelskirchi; assembly: GCF_054371585.1. NCBI lineage: Eukaryota > Metazoa > Chordata > Mammalia > Artiodactyla > Giraffidae > Giraffa > Giraffa tippelskirchi. Next base: position 71,800,373 of record NC_137288.1, on the reverse strand, counting down.
ACTATATGAATGTTATACCTTAAAAATGAAATTAAATCACTTCCCCCCACGAAGGGAAACAAAAGGAGGTAGCGTTCCAGGTGGAGGGGCTCGCAAGCAGGAGGCCTGCGTGGGGCCCCGGGGGTGGGGGTGAGCCTGACCCCCAGCCAGGTCAACTGCTCACGGCTGGACAGACTCAAGACTGGAGCTCGGGGACCAAGATTTCTAACTGTTCACACTTTAAAAATACGTACTGTTTTTGAACACACTGATGTTTCCCAGGCATCATTTTTAAAAGTAAATAAGGCCATTTGCTTTTGCCTTCAAAGTGTTGCTTCCCGCCTTTCCTACCCGCTTGTTCTGTGGAGGTTAATGGCCTGGAATATCCTCTTCTTTGTCTCCAGGGAAACAAAATACCCGTGTGTAAAGCCCCAAAATTCTTCCTCACCAGGCCCCGTCCTAGAAGGCCGCTCAGAACGCACGTGCCGCTTGCGGGTTCAGGGGGAACAGAGGGCACCGGTGCGGCTGGGGGGCGTCTCCCCTCACCCCGGCCGTCCACGGGCCTCTCCCCTCACCCCGGCCATTCACGGCGTCTCCCCTCACCCCGGCCGTCCACGGGCCTCTCCCCTCACCCCAGCCGTTCACGGCGTCTCCCCTCACCCCGGCCAGTCATGGCGTCTCCCCTCACCCCGGCCGTCCACGGGCCTCTCCCCTCACCCCGGCCGTTCACGGCGTCTCCCCTCACCCCGGCCAGTCATGGCGTCTCCCCTCACCCCGGCCGTCCACGGGCCTCTCCCCTCACCCCAGCCGGTCACGGCGTCTCCCCTCACCCTGGCAGGTCACGGCCTCTCCCCTCACCCCGGCCGGTCACGGCATCTCCCCTCACCCCGGCCGTCCACGGGCCTCTCCCCTCACCCCGGCCGTCCACGGGCCTCTCCCCTCACCCCGGCAGGTCACGGCCTCTCCCCTCACCCCGGCCGGTCACGGCCTCTCCCCTCACCCCGGCCGTCCACGGGCCCCTCCCCTCACCCCGGCCGTCCACGGGCCCCTCCCCTCACCCCGACCGGTCATGGCCTCTCCCCTCACCCCGGCCGGTCACGGCATCTCCCCTCACCCCGGCCGTCCACGGGCCTCTCCCCTCACCCCGGCCGTCCACGGGCCTCTCCCCTCACCCCGGCCGTCCACGGGCCTCTCCCCTCACCCCGGCCGGTCACGGCGTCTCCCCTCACCCCGGCCGTCCACGGGCCTCTCCCCTCACCCCGACTGGTCACGGCGTCTCCCCTCACCCCGGCCGGTCACGGCATCTCCTCTCACCCCTGCCGTCCACGGGCCTCTCCCCTCACCCCTGCCGTCCACGGGCCTCTCCCCTCACCCCTGCCGTCCACGGGCCTCTCCCCTCACCCCGGCCGGTCACGGCGTCTCCCCTCACCCCGACCATTCACGGCGTCTCCCCTCACCCCGGCCGTCCACGGACCTCTCCCCTCACCCCGGCCGTCCACGGGCGTCTCCCCTCACCCCGGCTGTTCATGGCATCTCCCCGGGAGTGCTGCGCGCAGACGCTGCTGGGTTTCCAGGTCCTCCCAGGTGCGAGTCTCTCCCTGCTCGACTCAGGACAGAACCAAACGCTGAGACGCTAGACCGGAGGCGGCAGGCTTGGGAGCGCGGGCAGTTGGAGCAGAAGCGGGCAAGGGGGGCCTCAGGGAGAGTCTCCTGGCCCAGTGGCCCGACGGTTCCAGCTGCGGGGCAGGGACCCCGGGAGGGACCGGGGGGTGAACCCAGGGGGACGGGGGGTGACCCCTGGAGGGACGGGGGTGAACCCCAGGGGGATGGGGGGACCCCCGGGAGAGACGGGGGGTGAACCCTGGGGGGACGGTGACCCCGGGAGGGACGGGGGGACCCCCAGGAGGGACAGGGGCATGTCCTGGACCGAGCTGAGGGGCCCCTTTCGCACTGTCGTCCGGGGCACCCACGGACGCTCCGGAGGGCGGGGGCGCGGGCAGGGGTCTCCACCTTCTCCGGGGCGGATGGTCCTGGGGGGCGGGCCTCGTCAGGAGGTGAGCCCCAGGCCTGGCCAGACAGCGCCCCTGGGGGCGGAGGGCGGCGGGCAGACCCCGGCGGCTCTCTCGGCCCTAAAATGGGCTTGGAGAAGCGCAGAGGGGTGTCCACGCGGCCGGGGTTTCACCAGGAGGGCCCCTGCCTCCACCCGGCCCCGCGGCCTCTCTGCCCCAGGCCCTTTGTCGATAATCAGCTTTCGCCTTGGGGGGCAGACTGAGGGGACCTCGGTGACCCTCTGGCCTCAGAGGACGCCGCGTAGGCACGTCAGGACTGTCCGTCTTGGAGCCATAGCGGGGTCACTGGAGCAGCGGTCTGTACCGTGTGGTCGCTGAAGACGTGATGACCTCTGCCGTTTCTCGGTCAGTGGACTTCATGCCCCTCTGTCAGTTTATCATCAGGGCCTTACGGGCTGGAGGCCCACAGAGAAGACAGCGAACCAGGCTCTGAGGCCCCGTGTTCAGATCCCAGCCTGGCCACTTGGTGGGTGAGTTCCCGAGGCTGTCCTTGCCTCCGAGTCTCCATCGATAAAACAGGTGTCGCAATTACCCTATTTCATGGGATTGGCTTAACAATACATAGACAAGCTTAGGATGTATGTGCTACACGGTAAGACTCCATAAAAGCTAGTCTATTTCCTCACCGGTAACACGTGGAGCAGGAGCGCCTGCACTCTGCGAGGCGGGCCTCCTCCTCTGAGGTCCTCCCGTGTTTCAAGCACTTTGGCTTCTAGCAGCTGTGCAGGCAGTGGGTGGTCTGCACAACTCCATTGTGATTGTTCCCACTTTACAGATAAGAATGAAGCCATTTTAAATATTTATCCAAAGTCACACGGCTACTGGGTGAGGGAGTGAAGATCCAAATCCAGCTTTTCAGGCTCTTCTCAACTTTCTGCTTTCAACTTGTGGGCTCAGTCACTTCAGTCGTGTCTGACCCTGCGACCCCACGGACTGTGGCCCTTCAGGCTCCGTTGCCCGCGGGATTCTCCAGGCAGGAATCCTGGCGTGGGTGGCCAGGCCCTCCTCCAGGGGATCTTCTCCACCCCGCGATCGAACCCACGTCTCTTAAGTCTCCCGCCCTGGCAGGCGAGTTCTTTACCACCAGCGCCTCCCCGGAAGCCCTGCTTTTACTTGATGGTGCTCTGCATTGGAAAGCGTAAAGCGCACCCTCTGGGCCTTCTGCTGGGCATTCAGTGCAGGGGTCGGGGGACCTGGATGCTGGAGGCCCCCAGGGGCTTCCCAGGCAGCACTGCACCAATTTCCCTCCAAGTGAAAGGCCTCTGCCAACTGTTTTCGGTCAAGAATTACAACCATCTTTGCCTGAGTAAACACACCTTCACTTTCCATTAAGCAGAAAATCTGGTTTAAGAGGAAACTGGGATTCAGAACGAGCTGGGCACAATGGCTTATCTCTACGGGGATCACACTCTCTAGGGCAGTTCACTTCCTCCTTGCCAGGCCTTCACTGTAGCCAGAGACATGCCTGTTTTGATACTGGACTCCAGAGACGATCCTCAGCTATTTGGCAGCGTTAGACTTCGCATCCATTTCTCCCGAGGTGGGTGCGGTGGGAGGGGCGCTCTGACAACCGCAGGCACAGCCCTCGGAGGAGCTGAACTTCCCGTCCCTGCAGTGTGACCCCATCCCGGGAAGCACTATTGTCTTTTGCTCCCCCGAGGCCCCGCCGAGGTCTGTGTGTGTCCTGCAGGACGAGGCCGTCCCCGGAGGAGCGCAGGCAGCCTTGCTGGAGGCCCCGTGGCAAACGGCCTGCTTCCTCTGCCGTGTGTGTCTCTGTAAATACGCTGGGGAGGAACTCGGTCCGTGTCCCAAATAAGGTTGAAGAAGTTATGAGGGGATGTTGTCGTAGGCCCACAATTTCTATCCTCTGGGCAAGTGACACAAATGGCCAGCGGTGTCCCAGCCGCCCACCTGTGCCTGGAGGAGGGCATGGTGACCCATGCTCATATCCTCGCCTGGAGAGTCCCATGGACGGAGGGCTACAGTCCACGGGATTGCACAGTTGGGCACAGTCGAGGCGGCTTTGCCTGCCTGCCTGCCTGTCCCTTCAGAGGAGGGGCTTGGGAGCCTCCTGGTCCCACCCCAGCTGCCACGTGAGCCCCCCTCCCAGGGTTGAGGGCCTGGCCACCACTGGGGGACCCCCTTTCTGACACTGTTGCTGGACACACAGCAGGTGCCATTGGAGACTCCTGGCATTGTGTCTAATGAGGGTGAAGACAGGGGCCCCTCTGGCTCCTCTCTGTCCCTCGGTGTCTACACATCCCCATTTCATCGCGATAAAAAAGAACGAAGCATTGAAAGAATGAAAGGACAAGGAGAAAACGTCTGCAAAAAATGAAGGACTGGGATCCGAAATATACAAAGAACGCTTAGAATTCAACAATAAGAAAACAACTAACCCAATTTAAAAAATCAGCAGAAGATCTGGACACCCTACCAAAACAGATGACAAGCAGACACCTGAAAAAACGCTCCACAGCATCTGTCATCGGAGAACCGTGAATTCCCGCAGGAAGGTACTGCTGCGTGCTTCCTGTAGTGGCTGCAACCCAACCCAGGAGAACGCCCCACGCTGGTGAGGCTGTGGAGCGACAGAAAGCCCCATTCACTGCTGGCGGGGGTGAAAGCGGGACAGGCCCTCTGGAAGAGAGTTTGGCAGATTCTTACTCAACTAAACATATCTTACCATATGATCCAGCAGTTGCACTCTTTGGTATTTACCCAAGTAAGATGAAAACTTATATACACACAAAAACCCACACGCGGGTGTTTAGAGCAGCTTTATTCATAATTGCCAAAACCTAGAAGCAACCAAGATGTCCTTTGGTAGGTGACTGGAGAAACAGACTGGCATATCCGGACAGAGGAATATTCAGGGGGTAAAAAAAGCGCTATTGAGCCCTGAAAAGACAGGAGGAAACTCACATGCATATTACTGGGTGAAAGAAGCCAATCTGAAAAGGCTACATAATGTGTGGTTCCAACTATATGACAATCTGGAAAAGGCAAAACTTCAGAGACAGTAAAAAGATCAGTCGCTGCCAGGGGTGGGAGGGAGGGATGCGTATACAGAGCGTGGGACCTTCAGGGGGGTGAAGCTCTTCTGTGCAAGACGTGTAAAACCCACAGAACGCGCAAGACCAAGAGGAAACCCTGACGGTAACTATGGGCTTTAGTTCATAATAAAGGGTCGACACTGGCTCACCAATTATAAAAAAAAGGAAGCAAATGAGTGTATAGGATGATTGCAATTATGTAAAGCAAAAGCAGTAGCTGACACAAACAAGAGAACAAAGCACAGTCCTAGTTCAAGGAAGGGAGGCATCCCGAATTTTGACAGGCCCTGAAATAGGAGGGCAGGTTCTGAATAAGAAAGTGTTTTTAAAGGACCTGGAACCCTGCGTTAGTGCTCTCTGCATGCCTCGCACCGCGCTGGAACGTGTTAACCCTCACAAAAACCCTAAGAGGTGGACACTCTTGTAAACCTTTGTTTACAGTCAGGGAACTTGCTCAGGGGCCCCAGTTCAAGTGGCACAGCCTTGGGATTCAAAGTACTGCGTTATATATACTGCCTTTAAAAATAAGTAGTAGTGTTAAAAATAGTCTTGAACTATTTTTAAAATATGTTAAAAATGTGAAATATTAAAAATACTCTTTTAACACTAGTTGCATTCATTTAAACGATACTTTAAAGATAGTAGTAGTGTTAACTGCTCAGTCGTGTCCGACTCTCTGCCACCCCGTGGACTGTCGCCTGCCAGGCTCCTCTGTCTGTGGGATTCTCCAGGCGAGAAAACCAGAAAACCGCAGTGGGTCACCATGCTCTCCTCCAGGGCATCTTCCCGACCCAGGGATCTATCCCTGGTCTCCCACCTTCCTCCTGCTCTGCCCGCAGCCCCCGCCCCACCCCACCATTCCTCTGCAACGGTCATTTAGAGTCGCCAGGACCTCGTGACTGGCGAGCTCGCGGCTGAGACTCCTGGTCTCTGGCCTGTGACGGTGATGACCATCTCAGTCCTGGTGTCTCTTCCCGTCTCCAGGGTGCCTCCTCCTCCTCCTCAGCCCTCTTTGGCGGGTCTGCTGTGTCCTCCTGGCCCCCACCCAGTGAACCCCGGGAGCTCCCGTTCTCTGGGGGGTGTTCCGGCGGCCAGCGGGGGTTGAGACGTCTTGCTTTCAGTCGAGCCTTCGGGTGATTCTGCCACAGGTGGGGTGAGGCCGCACTTTGGAGACCAGGTGTCACTCAGACACCGCAGACCCAGCAAGAGCAGAAGAGTCTGCTTTTCTTCCCCAGGCGGCCCCCTCACTCCCTCCCCGCCCCCGTCCTGGCTCCTGCGAGGTTCAGGACGCGTCTGTCTCGCTGGAGTCCGCGCCCGCCCCCGCCCGCGTCCCAGGGCGTTCTCTGAAGCCTGTCTTCCATGACACGCTCTGCCCTCTCTCTGCCTCTTCACTAAGAAGATCTCACTTCTTCCTTTCTGCTCCCCTCCTCCCCGGGAAATGTTGTGTCCTTTGCAAATCGTTCCCCAGTTCTCAGCAGGCAGAGTTCACCAGTCCACCCCCGGGACCCTCGGCGTGTGGCCGGGCTGTCGCTGGCTTCGCCCCCCATGACACTGAGCTCCGAGCGGAGAGATGTTTGCTGCGTGGCCAACAGAACCTGTGGGCCAGAGGCCCTCTCGTTGTGCTAAGGAGACGCTGCAGCAAACAGGAGAGAGATTCCTACTCACCCAGAGGACCTCAAAGACACCGGAGAAGGCGTCTTTACTCAGAGAAGGTGATATGCACCTGGGCTCAGCAAGCTTTTTCCATAAAAACACAGATAGTATCTCGGGCTGTGACAGTCAGGCGGTCTCTATCATAACTACCGAACTTTCCGATGAAGCAGCCCTCACGAGACAAACAAGAGCGGCTGTAGGTCCAAGAAACCTGGTGAACACTGAAACGCGAGTTCTGGATGATTTTTATGTGTCGTGATAAAAGTATTCTTCTCAACCACTGAAAGATGTAAAAGCACTGTTGGCTGTGGGTCATGTTGCTGGCCACGGCTAACCCTGTGTCCTTTAGCACAGGACGTGGGACGTGAGCTTCGTTTCTTTGACCGGAAGGCCCCCCAGGTGAAAACTTCATCAGTACAAGGAGAGAAGAGCCGAGAACCCTGATGACAGAAGGCACCGCCTGCTCAGCGGGACCAGTCGTAACTCAGCGCTGCCCCTGAGTGCCCGGCTGGCCCCGCACGCGGCCTCCTCTCCCGCGGGCCCGAGTGCCCTCCTGCAGCACGCGGGCGCAGCTGGGGTTCGGGCGCCTGGCCACGCCCCAAAAGGACTGCACATTGTTAAATCAAAGAGAACTACAGAAACCTGATAAATCACTTAAAGAGAAAAAGCAAGCTTCCAGTCAGAATTCTGAGGTCATTCAGCTCAGTTTCCACCACCTTCTTCCAAGCAAGCGCTCAGCTTTCGGGTGAGAAAGGTGAAGGTCCCGGAGGGCCAAGCCTCCCAGATGGCAGGGCTCACAGCAGAGCCGGCCTGGGCCCCACGCGGGGCGCCGTGGATGTCCACGCCCCGCCTGCGGCATCCCGGGACCCTGGCACAGAGAACGGGGGGGGGGGGCGCGGGGGCCAAGAGCGGCAGGTTCCAGCCCCAGCCTGGCTGCTGACCTGCTCTGCACCCTCGGACGCATGGGGAGCCTTCGTGCCTCAGTTTCCCCAGCTGTAAGCAGAAGCAGCGTGCCCGCCTCCAAGGGCCGTCGTGAGGCTGCAACGGGTCCGCCCCGACGGGCATTCAGGTGTTCGCCAACTTCATGAACTTACGAAGCACCTGCTGTGTATCAGATATTGAGTCCTTCTTGCGTTTCGCCGGAGTCAAGTCTTGTAACTATTCTAACAAAGTGACCGTTATCCCCATTCTGTACGTGAGCCCAAGAAGGGTGGTGTGAATCGGGGGTGGGTGCTGGAACAAGGCTTTGGCTCTTGTACAAGTTTGTCTGATGAAGGCCTCCGAGGCTCGCGGGATGAGCACGTCCCCGAGTCCAGCCCTTGACACACGAGCAAGGATGAGCCCCAGCCCCCGGTGAGCGTCCAGAGGAGCCTTCCTAGCATCCAGAGGGGCTTCCGCGGTGGGTGTGGCCGCCGCTGTGTCTGCTGGAAGCAGCCTTTGCTGCTGCCGTTTTCGGGTGGGAGCTGAGGGGCAGTGCTTGCGACAGTCCACGTGCGACTCTCGGAGCCTTTCCAGTGTCAGCCGTCAGCTGTCCTCTGTGTGCTGGGCCACTGCATCTCTGAAGTTCCAAAGTCTTAAAATGAAGAGTCGCTAAATGCTCGATTTACCGAGACATCTGGGGGATCACAGAAACCTCTGCAGAGCAAAACTTGGTGTTTCAGCAGAGGATAGTGGCGCCCGTTTAAAACCTTGGGTGTAGGCGAGAAATGCTGCTGCTTGAATTCATCGGAGACAGAACACTTAAAGTTTTGTCCAGAAGTCCTGAGGCGTCTAGCTCTGCACGCCTCGCCTCACCTCACCTTGCATCTTCAAATCCTTCAACAGAGACACAGCGAAGAGACATTCGGGCCAACCAGGGCCGGCCCTCTGATCCAGCAGGAGTCCAGAGGCCCCACGGCTCCTAAGACCATGGGGATCGACCGTTTCATACGGCTTCAAAGGCTGTGGCCTTGGGCTCAGCGGGGAGGCACTGTGGGCGGTGGACGGGCAAGGGGAGCCCTCCTCTGACCCTGGGGCCTGGCATCACCGCCGGCGGTGGGTCTGAGGTCCCCAAGCGCCCTGAACCCTGAGCTCCCCTGAGAAACAGGGAGGAGGGAGACGCACCCCCTTGGCGGTTGTGCTCGGAGGAAAGTGCACAGGAGACTCTGTGAAGCACCGTCGGTGCGTTTAAGATGTTTATGCCACAGAGACTGCAGAGGCTGAGAGGGGAGACTGCTCACACTCCTCGCGCGGACAGCTGCCCGCATTCTCTAAGGCCCTGAGCCCAGGCTCGCAACCCCGAGCCTCCTCTCTTCCGCCCCCCTGCCGGGCCCGCGGGCGCGAACGCCGCTCGCCGGCGTCGTCCTCTCCCCACCAGGTGGCGCTGCTGCCCAGCTAGCGATCTCTCGTCAGGAGGCCGGTGGACCGTGTGCAGCGATCGCGTTGGAGCTGCAGGAGGACAAAGCAGCGCAGTGAAGGACCGCCGCCTCCCCAACACACACGCGCCTCACCCCTACTCCCAAGTCTCAAGGAGCAAACCAGCACCTCGAGATTAGCAGCTCTGGAGGCTGAGGCCAGCGGTCAGTGCAGCAGAGGTGTGACGGCAGGAGGGCTTTCCCTCGTCCCCACTGTGATGGGCCCCATTTTCCAGGGCAGGAAAAGCCTAAAGGTGCTGCTTTAGGCTTCCTGCTTCCCAGGTGGACAGACAGTGGATACACACCGAGTTCACGCCATGGGTGCCCATGCTCCAAAGGGGCCAAGTTTCCAAAAGAGGACAGCATTAACAGCAGTAACGATTAGGTCAATTTCTCTGGAGATATGGCACAGTTACTTTTGCACATGTGGGCACAATGTGATCCGTAAGGGGCGATAAACCGAAATTCAGATGTTAGACTGACCTCAGGTGTTAAACCCGTGCACGCTCGGCAAAGGCCAGTGCTGCCCTCTGCAGGAGAGCGCGGGCCCTGCAGCGGAAGCACCCTCCCCTGCGGTGACACCGGACTCTGGGCCTGGACTCCAGGGCCCTTCATGCGCGAAACAGCCCCGCTGCAGACTTTCCTCCAGCCCCAAGGAAACGACCAGAAACGCAGCAATCATGTTTAAAGTCAGAGCACCCCCTCTTCCTTCACCCCCCAGATCTCAATTCATTTCTCCAGAAATAAGCGGATCCTTTTTGTGGGTGGGGTAGGTGGGGTGTCAGTATTTTTCTTCATTCCTTCCAGACGAGAGATGGAAGGGTTATGGGGTTAACTGCTGCCACAGCTTGCCTCCGTTTGCTCTCACTGTCTTAACCTTAGAATGCTTTTGTAATCAGTACACAGAAGTGAAAAAAGTTGTCTTCCAGGCTCTAATGGGTGGTGCACCTTAGTAACTAGATGCTACCTGTTGAAAAAAAGAGAGATTATTTTGCATTGTGCTTTAATCTTTCGGGAACCTTCAGAAAGTTTAGGTATTTAGCACTTTAAAAAAAGTACAGTGTGGATTTGCCTTGTAAGACCTTATTCTTCTTCGGTTCTGCAAGACTTAGCCCATGTATATTATAGCCCAGTTCAGTTCAGTTCACTTCAGCCCAGAGTTGCCTCCAAATAATTTTTAATATATATTTTATTTATTTGGTTGCGTTGGGTGTTAGTTATAGCATGTGGGATTTGATCAGGGATCAAACCTAGGCCCCCTCCATTGGGAGCACAGAGTCAGCCACTAGACCACCTGGGAAATTCCAAATAATTTTCGAGGACAAGAAATATTTTATCTTTTATCAATGGAGAGAGGTCAAGTAAGCTTAACGTAAGGAAGAACTACGTTTCCTACTGATCTCCTCACCGACACAACCAACCACTGCCTTCAGGCAGACAACTCTGTTCATCAAAACAGAATTCTGCTAACATCTGAGGGCCCCCTTGGTGCTATTTCATGATGCTGGACCCTGCCCATGTATTATTTAATCCTCGAAGCCGTAACTTAAACAAGCTCGTCATCCATGTGGGAAAACGCAGCTCTGCAGCCCAGGGTTCCTTCCATCCGCCTCTGCCATCCCCCTCTTGTCCTGCCCTCACCCAAACCGGTCTCTCAACTTCCAGGCTTTCTCTCAACCATCTGACAGTTTCAGAAACTATGTCAACAAATTTTTTTCTTTTTGTCTCTATTTAAAACCTGGCAACTTCCAATTTTTCCTTCAACCAACAACTCCCAATTGTGCAGTCTGGCTCTGTTTTACTAACTGAACCACAAATCCCGTAACTCTTTCAAGACGTTTCCCATGACGACAGTTGCCCGTGTCACCCCCCCCCCACCTCCTAACCACGCTGCCTGTCACCAGAGGTGCCGGCAGCGCGTCCCCGGCCCTTGCTGGGCCGTCCGCGCCCGCCTGTGCAGTCAGGCACTCCTACACGAAGCCTCACACGAAGCCCCCCAGGCTACACGTCCACCCCCGCCAAGGCGCCCGGGGCACCGTCACGGGGTCTCAGGAGCGGCCGGGACATGGACCGAGGGGCACGCATGCTGCTGTGGCGAGCGCCAGCCACTTGGAAAACCGCCGGCCAGTCTGGGAAGACGTCCTACGGCCCGCACCTGCGCGCCTGGATGTCTCCCGAGGGCGCTCCTGCACACGGAAACCGGGAGACTGGGGTAAAAATGCTCCTGTTACCACGGCAGAGCGGTGAAAACCACCCAGATGTCTGCTTGACCCTGGATGAGAAGAGGCAGTCACAGAAGGCGAGGTAAAGGGCACCCTTTCTCTAAGGCTCGAGCCAAGAAGGAATACACTGCGCGCTGGGGAAGGAGGACGCAAAACGGGAGCAGAGAGAGGACGGTGACACTGAGGAGCGTGGACCTCGCGCGCGGAGGAAGGAGCGCAGAGACACAGGCGACGTGCGTGAGCTGGCGGTGGGGCCGGAACTGCCGTGCGCTGCGTGAGGCGCCTGCCCGCCGGCCCACCAGGGGCATAGTGATCTTTCCAAACCCGTGGTGGGCCCGGTGGGCACAGAGGGACCCTGCATGAGCGGCTCCAGGCAAGCATTCTGAGCGCGGGACCACCGGAGGGGCTGGGCAGGCTCTGCTCGCAGTGAGCATGCAGGTGACCGGTACAGCCAAGCAGGCTGCTTGCGGTGGCCCGGATCCCCAGATGGTAAGGAACTAGGGGATTCACCGCCCGCATTACAGGGAAATAACTGGTTGATTCTTCAAAAAGGAAAAAAACAACAAATCCAAACCCACCAGGTATGATGTCCCCCTCTTTTCACTGCTACAACATTTGCAATAAAGCACAATTCTGAAGCCATTTTTCATTTTTTTTATTGCTGTTAATTCAAGGAAAAAAGGTTGCATAAAATCCAATCTTTTCTAGAAATATAAGTGGCCTTTCCAGTACATAACATTTCAAATATCAAAGTATATGGTAAACATACAAATAAGGAGAAGGTAACATACCTCCTATATACAGTACAGTCTTTTAAATCATAAAATAAGCTCCATAAAGTACAACTGGCAAGTGATTCACAATGCGGTCCACACAGGGCTTATCAAAACTCTCACTTCCACAACTCAATGGCAGCTTAACAATTAATTTAATAATATGGTCCAAAAATACCCAAATAAAATATATTTCATCAAAATAATTTCCTTTCGTTGAACTTTCTTTTTAAATTAAAGCTTTCGTCTACCCCTTCACCCACCCCCCCTTCTTCCCCTTTTACTCCCACCCCTGAAAGAAGGTTTCAAAATGTACATTGGTGCTATAAATATAAACTCTACCTAGGAAGCTTTACAGGAAGCTTCTTACTTCAAGTGTTTCCTTTTGTCTGGCAATCTGTTAGGTTTCTGAACCAAGGCCAGATATTTAAGTTCCTCTGCTGCGCACCGACGTGACCGTCTCTGCCCTGCGCTGCGGGCGGGGCACAGCGCACCCAGCCCAGAGCCCTCACAGCCGCGCTCAACACCGGGGGCTGCTCGGTGCAGTCCGAACCGACACCCCGTCTTCCAGATAACCTCAGTGCACTTTAGGAAATCAAAAATTACCTGGAAGCAATTTAGTACATAGATCGGCTTTAAAAACAAACAGTCGTTTTAAACAGCAGCATTAAACTTAGTGACGGGACACGGACATGATGAACACCATCGTAACACACTCAGAATTCAGTCTTTCACATTATAATCAAGCATAGTGGTAAACTGTTATCAAAGTGACTTTGCTACGAGAGACAGGATAGGGAACAAATACCTGACTTCTGTGGAAACGCAGAGCTTCTGTTCAGATCGCAATAAACCGTGTGCATTTTAAACACAACAGAGCACTGTGACAGCTGGTGTGAGGGACAGAGGTCCTGACGGAAGTGTCTTCTGCAGGACACAGTGGTAGACTGCGGTGGACTAGACTGCGGTGGACTGGACTGCGGTAAACTACACGTAATATTGGCTGTTGGCTTTCATTACAAACACAAACACACAGGAGAATCACACTCACACGAGTTTGTTCACTTTGTCTCTCTGAAGCAACAGGCTAAAACCGTATGATGGAGTAAAAAAGTCTCTGTTTTTAAAGAAAAAGCTCTTTGTCCACTTCGTATGTCACATTTTCTCAGTTTCATATGGTCTCACCTCTTCCTCTCTCTTCCACTCCGATTTTTATTTGGACAGCAAGTGCTGCGTTGGTGTGTATACGTGGAGGTGTTTATTACACATGTACACACTGCTGGGGGAATCGCATTCTCCCTTACCCTGAAGGTGGAGCATTTTACCGCTGAAGGATACCACGCAGAGCGGTTTAGAGTGTGGACAGTGCAGTGCCAGCCCCTCCCGCAGCCGCAGTAAAGAGCGGAGGTGGGACGAAAACTCGGAGACTAGGGCCAAAGTGAGAAAGAAAAGCTGGGGAAGAAGCAAAGTTTTTTGGTTTTTTTTTTCCCCCAAAACCATATGACCATCACCAGTGTTATGAAAAAAGGTCAAATACACAGTTTCAAAGATTCAGTAAACATTGCACACAGCAAGTATTCAGTGTAAAAAAAAAAAAGCACACATCAAGATTTTCCTTTTGATAGTTTGTTTGAAGGTTTAAATTACATGTATCATACAGATAAGCCTGTTGTTGAACCAGGAGACCAGAGGCTCAAAAGCAATGCATTCTTGTTTTGTTTTGGACATCCATGTAAGAGAAACGAGGAATCTCAACTGCATAGAAATCTAGGAAATGTAGACAAAGAAATGCAAACCAAATACCTTTCCTTGCCCTGCCCCCACAGCCCTCCCCCGTGACTCCCCACGCTTCAGTGTATTAAGTCGGCAAGCTTTACTTGTTTCAGTCTGCAGAATCCAACGTATCATTAGAAGGGGGAAGGGGAGGTGCGTATCTCAGTCTGTAAGTGCCTAAAATGGGAAAGAGAACTGCTAAGTCATGGTGCACAATGTAAGGCATCACACACTACAAGACATCAAATGGGCCTGCTCCTCTGTCCAAGCAGCGCCTTCTGCACTACCGTGACCCAGAACAGTCCTTAAATGACTTTTAAAAGAGCAATATGAAGTTTGTGCTTTAAGTTTCAATCTAAAGCTATCAAACTCAACTTTCCCTTAAAAACTCCAAGCAAACACTCCCAATTCAAGACTCTCTTCCTGTGTTGAGATCTCGCAAAATGACAAAAGCTTCCTGTGAGCTGAAACATAACGGTTTGAGGCCCCCACTGAATTTGGTGTCCTACTTGTACTGATCTAAGAAGTTCTTTATTGTGGTGGCAACACAAGAAAGTTCTAATTTTCTTATTCCCAATCGACAGTGTTAGTCGCTCAGTCATGTCTGACTCTGCCATCCTATGGACTGTACCCCCACAGGCTCCTCTGTCCATGGGATTCTCCAGGCAAGAACACTGGAGTGGGTTGCCATTCCCTGCTCCAGGGGATCCTCCTGACCCAGGGATCGAACCCGGGTCTCCTGCATTGCAGGCAGATTCTTTACCCTCTGAGCCACCAGGAAAGCGCAGTGCTTAAATGTTCTATTCCTTAAAACGTGACAGCATTGGAAACAAGGGTCAGCTGTGAAAGAAGGGAGCACGCCTGAGGTCATCTGCCTAGGCACAGATAGACCCAAATAACAAGGATCTCCCAAGTCAGGTGGCTACCACTTCCTAATTTTTCAGTATTTAAAACTGTTGCTTACTCTATGAAACAGGACTGTTGCTTTAAAAAAAAAAAAGTGCTGCTAGCAAAGAGATTTTGTAAATTCCCATTATATCCCGTAAAAAGTGCCTTTCGGTTTCCTCCTTCACTGGCAACTGGATTCCTCTGAACTGCCCTGTGCTGCGGGGCTGTGTCTACGCTGTCGGACCGCCTGCACCTCTCGGCTGTCGCTGCAAGCGCAGCCGGCGGACACGCACACAGCGGCTCCTGCTGCTCGCACAAGCCGCACGCCTCCGGCCCCTCAGAAACAAGCCCTCTGGGCGCTCTCGGGGTTACCTGCTGGGCCGGCCTCCGTGGCCGACTGCTTGCACTCCTGCGCGTAGTGCCCGCTCACGCCACAGCTGTAGCATGACGCGCTCCCGCTCTTCTTGGGCGCCGCGCCGCCCGCGCCGGCCACCACGCTGTGCGGGTACACGGGGTAGAACCTGCCGAAGCCCGCCACCGGCTGCACGCCGTAGCCGGCCTGGCCGCCCAGCACCGGGTCGTGCACCAGCCCGCTGGCGTATGCGGCCTGAGGCAGGAAGAAGGGGAGCTGGCCGCCGCTGCCCTGGGGCGCCTGGCTGAGGTAGCTGCCGTTGCAGAGGGAGGGCAGGCTAAAGAAAGGTGACACGCGGTACAGCGGCCCGGGCGCCGGCCCCGGGTAGTAGTAGCCGCCGAGCGGCAGCCCGGCCCCGCAGCCGCAGCGCCGGCCGCACGAGCCGCAGGCGCCAGCCGGGGCCAGCAGCGCGCCCGCACCCAGGAAGGCGGCGCCGTCGCCCTGCGCTGTGCTGGGCGCGGGGCTCGCGCTGGGCGCCGGCGCGGGGCTCGGGGCGCCCGACGGCGCGCTCGTGGCGGCCGGCCCGGGGAAGGCGGCGGGCGCGGCCGCGGGAACCACCACCTTCACGCCGGCCGGGGACGCCGCGGCCGCCGCGCCGCCCTCCAGCTGAGGCACCATTGGAGAGAGTCCCGCCGCCGGCGAGGCGGCCTTCGGGACGGGGTCCGTGGCAGCGACGGGGGAGCCCGGGAAGGACCCGGGGCCGGGGCCGAAGGCGGTGCTCGCGGAGCCCGCGCCCAGGCCCGCGGCGGGCGGCGGCGCCACGTTCAGGGCGCAGCTCTCGGGGGGGCCCGGCGGCAGCTTCAGCCTCTGGATGGTGAAGTGCAGCGCGGGGCCGCCGCCGTGCGGGAGGAAGCCGGAGGGCAGCGGCAGCGGGGCTGCCAGCAGCTCCAGCGGCTTCTCCGAGTCCCCAGCGGAAGCCGCCGGCCCGAGCGCGCCCACGGGCGCGGGGTCCGCGGGCTCCCGGAGGGCGGAGAGCGCCACAGGGCCGGGGACCATTATCCCGATCGTCTTGCCATCAGCAGACTTGGGCGGAGGCACCGCGACCTCCGACTTCTGGGCACCATTGTGCATGACACAGTGTAGAGTTGGCATGAAAGAAATACGCTGACACGTGGCTGCGCTTAAGGGGCCTTCCAAAAGGTTTGCACTGTCGTCTCCTAAGGAAGCGATCTGAACAGGTGGCTTGACCGTGACCGTCTGGCCGACAGGACCGTAACTTGTAAACCTGGTTGTCGAGGGATTTCCAGAGTCCTCGGAATTGCTGTCCGTGTCTGAGGGCAACAGATGTAAACAGATGTTAACACAAGCATCCTCTCCCGTCCATCCTGCTAGAAATAAAATTTAAGTATACCTAAAAATATACCCTGACTTTTAAAACCAATAAATGGTTTGACTACTTCCTGACTACTGAGGTGACCTTCTTTTAATTTTTGGCTTTCTATGGACTTTATTTGAAAAATATGGAGATTCTGGAAAAGGCAAGACACTAAGGAGACAATAAAAAGATTGGTGGTTGCCAGGGGTGAGGCCTGGGGGAAAGATGACGAGGCAGAGCACAGAGGATTTTCAGGGCAGTGAAAACACTCTGTATGAGGTAGTAACGGTCAATCTGTATCGTTGCATTTGTCCAGAGCCACTGAAGGTACACCACCAAGAGTGCACCCTTAGACGCCTCACATGTCAAAGTCAGTTTTGTGTCAAAGTCGGTTCATCCTTGGTAAACAAATGTGCCATTCTAGTGAGTGACATTGATACCGTGTGAGAAGAGGGACTGCACAGGGAATTTCTGTGTCTTTCTCTCAATTTCACTGTAAATCCAACACCACTCTGAAAAATCTTAACCTTAAAAAAATCCTTGGACAGATAAGAAACAAAAGGTTAATGGAGACTGAATGAAGCCAAGTATAAAACACAGACCTTTATTACCAAGGGATCAGGTATTTTTTACCTTTAATCAATTTTAGGCAATTCATTTGATTTATATGCTATACTGCCTGCCAAACCCGAGGTCTTCACATTTGTCTCTCATAAATTATACAATTTAAAGGAGTTCAATCAAGACTATATTTAATTTAAGCATCTAGAGACAGAGAAGGGAAGACAGTTTTCCTAGAGTGGAAGAGTCTTTCTTTTAAATACTTCAGGGGGAGAAAGAAAATGTAAAGCTACCATTACAGTCGTAAAATAAATGCTAGAACACAAGAAGCAAGAAAAACACAAGAGCACTGCCGTTTCTCCTAAAACGAAACAGCCAAGTGGTAGATACAAAACTATACACCACATTTCTTTTTATTACTGCATCATTGTTATGCATTCTTATGCTTGCAAACAGAAATAAATTCAATACAGACTTCCCCTGGATTTCTTGATTTTTGGTGTAAAGGGGGCCAAAATACAAGATTTAATTCACACTGTTTATCATAAAACCAGATACTGGAGTACTATGTATGGAGACCATCCAATTAAATGCAGTGCCTTACTTAACATCTTTTTGCTCACAAATATAAGCAGAATTGCATTATGTATTTAAAATGCTTATATTTATTAAGGTAGTAACTAGCTATATTCAGTTAAGAAGCTAAAACTTTTAGAAACAATTCTAAAAACAAATCATACCATGCTTCCTGGAGAAAGGTTAAATAGAACCTGTTTCGTGACACAGAATGTAACAATATTATTAACTCAATAGTAATTTTTATGAATAAATGGTTCTAATATAAACTCCCCTTATTAACTGAGGAGTTCCTTGTTAAACTCTGCAAAACAAAAAGTATTCAATTAGTAACTTACTTAAGGCATTATATCTATATCTGTACCTTCACACAAGTAAGAGTTAAAAATAATATTTAAGTTCAAAAGAAGCTGTTAACATTTTGCAGATGATCAGTTAAATTTCCAAATGAGCTGGGCTTTGTTTAAATCATCTTAAGTCATAGCAAATGGCTCCATGATTTTAACTGATCTCCAATGGTTTTCTGAGCATTCATTAGAAGGACTCATCTAGCAATTTAGAGATAGGTTTTCCTTTTCTGAGCTGACTGTGAAAAGTATAACGTCTTATTAACAAAACCCCATTATGACCAACAACAATAACAAAGCCACTTGCAATGTAGGAGACCCAAGTCCAGTCCCTGGGTTGGGAAGATCCCCTGGAGAAGGAAATGGGAATCCACTCCAGCATTCTTGCCTGGGAAATCCTATGGACAGAGGAGCCTGCTGGGCTCCAGTCCACGAGGCGGCAAAGGGTTGGACACAACTGAGTGACTAACAGCTTGAGTCTGCCATGTAGACAGCTGCTTACCCATGGGGCATTTGCCACCATCAGCGGCAACTGTTTAACAATATGGCTGCCTGAGGTAGCATGACCAGGTGGGACTAACAAGAGTCTGACCAAAAAACTTAGAAGAAAAACTGAAGAATGAGATGTCCACAGGAAGCTTTGAAAAGCTTAGATATATCCCTGGGAATCTAGAAGGCCATACTCATACACAGGGCTGTAGGCCTGTCCAGTAAAGATGTAAGGTGGCTCTCAATTCTTACTTCTGGCTGACTCTGAGCTTTCATTTAAGGAGGATTTGAAGATACAGTACATACAGAAAACAAAATGGCAGATATAAATCCTACCTTATCATTAATTACAGTAAATTTAAATACATAAACCAGCCAGCCAAATGGCAGAGATGGGCAGAATGGCTTAAAAAAAACCCATAATCCAACTATAAGGTGTCTTTAAGAGACATACTTTAGAATCAAAGACACAAACACGTTTAAAGTAAAAGGATGGAAAAAGAGGTACCGTGCAAACACCCAAAAGAGAGCTAAAGTGGCTATAGTATTATCATCAGATAAAACAGACTTTTAAGACAAAATTGGTCATTAGAGACAAAGAAGGATATTTATAACAATAAAAATGGTCAATCAGGAAGACATAAAAATTATAAATATATGTGCATCTAACAATATGCAATTTTCCATATTTCTACACTGATTCTATATTTTGTTATGACTCTGTCTTCTCTTTAATATCATTTGCAGTGAAACAGGCTTAAAAAATCAGCATTACTAGAAACTGCTAAGTCAATGGTCTTTAAGACACCTGTTATACCAATTTAAAGTCAATAATGGCATTTTCAGTACCATAAAATAGCTATGTTTGACAGATTTTAAGAGCACACATTTCCCTCTGCCCCCCCACACCCTTCCAAAGAGCAAACCTCTGTCTTTTTCTTCTTCACTTTCAAAACTCTCTCTTCCATCATGTCGGGGGCTAGAAGGAGAGCTGTAACTCTCTGAAGATGTCTCTCCACATGTATCGTGTCCAGATCCAATGTCCAAACTCACATCTGAAAATAACGTGATTTTTTAAAAGGTAAAATTGTTTAGTTAAATAAATTTCTGAACTGAACCATCAGAAATTACAGTTGTGATTTTTTTCCATTTTTCTACAATTATGTAATAAAAACTGGCCCTTGACCTAGGTAAAAATTCATTACTGAAAACACAATTTTAACTGAAGATAACTGACAAATACATTCTTAAAACAAAGGCAGAGAAAACAGTCAATCTTACTGACTTTAAACATCAGAATTAACGTCCTTTGTAGGGTCTGCCTAATATTACCACATCGAGGCACTTCTTAAGTCAAACAAAAACTCCTCAGAGTATACTATAAAATTCTTTCTCAAAAAAAAAACAAAACAACTCAAGAATACAACTGACTGCCAAAAATGCTTTTCCGCTAAAATCTCCATGTGCCCGAGTATCTGAAAGATTAAACTGCGCCCCATGAGGCGGACTGAGTAGCCCCTGAGCTCTGAGCAGGAGTGGATGACGGACTGGAGGACAGCGAACGCCGCCACCACTCGGGTAGACTGAGCTCACCGACGTGCAGTGAGGCCTTCGACACTTCACAGGGTAAGCTTCAGAATGTTTAAAAAAAAAGATGAGGCAGCTATTTCTCAGAATGAAATAACTTATTGCATTATTTTCTTTACATTATATAGCTAGTAAATATTTTAATCACTCAACTGTCATTGATTAATTTGCAATTTTCAAAGAAATACATACATAAATCTAAATCTATAGTGAACATCATTTCCTGTTTTTGACAATCCAGGTGCTTTAGAATTGTGTGGTCTTTGGAATTTTTATAATAAAAAAATGTGATCCTCTGGACTCAGAAGGTGAAGGTGAGGACGATTAAATATGCCAAAGGCTATTCCACAAACTGCCCTTTTTAAGCAGGGATATAAAACTCAACATTCAAAAAACTAAGATTATGGCATCTGGTCCATCACTTCATGGCAAATAGATGCAGAAACAATGGAAACTGTGACAGACTATTTTCTTGGGCTCCAAAATCACTGCAGATGGTGACTGCAGCCATGAAATTAAAAGACGCTTGCTCCTTGGAAGAAAAACTATGACCAACCTACCGAGCATATTAAAAAGCAGAGACATTATTTTGCCAACAATGGTCCATCTAGTCAAAGCTATGGTTTTTCCAATAGTCATGTATGGATGTGCAAGTTGTACCATAAAGAAAGCTGAGTGCCAAAGAATTGATGCTTTTGAACTGTGGCGTTGGAGAAGACTCTTGAGAGTCTCTTGGACTGAAAGATCAAACCAGTCAATCCTAAAGGCAATCAGTCCTGAATATTCTTTGGAAGGACTGATGCTGAAGCTGAAGCTCTAATACTTGGGCCACCTGATGCAAAGGACTGATTCACTGGAAAAGACTCTGATGCTGGGAAAGATTGAAGGCAGGAGGAGAAGGAGACAACAGAGGATGAGATGGTTGGATGGCATCACCAACTTGATGGACATGAGTTTGAGTAAACTCCGGGAGTTGGTGATGGACAGGGAAGCCTGGAGTGCTGTGGTCCATGGGGCTGCAGAGTCAAACACAACTGAGCGACTGAACTGATAAAACTTTTTTACTTATTGTTTTCCCTGATTCCACTTTTTCCCCTTCTATTTGCCATGAAGTGATGGGACGGCTGCTGCTGCGGCTAAGTCGCTTCAGTTGTGTCCGACTCTGTGCGACCCCATGGACCGCAGCCTACCAGGCTCCTCTGTCCATGGGATTTTCCAGGCAAGAGTACTGGAGTGGGTTGCATTGCCTTCTCCGATGGGACGGGGTGCCATGTTATTAAGACGACAAAGAGGAAAATACTTACACTAGCCACTGTTCTAATAATAAAAATCGAGTTATTAGTATTTATGGACAAAAAGAATCTAGACAGACTTACTTAAGAACCATTTAGATACATCAGACGACAGACCCACAATGAGTTACTGAAGAAAGAGGGCGGTCTTTAAATCATGATAATCTAGAATACACTGGGAGGTCAGCCCCAAATTCTCGGTGCCACCGTCAGCTAACAGGAGAGCGGGGCGGAAGAACACGGGCGACGCAATTGGATGAAGCTCTTCACGCTGGAAGTGAGGTAAGGCACGCTTCTCTTTAGCAGAGAGATTTAAAGCTTGGGATTTTAAAGCAAATATTGTGAAAACACAGATGATGAACAGCACCGACTGCTTCAGGGAGAAGACAACATACGGGGGGCGGGGGGGGATTTATTTTGTTCCCTTTTCTACCTTCAGAATTTTGAACTACATAAATGTATTTTACCCAAAATAAAAGTTAAATTTTAAGTTACACTTATCTTAAACTGAGTTATTTAAAAATCTGGAGAATCCATGAATCAAAGGACCCAACATTTTCAGCTTCAATATAGCATCTACATTTACTAAATGTGTGTTTGTTCTGTTAAAAAAATCTTAAAGGTAATTCCTCAGTATTTCAAAGGGATTAATAAACAGAGGGTTTTACCTTTAACCTGCCGTCAGCAAACATCTCAGCTACACCTGACAACAGTTGTACAAAGTGTTTTTTCTTTACAGTTTTACTCTATAAATAAATAAATAAATATATATACACATACGAATCAGTAGCATACAGAGAACAAGACAGATAGAATAAGGTTAATCTTGAATTAAAAATCCTGAGGTTGTACTTTCATAATATTTGAAAATAAAGCAATTAAGAGTCTGATCGAGTATCAAAAGTTCTTAACCTAGACAGCGTATGTTTTCTTACTAGAAGAGGCAAGAGGAATTACATGACTGAACACCTTGGTACTTGATGCAAGCCAAATGCTTTTCATATGTTGTCACATTTAAGTCTTACAATCTGGTGAGGTGGATATTATTCTTCTTTTACAAATTTAGGAAACTTGGGGGTGGTAAAAGACGCAAACCTACACCTGTCTGAGATCAAAGTCCACGTGCATCTCTGAAAATATGAAGCTAAAGGGGAAGAAACTGTTACCAACTTTTTGGATATAGTTCCCACATCATATGAGACCAGAGTGATGTTATGAGGGCGGCATATACCTGATAGGAATCTTAACTTGAGATGACCTGACTTAGCATGTGGTTTAGAAGGCAGTGCAGAGAAGGAACCAGGAGGAAACAGACAGGGAGTCCCGGCAGCACCTGTTTCTAGTTGTCCACCGAGAGCGCCTGTCCCTCTTCTTTCAGCTGCCATCACCACGGGAATCTCAGACACTGCAGTGTTACAACATGAAAACTTACTCCAAAGAGCTGACCCCCGGTTTCTCTGCTCTCCCTGCAGTCCCAGGGACTCTCTAACACCACGGTCTGAAAGCATCAGTACTTCAGTGCTCAGTCTTCTCAAGGTCCTTCTTATGGTCCAGCTCTCTCACATCCACACATGACCACTGGAAAAACCACCGCTTTGACTAGACGGACCTTTGTTGGCAAAGTGATGTCTCTGGTTTTTAATATGCTGTCTAGGTTTGTCACAGCTTTTCTTCCAAGGAGCAAGTGTCTTTTAATTTCATGGCTGCAGTCACTGTCTGCAGTGACTCTGGAGCCCAAGAAAAGAAAACCTGTCACTGATTCCACTTTTTCCCCTTCTGTTTGCCATGACATGATGGGACAGGATGCCATGATCTCATGGTTTTGAATGCTGAGTTTCAAGCCAGCTTTTTCACTCTCCTCTTTCACTTTCCTCTAGATGCTCTAGCTCCTCTTCACTTTCTGCCGTAAGAGTGGTATCATCTGCACATCTGAGGTTGCTGATATTTTTCCTGGCAATCTTGATTTCAGCTTGTGATTCCCATAAAGCTCCACAAAGGACGGTCATTAAAGCTTGAACGAGTCAGTAAGATTTTTTAAGATGACTCTGACATAAGAGTCCAGGCTTCTGTGAGGCTGGAGAGACCCCTGAGGTCCTGCGGCCTCTGCTCCGGAGCAGGGAGTGGCTGAGGAGGAAAGCGGTGACGAGACCGCGGCCACCGGGGGAGGAAAAGGGGCCGGCGAGTAGCTGCAGCAGAGGTCCTGTCACCCCCAAGGCCAGACTGCACTTCCTGCATTAAAGACGTCTGAAGTATTCATGGAGTTAATCCAGAAATTACTACTCACATCGATGCAGGAAAAATGTGTGTGAGTCTTTGACACACCAGCTCAACACCCACTCTAATAGGTACCCTGCTAAATATATTTAGGTGATGTGTAATTGAAAGAAAAATTCCCTTACCTTTCACAGAACCACCGTGGGTGTGCGTAAGAGCAGAGATTCGAATACCGTTTATTCTACTATTCAATCTACTGTCAGTTTTCTTAATTTTCTCCCTAAGCCAAAAGTATACATGTTACCAACATTTTTTTAACAGTCCCTAGAGAACACATTAAGTACAATACTAATAAAATTCCCCTCAATTTTTTTAATAATTGAAAAGAAATGTTTAGTAAAAGGTATAATGTGAGTGCAAGACCCCGCTTCGGTGTGCAGGACTGGAAACCCTGCCCCTCCAACCGAGTATGAACATGACAACAGCCTGGGTGTATTATGTGCATGTGCTTATTATCTAGAACTAAAAAAAGAAGTCCAGAGTAAAAAATAAAAAGAAACTAATGGAAAAATACTATTTATACTACATGAACGAGACAGGTCTATTATCAAATGTTGTCTTCTCTGACCAATTTCCATTACTGGAAACATTAAATTAAACCTACTTTTCTATTTGTGGCTTTCCTTTCTTCTTACTTATTGAAGATACACTTCGTTTTTCAGTTGAATGCTATGGAAAAGAACAGAAAAGTAACTGGTACCAAAGCGCGGCCATCCTCCAGGAGGCATATTCTCTTATTCTGATACAAGCCATTGAAATGACACAATCCCAGTTGAATATTCTAACACATTTTTATTTTCAATCTTTTTTGAAGTTACCTACTTGATCCACTAAAATTTGCATATTTTATGACAAATACTTAATCATGAGAAAAACACCTACTTTGTATTTTGCTTTTATTAACAAAATGGATGTGTTTTCTTTTTGTCACTAAAAAAACACAATCAAGTAACTGGTACTTGCTACAGATTTACTGGTCTCCTCATCAAGCTCAGGCTGGTAAAACACACGACTGTGTCAACTCTAAGAAGAGAAGGTGCAGGCACTGAAGCAGATGCAGAAAAACTACAATCAAATGGACCTGAAAAGCGGCCGTTAATAAGTATGACTTTAATAACACGATTTCTCAAAGTATGTTTTAGTGCTTTAGTTCATAAAAACACATCCCAATAAAGGTCCACATCTGGACCTGAGTGTTAACCAGTAACACAAATCCATTTTATAGAGAAGGTGGTTCTCCCCAGAGCTGTCCCAGGAAGCGTCGCCCCTGCACTCGTGGCGCCGTGGCGCCTGAACACGCTGGGGAGCACTCGGCTCTCTGATTACACCAATGCCCGAAAAGCGGGTACTTCCCAATCACATTTGGGAGTGCTGGGAAACTGACCCAAGAACTCATGAGGGAAGAGCCTTTTCAAAATTCGCATCTCCATAGCAAGACAGTGACCAAAATGTGAATAATTCTTTCAAAGCAAAAAATGTGGCATGCGGTGTATCCCTAGTGAAACATTTCCGGCATCATCACAATAAAATGTATTAGTATTTCTGAGTAATAAAAGTGATATAAATACACGTCTTCAGGTCCCAGAGGAGCTTAGTACATGTATACGAATTAACTTCAAAGCCTTACATTCAAATGTTCCTTCATTTCTTCTTACCAGATACACTAGCAGACCTCACCGTGCTTACGGAACTTGACTTGCATGCAGTAACACCGGCTGACCAGCATGGCAGAAGATGAAGCCACCCCCGTACCTGGTCAACTAAGGCCACACACTGCTCCTGGTGCTGAACGGTGGCACAGGCTGGCTTCCTCCAATCCACGACTCCATTCTGCTCAGCATACTGCATGGGGAGCCCGTCCACCGAGGAACAACCTGCACCAACAGTGCTAGCAAAAGAAAAGGTTCATGCTAGCGTGAAGCTCTGTCCTCAAAAATCCCACCGACTCAGCACACAATGAAGAAGCCAAGGCAACCCTTTCTTCAGTGCGTTAGTTTTTTACAGAATGCCTTGCAATAGCTCTAAGGAAAAAAGTAAACTATGAAAATAAGCCAGTACATAGCATTCTTACCTATTTATTAATTAATACCTGTCTCTGAGGAGCTTGACAAAGGCACAGTCTATCTCTGGACTCATTCCACATGGCTCACAGCTGGGGTACCAACCCCAATCTTGAGAGAATCGCTATGGACTGTGTGTGTCTACGGCAAGGGAAGGGACAGAATGATGCGACTGGGAATCAAGAGGAGCAGAGGCCACAGAGACAGACTCGAAGAGAGCCCAGAGCGCGAGTCACTGGGCACAGACTCTAAACCAACAGCGCTCAGCACTGGTCAACAGGAGCAGAGGCCACAGAGACAGACTCGAAGAGAGCCCAGAGCGCGAGTCAGTGGGCACAGACTCTGAACGAACAGCGCTCAGCACTGGTCAAGAGCTACAGGATGACAGAATTTTGGAAGAATACTGGAAAATAGAAAAAGGAATCAAATTTAAATTCTAGAACTGTAAAATAAACAGAAATTAGGAATTCAATGGATGGAAACAGATGAAAAAAATCAGAAGAGGAAATCTGGCCATGAGAAAACAGACTGGAGCGTGGCGAGGGAAAAAATGTGGCAACAAAAGACGTCAGAGCGAGCACACGGGCTGTGGTGACCAGTCTGACCCGTGAGCACCTGGGGCCACAGAGGGACAAGAGAACAGGCAGGAGCAGCACATGGAGAGAGAGAGGCTGGGCACCTCTAACACGAAGCTGCATCAAGCGTCAGCTTCAAGAGAGGGAACTCATTCAAAGAAAGCTGCAACCTCATCACAGGAGATTGCTGAAAACCAGATAACGGGGAAAGTCAAACACACAGTCCGGGTTTGGAAAAGCACCCTAACTTTCAGAGAATAACAAGCTGGAGACGATGGATACCTGCAGTCTTGAGCTCCCCCTAGAAGCAGAATCTGGGTGATGCGGTTGACACGGCCGGGCATCTGGGAAGCAGGAGCAAGGAGTGGGGCAAGTCAGACGGGAGGGGGAGAAGCCGGCCTGCAGGGCTGTCACTGCGGCCACCGCCACGAGCTGCAGAGGCTCAAGCCCCCTGGGACCCCCACAGCCACCTCCCCAGGGGCAGGAACCGGAGCTCCCCACCAGTGAGGGCGGAGCCCTGGGCAAATGAACGTCCCACTCTGAGCCGGCTGGTTCCAGGGCCACGCAGGCCCAGAGCACCCGCACGGCCCCCAGGGCAGGAGGCGACAGGCCCGCGGCGGGAGCCTGGGGAGGACAGTGGCTGTGGGAGGGGGTCGGAAGTCACACAGACAATTTTAGGTGCTTTGGGGCAGAAATCAAACCAGACTGAGAGGAGATGAAGTGAGGGACCAAAGGCCTGGAAACAGTGATCCAGGCGCTCAGAGCACTGACAGGAATAATTACCCGCCTGCAGTCCTATGTCCTATCTGAGAAATGTCTTTCAAAAGGGAAGGCGAGATGGACATTTCTTCTTGAGAAAAACAAAGTGAACTCATCACTAGCAGGCAATGATGACAGGAAATTCTCAAGTGTTCTTCAGTTAGAAGGATGCTCAGACACTCTGGAAGGAATGAAGAACAATGGAATGGTAGTGTCTAAATGAAGAAAAAAAAGGCTTCATGAGGTTTCAAAGAGAATTAAGATCCATGACAGGTACAGTCTGTAAGCGGGGAGGAGATGAGTGAAGGGACAGTGATGCAAGGTCCTCACGTGGGACGTGGTACAAGCACAACTGGCGTCAGACCTTCATAAGCTGCCAACGTAGAACAAAACCTCCAGGTGACCGCTGCAAGAACCGACAAGCAGTGTTTGCAGAACTATCGCGGCTAATACGAGAGAAAAGCAGAATTTAAAAAACACCCGAAAGCAAGGAGAGAGAGGGAAACAGAAAAGCTGATACAAATAACAAGCAAACAGTAAAATGGCAGAATGATAACTAAATCTGTCAGTAAGTAAACATGACACTCATTTAAAAACACACAAAGTCCTTCATGTTTTAGGACAGAGATACCTACTTCACAAGGGGACTTTTGCCGCTATGTTTCTTGTGGATTACGGTGTGCTGTAACACATCTAGAGTGGAGGAAAAAAACAATTTATTACACCACACCCTTCTGCAAAATCCAAACGGACGCCACAACTGATTTACGACCGTAACAGTGTTGACACACCACTTAGAGCGCTTCCAAGCTCACGGAAAATTCCTCAAAGAAACAGTTTTCCAAAGACACAGGTCAGTGACTGAACCTCCTTAAATATCCTCTCAAATACGTTCCACTTAATAGCAAGATCAAATTTGTCCAAAACTATGAAAGTTGACTATGAGCATTAAACTGCAAAACCACAACATTGAATAGCAGGCTTTTTTTTTTTTAACCATTAAAACAAATGAAGTGTCTCAAATATCAAAAATATACATATTAATAAAACCAACACCCATTTACCCACCTCCTGGATATCTCTGTATTTTCCTCTTTTTGTTAAGAAAGGAAACATCCCAGGAACAATTAAATGCTTCCCTCCATTGCATTCCAGTCCCTCCCCACTACAGACAGAGGTTAGTGGAAATAATCTGGTGCATGTCTTTAACCACCCATGTGTATATTCACAAACACAGTGGTGCTACATGTTTGAATATACTATAAATATCCTTTACTTTAACTACCACCTAGCGTGAACGTCGGAGAAGGCAATGGCACCCCACTCCAGTACTCTTGCCTGGAAAATCCCATGGACAGAGGAGCCTGGTGGGTTGCAGTCCATGGGGTCGCGAAGAGTCAGATGCGACTGAGCAACTTCACTTTCACTTTCATGCGTTGGAGAAGGAAATGGCAACCCACTCCAGTGTTCTTGCCTGGAGAATCCTAGGGACGGCGGAGCCTGGCAGGCTACCGTCTATGGGGTCGCACAGAGTCGGACACGACTGAAGTGACTTAGCAGCAGCAGCGTGAACGTGCCTCAATCTAGTCATAACTTTATTAACATTTGAAATGTCCGGGTAACATTCAGGGCTTTGCTGTTCCCCCACAGTCCTGTCCCCCGAGCCCATGGGCGACAAGTTCACAGAAGCAGAAATGCTGGGAAGCAGCATTAACCACCTCCAACTGCACGACAGCGTCGAATTTCTGCCCAAAATACTTGCACCAATTTAAATTCCCATTGACAGTGGGTGAGAATTCCCCTAACTTCATATCCTTGATAAGTCCCAAACTTGAAAATGGTTTGCCAATCTGATGGGTATGAAATCATTTCTCATTGTTTTTCATTTGCATTTTCTGGACTACTAAGGGGGCTGAACCGTTCAAGGTTCTTCTGTGAATTGCCTATTTTTATCTTTCCTATGTTGTTGACCAGACTGATCTTCTCAATGATTTTTAGAAGATTGTGTGGTCTGGTGGTAGGCTTTACCTGTGAATACCCTGCAGGTGTCTTCTGTGTGGCTTCCTGTCACATGTCAAGCTTTGACCTGGAACAGAAAGGTCTCCCCTACGGTTGTGCTGCTCTGTCTTGTCTGGAAAGCCTTCTTGTCCCAGAGTACTAACCTTTAAAAACTCAACTTTTATATTTTACATTAAGTTTATATATGTCACATATAATGTGCTATTCACTTGAAACGTTCTGTGCACGACAGAAGTAGGGATCTAATTATATAATTTTTCCCGACTGGAAAGTCAGCCAGTACTCCTTATCACACACACTTTCCCCCTTCTCTGAAATGCCACCTGTCACACTCCAAGTCCCCACATGTCTGTCTCTCAGTTCCTTGATCTGTGCCGACGGTCTGTTTACCTACCCCTGCGACAACACCGGGCAGAATGACTTATCCCAGTGAACCAACGTTTACCTTCTTCTTGACTTGACGCTTCCGAGCTGTCTTCTTTCAAGTGTTCTAATATCTTAGAGGTCTTCAGAGAGGATTGTAAGTTATCTGCGGGAAGTATTAAATATCATTAACTTTTAGGGAAACTATAATAGTGAGATAAACAAGTGTAATGATTACTTTTCTCCAACAGAAGATTGAGAGTTGAGAGTTAATGGTAAGGAGAACGTTTCCAGTAGTTAGGACTCTGAAGAAGCAAGGGGACGTGGCACAGACCCTGGGCTGGCGTGGGGGCCCTGAACCACGCAGCCAGCTCTCACCACAAAAGCCACAGGACTGGGGCAACTGGGTTCATGCCTGCCTGCCGTGTGCCCTGGTGCAAAATGAGGAGATGGACTAGACTAGTGCTTCTCAAACACTGTGTGAGTAAGGTTTTTGTTTTAGAATTTCCAGCTTTATGCTCCTTTTACGAATGACAGTACAACGTGGCAACATCAGATTGCTGCCAGCGACGCACAGCATCTCCTCTGTTCCTATTCTTCTTTCAGATGAGTGACCGGCGCTCGTGGATCAGCACTGGCCCTCGGAACACACTGTATGAGCTGGACGGCTTCTCCATGAGACAGACCAGTGGGCTTGCAGAGGTTACCATTTTAAGTCATTCAGGTGTCTAACATCTGTTTTCTCGGATGTCAAAATGTGGAATATTGCTATTTCAGGGAGGCGGGAGGAGTGTGGAACTGTCATTTCTTAAAAGTGTGTGTGTTAGTCGCTCAGTTATGTCTGACTGTACAACCCCATGGACTGTAGCCCGCCAGGCTCCTCTGTCCATGGAATTCTCCAGGCAAGAACACTGGAGTGGTTGTCATTTCATTCTCCAGGGGATCTTCCCGACCCCGGGATCAAACCTCGGTCTCCTGCACTGCAGGCGAATGGTTTACCGTCTGAGCCAATAGAGAAGCCCTTTCTTAAAGGAGTGGGTGCAAAATGAACTTTGCCAACAATATGTTCTTTGGTGAAATAACCTGAGATTTTCCATAATTTCAAAACATGTCCTTTAATACACTATTTTGATTTCACACAATTTGAGATCTTAAAAATCTACCAGCCTCTTTAGCATTGCTCATGTAATTTACAAACTGCTGAACTCTCCAGACGAGTTTTCTCTTACTTATGTGTGTACTACTCACTTGAGCACATTTTCCTAGGCAGCCTTGCTAAAATCTGAATTAAAAGTTTAACTTCAGGCTTCAATGCTTCTTTAGAATTCAGTTCAGTTGCTCAGTTGTGTCCGAGTCTTTGTGACCCCATGAATCGCAGCATGCCAGGCCTCCCTGTCCATCACCAACTCCCAGAGTCTACCAAACCCATGTCCATCGAGTCGGTGATGCCATCCAGCCATCTCATCCTCTGTCATCCCCTTCTCCTCCTGCCCCCAATCCTTCCCAGCATTAATTTAATTCTTTAGAATTAAACAGATGCTATTTATAGATATTCATTTAAAAAATCACACTTGGTTCAAGAAGAAAGCACTGACTGTTTTGATGTTACTGGCAAAATATTTGTTAGAAAAGGCAGCTGAGATAGATATGCACAAAACTAAACGCAAAGCAGACCATGATGAATGCTGAAACAGGAGGGCAAAACCAAACCACAGAAACATACGAGAAAGCTAGGAAATATCCTCGTGAGGTAGTTACTTCAGTTGGGTCCTAAGAAACAGGTGTGATGTTAACAGCCTATGACAAAAGGGTGCAAAAGAGCAAGACCCTGGAATAGGAAATGGCCAGGTGTACTGAGTGGCTGCCAAGCCTTTAAGCCTGGGAGAGGAGGCTCAAGGATGCTCATGACGGGGCCTGAGCCTCACAGCAGATGTTTAAAAGCTCTGAATAGAGGATGAACGGAAGTTCCAATACTCTGGCCACCTTCTGCGAAGAGCCGACTCATTGGAAAAGACCCTGATGCTGGGAAAGATCGAAGGCAAAAGGAGAAGGGGAGGGTGACAGAGGATGAGATGGTTAGACAGTGTCACTGAATCAATGGACATGAATTTGAGCAAACTCTAGGAGAGAGTGAAAGACAGGGGAGCCTAGTGTGCTGCAGTCCATGGTGTCACAGAGTTGGACACAACTTAACAACTGAACAACAACAAGAGGATTAACAAATTGATCCCCAAGATAATCCTGGGGCAGGTTACAATGGAGTGAGAAACTAGACTCGGAGAGGAGTGAGGCTCTGTGCAGTCTCTGTATGAAAAAAAGGCCTGGCGATGGGACTGGTGAGAAGGGTAAGAAGGAAGATGCCCTTTGTCTCGTGTGGCTTGGTCTTTAAATGACTGGATGTGAAGGGGAAATGTGAAGAGGGTAAGGCCAGAGTTTCCAGCCTGGGAGGCTGGGGAGGTCCTTATGGGAATAGGGGCAGAGGTCAGAGGTTATCCATCATCCAGGCTGCACTGGAGTGTCTCTGCAACCTGTGAGTCAGGTCTGTCAAGGGGCCTGAGGATCCAGAAGGCACACGAGTTTGAGATACTTGGCCCCTGTTTTGTGATGTGTTTTTTTCTTTTAAAATTTTCATTACAGTATAGCTGATTTAGCTGTTAGTTTTTGCTGTACAGCAAAGTGAATCAGTTATACATATACATATATCCACTCCTTCATAGATTTTTTTCACATACAGGTCATTACTGTTTTGTGACATTAGCTTTTATAAGCTACTTCCTTTAAAACTGCAGTGAAAATTCACTAAAAACTACCAATCTTTCTAATTTGTATGCTACTTGACCTTAACTAAAATGACAATCCCACATACAAGATGGCTGGTAAAGCAAGAAATTCAAGCCAGAAAAATGTCTAATTTCTACGCAGGAGCGGAGACACTTACTGAGGCTGTGTAGAGGGTCAGATGATATGGACTGAAAAAAGCTGTGTACTTTCTGACTCTGTAGAAAAGCTTGTGATGAAGTTGAAAATAGCTGCCTGCACGTAAAAAGAAAAGAGATTGGTTAATTTCATGCAATAAACCCACAAGGTAGGTGAGATGGTAAACAAACCAAGTAGCAGTTTAATTCAGGTACAAAAAATTGTTTTCCTAAGGAAGAGAATACTTGTTTGCTAATGTATTTCCCATAGGAGAAAACGAATAAAAGACTTATTTACAAGAATCTAATAAACAGGCTTATTTTCAATTTTATATAATCTAGTAATAAGGTTTCAATTCTGATCCAACATGTATTATTAACAGTCACCTTTCTGCTCAGAAAAACAACTGCAGGTTCTTTACCCTTCTTCACAGGTGTTACTTTTCACCATTTGGCTGCACCATGAAGGAACCGTCCCACTCCCTGAAAATACAGAGACTGGGAAGTTCGGGATGCGGGAGATCTGGGAACTAGAAGACGCCGCCAGGTTAATTACAAGTACTGCTGCAGACTAAGGCATGCATGGCTGATGAGTCACCTCGGTATGCATCACACCATGAGTCTAAGCTGTTATCTTTAAAAACAGCTTTCCTCGTGTTGTATTAATGTCAATAGGGGATTCCAAGTGGAGGTCTTCCCTACAAAAGGGGCAGAGTTACAGCACAGTCTGATGGAAAGTTTACTTGGGATGTGAACACCAGCTCAATCACTCACAAGCTGAGTCACCCTAAACAAGGCATGTGGCCTTTTGGCTCCAATTTCCTCTTAGGAAATATCAACATTCTTCAAGGTTATGATACTCAAATAGTACACACACATTAAACTGTCACCCTGCTCAACATACAAATCCCTTTTCATTGCTTTTGAATACTTTAAGTGCTCATTCAAAACTTTAGTTCTTAATGTCTTCCCAAGGTTTCAGACTTACCATTCCAATCAGTTATAAAGTCATCAAATACCATACCAAGAGATGACCCTTACCGACCGAAGCTGCCTTGTGCATTAGACAAAACTGCTTCTTGGAACTCAAAATGTGGAGGTAAACATTCAACAGGAAGACAAAGGGGGAAATGGAGAGATGGAAGAGAAACAGAGATGCAAAGTATGGAGCTCATCTAAATTTCCAGGTCTGAACACACTACCAAAGGCTGAGGATTAAAATCCAAAGGCATCTATCTACCCAGTTATGTTTACAAAGCAACTACTTGGTCAGAAGTACAGTCGTATCAAGTACAAGGCAGGGGCTTGTAATCAGCATACAGACTTGTCAGAATCACTGCTGCAGGGCCCCGAGAGAGCAATTACACCCAAACAGAACACAAAGTGGCCATCAACTACTCGCGCAATTAAGTAAGAAATCAGGATTACATTTTGACATGACAGACGTCATCCAACCCCAAATGCACGTTTCAGTACCATACCTTCAGCTTCCTAACCCACAGCGCAGGCAGAAGGGAACGCAGACACCAGGCCCTGTACTGGCCCCATTGCCACCTCACTGACACTCTCATTTCCTCCCTCTTTACACACTTTCCTCCCTCACACACTCATTTCCTCCCTCTTTACACACTTTCCTCCCTGACACTCTCATTTCCTCCCTCTTTACACACTTTCCTCCCTCACTGACACTCTCATTTCCTCCCTCTTTACACACTTTCCTCCCTCACACACTCATTTCCTCTCTTTACACACTTTCCTCCCTCACACACTCATTTCCTCCCTCTTTACACACTTTCCTCCCTCACACACTCATTTCCTCCCTCTTTACACACTTTCCTCCCTCACACACTCACTTCCTCTCTCTTTACACACTTTCCTCCCTCACACTCTCATTTCCTCCCTTTCGTCTTCCTGCTGCTTCACAACTGCTGTATTTCTTAATGGTATGAATGACAGTGACACTAACCCAAAACCCACAAACTGGGAATCCGTGTTCCGAATCCGATCTATGGTTTTGGGACCACAGCCTAGCCACACAAAACAATCAAAGGTGTTTTTACAGGGAAGTCTAAGAAAAAGTCACTTCTTTAATGTAACTTTTGCAGAGACGTCACCCCCATCCTCAGCCCAGGCCGGCCATGAGCAGCCTGAGGCGCGCTAGGCGCGCGCAGACCTCAGCTCAGGAGCGCGGCGCGCAGACCTCACCTCAGCACGGGCTCCAGGTCGGGGTGTCGCCGCTCCTCCCTCTTCAGCGAACCCTGATTCAGGGCTCGGAGGATGGTCTTGTCAAAAGTCTCCGAGGACAACTCCTTGGGAAGCTAGGAAAGAAAAACCGCACAGCCAGCGTCACGTCTCTCACTCACTGGCAAATACATCACAAACCAGGGGCATAAAAGGAAGCTAAGTGCCTCCTGCTCAGAAATCACCCAAAAACCTTTCCTTTTCTAGGCGGGGTCCCGGGGGCGGACCCGCAGCACTCACCCCGCTCCAGGTCACCAGGCACCCCTCCCTCTCCGCTTCTGGACACCCAAACCGAGGCGCTTCAATTAAATGGAGCATTCCCCAGAGCTCAAATAGCCTTCTGCAAAGTGTGATCTGTCTTTGTTGTTGCCAGTTCTGTGCCTCCTGTTTCACACGTGAACCTCAGGCCACGTCAGATGGCCAATGCTACACTCCCAGTGAAGAGCTGGGTGGGAACGGCCGGGCAAAACCCCGCGTTTTACAGGAACAGTCCCCACCTCAGCCCTGGCCGAGCTCAGCGTGCTAGAAGCTCTTCTTTAAAAACACTGAGGCCTGATGGATAACCATCTACAAAACCTAGCAACAATTTAGTTTTCGTAACTCTCCTCATGAGTTCTTTCATGCGTGCGGTCACACACAGTTCAAACTCTGTGTCCTAAGGACTGTGTCTGGTGCTGCGGCTACAGCACAGAGGAAGAAAGCTGCACCTGGCCTCATGGGGCTGCCTGCTGGGGGGCAGGGACAACACAGGTGCCGGACACGCTGCCGGCAAGCGGGGGTGGGGGGGCAGGGCGCGGGCCCCGGGGTGGCCACTGACACGGGGAAAGGGACTGCAAGGCCAGACCGCACTCGTGCACATTTCAGCAAACTCCAAGTGCCGTCCACCAGCCTCCACAAAAGTTAGAGTGTTAGTGAGCACAGGCTGCAAAGGGGACAGTGTTTACTCTTACATTTTGCAGATGATTTTAAAAGGAAGGTAAACAGGAAAAAAAAGACATATGGTAAACTTGAAAGGATATTTTATAATAGGAAATTTGTTCCTAGAAGTACACTATCTTGCCACTTATTTCATATAACTTGACAAGGCACTGGTCTTACCAAAAAAACCCACTATATTCAAATGTTGGCTAAAGGGGGGGTCAATAATTACTATGATTCTTAAGGATAAGTTATCTATTTGGGACTTATAATTATATATATAGATACATTTTTTTTTTAAATCTAAGGTTTTAGAGAAGTTGTGTGACTAAAAAATGAAATCTATCATGAAAAAGAACAGTCAAAGCTTAGGAAACCCAGAGGAGAGATCTTGTTGGGTGCTGGGCACACAGCCACCACCAACATACATCTCAGCAAGAAGTTAGGAATAATAAGGTTCCTTTTTTTTTTCCAATGTGGAAAGCCTTCAATTCCTTATATTGGCAATATAAAGTAAGAAAATCTATGCTTAGAATAATATGACATTTTCTACAGCTAATGTTCATGAAGAGTCATCAGCCAACCTCTATATACATGTTTTAATATTCCTGGTGTTTACTTTGGTGCTACTTTTGGATTCTGCGTATTATATCAAAATCATTTTAACAATAAAATCTATATTTTTACCTTCAGTAGAAATTCCTGTAGTTCTTGGTGGGTTTTGGTTACTGTTGTGACTGAAAGATCAGACCAATTTACCTGATTTAAAAAGAAAAAAAAAAACAACACATACTATACAGTTATTTCTTAGGCAAGAACTGACTGGAAAAAAGCCATGTGTAAAACAGATGACCTTACTTAAACTTTATCAAGATCAACAAATTAGAAATATAAAGTTAATCTGTTATCATAATTTCTTCAAAATTGTTAAAATTAACTGTATATTGACATGTTAATTAAAAATTTTAGTAACTTCTTTCAAATTGCATGGTTTTCAAAACAAGCTGTCTTCTAAAAATGTGACTACATTTTAGTAATTTTTCAGAAAGGAAAATGTCTTACATTCCTTTTGGAGAAGTTGTAGGACTCTAAAATGACACTTGGAAAGTACAGATCTAAGGCCCAAGAAAAAGAAAAATTCTATCTCCTGAAACTTATTAAATACACATTCTTAAGAGAAATACAGGGTTCACTGTCCCTCTTTGGTAGTACTGCATTGTACTTTTATGGGAATTTATAGTTTAGGAAAAGATTTCATCAACTTTATCTTAATGCTTTAGAGTCCTATTAAGGTGGATGAGGCAGATATGACTGTTTCCATTTGCAGATGGAGAAACTAAAACTCAAAAAGGCTAACTGACAGATTCAAACTGTAAGCAAGCAGAAGAGCCAGAACTAAAATCGATTACCCACCTACTTCTTGGATACTTTTAATTCAGTGGACTCAATGGTGGCCCACTAATAATTTCTACTTTACAATTATCTAAGCTGAGTAAATACTTGAACTATGTAACACATAAGCCTTACCAACTACTCACGTCACAATTAACCAAATACTTAACAATACATTCAAAATTTTACCCAGCAACCCTCAAACAAATATCCTTATTAACGGGGCACAACTTTTAAATGACTTCTAATTATTCAAATGGTCGTTGAGCAGCTACTTGTGTCAGACACTGTTCTTATGAAAGGATACGGAGGGGACAAGACAGCAAAGTCTCTGCGGGCTGAGGTCAGAGCCCAGCGCAGGAGTCAGAACGGAGCCCATGAACAGAGAGAGTTCCGTCAGTGATCAGGGCTCCAAAGACAGTGCACTGGGCACGGAGCAGGGGCTGTGAGAAGCACAGGAGACAGGTGCCAAGAATGACCTGGGGGGGGTCTTCAATCTGGTCTGGGGTCTAAGTCTGCTGGCAGATAGATGGTTCAGAGCCAGAGAACACGAAGACCTTGAGGAAGGAATGAGCTAAGAGCTCCAGCAATGAAAGGAGAGCTGGACTAGCTGAGTGAAGAGCGCAGAATGGCTGGCATCAAATGTTACAAATGTAGATGAGATGTGGAGATGAGGACTTAAAATTTGAAAACTGAGGATACTTTACAGAAGGCAGAAGCCAGTCCCAAAACTTATTCAACAAAACCAGGCAAGTCAGACACAGTGAGATGCAGAGGATGATGATTCCTGCTCTCTCGGAGATGACAGCCTTCTGGAAAGAAATACCATGTAACCCAAGTACAAGAACCTGGGAAAGGGATGATGGCAGTACACCCGGGATGAAGGAAAAGACCTTCTGCTGGAGGATCAGAAATGACCTCCAGAGGCAGGATCGCTGACGTCTGGCGGGCAGCTCCTCCAGAAGGAAGTGAGGGCCGGACGCACAGAGACGGCCTCCTCCCTGCAGCTCCAGGGCGCAGGCGGCCCCGTCTGAAGAGCAGGGCTGGACGGTGCGGCCCCGGGTCCACAGCACAGGACGCAGGCAAAGAGGAGCCGCAGGGACGGACAGTGCCGGGCTCTGTGCTCAGGCAGACAGTGTGTGACGGACAGAAGGACAGCAGCACAACCCGAGAGCAGACTAGGCAACGAGAGCCAGGAAATAGCAGCCTCGGAGCAAGAGGAGACACGCCCGAGAGAAGATGCCACGAAGGAGGACGCCTGTCATCCCGACGTTTCACAATACTGCTGAGTGTTTACTTTCACTTTCTAAAGTTTTTCTTATGTCTTAAATCTAAGGCTCTTATTTCTTTTTAATAAAACTGTTAGAGTAATCTTAATGTGATACATTTTTTTTAAAAACTAGGCAAACCATGCAGCATATACTGAAAACAGCACATTCCCTTAATTAAGACAAACACAGACATGTGTACAGCTTTTCTTAAGTTAGCAAACCTGCCATTTAGTTTTTCCAAAGATCAATTTTCATTCCTTCCAAAAGATCATTGAACACAGTGTGAGGTATCTTTTTTGGGTGAGAGTAGCTTACTTTGAAGGTGTACTCCCAATATTTGTCAGCCCTTTTTCTCTGGACTCCTTTCAACATTATCTTCTCAATGTGTACAGCTGAAAGAAAGAAAACATGCTGACTTGTTCTACCGAGACTAGATACACATTTCAGTTAATTCAACCTGACACAGCCAAACGGTTAAGCTATTTATCTTCATCTTTACTACTAGCCTTAATCATGGAATAAAACCAAAAAACCCAGAAGCACAGCAATGTGCTGTCCATCCATCAAGTAATTTCTTTCTGCGAGTATGCTGAGTGCCTGAAGTCGTTACAAGCACTCTGCTAAGCACTCAAGATAACTAGTAAGAGGTGCCTGCAGTGAAGATTGCTTATCTAGAGGAATCTTCAAAACTGCTAATTCAAATTACCACAAAGACAGCACTTTAGAGTCGTTCAGTTATTTAGGCAGATTAGGTATAAACTAAAAAATTTTTAAATGGGGGAACTCTTCAAAAGTAATAGGAAAGTGATAAAGACTTCTTTCCAATTCCGAATTTAAAAACTGTTTCCCTCAAGTGTGACCCTTAATATCATACAATGGTAACACAAACATTATAATGAATTATGATGGTTCACTGTAGTAAAACTTCTCATGATTTATTATACAATAGTGGTCATAAATTACACTGGTGGCTTAAGAACAATTACACTGAATTGAACTAGATAAGATGATCAGCTCACTCATGAAGTAAGCAAAAGTGCAAATCCCCAAAGTCCTCATTTCATACATCGTTCACTAGAAGTTACCACCTTAGGAAGTAAATTTCTTTACCAAGTGAAAAGAGCCAGTCTACTAAGCATAATATAAGGACTTAAGGAAAAAAAAATTTTGTTGCTCAGGGTATAAGTAGAAGAAATGGTCATGAAGATGATAAAGGTCACAGGGAAGAAGTTAGGAAAGTGACTCAACACAAGGTCACTGCTCAAGTCACAGGGGGCAGGAGATGGAAAAGAAAAGGGAAAGACTCACTTTGCCCTAAAGGAAGAAGCTAAAACAGGTGAAGTTAGAATATACAAAGGAACAAAAATGTGCAGGAAGAAGTAAGACTGCTATAGATCACAGAAGGTGGGCACTGAGAAAGCAGGAATCGTAAGATTACAGAAATCTGCTGGTAAACAGACATTAGGAGACACCATTACCCAAGTTTTGTGTTAACTTTCCAAGTGTCTAGTGTTTGGTGGCCTGCTTCTGGGCCAGTTTCCCTCAGTGGATGAGAACGTTGAGGATGGAGACGGAACAACCGCAGACGCCAGGTGGGGTGAGCAGCCTGCAGTGGCTCAGAACTGCTGTGCATGATGAAGGCCGGAGGAGGGGAGGGGGCCTGCTGTTTCCAAAAGCTGCTCTATTCAATTACGTGAAGGATGGTGCTATTAGATAAAAACAATGTGAACTAATCAATGTTCTGAAACATGAAGCAGCTCTACTTCTGAAAACAGGCTGAGAGAAGGGACCACAGGGGCAGTGTGGGTACAGAACATGCCTATGGCTTCAGCCTCGACTTCACATTCTTCCTGCTGTGATCTATCCGAATCGAGATGAGGAAGACAGAGGGCACAGGGTGAACAACGGCTGATAATGGGAGGCCCTGCAACTCTCAAATTAAACAACTGCAAAGCATGGACTATGGACATTTGTTTAAAAGTGAAAGACAACAGGAAGAACCATCTATAAGTACCATCTTACAGTTAATTATTACAATTTTGATGCAGTCTTTTTATTTTCTTTTTAACTATCTTAAAAAAAAAACCCAAAAAACCCACAACAGACCTCACTGTAAACCCAAACTCTGCTTCAGGTGACTGCAGACTCACTGAGCCTGGCTGAAGCAGACCATGCAGGGTCCCAGATTACTCTTCAAGGTTCAGTAATCTTGAACACAAGCAGTAATTATGTAAACGCTTTCTAAACCTTAAACATTCACACCTATTTTTCCTCTGTGAAGAAAAATGCACTACATGAAAAGGATTATTATCGAAACTAAAAGGAAACAGAATGACATCAATTCAAAGCTGTTATAACTGAGTGTGATGCTCACCACATATCCTTCACCCTTTCCAAATTTTCCCTCAGCAGGTTAACGGACCCCCAGATGTAAAGGGAAGAGAACGTGTGAACCCGTTTCTCTTCGAGGGGCAATGTCCTTTCACGCCCCCACCCAGACCTCTTGAAAACTGCATCACTGTAGGAAGCATGTGCTTGTAAGAAATCTCTCCTCTCTTACAGTGCACTTCAGTAAAATGAACTTTTTCAGCAGACCTTGAGCACATTCTACTGCTAAAGCACTGTACTAATACTTCGGGGGGAGGTTCAAGTCTTTGCCCTCCAGAAGTATGCAGCCGGATTTAAGACAAGGGACCACAAGGCAGAACCGAGTTAAGTGCGGGCTGGGACAGAGGAGTTGGAGCCCATACGCAGACTCAAGGAAGCGAGAGGCCCAGGATTTGAGCCAAACCAGGACCCACAGACTTCTGTACTCCACAAAGGAGCAAGGGGGCGAGTTAGCCAGTGTCAGCAGCACTCTGCAATCTTCTTGCGTACAGACAGTTTAAAGTTTAGGAAAAATACAACATACCTTCTCGCTGGGTTCTGTGAGGTGCCACAGTAAGTCCATCATGAGGTACTGGGGCTTGTTCTATTAAACTGGCCTCGTTACTTTGCATATAATCACCGTAAGAAGAGTCATTCTAGAGGAGAGAGGGGGCACAGGTTAATCTGCGTCTGAGACTAAGAACAATGAATGCCACAAAACTAAGCTAGATTCAAGCGATACTTTTAACAGCAGTAATTTCAACAGCAATTTTAGAGATAACATAGGTGATTATACATTAAGAGCAGAAAGGCACAGTGCCAGAGCAGGAAAGAGATAGCAATATTTATCTTCATTTAACGGCAATATTCTATCAATTATTTATTGTCCCAGTTTTTGGGGGACACACAGCATACTGCTATTCAGAATTGCCAATGATGTCAATTCCTTACCCAAGTGAACCATGATCACATATAAAAAGATGGTGCCCTTTATGCTATTCCCCAGATGTAAGGGCATCTGTATTTTTTATGTTTTTACACAATTTTTATTCACTGCTTGGTCTTAGTAGTCTAACAAGACGCTTTGTTAGGAAAAAAAATTTTTAAGGTTATCATCAACACAAATCTAAACAAGAATGTGTGTGGACAATGAATTTACTATTAATGCTAAATCATCTAATATCAACTAGGTGCTCTGCCATTAGTGAACTAGAGTACGTTTTATCCCTAGAAATGCTACTTGGAGTCATGAAGAGCTTGTCAATCTGACACATGGCTCTCAGAATTCAAACACCATCATGGATTGGGTTGGCCAAAAAAATAGCTTTATAACAGATTTATATCAGAATTCATACCTTATCCTCCCCTTCATGTTCAGAATCTCAAAACACTATTCAGACTAAAATTATCTCAGTTACAGGAGCTAATTATAATATTACAAAATCTGCAATAAATAATACACATTAATTTTTTAATTGTATAAAAAAATTGAAGTAAACAGAAGACCTTAAACTTTCCAAGAATTCTAATTTAAAATATCTTGTTCTCTAGTCTGGCCCTGCCTCCTGGGCTGTCAGTTGACAGCTCTAGTCCCAGGAGTGAGGCATCGTAACAGACACCCTTAGGAGCTCAGCTTCAGCCTCACGGCGTGCCGTCCTCTAGAAGCCCCAGGACATACAGACCGTCTACAGGGACACTTCAGACGAAGGGGAGCATCGCCCTCTTAAACCAACACCCAACGTCTGAATGGCTTTTCACCAACTTTCAATGTTACTGAATAAAAAAAGGCGGACATAGGAATTCTTCTAAGAACAAAATCATGTATTTTCCAACCCAAACCATATAATCATTTACTACAAAGTAATACAACCGCATTGGCCTAAAACTGCTATAAATACTTCAAAAATCAATATAAATAAAGCACTATAATCCTCTTAAATACTTGAGTTAATTGGAAGTTTAGCTGAATGGGTCAACCAATTCTTAAGAGTATATTCCATATTATTCATATGTGGTTCATAAATTAAAAATAACTCACCATTAGAAATAAATGAATGCAAAACTATACAAGAAAGAACAGTCTTCATTAGGGAAGTGCAAAGCAAAGCTACAATCAGATACCACTTTATACCCATCAGAAAGGCTATTATCCAAAAAACAGACAAGAAGTATTGGTGAAGATGGGGAGAAATTGGAGCCCTTGTGCCTTGCTGGTAGGAGTGTATACAGTGCAGCCACAGTAAAAGTTACTATAAAATAAAATAAAATTATCATATGATCCAGCAATTCCACTCCTAGCCATATACCCAAAAGAACGGAAAGCAGACATCCAAGCAGGTAGTTAGTACTCCAGTGTTCACTGCAGCCGAAAGGTGGACTATTCAAAAGTCCACGGATGAACAGATAAACAAAATGAGATATACGTACAACTGAGTATTACTCAGCCTTAAGAAGGCACAAAACTGACACATGAATGAATCTTGAGGGCATTATGCTAAGTGAAATAAGCCAGGCACAAAAGGGCAGATTCTGTATGATTCCACTTATATGAAGTGCCCTTGAGCAGTCAAATTCACGGAGACAGGACGGTAGTTCTAAGCAGGGGCTTCAGAGAGACGGGGATGGGAGTAGTGGCTGAATGGACACAGTCTCCGCTTGGGATAAAAGAAATGCTCCAGAGACAGATGGTGGCAATGGTTGCACAACAATGTGATTGCCGCTGAACTGTATACTCAAAAAAACGTGAAAACAGCACACTTTGTTATATATAGTAGTAAAGAACCTGCCTACTGATGCAGGAGACTTGGGTTTGAACCCTGAGTTGGGAAGATCCCCTGGGGGAGGACATGTCAACCACTCCAGTATCCTTGCCTAGAGAATCCCATGGACAGAGAAGCCTGGCAGACTGCAGTTCAAAGGGTCGCAGAGTTGGACACGACTGAAGTGACTTAGGACGCATATATATTTCACCACGATAAAAAAAATTAAAAATAGTTCTATCACATTGCCTCCATAAATGTTGTACCGAAATAGCTGTATGGAATCATTTTTAAAGTCTGAAGTTACTTTGAAGAACACAATTTAACAACCAAGTCAAAAGCCTCCTAGTTTAATAACATAGGCAGAAAAATGGAATCTGAATTTCTATTCAAGGACCGAAGTTCATCGACCCATGAAATATCTACTAATTAAGCTTTCTGCCCCTCCTCCCAACACTGAGTTCTAGCATGTATCACTGCTATACAGTCATTTAGGCTACATTTTAGAAACTAGAAAATTTTTAATTTTATTAATTTAACCAAAATTGAATCTAACGTCTCAGGAGCTAGAGCTCAGCATCACGGGGCTTCCCGGCCCAGCAGGAACTGCTGTTGGCTCTGCTGTCTCCTCTCCCCAGCACGCGTGCTTTACTGGCTGCAGGGAAAGGTGCCATCAAACCTGAGAACCACTGGTTTAACGGGATCCTGCAGGAAGGAATAGTGCCCACGTTCTCTATCAGGTTCAGATTCCCATGCCAATGCAACGCAGATGACACACCAGAATCAGCATTTTAGAAAAAGGGTCAGGACCAAGTGGAAAACGGGAGTATTTTTCTCTGCTTAGAAGAAGATGACAAAGTTTAAAAACCCTAAGCTGCAAAAATACGCGCAGGAACAAAAAGAACCCTGGTACGCATGCGCCCTTCTCCTTCCTACGGAGGTGGCTCATTTGGGTTCTGAAAGCTTCTTCTGACCTGTGGCGTGCTACTGGTTAACTCAAATCCACATGTCATGTAACATATCTCAGTTATTCTAAAAGATTGCTCAGACTTCACTTTTACACATGCAGATCCATCACAATTACTGGAGATCTCTTAAATGTGAGAAAAGTCTATGAAACAGTCAAGTTGACTGGGCAGTTCCAAAAAGACCCTTCTCTGAGAACATGTCATTAGAGCAAAGATCACGCAGGTCTCCGGTCACTTTATCCCAGCACATCTACCAATGTTCTATAC
This sequence comes from Giraffa tippelskirchi, assembly GCF_054371585.1. Lineage (NCBI taxonomy): Eukaryota > Metazoa > Chordata > Mammalia > Artiodactyla > Giraffidae > Giraffa > Giraffa tippelskirchi. The sequence continues at coordinate 71,755,840 of NC_137288.1, read as the reverse complement.
GTTTTCTCTCGTCCTTTGATGCAGACTATACATCTTAAAATACCAAGACATTCTAAGAATGGCAAAAAAAAAAAGGCAGAAATTGTTTTTATACTAAACTTACTCATGTCAAATTTTTACACTCATCAAATCAGACTGAGAATTTAACATCAGTATATGACAACAACACCCTATGAAGTTTTTGTGGTAAAGACAGCCAAAAATACTGTGCCTACTCCTCCTGCTGAAAAGTGGGTATAATTCCCCAGCCAATGGATCTTGACCGACTTCAGAGACAGGCCTAACTAGGAGAATGGGATGGAGAGACGTTCTGGAATGGCTGAGATGGGTCATAAGAAGCCTTGCCGCTGAGCCTCTGGGAACACTTGCTCTGGGACCCCTGGGCTAGCTTGTAGGAACAGTGGTTCCCCGGGGACGCTGCGCCAGAGACATGCAGAGAGAAGGAAGGCGAGAGATGCCCGCAGCCTCCAGCTGTGTGTCCAGACATTCTGTAGCAGACACAAGTCGCTCTTGCTGTTAGCTCCCTGTCTGAATTCCTGGCCCACAAAATTATGAGACATAATATTAAGAAAAAAATGGTCGTTGCTTTAAGTCATTAAGTTTGGAGGTAATCTGTTACAGTTCTACATTGTAAATTCTCTTTAAATAACCAGGGTTGTACCTTAAGTATATGCTATTATCTAAGCAAGATTCAAAGAAAGTCTTTCTTTGAATGTCAGAAAATGATTCACTATTAGAAACACGACTGGGATGTCAAATTTCATCTATTTTGGTAGAAGAGGGAAGAGGCTGAGGCGAAGTTAGAAACTATTTACTGTCTGTCTCTTCAATTGAGAGGATGTGGGGGAAAAGGCAGACATCTGTCTCATCTTTCCTCAGTGAAAACAGTGTAACCCAACCCAAAGTACAGCCCTGAATCAACCTATCGCATCTGATAAAGGCTAAGTTCTGGTGTGAGAGAAGTGTGGATGCCAAATGTATTAAAGTTATGCTGCAAAGAACAAAACCGACCCAACAGTGCAGAAGGGAGGGAGACCAGTGAGTCAGCAGCTTAGAAACAGTATGCCATGATTTCTGCTATGACTGTGGACTCCCTTCCTATGTAACTTACTGTTTAACTAGAAATGTGTGAAAAAGATGATTCAGCAAGACAAGTGTGGCAGATTCACTATGTTAAAAGTGTGGGTAAATGCACTCTAGTCACTAAAAGTGGGGGAAGGACTAAGCTATGCACCAACCAGTGTTCACACCCGGCCACTGCAGCCCACAGCCCAGACCTGCCTCCCGACGCCCTGGGTGAGCTGAGCACGGCACCTGTGTGACCGCAGCGGGAGTGGCTGGAGCTGGGTGGTCGAATAGGATGGAAGGGGGAAACCTGACTCACTGCAACTTTATGTGTTAACGCGAACTCTGAATCTATTACAAAAAACAAAAACCCAACATTAAACTTGTCGATGTCATTGTCTTCTCTAGAGAACTGAACTTGCAGGATGCACGACCGGGGAAAAACTAGCATGAAGAACGCTGATGCGGAAGCTGACCAGGGAGGCAAGGAGTGGAGGAGGAAAGAAGCAAGGGCAGCAGTTTTACGCAGGAAACAGCCTGAGGTTTTCCTTATAAAGCGCCCTTTGTGTTTCTGGGCACAGTGGTAAAGAATCCGCCTGCCAAGATAGGAGACGCAAGAGACACAAGTTTGACCCCTGGGTGGGGAAGATCCCCTGGAGGAGGAAATGGCAACCCAATCCAATGTTCTTGCCTGGGAGATCCCGTGGACAGAGGAGCCTGGTGGGGTACAGTCCGTGGGGTCGCAGAGTCGGACATGACTTAAGAGTCTGAACAACAACCAGGAGGCTGAATCAGGAACTGCTCCATCCCGGGGCTGGCAGCTCCCAGAGCTTTAAATCCCCACTTTGCCAGAATGTTTCTGGGTGAGCTGAGAAGCGCACACCCGTGGGCATGAGGCCCAAAGGACCTGGTGAGGCTGTGTCTCTCCTTCCAGCCCGTGTGTAACCGCACCGCCCTCTCCTTCACAACCCTCCCCACAGAAGACCCTGGGCTCCAGACCCTGACAGCCAATGGCACCGCAGGGACGTCTACCTGAGCCCCAGCCTCCATCCCCAGTGGGGAAGTGCTCGCCACCAAAATGCTCATAGAGCTTGCGAGGGATCCTTGACAGCAAGTGACAGAAAGGTCAGTGATGATGAGTGTCGGGAAACACTGAATCAGGCCTATGTTTAACCCCACCAAGTACAAACGGCACCTTCCCCAAACCACCGCCCCCCCAGCCTGTCAGCAGACGGCCTCTTCGCTGAGGAAGTCTTCTCCAAACACTGTAGCACTCTGGCTCACACACGACCCCACTGTTCCTCCCAGGACCACCAGACAGCTTAAAACTGTTTGATATCCAAATCAAAAATCAATTATACTGAGGAAACATCGTGTTTCTTAACTATTCCAATTTAAACATTCCTAACAAGAAACATAAAAACTCCACAGTTCTTAGGTTATAAATTGCTCACTTGAGCGGCCAAAAAGTTTTAACTTTCAGATCATAAGCAACATCACGTGTGTGCTCTGTCATGTCTGACTCTGTGACTCCATGGACTGGGCTCCTCTGTCCATAGGATTCTCCAGGCAAGAACACTGGAGTGGGTTGCCGTTTCCTTCTGGGGATCTTCCCAACCAGGGGTCAAACCTGGTCTCCTATGTCTCCTGCACTGACAGGCGGATTCTTTACCACTGTACCACCTGGGAAGCCCCATAAGCAAGGTGCTATATTTGAATTCTCCATCAGGCTGCCACCACCCCTCAAGCGAATCATAGACTGGAGAGCAGCACTAGACAGCAATAGCTACAATGACCGAAATAAGAAGACAGCCTGTAATTTGTGACTTTTTTCACCCTAACAAAACATCACCCATAGGTTTGCACCAACATGCACCACCCCTACACACAAAAGGTTAGTTAACTTAGGGAGCAGAGAACACATGACCTGATTTTGAAAGAGTAATTAATAAGCACAACTATTCAGCATTCACTCATTGAAGCTTCAGTTCAAATCTATACTGTTCCATGCTTTCTATCTAAACAAACAATTCCTTGTAATATTTCCAAAACAACTGTGCCTATCTATATTGTGCACATATACTGTATGGCTGCTAATAACAAAGTAGCTGATAATTCATCAAGACCAAGAAAAAAAAGAATCACTGCCTGATGCACTCTTACAGTGAAGTAAAGTGAAGTTGCTCAGTCGTGTCTGACTCTTTGTGACCCCATGGACAGTAGCCTACCAGGCTTTGCCATCCATGGGATCTTCCAGGCAAGAATGCTGGAGTGGGCTGTCATTTCCTTCTCCAGGGGATCTTCCCAACCCAGGGATCGAACCCGGGTCTCCTGCATTGCAGACAGATGCTTTACCGTCTGAGCCACTCTTACAGTAATTAATCATAATGGTATTTTTCAGAGCACTATTTGAAATATTCTAAGGACAGGAAATTTTGACTGAGCACTTATGATATATGCAATGCTGGCCAAAATTTCACAAAAAATGAAATGTGATACATGAGCCTTTGTGGAACTTGTAAGACTGACCTTCCCTCCTGGATTTTAAGTCAAAAATAATTCAAAGTAATTTTTTTTAAAAAAAAACAGAAAGAAAAAAAAAAATCACAGGATAAGTACCATACTTGTAACAGAGAATATACAGGCTATTGGAAGGCAGAGGCAGCAAAGACTTCCAAGATTACCACAGGGACAATTCCAAACAACAATACGCAAGAGGTGATGGCACAAGTCAGCCTTGACTGAAAGCACAGAACGTGAGGAGGAGGAGCGGGAGACGCGTGTGAGTCCCAAGACCTACTGGAGACCAGGCTCCACCCGTCACTGCGAGCAAGCGTGGTATGATGAAACACTGCTTTAGGAAGATGAGTCTGGCAGTGGTATCCAGCAGGTAAGAGGTGGGAAGGCTGAAAGGGAATCGGAGATCAAGTCCTCAAAGAGAACTGTATCAACAAAGATGAGAAAAAGGTGGATTCAGCTTATGAAGGAGAGAGGATTAAGGTTACCAAGCAAATCAGAGTGACCAGAAATGTAATGGAACCACTGAGAAAACTGGATGAGTTTGGAAGATGTCTTTTTTTTTTTTCCCCCAAACAAATCAGGGATGCCTTCTTTTCACACATATGAATGTAAACGGACAGTGAACGTTTCAGGAAGACATACAAATTCTCACCTGCTCTCACTGCAAACCAGTTTCTTTCATCTGACCTTCAAGACCCTGTGCAACCCACCCCGTGTTCTCTTCAAGCTTTTGTATTTCTGTTCATCCACTACAACCAAACTGCGCGATCCACTCCTGGAACCACCCACAGATGAACTGACCCAAGGGTTTTCATGGACACTGTTGTGTTCATCTTCACAGCAGTTCTTTGCAATAAATGGTGAGGGGATCCCTATTCTATTCAGAGCAGTCTGAAACTTGGAAAGACCAAACAACTTGCCAAAGTAATCTCAAATTATTTCTTGGATGAGCATTAAACATGTCTAATGAACTAAGACATTTCGAAGGGCATTAAACCAAGTGTTCTCTGGAGCACAGGAAGAACACAGGAAGAAGTACTACTGAGCGCCCAGCAGCTGCAGCACCTGAAGCATAAACACCCGACCAGGCACCTCCTTCTGGAGCGACTGTTTACACAGCCCAGACGAAGGCGACTGTGTGACAAAGCACTCTCTGTGAGGAACAGGAGCCCTGTGAAGACATGGTCCTCCATGATGGAAGAGAGAGTTGATAAAAGTGAAGCTCAGTCTGCTTTGAAGGGGGTGCAGGCTTTATTTGCTTTTCTTAAAAAAAACAAAAAATTAAGCTACTATTACTCAGGAAGATCAAAAACATTAAGTAGGTTTAAAAATCAGCCAATGTATAGTTTCTTTAAAAAAGTTAAGTTATTTATGGATTCCAGTCTGTTCTCTGAAATAAATGAAAAAATTGTATAACTTAAAGTGAAGTGAAAGTGAAGTCGCACAGTCGTGTCCGACTCTTTGCGATCCCATGGACCGCAGCCTACCAGGCTCCTCCATCATGGGATTTTCCAGGCAAGAGTACTGGAGTGGGTTGCCATTGCTTTCTCCGGATCTCATCCCACAGTCCTTATTAAATGTCAGTGTGAGTGTGCGTTTGTGTATGTAACCCAGTGCTCACTCTGGTAGGCCAGAAGAAAACTGCCTTGTAAGGAGGGATAGGCAACAGCTTCCTAAGATCTGAGAGTTTCTAATTTCCAAAGCAAACCTGATGAGAGGGGTTTCAGCTTTGGCCAAGGAGGTCAAGAACCTGTGACACAACTTAACAATTAAGTTAATATAACTTAAAAATTAACTTAAGTTAATATAACTTAACAGAACTGCAAAACATCTTTGAAAAGTTAATCGCTTAGTCCTGTCCGACTCTTCACAACCCTATGGACTGTAGCCCACCAGGCTCCTCTGTCCACAGAATTCTCCAGGAAAGAATACTGGAGTGGGTAGCCATTCCCTTCTCCAGGGCATCTTTCTGACCCAGGGATGGAACCCAAGTCTCCCACACTGCAGGAGGATTCTTTACCGTCTAAGCTCTTTACATTACCCTAACTAAATGTGAAAAAAATTTAAGTAGATTATGTTCGCAAGGGAATTCATGATAACCCAAATTCAAAATATGTATTTTCTCCATTCCCATCCCCAAATCCAATATGGGGAAAATACATATTTTAATGATCTGTGACCCAGAGAAATGCTTCCTTTGGGCTTATCTGTAGCTTATCAATCTTAACAACGTAAGAACTAACAAAACTGTCTGAAATGTGTCTCACACACCAGCTTAATTAAGTACCTTCCTGGAACACCAATCAATTTAGAGATATGATAATAGAGAATATTTGCTGTATTACTATAGTCTATAGTATTTGCTATACTATACCATGTAGACTTTTTATTAAGAAAAAAAAGAAAACCTATTCCTGAAAACAATTTATGTAGCTATCTGAATAGCTGCATCTTGGTGGAAAAGAAAAGGCACTGAATATCATTCTCAAAGAATTTGTGCTCAAGGCAACTTGAATCATTTTATCTCCCTAATGCAAACACTAGTAAAGTAACGCTCAAAATTCTCCAAGCCAGGCTTCAGCAATACATGAACCGTGAACTTTCAGATGTTCAAGCTGGTTTTAGAAAAGACGGAGGAACCAGAGATCAAATTGCCAACATTCACTGGATCATTGAAAAAGCAAGAATTCCAGAAAAACATCTACTTCTGCTTTATTGACTATGCCAAAGCCTTTGACTGTGTGGATCACAAGAAACTGCGGAAAATTCTAAAAGAGATGGGAATACCAGACCACCTGACCTGCCTCTTGAGAAACCTGTATGCAGGTCAGGAAGCAACAGCTAAAACTGGACAAGGAACAACAGACTGGTTCCAAATAGGAAAAGGAGTACATCAAGGCTGTATATTGTCACCCTAATTATTTAACTTATATGCAGAGTACATCATGAGAAACACTGGGCTGGATGAAGCACAAGCTGGAATCAAGATTGCCAGGAGAAATACCAATAACCTCAGATATGCAGATGACACCACCCTTATGGCAGAAAGTGAAGAAGAACTAAACAGCCTCTTGCTGAAAGTAAAAGAGGAGAGTGAAAAATTTGGCTTAAAGCTCAATATTCAGAAAACTAAGATCATGGCATCCGGTTCCATCACTTCATGGCAAATAGATGGGGAAACAGTGGAAACAGTGGCAGACTTTATTTTTTTTTGGCTCCAAAATCACTGCAGATGGTGATTGCAGCCATGAAATTAAAAGACGCTTACTCCTTAGAAGGAAAGTTATGACCAACCTAGACAGCATATTAAAAAGCAGAGACATTACTTTGTCAACAAAGGTCCGTCTAGTCAAGGCTATGGTTTTTCCAGTGGTCATGTATGGATTTGAGAGCTGGACTATAAAGAAAGCTGAGCCCTGAAGAATTGATGCTTTTGAACTGGGTGTTGGATAAGACTCTTGAGAGTCCCTTGGACTGCAAGATCCAACCAGTCCATCCTAAAGGAAATCAGTTCTGGGTGTTCTATTGGAAGGACTGATGTTGAAGCTGAAACTCCAATATTTTGGCCACCTGATGCGAAGAGCTGACTCATTTGAAAAGACCCTGATGTTGGGAAAGATTGAAGGCAGGAGAAGGGGACGACAGAGGATGAGAGGGTTGGATGGCATCACTGACTCAATGGACATGAGTTTGGGTAAGCTCCAGGAGTTGGTGATGGACAGGAAGGCCTGGCGTGCTGCGGTTCATGAGGTTGCAAAGAGTCAGACACGACTGAGTGACTGAACTGAAATGAACTGAATGCAAACACCATAACCTTAAAGAGAAGTTGTTGTTCCCATTTCACAGATAAGACTGAGGCTCGGGGATTTCAGTGGCCTGGTTAACATCACAAGGCGAGTGGTAAAGCTGGAACGTAAGCCTCCAAGTCCAGCGTCTACTAAACATAGCTCTCACTCTTCAAGGCCTTTGACATCCTTTACAACTGCAGATGGTGACTGCAGCCATAAAATTAAAAGATGCTTGCTCCTTGGGAGAAAAGCTATGACCAACCTAGACAGAATATTAAAAAGCAGAGACATTACTTTGGCAACAAAGTCTAGTCAAAGCGATGGTTTTTTCCAGTGGTCATGTATGGATGGAAGAGTTGGAAAGAAAACTGAGCGCCAAAGAACTGATGCTTTTGAGCTGCGGTGTCGGAGAAGACTCTTGAGAGTCCCTTGGGCTGCAGGGAGATCAGTCCTGAACATTCATTGGAACGACTGATGCTGAAGCTCCAATACTCTGGCTACCTGATGTGAAGAACTGACTCACTGGACAAGACCCTGATGCTGGGGAAGATTGAAGGCAGGAGGAGAAGGGGACGACAGAGGATGAGATGGTTGGATGGCATCACCAAACTGATGGATATGAGTTTGAGCAAGCTCCAGAAGTTGGTGATGGACAGGGAAGCCTGGCATGCTGCAGTCCATGGGGTCGCAAAGAGTGAGACATGACTGAGCGACTGAAGTGAAAACATAATTTTTGCCCCATCCCACAAAAGGTAAATTAAAAAATAAAAGTATATACATTACATTAGCTAATTTGCAGAGAAGTTAATGGTATAGTAACTTACAGTATGAGTGAGATTTTCCCAAATTCTCTTTGCCTCACAAAACCACCACAGAGAAAAATTAAGTAACTGGGGGAGGATACCCAATAGCTGCCATTTGCTATGAAAATAATTACTGCTTACTCGTGATCTTCTAAAAGCCTCTCCCAGAAGGCATTTATTAACTGAACCGCTTTTATTCTTCGACACAGCCAAACCAACCTAAAATCTCCTATAAAAGTCATGACTAGCTCGACTTCCTACACCCACTTCTCTTCAGCACCTTCCAAACAAGGTTCAACTTTCATTAATAATCGCTAACATTTATTGAAAATCATGTACTAGACATCATTCCACAAGTACTCATTCATTTAATCCTTGCAATCTAACATAAGTACTATTATTATCCCTCCGATAGGAGTGAAGAAAGCATTCTCAGACAGTGTCCACTGCTACAGGGACCCGAGTCACTGTAAAATCTCCCAGCAGTGGACAACAAATTAAATAAAGGTTTTATTACTGTGAGCAGAGGAGTTGTTCTTTTCAAATGTCATTTTTGGAAAGCATCTTTTTAGGGCCTCATACAGCAACAACTGACATGTGGACACTAACCTCCCCGGCCTCATCTCAGGTCAGGGCTCTGACTGGGATTGTGATTGCCACAGACACAGCCACGTGATCCAGGATAGGAGCACTTATGCTACAACTCTTTCCAAAAGAGTTTTCTTTTTTAGGTCCTAACACTACCAGTATGTTATCTGTATTATTAAAATTAGTCTCCACTAATTGTTTTGTCAAGTACAATATATCTAATTAACCTATGCTATGAAAAACTAACAATTTTGCCAAGTTTCCCTCTTAAGTATCTTCACTGATTTTTTTTGAAAGTAAAGGACACACGGTCACTTATTTTTGTGTGTGTGTGTGTGTGAGTTCAAATAACACTAAATGCTATCTGGTATAATAATGCTAACATAAATGTTCAGTTTCTATCTTTAATTCAAACATTAGCACTATTTGCCAAACAATTAACTCTTGAGAATACTTGAGGAAAACAATCTCCAGAGAAACACGGCCATGCCAACTAATGCCTGTTACCACAGTAATTTTAGTGCTTTTCATCTTTGTGTCACTAACCAGGGGCTAAACTTCCAGAAGGAGAGGATCCATTTTCATAAACAGAGGGTCTTTAGTAAGTATGCAAAGATAGGGAAGCTGGCTGTCTTTCATCTTTTCAATGAAACAGCAACAAGACTGTTAAAAATACTTGATCAAGGACTTCCCTGGTAGCATCTGACTGCCAACTCAGGGGACATGGGTTCCATCTGTGGTCCGGGAAGATCCCACACGCGGTGGAGCAACTAAGCCCACGTGCCACGACCCCTGAGCCCTCGTGCCCAGAGCGTGTGCTCTGCCCAAGAGAAGCCACCACAACGAGAAGCCCACGCACCACAACTAGAGAGCAGCCCTGCTCATGCGACTACAGAAAGCCTGCGGGGCACCAAAAACCCGGCACAGCCAAAGACACAGAAACTTAATCATCAAGTATGTCATTTAAAAACACACTCATTTTTGTTGCTAACACGCCATTTTTACCTTGTGTTCCTAATAGTAAAGGGTCCGTTTTAATACCAGCTTTTTTCACCTATGCTCTACATGCAGTACTTCATTTCATTAACATTGACCAGCATCAATCACACAAATTTCCTACAACATTGTTAGTAATTTTCACTACTACCAACTGGGCTAGTTGTTGAATTTTATGCCGGTGACTGGCAATTCACTGCAGCTGTGACGAACATGAGCTTCACCCACAAGTCTCCTAAAAGCAAGGCCAATATTTAACTTGTAATCCAATGTAACATTTACCCTGAAAACATTCAAATCATGTAGGAAAACTCTAGAAATGTTTCTTTCAAAATTAAAAATATACTTGTTAAATCTCCATTTTTCTAAAATGACCACTTAGTACGCTCTAGTAGTGTTTGTTGACCTGTCACTTTTATTGACATCGTAACCACCTTATGCCACTAAAGAAACAGTTGCTGAGCCTGGGTCAGCTTGAAAGCATACGACTAGAATTAAAATTAGCACTGAAATACAAGTTCTACCAGTAAATGTCATTAGTTTTTAAAATTTTAACGAGAAACTGCAGCATATTATGAACTGGATACAAATCCTGAAAGAGCCACGAACACTATTCTGGGCTAGTATGCTCTTACTCTAAGAGAAAATTAAAAGAAAACTAGTTTACTTCATCCATTTATTGATGGTATGGATGACATTTAAGACAGTAGAGAAACAGAATTATTCCTGGGCAATTAAAAAGTTGCAAACCCTCCGCATGGCTCTTGGCGGACCCCGGACCCCACCTCGCCCAGCGGACGCCAAAGGGAACCCCCCGCGCCCCCGCAAGGCGGCGCAGCGCACCTCCGAGGGCGGGGCCAGCGCCGGTCACGTGGGCGGCGCGCACCCGCCATCTTGCAGGGCGGGGGAGGGGCGGGGCGCAGCCCCGCGGACGCTCCCCCCCCCGACCCCCCGCCGGTCCTCGGCGGCGCGTACCCGCGCGGCCCTCGGGCGCGAGCCCCGGCGCCTCCCTGCGGACTCTGGGGTGCCCGCCCTCCTCAGGCAACGGCGGCCAAGACCGCGAGCGGCGGGGCTGAAGTGCAAAGACCCCCGCGAGCCGCCTCTCGGGGCGGCCTGGCAGCAGGAAGACCCGCAGGCACGTCCTCAGGGCCAGAAGCGGCCACGGCTGAGGGGCTCGGAGTCCCGCTGACAAGCGAAGTGCGGGGCAGCAACAGCCGAGTAAGACGGGGTGATCTGTCACGGCAACCCTCAACCACGGGAGAGGAAACGCTCACCAGGCCACCGACGTCCACAAATGGCGTTCAGCGTCACCTGTAGGCGTGTGCCCTGTGATCTACCCCCGCTCCCGCGGACGGCCACGACACAAGCACCGTCTGAGAAGTAACGATACGCTCAAACTCGCGGCAGCACGCCCAGCCTCACTGTCCACTCTTCCCGGCACTCACTGGTGGCCAGAAAAGGCCACACGCCGCGGTCAACGTAAAAATTTCACTGCTGTGCTCTGAACGCATCTCTCCGCTTGTCTAGTCACCTTACAACACTGGCAATATAAGCAAAATTTAAAGGGGGAGAAAACACTGCAGTTCAAACCAGAAGTCGGTTACCCTTGTTGGAAGGATAAGAATGGAATAATATAAACTGCTCCACTATGAGCCATTTTCATTATATCTACACTCTAAAGTTATCTTTACAATATATACAGGAGTTTTTTGGGTAAGATATGTAAGTACTGCTTCGGAGCTCAGGCTTGCTTCTCTAAACTTAATAATGGGCACATAGGATTTTTTTTGGAATTACTTAGTAAGTAGGCTGAAGAGTGCAGTATACACAGTTGCATGCTATGTAAATAGACATTGGACTATTTCATGCTCCCCCAAATTCTGGATACTAGCATTACTACGTCCCAGTTTGATAAAGTATGTCCTAAAGTGGGTTAGTCACTTCACCGAAGCCTCCTTTTTAAAAGGAGGGGCTCAGCCTAGATTATCACTAAATCCTTTCCAGCTCCCAGGTTCCTTTGATTCTATGGGTATTGAGTCCACAGAGCCATTGGAGAGATATAATGCCCAGTTTTAGTCTGAATGACAGCAGATATACAAGCTGAAATAACTTTCAAGCAAGGAGTGAAAAATATCTCGGTTTCCAATATATCATCCTGGAGCTCTCCTAAAGCTGAAAAACATGGCATCCAAATAAATACTTATTAAATAATCGTGAACCACGAAAATAAACTTACTGTACAGTTTTTAAATGAAAGCTACTTGCTCCACTGAATTGTCATACTCAAGGACTTTATATTGGGCCTAGATTATTAAATTGCTTTCGTGGCCTTATAAAATTTTCTTTCATGTTTGCGACAAGGGACTTACCTTTAGTCTCATCTACTACATTTTGGCGTTCAGTAACTTTTTAGAAACCATTTATGCCTTCAGTAAAGGCCCCACAAACATCCCTGGACCCAAACGTGCAGACACGACTCAAACCCGTTAGAAGCCGGACTGGCCGGGGATAAAGGGCACCAGAACCGCCCGAGGGGACGTTTGCCTACCCAGACAACCTGCCCGACGACCTAACTGATTTGAGCCATTTCGCACCTCTGACTTTTTTTCTGAGAACATCAAATTCTCTGAGCAAGAGCCAAAAGAGCCAACGACCCGCTTTACCTCAGGCCACCGCGAAGCGCGCCGGGAGCGCGTCTGGGGCCGCCTCCCCCGGGGGGCGAGCTGGGCCTCGGGACGCGCAGGCGGAGCGCCAGGCGGCTGGGCGGCGGCCGTCCCGGACTCCGCAGCCCTGACGGAGGTGCCGGAGCCGAAAGGTCCCGAGAGGCCGCGTCCGAGGGCCAGGCTAAGCGCCGGGCTTCCGGGGCAACCCCGGCGGGACGAGACTTCCAGAGCGTTGTTATGGCGGGTGCTCGTGTCTGTCTGTGTGTGTGCGAGGGGAGTGAGTGGGCTGAACGGCCCGGCCGAACGCACATCAGTCCCGGGGCTGGGGGCCGGGGTCGGGGTCGGCCCGGCCGGAGGGCGTCCGGGAGCCGGGCGCGGAGGCCGCGGGGACCGCCGCGCGGGCGCGGGGAGGCCGGCGCGCCTTACCTGGGCCCGGGCGCCGGCCAAGTGGCCCGGCGCCGCCTCTACGTCCTCGGGGCCCCCGCGGAGCGCGGCGCGGAGCCTCTCCAGGTGCTCCCTCAGGGTGACGCGCTGGTGGAAAGAGAAGGCCGGGTGCAGCGAGGCCATAGTGAAGAGCAGCAGCAGTTCCTCCTGGGCCCTGAGCCCCAGCCCGCCGCCCGGCCGGGGCGCGGCGCCGCCGCCTTCCTGGCTGGAGCCGTCCTTCTCGGCGTCCTCCTCCTCGCCGCCGCCGTCCTCGGAGCGCTCGTCCTCCGCGCCGCCCCGCGAGCCCTCGCCCCGGGCCGCGCGCAGGCTCCGGAGCACCGCGTCCACCTGGGGCAGGAGGCGGTGCAGGCGGCCGGCGGCCTCGCGGTTCTCCGAGCCCAGCAGCGCCAGGTAGACGATGAGGCGCGAGCGCACGGCGGGCTCTCGGAAGTCGGCCAGCGGGCCCGGGTCCGAGAGGCCGTTGGCCTTGGCCTCCGAGTCGCGCAGGTAGTGGTAGTCCTTGCGAGCCAGGTCCTCCAAGCACGAGCCGAGGAAGCGCAGCTCCAGCGGGTTGCACAGGTCCAGCAGCCCGCACATGAACTCCAGGCGCTGCGCCGAGCCCAGCACCATCCCGAACCACTCGTACACCCGCTCCTGCTCGCGCAGCACCGCCGCCGCGGGCTCCGCGCCGCCGCCCGGCATGCCCGCCCCCGCCGCCGCCCCGCCAGCAACAGGCGGCCCGAGCCCCCGGGACGGCGGCGGCGGCGGGGGGCCCCGCGGCGAGCCCGAAGGCGGCGGCGGCGGCGGCGGCGGCGGCGGCGGCGGCGGCGGGGGGCGGCAGTCGCGGCGGCGGCGCAGAGGCGCCTTCGCGCCCGGCCGCGCGTCTGCCTCGGGTTCCTCAGGCTCCGGCGGCGGCTCCGCGGGGTGCGTCGGCTTCAGCGGCAGCTTCATCCTCAGCATCCTCGGCTACGGAGGCGCGGACATGAGAGCGGGGGCGGGAGGGCGGGGCCGGGGGCGGGGCGGGGGCCGTGGCGGCGGCAGGCGGCCGTCAGGAGCGGGGCCCCTCCATGCCGCCGGGGCCGGGCCGGGCCGGGCCAGGGCGGGTCTCGGCCGGCGCGGGGGGCCGCGGGCGGTGTCTTCCCGGGCCGGGGGCGGGGCGTGCCCGCGGCGGCTCCTCCCCCCGGGCTCCGCGCCGCCTCTGGGAGCCCGGGCGCGGTCGGGAGCGAGCTAGCGAGCGTGTCCCCCGTCCGCCTCCCTCTCTCTGGTCGTCCGCGCTGGGCCTGGCCGGCGGCGCCTCAGCGGTCCCCTCACGAGCCGGTGCTGGCCGGGCGGCGGCGACAAGAGGAGGAGCAGCCGGGCGGGCGGAGACGCTTGCGGGCTCCGCGCAGGCGCCTCAGCCAATCAGCAGCCCGAACGGCTGGTTGCGTGAGTCTTCCCGCCCCCTGGGCCCGCCCCCTACGGGAGGCCACGCCCAACCGCCCTGCGGCCACCTTCCCTGCCGGCGGCTCCCGCGCGGTCCCGGCGTCTGGCGGTGACCCGGGCTCGGGGCCGGCCGTGGAGCGACCGCGCGGGGCGGCAAGGCGTGCGAGAGGCCCGCGCGGCCCACGGCGCGGGGGCCGTCGGAGGGCCCCACCTTCTCTGGGGCCCGGTGCGGCTTCTGACTCCCGACCCCGCGCCGCCGCCCGGGCGGGCCGCCGCCCCTGGCGCCCCCGGCCTCCCGTCACGGCCGCACGGGACGCGTCCCGGAGCCGGGCTCCCTCCGGAGGGGACGCACCGGCCCGACCACCGCGGGTGTCAGGAGGTCAGCGCGCGGGCCCTGTCGCAGCGGCTCCTCCGCCCCGTGTACGATCTGCGCTGCGGGCGGGCGCCTGAGTCCCGGGCGGAGGGCCCTCCCGACCCGGGCAGCCCCACGGCCCCGGGCCCAACGGTCTGTAACGGTCTTCGGGAATTATTGCCGCGACAGTTACCAAAGCCCTGCGGAGCCACCATCTTCGGGGGCCTGTCTTACTTGCCACATTTTGAATTCCTGTGCCCCTTCGAATTCTCTGTGACTCGAGGAACTGACTTTTTTAAGTTTTTGTTACGTTTTTAAGGTTGGAAGACCTCTCAGATCGCTCTCATTGTTTGTTGCTTTAAAAAAAAAAAATGAAGTCTATAATTTTAACACCCAGCTGGATCTTTTGAGGGTTAATTTTAAAAAGGTAGGACTCAAAAAAAAAAAAAACCGTTCAGGTTTTAAATTAGGAAGTCCTACTACAGCTGTGTAGTGGCAGGATGTAAAAAAACAGAATCACTTTTTCCGAAACTCTTCCTGAAAATATTTGAACATCTGTTGGTACAGCATATGCTGAGCCCTCTTTACTTTACAATTTTATGCCCTAAGAAGCTAATTTGTAATTCAATAAAAGGTTGAACTGAAGCCTGAATCAGCCTCAGTGATAAAATGGGGAGATAGTTGTTTTCAACACACTTGAGATTTTGTCAAATATATAAAAGCCATTCTTCCTGTACTTTGCTATTTCCTTGTGTTCTTTAGGTATGACCTAAAATCATCAGGAGAAAACTTTGCAGGAACATTGATCATTACAATCCTTGCCCCTTTGCTGTCAGCTCAAGTGTCTTGGAGTTTTCTGCCTTATCATTTGTGAAGCTTAGGGTGACATACTTTAGGCAACCAATAATAACCTTGCTAGATATTCAGAGGTCCATAGTGAGTCACCTGTCTAGATCCTTGGAGATGATTTTTACATGTGATCCAGGCATATGGTCTTTACATTTTCCTTGGCAACAAGAAGCCATTTGGTATGAGCTCTCCATAATACTTGATCTATAAATTTGGGTCTGAGTTCAGATTTGTAATCAGTGACGATTACTTTCATTCTTCTATCTTTGGCCCATATTAGAAAATGCAGTGACATGCACTGTGATTTAATGATTCTGGCTATCATCCATTGGCTGGACAGTTTGCTACTTATGCCCCAGTACATTGTTTCAGAGCTCTCTCCATACTGCATCTCATTAGCCCAGGCCTCAGAGTTTTGTTCCACCCTATAGTGAGTACATCTTCAGTGAAGAGTGATGTACTAGGGACTTCCCTGGGGATCCAGTGGTTAAGAATCCACCTGTCAATGCAGGGGACACAGATTCAACCCCTGGTCCGGGAAGACCCCACATGCGAGGCACAGCAACTAAACCCTCCAGCCGAAACTGCTGAGCCCATGCACTTAGCCCACGCTCCTTAGCAAGAGAAGCACCCCTCCCCGGCAATGAGAAGCACAGGTATGGCAACTACAGAGAAGCCTCTGCTGGTGCAACTAGAGAAAGTCACACACAGCAATGAGACCCAGAGCAGCCAAAAATAAAGTTTTAAAAAATAATGAAGTCGTGTATAAAAAAATAGAGTGATGTATTACAACAGGGAGGAGCCCAGATGGAAATCCCAGGATGAGGTGTAGATGTATTTATTGGAAAAAAAAAATATCCAGATAATTCTAATGTGACATCCTGGGAAGGTATTTCTCCCATCAGGGCCTACCTATTGGGAACACTTGCTCTAGATTCTCTAGCGTTTTATATTTAATTATATATATTTTTATATATATTCCCTATGTAATCATTTAGATGGGCCAAATAATATTACTGTGGTAATAGTGGTTATGTGTGTGTATCCAGATCTTTCAGAGGAATATATCCTGCAAAAGACATCTTTAAGGACACAAAGCGCTATTGTGTCTTGTCCCTAGATGATATTTAATGATATTCAATACACTTTGTTTGGGGACTTCTGTGGCAGTCCAGTGGTTAAGACACTGAGCTTCTACTGCAGTAGGCATAGGGTCAATCCCTATTTGGGGAACTAAGATCCCACATGCCACTGCTCGGTCAAAAAAACCCCAAATACTCTGATTTATTTGCCTCATTAACAATGAAAGATGACGTTACTGACATTATTGTCCAAATATTTATATGTACCCAGAAAACTGGTTTCTAGCTAAGGTTATACTTTGGATTAAGATACCAGCCCGTGGTTGAAGATTGAGAAAACTTTGCAATGCTTTTGCAATTGGTTTACTGCAAGAAATTTCACTAAAACCACAGTTAACTGGATGGTTCAAGGCAGACTGATAATGATATCAACCCCACATAAAGAATGCCTAGATACAGCCACTTCTACCTCAGATGGTATCCTGCAACAGCGAACTTGATCCATACCAAGAATGCGTTCTCTCAGTTTTTGTGACTTCTGGCTTCTTTGCCCCCGGCCCATTATGCCTTCCTGTTTCCTCCCCTGCAGTATAAATACCTTAATGTCAGTGACCGTGTCGTATTCAGTTTTCTATTTTCACATCTGGCTCACAGTAGTGGTTACTAAATGTTTGTTGAGTAAACCATGAATGGATAACGCTCCAGGAACCAAAAGTAACCACTCACAGCTCCTGGGATCACCTGAACCCCTTTCACCTCTAGCAGGGAACAGAAAACATAGGCGTCCCACCATCGCCAGGCTAGTCCTGAGATTTCTTCTAACTGAACTGGCTTAGGTTACATGTCTGCTCCTGATCAGTCCTGGAGCCAGAGAAGTTGGGGCAGCTTCTTCAGAACCATGCGGATCGCCCAAAAGAAGCCCAGGGCTGTTGGAAAGAAGGGAAACATGGATGTTGGGGAAGCCACCCAACATGAGTCCTGTGTCACTATACTCACAATCTGTTGTTTTGATCACATAAGTTGTCATGGCTTTAAGGCACCTCAAAAACAAATTTTTGTTTACTTAGGCCACATGTTTTCCTTTTGTTACATTATGCATTTATTTTAAGAGATTAAATATTAAATTGTCTTTAGAGATGACAGTTAAGCTGGTCTATAGGTCTTGCAAGCAACAGGGGTAAATCAATGACATTTGACTTAAGAGAAAAAATGAGTGCATATTTAAAAGGATAAGTTTTTGGTAAGGTTTATAAAAAATACCCAATACGACAGATTTGAGATAAAAACAAATCCTCAGTGTTGATGCTGTGACAGCTGGAAGTCCATGCCCAACACAGGGTGTATGACACCTTTTCTGGAAGACCAGCATTGGGTAGAATTCAGAGTCTCCCTGGAGTTAACGGTTCCACTTGTCAGCTTCTTAGGACCTTAGATTGACCAGGTGGCCTAAATTTTCCCACTTGTACATCAGAACTTTTGAAGAAACCCTGAAATCCAACCATCTTTGGGGCCTCTCCAGAAATAAATTTGATTCTAAAATGGCTTGGTTTGGAAAATCCTCAGGCTGCTGATTTGTGTTAGAGATTAAGGAACTGGACGACCTGAGGCACTCATGTGGTTCTTTGGTAACTTGGCAAATAGACCCTTTGCCCAATCGCTCAAAAAGGCAAGGGCTGTCCCTCCCCCAGTGAAGTCAAGTGAGAGTCACTCAGTTGTGTCTGACTCTTTCTGATCCCATGGACTACAGTCCATGGGATTCTCCAGGCCAGAATACTGGACTGGGTAGCCTTTCCCTTCTGCAGGGGATCTTCCCAACTCTGGGATCAAACCCAGGTCTTTCACATTACAGGCAGATTCTTTACCAGCTGAGCAAGGGAAGCCTAAGCATACTGGAGTGAGTAGCCTAACCCTTCTCCAGTGGATCTTCATGGCCCAGGAATCAAACCTGGGTCTTCTGCATTGCAGGCGGATTCTTTACCAACTGAGCTCTCAGGGAAGTCCCTCCCCCAACCCTACCAAAAAAGAAAAAACAAAACATTGCCTTCTTGGGACCTGTGGAAAGATAGAACTGAATTCCTGGAAGGTTGACTTGCTAGATAGTAAAATAACCTCTCCTCCAGCAGTTTTCTCTGGAATAGAATTTGCTGAATTTATGACTTTTTATAGGGTGACATCATTTTATTGGTGAGCCCACCAAGCTCCTCTGTCCACGGGATTTCCCAGGCAAGAATACTGGTGTGGGTTGCCATTTCATTCTCCAGGGGGTCTTCCTGATCTAGGGATTGAATTCGCATTTCCTGCATTGGCAGATGGGTTCTTTACCACTGAGCCACCAGGGAAGCCCTAGATGGACAGTATTGCTTTGCAACCACCAAAAGCAATAATTGATCCAGGCATTTGCACCACCACTGGCTGCAAAGTTGTTAAGAAGCAAAACATTCACAGGTCCTCAAAATAACACCTTACTTAATTAAAAGGGAGGAATGGTACTTTTCCACTGATAAATCTGATGGATGCCACCTTACCCTTGTGGTCACAGTTAGCATCACCAATAATGAGACAGTCTAACGTTGCTCCTCATGTCATGGATGTCATTGGAAGTACACACTATTTGCAGTATTCGTCCCAAATGTCTACACTGAATCTAATCATGGGGAAATGAGACAAAATCTGGACTGGGGGACATTATAGACACCACCGGGCTTCCCCGGTGGCTCAGATGGTAAAGAACCTGTCTGCAATGCAGAAGACTGGGGTTCGATCCCTAGGTCAGGGAGATCCCCTGGAGAAGGGAATGGCTACTCACTGCAGTATTCTTGGCTGGAGAATTCCATGGACAGAGGAGCCTGGCGGGCTTCAGTCCATGGGGTTGCAGAGTCTGACTTGACTGAATGACTAACACTCACTGTTCATAGAAGACACTGGCCTGAATCATCCAAAATATCGATGTCATGAAAGCAAACACAGGCAGGGTACTGCTGCATCCTAAAGAAAACTAGATAGGCTTAACAACCAAATGCAATTCATGATCTATGATTGGATCATGGGTTCAAAAAACTCTAAAAGACATTTTGGGAATAATTAGATAAATTTGAATATGGACTTCTTCTTAGATATGGTTACTGTTTCAATGTTAACTTTCTGGGGTGAGATAATGACATTGTAGTTGTATAGAAAAATGTTTTCAGTTGGTTCATGCCAAAGTACTGAAGGTGGAACTGTCATGATATCTACAACTTAATTTAAAAAATAATTGTATATAGAAAAATGAAGCAAATGTGACAAAATATCAACAATAGACAAATCGAGGTGAAGGGTATATTGGCTAACATTGTAAAATTTCACCTACTTTATTTGAAAAAAAATAACAGCAATTGCAAAATACATCCATAGGATGAGTAAACAAACAAATTTGCTAAATTTATGAATGGAGTTCAGCACACTTAAAGTTGCCTAATTAACTGGTTTTGTCAATGGGGCAAAACATTAAAGTCCCCTTAAAACTATATCTAAAATAGAATAATAAGATTTGTAAAAGGAACACAGAAACTTAACAGAGAATGGGTTTTCTGAATTTGTTACCTCCGTATGTTGACCTTTCAAAAAATTGGAGAGTGAAGCTGGTTAGAATCAACTCGAAATGGCTTGCAGAGTCATGAGGCATTCTCAGAGTGAGTCTATCAATGCGTTCTGAAGGAAGCCTGGGACACAGCCAAAGGCGAGCAAGGTCACCCTCAGACAAATATTCCTGAGTAAGTGTATAAAGCAGTCACGCCGGAACTAAACTACACAGTATCAGGAGGAAGCACAAGGAGGATGGTTTTCGGTGTGGAGTATATTATGATTGAATAATCTTAGTTAGTTAATTACGTTGTATCATCTGCCTTCTTTCAAACGTGATCTCAAAATAGGGGAAATGGGCTTCCCAGGTGGCGGTAGTGGTAAAGAATCTGCCTGCCAATGCAGGAGACATAAGAGACCAGGGTTTGATCCCTGGGTTGGGAAGATCCCCTAGACAAGGAAATGACAACCCACTCAAGTATTCTTGCCTAGAGAATCCCATGGACAGAAGAGCCTGGCGGGCTGCAGTCCGTGGGATCTCAAAGAGTCAGACACAACTGAAGTGACTTAGTACTTAGCACATGTATTTGTTAAAGCTAGTGCAGAACTTTCAATATCAGTAGCCATCGTATCCAGTAGATATGACTTTTCCATCAATAGAAAGATACTCTGTCCTGGAGAAGACTTAGTTCCTTGGGCTTTTCCCCCATCCTCACAAAAAATCTCTGAGACCAAGCAGTTCTCTCACTATAAGTCTGATAAGCAATTTTCACATGGTGATTTTGATTAACAATTCAGTTTCCCATTGATTTAGTGCTGGGAAACTGGATATCCTGGAGAATGGAGCTATAGAACTCGCTGCCAAGAAAGGAATACCCCACATTAAAATAAACAGAGTGATATTCTGGTTTACCAGTGCCTTGTAAGCTTAGTTAAAGGGGTCAATCCCCCTGAATCTTATCAATTTTAAGTAAACAAATATGATCAATTTCTTGGATTCTGGCCTAGATATGGTGACTTGAACACCCTTCTATTCTTGCCCTTTTATATAACATTAAAAAATTTACTTTAGAAACAATAGTTTAAATTTTGCTAAAATTGATGGTAAATTTCTTTAGTTCATTTTGTGTTGTTGTTATTGTTCAGTTGCTGAGTCATATTTGACTCTGTGACCCCTGGACTGCAGCACACCAGGCTCCCCCGTCCTTCCCTGTCTCTCAGAGTTTGCTCCAATTCATCCATTGACTCAGTGATGCTGTCTAACCATCTTGTCCTCTGTCATCCTCTTCTCCTCCTGCCTTCAATCCTTCCCAGCATCAGGATCCTTTCCAATGATTGGCTCTTCTCTTCATGTGATCAAAGTATTGGAGCTTCAGCTTCAACATCAGTCCTTCCAATAGATATTCAGGGTTGATTTCCTGTAGAATTGACTGGTTTGATCTTGCAGTCCAAGGGATTCTCAAGAGTTCATTTCAATACTATTCAATTAAAAACCAACCAATTTGTTTACAATGTAGAAAAATATTTGTTTTATTTTGCAATTTTCCAACTGATTATGATGGAACTATGTGGATACTAGTTAAGCAAATATAACCTAAATTAAACAGTATCCTTGCCGTATTTATCTCAGAGCATATCTGTACATCAGAACACTGGTTTTATAGTCTTACTTGAAATATTCCAAAATATTTATTTTGCTCTTAAACCTCAAGTCAAAAAAAATTTTGAATGCTAATTTGTATTTTAAATGTTCCATCAACATTTACAACTTTAAAGGTTTTTCTCATCATAAGTCTCATATCTCACTATTTAAAAAGGCATAAGAACAGTTTTATTTTACAGAAAAGTAAGCTTTTTCTGTAAAATATTCATCGTCACTTTCTCAGATTTAACTGTGCCTGTGTAAGATTAGCGAGCTTGTGGTGTATGCCATTGTTGCTGTTGAAATTTGGATAACCTACAGAACCATTTCAGTTTTATCCGATTTGGGTGATGATAATAGAAGGATTAGAAATGGTAGAAATATTTGACTATATTCTTGTTCCCTGACTTCTAACCTCTGAAGAGCCTTGGGCTGCGATTGGTGGCTCAGGCAGTCAGCCATATTGGAGGAAGTGACTGCAGGGCGCTACATTAAGATTCGCAGGCACAGCATCATGTTCTCAAAATCCCTCCCCAGCACCCTTTCTGCTTCCACAACTAGCCCTCTGGCTGCAAGTTCTCACCAGCTTTAACAGTCCAGTGGCAAGAAAGGAGACCACACTATGGGTCCACCCTAGCTCTGATCCCTCCCTGGGATAGCTCTGGCAGCATCTGCATCAGAGCTCACTTCTAGCACATCCTCCTGTGAACCTGAGCAGTGACTTTAAGGATGGAATGAGTCAAACACAGGGCTGCTGCAGTAATGTGAAGAGTTACCATGGTTATCTCCAACCGCACCTAATTCTATTGGCCAGCGTGTTCCCATCGTATTAATAATTGCTTGAAAAAGTCAGGCAGAGCAAAGGAATAACAGCCAGGAGAAAAAAATCACGTCCCCACAGCGAAGTATAATAAGTCTCTCCAAACAGAGCTACAACAACAGTAACAAAGACCATTTATTGAAATGAATATATTGAATTGTGTGCTGTTCTGCTGGGGCTTCTTCCCTGCTGGATCAGTGGTAAAGATGCCACCTTCTGAGGCAAGGGACACAGGTGCGATTCTTTGGGAAGATCCCCAGGAGAAGGAAACGGCAACTTACTCCAGTATTCTTGCCTGGAAAATCCCCATAGACAGAGGAGCCTGGCGGGCTGCAGTTCATAGGGTCGCGAAGAGTCAGACACAACGTAGTGACTAAAGATGCACTGCGCTGTTCTACTGACCACTTTATACGGAGTTTCTATTCATCTCTGTAGCATTCTTCAGGTACATGCCATTTTACAGATGAGGAAAGTGAGACTGAAAAGCTAAGCTATATTCTCTTGTTAGAAGGTGACTGAGACATGATTCAAATCCTGATTGGCCACCCAACACTGTTTTCAACCATTATAAGAGAAGAGGAACTAAAGAGCCTCTTGATGAGGGTGAAGAAGGAGAGTGAAAGAGCCAGTTTAAGACTAAATATTTCAAAAACTTGGATTATGGCATCCGCCTCCATTACTGCATGGCAAATAGAAGGGGAAAGTTGCAAGTAGTGACAGATTTCCTCTTCTTGGGCTCCAAATTCATTGCGGACAGTAACTGTAGCCATGAAATCAGAAGACGATTGCTTCTTGTCAGGAAAGCAATGACAAATCTAGACAATGTGCTGAAAAGCAGAGACATTACTCTGTCAACAAAGGTCCATGTAGTCAAGGCTGTGGTCTTCCCAGTGGTCACGTTCAGCTGTGAGAGCTGGACAGTTAAGAAGGCAGAGCACCAAAGAATTGATGCCTTTGAACTGTGGTGCTGGAGAAAGCTCCTGAGAGTCCCTCAGACAGCAAGCAGAACAAACCAGTCAATCTTAAGGGAGATCAACCCTGAATACTCACTGGAAGGACTGATGCTGAAGCTGAAGCTCCAGTATGTTGGTCATCTAATATGAATAGATGACTCATTGGAAAAGTCCCTGATGCTGGGAAAGATTGAGGGCAGAAGAAGAGGGCATCAGAGGATGAGACGGCTGGACGGCATCACTGACGCAATGAACATGAACTGGTGCAAACTCTGGGAGATGGTGAGGGACAGGGAGGCCTGGCATGCTGCAGTCCATGGGGTCGCAAAGAGTCAGACACGACTGGGTGACTGAACAACAACACCATTTAAATAATGTATAATTTACCATGTGTTCCCTTGACTATAACAGCCACACATGTTCACTGTTCAATTTTTGATTAATGAAAGAAATTGGATTAAAATTAAAACACTAAATAAGCTGTATTAATAAACACTAAATAGTATTATTAAACACTAAATAAGCTTATAGGTGACTATTATACAATTTATTTCCAATATTTTCCCGTGATTGTATGGATTTGAGTATGCACAAATACATGAGTGTATATTTGCGCAGGGTATATATATTATACACTGTGGTTCTGGGGTGCTGCATTTTTAACTTAAGACGATGTTGATTTCTTAATGTTGTTTTTGAGGTGTTCATTGCTTGTATGTGGAAATAAAATTGATTTTTGCATGTCGACCTTGTGTTCTGTACCTTCCTGACTTGTTCATTCCAGCACTCGTGTGCGCGGGCATTGTTAGAATCGGGGCACGTCAGAATCATGAATCTGAAAAAAGCCAAGTTCTATATTTCCTTTCTGATCCATATGCCTTTTTTTCCCCTTGTTTGCACTGGCTAGAATTTCTAGCACCATGTTGAATAGAAGTGGTGAGGTAGACATCCTTACCTCATTCCCACGTAAGTGGGGAAAAATTCAGGCTTTCATCATTGAGCCTGAAGTTAGTTGTGCACTTTTCACAAATGCGCTCTGATAGATTGCAGAAGTTCCTTTCTAGTCCTTGTTTGCTGAGAGTTGGGTTTGTTTGTTTGTTTGTTTCTCTCTCTCTTTTTTTTTATCATCAGTAGGTATTGGATTTTGTCCTGTGCTTTTTCTGGGTCTTTTGAGGTGATTATTTTATGTGCTTGATTCTATTGTATGGGGCATTATATTAAATGATATTTAGATCTTGAACCAATCTGGTATTCTCTGGACAAACCCCGCTTGGCCCTACTGTATCACCCTTTCTCTACGTTGCCGGGTCCTGCCCTGCGCGGGCGGCTGCCCCTCGGCCCATCCTCGGCCTGGGTAGAACCGTCTCCAAGGGGCTAAGGAAAGGGGTGGACGGGGAGCCCCCGCTAAACCGCCACAGATCCCCACTGATCTTACGGAAATCCAGCAGTTGTCTCAAATGAACTTGTCTCAGCTTTTTGTGTTTAGAGAGTATTGAGATGGTTGTTTTTGACAGTTTTGTCCAATTTCACTGCTGACTTTTGGGGAAGAGATTTGCAGTGCTTCTCCCCAGTCACTCTGGCAACGCTGCCCCTGTCTCACCACCCCGCCCCCGGTTCTCCTGCTGCTGCTGCTGCTAAGTCGCCTCAGTCGTGTCCGACTCTGTGCGACCCCATAGAAGGCAGCCCACCAGGCTCCCCCGTCCCTGGGATTCTCCAGGTAAGAATACTGGAGTGGGTTGCCAATTCCTTCTCCAGTGCATGAAAGGGAAAAGTGAAAGTGAAGTCGCTCAGTCGTGTCCGACTCTTCGCGACCCCATGGGCTGTAGCCTACCAGGCTCCTCCATCCATGGGATTTTCCAGGCAAGAGTACTGGAGTGGGGTGCCGTTGCCAGTTCTCCTACAGGGGTGCAATCTACATCCTTAACTCCTCATTCTACTTTAGTTAATGTTTCCACCTCGCACCAAATGTAGAAACCTTGTTATATATAGGTTGACTTACCACTGCTCGGGTTCATGTAAAGTTTCATTTATCTTGTAACATGCAGATTCATTTACCATTTAGAGACTGCAAACACTTCCCACCTCCTTTGCATTGTGTTATCATATATCTACATACATGTACAAACAACTTTCAGGATTTAGATTAAATAACTGTTAACCCCCTTTCACTCAAAATAGCGTAAATGCTCTTAGAGGAGAAAAAAATGTTATAACAAAACCTCTCTACCTGTGTTCTGGATCTATAAATAGTACATGTCTTTTCTTATAGTTTAAAATTCTTCAAAGAGGAAAGAAACCCTTTATACTTTAGGAGCTAGTGCCTAGAACAGCACCTCTAATTCTTTCACTGTATAAAAGGTGCAAAAGGTTATTTGGAACAAAGGTAGTGTGTGCAGACTGAGTGATCTGATCTGTGTATATTTGTAACACCTTTGCCCCTGTGCAGTCATACAGAACTGAACTGACATGTCTTTGAGAGGATCAGAATCCACCGGTTTTTTGTGACTATGTGATCACTGATCATTACTGTCCCTTAGACTGTTCAGGAAATGGTGTATTTTCCATTACAGATTGTTCTAGTTCATAGCAATTTAATTGAGGAAAAGTTTTAAGGTGTGTTTTTGTTACTTTTTTTTTTTTTTGAGGACAGTGCTATATTTTAAAATACTTTATTTTCCCTAGCCCTAAAGCTTACCTCTTGGTGAGGTGTACTGTTGATTTTACACTATTTGCGTGTTCACATGCCTGGTTATATCACACTGATCAATTTTGGAATGTTAGTTTCTAGTGATCAGAAAGCGTGCTCTTCTAAAAAACTGCCGAGAACAGGCTCGTGAGAGTTCTGCCTCACTTCCTGTCTGTGAAGCCTCTTGTCTCCTAGTCCTTCTCAATCTTAAACACTCTCAAGGACCGAGTGCAAATCTGCCCTCTTCCGGGAACCCACCCATGGCCACCCCACCTGGAAATGGTCTTTTCTCCTTCCTTCATTTATTTCTTTAGCAAATGTTTATGGAGTACCCACTCTCTCTAAGACACTGATTAAGTAATAGAAGATAAGTAAAAGTTACCTACTTCAAACAGTTTTGCACACTTGTAGATATACGCTTCTAAATCTTATTTTCTCAGTTACATTGTGAGTTACTTGGGGCTACACCCTCCATCTTATTACTTACTGCATTCCTCATAAAATTTAGCAGAGTACCTTCTATTGCGACTTCAAGGAAGGGAATTCCCCGGCGGTCTCGTGGTTAGGACCCCAGGCTCCCCCGCAGGGGTACCGGTTCAATCCCTGACTGGGGAACCAAGATGCCACAAGCTGGGCAGCACAGCCCAAAAGGGCTAAAGGGAAAGTTTAATTTGTGTGGTGAATATACTTTTAGATTTTCTTTAAAGACACTTGAGTATGCAAGACATCAATAGTTCCAATAGTTAGTTACACCGTTCATTCCACACAAAATATTCCAATACAGGTATGAAACTAAACTCAAAAGTCTTTCAAAACTCAGTCTCCTCTTCACATCTTTATAATCATTCCTACTTGGGACCCTTCCCCCCAATTATTTTCCCAGGCTCTGTAAGAATGCCGTGTGTTTAAACATGTAAATATGTGTGTTTCAACATGTAAATATAAGGCAATAAATGAACCTGGTCTCTGTCAGATTTTCATCTGGTATGTACACCTCAGTGTAGGACCCCGTAGAAACAGCACTGTCCTAGGATTTAGGACATAAACGTTCCAATCCTTCACTCTTTTCCACTTCCTCCTTTGAAAAATATAGACTAGGGGAGATATTGGGCTGAGCTAAGGTCTCTTCTAGCTCTAAAATCAGATGTGCTTCTGTGGACTGACTTCTTTGAATACAAATCAAGGGATGGAACATCAGAATTTAGTGTACAAATGTAGCCTCCATCACTTGTTAATTTTAGCCAACTGTCTCCTCATTTCCTGTTATGACAAACTTTCTTTGTAAATCCTGTTTCCCTAGTCCAGAAGGCCCTCCTCAAGGTTGCTTGACAGGGTAAACTGCTGCTACTGCTGCGAAGTCACTTCAGTCGTGTCCGACTCTGTGCGACCCCATAGACGGCAGCCCACCAGGCTCTCCCATCCCTGGGATTCTCCAGGCAAGAACACTGGAGTGGGTTGCCATTTCCTTCTCCAATGCGTGAAAGGGAAAACTGAAAGTGAAGTTGCTCAGTCATGTCCGACTCTTAGCGACTCGATGGACTGTAGCCCACCAGGCTCCTCCGTCCATGGGATTTTCCAGGCAAGAGTACTGGAGTGGGGTGCCATTGCCTTCTCCGGAGTGTAAACTACTATGATCATTTTGTAAAGCAATTTGACAATACTTATCTAGGCCTCACCATCCTTCAGTGTAAGATTACACCAGTTCCAGAGGGAAATGATTCATCGTGTCTTCCTCCTGTTCCAATCCCCCCGAGTCTCATTTTCATCCTGGACCAGGGATTGGACCTGGGCCCCCTGCCCTGGGAACTCCAAATCTTTGCCACTGGACCACCAGGGAAGTCCCTCCCCCAGTTATTTCTGTATGTAATTCTTGCCTATCCTATGGGACTTGGACCAAATTTATTTGCCACTTTATGTCTCTCTGTCACATAAATAAATTGATTAAAGCTTGATTTTTAAATTCAAATACAGTCACATTCAGTTCAGTTCAGTTGCTCAGTCGTGTCTGACTCTTTGGGACCCCATGAACTGAAGCACGCCAGGCCTCCCTGTCCATCACCAACTCCCAGAATGCACCCAAACTCATGTCCATTGACTCGGTGATGCTGCCATCCAACCATCTCATCTTCTGTTGTTCCCTTCTCCTCCTGCCCTCAATCTTTCCCAGCATCAGGGTCTTTTCCAATGAGTCAGCTCTTTGCATCAGGTGGCCAAAGTATTGGAGTCTCAGCTTCAACATCAGTCCTTCTAATGAATATTCAGGACTGATCTCCTTTAGGATGGACTGGTTGGATCTCCTTGCAGTCCAAGGGAGTCTCAAAAGTCTTCTCCGACACCACAGTTCAAAAGCATCCATTCTTTGGCACTCAGCTTTCTTCACCATCCAACTCTCACATCCATACATGACCACTGGAAAAACCATAGCCTAAGTAATGTCTCTGCTTTTTAATATGCCGTCTAGGTTGATCATAACTTTCCTTCCAAGGAGTAAGCATCTTTTAATTTCATGGCTGCAATCACCATCTGCAGTGATTTTGGAGCTCCCCAAAATAAAGTCAGCCACTGTTTCCATTGTTTCCCCATCTATTTGCCATGAAGTGATGAGTCTGGATGCCATGATCTTAGTTTTCTGAATGTTGAGCTTTAAGCCAACTTTTTCACTCTCTTCTTCCACTTTCATCAAGAGGCTCTTTAGTTCTTCTTCACTTTCTGCCATAAGGGTGGTGTTATCTGCATATCTGAGGTTTGATATTTCTCCCGGCAATCTTGATTTCAGCTTGTGCTTCTTCACATTAATGAACTGCTAAAAACCTTTCAAAGGCACAGATAAAGGACATTTTTGTAGACATTAGATGTATGGCAAACTTCTTTTAGGAATTATTTGTGTCAAACAATTTTAAGTAGTTTATTTTGCTAGGAATATTGACATCAAATGGGTTGCTTGAGTGTGTAAACTACTACAATCATTTTGTAAAGCAACTTGACAATAGGTGTCAAGAATCTTAATATTTTTTGTCCCATTTAGGACAGGTCCAAGAATGCTCTCAGATACTAAAATCTCAGAATGCCCAGTTCCCTTATATAAAATGGCATACTATTTGCCTATAACCTATGTATATCCTCTTATACCTTAAATCACCTCTGAAAAAAAAAGTGAAAGTGTTAGTTGCTCAGTCATGTCTGACTCTTTGTGACCCCATGGACTGTAGGCCACCAGGCTCCTCTGTCCATGGGATTTCCCAGACAAGAATACAGCGATTGGGTTGCCATTCTCTTCTCCAGGGGATCGTCCCGACCCAGGGATCAAACACAGGTTTCCCGCGTTGCAGGCAGATTCTTAACCATTTGGGCCGACTCTAGATCACCTCTAACACCTAATGCAATGTTGTCTGCTATGGATGCTTAGTCGCTCAGTTGTGTCCGACTCTTGCGACCTCATAGACTGTAGCCCGCCAGGCTCCTCTGTCCGTGGGATTCTCCAGGCAAGAATACTGGAGTGGGTTCCCATTTCCTTCCCCAGAGGATCTTCCCGACCCAGGAATCGAACCTGGGTCGCCTGCATTGCAGGTAGATTCTTTACCGACTGAGCTACAAGGGAAGTTGGTGGGCTACAGTCCATGGGGTCACAAAAGAGTCAGACACGACTGAGCATGCACGCACAAGTACACAGTTTATATGTAAACATGTTCATAATAGAATAATTTGTAATATTAATGTATAAAAATAAGTAAATGGATAATGCATTATATACAAATGAGAGGATATTGTGGTGGTTGTTGTTCAGTTGCTCAGTCGTGTCTGACTCTTTGCAACCCCATAGACTGCAGCACACCAGGCTCCCCTGTCCTGCACTATTTCCTGGAGTTTGCTCAGATTCATGTCCACTGAGCCAGTAAGAATATTATGTAATCAATTAAAAATGTGGTTGGTAAAATTTTCACCAACACAGACAAATGTTATAATACAATGTTAAGTGAAAAACAAAGCAGTATACATATATAAATACATATATGTGTATATATATGTAAAATATACATATGTACATTATATACAGATAAAATTTTATATGTAGCATAGTCAGAATAAGACACAAAAAAATATGAGTCAAAAAAAGAAATAGAGAGTACACCAAAATATTTAGGAGTTATCTTTCAAAGGTGAAATCAAAATTTGAATTTTTTTTCTCCTCCTCCTTTTTCCTGTTTCCCAAGTTGTCAAAATGGAGCATGTATTAATTTTGGAGAGGAAAACAAGGCATTTCCAAATATAGGGCCATCAAGGATTTAGGTTTAAAGCAGAAACTTTTTAAAGTTTAAATATCTTAGTGACTTAGTGTCTGAAGTAGGTGTGGGGGTTTCAATAGAAGTCCAATCTTTTTTTTTCCTTAAGTGCTGTCAAGTCTGAAGAACTTTCTAAGCACACGGTCACTATTTTGAGTCCTTTCCTCATACTCTGTCCCATGGAGCCCCTGGGCTGTTTGGCTTGGACAGATTTGAGGATAAGCTGTGAATGAGGGAGAGCAGAAGCGCTTTCCTCCACTTTGTGGCCAGAATACCAGCAAGTTCAGGAAGTTCTCCTTAAGTTCTTTTTCTGGCAAAGGCAGAAACCCTGGTTCATTCACCATAGACTGATTAGGGCGGCAGGGATTCTGGGCGGCCTTTTCACATCAAGGAATGTACAGGTGGGACAAGTTAAGCCATGAATGCATAGATACCAAAGCAGCTATTGGGTCAATTTATGGTATTAAAAAAGTAGATGCATTTTTCTCAGGGTTACAATAAATGTGCATGGTACTAAGCTTTAAATCTGTTGCAACTCTTTGTTTAGGAATATCTGCCACAGAATAACTGTATCTTAATTAAGTTCAAAGGCACAAAGGTACAATTATAATAAACAGGATCGGATGATACCGCGACACAGGGAAAGAGGATATTCTGAGAACAGAACTGAAACCTAAACGATAGAAAGTGAAATGAAACTGAAACTTAGCCAGCAAAACTATTTAAAAAAAAAAAGTCCTGATCTTAACAGAGTTCCAGCAGGTAATTATACATGAGCCAGTTTCACCAAAAGTAAAAAAAATAAATGTCTTAAGTTTTCCTAAGTTACATTTAGACTAAAAATGAAACTTGTCACCAGCTTGTGACCTTGCTGAAGTCACTTAACCTCTCTGAATCTCAGTTTACTCATCTGTGAAAATAGGGATAACAATTCATGCCAGCCCAGATTCAATATAGACTCTCAGGACTCTCAGACATCTCAGGATGCAATCTCAAACGAACTCTGTTCGTTTCCAAGGCAAACCATTCAATATCACAGCAATCTAAGTCTATGCCCTGACCAGTAATGCTGAAGAAGCTGAAGTTGAACAGTTCTATGAAGACCCACAAGACCTTTTAGAACTAAGACCCAAAAAAGATGTCCTTTTCATTATAGGGGACTGGAATGCAGAAGTAGGATGTCAAGAAATACCTGGAGTAACAGGCAAATTTGGCCTTGGAGTACAGAATGAAGCAGGGCAAAGGCTAATAGAGTTCTGCCAAGAGAACGCACTGGTCATAGCAAACACCCTCTTCCAACAACACAAGAGAGGACCCTACACATGGACATTACCAGATGGTCAACACCAAAATCAGATTAATTATATTCTTTGCAGCCAAAGATGCAGAAGCTCTATACAGTCAGCAAAAAGAAGACCGGGAGCTGACTATGGCTCAGATCATGAATTCCTTATTGCCAAATTCAGACTTAAATTAAAGAAAGTGGGGAAAACCACTAGACCATTCAGGTATGACCTAAATCAAATCCCTTTTGACTATACAGTGGAAGTGAGAAATAGATTCAAGGGATTAGATCTGATAGACCGAGTGCCTGATGAACTATGGACGGAGGTTCATGACATTGTACAGGAGACAGGGAGCAAAACCATCCCCAAGAAAAAAAGTGCAAAAAGGCAAAATGGTTGTCTGAGGAGGCCTTACAAATAACTGTGAAAAGAAAAGAAGTGAAAGACAAAGGAGAAAAGGAAAGATATATCCATTTGAATGCAGAGTTCCAAAGAATAACAAGGAGAGATGAGAAAGCCTTCCTCAGTGATCAATGCAAAGAAATAGAGGAAAACAATAGAATGAAAAAGACTAGAGATCTCTTCAAGAAAATTAGAGATACCAAGGGAACACGTCATGCAAAGATGCCCTCAATAAAGGACAGAAGTGGTATGGACCTAACAGAAGCAGAAGATTTTAAGAAGAGGTGGCAAGAATACACAGAACTATACAAAAAAGATCTTCATGACCCAGATAATTACAATGGTGTGGTCACTCACCTAGAGCCAGGCATCCTGGAATGTGAAGTCAAGTGGGCCTTAGAAAGCATCGTTACGAACAAAGCTAGTGGAGGTGATGGAATTCCAGCTGAGCTATTTCAAATCTTAAAAGATGATCCTGTGAAAGTGCTGCACTCAATATACCACCAAATTTGGAAAACTCAGCAGTGGCCACAGGACTGGAAAAGGTCAGTTTTCATTCCAATCCCAAAGAAAGGCAATGCCAAAGAATACTCAAACTACTGCACAATTGCACTCATCTCACACGCTAGTAAAGTAATTCTCAAAATTCTCCAAGCCAGGCTTCAGCAATACGTGAACCGAGAACTTCCAAATGTTCAAGCTGGTTTTAGAAAAGGCAGAGGAACCAGAGATCAAATTCGCAACATTCACTGGATCATCGAGAAAGCAAGAGAATTCCAGAAAAACATCTACTTCTGCTTTAATGACTATGCCAAAGCCTTTGACTGTGTGGATCACAACAAACTGTGGAAAATTCTGAAAGAGATGGGAATACCAGACCACCTGACCTGACTCCTGAGAAATCTGTATACAGGTCAGGAAGCAATAGTTAGAACTGGACAAGGAACAACAGACTGGTTCCAAATAGGAAAAGGGTTATGTCAAGGCTGTATATTGTCACCCTGCTTATTTAACATTTATGCAGAGTACATCATGAGAAATGCTGGGCTGGATGAAGCACAAGCTGGAATCAAGATTGCTGGGAGGAATATCAATAACCTCAGATATGCAGATGACACCACCCTTATGGCAGAGAGGGAAGAAGAACTAAAGAGCCTCTTGATGAAAGTGAAAGAGGAGAGTGAAAACTTTGGCTTAAAACTCAAGATTCAGAAAACTGAGATCATGGCATCTGGTCCCATCACTTCATGGCAAATAGATGGGGAAACAATGGAAACAGTGGCAGACTTTATTTTTTTTTGGCTCCAAAATCACTGCAGACGGTGATTGCAACCATGAAATTAAAAGACACTTGCTCCTTGGAAGAAAAGCTCTGATCAACCTAGACGGCATATTAAAAAGCAGAGACATTACTTTGCCAACAAAGGTCCTTCTAAACAAAGCTATGGTTTTTCCAGTGGTCATGTATGGATGTGAGAGTTTGACTATAAAGAAAGTTGAGCGCCGAAGAATTGTGGTGCTGGAGAAGACTCCTGAGAGTCCCTTGGACTACAGGGAGATCCAACCAGTCCATCCTAAGGGAAATCAACCCTGAATATTTATTGGAAGGACTGATGCTATAGCTGAAACTCCAATACTTTGGCCACCTGATGTGAAGAGCTGACTCACTGGAAAAGACCCTGATGCTGGGAAAGATTGAAGGCGGGAGGAGAAGGGGATGACAGAGGATGAGATGGTTGGATGGCATCACTGAGTCAATGGACATGAGTTTGAGCAAACTCTGGGAGCTGGTGATGGACAAGGAGGCCTGGTGTGCTGCGGTCCATGGGGTCACAGAGTCGGACACGACTGAGCGACTGAACTGACTGAGATTCAACACAGACTCTCAGGACTTGAAGAGGACTAGAGGCCACCCAGCCTGACCTCCTCCACTGGTCCAGGGCCCCAGTCACGTCTTGCCATGCCTCCTCCCAGGCCCCTCACATTCAGGGCCCATCTCTCCTGTTCCGATAGTGAGTTCTGCAGACAACTGAGATTTCTGCTGGGCTCACTGCAGGCTCAGGCAAAGTGGGTGCCCAGCAATGTGCAGGAGAGGGTGGCAGGAGGAGAAAAGCCGGGAGGACCTTACACTGATCTGGCTTCGGAATTCGGTCCTGTCGTGCCAGCTGAGCGGTCCCAGGCCGCTTGGACAGGGTACAGCATTCACTGTTGTCAGGGAGGGATCCTCTTATGGTGCTTTAGGGCCACGACGGAGCCAGAAACAGGAGCTGTGATGGGGAAGCGCCAGAGAGTGCGACCTGGGCAGACAGAACACCTGCTCAGGAATGAAGAGCCCTGTGCTTGTCTGCACGCTCTGCTGTCCCCAGCTTGAAATTCATCTTTTCACAGCAGTTTCCCTCTGCCCTGGCCTCCCCAAATGATGCAGGCAGCCCTTGGATGGCTTCCACGGTCTGCTCAGCTGAGAGCTGGGGGAGACCAAGAGGGGGACGCAGGGAGACAGGGACTCCCCGGCAGGTGTGACTTCTCCCTGAGCGCCAGGAAAGGTCGGGACAGAGCCGCCCTGTGCTGCCTGCCTCCGAGGGCGGCCTAGCGCCGAGGACTGAGCGGAGAGTCTGCAGGCCGGGGGCTCGCTCCCACGGAGGCCGCTCCACAAAGGGGCCTGGGAGAGGGGCGAGGGAGGGCCCCGCTGTTGGCAATTTTCCCCTTTATTTTATTGAAGTAAAATTCACATAATGTAAAAGTGACCATGTGAAAACATAGAGTTCAGGGACTTCCCTGGCGGTCTCAAGGTTAGGACTCTGTTTTCATTGCTGGGGGCCCTGGAGAGCTAGGATCCAACAAGCCGTGACCAATAAATAAATAAAATAAAACAAAAACATAGGGTTCAGTGGCATTTAGTCCTCTTACAGTGTTGTGCAGCCATCACCTCTATTTAGTTTCATCACCTCACCCTGTGCCCATTAAACAGTCAGTCAATATCCCCACCCCACGGCAACCACTAATTCGCTTCCTGTCTCTATGGATTTACCTCTTCTGGACATATGGTATAAGTGGAAGCATAAACTATGTGACCTTTAGTGTCTGGCTTCTTTCACTTAGCATCATGTTTTAGGGACTCATCCACATTGTGAAACTTGCTCAGTCGTGTCTGACTCTTTGCAACCCCATGGACTATACAATGCATGGAACTCTCCAGGCCAGAATACTGGAGTGGGTAGCCATGCCCTCCTGTAGGGGATCTTCCCAACCCAGGTATCGAACGCAGGTCTCCCGCGTTGCAGGCAGATTCTCTACCAGCTGAGCCACCAGGGAAGCCCAAGAACACTGGAGTGGGTAGCCTATCCCTTCTCCAGCAGATCTGCCCAACCCAGGAATCGAGCCGGGGTCTCCAGCATTACAGGCGGATTCTTTACCAACTGAGCTATGCGGCAGATAGCACTGTAGCATTTGGGTGAATTATATACCCTGTATGGATATACCACATTTGTTTATCCATTCATTTTCTGAGGGACACGGTAGGGGTTTCCATCATTTGGCTATTGTGAACAGTGCAGTCATGAACATTCATGTACATGTATTTGTTGGAGTGCCTATTTTCAGTTCTAGGATACTGGATCCTATGTTAATTCTATGCATTTAACTTTCTGAGGAACTGCCAAACTGTTTCCAACAGCGGCTGCACCATTTTACATTCTTATCATCAGGGAATGAGGGTTCCAATTTCTCCACATCTTTGCCAACACTTGCTATTGTTTGTTTATTTTGTTTTTTCTAATGGTAGCCATCTTTCTGGGTGTGAAGTACATCTCATTGTGGTTTTGATTTACATTTCCTTAATGACTAATGATGTTGAGCATCTTTCCATGTGTTTGTTGGTTTTTTATATATCTTTGGAGAAATGTCTATTCAAAGTTTTTGCCCATTTTAAAATTTAGCTGTTTGTATTTCTATTGTTGAGTTCTAACAGTTCTTTATACATTCTGGATGCAGTGTCTTACCTGATACATGTTTTTTAATATTTTCTTCTATTGTGTACAGTCTTTTAACTTTCCTGATTTCCCTTTGATACACAAATATTTCTTAATTTTTATGAAGTTCATTTTGTTTTATCTTTTGTTGCTTGTACTTTTTTATGTAATTTCGAAGAATCCATTGCCAAATCTGGGGTCAGGAAGTGAAAGAAAGTGAAAGTGTTAGTCTCTCAGTCATGTCTGACTCTTTGCAACCCCATGGACTATAGCCTGCCAGGCTCCTCTGTCCATGGGATTCTCCAGGCAAGAATACTGGAGTGGGCTGCCTTTCCCTTTTCCAGGGAATCTTCCTGACCCAGGGACTGAGCCCTGGTCTCCCCCATTGTGGGCAGATTCCCATCCGAGCCACCAGGGAGGCCAGGAAGATCTATCCCTATATTTCCTTCTAAGAATTTTATAGTTTTAGCTTCTAAGTTTAGGTCTTTGATCCATATTAGTTAATTCTTGTATATGCCGTAAAATAGAAGTCCAACTCATTCTTTTGCTTGCAGATATCCATTTGTCCCAATATCATATGTTGAAAGCTTATTCTTTCCAATTTTTTTTGTCCTGACATCCTTGCCAATTAGCCCTAGATATATGGGTTTAATTCTGGACTCTCACTTCTACTCCTTTGATCTAAATGTCTTATTGTCTTTAATTGCTGTGGATAAGTATGCATATGAATGCACAGCACTAAGTCATGGTAATGTATCAGTAAATTCTGGCCAAAGATCAGATGTATGTAGCACTTGGTAAATTTGATAAAAGAGTAGGGCTGTTAACTTTAAGATACTGCAAACACAATCGCTGAGACAGCAATTTAGAGACCTTTGCAAGAGCTTCAAATAAATACATGAAAAGACAACCTGAGAAGACTTACTTGGAAGGCCTGACCCAGAAGCGAGGGTGCTTATCTTGGTGGTTGAACTCATCCTACAAATATTTACATGTAAACATCTTACAGAAGGTCACATCCATCAAGGACACTGGAAACAATTTGGAACCTGGTGCTCCATATACTAAAACCAGGAAGAAGTAATGACGTGATCGCTTGCAGCTGTTTTTAAGTCTCCCCCTCTTTTCAGTTGACTAACATCACAGTTAGCTTTTCTCTCTCTTTGGACAGAGTGGTGAAGCTTTCTGGTTGTAAATTTAGTTCCAACAAATTCAGTGAAATGGTCTAGTTTATTGTTTCTTAGTTAGATGTTAACAAAATTAACAATAATTATTAATTATATTTTATGACCATGAGTGCGTATTATTTATATAACTATAATACACTATGTATATAAGTAACTTATTAATATTTATTGTTAATCATAATTATTAGTAATATTTAATTGGAAGGACTGATGCTGAAGCTGAAGCTCCAATACTTTGACCACCTAATGCAAAGAACCGACTCATTGGAAAAGACCCTGGTGCTGGAAAAGATTGAAGGCGGGAGGAGAAGGGAATGATAGAGAGCGAGATGGTTGGATGGCATCACCGACTCAATGGACGTGAGTTTGAGTAAACCCCGGGAGATGGTGAAGGACAGGGAAACCTGGAGTGCTGCAGTCCATGCGGTTGCACAGAGTCGGACACGGCTGAGCAACTGAACAACAACAATACTTACTTAAGAAAAATTCTTTGAGTTAACAATTCATTGATTGCTTCCCTGGAGTAGCATGTGAGATGAGGATATTTGTTCATCTGTTTAACAAACATGGGTGGGACAGGAACAGGCCCTGAATTCCTGAAGCTGCCATAAAGGGCAAGGTAGCAGAGGCTGAAAAATGTTTCCAGGATCCCCCAGCCCGGTCCCATTGCAGGGCTCTGACCTTACCATCTACCCAAGCCCACAGGTACACATTCCCCTGAGCCTTTCAGCTTAGCCAAGACATACAGGTGGTTTTCCTGTGAAATCTCACTGGGATGCTAAGGAAAATCCCCAAAGCAAGAGAACAAAAGAGACAAAGAAACAACCAAAGTAGAGAAATAGACATGGATCATTTATCTTTGGGAACAAGAGTTCAGTCTTACCTGTCAGGCCCTCCTCCAGGGGATCTTCCCCACCCAGGGATCAACTCCCGTTTCCTGCATTGGCAGGCGGGTTCTTTACAACTAGTATCACCTGGTAAGCCCTTTACCAAGAGAACCTTCCCCAAACCCTGTTTTCCACACAACATCCCCAATATTCCCAGCAAACCTCTCCCTTTGGTTGCCAAGATTCTTAAGAAGGTTCTCCAGGGGAGACATAGGGCTTCCCTAGTGGCTCAGACAGTAAAGAATCTGCCTGTAATGCGGAAGACCCGGGTTCCATGGGTCCTCAAGTTCTCCTGGAGGAGAGCATGGCAAGCCTCTCCTGTACTCTTTCCTGGAGAATCCCATGGACAAGGGAGCCTGGTGGGCTACAGTCCATGGGGCTGCAAAAAGTCAGACATGACTGAAGCGACTTAACATGGATGCAGAAGAGAGACATAGGAGGTTTTCTGGGCCTCAGCAGGCTACTGGAGATAGGCTTCAGAACCTTTGGACTATCTCTCGGGGTCATTCAGTTCAGTTCAGTTCAGTCGCTCAGTCATGTCTGACTCTTTGCCACCCCATGTATTGCAGCACGCCAGGCCTCCCTGTCCATCACCAACTCCCGGAGTCTACTCAAACTCATGTCCATTGAGTTGGTGATGCCATCCAGCCATCTCATCCTCTGTCGTCCCCTTCTCCTCCTGCCTTCAATCTTTCCCAGCATCAGGGGCTTTTCAAATGAGTCAGCTCTTTGCATCACGTGGCCAAAATATTGGAGTTTCAGCTTCAACATCAGTCCTTCCAATGAACACCGAGGACTGATTTCCCTTAGGATGGACTGGTTGGATCCCCTTGCAGTCCAAGGGACTCTCAAGAGTCTTCTCCAGCACCACAGTTCAAAAGCATCAATTTTTCTGTGCTCAGCTTTCTTTATAGTCCAACTCTCACATCCATACATGGCTACTGGAAAAACCATAACTTTGACTAGACAGACCTTTGTCGACAAAGTAATGTCTCTGCTTTTTAATATGCTGTCTAGGTTGGTCATAACTTTCCTTCCAAACTTGGGAATAAACTGCCCTCCAGCCCTCCATTCATCCCTAACCTTTGCAGGGTGACAGTATGAAGAGAGGCCCGCATACCATGTCTATAAATCCAGATATAAGTCAAGCTAACATACTGTTAAATGGCATTCATATCCTCCTTCCTTGATAAATGTAACTTCACAATGACACAGAAGGCAAGGTTCCAGTTTAGAATCCCTCTGCCTCTGCCCAGGGGCCCACCCTGTCACTCTTGTCTGACTCCAGGAAGGACCTTTCATGTATGTGAGTGGACACTTCAGCCAACATGTCTAAGTTCTGTGTTAATTTCTTACAACTGCATTTACATCTACAATTATCTCAGTAAAAATTTTTTAAAATATTACTTGGCTGCCTTATATATAAAGGTTGGGAAAAGAGTATGTCAAGGCTGTGTATTGTCACCCTGATTATTTAACTTATATGCAGAGTACATCATGAGAAATGCTGGGCTGGAAGAAACACGAGCTGGAATCAAGATTGCTGGGAGAAATATCAATAGCCTCAGATATGCAGATGACACCACCCTTATGGCAGAAAGTGAAGAAGAACTAAAGAGCCTCTTGATGAAAGTGAAAGAGGAGAGTGAAAAAGTTGGCTTAAAGCTCAACATTCAGAAAACTAAGATCGTGGAATCCGGTCCTGTCACTTCATGGCAGATAGATGGGGAAACAGTGGAAACAGTGGCTGACTTTATTTTTCTGGGCTCCAAAATCACTGCTGATGGTGATTGCAACCATGAAATTAAAAGACGCTTACTCCTTGGAAGGAAAGCTATGACCAACCTAGGCAGCATATTAAAAAGCAGAGACATTACTTTGCCAACAAAGGTCTGTCTAGCCAAAGCTATGGTTTTTCCAGTGGTCATGTATGATGTGAGAGTTGGACCATAAATAAAGCTGAGTGCTGAAGAATTGATGCTTTTGAACTGTGGTGTTGGAGAAGACTCTTGAGAGTCCCTTGGACTGCAAGGAGATCCAACCAGTCCATCCTAAAGGAGATCAGTCCTAATCGTTCATTGGAAGGACTGATGCTGAAGCTGAAACTCCAATATTTTGTCCACCTGATGCGAAGAACTGACTCATGGGAGAAGACCCTGATGCCGGGAAAGATTGAAGGCAGGAGAAGAAGGAGACAACAGAGGATGAGATGGCTGGATGGCATCAGCGATTCAACAGACATGAGTTTGAGTAAACTCTGGGAGTTGGTGATGGACAGGGAGGCCAGGCCTGCTGCAGTCCATGGGGTCACAAAATGTTGGACACGACTGAGCGGCTGAACTGAAACTGAATCGTGGCTGCCTTGGATGTTGGTTTCGTCAGGTGGATCCTCCACTGTGGCCCACAGGCTCTCTAGTTGTGGCACGCGAGCTTATTTGCATTATCTTTCTTACACTAGATGGTAAGCACGCCTATAGTTTGCTTTGGAGGGAGACACTGTCTCTACCTTTTGAAGGTGTTCTCCTCACAAACATCCTAGAAACGACAGTCCAGGCAAAGGGCCGCCAGAGGGTCTACTCCCAAGATGTGCAGAAACACAAGAGACCACGGAGGATGGGCCCCCAGAAACGGCAACTCAGGACATCATTTGCTTGGGCCCCAGACTGAAAAAGAAAGCAGCTTTCCAACGTTGTTGGGATCCACGGCACATGCGATCTTAGTTCCCCGACCAGGGATCGAACCCACGTCTCCTGCATTGCAAGGTAGATTCTTTACCACTGGACCACCAGGGAAGTCCCTCATAAAACGTCAATTAAAAAACAAACTGTGTGTGTGTGTGTGTGTGTGTGTGTGTGTGTGTGTGTGTATACCCGTGTGCTGTATGACCCATACACTCAAACTAGTGGGGCTCCGTGCTGGGCTGTCTGCTCTCAGGGGCCCCCTCTGGTCACCTTCAGCCTGGCCCCCCTCATAGAACAAGGAGCCCCCAGGTCTTGCCGAGGGCCGCCCTGTGCTTCCCCTTCCAAACCAGGCCTTGGAATCCCCGGCTCAAACAGCCTCCAGTCCACTCCCGAGGCCGCCACGGCCTTGCCCTTTTCCCATCCTCCCAGGTAAAGCGTTCGGCTTTGTCTGTGTGCACTGCTAGCCCACGGGCAGCCCCGGGGGCACTGTCTGTGGGGAAAATGAGCAGAGCTCGATCTGGAAAGGGAAGGTTGAGCATGTTGTAACCACCCATGGCCGAGACCGGTGTGGGGAAGGGAAGGCGGGCACACGGTTG
Organism: Giraffa tippelskirchi; assembly: GCF_054371585.1. Taxonomy (NCBI): domain Eukaryota; kingdom Metazoa; phylum Chordata; class Mammalia; order Artiodactyla; family Giraffidae; genus Giraffa; species Giraffa tippelskirchi. The sequence continues at coordinate 71,714,340 of NC_137288.1, read as the reverse complement.
TCTTCCCGTTTTCCTCATAAGATTCTGGAAAGGAGCCACAGATGGAACAAAATGTAGCATTTTGTTCCATCTGTGGCTCCTACTTTCTCTCCCCTATTCTGAGTATGGGCAATGAGTGTTTCTCTCTCCCTAATGGTAGCCTTGTAACAATTTGTGGCAGTATTTTTGTATGCTTATGAGCTTTGTACCAACTAGATTCTTCATATATACTTGTGATTAACAGGTCAAATTGAAAAGCACACAGTATTGGTAAGTCTAACTTGAAGAGACAGAAGATACACTGCATCTGACAAGTATGTCAGGTGACCTAAATCTCAGAGATCCCTTTTTTTCATGTCCTAGTCAGGTAGAGTTGCTTCAGTTTCTCTAGCCAGTTTCAGTTAGTAAACTTGATAACTTAGCTGCTACCAAGTTCAGAAAATGTATTGTGTATCTCAGAAGAACCAGAAGGTTACTTTTCTGCTCTGTCCCCTCTCCTTCACAATTTAAGTTCCTCAAGAGCTGTGATCACTTGATACATTTTATCAGTTCTTTTTACTGCTTACAAATGGCCCAGTCTTCAGGGAACATCTTTAGGAATACATAATGCTCCTTGGTCTTTATCAGCCTACTGAATGTGTTCTATAATCTCTGTCATCTAAAAGGCCTATGGATAGGCTTCAGGGGTCTGTAACTCTTACCATATATTGATATATTCTCAGGGAGGTCTCTTACAGAACCACTGACATGGATCATCTGTCAGGCTTCATTTTCACCTTTAAAGGCTTTGCTTAAAATGCAAATTTCCTCTCCAACGCCATCACAAATCTCTACTGTTTTTTTCAAAACCCACAGGTAGTTTTTTGTTTGGCTTCCCAGAAATGATTTTAACAAAGGAAGATCTGGCTAGACTTGGAATCAGAGACCTTCATCATAGTGTTATCTACAGAACAACAAAAAACTATACCTATCTAAAATATCCGATAACATGAAAATGAAATATTATACAACTATTGAATTTTTAATAGCAATCACAAAATATATTACATGTTGTCTGAAGTGGACAAAGTATATAATAAAGTGGTATATAAAGTATAAAAAAAAAAAAGAGATTCTGGAAAGGAAATCAAGAAAAAGGCAGAACCAGCCTCACACGCCCTCTCTGGCCTCTGGTGAGTGGGACACGGTTCATAAAACCCAGAGACAAAGAGCAACTGTTTTGCTCCAATCAACCGCAAACAACTGAGACACCCAACAAAACGGCAGACACCCGTGCAGAGAGTGAAACACAGGAACCTGAAGTAGGACCAGGATGCTTCATGACTCCGCCCTTTGAATCACAGGCTGAGCGCGCTCCTCTGGAAAGAAGGGCCGTGGATTTGGGCATCTGATGCCCAACAGTTCAAAGTACAGTCACCTTTTCTAGGTCCTTCAGGCCCCGCCAGGACATGACCAGGAGGCTCACAGTGGACAGCTATTTCTTGTGTCAAGGCCTGTCAGACACGAGGGTTTCTTGGTTCCTACAATAACCCTGCTCTCTGAGGATAAAGCAAATCTGTGACTTGACGGTCATGGCCCAGAGGCAGACAGAACCGGGGGGAGAGCTGAACTCGGGGTACGGTTGAGAAGCTTCTGGAGGTTTAATGTTTAGTAACAGCATCGTGTGTCAGTCACCAAGTGCTGAATGCTTTAGGGTTTGGAGCATTTCTTTTTCTATTCCGGACCAATTTCTGCCTCACAGTAGAGCTGTGGATTTACCATCTTAGGTATTTCTGCATCGCCTCGTTCCCTCCCAAAAGGATTTGAAACAGCTTGTCTCCCTTTAAGGTTACTGTGTCTGGTCCTAGCACTCTACAAAGTGCATTTGGTTTTATATGAGTCAGCCAAAATTTCTCTTGGGAAATTGCCAAAGAAAATAAATAACTGAGCAGGGAAGGCAGAGACACAGTGGAGGACGCTTGGGTCCGAGGGTGCTGCAAAGATGTCCGCTGAGGCTGCACCGGGAGAAAGGGTGCCGTGAAATAGTTTCCAGGGGACTGTTCCGGAGAACAGGGCCTGGCAGGCAGACCGCGCTCAGGAAACGTTTGTTGAGTCGGCAGCGTCTCCCAGCCAGGGTGCTGCTGCCTGTGGAAGGGGCGGGCAGCTGGCGCCCTTGGCCACAAATACTACCATTTCCTGCATGACCGTGTGGAAGGCCCCAGAGCCAGTCCTGGCACTCTGAAGGCGCCGTGAACTCCTCCAGGACAGGGAAGAGAGCTCATCTGTATTTACATCCTAAGTGCAAGGCATCATGCCTGGTATCTATGTAAGAAAGTGAAAGTGTTAGCTGCTCAGTCGTGTCCGACTCTTTGCGACCCCAAGGGCTGTAGCCCCCCAGGCTCCTCTGTTCATGGAATTCTCCAGGCAAGAATACTGGAGTGAGTAGCAATTCCCTTCTCCTGGGGATCTTTCAGACCCAGGGATTGAACCCGGGTCTCCCGCATTGCAGGCAGATTCTTTACCCTCTGAGCCACCAGGGAAATCCTGGCATCTGGTCGGCGCTAAATAAACGTTGAGTAGGATTTGCAAGCATGCTTTTTATAACTTCCTCCAAGTCACCTATTAGGATGTTGAGCAGTAAAAAGATCAAGGACAGAACTATTGATCCTCCAGGTGCCAGGTCAACAATCATGTATTAATCCACAATGGAGGGAGGTGAGGTCTAAGAAGAAGCAGACTTTTTGTTGAGTCACGATGGTTTTAGTTCAAACAGTAGAATGGGTGTCCTAGGGGCAAACTGGACACTAGTGAGTGAAAAAGAGAGAAAAGGTCAAGATCTCCCAAGAAGAGGATCGTGGGTAAGTCTTGGGGAAAGGGGCGTTCTCATAACTGCTGAAACGGGGGTAGATGTTCAGTTTTTCTGGGACAGAATTGGGTGACTTTTACAAGAAGTCTTAAATATGGGCCAAACCTCTGACCCAAGAATTTCGCTTGTAGACTTCGATTGCTAAAATTTAATCAGCTTCACAAAGATATTAATATGTGTACAAGGATATATACCACAGTATTGGTTATAATGGTGAAACGTTTACAATAATGTTAACTTTCAACAGTGCTTAAATAAGTCATTGAACATAGTCACTGAAGGTAATATTACACAGCTGTTAAAATTGTGATGGAGAGTTAGACTTACTTGAATGAAAATTTATTTGTACTATATGGTTAAGTAAAAAGAGTGAGATACCTATGGTACCATTTTGTTTTGATAGAAACATTTATATGTGGAGGGAGAGAGAGAGAGAAATTCTTAAAGAATACATATCAGAATGCTAATGGTGAGGACTTTCCTAGTGGATAGGAATCCGCCTGTCGGTGCATGAGACACGGGTTCGATCCCTGGTCGGGGGAGATCCCACATGCTGCAGAGCAACTAAGCCTGTGCACCCCAACTGCCGAGTCCGAGCTCTGAGCCCCAAAGCCACAGCTACCGAAGCCCAGGAGCCTGGGAGCCCGTGCTCCACAAGAGACGCCACCACGATGAGACCGCACACCGCAGGCGGAGAGCAGCCCCGCTCGCCGCAAGCAGAGAAAGCCCGCGCGCAGCAAGAAAACCCAGCACGGCCAGAAACAATTAAAAGCAAATACAGCAATGGGTACATGTCAAAAAAAAATGAAATGCTAATGGTGATTATCTTCTGAGTATTAAGAATACAACTAATTTAACATTTTTACTCTTATCTGTTATTTCTAAACTTCTAACTGTGGATATGTAATAGTGTAAAAATAGTAATAATAACACATATAATAATAAAGGTTATTAAACACATAATAATAAAATTATCGTACACATAATAAAAGTTAGGGCGGGTGAAGTTGTGTCTATGCTGTTGATTAAATTGGTGAGCTTTCTGCTAACCAAAGTGCCCAGCTGGGGCCGCAGTGGTTACCTGGCTGGATATTGTGGGAAGAAAGCTGAAACTGAAGAGGCTACAGCCACTTCCAGCAGCTGATACTCTGATTCCACGAAGGAAGACGGTGACATGGGAAAACGCGCATCAGTCCCTTACACACTTTGTCAGACAAAAGTGGTTTTTCAGAACGAATATTTTAATTTTTTTGCGAGGCTTTTTTGGTTTTCACAATGAGAATGTCTTTGCAAATCAGAAATTACATTCTTAGCATTTCCCTCTTTCTGTGACTTCTTCGTGAGCAACAGTGTAAGAATTGGAATCTTCTCATTTTATCCCCTGCTTTGGCACAAAATACTGCATACAGATATTTGTATCTGAACCTGGAAACAGAAATAACATTTGCCTTTCATGCCACAGGGTACACTGGAAGCTCCATGAGGCCAGGGGTTTTATTTGTTTTGTTCCAGAGCCCAGGAGAATATCTGGCGTACAGAAGGCACTCAGTAAATATCCTTCAAATGAATAAGCAAACGTTGGCAGAGTGAAACAAGCAACTTGGAAGAAGGCGCTTTGCAAACACTTGCTTTCGCTACACTTATTTTAGAAACCTGAGTTTCTAAAGGGAATTCCAAAATAAAAACTCATTCTTTTTTTCATGTAATTAATTTTTCAGATTACTAACATTTTTTTAAAAATCAGGTGTGATCTTCATACAGCCGTATAACAAAAAATGAGAACTACAGGTTGTGTTCTTGGTGAACACAGTTCAGCAGGACTTGCCCTGACAAGGGAGATATTCTACACCTGCCTCTCCAACATGGCAGCCACTAACCATAGGAGGGAGGCATTTGGCGCTTCAAACGTGGCTGGCTGAGAGAGAGGAGGTGAATTTCACATTTTATTTAATTCTAATTAATTTACATTTAAGTCTGAATAGCCACATATGATCAGTGGCTACTGTCTCGGGCAGGCTGGTTCAGGACTGAGCTGCTCATCCTAGTGCACGTGACAAGGCAAATACCACGTGTTTGCCGTGACACTGCGTGTGAACACGACTGCATCTCGCCCGGTGGGAAGAGGATGGGAAGGACCCCAGGAAACCAGTGTGTGTGGCAGTCAAGTACCTCTCCTGTGCTCACTCAGTCATTTCCTGCTCTTCGTGACCCCGTGGACTGCAGCCCGCCAGGCTCCTCTGTCCATGGGATTTTCCAGGCAGGAATCCTGGAGTGGGGTGCCATTTCCTTCTTCAGGGGATCTTCCCCACCCAGGGATGGAGCCCCACTCTCCTGCACTGGCAGGCGGGTTCTTTACAACTGTGCCACCCGAGTATCTCTCATAAATTAAAAAAAATTTCTTGGGGCTTCCCCGGTGGCCCAGTGGTTAAGACTCAGTACTTCCACTGCAGGGGAACGTGGGTTAGATTCCTGGTCAGGAAGTTCTGCATGCTGTGATGTGTGCAAACAAAAAAAAATTTTTTTTAAGAAACAAACAAAAAAATTTCTTTACCACACAGCCTTCCTAATCTCTGTAGTCCTGCTACCCCCTGGACATGCCACAGATTTATTTGTTACCAAAATGAGATTTATAAGATTTATAAAATCCAAAGCAAAGATCTGTACAGTGTATGCTGCCCGCATGAAAATGAAAAGTGCAATGTGCATGAAAAGTCTTCCTTTCACTTCAGAGCGCCTCCTTTTGTTAGCTGATGATTGTGTATGCTGCTTTAGTGATGTTAGCTATAAATAAAGGTTTCTACTTGTTTGTTTTCACTTAAAAATCCCCACGTTATCTCCAAAGCAGATAATAGCATGGAAGAATTAAGTGAATGCGGAACTCAGGCAACCAATCAGAAGAGCCCCCACCCAGCCCATTACCTTCTTCAGAAACCTTCATAAAACATTCATGCAAACTGTTCTCCTTTAAGTTAACTGAGTATTTATCTTAATTCTTCATCTTCTTGACGTTTAACTGTCCCATGCCTTTTCTTATGGGCTTCCCAGGTAGCTCAGCTGGTAAAGACTTTGCCTGCCACACAGGAGACCCCAGTTCCATTCCTGTGTTGGGAAGATCCCCTGGAGAAGGGATGGGCTACCCACTCCAGTATTCTTGGGCTTCCCTGGTGGCTTAGACAGTAAAGAATCCACCTGCAATGCAGGAGACTTGGGTTCGATCCCTGGGTTGGGAAGATCCCCTGGAAGAGGGCATGACAACCCACCCCAGTATTCTTGCCTTAAGAATTCCCACAGAGGAGCCTGGAGGGCTACAGGCCGTAGGGTTGCACAGAGTTGGACACGACTGAGCGACTAAGCACAGAACTCAGGCAACCAGTCAGAAGAGCCCCCCAAGCCCACTACCTTCCTCAGAAACCTTCATGAAACATTCATGCAAAGTGTTCTCCTTTAAAGTAACTGTGTATTTATCTTCATTCTTCATCTTCTTGGTGTTATCTGTCCCATGGCTTTTCTGAATGACATAGATGTTACTGTAGGTCACATTGTAGAAAGCAGTTTTGGAGAAAAACTGAAAATGGAGGAAGAACACAGTTGAAATGAATATATCTTTGTGGCATTAAACTGAAAAAAAGGGGTTATTGTAACTTTATGATGAATCATAACAGGTTGTTAAATGAGGTGCAATTACCTCATTGTAACTAAGCTGCTATCACAGAAATACCATAGACAAGGTGGCTTATCAACAACAGAAGCGTGTTCCTCATGGTTCCAGAAGCTGTGTTCAGTCCAAGTTCAAGGCAGGGGCAGGCTCACTGTTGGATGAGAGCCTACTTCCTGGCTCACAGACTGACGGTTCACTGTATCTTCAGGTGGCTGAAGGTGAGGGAATTCTCTGGGGTCTCATTTGTCAGAGCTCTGATCCCATTTATGAGGACAAGGTCGCGTATCAAATCACCCCCCAAGTCCCATCCCACTGGGGATTAGGCTTCAAGGAATGAATTGCGGGGTAGGAGGGACCATGTGCACTTTGAATGGATCCTCTGTCCATACCCTTGCACAATTTTACAGCGTCATGCACGGGCTATTCAGAAAATACTGGTTCACAGTTGTGGACTTCTTCCAAATGTTGACCCATTTCATTACACAATATCCAACACTGCATCCATTAATATCAGCACCAACATCATCTGAAAAGTCTTTAAGGATTGTGATACCATCAAGCTTATGATGCCTGATACAAGATTTTTAAAAATCTAATGTTGGAAGGAAAGTTATGACCAACCTAGATAGCATATTTAAAAGCAGAGACATTACTTTGCCAACAAAGGTCTGTCTAGTCAAAGCTATGATTTTTCCAGTGGTCATGTATGGATGTGAGAGCTGGATTATAAAGAAAGCTGAGCATCGAAGAATTGATGCTTTTGAACTGTGGTGGTGGAGAAGACTCTTGAGAGTCCCTTGGACTGCAAGGAGATCCAATCAATCCATCCTAAAGGAGATCAGTCCTGGTTGTTCACTGGAAGGACTGATGTTGAAGCTGAAACTCCAGTACTTTGGCCACCTGATGCGAAGAGATGACTCACTGGAAAAGACCCTGATGCTGGGATAGATGGAGGGCAGGAGGGTAAGGGGATGACAGAGGATGAGATGGTTGGATGGCATCACCAACTCGATGGACATGGGTTTGGGTAGACTCCGGGAGTTGGTGATGGACAGGGAGGCCTGGCGTGCTGCGATTCATAGGGTCGCAAAGAGTCGGATGCGACTAAGCGACTGAACTGAACTGAACTGAATGTTTGCTAGAAAGTTCAAAGAAACAAGGGGCTTCCCCAGTGGCTTGAGTGGTAAAGACCCCGCCTGCCGACGCGGGAGGGGCGAGAGACTCAAGTTCCATCCCTGGGTCAGGAAGATCCCCTGAAGGAGGAGACGGCACCTCACTCCAGTATTCATGCTGGGATAATTCACGGGCAGAGGAGGCTGGTGGGCTACAGTCCATGGGGTCACAAAGAGTTGGACACGAATGAGCGCTTGAATATGTTGCATCAAAGAAACAAATGTTATCGGTTGCTTTTCCTTGGTGTGACAAGCTCACTTGACTCATTATCAAGAACTTGCCTGCAAAGCAGTCAAGTCTGAATAACCCTAGTTGCCAGTGTTCTTTTAGGCAAAAAGAATCTTCCCTGAAGAAAGCAGTGGAGTCAGGGCACTGCTCAAACAATGGTACAGGTGCTTTTTTCTTGAGATGACCATGGTGGTGGAATACACAGCAGAAGTACTTTATGCGTGCTTTCTATTTCACCTCCTGTGACCTTCACAGTGGGCCCATGTGCCCTAGAGACACACCAGACACTCGCTGGGACACTGGGAGAAAAGAACAGATGTATATAGTTTTAAACCTTATCTTCTTGTCATTTCTACTTTTGTACATGCTTTGTAGAGCGCCCCGGGCTGGCCGCACAGCTGAGGCCACCAGCCCTCCGAAGGCCGCGCGGCACAGACAAAGCAGCTCGGCCTCCCCGGGCCTCTGACCCGCCCCAGCCCACAGACTGCACCCCCAGCCCACAGACTGTGCCCCCAGCCCACAGACTGCGCCCCCAGCCCACAGATTGTGCCTCCAGCCCACTGCTTGCACCCCCAGGTGGGGGCTCTTGGCCCCTGTAGACAGACAGCTCATGGTGTTCAGACTCAATCACTGCCTCGGACGACTGCCTTTTAAAAGTTACGGAAGATTGCAGGCTCTTTCCCCGAGACCTGTCACCAGATTGCCTTCAACACCAGTTGGGGCAAAGAATCCTCAAGCTGAAGTTCCCCTCTCCCACCCACCCAGGTGCAGTGGGAGAGTGCAGTGAGTGAAAGTCACTCTTTGAGACCCCATGGACTACACAGTCCCTGGAACTCTCCAGGCCAGAATACTGGAGCGGGTAGCCTTTCCCTTCTCCAGGGGATCTTTCCGATCCAGGGATCAAACCCAGATCTGCTGCATTGCCGGTGGATTCTTTACCAGCTGAGCCACAAGGGAAGCCCAAGAATACTGGAGTGGGTAGCCTATTCCCTCTCCAGGGGATCTTCCCGACTCAGGAGTTGAACCGGGGTCTCCTGCATTGCAGACGGATTCTTTACCAGCTGAGTCACAGGGGAGACTAGAACTCTCCATTTCCCTCTGAGAGTGTATGATGTCATCAGTCAAGGCCTTAAATGCTTTCCAAAAAATTCTGGCACTCTTTCCTTTTCACTCCCTGGCCCTCACAATGAGCTCTAACGATTCCTGCTGTGCACGAGCAGGGTTGTGCGTCAGGATGAGAGGAGCCCTTCTGCTCTCTGCTCTTCCTCAGGCACTGCTGCTTCTGGGTTTTCTTCCCTGGCTCTGTCCTCAGGCCCCAGACCACAGCTGCACACACGGGTTTACATTTCGTCCTAAGACACTGGCTTTAGACTCCCTGTGGGTTTAGGGAGCTGATAGGAAGGAATAGCGTGTGGGGTATTTCACTTGCTTTTCCTTTGAGCTCTTAAAAAGGCTTCACCTTGACAGTGGCGCTGCCTGCAGTCGGCGAGCTGTTTGCCTGGGACCGAGTGTGTCCCGTGGTTCCCTTGAAAGACACACGAGTGGCCTTTCCCTAGCCTTCCGAGCCGTCTTTCTCTTTTCTCTTCATGCTCTAGCCAGGAAGAGGACTCCCTCTCGGGCCTTCTGACTCATTTTGTCGTGCCTTTCTCCTAAGAGCCTGAAGCATCTTTACTGGAGGGTGTGGGGCACCACTGCCTGATCCCAGCAACGCCAGCAAGACTTTTTACTGCATTCTCTCTCCTCCCAAATCTCTCTCTTCACCTGATACCTAGATCCCAAATAAAAATCCAATGGATGCAATAAACGGTTATATTCATCTGTGAGACCCACAAAAGGTAGAGTGTTATAATAAAAGGTGAAAAACGTAAACCTTGAAAACACAGAGATTCTAAAGGTATATGAAATAGTAAAATAAAAATGAATTAATCATCAAATACTAGAAACCCATACGGTGGTCAAAGAACAAAATAAGATTTTATAGCTTGCGCGTCATTCCTCCTCCACAGTACGCGCTCTTTTTCTCGTAAGGCTCTTGTTTCACTGTATCGTAGCTATTTATTCACATGGCTTGTTCTGTATTCGATTTTGCTTCCTTAGGGATAAAAACCAGGTTCTGTTTATCTCCGTGTCTCCCGTACCCAGCACGGTGCTTAGAAAACAGTGGATGCTCCATCAAGGTTTATTAACGGGAAGAAGAACAGGAAGTATTTCTGGGAGAAGAATGCAGAAAGCCTACTGAGAGAGAAAACTGGAGTCTAGCATATTAACTGAAAGAAACTCAATGACTTTCTGCATCACAGAAAAGGGTTTTTATGTAGCTACAATGCCATGTTTTTCCTCTAGCTTATGGGCTTTCCCAATAGCTCAGTTGGTAAAGAATTTGCCTGCAATGTCAGAGACCCTGGTTCAATTCCTGGGTCAGGAAGATCCGCTGGAGAAGGGACAGGCTACCCACTCCAGTATTCTGGCCTGGAGAATTCCATGGACTGGATAGACCATGGGATCGCAAAGAGTTGGACACGACTGAGCGACTTTCACTTCACTTTATTGGAAACACACAGAGGATTAACCTACCAAACGGAGAGAGGAGAGATGATGGGTGGACGTGATATCAGACTCATTGCAGCTGGTGAATTTCAGAGTGGTGTTTTTCACATCCATGATGTCCTACAGGCTATAAGAATGAAATTAAAAGTAAATCAAATTAATCGCCAAATGTAAAATGCCTTTGAAGCTACCAGGAATGATTTGGGGATATTTTGAGAAGTAAAGATGAGCAAAAGAATAAGGCCAAAATAGTGGGTAATGACATGATCTTTAATAAGAGCTGGAGGAAAGAAAGCTTTTACCATCATCACCATCCTCCTTCTCTTCCACACCATCATTAAACAAGAAGAAAACAATATTACTGTGGGTACCCAGGCAAACATCCTCATTAGGGGATGCATTTCAGAGACAGAAGCCCCTTTCATTGCTACAGTCGAGAGGCAAATGAGGTATATAGGTAATGAGATGTAGCTTAGTGTTTGTCTTACACTGTGATTTTAGGAGAGTCATTACTGAAAACCTCCACTAATAAAAGATTCCCCAAGGGGTCGGTATTCTGTTAATATGGAAGAAGATGGAATTCGGGATTTTTATATCTTCTGAAACAGACGGTTATAATTTAAACTTCATGAAATACAGGAAAGAGGAAATGCAATCAAAACCCTTAAAGTCCTAGTTTCTTATTTTCCAGGCCAGAGCCTGCAGTAGAGTTGTATAAATAGTTCTGAGACGGTCTTCTATTTTTCTTCCTTCCTGGAGATAATCTGCAGTGTGTCTGCCTGGACACATCGAATGGTGAGCCAGATGGCATTCCAACATCGCATTTCTAAAAGCCTGAGCTCTCGTCAGATACACTGGAATGATCTTGAGCTGGTGGAGCAGAAGCCGCGTTAAGGGAAGAAGCTTTGGAATGAAAGGAAGGGGCGAGCATGAAAGAATGCCTTGGAAGGGATATTTCCTTTAAAAGGCAGAAGGAACATCTCAGGGTGAGACAAGGAAAACCTTATACGTATTAAATCTGTCAGGATCCCTATGACGCAGAGTTGCCCTGAGCCAGTCTCAACATTATCAACATATCTTAACAGTAGTGTAAATGCTATATTAGGGTTTGTAAATATTTCACCAGCGGGCTTGTTAGCTGCAGGACTTTCCTAACTGAAGTCAAACAGGTTTGAAAGTAGATTATAATGGATTGAAACAAAGCTAATGAACCTCCCTTAGGAGCTGCCAGACGCTGTTCCAGGAGACGCACACCTCACTTCAGACTCACGATTTAGTGTGTGGAATTGACCCAGAGCTTCAGTAGTTTATGTATTGATTGTATTTGACTGCAGCTCGCGGCTTGCATGATCTTAGTTCCCTGACCAGGGATTGAACCTGGGCCCTTGGCAGTGAAAGCCCTGAGGCCTAACCGCTAAATCACCAGGGAATTCCCTGGGACTTCAGTATTTTAGTTTCAGGCTCTACTGTCTCTTAAAAGACACCCTTCTTCTATGGAAGTCTTTATTGGATTTATTACAATATTGCTTCTGTTTTATGTTCCGTTTTTTTTGGCCATGAGGCATGTAGGACCTCAGCCCCCAAACCAGAGGTGGAACCTACAGCCCCTACAAGGGAAGGTGAAGCCTTAACCCCTGGACCGCCAACGAGGCCTGAAAAACACATCCTTCTTAGACATCACGCTTTATTCACATCCTCCCAGAGACAGTACTAAATAAGCTGTAGAGTGATCACTTAGACAGTGAATCACTTAGTGCTTCAGTTTTGGTCCTGAGTATAAGTTTTTGTCTCCTTCCATGGTTTGGTGACACTAGGGCTAAAGAACCCACCTGCCAATGCAGCAGACATAAGAGACGTGGGTTCGATCCCTGGATCAGGAAGATCCCCTGGAGGAGGGCACAGCACCCCACTCCAGTGTTCTTGCCTAGAGAATCCCACGGACAGAGGAGCCTGGTGGACGACAGTCCATGGGGTCACAAAGAGTCAGACGTGACTGAAGCAACGCACAGCACACACGTGGCTTAGTACATTCACAGATTTGTGCGACCAAACTCTTTATGACTGAGTAACATTTCAGTGTGGCTCTACCACGTTTGGTTCATCTGCTCACTCGTTGGCAGAGTCTTGGGTTGTTTGTCCCTGCTGTGAACACTGTTGCTGTGAACATTCATGTACAAACACGTGATTTCCATTCTTCTGAGTATATGCCTAAGAGCGGAATTGCTGGCTCATACGCTAATGTCTGTTTACATTGTTTAATTTTACATGTTCCTTTGGCTGCGCTGGGTCTTTGTGGCCATGTGCTGGCTTCCTCGAGCCGCAGCGAGCGGGGGCTGCTCTCCCTCGCGGTGCGTGGGCTGCTCATGGTGGAGGCTTCTCTCGTCGCGGAGCACAGGCTCCAGGGCGCATGGCTTCAGTAGTCGTGGTGCCTGGGCTTAATAGCGCCTCAGCACGTGGAATCTTCCCAGACCAGGGACTGAACCCGTGTCCCCTGGGCTGGCAGGTGGGTTCTTATCCACTGTCTCACCAGGGAATTCCTCACAGTGGCTGCCCCATTTTACATTTCTACTAGCACGGTGCAAGAGTTCCAGTTTCTCCATATCCCAACCAATACTTGTTATTTTCTTGTTTTTGTTTTGTTTTAGTTATAATGGCCATCGTAGCTGGTATGAAGTGTTATTTTATTGTGACTTTGATTTGCATTTCTATAGTGACCAACGATGTTGAGCAGCTTTTCAGGTGCTTGTTGGCTTTTTCTATATCTTTGAAGAAATGTCTATTCAAGTCTTCTGGTCATTTTTAGATTGGGTTGTCTTTTAGTCATCAGAGTTCCTTAAATATTCTAGATACTAAACACGTATCAAATACACCACAAATATTTCCTCCCATTAGCACAGATTACTCTCACCAGGGCTGAAAAGGGGACACTGCTAAAAATCTTACAAAGTTGAAAAAGATACTAAAATTCTAAGATAATTCGTGTGCACTAAAAGCCAAAATGGTCATTACTCGTAGTGGCCATAAGTTGGAAACAATCCCAAATACCCATCAACAGTTCACGGGATAAATGAATTGTATACTCATGCAGTGGAACGTTGTGATGTCAATGACAACCAACTGTTGCACCCAAAGCAACAATGACATATCTTACAAGCATAACATTGAGCCAAAGAAGCCAGACTCTAAAACGTACATATGGTACCATCCCATTGTAAATGTAACAGGAGGTTCAAAAACAAACAGGCAAAACTAACCCATCATGTAGCGGTCAGGAGAGTAATATTTTTCAAGGGGTCATTACCAGGTGGAGGATGGGAAATGGGAGACTTGCGTGTGCTGAGAACGCCCTATTTCCTGTTCTGGGTAGTGGTTCCAGTATCGTGTTTACTTTGTGAAAACTCATCAAGTTGCGTGTTTATGATTTGTGCACTTTTCCATATGTTATGCTTCCCTAAAAAAATATTCAGACAAAGAAAACTTCACTTTAACCCTCTGTACATGGGCTCCCAGGATCTGAGCTCCCAGCAAATCAGCTGTTATCTAACTTGAATCTCTCTTCATCTGTTTCCAGTTTATTTTTCTTTTGCCCTGAGCAGATGACAAATCATCCAGGCTTCACTTCAGAACGGATGGAAGGCTCTCATCTCCGTCTCCCTCTGTCTCTTCTGAAACTCTCCATCGCGTCTGTCCCTTCACCCTCCCTGCTTCCTGCTCTGCTGAGGCTCTCCCCGCCTTTTCCTCCCTCTCCAGCCTATTCCCCCTTCTTTCTCTTCTCTCCCCATTTCTCTTCTCTCCTCACTCTCTTTATGAATGAAGTATACCCGGAGCTGGGGAGAAGTCTTCGGCTTTCACCGCAGACAATGTACTTTCTCTACTCTTCAGGTTAAAAGCAGGTAAGTTGAAAGTACTCATTTCCCCTCCGAAACACTCTGGCATTCAGGTTCCCATTTTAACTTTCCAAGTTGAAGGCTACTAAAATACAAATACATTATCAAAGATTGCCTCTGGGTGGCAAGATTATAGGTTAAGTTTTTTTCCATGTGTATTTCGTATATGTGTATGTATTTCTACATTGTAAAAACTATGTATTTGGCTGCATCGGGCCTCAGTTGTGGCACCCGGGCTTCTCTCTAGCCGTGTGGGGTGGGGGCCCGTGCGCGCAGGAGTCACGGCGAGTGGCTTCGTTCCCCGTGGCACGTGGCAGGCGGATCTTTGTTCCCCGACCATGGACCAAACCTGCCTCCCCTGCAGTGGGAGGCAGACTCTCAACCACTGGACCACCATGAAGGCCCCTATGCCTACATTCTTTGTAAATATTATTTTCATTATGATATGAGTAACAAATTGCCCATGTTTGTTATTCTTTAGGCTTTACTTTTTTTTTTTTTTGGACTAATCACACAGCACGTGGCCTCTTAATGCCCCAACCAGAGATGGAATCGGAGACACCGGCAATGGAAGCTCGGAGTCTTAACAGCTGGACTGCCAGGGAAGTCCCAGGCTTTACATTTTTTAAAGACTTAATTTAATTTCTGAGATTAATTTACATTTAATTTCAGAAATTACATTTTTTAGAAAAAATAAAATTTTTAGCCAGCTCTAGTTATCCTCTTTGGTGCTGTGGAACATAGTACCATAGTAATGAGATACTTTTTCACTTTTCCTAAGTCGTCCATTAGGATTGCCAGACAAAATATAGGAGGCCCAGCTAAATTTGAAGTTCAGGTAAAAGAATGAATAATTTTTGCAGCCTAACAAGAATTATTCATTTTTTTTATTTGAACTTCAAATGTAACTGGGCATCTTGTATTTTTAATTGCTAAACCCAATAATCTTAATGTTGATGGATCTTTTTCTGTGGGTCACCATCTTCACTAGGAAAACAAATTTGTCACTGATGCTAGGTAGAAAACTGGTCGTCAGGCAATGCCACCGAAGGTCAAGTTTGGATAGAACTGTTCTGGAGGCACAGAAATCGTTAGAGGACCTTCCTCTTATCACACTGTATGCCAGCCAGAACTTCCTGAGAGTACTTAGCAGCGATGGGGACTTCCACAGAGAGAAGCACAGTCTTCGGAGTCAGATAAAAGTGAAAGTCGATCAGTTGTGCCCGACCTTTGCGACCCCATGGACTGTAGCCTGCCAGGCTCCTCTGTCCATGAAGTTCTCCAGGCAAGGATACTGGAGTGGGTTGCCATTTCCTTCTCCAGGGGATCTTCGAATCCAGTGATCGAACCCAGGTCTCCTGCATTTACCAACTGATGCACCAGAAAAGCCCAGATTCAGGTAAAGCTGGTTCAAATCCTGCCACCATCTTTTATTTGCTTGATGACATTGAGCAGGTAACTCAATGTTCATCTGTGAAATACTAGTACTATTATCACAGGCCTTCCATGTTGTCATAAACAGGAAATAAAATACGTAAAATATTTAGCACATCACTTGCCATAGATTAAACTTTTTCACAAATAATAGCTCTTGGTATTATTAGTAAAGAGACAAGGCCCCTTCCTACTACACCGCCAAAGAAAAACCATAAGGTGAATGCACAAATAACTCTAACACCAAACAATGATGTGGGTCAAAAGAGCAAAGGTACTGTGTTATGAAGGTTTCAGGAGAGACAGGTCTTCACACAACTGAACATGAACAAGGGACATGGTGGGCTGCACTAGACGTTGGCCTCGATTATGGAGTTAGGGTCAGGACACTCTAAATGGAGACACAGCTCTCACCAAAGCACAAAGATGGGGAAATGGGAGAGACGTACAGGGAAAAGCGAATGACTTTCTTTGAAGAAAAGCAAGACTAAGGAGGTATGTCAGGTGACCTATGAGTCTGGACGTGATTTCACATCTCTGTCATGTTAGCAGAGCCATGACAAGATGAGGATACTTAGAAGATGACTATGGGGACTTCCCTGGTGGTCCAGTGGCTAAGCCTCTGTGCTCCCAACACAGGTTCAATCCCTGGTCGGGGAACTAGATCCCACATGCCGTGACTAAGAGCTTGCTTGCCATGACTTAAGGTCCTGCTGCAGAGAAGACTGATGATTCCACATGCTGCAACTCAAACCTGGGGCAACCAAATAAATTAATGAATTCAGTTCAGTTCAGTTGCTCAGTTGTGTCCGACTCTTTGCAACCCCATGGACTGCAGCACACCAGGCCTCCCTGTCCATCACCAATTCCCAGAGTTTACCCAAACTCATGTCCATTGAGTTGGTGATGCCATCCAACCATCTCATCCTCTGTCATCCCCTTCTCCTCCTGCCTTCAATCTTTCCCAGCATCAGGGTCTTTTCGAATGAGTCATTTCTTCGCATCAGGTGGCCAAAGTATTGGAGTTTCAGCTTCAACATCAGTCCTTCCAATGAATATTCAGGACTGATTTCCTTTAGGATAGACTGGTTGGATCTCCTTGCTGTCCAAGGGACTCTCATTAATAAATTGATGAATGAAAAAATTAATTAATGAATTAATTCATAAATTAATGAATTAATAAAAAATTAACGAGTGAATAAAAAGGTTATTCTGTAGTAATGCATTGCAAGGACTGAGAGAGAAATTTCCTGGGGGCTGAGGGTGGGGGCACCTAGTTCAGGATCCACTGGAATAAGGCTGATTTCATGACTCCCCTCAGAGAAGGCAATGGCACCCCACTCCAGTACTCTTGCCTGGAAAATCCCATGGACAGAGAAGCCTGGTAGGCTACAGTCCATGGGGTCGCTAAGAGTCGGACACGACTGAGCAACTTCACTTTCACTTTTCAATTTCATGCACTGGAGAAGGAAATGGCAACCCACTCCAGTATTCTTGCCTGGAGAATCCCAGGGACGGCGGAGCCTGGTGGGCTGCCGTCTATGGGGTCGCACAGAGTCGGACACGACTGAAGCGACTTAGCAGCAGCAGCAGCAGCATGACTCCCCTGCTTCCAACCCTTTTGTGGCCTCCCCCTGCCCGCGGGACCGAGGCCGGATGCCTCAGGGGGTGTCAAGGCCAGCACGCCCCACTCCTGCCGGCTCCTCTGGGGTCTGTGCCCCGGCCTTCGAGTCTGTACTCCCCGTCACAAGCACGTGGCGCGGCCTCCCCTGCTCCCTGTTCAGATTGCAGCTTCCTGGATCCTTTCTCAGAAACTGTCTCTGAACCTGCCGTGGGGTCAGACCTCCTGTGCTTGCTCCCAGAGCACCGTACTGCTCTCCTGGGCAACGCTGTCATTTCTCACCGTTTGTAATCGTTTCCTTGCTTCCCTGGTGGCTCAGTGGTAAAGAATCTGCCTGCCAATGCAGGAGACCTGAGTATGACCCCTGGGTCGGGAAGATCCCCTGGAGAAGGAATGGCAACAATCCAGTACTATTGCCGGGGAAGTCCCATGGATGGAGGGGTCTGGCGGGCTACAGTCCACGGGGTCCCAGAAGAGTGGGACAAGACAGCCAGTAAACAACAACAATGGTTTCCTTACAGCTTGTAGCTCTCAAAGAGCAAGGCTCAGGGGTGGGGTGGGGCTGCTCCCTCCACTCGTCCTAGGTGTCAATGCAGAGCCACAGAGTAAAGAAAGTGAAAGTGAGGTCGCTCAGTCCAGTCCGACTCTTTACGACCCCGTGGACTGTGGCCTGCCAGGCTCCTCTGTCCATGGGATTCTCCAGGCAAGAACACTGGAGTGGGTAGCCGTCCCCTTCTCCAGGGTGTCTCCCTCACCCAGGGATCGAACCCGGGTCTCTTTACCGTCTGAGCCACCAGGGGTTCCTAGCCACAGGCATAGGCTTCCAGTAAATTTTGACCATTGAACGTGGAGAACAGTGATGAGATTCTCCCATTAGGATGATGATGATGGAAATGTCAAAGGCAGGAGGGGGGGATGAATTTTAAGTCCATGCTTGCCCCTCTGCAGACCAAACGCTCTAGAAGAGGGGTCAGCAGTCTGTGGAAGGCACCAAGTCAGGCCGTTGCCTGTCTTTGTAAGTGCGGTTTTGTGGGGACGGGGCACACTCGTTCACTGAGGTGTTGTGTAGTCAGGCCGTTGCCTGCCTTTGTAAGGGCGGTTTTGTGGGGACGGGGCACACTCGTTCACTGAGGTGTTGTGTAGTCAGGCCGTTGCCTGCCTTTGTAAGGGCGGTTTTGTGGGGACGGGGCACACTCGTTCACTGAGGTGTTGTGTAGTCAGGCCGTTGCCTGTCTTTGTAAGGGCGGTTTTGTGGGGACGGGGCACACTCGTTCACTGAGGTGTTGTGTAGTCAGGCCGTTGCCTGTCTTTGTAAGTGCGGTTTTGTGGGGACGGGGCACACTCGTTCACTGAGGTGTTGTGTAGTCAGGCCGTTGCCTGTCTTTGTAAGTGCGGTTTTGTGGGGACGGGGCACACTCGTTCACTGAGGTGTTGTGTAGTCAGGCCGTTGCCTGCCTTTGTAAGGGCGGTTTTGTGGGGACGGGGCACACTCGTTCACTGAGGTGTTGTGTAGTCAGGCCGTTGCCTGTCTTTGTAAGTGTGGTTTTGTGGGGACGGGGCACACTCGTTCACTGAGGTGTTGTGTAGTCAGGCCGTTGCCTGTCTTTGTAAGTGCGGTTTTGTGGGGATGGGGCACACTCGTTCATTGAGGTGTTGTGTGTACATCTGCTCTCTCACCACACCCAAGGTGGGTAGTTGCCGGTACAGCTATTTACTATTTGGCCCTATGCCAAAAAACTTTGCCAACCTCTGTTCTAGAAGAAAGTGGGCACCCAGGTTCACTGTAATAAGAGCTGTGGTTATCTTTATGTGCCAGGGTTACAGAGGAGCTTTATATGCATCTTAATATTCTGCACTACTCATATTTCCTACAAAGAACATATATTTTTATAATCAGTAAAACAATAAAAGCTATTAAAAACCAGATTGAGTGCCCCTCTAATTCTTTTTTAGTTTTTAATTTCTAAGTGTTTTTGTACTTTTTTCAGGGAAAAACTTGTTAATCAGAGCAATTTTCCTTTGGTGCTTTGGAGAACGTAGCAAGAGAGCCCTAAAAACTACAGAAGAAATCTCGGTTTCCCTTCTTTCCTACTCCAGTGGGACAATGTCTTTCTGTCATTTTATGAGTCTGGCTTGTCAGTCAGAGTTCAGAAAATCAGGCTGAACACTTCTGTGAAACTCGGATTCCGGTGAACGTATCCTATCAGATACTGACTGGGTCCATGGTCAGGATCTTCATGAGGACACAGGTTACTAACTGGGCTCCCTGGTGGCTCAGCCGGTAAAGAATCCGCCTGCAATGCAGGGACTGGGGTTCGATCCCTGGGTTGGGAGGATCCCCTGGAGAAGGAACTGGCAACCCACTCCAGTATTCTTACCTGGGAAATCCCGTGGACAGAGGAGCCTGGCGGGCTACAGTCCATGGGGTCACAAGAGTCAGATATGACTTAACAACTAAATTGCCACCACTGGCTACTATCTGGTAGTATTCTGATTGGGACTTATTTTCTATGTTTTAGTAACAATTATGAATATTAAGTAAAACCACAAAATGTAGACACAACTCTTTTTTGTTTGTTTTTGGTATGTTGTTCATGGTTGTCCTTTTTACTTTTTTTTTTCACTGTTGAGATACAACTTTAAATAGTGATTGCAGATTTTTTAAAAAAGTGCTAGCAAATGACTTTAATTAAAACAGAAAATGCGTAACCCGGATCTTCAAATATCTGGTGAAAAAACCAGGTCCAGTCTCTCAGTTATACACCACTCTTCTTCCTCTTCCTTTCTTTTCTAGAACTTTCAAAATAATCAAAGTATGTGATTATTGTGGAAATTTTCTGCTTATAATTTTTCAGTAGATGTAAACTCTGTGAAAACAGGAAGGATTATGCTGTTCATGACTGTGTCCTGGCATTGAGAACTACAAGAGGCACAGAGAAAGTGCTGGTAATGAATCTGTCTTGAAGGGATGACTATAAAAGAAGCAAATACGAAAAAACAGGTCCCCCAGGAAAGAGGTCTTTTGAAAAATAGTTTTGTTGATTATAAGAAAGACGCACACTTGAAAAACAATTAGAAAATTAAGAAAAGTAGAAAAAAGGACAAAAACTCATTGTTTTCTCAAAGTTAAAACTATCATTATTTTGTTGCATTGCTTTCATTTTTTTCCCCATGCATAATTTTTAATGCAAAGTTAACCGGGTAATGGTTTTATGTAAATGTGTGTGTGTGCAGCTAGCTCTTTGTGACGCTATGGACTGCAGCCCACAAGGCTCCTCTGCTCTTGGAATTTTCCAGGCAAGAATACTGGAGTAGGTTGCCATTTCCGACTCCAGGGGATCATTCTGACCCAGGGATGGAAACCGTGTCTCTTGCATTTCTGCATCTCCTGCACTGACGGTGAATTCTTTACAACTGCACCACCTGGGAAGTCCTATATATATGTGTGTGTAGGAAAGGGAAGACAATTTATATATGTATATATACATTTGGGCTTCCCTGATAGCTCAGTTGGTAAAGAATCCGCCTGCAACGCAGGAGACCGTGGTTTGATTCCTGGGTCGAGAAGATCCACTGGAGAAGGGATAGGCTACCCACCCCAGTATTCTTGGGCTTCCCTTGTGGCTCAGCTGGTAAAGAGTCCATTGAATGTATATTCATATATACATATAAGTATGAATATACATATAAAAATATATAATATATACAAACAAATAAATTATATGTAGTCTTCCTTTTAAAATTAATCTTACACTGTAAGAATTTTCCGTGCAATTTCAGGTTCTTGATAAACATTCATTTTAATGATTGGATAATAAATTGAGTGGAATTGCATCCTTTACTTAATAATCTCCACTTTCTTCCCTTTTGCAACTATGAACAATGCTGCCATCCCTTTGTGCATTTCACCGTTTTTCATAGAAAGCACATAATAGGTGGTATATCAGCCCAGAGAATCTCAGTTATGTTGCAGTAACAACCCCCCACCCCCCAGATCTCTGTGCTTACAACAACAGTGGTTTATTTCTTGCTCACACTATAAATCCACCATAAAAATGGGAATTTACAAAAATCATAAAAATGTAGTTCCCTTCAATTGAACAAATATTTGTGGAGTGCCTGTTATCATAAGGCCCACTGCTGGCTCTGAATTGAGATGAAAAGATTTTCTGATGAGTCACAGATAAATGAAAGCTGAGAACTCTATTTTCATAACATGCTGTACAACAGCAGAAAATGAAAATCAATGAAGGTGAAAGCTCATTTTTCTAGCCCAGTCATTTGTATGCCACATCTGTATTGTTTTAGATATGAGTCTCTCTTTCTGTCTGCCTCTTAAAAACTCTCCTTTGTGTATAAAGGTCAGCCTGGTATGGCCTTATGCCTCATGCTTGAGCAGACTTGCTGCCAGCCATGAGGATCACCAGCCTCAGGTTTTGCAACACCTTCATGCTCCCATGACCTCAAAAGCTGTTGTGAAATTTTCCAAACAAAACTGATTTTAATTTACCAAAAATAATAATGTAAAATTCAAAAGGCTCTTTACACCAATAATCCAAATCCTAGAAACTGTCCTAAGAAAATATTCCACTAAAGGAAGAAATAATATACATATGAAGATCTTTATTGTAGATGTTTATTATTATAGCAAATAACAATAGGTAAATTATGACATACTAGATTGGATATCATGAATCAGTAAACACTCATAAGCATGAAATTTATATAGACACTTGTGATTTAAGGTAAAAATAGGAAATTGGTGATTTATGCTTATGATTTAAGGTAAAAAAAGAGAAGGTAATAAAATTCCATCTATGTCGTATAGTTATTTCTAAAATATGAATACATTAAAAAAAGACTAGTAGGAAACATGGCAGATGAAATGGCCGGTTTGTTAGGGTTCGGGGATTTTGTATCATTTTTAAAGATTTAATATTTCTGTTGTTTTTAATATTTGATACAATAAAGCATTTTTAACAAATACATAACATTCCTGGGAGAGACCCTGTAACAAATTAATATTTATGAAAATCAGAAATAAAGCCTTAGGCATATAACTAATATTGTGCTTGCTGGGATGTTGGTTTGCTAGCTTTCTGGAAGCATCTTACCGTCTTTGTCTGATATGCCCTTGTTACTCATTACTGAGAAACTGAATTACTTAGGTAATTGGGGGAGAGGGGGATAGAGCTGTTTTGAGAAAGAACACACTTACGTGATTGTTTTGCTATCACTTCCCAGAACTCAGGAAATGAATAGAGTTGAATACTGAGGGACACCCCTACATGAACTACGTAGGCCTGTGTAACATAAGACATTTTCTGGAACTGAATATACCGGTCTTCCCTTTTGCTCTGGACACGGCACACAGGAGACATCCAACAAATTGCTGATGGAATGCAAAGGAGAGGAAATTCCTTCATGCACGCGAAACCCGAGGGAGAGCGGAGCTGAGCTCTGGGTCGTGCAGAGCCCCGAAGTGGGAGGAGGGAAGGGCGATGGGGACCCCAGGAGCCCCGAGGAGGGCACCGCATCATGCCATCTCCATGGAGATCGTCAGGAAGCGCTGGTCAGCAAGAGCGGAGCCCCGTGGTCGGAGGTGAAAGGCGATCTTCTGGGGTCTTGCTGCACATCTTCACAGCCTGTTGACAGAAGGTGGAAGGAGAGGGCCAATGGCAGCCACCAAAGAGACGCTGGACTCCTGTGACTCGTGTCTGCATACCGCATTCTTTTATGTCCTTATTTATTTACGGCCGCGAAGGGCCTTTCTTCTCGCACGCGGGCTGTCTCCAGCTGCGGCGAGCCGGGGCTCTTAGCTTCGGAGCTCTGCGTGGCGCACACCGCCTGGCTGTGCAGAGCACGGCGGGCTGTAGGCGCCAAGGCTTCAGGTATACGGGATCTTCCCGAGCCAGGGATCAAACTCCTGTCCTCTGCGTTGGCAGGCGGATTCTTAATCACTGGACCACCGGGGAAGTCCAGCCTATCACATCCGCTATTAGAAGCTTCCTCAGGCCGGGATGCTGGAGGGACAGGCTCCTGGAACCACTATTTATCCTTGAATCAAACACTCCTTGGGAGCGTTCCTGTGCTTTGCTCGTTTGAATCCACAGCACACCAACAAGGCCAAGGACTTTATTTTCAGTAGCCTTTGCAATTCCCGCTGTTGTGGTTAGTTTGTTAGTTTTGGATGTTTTAGGTTTGCCTGGAGCCAACCCAGTTTCCTCACTTGGTAAGCGGGCGAGTCACATCATCGCAGCCGGAACCTTCCAGATAACGCTGGTGGCTGCAGTCCGGGCACCGCGGCCCCTTGGCTGTGCTCCTGCAGACAGTGTGGTGGCTTCTGACAGAGTCACCTGCTGGGCCTTCTCTGTGCTGAGCCTGAGGGCGGCCGGGCACTCACAGGTTGGTCAGGGGCCAGGGTGAGCCTTCGGGGGACAATCAGCATATTCTCAGGGTAGTGATATGTGATAAACTTGCCCCGAGAGGCCCTGGTGCGACTGCTTGGGCTGACCTGGTGTGCGGAGGGGCTGGATCAGGAGCCCAGCCGCTCTGGCCCTCTCTCCATATGTTTGTTTGTTTGTTTGTGTTTTGCTGTACTTGGTTGCAAATTTAGCTGAAATATATTTATCCCTTGGGTCACTGTGAAGTTTCAATTCCCTTTGCAAAACATTTTGAGGTTCTCAGAAGAGATGAGAGAGTATTTGTTCGATCTGGGTAATGAATTAGACTTGGGCTTTCTCTTCTGCGTAGCTGGGAGGCAAGTTATTCTCTTTTTGTAGTGCAGTGAAGTCCCGAAATGCTGACGACAGGGTGACCACCTCACCTGCATTTCGGTTTTCAGTTTACTTCTTAGGATCTTCCCCCTCCCTGATTTCTTTTTGACTTTTTATTTTATATTGGAGTATAGCCAACTGACAACGCGGTGATAGTGTCAGGTGCACAGCAGAGCGGCTCAGCTGTACATTCACAAGCATCCACTTTCCCCTAAACTCCCCTCCCAGCCAGGCTGCCACGTAACATTGAGCACGGTGTTTCTTAGGATCTTTGATGAGGAAATTTTAAAACAAAAATCAGACAAGAGAACCTCAAAACTTTGTTATTTAAGTTATCTGACATTTCTTTTGCCAAAGATTTAAAAGATGCAAAGATGTCAGAAAACTGTGGGGAACGAAGCTTCTGATGCCAGCTTTCAGGAAGAACACTCTTTCTGAGTGGTTTTCAATCGTCTGCTGTAATAAATGACTAATTTCCCCATTAAATTACATTAAAGGGATTAAAAATGTTATGACCCTCCTCTTATATCCAATTGTCATGAGTCACTTGTCTAATGGTGTGTCATGAGGAATAAAAATGGACCAGACAGTTAAATAAACTATGCCTACATCAGAAGAAGGTGGGGCTTCCCTGATATCTCAGCTGGTAAAGAATCCACCTGCAATTCGGAAGACCTGGGTTCCATCCCTGGGTTGGGAAGATCCCCTGGAGAAGGGAATGGCTACCACTCCAGTACTCTGGCCTGCAAAATTCCATGGACTGTATAGTCCATGGGGTCGCAAAGAGTTGGACATGACTGTCACTTTCCTGACAATCTTGATTTCAGCTTGTGCATATCTATCTCCAAATGTCCTCTGTTTATAAGGACACTAATCATACTAGACTAGGGCCCCATCCTAATGCAGGATCCCATCTTAACTCATTACATCCTCAATGGCTCTATTTCCAAAATAGGTCACGTTTTGAGGTTAGAACCTAGAGGGGGTGAGGACTTCAGCATGGGAATTTTAGAGAGACAAATTCAACCCATAACGTTCATCCCGGTAGGCCTTTCCCTGATACCTGGCTTGCAGCTCAGGCTCTCCTTCCTGAAGTTGCAGGTAAGTTGCCAAGTCTGTCAGGTTTTTCCATTCAGATCTTGAGACTGAAACTCCTCCCTCGTCCTCACACGCCTTGAAGAGAAAAATCACCTTGTGCGGAAGCCTGGGCCTAAGGGAGCAACCCCAGAGCTGGTTTGCATTTGCGTCCTCCTTGTTCTCTTTTCTCCTTCCGTAGGTCACAAGGGCCTTGACTTGCTCTCCATCCAAATCTCCTTTCAAGAACGGATCTGGGATTTATTCACATAAAAGGAACAAAGTACAGGATCACGGAATCTTAGTGTTAGGTTCCACAGTTTACCTAGTTTAAAAACCCTTCACAAATGACCTTGATGCTTCAGAAAACAAAGCCTCAAGTCCAATGAATGAATGTCTGTTGTGAAACTCGGGGTTCTGGTGATCAAGGACAGTTTGTTGTTTGTTCTTTTTTATTTTGTGGTGGGGAGGGGGAGGCTGGTTATGAGAATTCTGAATTCACACCCATGAGGTCAACTCCTCCTGCCTTGGTTAGTTTCATGCCTTGGGTTTTCATGCCTGCGAGTCAAATGGCATCGTCCTTGGAGGCGGAGATTCTGAAGGAAAGTGGCTAGGTAGGTGAGAATCTCAGAACCATCAGGAAGGCTGACATGGAGTGGTCCCCACCCCCACACTCCCAAACCCCCAACACACCGATTCTGATACTCTCTGCCCTTGAGGGAAGTGACCGTGTAGGAGCCCTCAGCTCTGCTGGAAGGAGACGTGTGCTGAAATCCTGCCCAGGGAGCTCAGCACGCCGGGGACATGTAGCCCCTCCTCCTCCTCCTCGGTCAGGAAGGGGTGTTGAAAGTGATTACTGACATAGCTGGATTAATAGCTACCGTATTTGTCACTGTTTTCTATTCGTAACCTTTGACCTTTGTTCCTATTTTTATCCTCCACTCTTGTTCTTCCTTTTCAGCTTTTAACCGATCATTTTATATGATTTTCTCTCCTTTCTTAGCATATCAGTTATACTTTCTTCTGTCCCTTTTTTCTCCCCCTCTGATATTCCCATTATGCTATATCTTCTGTTGTTGTCCTTGACTATTTTTTTTAAGTCTTTGTTCTCTTTTTGGTCTCAGAGGCTTCTGTTGATATATCCTCTAGCTCAGAGATTCTTCCTCAGCCATGTCCAGTCTTCTAGTAAGATCACCGAAGGCACTCATTTCTGTTAGGAAGTTTCTCTAGCGTTTCTTTTTGGCTCTTTCCTGGGATTTCCGTCTCGTGGACTCTGCCCACCTGCTCTTGTGTGCTGTTCACTGTATCCATTAGAACCCTCAGCACCTTCATCGTAGTTTAAAACTTCCAGTCTGATTATCCCAGCATAGCTATCATATCTGATTCTGGATATGATATTGTTCCCTCTCTTCAAATTCGCAGGTTTTTTTTTTTTGGCATACTTTATTTTTTCTTGATAGCCAAATATGATGTACTAGATCAATGGAACTGATGTTAACAGATTTTTTTTGCCACACCACACAGCTTGTGGGATCTTAGTTTCCCAATCAGGGATCAAACCTGGGGCTCCAGCAGTGAGAGCACTGGGTCCCAACCACTGGACCACCTGAGAACTCCCTGAGCAAGCTTTAGCGATGTGGCGGTGAGGTGTGGGCGGAGGGAAGCCACGGCCTCCCGTCCTACCATCAGGTCTCCACCTCCAGCGAGCCAGTGCCTCTGGACTGGACCTCCCACACGGTTCTCACGTCCCCCCCTCCCCAAGCGGGTGAGGGTGACCAGGGTGGCCAGGGCATCCCCTGCCCTTTCCTCCCCTAAGCGGGTGAGGGTGACCAGGGTGGCGAGGGCATCCCCTGCCCTTTCCTCCCCCAAGTGGGTGAGGGTGACCAGGGTGGCGAGGGCATCCCCTGCCCTCGGTCAGCTGGTCAAGCTCTGGGTAGCTAGTTTCCCCTGAGGGCAGTTCTGCTAAGAACAGAAAGTTCTGGTGTATTTCCGAATGGTTCCTTTTTCCCTTCCCCCAGCTGGAAGTAGGAGGAGGCAGTTCAACCTCCTGGAGGTAAGACTCACAGAATTGGGGGGAACCCCTCCTCTACCCTACGTGACTGGTCTCTCTGGAATTTTTACCTTCAAAGTTGTCCACACTGAGCCTCCAGCAATTCATCAATTACAGTCAGGCTTCCCTACCAGAGCAAGGATGGGGTATGCGGGACTGTGCTTACATCCTGGGACAAGGATGCCCAGAGGAGCCCACCTCATTTACCTGCTTCTCAATCCAATGTGCTTTCCTTTTAATAACTTCTCCCCTAATTTTTAAAGTAATACATAGTTGTTGCACAAAACTTTGGAAAGACCAGAAAAGTATATTTTAAATTGCTATGATCCCTTTCTTTATCCAGAGATCTCTACTGCTAACCTTTCTATATATTTTATTCTGATTTTCTCCTGTGTATCTGTGTAGATAGACAGATGGTAGATAAATGTATATAGTTGATATTGCAGATTACAGTTTCATATCCTGCTTTTTCCAAGTGCTGTTTATCTCCCCATGTCACTCGTTTTTTTTTTTAAAAAGAAATTATTTATTTATTTGGCTGCACCAGATCTTAATTGTGACACAAGAACTCTTACTTAGCACGTGAGGTCTAGTTCCCCGACCAGGGATTGAACCTGGGCCCTCTGCATTGGGAGCGTGGAATCTTAGCCACTGGACCACGTGGGAAGTCCCTCCCTGGTCACTCTTATGCACCTCATATGCAATGGCTGCCTCATTGTACATTATTTGGATTTTCCATAATTTTATTACCTGGCCCTTGTTTGGGAACTTTAGGTTTGATTTGTAATTTGGGGGCATAAATATTTGATAACGTTTTGATTATTTCCTTTGCTTAGTGTTCTAAAAGTGGAATTGCTGGGTTGAAGGGCATGGGCACTTGAAAAGACTTGACGACTACTAATTCATTTCCAGAGAGCCTGGGCTGTGTCCTTTCCACATCCCAGTGTGGTCTTACCCTTTATTACAACTGCCCAACATATGACGCTCATTCGTGGGGGAAGAGGCCATTGTCCTGCTGTGGAGGAGCTGGGGAACTTCCCCACCGCTGTTGCTGTAGTACACCGATGTTCATAAGCCTACCTGCTCTTTTATTCAAATGCTTTGTTTTTCCCACTGATGCTGGAGAAGGCTGGTGAGCACATGACCAAGAACGCAGAGAAGAAAGCATTGCGAGAAATCAGTTACCTATTTTTTTTTTCTCCAAAACAAATCCAATCCATAACAGGAAGGAGACGGGAAGGAGGAGATGAAACGAATCAAAGTGATTGTTAGCTGCTTACATGTCCTCTCTCTTAACAAATCATGAAATATAAGCTGCAGGAGGCAGATTTAGTATCAACAGAACCATTAGTTCGTGAACCAGGAAACTGAGTGATGTTGGTAGAAATGTTGGCCAAATCAACACCCAGATTAACCCCGAGGCCGCTTCTAGAAAAACCACTGTTTGCAGAACCCATAGCTGCCCCTGAATGACCTGGGAAACCCTCTGTGGCTCACCCCTCCTTCCTAATCCCTTGTTTCGTTAAAGGTATTTTTTCTTTTTAAATCTTTTGGCTGTGCTACCAGGCACATGGCACCTTGGGTCCCTGACCAGGGAGTGAACTGTGCTTCCTGCATTAGCAGCATGACGTCTTACCCCTGGACCACGAAGGAAGTCCATCTCATTAAGTGTTTACTTAATGAAACATCTTAGAAATGTGAAAAGGTGTACCCACAATCCAGCTTGTTAGACAGAATAGAGCCTTTTGCTCAATATTACACCCTCCTCTTCATATCTTCATATCCCCAAACCCATAAATAACAGTTATTCACAATTAAATGTCCATAATTCCCATGTATTTATATTTTACTATGTATATTTGTATCCCTAAACAAAATATAGCATTTCTTCCCATGTTTTCTTGTTTAAAACTTTTATAAGAATACTGAATGCTTCTTTCTACAACTTGTTTTTCTCCACATGCTGCCCATGAAACTTATTCATGTTGAACATGTAGTTGAAGATCACTCACTTTTGCTGCTGTTAATACCCTTTTCTATGTATACACCATTTATCCACTCTCTAAGGATGAGTATTTAGGAGGGTTCTAGTTTTTCATTATTAAAAACAATGATGCTACATATATTCTTATACATAATCTTGTATAAGTTTCTTCAGATTTCTATTTAGCTGTGGTCAAAAGTACTTCAAAGCGTTCAGTTCATTTCAGCCACTCAGTCGTGTCTGACTCTTTGCAACCCCATGGACAGCAGCACTCCAGGCCTCCCTGTCCATCACTAACTCCTGGAGTTTACTCAAACTCATGTCCATTGAGTTGGTGATGCCATCCAACCATCTCATCCTCTGTCGTCCCCTTCTCCTCCTGCCCTCAATCTTTCCCAACATCAGAGTCTTCTCCAATGAGTCATTTCTTCGCATCAGGTGGCCAAAGTATTGGAGTTTCAGCTTCAGCATCAGTCCTTCCAATGAACGATTAGGACTGATCTCCTTTAGGATGGACTGGTTGGATCTCCTTGCAGTCCAAGGGACTCTCAAGAGTCTTCTCCAACACCACAGCTCAAAAGCATCAATTCTTCAGCCCTCAGCTTTCTTTACAGTCCAACTCTCGGCACGGCATTAACTTTTCTAAATATTTCCCATTTGCTCTTCAAGAAAGCTGTGTCTTCTAGCTCCCCTGCCCCACGCCTCATCAGCTCAGTAGCTCAGTAGTTAATGTGATAGGTTTACTGTGCCTGTCCCTGATGACTAGGGTTACTACCTTTGCACGTGGTTATGGGCCATCGGTGCTGCCTCTGTGAACCGCTTTCTGGTCGAGTCATTTGCTCACTTCAATTTCTAGGCTGCTTGCCCCATTCTGAATGTCCCAAACCGGACAGTGGGAGCATGCTCAACCCTGCAGTGGAGGAAGGGGGCAGCTTTGGGAAGAGAGGCTGGCTCCTCTGGATGGTGGCAATAAGACCATTCTTCAACCCTCAGCATATGGAACCACCACACGACTCCACCACTAGGGGTGGTTTGGAGCCCAGGGAAATCTCCCAAGTCATGTATTCCAGAAGAGACTCCACAGAACCAAGACAGTTGAGCTCCCCCAGTGAATCAGTTCAGGGCTCTTTACTATAAGCATCAGAAAGCAGTTCTAGCTAATTTAATCCAAAATGGAATGTATTAACAGGGTGCCAACATCATTCAGAAGGTTAGAGAACCAGGCTTGGACATGGCTTTTTATATTAATATATATATACACACACACACACACACACACACATATATATGTGTGTGCTTAGTCGCTCAGTTGTGTCCGACTCTTTGCAGCGCTATGGACTATAGCCCACCAGGCTCCTCTGTTGGCAAGAATACTGGAGTGGGTTGCCATGCCCTCCATGTGTATATATATATATATATATATATATATATATATATATATATACACACACACAGGTGGACGCAGAAGGAATCAGAAAAGAACTTCTAATTTCTAGGTGAAGAAGTAGGATCAATTGCCAATAATTAAGAGAAGGGGCAGAATGTTGAAGGCTTGAGAACAGGAGAGAAACAGATAATGTTAATCAAATTTCAAAGGCTATGATAAGAAAAATCCAATAAAAAAATCCCTTAAAATGGTTCACCAATGAACAAAAATCAGGCATCCTGTGTCACCTTTGAAAAAGACTTCTGATCTCTGTCAGGGGGCTCCATCAGGTTCAGCAGAACCTAGCACAAGCCACAATCTATTTACCTTTCTCCAGGAAGGAAAATGATGGCATAGTTAGCATCTGCTTGTTCTAAGCATAAAGTCCAAATTGTAATACATATTCTGATTAACTTTCTAAGAATGAGAAAAGAATTTTGTAGAGCAGCAGTTCCAACCATTTTTGGCACCAAGGACTGGAAGACAAGTTTTCCACAGACTGGGGAAGGGAGATACGATTTTGGAAAGATTCAAGCACATTATGCTTATTGTGCCCCATATTTCTGTTATTATTACATCGTCATATGTAGTGAACTACTTATGCACCTCACCATAATGCGGAATCAGCCGGAGCCCTGAGCTTGTTTTCCTGCAGCTGGACGGTCCATCAGGGGTGGTGGGAGGCAGTGACACCTGACGTGTGCTGACTATGTCCAGCCTACTCTGCAGAATTGTTTCGGTTGCTGTCACTGCAGAAAATGGTGCTTCATAAAGACAGGATGTTAGAAATGGAAGCAGGCTTTTCTGTGCTTTTGTGACAACTCAGGATATTCTTGAGAGTCCCTTGGACAGCGAGGAGATCAAACCAGTCAGTCCTAAAGGAAACCAGTCCTGAATGTTCATTGGAAGGACTGATGATGAAGCTGAAACTCCAACACTTTGGCCACCTGATGCGAAGAGCTGACTCATTGGAAAAGACCCTGATGCTGGGAAAGATTAAAGGCAGGAGGAGAAGGGGATGACAGAGGAAAAGATGGTTGGATGGCATCACCGACTCAATGGACATGAGTTTGAGCAAACTCCAGGAGACAGCAGAGAACAGAATCCTGGCGTACTGCAGTCCATGGGTTACAAAGAGTTGGACATGACTTAGCAATTGAACAACAGGATATTCCACTCTGACTTTGATCCAGCAAGTATGCAGATCTGAAGTTGTTTCAAACTAACTGTAACCTCCAGCTGTGTGGCCCAGTTCCTAACAGGTGTGGTGCAGGATTTGGGAACCCCTGTTCTAGAGCAAAGGGACAGTTTTGACCAGTGGTGATACATAGTGACATTGAAGGGAAAAAAGGAGCCAATTTTGCTCTTCTGGAACTGGAACGGTCTTCTCTTGGGCGAACTAGAACAATCTTCCGTGGATGTGTGAACACCACGGGCGGTTCTCCTTGCACAGAGCCTGGGATGTTGAGCACCTCCCACGCTTGCCATCTCCCTGCACCCGCTGAATTCCACCCCTGGGGTCCTGGAGCAATGTGGCCATTCCCCTGGCAGGAACTCCTTCCCAGAGGCCAGGGGACGACCTCCTCGGAGCAGCCTCCCTGCCCAGTGATTTGATAGCGCGTGGCAGACTTGCAGTGTAATTTGATTTGAACTTTTCTTGTCAGCCCGGAGTTTAGCCGGGCCATACATTCTGCCTCTGGGCCCTTTCCTCAGCCTCAAGCCCCTGATGCCGCTTTCCTGATGCAACAGAAGCGAGGATCTGACTGTCAATGGTCTGTTCCATTTCATTTAGGATGGTCATGGACCCGCCCCTCCCTGCGGCCTGATTTCTTTCAGAGCGGATCTAATGCCCTGGGCCAATCTGTTAACTCAGTTAGATGCCGAGCATCAGAGGACCGCCCTGGGCTCTGTCTCGTGTCCTGCAGTGAAAGGCGGACTGCAGGGAGGCTGCGCTGGTCGGGAACAGTGAGAGCGGACGACTGACAGCCGGGACACGCCGAGGATCCTCATCCTCGGGGGCGGGGGGCTCAGACCTGCAGGGCCCACAAAGCAGGCTTGGGGGGCGGGCCCAGGGCCTTCTGGGCAGCCCTCTTTCTGGAAGCTCTGTCACAGGGCAGGTAGGGCTGGGCTGAGAGGCGTGACGGCTGGGGGCCCTCGCCTTCCCTTGGAATGCTGCCGTGGTCTCCTGGGAAGTTCCCCTGTCTGCCTCGTGGGCCAGAGTGGAGACGCACGGGCCGTGTCCGCTGCAGATGGAGAAGCAGCTGCCACCTCCGGGACGAGGAAGCCCCCCCGAGCCTGCGGGGAGGGTACCGGCCAGGACACCCGTGGACAGGCCCGGGGGTGCGGGGCCTGCTGAGGACCGGAGCTGTCCCCAGGACCCCCAGCGCGGTACAGATGCCCCTGCGCCCTTGGGCAGAGAGCCAAGGCCCAATGAAGTCCCGCACAGACAGACCCCGGACGCCCTCCCGCCCCCCCCCCAGACTGCACCTGCAACAGGCCTGCACCACGTTACACCCTGCAAGTGGGCAGGAAGCTCTGGAATAATTCAGGCCCAAATAACTACGGAAGGCCGGGCCACTCGGGGGTAGGGGGGTGAGGGGGCTTCCCTGGGGGCTTAGACGGTGAAGAATCTGCCTGCCATCCCTGGGTGGGGAAGACCACTGGGGGAGGGGATGGCAGCCCACCCCAGTGTTCTTGCCTGGGAAATCCCATGGACAGAGAGCCTGGTGGGCTACAGTCCATGGGGTCACAAAGAGTCATATACAGCTTAGCGACTAAACAACAATACATCATATATAGTATAAATACTAATTGTATATATGTAGTTTTATTATTATGAAATAACATTCATATTTCATGTCAACACAAGAAAAATTTGAATAGAAAATTTTTCTCTGCCCTTTGGTCTCCTCTCTACCCCCACGGTGAGTCCCGTACCTGCATTGTAATTTGACCAAACCTCCGCATCAGCGGGAGCACCTGCTCAACCAGAAAGAGCAATACAACACCCTCCTAGCATTGACAGCTCCTTAAAAGACAATGTTCTTCCTTAATCTTGGAAAGAGCCACAAGGACGCTTAGATTTGGGTCCTGTGAACTGGCAATGGGCTTCTGGGTGGCTCAGCAGTAAAGAATCTGCCTGCAATGCAGGAGATACCAGTCCAGTTCCAGGGTAGGAAGAGCCCCTGGAGGAGGAAATGGCAGCTCACTCTAGTATTCTTACCTGGAAGAATACTCTTCCACCAGAAGAGCCTGGCGGGCTCCAGTCCATGGGGTCGCAGAGAGTTGGACATGACTGAGCGACTGAACGAGGCCAGGTGGAACCAGAGGATGGCTGTAAAGGGGGCACAAGGGCAGCGTGCTTGTTCACCAGATGATGTTTAAATGTGAACCTGGTAAAGCAGGCGTTACACATCGGACACCTGCTCTTCACCCAGCGCTGCGTTGGGAGGTAACCGAGGGCGTGAGACAGTGTCACCGCTGCCCCCACAGCCAGAGGTCACGGTGAGATGGAAGTGCGGGAGAAGGGCACACTGCAGGTGGTCCGGCACCTCTCCAACAGCTGGCTCCTGTAGACAACAGACGGGCTTTAATCTTTAGGTCGAGACTGGCGGGATTTTACTTCCCCAGCCAGGGATCGAACCTGTGCCCCCTACCTTGGAAGTGCAGAGTCTTAACCACTGGACCACCAAGGAAGTCTTCAGAATTTTCATTGCACTGTTGGGCTCTTGCTAAGTTGGGGGTAGGGAGTGAGGTGATCCCAGAGTGGGAACATTGAGGGGCAAACCTGTAATGAAGGGCAAAACTGTCTTGAGCTTGGCTGCTGGCGTCAGCTCTGTTGTGATCAGTCTAAACTGAGACCAGTGAAAGGGGAAGGGGAGGGGAAATAGAAATCCTCCAGTTGGTCTGGGCCGGTGCCTCTGGCCCTCAGTAGAAGCAAACTTGAGTCCTCTCTGGATAAAAGCATCCACATCTTAGGCCCCCAGAGATTGATCAATGAGCTCAGAATCAAACACGGTGAAAAATACAAGCAAAACAGCCACCATGAGTGAGAATCGGCACAGAATTAAACTCCCTTCCTTCAGCTCATGAAATTAATCAGACACAGAAATATAAGATGGTGATTTAGCACATGTTTAAAGGCTGAACAAAGGAATCACAAGATAAGTAAGCAATATAAGACTAGAAAAGAACCAGGAAGGTTATGGGGGAAAAAGTCAACTTGAAAAATTATAAAAGTTAACAAAACACACCTCAGTGTGGAAAAGAGAAAATTAGTATAGCTGAAGAGGTCATTTTTTATCTAATCCTTAAATATGTACTGAATATTTACCACACGTCATTACTGTTTTAGGTCAGGGGAGTATAGCAGTGAACAAAACAGATAAAGGTCCTTGCCCATACAGAGGTTACAAAGTAGATAACAAGTAAAATACTTTAAAAACCATAAGTCTGGGAAAAGAATAGAGAATGCCACGTGTGAGTAGAGCTGTATTTTAAACAGGAAGGACAGAAAAGTCCTGGCTGAGAAATTGATGTTTGGGTAAAGATTTGAAAGAGATGACGGGTCAACCCATAAGAAGGCAGCTGGTGCTGCCCGGTGCTGCCCAGTCACCCACGGACTATATACAGCCCCCCAGGCTCCTCTGTCCATGGGATTCTCCAGGCAACAATATTGGAGTGGGGTGCCATGTCCTTCTCCAGGGGATCTTCCCAACACAGGGATCAAACCTGTGTCTCCTGCATTGGCAGGAGGATTCTTTACCACTGAGCCACCCGGGAAGTCCCACCCATAGAAATACTGAGGAGACAAGCATACCAGGGAAAGGGAGCGCTGGGAACGGCGGCTCAGAGGTCACGGGGGATAGGGGGAGTGCTACACTTGGTAAACTTGACATCCTGGAAAAGAGGTCTGGGTGGGAGAGAAGATGGGGTGAGGGTCCAAGAGCAGGTCCTGGGACCTTGTGGGTTAGTCAGGGATGAGGCCAGGTGGCACTCACACCTGAAAGCGTATCTGCAGTTAGTGCTTATGAATTTAAATTTGAATTTAGCTGTAACACGCAGCTGGCAAGCGATCCTAAAGCTCCTTCCCTCCCAGCTTATCTGGCATGCCTTCTCCCCCTAGTCCTTCACCTTTGACGTTTTCCCTAACCGTTCCTGTCTGATTTATTTGCACCCTGACCCCTGCTCCCACCTCAGCCCGTATTTACAGACCCGCCTCTGTGTCCTGTTTACTGTTGCATGCCTTCAATCAGGAGCTCCGTAAGCGTGAGGAGGAGGCACAGTCCTCAAAGGCAACCCTCAATATATTGAAATGTCCTCTACAAAATCCCAGATTATTGCAGGAAAGGGCTAAACAGTGACTGCAATAAAATTCCTTTGGCACTGTTACCGAATTTGGCTTGTCTTTAATTTAGGCGCACTGCTGAATGTGCAATCAATATTTTAGTAATTATGGGCAAACAGCTCTTGTTATAAATCAAAGTTGTGCTCCCTGCCGTAAGCTCTGGCTTCGGTAACAAGCCTTTTCTTGAACACCGTGCTCTTCTGGTACGAGTCGCTTCACTGAGTTCCCAGGACCTTTCTCCCACAAAGCTGCACGTTGGGGCCAGCTGGTCACGCAGATACTAACTTTCCTGCCCAGCTGGAGTAGACCGTGATCAGCACCCTTACCCACGGGAGAATCAGGCTTCCTCTGCTGACCGTGGAATTCTAGCCAGGAGGCTGTGCTGTTTGGCCCAGGCCACCGTGACCCCCCTGCACAACGCTCTCCAGAGAAGTATTGGGACTTGAGCTGACTCAACGTGAAGAACGCTCTGGAACACATGCTGCAGGACGGAGCTGGCCCGTCCTGGTGTGATGGGCATGAGTGCCCCCGTCACCGTACGCCGGCGGGTCGTCAGGCTGCTGCTGGAGGGGGCAGCGTGGTTCCCGGAGGGGGTCAGCCCCGAGGGTCTCAAGTGCCCTCAGCAGTTGGGGGACAGGTGCGTGGACTCAGATAAAGAGCATCTGGGTGGAATTGCACTTTCAGAAGATTCAAACCTGAACAAGATGGCTTTGTCAACAAAGCTGAGGAAAGCACAAAGATCTGTATTTTTTTTCCTTCTTCTTTTCCCACGAAGAACTGGGCTTAGTAGCAAACCAAGAGAAAGGGGGTCTTGTTGGCTTTTGTCTTTAGGAGGGGTGTCCTGTGTCAAGGACCTTACCCGGAGCCCAGGGTTTTCACGAAGGTTCTTCCCTGTCGTCGTTGAGTGGCTCCGTTTTTTCTAACTTGTCCAAAGCACGAGACAAGATACACTTTTCCATCTTCACCACGAACCCCATCTCTGCGTTTGCAGGCCTCTCCCTGCCAGCATCTCCACAGCCCTGCCAGCTGGGACAGGACTCTGCAGTGAGCCCCAGGTCCCTGTAAACACCCCCACTTCCAGCCACGGCGATTTAAATTCCACACGTCCGTCCTGGGCGGGCAAGAAGAGCAGACGCAGTTGTGACCGAGAGCGACTCCAGAGCAGAAAATCTCCCCCGCAGCCCGCCCCCAGGAGTCACCCCTCCCTCCATCTCCTGACCAGAGAGCCACTGTCGAGAATCAACAAATCAACGGAATCGACATCTGCCGCACGCGGGCTTCGACCTGACTCACAGTGAAGGGGGAGAACCGCTGCTCTCCTCCACACGCGCTCCCCACACTGCGCCTGCTGTGATCGTCCACAAAGCCTTCGTGTGCAGCCCAACACACACATTATGTGGGCTTATATCCACTCTTTTTTTTTTAATGCTTTTTTAATTGTGGTAAAAGTCACATAATACAAAACATACTCTTTTAACCGTGTTTAAGTGTGTAATTCAGGGGCCCTAAGTACATTCACACTGTTGTGCAAATCTCACCATTGTCCATCTCCCGAATGTCTCACCTTCCTAGACTGGACTCTGTCCCCACTAAACACTAACTCTCCACTCCCACCCCAGCCCGCATCCCACCCCTGGCATCCACCAGTGGACTTTGTGACTCCGTGACTTTGACTGTTTGGGGTGCCTCGTACAAGTGGAATCAAACAGTATTTCTCTGCACCAAATGTGTACTGGACTGAATTTTTAGGGCTCCCATACGTCCTGCAAACAGATTGTGTGTGCTCAGTCACTCAGCCGTGTCCGACTCTTTGCGATCCGAAGGACTGTAGCCCACCAGGCTCCTCTGTCCATGGGATTCTCCAGACAAGGATACTGGGATAGGTCGCCGTGCGCTCCTCCAGGGGATCTTCCCAACCCGGGGGTCTAACCTGCAATGGCAGGAGGATTCTTTACCACTGTGCCACCTGGGAAGCCCACAAGCAGATCAAATACTCTAAAAAAACAAATCGGTGTGTCCTGAGCTCTGCTGCCGGCCCCCCTTCTTGCTCCAGGCATGTTCACATACCTTCCTGCTTCCCTGCGACCTGCACCAGGGAAACCCCGGGGCCTGTCCCTCCTCACTCCCCGAGATGACAACACACACCCCATTCTCATCTCAGTCACACTGGGAACCTCTATGTTCCTCTCCATTCTTGCCTTTGGCTCAAAATAAATTAAAAACCCCAAACAAAAATTCTAATAAGAGATGAAAACAAAAACCTAACATGTCAAAAGAACTAGTCATTTAGCCCCTGGAAGTGTGAATAGTTCCTGCCTTCTCTGTATCAGGGCACTGAATTAAAAACAAAAACGCATATGTTAAATATACATTTAAGCCTTACCTCCGACAGATGACTAATGGGTGTTATGTGCTGTTTTGTGGTTTTTTTGTTTAACCCACAGAGATAATTATTTACGCAATAAAATTTAAACAGTTATCATGGCATAATTGGAAGCCAGGGGAGCTTTTTTTTCTTCCCACCTTTTCTCAGCTGCAGTTGACAGAACCATGCCTTAGACAACATGGTTATTTTTAATAGTTTGCTTCTATAGTTTGGTGCTTCCCAGGTGGCGCTAGTGGTAAAGAACCTGCCTGCCAGTGCAGGAGACATAAGAGACACGGGTTCGATCCCTGGGCCGGGAAGATCCCCTGGAGGAGCGCATGGTGACCCTCTCCAGTATTCTTGCCTGGAGAATCCCACGGACAGAGGAGCCTTGAGGGCTATAGCCCATGGGTCGAAAAGAGTCGGACATGACTGAAGTGACTTAGCACGATGAGTCAGCTCTAAAGTTCTCTTCTTTTTCATTTATGCGCTTATGAAGGCTAGGAAGGTTTTGAACCATCCAAGAGAACCACTGGGCTTCAATGAGCTAAGAGTAACCTGGATGCTTAAAGGGCTCCAAGCTCAGGAATTGTCAGGATTAGCTGGCACCTGGTTCATCAGGACAGCTTGCCCATCCAGCAGGTAAGCTAACTAGAGTTCACAGGAGGGATGTTTCCGCAGCTGACAGCTTGCGTGTAGTTAACAGCTCGTTAGTAGAAGACCCAGGTAGTGATCCAGATGAGGTCACGGTCACTCCCCCTTGGGGCTCCTGACCCCTCTCCCCAGCTGCAGGACGGTGGTCTCCTGGGCGGCTCTGTGAGTTTCTCCTGACTTTTGGAAGGTACCATCCTTCTGGAGCGACTGAATTTCCACGTGGAATCCTAGGCAATGTGAAACCCAGGTGGGGTGAATTAACCCCTATTTGAAGTGCATTCAGCAAATCACGCCAGTTCATCAAAATATGATTCAGGAATCATGAAAATAAAGCATATGTTTGGTGCATGTCTTGAGAATACACAATGGCCCTTCCTGAACCCACATTAGGAGGTGGCGATAATTCAGCCTTCACCCACTAGAGGGGAATAAACAGTGCCACAGAGATCTAAATCATCATTAATGGAGACTGCTTTTTAGAAAAGGTATTTTTCTTTTCCAAAGGGGATAAAAGATGATTAGCCAACTGGTTACTCACGTTTATGGGAGCATACAGCATAGGGTGCCAGCGGTTTTCTGTTATTTTCAGGGGTGATTGAAAATTAAGGAAAAGGCAAGACAACTTGAGGACTTCTTTCCCCTGAAGATAAAATATGGGTTGCACCCAGGAGCTCTCAAAAAATAGTAAGAAATGTTACCTTGAAAACTAGATCAATGTGGTACATACGTACAATGGGATACCACTCAGCCATAAAAAAAAGAACAAAACTGGGTCATTTGTAGAGGTGTGGATGAACCTCGAGTCTGTCATACAGAGTGAAGTAAGTCAGAAAACCAAATATCATATTTTAAGCCATATATATGGAATCTAGAAAAATGGCACAGATGAACCTAATGGCGGGGCAGGAATGGAGACACAGACATAGAGACAGACGCGTGGAGACGGGGAGGGGAAGGGGAGGGTGGGACAAACTGGGAGAGTAGCCCTGACATGTATACACAACCACGTGTGAAACAGCTGGCCAGCGGGGCCCTGCTGTGCAGCACAGGGCCTCAGCTCGGAGCTCCGCGGGGGCCTAGGTGATGGGGTGGGCGAGGCTCTAGACGGAGGGGAGATATGCGCACATATCACCGACTCACTGTTCACAGACTGACGCGACATTCGGGAGCCGCTGTACTCCAGCAATAAAACGTTTACAAAAAGAAAGAAAAATCTATCAACCAAGAAAAAGAAAAGCACCTTTTTCAGGCAAAATGCCCTGATTAACTGTATCCTCACAACCAATGACCATTCGCGTGAAATACCACACCTGGTGATTAACCCTGTTAAAGATCTGTTCAGCCAAGGAATGAGAGGGTCTCCCTCCCGCATGGGCCTTCTCACTGGGCAACCATTGCTTGCAAAAAGCATCTCACAGTTTTACATTTTTATGACCCTACTTCCAGCGCCCAGTAGCCCACAGTTGCTCTCATCCTTCTCAAGTTGTCTGCTGAGCCCCTTAAGGCTGCTGCGGGCCTTCACTTGCCTCCAGCCAAGCTGAGGCTCTGGAGCCGGCCTGGGGCTGGGCGCTGCTGGGGGCGGTACCACTGCTCCTTTGTGAGCGAAACTGTGTCCAGCCTGCAGTCTCAGGATATTTATACCCACTGCCTCGGTTTGAACTTCGTCTCTCCCAAGAGCAGGGCCCAAGTAAAGAAGTGGGAACAGATACATCACTTGGAAAGGGCCATTCCTTCCTAAGGCTGCTGTAACATCTTACTACAAGCCAGGCAGCTGAAAATAACAGAGAGCTATCTTCTCACGGTTTCAGAGGCCGGAAGTCCAAACTCGAGCTGTTGGCAGGCCACGCTCCCAGGGAAGGCTCTTGGGGAAGGTCCTCTATCCGCTCTCCCCGGCTCCTGGCAGCAGCTCACGACCCTTGGCGCTCCCTGGCTTGGAACTGCGTCACGTGACCCTGCCCACACATTTCTCTTGTAAGGACACACTTGCTGGATTTCGGGGCTCCCTGCGCCCAGTCATCCCCATCCTCAGCTTGACTACACTCTGAGGTTCTGGGGGATGTGGGATTTCAACCCAGCACGGGGCTCAAGGATCATTAATTCTAGAATCACCTAATGTTGACAGGGAGACTAAGCTGGAAGCGGAGGGAGAGAGGATGTGGTGGACGGGGACGCACAGCTGGCACCTTCCTGGTCCGGCTGCCCTGGGGGCTCAGCGGTGGGGAAGCCGCCTGCCAATGCAGGAGATGTGAGTTCAGTCCGTGGGTTGGGAAGATCCCCTGGAGAAGGGAGTGGCAACCCACTCCAGTATTCTTGCCTGGAGAATCCCATGGACAGAGGAGCCTGGTGGGCTACAGTCCATGGGATCACAAAGAGTTGGACACAACTTACCAACTAAAAAACAACAATCTCCCTCCTCGCTTACTCCTACGGCTGAGATTTTTACATGAACAATTCCTAACCAACTTGACACAGCCTACAAGCCTCTGTCCTCTCAGACATGGCAAATACCTCTGAGAAATAGCTTCTCAAGCTGCAGTTCTCAAGGGGTTGGGGCCCCTTACAATGGCCTGGCCTGGAGTCTTACACAAGAACACCTGCCCCAGGAATCCTACCCAGGGCATGGTGGGGAGGGAGGCGTGCCTTGCAAATAAATCATTTCCACAGTGAAACGCTGGCCCTCCTGCAAATGTTTTCTGCATCTCAGGTGTGTAGCTTCTGTTTCAAACCGTGATGATGCACTTCCTGGCAATTCATCAACCCTGGCACTTTTCTGGAGCCTGGGGAGGAGGGGTGAGTGGGGAAAAGGGAAGGTCAGGGAGACCGGAGAGCAGCTGCCTGAAAGGGCAAATCACCCACATTTCACTCATTTCACGTTTCCTAGAATAACATGCGCAAAATTTGTAGCGGGGATGGCAAACCCAGTTGAAACCTTGGTGGAAACATGGGGACTGAGCAGGGCGCTGTGTTAGGAAGATTCAGCAGCTACATCTGTGTGCGAAGTGGGATGGGAGCCACGATAAAGTCATCGTCTAAGTTCACGGCAGCACTGTTTACAACAGCCAGGACACGGAAGCAGCCCGGAAGTCCATCCGCAGATGAATGGATACGGAAGCTGTGGTATATATACACGATGGAATATTACACAGCTATAAAAACGAACAGTCTGAGTCAGTTTTAATGAGGTAGATGAACCTACAGCCTATTATACAGAGTGAAGTCAGAAAGAAAAAGACAAACATCACTTATCAACACATATATATGGAACCTAGAAAGATGGTACTGATGATCCTACATGCAAAGGAGACACAGATGTAAAGAACAGATTTTTTTGGACAGAGTGGGAGAAGGAGAGGGTGGGATGATTTGAGAGAATAGCAGTGAAACATATATATCATCATATGTGAAACAGAGCGCCAGTAGGAGTTTGATGTATGATGCAAGGAGCCCAAAACCAGTGCTCTGCGACGACCTGGAGGCTTGGGGTGGGGAGGGAGAGGGAGGGGGACTCAGGGGGAGGAGACGTGCGTGCCTACGGCTGCTTCATGTTGATGTACGGCAGTGCACGTGTGCGCGCATGCTGAGTCGCTTCAGTCATGTTCACCTCTTTGCAACCTCATGGACTGTAGCCCGCCAGGCTCCTCTGTCCTTGGGGTTCTCCAGGCAGGAATACTGGAGTGGGGTGCCGTGCTCTCCTCCAGGGGATCTTCTCAACCCACGGGTGGAATCTGCATCTCCTATGTCTCTGGCATTGGCAGGCGGGTTCTCTACCACTAGTACCACCTGGGAAGCCCAACGTATGGCAGAGGCCATCACAATATTGCAATTATCCTCCAATTAATATAAATTTAAAAAAAATTTTTTTAAAGTTACCATCTGCCACAAACACCCCTGGGGACTCTTGGGTCAGGTGCCACAAACCTGTCATCCTTCATGTATAGCTTTGTTTGGATCATTTCCTAAATATGCTGCTTACAGACACAGGTAACAGACCTTTATGGCCTGATATAAAAATAGTCACAGTCATAGAAACAAGCTATGTCTATGCTATCCCCACTTTTCTGTGCTTCTAAAGACACACTGATAACTCAGCGGACGAGGTGATTTTTGAATCGCCAGTTCTGAGAGGCAAGGCACTGTGTCTGTTCACGCTCCCCAGCTGAGTGCCCGCGTGGTATCGCTTGTGTAACCCCGGTTTCTGCGCTTAGGCCAGGCCTGAGCTAAGCTTACTGAAGTGGGAGGCGGATGGGAGAGTAAGAAACGGGGGTGGGGCAGGGCTGCATTTCAAATGGACAGGGTTTCCCTGGTAATCCAGTGGTCAGCAATTTGCCCCGCGATGCGGAGGACACTTTGTTTCCATCCCTGGTCCAGGAAGACATCACCCGCTCAGAGTAACTGAGCCGCGCCCACAGCCACCCAGCCTGCGCTCTGACGCCCGGGAGCGCGGCCGCAGCGACAGGACCCGCGCGCCCCGAGCCCGAGCTCCGCGACGGTGAGCGGCCCGCGCACCCAGCCGGAGGGCAGCCCGCGCGCAGCAGCGAAGCCCCCGTGCGGCCAAGAGTAGGTACGACATCAATACGTTAGTTTTAAAAAATCAAATAAAGTGGATCCACACTAAGGACCAACTCTACAGCACAGGGGACTCTGCTCAACGTTACGTGGCAGCCCCGATGGGAGGGAGTTTGGGGGAGAATGGGTACATGTATGTGTATGACTGAGTTGCCCTGCTGTCCACCTGAAACGACATTGTTAATCAGCTATATTCCAATATAAAATAAAAAATTTAATGAAAAACAGAAACTGGGGGTGGGAGTGTTTGTAGTCACAGTTCTGTCCCTAAGGAGAGCTGCACGCACCCCCGTGGGTAATTTTCAACCCTTGGCATCTCAGTTTCCCCATCTCTAAAATGGGAATGAAGAGGCCACCCTGTCTTGGGCGCAGGTTGGTGTGAGGCAGATGCGGAGTGGACCTGTAGACCAGGAACAGGGTGGGCGTTATCTTCGAGAAATCATTCCTGCACAATCTGCGGGCAGGGCCGTGACAAATAGGACCGTTTGCATGAGGAGGGCACTGCCCAGGAAAGCCGGCCCTGGCTGTTAAAGAGGGCCACCTGGACGTCCTCAGGGCCGGCCACCTGGACGTCCCCAGGGCCAGCCGTTCTGAGGGTGCCAAGCAAGGCAACGCGCTCATCTGGAGGGTGAGCAGTGCCCAGGATGGGGTGCAAGGATCGCCCGAGGGGCAGTGCCCGGGGCCGACCTTTCCCGCAGGGGCCCCTTCTGCAGGCACCCCTGCCCTCACGGCCAGCCCCTGAGCTTACTAGCAGGGGCCCCGGAAACTACTCAGCAGAATGTGTGCCAGTGAGGGAGCGGGAGGAAGAGTCGTCTCTGCCAGGATCTCAGATATGTGGCTAAAAGTGGACAAGAACCCTCCTTTCCAGAGGCCAGAAAAAGAGGGTGTCTGGGGAGCTGGAGAGAGAACTGGCCTGGGGGGCGGGCCATGAGACTGGAGGGTGTCAGCTGGGCTCTGATGCCCACGGTCGCTCCCAGAT
This sequence comes from Giraffa tippelskirchi, assembly GCF_054371585.1. Lineage (NCBI taxonomy): Eukaryota > Metazoa > Chordata > Mammalia > Artiodactyla > Giraffidae > Giraffa > Giraffa tippelskirchi. The sequence continues at coordinate 71,669,747 of NC_137288.1, read as the reverse complement.
AAAGGGGGTGGCATGAGCAGAAAAACACCCACCTATGGCACTTCTGTTTTTAAATCTGTTTAATCCTGTGCAAGGGGCTTCCCTGGTGGCTCAGTGGTAAAGAATCCACCTGCCACGAAGGAGACGTGGGTTCCATCCCTGGGTCGGAAAGATCCCCCGGAGGAAGAAATGGCCACCCACTCCAGTCTTCCCACCTGGGAAATCCCATGCACAGAGAAGCCTGACGGGCTGCAGTCCCTGGGCTCACAAACGAGTCAGACGTGACTTACCAACTCAACAACGACACCGATCCTGTGCAATGGGGCGAGCTTGAGAGTGAGAAGTCACGGGGCTGTGGGGTGACCGACGTCTGCACCCCAGCAGTGAGGTCAGTCTTCTGGTGAAAGGCTGTGAGTTAAAAGGCAGGCACGGGGGGCAGTCTGCCTGGTGCAGGAGGGCACGCTGTCTGCACAGAATGTTAGAATGCTAGGAAAACCGTCTAAAAGTTGGTCAGCCACTCGTGATCACCTGCACAGCAATTCTAAATGCTAGTGATACAACCACACTGTGTGTGTGCCAAGTCGCCTCAGCCGTATCCAACTCTCTGTGACCCCATGGACTGTAGCCCATCAAACTCATCTGTCCACGGGATTCTCCAGGTAAGAACACTGGAGTGGGTTGCCAGGCCCTCCTCCAGGGGGTCTTCCCGACCCGGGGATCGAACCCGCCTCTCTTACATCTCCGGCACCGGCAGGCAGGTTATTTACCACGGTCGCCACCTGGGAGCCCAATGATACAATATTCCTCCCCAAAAACGTTTTGCTGGCCTAAGTTCTAAACAACTGTGGTTAGTGCGGAGTTTACTATTATATACTGAAGGCTCGATGACCACATCTGTGGTGTTTATCCTTTTAACAAATAGTCCATGTGGAAGTTAACCTGGCTCCCACCTAGAGAGGGTGCAGTTACAGGCGCTTGTTCCCAAACAGGGCACGAGACCTTGACAATGGGGGCCACTGCAGACAGAGGTGTGGGCTGCAGTGACTTCAGCTCTGCTCTTCTATGTGAGCATACAAAAATACTTTGAAACTGTCAGAATCCACCTTGAACAAGGTACACGATACTTTAAGACTATTGTTGAAAGATGAGTGTGAAGAAATTGGTGAGAGGGCTGCTACTTCTGCCAAAATAAAAAAAAAAGTGAGGAAAGGGTCAGTTACATAAAAAAGAAAATCAAATTTGAAGAAGAAGTGTTAGGAGAAATGACTGAAGATGTCAAAGTTACATTTGCCAGAGGAAATGAAACTTGCAGTGTTCGATGCCTGAGTCAGTTGCCAGGAGCTGGACAAGTGCCTGGTGACTCAAAGAAGTCCTGTTTGCCATCATACTGGCACTTTCGTCTGATTTTTGCAGAAGCAAAACTTGAGGATCAAACACAGCAGAAACTGGTGATGTTCCCTAGTGATGGGTTTTACTGAAAACTTTTCAACTGTTGGAGGCATTAGAAAGCTGCTTGAATCGATCCTGAAGAAACCCAGGCTGCATCGCCCATTCTGAAATTCACTGTGACGTGAGACCGAACTGGGTCTTTGTCAAATTTATCTTTATGGTTCAGATTTCTATGTCTCTACTTATATGTCTTATATGTAGACACATTAGAGTGTTAAGTTGCTTCAGTCATGTCCAACTCTGCAACCCTAGGGACTGTAGCCCGCCAGGCTCCTCTGTCAATGGGATTCTCCAAGCAAGAATACTGGAGTGGGTTGCCATGCCCTTCTCCAGGGGATCTTCTCGACCCAGGGATCGAACCTGCGTCTCTTACATCTCCTGCATTTGCAGGTGGGTTCTTTACCACTGGTGCCACCTGGGAAGCCCTAGACACGTAAGTAACACTATTTATATGACATAACTACTTATATGTCTCCTGTTACAGATGAGAGAAAACTTCAGAAATTAAAATGAGGGCAAAATACTCCTCAGTCCACTCTGAGCTAGATCAGCAAATGTGACTGTGCTCTCTTTAGCCGCCTCCTCAAACCCTCACCCACTGAAGGCTGTGTCACAGATACAGGGGAGAAAGCCAGGGTCTTGGGGGGTAAAACTGACTTGTCTTGATAATCCTGGCTCTGTCCCTTACCAGCTGCATGATCTTGGGCAATTCATTCTCTGAGCCTCAGTTTTTGTTGTCTGTAAAACAGAGACAATGGCAGACTCTAAAAATTATTACATGAGTAAATACACACAAAGGATTTAGAACTGTGTCTGTCCTGTAGGCACCAAAGCTCTGGACCCCAGGGAGGGATGTTCCAACATTAGTTTAGGCGTCAGACAACATGGACCTGGGAGCAGTTTTACGGGTAACTGTTTGGGAGACCTGTTCTGCTGTGTCTTAGAGGGTGGAAGAGTTGGAAGATGCCCTGTCCTCCCACAGGGACCCTCCCGAAGCTCTGACTGGAAGGCTGAGGTGTATTAGCAACTGCTGCTACGGCAGAGAACGCGGACCCAAGGAGCTCCACGCTTGCCGCTTCTGTCCTTGCTTCTCAGCTGTCAAAGCCAAGCATCCTAAAGCTACCCTCTCCTTACAAGCGCGACACGGCTGTGGAATGAATCTGGAGATTTCAGTAAACAGTACACATACGGCTTGCTTGAATTCAGCTCATGTCTTCCTAGCGCTGGGCTCTTCACTAGAGAGATGGGGTCAGGCCAAATCTCAAGGACCCACTTGGCAACTCTAACGCCTGGCAAGGAGGAAGGAACAGGTAAACAGTGTTTTAAAAATATGTTAAATGCCAAGCAGTCTGTCTCATTTCTAATGTTTATTTACGGGTATTTGCTGCTATTTTTCAGGAATTCTGGTAATGAGTATCCAACCATCGCCAGCCTCCACCTGCTCCTGGGGAGCGGCTTCTGAAACACAGTCACACGCTTCCAACAGCCCACGTAGGCTGCCGAGCGGACGTGTCATCCGGGGTGAACTCAGGGACAGCAGAAGGACCCTGCTTCCAGAACAGTCCTGCCACCTTCTTGGTGAATAAATGAGGAAAATCTCACCTAGGGAAGAGCTGTGAACAAATGTCCATTGACTCAGTTATTGATAATCCATTATTTTCCTCAGATCCAGTTTTTTCAGTGTTTTTTTTTTGTTGTTGTTGTCTTGGCCATGCCAGGCGGTATGTGGGATCTTAGTTCCCCGACCTGGGATTGAGCTTGTACCCTCTGCCCTGGAAGGGGGAGTCTTAACCTCTGGACCCCCAGACAAGTCCCTCAGCTCAAGTTTGAACAGAGAAGAGGGAAGAAAGACGGGGGCCTGCAGTTTTGCTGAGAGAGTAAAGAAAGGGATGCAGAGGAAGAAATGCAAGGTGTCCGACAGCAGACTTGCCCACTTCACCCTGGATGGAGCAGGAGGCTCCAGGGCTTCCGGGGGATGCAGCGCTAAGGAGTCCTTCCGCCGATACAGGAGGTGCGGGCTTGATCCCCGAGTCAGGGAGACGCGCCGGAGGAGGGAATGGCAACCCACTCCAGTACTCTTGCCTGGAAATCCGTGGACAGAGGAGCGTGGCGGGCTATAGTCCATGGGCGCAAAGAGTCAGACTCGATTTAGTGAATAAAGAGTTAGCCTGACCCTGTCTGACTCCCCTGTTGAAACACAGTGATCTCGATGTGATCCGGTCCCCCTGAGCGAGCCACGGGGTGTTAAGGGGACAGAGGGTTCTCCCCTCCGTGAAGCCCGACGGCGCCTTCTCCGCCACCCACGCACCCAGTGGGGCACAGGCCGGCCGGACAGAGCGGCGCCGCCGCCGAGGCTCGGCTCCGCGGCCCGAGAGCCTCCTCTCGCTCGGCTCCATCTGACAGTGTGGCCCGGCTGTGCGTTGATCCGGGGCCCTTCAAGGGATGCAGGTGATAGGGACTAGATCGCAGAGGAGGCTGTTGATGAGGGGAGCAGCCGAGGGTCCATCTAACCTGGAAATTACGGACAAGTGACGTGCTCCTCTAGGCTTCCCTGGTGACTCAGAAGGTACAGGATCCGCCTGCAGTGCAGGCGCCCCAGGTTCCATCTCTAGGTGGGGAAGATCCCCTGGACAAGGGAATGGCTGCCCACTCCAGTATCCTTGCCTGGAGACTCCCATGGACAGAGGAGCCTGGCGGGCCACAGTCCAGGGGGTCGGAAAGAGTTGGACGTGAGTAAGCAGGACGGCACAACAGCGCGGTCGCTGGCGTCGTCGGAGCCTCTGAGAACCGCAGGGCTGACACCCTCCTCCTTCCCGGCCGCTCTGCTAACAGGTGCTGGAGGGGGCGCGGGGGCCCAGGCCCACCTTCCACGGGGCCCGTCCCGCCGAGGGCGTGCCTTCAGGCGCGGTGTCAACCGGGTGAGTGGGCATTTCCTAAACCCGAATCAGCCGTGTTAACATACTGCGGATTTAAACAGGACGGGCCGTTAATTGGGCGAGGCGGTTTCACAGCCTAATAGCGGGAGTCCTATTTAAGACCCTTGACTAGGGAAGCAGAGTGCACCTGTTTGCACCAGGGTAGAAGTATTAACGGCAGGGAAGGAGAGGAGAGAACCTGGCAACGTCCTGGAAATTTCTGTAAAGGATCATGCGTGGGAGATTAAATGAACACCACCCTCAGGAAAAGAGGCAGACAGGTGGCCTCGCACCCGGCTTCAGAAGCTGGTCTCAGCCACCAGGAGAGAAAAGCGCTGTGTCTTCCGCACTCGGGTGGGCTGGCATCGTGCAAAGATCCGACGTGTTTAGACCCTTTCCACATCACCTGCTACTGCATGGGGTCTGAACACAAATTATTTCAGTCCCCTCATGTCTCTTGTTTAGAGGCAGCTCACTATAATTTTATCAGGTTAGAATTTCAGGGGATGAAGAACCACTCTGATAAACCTCCAGCGCCCAGCCCCTCTCTGGAACTCCTCTCCGCCAGAAGCTGTGTATTCGTTTCCCAGGGCTGCCTTCATCCAGTGCCGCAGACGAGCGGCTGGAAACAGCAGACGTGTCTTCTTTCCGGATGCTGGAGGCTGCGCGGGCGTGAAGCTATCAGCGGGGTCACTCTCTCCCTGCGGGAGCCGGGGGCGGCGCGCGCCCCTCCGGCGGCTGTGCCGGTCCGCGGAGCCCTCGTGGCCGCCCCCCGCCCCATGCGTGCCCTCACGCCGCTGGCTCTCGCTGTCTCTCCTGCTCTTCCCACAAGGACCCCAGTTCCGCTGGGCTTGGGGTCACCCTCCTCCAGGGTGACCTCACCTTCATTCTCTCTTGATTTTGTCTGCACAGAGCCCGTTTCCAGATCCGGTCCCGTTCACAGGTACTGGGGGTTAGGACTTCAACATTATCTTTGGGGGGACACATTCAACCCACAAGAAATAGGAAGGGACAAGAGCAGGCAGAAACCCTCAAGACCAGGGCCAGCGACAAGTGTGAGAGCAGAGGGCTTCTCTCATCTCACCCCCAGACCTGCATAGTATGAGGCTACGCTGGCAACACCGGGTAGCACCCTGCGCTCATACACTGACTCATTTCAATAGGCTGAGACATGTATCTTAAAGATATGCCATTTCCTGAGAAATGCAATAAGGGTCCATTATTTCTTTGGAACACCCTTCCAGTGTATATCTGTCACTAACTTACCACTCATTATTTTTAGCAGGTGCAGAGGAAATAAATATGACCAATTTACCACCATCTGTGCATTTCCACTGAAATGGAGACTCAGCCTCAACTGTATCAAGACTTCCCTCTCAGTCTTTCTATCTGGGATTCCTTCTTATTTAATACATTATCCATTCCATAGGTCAGTCAACAAATCCTGTTGCACTGAAACATACAGAATTCTTGTTTCTGGTACTTTTTTACAGTCCACATTGCCTTGTTATTGCTAATCCATGCATGCATGTATTACACTTAAGCGCTGTCCTTATAGAAAATATTTTCTCCTTTCAAACAGATGTAATAATGACATCTATCATTTACTGAGCATCTTCTGCGTTCCAGACAGTGTGCTAATTGGTTTATACACATTATTTTATTGAGTCCTTAGAACAAACATGCTGTCAGTATTGTCATTCCCATTTTACACTTGAAGAAGCTGAGTCTTGAATAACTAAGAGTTTATCTTATCACAGATCTAATCACATAGCTCTTTGGTGGTGAAGCTGGAACTTAGATTCAAATTTATGATTCCAAAGCTCATGTTGGACTACCTTTACATTTTTCACAGTAATCCTGGTGGGTTTTTCTTGACCAGTCTAGTGTGTTTTTTTTTGCCCTCTCCCCAGCCTTTGACTCCCAAGAAGCGCAGCCCAGGTTGAGGTGCAGAGGCTGACACCTAATGGTCCAAACCCATCTCAACACGCCCGCATTTTGTTTGTGGCCGCCAGGGGGCGATATACCGATAAAGAGCCTGAACTCAACCCAATCCCTCAGCGAGCGCGGCTCCCCTTTGGAAGGGGGCTTGGAAGCCCCGAATCCAAATGGCTGTAAAACCAGAACCAGGCTACTCCTGAGTCAAAACACACAAGACTGGGCTTATGAACCAGCTTTTTCACCGCAGTGTTTCCCTAGGCTTTATCAAAAGTGAAAAAAAAAATCCACACTGATGCCCTGTGATGGTTGAATCAAAATCCATTTATACACAGACTCCATAAGCTTGGAAATCACACGAATGTGCTTTTGATCTGCAAAGAGCTACATCCATGTAAAAATTGTAATAATAAACATTATGTCTCATGAAGCGGAAGATGTGATGGGGAACTTTAAAAGAGCCTTGGTAGCTTTTATGAAATGACATCTAATCTTCATGGCACGTGGGGAGTAGTCTCTCTGCAGGTGAGTGGTTGACCCTCCTGGACAACGTGCCAGGCTCCTTGCAAGGAGTAGTGTACACACTGGGGACCGGAGGACACGAGTCCATGGCTTGTGCAACACACACAGATGAAATCTGCCCTCGGAGTTGTGTGTGCATGAGTGTGTGTGTACATGAGTGTGCATATATGCATGGGTATACGTATGCGTGTGCATGTGTGTACAGAGCTGAACCTCATTATTTGTGGATTCTGTACTGACATCCCTTAGCATCTGCTATGGGACTGGTTCCAGAACCCCATGAATTTACCAAAATCTACAGATACTCAAGCCCTTTATATGAAATGGCATAGTCCTCTTGACCCTCTGTATCGACAGGTTCTGCATCTTTGGATTCAACCAAGCGCAGATCAGAATCAGAGGATACGAAGGATCGACTGTATCTGCGAACTGGTCCACTCACTAAAATGTATCTGTAAACCCCAAATCGGTGCTTGTGTTCATTTACCCAGATATTCAGAGCAGTCAAAACACTGGGTCCCTTGACACGATACCTTCCCAGCTGAGGGGGAGCAGGACAATGGTTCTGCCTTCCTGTTTCAGCTCTCACACTGTTCACAAGTGTCCTTTTCACCATCTAGTTAGTGTCACATTTTCACACCCTTGGGCTTTTGGTTGATTTCACGGTTTAAAGTGCCCCTGCTCTATGTGGGGATGGAGCTCAGACATGTGTTCCTCGGGCACGAAGGCTGGGACGTGTTTTACCGAGCAAACATGTGCGCTGGGCCAGCTTCCTTCAGGCTGGAGTTACAGTGCTGCTGTGGGGTTCAGCGTCATTAATTAACATATATTAAGTGAGGTGTCTTCAAACAGAACCATGCCTGAAGCAAGGCTATGTACTGACCCATAGATAAAAGAAAACATTGTGACCCAGGTCTTGAAGGAAACTCACCCTGTATTTTCCCTAGGATCGATGGTTCAGGCTTCACCAATTTCAGCATTTCAGCATTCAGGGTGATTTTAGAGAGCATAACTACCATGAAGAAGAATTCTATACGTACACATCACTCACACACCCGGAGAATTCACAGGATTCCACATGCAGAGAGGCGGCGTCTAAGAGGCCAGCGCCGCTGCTCACCCAGCGCTCAGGTGCTCACAGATGGGCAGGGAGCGTGTTAAGGACACTAACCTACATGAAAAGGACGTTATTGGATCTGGAGAGGTCTTCTGATGTATCTTTCATTTAAGGCAGGAAGGCATAGATAAGGAGAGGAAAAACAGGAAATCTCATGGGGGTCCTCTCAAATGAACACGGGCTGGAGGGGCTGGGGGGGCTGGGGGGGCTGACTTGCTGACCCCATGAGGGGCCCGGGAAAAAGCAGATCTCGATTGAATCACGTCACAGGAGGGCCCCAGGATGCCTGTTACAGGGGCTAAAGCTTTCTTACAATTTGGTTATTTCCTGCCATTGTGTGTGCTCACTCAGTCGTGTCCGACCCTCTGTGACCCCATGACCTACAGCCCACCAGGCTCCTCTGTCCATGGGACTCTGCAGGCGAGAATAGTGGAGCAGCTTGCCCTTTCCTTCTCCAGGGGATCTTCCCCACCCAGGGACTGAGCCTGTGTCTCTTGCATCTCCTGCCTTGGCAGGTAGATTCCTTCCTCCTAGCACCACCTGGGAAGCCCTCTCCTGTCACGCTAAGTTGCTATGCTAAGTTGCTCAGTCGTGTCCGACTCTGAGACCCCACCAGCTGAAGCCCGCCGGGCTCCTCTGTCCATGGGATTCTCCAGGCAAGAATACTGGAGTGGGTTGCCATTTCCTCCTCCGGGGGATCTCCTCAACCCAGGGATCAAACCCGTTGTCTCCTGTGTCTCCTGCATTGGCAGGCGGGTTCTTTACCAGTGAGCCACCTGGGAAAGATTCCTGCCGTTACCAGCACTAAATTGTCTTGGATGGCTTCAAAAATATTTTCAAAGTTTATCTAGAGTTGCAGGGGGACCAGAAAGATGGGTAGCTGAGCTCCTTGTTGCAGAGCCCAAGAGGAAGAAGGAGGCCTGGGCAGAAGCGGATGGTGGTAGCTGAGGAAGGTGGCCCGGAGGGGACACCCCCACCACACAGAAACCCTTCAAAGACATCGCCCACGGGGAAGCAGTCCTCAGGGGACTTCCCTGGGGCCAACCACCCAAGAGGAAGCGGGACCTTAAGAACCACGTCAGGAAGCTCTGAAAATTCCAGGGATCAGGCTGCGTGAAACCGCTGTGGCCAATCCTGAGGTTCTGCTGATCCATCAGAGCCGAGGAACAAGGAAGACTGCTCCCGGCCTGAGGGACGGTGTCAACACCGCTGAGGCGCTGAGGAAGGCCTCGGCACTTCAGCTCGGCCACTCAACACTGCCGCTGTTTCTGTATCATGGAAAACGATCTTTCTGCTGAGAAGTGAAAAATAAAAGTGAGCTTTGAGAGGTGACGCCCCGAGAAGGAGGGGCCCTCCAGCTTTAAGCTCTTGAGTTCCTGAGATGGTGAGAACAGACAGGACTTGAGGCTCAGATGAACCATGTTCGGGGGGTGGGGGGCGCCGAGAGCGGATGCAGAGGTGGTGACTGAAGAGGCAGGTCAACGAGAGAAGCGACAGCCCCAGTGACCAGTACGATGTCACACTTAAGGAGAAGGGGAATCTGGGACAGACGGACAAGGAAGTGTTCGTTCCTGGTAAAGGCTCGACTCTGTCATTAGGCAGATTTTAGCTTGAGGCAGCCGCCAGGCCCAGGTGCTGCCAAACTCACCGCAGTTTCCCGTTTCTCAGGATCACCAGGAGAGCAGCAAACAGGGGCAGTCATGGGGCTCGGGAGGGTGGGGCTTGGGAGGGTGGATTTTAGCACAGGCTCGCATGCAACCGTGTAAACAAGATGGAGAAATGTACACCGGAGAGCATCACATCCCAACCGCGGGCTGGATGAGCACCTGACCCCGAGCAGAAGGCTTCTGACAGCACAGGCCCCTCCCAATCCCAACCCAGGACAATCCGTAGGACGCCCCCTTTGAGCCAGGAATTGAGAACTTACCGCGCTTCTACTACTGTATCAACACTTGATACCATGACTGTGAAGAAGCACTCCTTCCCTAAGTGAGCTTGTTTCTCAAAAGATTAAACTCAGTAATTCCACGAGGGGGGTGTGTGTATGTTAGTTGCTCAGTCGTGTCCGACTCTGCGACCCCATGGACTGTAGCCCGCCAGGCTCCTCTGTCCCTGGGATTTCCCAGGCAAGATTACTGGGGTGGGTTGCCATTTCCTTCTCCAGGAGATCAGGGGATCTTCCCGACTCAGGGGTCAAACCCGTGTCTCTTGCATTGGCACGTGGGTTCTTCATTGCTTGGCTGCCAGGGAAGCCCTAGCAGCATTACATATAGCCCCAAAGCGGAAACAGCCTAAATATTCATCAGCTGATAACCAAATAAACAAAGTGTGGGATAGCCACACAAGATTGTACATTTCATTGTATATAAATCTCACCCTAATAAAAGAACAGTAAACAACAACAAAAAATGTGGTATATCCATCAGTGGGATATTATTTGGTCAAAAGAAGACTGAAGTACTAATACACACTACGACATTGATGAACTCTGAAAACATGCTGTTAATAAGTGAAAGAAGAGTCACAAAAGACTGCATATTCATTGACTTCTCTGAAATATCCAGAAAGGCACATCTTTAGAGACAGAAAGATTAGTAGTTGCCTGGGGCTGGGGAGTTGGTTGGAGGAAAATGAGGGCTGACTGCTCCAGGATGCTGGGTTCTTTTCTGCGGTGATGAAAATGTCATAGAACCGACTGTGGTGAGGACCGCCCCATTCTGGGTAGGCACGCAAACACACAACACTGAACTGCACTCTTCTAACGGGTGAAGTCCGTGGCATGTGAATTTTAACACCAGAAAGCTGTGTCTAAGAAAAAGAGTAAACTCTGTTAGTGGAAATCTATGTACAAAATGACTGTACATTCTGAATGGTCCCATGTCAGTGGTCCTATTAATTTATAATAGAATTTACCTGTCAGTCCCCCATCACATGGAAGAGTCCTCTAGGGAAGGAAGCATTCGTTAGTCATCTCTGCATGCCTAGCTTCCAGCATGGCTTCATGCCACGGAAGATCAGCACCAGTGCTGAATGCTCAGTGAACTGGTAGCTAACTGGCAACCCGGTGGAATTAAGTCTCAGTGAGTGCTTCTTTGTAAACATGTGATATCGCCCCTTTGTATAAAGTCAATTCCCCACACAAGACCCACTTTATAGCACTGAGTGCACAAACTGACCAAAAATAAACAAAAAGAAAGGAAAAGACAAATCTATATTTTTGCTAGCATTTATTCAGTCTTGGAATCCAAACAGGTAATATATGTAATATGCTGTGAATATTCCTCCTGGAGTTCTTTTGTATACACAAGATGAGATGGAGATTTTAAGAGTAGGAAATTCATCAAGTTTTGGCTGAAGGCATCATGTTCTTTACCCAGTTAATCCTTCAGTATCAACCACTGTTTTCCTTATTGTGCCAAGAACTTCTAACTCCAGAGCAAGCTCAGTCTTCTCAATAAGTGTCCATGGATTATCTGATGGGTATAAATGTCTCCAAAGATATTCAATGGCACATGCTGATCGAAAGAGTTCTCTGGGGCTTCTTGAATCGTGGTTTTTGGCTATTCCACTTATATACATGCCCTGTGGCTCAGCTACTCTGAATAAGAGCTTGACAATTCAAGCCCATCTGTAGGAAAAACTTCTTTATTCAATAGAATATAATGTAGACAGGGGGCGATTTTTCTGCTTTGACAACCTCAAAGGTGCTACTGTCCAAAAGAAGTTCTGTTCCTTTGGAATTAAATTCTTAGTATATAGATTACAGAAAAAGAAATAAAAATTTAGCTTCACTGATGGACTATTTTTCCACTGCCTTTGGCAAAAGTCCAAAAAGAGAGGGGAGAACAAACTCATTGCTAATGGAAATGCTAAGCGGTACACTCTCTATAGATGAGAATTTAGCAATAGCTGGCAAAACCATATGCATTTACCTTTTGATTCAGCTTATAGAATCTATTCTAATCTGCTCTCAAAAATAAGAAATGAATATGCACAGGACTTTTCACTATAATACCATTTATAAAAGCAAAAGACTGGAAATAGCCCAAATGTTCATCAATAAGGACAGGGATGAGAAAACTAAAGCATGTTCACATGTTAGAATACCGGGCAGCTATAAAAGAACAAAGGTTCTCTACTGACAAGGAGTGGGAGCTATTTTTAGATGCAGCTGAGGCAAATCAAAGCCCCCCAAAATATGTTATGATAGGAAAAGGGATACAAGAGAGGGAACAGGAGTGACAGTTGGACTTTCTCAAGATACCTGTTTGAAGACTGGTGGGCCCAGCGGGGAAGGGGAGGGGGGGATGGACTGGGAGAGTCGCTCTGGGACACACACGCCGCCGCGTGTGAAGCGGACAGCTGGGGGGAGCTGCCCTACGGCGGCAGCAGCGGGAGCGCCGCTCGCGGCTCTGCGACAACCTGCAGGAGCCGGACGTGGCAGGAGGCGGAAGGGAGGTGCAGGAGGGAGGGGCACATGCGTGCCTATGGCTGACTCACACTGCAGAATGGCAGAAGCCAACACAACATAAACCAGTCACCCTCCCATTAAAAATGCAAAAATTAAATTAAAAAAAGATCCCTTGTTTTATAGTTATGACCTTTACCTGTGTATATATCTAACAATACAAAAGCAAAATTAACCCAAAATGGGGAAAAAAAACAAACTCAAAAGCAAAAGGAAACAACGGACCCTAATGGCACGTTAATCACGTGGAAGGTCGTCATGGCAACCGACTTCAAAGCACTGATTATTATATTACGATATGTATGCATGTATACTGGGGAAAGAAATGGCAGCCCACTCCTGTATTCTTGCCTAGAGAGTCCTGTGGACAGAGGAGCCTGGTGGGCTGCTGTCCACAGGGTCGCAGAGAGTCGGACACGACTGAAGTGCCTTAGCAGCAGCAGCAGCAGCAGCAGCAGCATGTACACACACACATGTGTGCACTCAGTCGCTCAGTCACGTCCGACTCTTCGCAGCCCCATGGACTGAGCCCGCCAGGCTCCTCTGTCCATGGCATTTCCTAGGTGAGAATACTGGAGTGGGTGCCATTTCTTCCTCCAGGGGATCTTCCCTACCAGGGATCGAACCCACGTCTCCTGCATTGCAGGCAGATTCTTTACCACTGAGCCATCAGGGAAGCCCCATACATATACCTATGATCTCCTAAATATCAACAAACAGAAACCAGAAAAAAACCTCCAAAGAAATCTTAAAAGTATTTTCAGTAACCATATTGTTGGTAACGATGTGGTATTGTTATTTTGAACCAATATTTTGAACATATTTATAGAATAAAACAAATAAGGAATTATACTAATGTCATTAGGAACCAAGATTTTCAGTGTAAGAGAAAAGAACATGAAAAATCAAAGAAGTAAAAACTCTATCAGCCTAATTCTGAATCGCAAATATCAGTATGAACCCAGAATGTACAGCATCTTTTAAAAACTGGCTTCCTAGATATTCCTTTTAAAAAGTTTAAAAACAGTGATGCTCCTCATGAGGACGGAGCAAAGGAAGGCAGGCTGTCAGGGGAATAAAATCTCCCCTCTCCCACAAACGGAGAAGCAACTGGATAAATAAGTAATTGAACGAATGCAGGAATAAATGACCGATCCGATGGATTAGCCTCCATCTCATACCTCATAACAGGCTGGAAACTTGGACTGGAAGAGTTTGCTTTTACAGCAGAGGTTGACCAGCACCCACACCTGCTTGCTCCTCTCTGTCTGGGAGGTACCATGTTTTTGCCTTAACTTCGTCTTCTCAGTATACTGAACATACGAAGAGATAAGTCTGATGACTAGGGCAATCTGTCTTCCCTTTTGGAAGGCCAGAAAATAGGAAATTCCAAAAACGTCAAGTTGGAAGGTTACCTCATAATTGATGTTTCAGCCATCTCAGTAGATTTTCTCAACTGTAATTGTCAAGGGCTCCACAGCACTTCTGCCAAAATCTTTTCATTATCACACCAGCCATATTTCTGAATTTCAATTTAAATTCATACAGCATGCTAACACTTGTCTGCATAAGATGACAGGTGGTAACTATTAGTTACCCTGGCTATCACGTGTTGTATTGTCAAACCCCTGCCAGGAATACACTCCTGTGATTTTTCAGGGAAATTCTAGGTGTCTGAGCATAACTTTTAAAGAGCTACCTCTTCAAGGAATTGACTCCCAGAAATATCCTTAATGGGGATCCTTGGGGAACTGCCTGCACAACGATGTTGCTACTTGACTAACAAGAATACATTTCAAGGAGGATTTAATTGAATAGCTGAAAGTAGTCTTTTAGAACAGAGTCTGCCTCCCTGAAAATCACCTGAAAAGGCAACTTTTACAATCTGAGATGCTTTGATGAGTTCTCCAGCATAGGCAGGAAAAAGGAAAAAATACCCAGTGTGACCACCTTCCACCAGGACTATAGATTTTTCACTCTAGATTGAAATCTTCAGTGCCTATGGTTTCATCAACTACCAATTTATTTGAGTATCAAGCTGTGAAGACATTGAAATCAATTATGTTGGCAGTAGCGATTAACATGTGTCTAGCCAATGCTGGCATATAATGACTGCTTGTAACGCTTGCTGTCACAACCTCTTTATCATAAATGATACCCTCATTAATAACCAAACTCATCCCCATGGCTGTCTAATGGCCAGCAGGTCACCCAGTCAGCACCCACACCTCGAGCTAATGCATCTCTCTAACAGCTCTCTTTTAGTTTTTGTACATTTTTCTTCCAATTTTGACAAATTTTCATTTATCACTGTGACTCAGAAAGGAAATACCATGCATAAAACATAAACTTGGCAAAAATGTCAGAAGAGCCAGTGCTCAAAAAATGAAGCATGAAGTTTTGGTGGCAAATGTTAACACAGGCTCACAGACTTCAGACAAGAGCAGATACAGAGATGGTTGTGTGATTGCAACAGGGCTTCATCTCTAAAGGATCAAGAAGGAGGTCAACTCAGCTAGGAGGACTATGGGAGATCAGATATGCTATCAAAGACAAGAAAGTAAAAGATGCATGCTCCTTGACAGAAAAACTATGACAAACCCAGCCAGCATATTAAAAGGCAGAGTCACTACTTTGCTGACAAAGGTCCATCTAGTTAAAGCTATGGTCTTTCCAGCAGTCATGTACAGATGTGAGAGTTGAACCATAAAGAAGGCTAAATGCCAAAGAATTGATGTTTTTGAGTTGTGGTGCTGGAGAAGACTCTTAAGAGTCCCTTTGGGCTGCAAGGAGATCCAACCAGTCAATCCTAAAGGAAATCAACCCTGAATATTCATTGGAAGGACTGATGCTGAAGTTGAAGCTCCACTACTCTGACCACCTGATGCGAACAGCCCACTCATTGGAAAAGACTCTGATGCTGTGAAAGATTGAGGGCAGGAGGAGATGGGGGCAGCAGAGGACGAGATGGTTAGGCAGCTTCACAAACTCAATGGACACGAATCTGAGCAAGCTCCAGGAGACGGTGGAGGTCAAGGGAGCCTGGCGTGCTGCAGTCCATGCGGTCACAGAGTCAGACACGACTTTGCAACTGAACAACATCAAAGACAGAGGTATAGCCTTCGAGATCAACGCTGTCCCGAAGAAGGTGGAGATGATGGAACAGTTCCACATCCGTGCCTGCGAGTATACGGCATCACCTCCGACACATGACTGCTGAGCACTTGAAATGCAGCCCGTGCCCTGCAGCAAATGAATCCTAAACTTAATTTTACCTCATTTAGATTTAAACGGCCAGACCAGCTCTAGATCATTAGATCCTCATGGGGGAAAGGTGTGCACGTTTGGTCTGAGAGAATGAGGGTCACGTGAGACCTTCTGGAGACCTAACCATTCATATATGGCTATGGCAGGCATGCCCGTAGCCTAACCTGGGTATAGCTGGAGACTGGCTTACCTGTGCCGGGGGCCCTGATCCATCTCAGAGTTACACAGGCTGCAGTACACAGTTCGCTCAGCATCCTCAGATCAGGCTAGCACAGTGTGGTCCACGGATGTTTCTGAACTTGGTGCCGAGGAATGGAAAAAGGGTCAGGCCCAGCTGTCTCGAGGAGTCACCTGGAGAATAAGCGGGATTGTCCTCCACCCGGGTGTGGGAGTCAGAAGTGGATACATATGGAGGACTCCCAGGTCGAAATCAGAACGTGGGCATCTCGTGTGCGTGCTAAGTCACTTTAGTTGGCGTCCGATGCTTTATGCCCCCATGGACTTTGGCCCATCAGGCTCCTCTGTCCATGCGATCCTCCAGGCAAGAATGCTGGAGTGGGTTGCTGTGCCCTCCTCAGGAATCAAACCCGAGTCTCTTACGTCTACCTGCACTGGCAGGTGGGTTCTTTACCGTGAGCGCCACGTGGGAAGCCCCGGGGACCATTAGTCCGCTGGTCCAGGGACTGGGGGCGCCGAGGAAATGAGGGGTGGCCGTGACCCCCAGAGTTAATTTCCTGAGCCCGAACGGGGTGCATTCCTCTTCCAGCCCCTCCATGCAGCACCCAGGGGGATGTTCCACTAGGACACCCAGAAGGCCTTAGGCCATGAGGCTGAAGACCTCGGTGTGGAGCTCTGCTCAGGAAGGACGCTGAGGCCCCCGCGGCTGGGACAGCAGGCAGGGAGCATCTGGGGCACCGTCACGGGCGGATTGAAGAGCAAAGGCCTCTCCCCACCTTTTCCGGACAGACTCCCAGCCCCTCGGGGAGGCAGAGAGGCGGCCCACACCCTGGCTGCTAGTGGATTTCTCACTGCCCTTGTCAAGCGGAGGCTCAGGGTCACGTTTAATTTGATTTATAAAAAGCGATGCAGTAACAGGACACGTTTTGCTCCTGAAGCTGGAGCAAATCCACACCAGCTCGGAGACGCGGCCTGGTTGGCTTCTCAAGCAGGTATTCTGACCTGTCGATTTTCTCGTCACGCCATCATTATCTGCTCTCAGAGGCCTGCTGTTTAGAAAATGAATTCTCTTATCTCCCAGGCTCGAGGTCCTTTTCTAGTTTACAGGAGGAAAAATACGTCCAAAATAACACCGTGCGGAGACTTGCCCGTGGTTCGGCCGCGTTAATCACAGGATCCAGTGGGCCGGGTGGGAGCGCCCAGCTCCTGGGAGAAGAGACCCAGCCCCTCCCGAGAGGGACGCTGTGCCTTCGGGTCAGCTGTGAGCGCCACGGGAGCCGGTCCTCAGGCCCGACCAGCCTGGGGCTCCAGAGTGCCTGCTCCTCCCAGGGCCCTGAGGGATGGGAGCTGGAAGTGCAGAAGCGGAAAGAGTCACCGCCCCCGGGGGCTGTGCAGCTGAACAGACAGTGGGTGCCAGTCAAGCAGGACCTGGACGGGCTCGTTTATAAGCAAGAGCGTACTTTCTCTAGAACCCCGGGGGACGGTGGCCGCCTCTCCGAAGGCAGCGGCATCAATCATTTCCACGGGAAAATAAATCCTGTCCCGCTCGGTCCGCGCAGAGGGCCGGGAAGTGGGGGCGGGGGCCGGGCCGGCGCGGCCTCGCCGTCTGTGCTCATCGCGGGGCGGCCTTGTGCGCAGAGGGGGCTTGGACCTGCTGCTCAGCCCGGGGCTGGGGGGCTGCACCGCGCTGAGGAGTCACGGGACCGAGGCGACGGTAGGGGCAAAGCAAGTCCAGAGATGGAAAGGCACGCCTGGAGAGATGATTGGCCGGGGCGGGGAAGGCCATGGAGCGACCGGAAAGATGGGAGAGGCTGCGGAGGAGGCCGCCGGCGGGAAGCCGGCGCTGGAGGCCCGGTCCAGTTCACTCCGGCGTCTGTACTCTCCCGGGTCCCGTTCACTCAGGCGTCTGTGCTCTGCAGGTGCTGGTGACACTGTTCGGTGTGTGGGCTTCCCACACGGCGCTGTTGGTAAAGAACCCAGCTGCCAACGCAGGAGACCTAATAAGAGACGGAGGTCCGTCCCTGGACGGGGAACATCCCCCGGAGGAGGGCACGGCAACGCGCTCCATGCTCTTGCCAGAGGAGCCTGGCGGGCTACAGTCCTCGGGGTCGCAGGGTCGGACACGACTGAGTGACAGCGGGCACCTTGGGTTTACAGGCTGTGCCTGGCACCCCAGGTGGTTGTACATCATTTACTTCTCAGGACAGCCAGTATGTTCTGTTCATGCGCTTGTTTCCGGGCTGACAATTCAAGTGCAAAAGGGTGAAGACCACAAAGGCTTTAGGTGACAGTGCCATGACCCAGTCTGAACCAGGGCTCTGCCCACCCCCCGCCCACCAAACCATGGCAGCAGGCCCGCTGTACTTGTGCCAGGACACACACGGGCTTGCAGCTTTGGAGAGGTTTCCTTGGGGCGGGGCTGGACAGTGAGAGCCCACTGGGCCCCACCCAGGGCTGTGCAGTGGAGAGATGAGAAGAGCTCTGCGAAGCAGCCAGATCGGCAGAACCAGCCTCGGGGCAGGGGCCCCGGAGGCCTCCCGAGATCGGGGATTCCCAGACATCCTGGGAAAGGCCCTTGGACCCCAGCTTGCAGCGTGGGCCCCATGTAGCGCAGTATTTCCTTGCTCGACTTCTGGATTCTGTGTTTTGCTCAACTTGTTAATGTTGTTTAGTTGCTAGGTCGTGTCTGACTCTTGGCGACCCCATGGACTGTGGGACTCCAGGCTCCTCTGTCCTTCACTATCTCCTGGAGTTTGTGCAAACTCATGTCTAGGAGTTTGCTCAACTAGATAAAATAAAAGTTGCCAGAGTATTTTTCAGCTCTTATCAGCTGTTTTAAAAGAATCTATGTGGCATCATGTTGCATTTTTGTGTCACTTCTTGTGTTCAACCCTTTTCTGCGGTTCACCCACATTATTGTATGAAGTGTATGTTCATTTTCACTGTCATAGTGTCCCACGGAAGGACTATGCCAGGACTTATACTTTATTGTTAATGGACATTTGGGTTGTTTGCACTTTGGTGCTTGGAGCCTCTTTGCACGAGTGTCCTGGGGCAGGTCTGCAAAGGTTTCTCTAGGTGGACAGCTGATGGTGAACTCGGGGCCCCAGGGAGTCATCCCTCGAGCCTTGTCCACCAAACCGCCCTCCTCGTGGCCGTTCCTGACTCCCATCCCCAGCACAACATAAAAAGTACCCACACCTTGTGTCCTTGACAACTGAGGTTGTTAGAATGTTCAAAGTCTGCCCACCTGCTGGGCACGTAGAGATCTCCCACTTTAGCTCTGTGTCTTCTTGATGAAAAGTAACATTGGGTCACTTTTCACATATTCATCAACTCCTTCACATATTTTGAATACGTGAACACATATTTTGAATAGTTTTTCATTAGCTACATGTATTTCAAATATTTTTTTCCCATCTCGTTTTCATTTGAACTCTTTATGATTTTTTTTGATGAAGAGACGTTCTTTCAGTGTAGTTGAATTTGCCAGGTTTTTTTTTTTTTTTTTTAATGATTAATGCCTTTTGTATCTTCCTTATGAATCCTTCCCTACAGTCATGACAATGTAGTCATCCCTCAGAATCCTTGGGGGGGTCGGTTCCAGGACCTCTGAGACAACCGAAATCCTTAGCTTTTGTAGTCTCTGAGCTTCTCTGGGATTCCCAACCACCAACAGACCTGCCTCTTGGTTCCCCGCCACCAACAAAGCTCTCAGCTTTGTCTGATCTGCTACCAGTCACCTACCATCTGCAGCCAGTCGTATGCTTTTCACCTTCCAAATGTTGATGCTTTCACCTGTTTTGCCTGTTATCTGTGTGTGTGTGTGTGTGTGTGTAACACATGTGCACATACACTTTTGTTGTCACCATTATGGGTTTCAGGGGGAGAGGCAATAAATACAAGTTTAAATCTCCGTGTTTAAACAGAAGTCACAGCAGCGTGGCTTATGACAGACAAACTGGAGACCTAAACATCCACCCACAGAAATAAGCGATCAGGCCCACGCAGTGGACACCACACGGCTGTACTGCACTGTGTTGCATAGCGGCAGGCGAGCGTGGTGGCAAAGAATGCTCAGCCGCTGTGTAACTTCACGTGCGTCATGTTACTGCCCCTCCAGCTTCCCCATCTGTAAAATGGGTAACATTTTAATCCGTGTAGAACTGTTGTGACGATTAAAAAAGTTAATATGTGTAAAGAAAGATGAGCAACTGCAGGAACATAGTTAGGCATACATAAGAGTGACTACTCTTATTAATGAAATAATGAAGTGCATTTATAAATGAAGATATGACTCTCCAAGGTATGTTATTAGCTTTCAAAGGTGAAAAACAGTATGTAGGAAAAACACACATAAAAACAGTATGATCACACTTTCAAAAGGACAAATGTACATAATATGTACACAGAACATTTCTGGAAGGATACTCAAGAAATTGTGAAAGGGGTTATCTTGGGGTAAAAGGTAGAAGGGATTTTGAATTTAATGTCTTTAGGTGCTTAAGACTGTTATAATTAAAAATAAACAAAATGTAGATAATTGTTGAAACTAGGAGTTTGTTATATTAGTTCTACATTTGGGTATTTTGAAATCTAGAATTAAAAAAAAACTTTTTTAAATAAATTAAAGCAAGTAAACCATCATCTCTGTTAGATACTCTCCGAAATTCAGAGTTGAATAATTGGATATATGTGTGGTGTGTTCAGTCACTAAGTCTTGTCCGACTCTTTGTGACCCCGTGGACTGCAGCCCACCAGGCTCCTCTGTCCATGGGATTTTCCAGGCGAGAATACTGAAGTGGGTTGCCACTTTCTTCTCCAGGGGATCTTCCTTACCCAGGGATCAAACCTGCGTCTCCTGCTTTGGCAAGCAGATTCTTTACCACTGAGACACCTGGGAAGACCCAATTGCCTTAGTTGCCTCAGCTTTTCTCAAATGTTGCTATAAGAAATGGCCACATGAAATTTACTTCTGTGGTTGCCATAAAATATTCTCCGCTACACCATTCATGTAAAGCCATCTGAAAAGTTTGTTTTCATTTATAAATGCACATAATTTAAGCATTTCCCTCAATTTCTCAAGCTATTAGGAAGCTCAGAAATGGATCCATAACCCAGACAAGACAACTCAGTTCACCAGAATAGTTGGTCTGCTTGCATTCTCTTTATTCCTTAATCTTTATTTCCTATTTCATTACATTTTGTGTACATCTATTATTGTCTCTTTGAATCCTTTTTTTTTTCACTTAGTTGGTTCTCTTAAAAGTTTAATAGATTATACCTGAAGAGGTACCTACTTCTTGGGGCGACTGAAGTCAGGATGTCTTTCTTCGGCAGGATCATCAAGAGTGGTTTCATGAAGACATGGCATTTGAACTGAGCCTTTGGGGACAGGTCGGGTTTGACAAACACTGGGGAGAATGTGATTGGCAGAAGGAGGTATAAATGAGAGAGTTACGGAAGAATGAGCAGGCCATTTGGGAGGATAACAGGGTTTGTCTGGGCCAAGCCATGGGTGTAAGGAGATGAAGGGCAGCCATGCTGGAGACATGGGTACACTCAGGTCAGAAGGAATCCACACACCGGGCTGAGGAATTCGGTGCAATGGTGTAAGAGCATTTTTTTCCCAGAATAGGGAAAACTATTGCATAATTTTAGGCAGAGGACAGAAACTATGAAGACAGAGTTTAAAGACAAAGCTCAAATAGTACAACTGCTCTAGCAAGGTTCAAGGTGATGTAGCAGGAAATGAGGATCAAAGCATCAACCTCGGACTTAACAACACCGACTAGAAGGACAGGAGTCTGAGCAGCTCCGGGAGTCGGTGAAGGACAGGGAAGCCTGGCGTGCTGCAGTCCCCGGGGTCGCAAAGAGTCGGACATGACTGAGCAACTGAAGCACCTCAGAAAGACCAGGTTCTCCCCAAGCTCTGCCACTCTGGATGCTTAAACCACGCTTTTCTTCAGGGGAACCTTGGTAAACATTAAACAAGCAATATCACACACTTCTGGAGTAGGAAATGGCAACCCACTCCAATACGGTTGCCTGGAAAATCCCATGGACAAAGAAGCCTGGCGGACTGCAGTCCATGGGGTCGTAAAGAGTTGGATGCGACTGAACATCACACACGTAACCGCAGCACTAAAATGGATTCCTGCCCAAGAGGTGATGAGGGGAGTTTTTGGTTTTTAACAAAAGACTTCCAGCTAACATCTTTAGAGGGAACGTGTGTGTGTGTCAGTCTCTCAGTCACGTCTGACTCTGTGCGACCCCATGGACTGTAGCCCTCCAGGCTCCCCTGTCCATGGGATTCTCCAGGCAAGAAGACTGGGGTGGGTTGCCATTCCCTTTTCCAGGGGTCTTCCTGACCCAGGAATCAAACCTGTGTCTCTTGTATTGCAGGGGGATTCTTTACTGTCTGAGTCACCAGGGATATAACTTAAAAACTGCCATTTCACCACTTTGAAATAACAGAACTAAGCAGCAGTCACTGGTGGATGCTGCAACCATCAGGTGAAGCTTTGGGGGAAGTAAGAGATGACACTACTAGGAAAGAACTTCATAAAGGTAAAAACTTTCTAAAAACAAAGACCCTAATTTGAAAAGGTACATGTACCCCAATGTTCATAGCAGCCTTATTTACAATTGCCAAAATAGGGAAGCATTTAAGTGTCTGTTAACAGATGAATGGATAAAGAAGATGTGCTGTATATACATACAGTGGGATACTATTTAGCCATAAAAAAGAATGGGATCTTGCCATTTGCAACAACATGGATGAAAATGAAATAAGTCAGAAAAATACAGATACTGTTACATCACTTATATATGGAATCTAAAAAATGCAACAAATTAGTGAATATAACAAAAAAGCAGCAGAGTCACAGAGAACAAAGTGGAGAGAGGGAAGAGGGAGGGGCAATATAGGGAGAGGGGAGTACAAACTGGTAGGGATAAAATAAGCTGAAAGGATATATTGTACAACATGGGGAACATAGCCAATATTTTATAAAAACTATAAATGGAGTATAATCTCTAAAAACTATGAATCACTATATTGTATACCTATAATGGAGAAGGCAATGGCACCCCACTCCAGTACTCTTGCCTGGAAAATCCCATGGACTGAGGAGCCTGATAGGCTGCAGTCCATGGGGTCGCTAAGAGTCGGACACGACTGAGCAACTTCACTTTCACTTTTCACTTTCATGCATTGGAGAAGGCAATGGCAACCCACTCCAGTGTTCTTGCCTGGAGAATCCCAGGGACGGCAGAGCCTGGTGGACCGCCGTCTATGGGGTTGCACAGAGTTGGACACGACTGAAGCGACTTAGCAGCAGCATACCTATAATATATAACATTGTACATCAACTGTACTTCAATAAAAAAATAGTAAAATGATCACAGAGTACTTAAGAGTTGCGAAAAGCAAAATGCAGATTACTTTTTCTTTGAGGTATTTACCTCCTTTGGAATATTTGTTGCTGACTAGAATGAAAAGATAATAAAACATTCCCATAAAACAAAAATAAAAATAGAACTTTCTAATGGAGTGATCATCAGACCAGTTGAATCCACTGCTCCATGTAGGACACAGGCATTGGAAAATGTGAGACTGTCAGACAAAATGGACCTCGTAAAAAGATGAAACAAGTGGGACATGCCACCACCCAGGAAGCTTTTTGCCTAAGATAATTAAACCTGAATCTAATTGTGAATCTTGATATAAACATTATTTTACAGAAGAAACAGTAGGAAGAACTAGTTAAATGACAGCCTGCGGAAGGAATCAGATAAAACCAGCATATGCAACATTCTACAGGATAAGTGACCCATTTCTCAACAAATCAATGGCATTATTTTTTTTTAAGTCTATAATAAAGAGAATAAAATGGACTTGAGACACAACACTCAAATTGAAACAGTGACAGAATTTATTTTCTTGGGCTCCAAAATCACTGGGGACAGCGACTGCAGCAGTGAAATTAAAGACGCTGCTCCTTGAAGAAAAGCCATGACCAACCTAGACAGCATATTAAACAGCATATTGTACAACACGGGGAACATAGCCAATATTTTATAAAAACTATAAATGGAGTATAATCTCTAAAAACTATGAATCACTATATTGTATACCTATAATGGAGAAGGCAATGGCACCCCACTCCAGTACTCTTGCCTGGAAAATCCCATGGACTGAGGAGCCTGGTAGGCTGCAGTCCATGGGGTCGCTAAGAGTCGGACACGACTGAGCAACTTCACTTTCACTTTGTTGACAAAGGTCTGGATAGTAAAAGCCATGGTTTTTCTGGTAGTCATGTGTGGATGTGAAAGTTTGTCCATAAAGAAGGCTGAGCGCTGAAGAATTGATGTTTTTGAACTGTGGTGTTGGAGAAGACTCTTGAGAGTCCCTTGGACTGCAAGGAGATCCAACCAGTCCATCCTAAAGGAAATCAATCCTGAATGTTCATTGGAAGGACTGATACTGAAGCTGAAGCTCCAATACTTTGGGCACCTGATGCGAAGAACTAACTCATTTGAAAAGACCCTGATGCTGGGAAAGATTGAAGGCAGGAGAAGAGGACGACAGAAGAGATGGTTGGATGGCATCACTGACTCAATGGACATGAGTCTGAGCAAATTCTGGGAGATGCTGAAGGACAGGGAAGCCTGGCATGCTCTAGTCCATGGGGTCACAAAGAATTGGACATGAATGAGCAATTGAAAAACAACAACAACTCAAATGCAATATACGGAAAGAGCTGATAGCTTCTGGACAACGACCTCCTCTGAGCTGAGGCCAGCGCAGGATCTGGGGGCTGTGGGCCCAGCCGTCTCACCGGGCGCAGGGACCCCTCTGTGATGGGCAGGAGGCTGTGCTGAGGGGCCAGGCCTGGAGCTGGGACCAGGGGAGTCTCAGCCGTGCCGCCGGGTCCTGAGTTCATCGATGAGGGTGCCGGCTGCTCCCCACCTCACACTGGCGCCCACTGCACCCCGAATTCTCAGCACTCAGCACTGAATCCTCAGTACTCGGGGCCTCTCTCTGCTCTTTATTTATTTATTTTTAGCCACCTGCATGGCTTATGGGATCTTAGTTCCCTGACCTATGGAAATCCGGAATCTAAGGAAATCTTGGAGTCTTAACCACTGGGCCGCCAGAGCATTCTCTGTCTCCACTCGTTTGAAACCACTGATTACATTGTGCTCTGAGTAATTAGTAAAATTAGTCTGCAGTAATTATAGCACTTCCCTTCTCATCTTTAACATGGTATAAACATTTATGCAAATTGAGAATATCTTTAATAATCAAATATTTATATAACATCTGCTGAGACAAAAACCAACTGAATTAAGACTTTCTGAGGCAAACTATTTCAAATCCTGAGAGGTCCAGAACTCTGAGGCCGCACTTGGGAAGTGATTTATTTGGGAGGCACTGGCGGGGCTGGAGGGGGTGACGGCTGTCTGTGGCCGACGACAAGTCTATGGGGTGGAGGTGAGTTCACACGCATAGGTTACACACCAAGGACACCTGAAGATGGACCTTGCTGGTGGCACAATGGGTAAGAATCCATCTGCTGATGCAGGAGACACGGGTTCGACCCCTGGTCTGGGAAGATTCCACATGCGCCGTGACCCCTGAGCCCGTGCTCCCAGCCAGAGGAGCCACCGCAGTGAGGAGGAAACCCACGCGCAGCAACCAAGCGTAGCCCGCGCTTGCTGCAACTAGAGAAAGCCCATGTGCAGCAACACAGACTCAGGGCAACTAAAAAATAAATAAATTAATAGTTTTTTAAAAAAGAAGTCTTAAAGAAGGAGGTGGGGATAAGTTAAGACCAGGACAGAACTACCCAGGGGTTAATTATGCAGAAGAATCTGTGTAGTCCTGTGCGGGCTTCTAAATTTTCAGGAGCAATGCCGTCCACAGCAGTAAGGCAGGAGGCAGGAACCCCTCACTCCTCAAATAAGATCATATTTACAGGTTTTGGGGGTTAGCACTTTGATATTTTTTGGGGGGGGGACACAATTCAACCTATAACACCCCGATGGCCCACCTATATAGGAAACGTCTTTCTTCCAGAATGATCCCTGAGTCAAAGACTCAGGTCTCCATCTAAAATGGGTTCTCTTGTCCCTGACATACTAGGGGGAAAAGTGACCCCCAAACTCCAAAGCTTCAATGGTTCTCCATTGTGCTGACTTCTAGCTGGGGGCCGGAAGTCATCTTCGGAGGCGGACGATTGTTTTGCCTTGGGAAAAATACATCGATTGCCCCTTTGTGCAAAGTAAAACAAACATCCCGTACTGAAAAAGGGTGCATGCATGCTAAGTCACTTCAGTCATGTCCTACTCTGCGACCCTATGCCCGCCAGGCTCCTCTGTCCATGGGAATCTCCAGGCAAGAATACTGGAGTGGGTTGCCACACTCTCCTCCAGGGAGGATCTTCCCGACCCAGGGATCGAATCCGCGTCTCTTATGTCTCCTGCATTGGCAGGCAGATTCTTTACCACTAGTCCCACCTGGGAAGCCCCCTGAAAAAGAGTGGCTCAAGATAAAAGGACTTCTATGATGGTGTAAAAATCTGTCTTCGCTAACCTGCAGATTGTTTCTGGGGGAAGTGGAGGAGCCTGGATTCCAGGCAGAGCAAAGATGGTTCCAAGGGCATTCCTTTGCTTGGGGTGGAGGTGGGAGAAGTGGA
Organism: Giraffa tippelskirchi; assembly: GCF_054371585.1. Taxonomy (NCBI): domain Eukaryota; kingdom Metazoa; phylum Chordata; class Mammalia; order Artiodactyla; family Giraffidae; genus Giraffa; species Giraffa tippelskirchi. Next base: position 71,643,212 of record NC_137288.1, on the reverse strand, counting down.
TGTGAGGGAGTGACTGGGACTTACAGGCCTTGCTGTATGGAGCCAGGCTGAGGGCTAAGGGAAAAGTCTCCCTGAAGGTACAGGGTGCCGGAGCTGGCAGGGTGGGCTTGCAACAGATGATGGCAAACTCAGTATGGATTCTAAAGTGGTTGCGCAGAATTCTGGAAGCAGATAATCCACATGCATCCCACAGAGAGCTAACTTGAAAAGTCACCATCTCCTACCAGAGAAATGAGAGCCATCCAAGGTTACCATTGTTCCAGTTTTGGTTTCGGTTTTCCCCAGAGTACAGGAACCTTCACGTTCTTTTCAAAACAACATTAAAGAAGTTGAAAGTTTCCTTTTAATGAAAATATAACCTCATTTGAATGTTTAAAAATACCCCTTGAGCACAGGATCAATTGCTAGCCTACTTACTGCTTCACTATTGAAGATGTTGGCTGTGAAGTTTTAATTACATAATAAGAGGGAAAAAGCCATAATTTAAGAGTGCAATTACCCAGAAGAATTTATCTCATTATTGACTTCTTTGGATAGATCTAAAGCCCACAGAAACCTTGCTTTTAGGAAACAAAACAAACTCTGCTCATCATTAGTAACTATTTTAAACTGCATTTGGAGTCAGTTTGTGGACACTATCAAGTGCTGGTGAGGAAGACGGGGGCAACTGGCTCTTGCACATCGCTGTATTGCAAACACACACTCACCAGACAGTCCAGAGACCCCACTCCTAGGTATTTACACAAGAGAAATGAAAACTGTGTCCCCACAAAAACCTGTATGTGAAGATTTACAGCAGCTTTATTCATAATTACCCCAAACTGGAAATACCCCAAACGTCACTCAGCTGGTAAATGGATGAACAAACTATATTCATGCAAAACAATATTACTCAGCAATAAAAAGGAACAAACCACTGACACAAGCAGAAAGGAGCACCCTGCTAAGTGAAGAGGCCAGACTCCAGGAGCTACACACCATATGATTCCATTCACTGTGGAAAAGGCGAAGCTCTAGGGACAGAGCCCAGGTCCGTGGGTGCCAGGGGCTATTGAAAGGGGAGTGGCGTGATTCACTATGAAGGAGCAAGAGGGAATTCTGCAAAGATGGAAATGCTCGGTCTTGATTACGGTGGTAGCTACACAACTACATGTGTTGCACGCTAAATCGCTTCAGTCATGTCTGACCCTTTGCAACCCCATGGACCATAGCCTGCCAGGGTCCTCTGTCCATAGGATTTCCCAGGCAATCCTTGGAGTGGGTTGCCACGGCCTCTTCCAGGGTATCTTCCCCACCCAGGGATTGAACACACATCTCAACGCATTGGCAGGCAGGTTCTTTATCAGTATACGACTATTGCCACCTGGGAAGCCATAACCACATGCACTTGTTAGAATGCATAGAACCGTAGTCCTAGAAAAAGTGAATTTTATTGTTTGTACTAAATTATACTGACTCAATAAAACTGACTTAAAAATCCATCATTTTGTGATTTCCTAACTTAATTCTGATGTTGAATAAGCTTTCATTAACACTCAATGCAAACCAGTGTGGGGAAGGTGGGCACATCCTCTGTCTTTCAAATCACTAGTCCACATGTTCTGTTGTAGCTGCTTTGTTCTGTCTGAGCAGAAGACAGATTTTTTTAGGTGGATAGGGCCCATGACTGACTGAACTGCTCCTGGAGAACAGTGGCCACTACTGGACCCTCCTGGAAGATGTCCTCCATGCCATGGACATCTGCTCACCATCCACACCATCCGTGGATGCCCAGATATGAAGTGTCAGGTAACTGCTGAGTTTGTATTTTCTCAGCTTTGAAGATCTCTCAGCCATGCTGTGGAGGCTGCTTCATTATTTATCATAAATGCTCTAATGAATACACAGTCATGGACAGAAATCTAGAGCCCTGCAGCATTCACCCAGCAGACGCAAGGGCAGACAAGTGTCCGTGAGCAGCCGTGAGTGGAGGTGTTCATCCTTCTGTCATCGTATGTGAATCTACTCTTGTTCTAGGTGCTAAGAAAGGATAACAGCATCATCTTAATTCAGAGAATGGAATCTCTTTGGGGACATAGGGCCAACAGATTGTATGCTTAGGATATAAAGTGTCTAATGCAAAGTTTTAGGGCTCACTACTGAATCTAGGAGAGTCTAAGTTTGATTTTAAGAGAGTTTGGGGCTTTAAAAAAATATTTCCATCATTGATATATTCCACCCACATCAGTTCAACTCTGGTGTACAATACTTTGCTATAGCCCCAAACAGAATACTTCATGATACTTTAGTGGAAGTCAAACATAGTAGATAACAATCATGACCACCATCTTCAAAGTCATTGTAACAGTGGGTAGGCATGCAAACCTTGGGACTTAGGTGCAAAACCCACATACTAGCTTTGTGAGCTTGTAAAGTTCATTAACTCCACTGACCCTATTCTCTCTTCTGTAAAGATAACAAATGTCATGATGTATTTGCTGTGATGATTAAACGAGATAACATAATGTGAAGAACTTTGCAGGCTGCTTCAACAAACGGTTCCCAGGTGGCTCAGATGGTAAAGAATCTGCCTGCAATACAGGAGGTCCAGGTTCAATCCCTAGGTGGGGAAGATACCCCACTGGAGTGGGGCAACCCACTCCAGTATTCTTGCCTGGAGAATTCCCATGGACAGAGGAGCCTGGCGGGCCACAGTCCATGGGGTCATAAAGAGCTGGACACAACTGAGCAACTAACACTTTCACTATCAACAAATAGTAGTTATTTGCCCAAGTGTTATTTACAGCCTATGGGAGGTAAGGCTCTCTCTTTCCCTTGAGCCCAATTCACACTCTTGTCTTCCTGTAACAGGACTGGCAGTGGTCACTGCTGTCGCTCCTCCCCGGAGGCAGCCACAGCGGATTTATTTACAGCAGATACTTGTGTGCTGCTGCGGGGAGGGGAGCCTCCAGGAATAATGCTGCACTTCCCTGGTTCACGCTCTGTCACTGTCCCCAGAGCTGAGGTGGAAGCGGCTGGCCTTGGGAGCACCCACCTGTCAGCGGAAGCTCTTCAGCACCAGCCCAACTGGTAACACTTGGCGCCCTTTTTCCCACAGAACCTCTCATGGATGCTCCCAATCCTTCATGAAGCTCCCAAGGGTAGAAGGTCTCAGGAGGCTGCCGGGTCTCCATGCAGTCCAGCCTGCCCTGCCCACGCCCCTCCTCCCCTGCACTGGTTCTGCAAACCAAGGGCAACTGTGGAGCAATTCTGTCAGGGCACGAAGGATCTCGTTATAACAAATCTCCAGCCAACAGACTCCAACTGGCCTTACCTTCGTGTGACCGAACAACCTTTCCCATGATAACAAAATCTACCCCAACGCTACCAGCTCCCCTTGTTTCCAGACACTGGCGATTGTGGCTTTTGGAGTTTGTTTTCATGGTTTTCCTCTCCCAGCACCTCTTTATTATAATATTGTATTTGTTGTTGTTTTGTTGTTTAGTTGCTAAGTTGTGTATGACTCTTTTACGAACCCGCAGGTTGGAGCCCGCCAGGACCCTCTCTTCACGGGATTCTCCAGGCAAGAACACTGGAGTGGGTTGCCATTTCCTTCTCCAGGTGATCTTCCTGATCTAGGGATCAAACCCGTGTCTTGGGTGTCTCCTGCATTGTAGATGGATTCTCTACCACTGAGCCACCTGAGAAGCCCAATAGTATTATTAATACATACAATAATGAAAACAGAAAATATCGATAGAAAACATTCCATGTCTCTAACCAAATAAAGACATTTATGCCAACATGTAAAACACAAAACTCACAGTTTTCACTGGTGGACGTGCTCTCTAGAAGCCAGACTGCAGCATTCCACAAGGCCTCAGGGGCCAGAGCAGCCCACAGAGCAAGCGGCAGCTCAGGGCCGTGCCACTGGGAGTCCCGCTGTGAAAAGAGGTCCTATTGTAGAGACATTTACTCTGAATAAATGCTACTGGTTTACATATCCTGATACTTGAGTTTATAATAAAATGAAACATTTTGATGTCTTTATTTTTTTTCACTAGTAGTAAATAAAGAATGCTCTAAAAGCTTTAAATATGTGTTTTTCCATGGTTTAGTTGTCACTGAAATGAAAGGCATAAAAACCTATACATTCTCATATCCAGAATATATAAAGAATTTTCAAAACACAATGAGAAAATAAACCGATTAAAAAATAGGCAAAAAATATGAACACACACTTCATCAAATAAGAGATTAAGATGGCCAAATAAGCATATGAAATGATGCTCAGTCATGGGCTGCAAATGTCAATTAAATTAAAGCCACAATGACATATGTTAGAATGGCTAACATTAAAATAAACAAACAACTGACACTACTGAGTGCTGGTGAGTCTATGGAGCAACTGGGAATGCCAATGGCACAGGCACTTTTGGGAACAATTTTCCGGTTTCTTAGTGTGAAACATACATATTTACCATATGATCCCATGGGCTTCCCTGAGAGCTCAACTGGTAAACAATCCACTTGCGATGTAGGAGACCCCAGTTCGATTCCTGGGTCAGGAAGATCCCCTGCAGAAGGGATAGGCCACCCACTCCAGTATTCTTGGGCCTCCCTTGTGGCTCAGCTGGTAAAGAATCCGCCTGCAATGCAGGAGACCTGGCTTGGGAAGATCCCCTGGAGAATGGAAAGGCTACCCACTCCAGTATTCTGGCCTGGAGAATTCCTTGGGCTGTATAGTCCATGGGGTCACAAAGAATTGGACACGACTGAGTGACTCACTTTCATATGATCCCACAATTCCACACCTGGGTGTTCACCCAAGAGAAATGAAAGCACATGTCCAATTTATAATAGCAGCTTTATCTGTAATTGCCCTCAGCTGGAAAAAATGCAAGTGTAGGTGAATAAATGGTGGCACAACCATACAGTGGAATACTACTCAGCAATAAAAAACGAACTAACCACCGATGTACCCAATCACTTAGATTGCTCTCAAGGGTATTATGCTAAAACAAGATAAACTCAAATGGCTCCCCACTGTACGATACCATTTGGATGACATTCTCTAAAAGGTAACACCACAGAGAGAGAGAACAGGTGGTGATTACCGGGAATATGAAGGGAAGTAAGGAGGAAACTGACCACAGAGAGAAATGGAACTGTGAGGGGCACTAAACATAGCCTACATCCTGACTGCAGCAGTGCTTAAACAACTACATATTTTTGTCAAAACTCATAAAACTATATACCTAAAAAGAGTGAATTGTAGTGGATATAAATTACAAACTCAATAAACCTGATGTAAACGAAAAACTTGCTTTTTTCCCATGATACAGTAAGTATTTTTGAAAAGTTCTTCTAAGAGCTTTAAATATGCATCTTTTTTTTCATGGTTTCTTTGCCATTGAAATAGAGAGGCCATAAAAGCCAATAAAAATGAATTTGCTTTTCCATTTCAGCAGGATGATTTACTGCCTCTGCCTAGATTAAGGTAACTCATAGGAGTCTCATCATAAGAATGCAGTTTTTCTTGTGACTCTACCGTTTGTGTAGCCTTGTTTCCAGGGCTCCACCTTCTCATGGGAAATCAAGCGCCTTGGTCACAGTGAAAGCTTTTGCAGGGCTCCAGTTCCTGCCCAGAGGGGTTTGGGCCTATACCACAACCTCTTCTGTGCTGGTGGCCAATTTACTATCCTCCCCAAGCTGGGAGAGGAAGCCAGGACTCAGGAGAAAGACAAGCGTGGCATTCCAACCAACACGTTCCAGTACCCTTCACTCTGCCCAAGTGTCAGGAGCTATGAAAGACCCATTCTAACTGTGCTGCCCCATTAAGGCAGTCAGGGTATTTGGGGACTAGATGGCCAAGCCCACTTCCCTCAGTGCGTGACATCAGATGATGGGAACTTTGGATCAACTACAGTTTTGTCTGTCAATTGACTGTGGAGAAGGCACACCCCTCAGAGCTTGCTTCAGAGAGCAGGCAGGTGTCTGAGGGCGGTGGCAGAGTTAGCTTTTACTGCTATGTGGTCTGTATCACAGGAAGAAAACATGATGTCTGAGACCACTTCTGTGTCCAGAAGTGGACGGGTGTGAGAAACACAGGGAGAGTGATGAACAGTTGGGTCTCCACTGCCGGGATCTTTCAGGAGCTCTGCTGGTGCTCGGAAGCTCCTCATCCCTTTTCACCCTCACACCAGCCCTAGAAACTAACGATACCTTCCATTTACCCAGGTGGAAATAAGGCTCAGAAATGAAGTGACTGCATGAGGTAGGTCAGTTGGTGGTGGGGCTGAGTTTTGACGCCAGGTCTGATTGCAAACCTTCTCCTTGTTCCATCAGATATGGGAAAACGGTAACTTCATCAGCCTCTCATGGTAGAATGAAGTTACTAGATCAGACCTGGAATTCGGCATTTTAACTTTTATGCTATTAGACATCTTATTCTTAAATCAAGATTTTTGGAAAGTGTTTGTACATGCTAGTTTTATTAATACTAAGGGAATGGGGGGAAGAGATACTGGCTAAGCCTGAGTTTCAACCTCACCCTGGGGTCAAGATAACTGGAGTAGTGAGGAGGACAGACAGACATAAATAAAGTCAGACTCCCAAGAGCCATGAGAAACCACGGTGCAGCGGATCACAGAGGGTCACATCAGAATCACTTAGGGGTCCCTCCATCCTTGGAAATGTATTAACTTCAAACCTTGGGGCACATGGGGCTGTTCTACCAAGGGAGGCGGGTCCTTAGCAGAGGCCGCCAGAAGTGCTGGTGCAGGGCTTCCAGCCTCTGTGGCCCCCTGTACCTTTGTTGATACCTTCCAGTGATACCACCTGACATGCTTGTGCTCCCTGCTGGCTCCACCACGGCCCAGTTTCAGGCCCCCACCTATTTTTGGCAAGGCTTTTGTAGATGCAAGGTAGTCTGTTCACCAGCATAGCCCTGGGGAGTCAGAAATGCTACAGACAACCCCTCCCCAGCACTGCAGCAGAGCGATGTTCCCAATCCTCCCCAGCGACCTAGAACATCCCCGGACTCCTTGGGACTCTCTAGTTATCCTCACCCTCCTTTTCAGGGATGCTCACGTCCCAAGCATCAAAAGCACTGAATAAAAATGATTCAGACTCACCAACCAAATGTTTGGGCCTTTGAATGATTTATCCTTTCTCGCAAAAAGACATTACGCAGCTCATATCCAGAGCCCCCCAAAGCAGATGGCCAATGGGAGTCATGTGCCATCAGAGACTGTCTAAGAGAAAATACTTCAAAATTATACCTATTCCACTAGAGCCCGCACTTCGGCTCAGGCTTACCCTTTCGCCCAGTACCTAGCCATCAAGAGTCTGTTCAGTAAATCAGCTTAAATGGTGAACACAACATCGTTTATCTGTTTATGGAACAGGTTCCTCTACCCAAAGGATCTCACCCGTTTCCTTGATTCTATACATTATCACTTTTCCAAGATCTGTGCCGATGGAATGCAACAGTGCTGTAGACCCAGTACGGTCATCATGGGTATCTGGCTTTGGAAGGAATTTCAGTACTGAAATATGAATGCAAGTCTCTCATTTGCAGGAACTCACTGTACTCTTCAGCAAGGGAACTTGCTCACCGGAGAAGGGAGCCCTGATTGGGGCTGGGAAATGCTCCTCCCCTGCTCCCAGACGCACCCTCCCCACATCATCTGATAACCAACAATATGCCCGCAGTAGAGAGATGGCAAAAGGGCCCCACGCCCCCTTTGCTGTCTACCAACCCCTCAGGGTTCCCTGCAGCTCTGCATCCTCTCCCCTTCAATCTGAGGGGTCCTGTGTCTTGCTCTGCTCAAAGAACGTGGCAGCAGTGCCAGCCTGCTTGTTCAAGCTTAGGTCTCAAAAAGCACGGGACGGTTTTGCTTGCTCTCTGGGAACCCAGCCACCACCAGGACAAGCAGGCCAGGGCAGCCTGCTGGGAGAGTGAGGGGACCGCAGGGAGAGGGTTCAGTCTAGCATCCAGCCGGCCAACCCCCAGCCAACCAGCCCGCAATCTGCACGTGGGTCAGCAAGGCCAGCCAGGCTCACCCAGGCCTAAAGAACAAACCAAGTTGAGCCAACCCCCAGAGGTGGGAGCTAAGTCAATGGTGGTGGTTTTAAAGCACTGAGTTTGGGGTACCTTGTTACACAGCTAGAGCCCTCTCTCCTCCTGCCCTATGAAGGTCCAATATCTCACATTCAAACTGCTCTTTTCCTTACAAGTAGAGCGAAGAAATTAATTCTTTCTGTTTCTGAGAGTTGAATTAGGTGTGGGTAGAAAACACTAGATTCCATTTCCCTTTCAACTCACCCACTGCATAGCCAGCCCGTCCTTTGAAGAATTTTACTAGTGAGACCTACCGTAGATACATTATTAAAACAAGGCATCTTATGTCCCAGCTTTTGTCAAGGTCTCCACCAATGACACAATATAACCAACATTCGATACCACAGCACACCACAGCGATGAGAAAGAAGTCAGGTCAGTATTTCACAAAAAGATTTGTTTAAACAAGCCATGAAAAAAAGTTCCTTGTCAAATATAAGTTTAATAATCTTTTTATCACATTCCCCAGTTTTTCATGACTGTCTTCATTTCATTCTGTTTACATTTGTCATACACAACTCTATAATACACAGACACAGAGCTATATTTGCTATCCATTTCCTATCATTTAATTGTCTTTGGATCAATGTAGGATTAGCAGGGACCAGTGTAGGAAAGAATACTACCTTTTTCTGAAAGTAGATTCTTATGTGTTTATTTAGCACCTTTTATTTAAGGAGCTCAAGACACTTTAACATTCACTGTAGCATTCTTTTGTTATTTCCAAGTAGAGCAAGTGTCAAAAATTACCATTAGTGCCTTTTTGTAGGAAAAATAAAAAAAAAGAAAGCAGAGAAAGGTAAAGTATTAGTGAGATGGTGACAGTCACAGTAGAAACTTGGGTCTTTAGCTCTGCCTTCTCCTCAGTGAACTATAATATAACAAAAGGTATAATAGTTACTCCCATTTTTATATCTCTCTTTGGATGGATGAGAAAAGGGCAGTGCAGACAGTAAATTCTCACTAACGGATCATTCTGGCAATAAGCATATTTCCTGGCGTTTTTCATGTCTGCTAAGGAGCCACAGAAATTATAGAGCCACCTCTGCTTCTCCAAGGAGATGGCAATGGCACCCCACTCCAGCGCTCTTGCCTGGAAAATCCCATGGACGGAGGAGCCTGGTAGGCTGCAGACCCTGGGGTCGCTAAGAGTTGGAAATGACTGAGCGACTTCACTTTCCCTTTTCACTTTCATGCACTGGAGAAGGAAATGGCAACCCACTCCAGTGTTCTTGCCTGGAGAATCCCAGGGATGGCGGAGCCTGGTGGGCTGCCGTCTATGGGGTCGCACAGAGTCGGACATGAATGAAGCGATTTAGCAGCAGCAGCAGCTGCTTCTCCATTAAAAATCATAATTGACAGCTGCTATTCTAGCATTTCCAACAGACCTGCAATCAACAGGGAGAAACCCCTGATCAATGATCATTCCCTTCAGCTGGGCATTTGAGGTCATTCAAGTTTGGACAGTGACTACTATTAGCACTTTCAAAACCTACCAGATCCAAAAAATCAGTTTTAATGTGCTCAGGCATAGTAACTTTAGTATTTGAGGAAAACAAATGCTAACTGGCCACAATAGATGAAACACCTCGGGTAACTCCTTTCAACCTACTCACACTGTATGTTTCCTCACAAGAGCACTGATGCTAAGAGAAAGCATCTCTATGATAAATTTTCTTAAGTTCACAATATAAGGATTTGGTTTTTAATTCAGATGCATGGAAAATAACAGGAATATTTTCCACTTCTACAAGTATAAACTACAGACACACATTTAGGAAGAAAATAGGGCCTATTGCCTAAACACATTCATGCTATTCTTGTTTAGAAAGAAAAAGTGTATATCAACGTCTTTATTCTTCCTTTCTTGAACTTTCGCAGCACTTTTTTTTTCACTGAGTGTGCAGGCCATCCCATATCCTACTCGTTTTCCACATGTTTTTCTCATTCTCAAGAATGAGAATGCCAAGTGCAGCACTTAGATTTTTAGAGATTTAGTTACCCAGGTTCTGCTGCCTCTGCTGGGATGGGTATGCACATTCATCTCGGCATATGGATGGGGATGCGGATGAACCATTTTGAGATGGATTAAAGGAGTCAGACACAAATATTGCAGCTTTGGGCTGCCTAGAAATTGACACACACTTAAAAATATTTAGGGGGATTTTCCCTTCCTTTAGAAAATTGAGAACTCAGAAAAGTTTTCAAGAGCTCAAAGTCTCTCCTCTTGTTCCCCAAGCTTCCCGCCAGGCTTCACATTTCTAGCCTTTTCCCAAAAGTGCTTTGTACAGACTCCTCGCCACACCCCCCCCATCACTACACACAGGCACCTACTTGTGAGAAGAGGTGAAAGAAACATAAAGACCGTCACCGTAGGAGAATTTTCAAGAAAATCGTTAAATAGTAAAAAAAGAAAGAAACGGGGTGGGGCGGAAACAGTATCAAGAAAAACGTTACGAAAGACAGTGAAATACAAATATCAAATATAGAGAAAGGGTGGGGGGGCAAGGATACAGACCCAAATGGAAGAGACAGCCGTAGAAATAGATGCCTTGAAGAGATAAACTACTGATGAGCTGATAATGCGAGGTTAAGAGAAGAAAAACTATAAAAGGAGGTAAAAAGCGGAGCGACTCAAGACAGCAACGTGTACCTGTGCAATGCGTTGAGACTTGACTGTGGACGGCAGAGTAGTAATAACAAACGTATTTTTTTCCCCAAAACGTCCTCGATTCCATTTAACCAAGGTGGACAAAGGACGTCTGGTCATTTCACGCAGCTAAACCGAATGCAGGGGCGTGAAGGCGCAGACCCTGGGCCATGGCCCCGCCCCGCCCGAGACCACGCCCCCGCCCCGCCCCGCCGCCAGGCGGCGACGCGGCTTCCGACGTGCGCGGCCCGCGTGTGGAGGCCCCGCGGCCCCGAGGGGCGCCGTGAACCGCCGAGGGTGCTCGGCGCTTAGCGCCGCGTCTCGGCCGCCCCCTGCTCCTGCACCGGCCGCGAGGCCTTGTCCGGCGCCGGGGCGCCGCGCTCCTGCAGCCCCGGGCCCACGTCGAGGCCGGCGCACGCGTCCGGGAAGCGCGGCCCGAGGCCGGCGAACGAGTCGCGGCGCGGCGGGCTCTCCTCCTGCACCGGGCGGCCCGCCGGCTCCCCCGCGCCGCCGCCCGGCGCCGCCGGGCCCTCCTGCGAGTTCTGACTGACGTAGACCACGATGATGTCGCCCTTGAAGTTCATCACTTGCCCGCTGGAAATAAACGTGGAGTTACTGTTTCCAGTCACGCTGCCTGCAGGGGAGAGGAAGAGGGAAGCACAGAGTGAGTCAGGGATCTGGGAGGGAAGCCGGCCTTGTGAGGGGCGGGACCCCGGTGGACCCACCCCGGCTCCGGACGTGCTGTCACCTCACCCGGCCTGACCGAGAGAGGGGGAAGGGCGCGAAGAGGAGACGCCTCGGGCGTCGTCGCTGGCCGCAAGGGCGACACGCGGCAGCAGAGGACGCGGGATCGCAGACCCACAGACGGGGCTCGGGTGTTGCCGACGGGCGTGCGCGCGACGGATACGCCGCAAACACCGCCGAGGGCGCAGCAGTGGTCCGTGTGTCAGGAAAGATGCAGAGGCTGGAGGGAAGGCTGCCGCCTGACCCGACCCTGGGGCCCACCTCAGCCCAGCCTCCTCGCTCAGCGGACTCCCATCTTTTTACCCTTCCTGACAGGTCCCTGAGCTCACCCTGGAGGGCCCTGGGGCCACGTGGGCCCAGTATCTAGCAGAAATTAATTTCCGTAACATTTTAACTCCTAGAAAAAGAGATTCATAAGACTAACATGAAAAGAAAAAAAAACCAACCTCAAACAAAAACAATCTTACAAATCACTGTTTCCTTCTGAACCCTGGAGTGGGGGGTCGTTTTGTCCCCAGGGTGTTCTATCATGACCTTTTGTGGGTGACTGGATTTAGCCAGTCTTTAATTAGTGGACCTTTTGAAAACCAAATAGAAAGTTCAGTGAATGTTAGGATACCTACTGCCTCTTATTCTCCTATTTTAAAGACTGATTGCTCTAGAAATGACCCCGGCAAAAATCAGTGCCAGAAACCAAGCAGAAGCAGAAAAGCCCCAACAATCAGGAGCACAAACAGAATCTTTCAGTCTGACCAGCGAAAGTGAAGAGCGAAACAGTGCCTCACTATTAACTTCATCTTTTTTGTTCCCTGTCTGTTATGACAAAGCTTAATAAAAATTTACACAAGTAAAACTATTTTTGTCATTACTCTCCATGAAGAGATTTCCTCCAACATGGAAGGCATATTTTGGATGGTCTGACTGAAGAACCAGCAGCATCCAGGGAATCCCAGGAGCCTTCCATCCACCCAAAAGGCACTTGCAGAGATGCTGAGACAGGCTCCCATGACCCATTACAGGGATTTCAATGAAAACAGATTTCAAATATGAGCCACAAATTGGAAGTCATGATTGAGTATTTATAACTCACACTGTTTTTCCCATAGGTAGCTGTGTTGGGTGTGCCCCTAGATGGGTGGCCCCGGCGATTTATTTATTAATTCCCCAAGCAACTTAGGCAAGGCCAGCTAGTATTCTATTCACCAAGTAGCCAGACAGACCCACGTTCTTCATTCCCTCTAAAACATACAGACATGATCCAGCAATCCCACTGGGAATATATCCAGAGAAAACTATAGTTCGCAAGGCTAATGCAGCCCAATGTTCACTGCAGTGCTGTTTACAATAACCAAAACATGGGAGCAACCTAAATGTCCATCGACAGAGGAATGGATAAAGAAAAGTGGTACATAGGTACAGTGGCACATTACTCAGCCATTCAAAGAGAAGAAATAATGTTATTTGCAGCAACATGGATGGACCTAGAGATTATCATAGTAAGCAAGTCAGACAGACAAGTATCATATGATACCACTTATATGAGGAATCTTAAAAAGAATGATACAAATGAACTTATTTACAAAATAGAAACAGGCTCACAGAAAACAACTTACAGTTACCAAAGGGGAAACGTGAAGGAGGGCAGAAGTTGGGAACTTGGAACTGACATGTACACACTGCTGTATTTAAAATAGATAACCTACAAAGACCTGCTGTAGAGCACAGGGAACTCTACTCAGTATTATGCAATAACCTAAAAGAGAAAAGAATTTTAAAAAGAACAGGTATACATGCAACTGAATCACTTTGCTGTCCACCTGAAACTAACACAAAATTGTAAATTAAACTCCAATATGAAATAAAAATTAAAAAATAAACAGATGTTCTTATAATCCAGCACACGCTAAGCTAGGGGTCTACTCTCCAGTGTGCCGACGTCTTTCTGCCCCCACCAGTTACCAAGTTCTCAGGTCTGTTTTTAACTAGCTGAACTCATGAAATCTAATTAAATACAAGCCTACCTTGTTTTCTTGCTTGAGTTTATTGTGCTTTGAACACACTGGGTTTTGTATAAATTGAAGGTTTGTGGCAACCCTGCAATGTCAGATAATGTCAGCATTTCTTAGCAATAAAGCATTTTTAAATTAAGGTATCTACATTGTTTTTTAGACATGCTGTCACACTTAACAGACTGCGTATGGTGTAAACACAACTTCATATGGGAAACCAAAAAGCTCATGTGACTCGCTTCACTGTGATGTGTGCTTTATTGCAGTGGTCTGGAGCTGAACCTGCAATATACCCAAGGTCTGTCTGTCTTTGTGTCAAGTTGTGAAATGTAAGTGTGAAAAAAGGCAAATGTTTCTAAGAAAACTAAAGTGAATGCAATGACCCAAATAAATGTGAGCCACTAAACACAAAAGACATCAACAAGCTGCTGAACTGGACAAGGCATCTGTTAAAAAAAAAAAAAAAAGAAACGGAATCTTTAAAAATGCAGAAGGAGTTTACACTCAAATTTGTTCAGCAAAGATCTATAATTTCTCCTTCCCTACTAAAGAAACAGAAATTGGAAATTATCATGGTGTGGTTAATGTGAAAAAGGCTCAGGAAACTATAACCAACCAACACATATGTCCCTGTACTAAAAAAAGTCAACGTGTGAATGTAAGTTATATATTTTAAGTTAAAGATGTTTAAGATATGAACTTGTAAATGACTTTTTCAAGTAACTCAGCAACTAACCAAGCCTGACACAAGGGCTCCTACCATAGCAGCAACAGAATGAATGAACGTAATAACTGAAGTAAGAGAAGTCTTCCTAGTCGAGGGATTACTGGTTAGTTAACATAAAAGTCAAAGTGAGAAATCAAAAGTAATATGTATATGCCATAAACGTTCCATTCCAATTTAAAATGTACCATGTTTAACAATAAAAAATAAAAGACACTATGTTTATTTAATAAGAGCAGCAATTGTAAGTGGCTTTAAAGTGTTATTTTTTTTCTTGGTAAATTTCTTCTAGCTTTCTATTGTTTCAACATCGACTGCTGACTCTGTCATTCTTCAATATTATGTAAACCTACACACAGGGCAATGCTCACCACTGTATGACTGATTTATGGTCTTGAATTAAATATCCTCTTCATCCTCTTCATATTGATTTATCTGTTTTTGTCATGGTATATATAATTTCTCCATCCTTTAAAATTTTGTTTTCCAACAAATCATCATGACTCCATTGTTGTTAACCTTATTTCTTGTCAGAATCTCCAGGTTGTCTGAACTCAGATTGAAAAACAATTTTTTTAAACCATTCTCTTACACTTCAAGATTTTGTCTTAAACTTTTCTTCTTAAGAATTTCATTCCATGCCTTTGCCTCATGGCCAACAACATATCTTTGATTTATTCTATAGGGTCTATATTCTTATCTTCTAATTTTTTCCAAAATAGAACTCAAACCCTTTTGCATAAGAGATATATTTAAACATTTCAGGATTCTTTGATCCATAGACTGGATCGAGGATATTATTCTTGGGAGGGGGGAGGACCAAAAAAAAAAAAAAAAAGACCTTTAAATTCCTGACAATTAGGATGTAAAGACAAGTTACCTAGAAAGAGTATGAGATTCTCAATTTTATTCTTCATGTATTTCCTCATCAGAAGTACAATTAATGATAAAGACCAACTTTGATCAAGTCCACGTCTGTTCCATTCACACTGGCTTTTTATGAGTAATAAACTGGTACAAAGGAAACTTCTTTAAGAAGTTCTTCTTTGCCAGTAACAGTCAGTGGCAGCAGAGCTGTGTTCAGGGCACAAGACCCGTGCAGCCACCCAGGAGCCTGTGCTTAGAAGGGCCCCAGGCTTGTTCACTGTTGCCGTCAACTTGAAGCTCTTACTAGCATCTGCACAAGGGGCTCACAGTTTCATCTCCCTGGGCTCTGGGAACCTCGCAGCTGGTGACGCGCAGACCTCAGAAGTCCTGCTGTGTTTTCCCCCTCACCGATGCTCTAACTTAGTGTCACTATTTTGGGAAGTAACATTTTATAAATTGGACATGTTTCAGTATTGCAGACCTGTCTGCTGACCTAATTTTCTCTATTGAGAAAGAACTTAAGTTTTTAAAAACTCTTGAGTTGCAGAGGCATCTCTCCTAAAATACAGATTATACGATATGTTACCTTGGTGTTCAAGTCACATGTCACTTGCTGTAAAACTTTCAACACTCACTTTCTGATAGAGAACTGAGACTTGTCCCTTTGAGAAAAGGTCTGCTGACTGTATCAATGATACCTGTAAGCTTTTGCCTCGGATCTTGTTGTGGTTCATTTAAAGTGAAAGGAGGGGACTTCCCTGGCAGTCCAGCAGCTAAGACTCTGCACTCCCAGTGCGGGGAGCTCAGGTTTTATCCCAGGTTAGGGAACTAGATCCCACATGCGGCAAAACTAAGAGTTTGCATGCCCCAACTAAAGACCCCGCATGCCGCAAACAAGACCCAAAGCAGCCAAATGAATAAGTTAATTTTTAAAAATTCAAATTATATATATATATATATATTTTTTTTATAAATTTATTTTAAAAAGTACAATGAGAACTCAGTCAGCTGCCAAGCGGTCTAAGTGCAGAATCCTTCTAGCCTTTTATCCCCCCAATCTTTCATAGTCTCACCAATCCCAACTTCAATAGCAAAAGGATTTTAGCAGCTCATTCTTTGAATTGTCCTGAAGCACTTCATCATTTTCATAGAAATAATTCTCATGCTTATCAAATTCACTTTTTTAACCAGTTAATGTACAATTAAAGTTTTAAATTACAACAGGATCAGCTCTCATCATGAGATGGGGATAACCCATGGACTTTAGTAAGCTCGGCCATTCACTGGGCAGGTGCAGCAGGTCCTAGGCGTTCCAGCCTTGAGTGACCCACTAGCTTTGTCATCAGTGTGCTGTCGGCTTCCATCAGCTCCCTCTACAGAGGCGAGGAGAAGGCGGGTTCACCTGTGGTTAAGTGGAGCTAGATTACGATTAAGCCAGATCACTGTTACAGTAACAACAGTGATGTGTCCTGCTCTTTGCGGCCCCATGGACCGTAGCCCGCCAGGCTCCTCTCTCCATGGGATTCTCCAGGCAAGGATACTGGAGTGAGTTGCCATGCCCTCCTCCAGGGGATCTTCCCGACCCAAGAATTGAACCCTCGCCCCGCATGTCTCCTGCATTGGAAGGCGGGTTCTTTACCACTAGTGCCACCAGGGAAGCGATAACAGTGATACAACACCCCAAGTCCAGAACTCGCTGCGTGTGCCCTCCGTACTAGGCTGGCAGCATTATCACACCAGCTTGCCGTTACTCGGCACCTGAGCGCCCCAGGCTTGCTGCTTTTCCCCCCTCGACTGGCTGACATGGCTTCAATAATGAAAACTAACACCCTTCTCTCCCAGCCTCGTCACATGCAGACTCACCTGAGTAATCTACTAGCTTCAATGGCGCGCTAGTCTCAGCCGTTTCAACTTCAATAGCAAAAAGATTTTGGCCGCCTAGAGTGGTGTTTCACTCCCTGAAGAGCAGAAAGTGCATGAGGTGAGTAGCGGGGTGCTGGTTTCAGTGGCTGCCTGAGTCCAGGAGGGCCAGCAATGGGGCTGGGACAGAGGAGCGGACAGGCTCTGAAAGCCCCGGGCCTCCCCTGGCGTGGTCTGCTCCTTTATGAAACAAGCATCAATATTCAAGCCCAGCTAGCCTGGCAAGGTGCAGTCGCCCAGAGCAGGCATATGATAAATGTGAAATGAATGAATACATGAATGCGTGAATACTCGGCAGGATGGCATAGGGTCAAATGAGATGGTGGCTTGGAAAATGCTTGGGAAATAACAAAGAATTTTTCGCAGGTGCAAGCCTGGCATTACTACTTCCAGAATCTAATAGTTGTGCTCATGATACTCCCAAGGTAAAAAGGGAACTGGGAAATGTCTCGAGCAGTCATGTTATTTTTCCACTGCTGTCTTGTTGAAGGATTTCGAACTGATCTTGAAGAGTGAAAGGGCGCTTACGTCTAGATATCTAACCAACTTTTGTTTTCTTTGCTGAAGTGATCCATCATTCTAACCACCTCTGGTTTGAACACTCAACTGAGTAATTCTACACGAATTCCCCCACTATCTTACTTTTCATCACACAGGTCAGCTGTGAGTTGGATGTCCCACTACAGTAGGTCAGGGTTTCTTTCTTTCTTTTGCCCGCACCACGCAACATCTGGGATCTCAGTTCTCGGACCAGGGGTTGAACCTGCGCCGCCTGCATTGGAAACTCAGAGTCTTAACCACTGGACCACCAGGGACATCAGAGAGGAGGTCAAGGTTTTGAATGAGTTGGTGATATCCCTATCTTGCCTCAGTCCAGAACTGTCCTTGCTTACAAGCAATCATTTCTTAAGATCTGCTTTCTACCATTCAGAGGGTTTTACATGGTGGTATGAATGGACTTGAGAGGGCGAGGCTCTGGGGTGGCGAGGCAATAGGACTCCATATCCACACGGTGGGTGCTCCAGGGCCCCTTAGCAGCATGGTTGCCATGGTTTCTGCGGTTGGTGCATGCCCTAGAAGGGGTAGCTCTCTCCACTGAGAACCAAGGACGGACAGGTTGTTCTGATGCTAGGGGAGACTTCTCCCTTAACTTCTCCTTGCTGCTGGCTGGTAAGGGGGGGGATGTGAAGAAGGAATGGGGTGCATGAGACTTGTCCAAGATGCCTTAAGAAGATTTGAGGTTTTTATAGGTCCCAGTTGTCCACAGGGGCTTCCTCGGTGGCTCAGCAGGTAAAGAATCCACCTGCAATGCAGGAGTTGCAGGAGACGTGGTTTTGATCCCTGGGTCAGGAAGACCCCCTGGAAGAGGGGCCTGGGAAGTCCCATGTAACAAGGAGCCTGGTAGGCTACAGTCCAGGGGTCACCGAGAGTGGAACATGACTGAAGTGATAGCTGACTGTCTGGAGCTGTCTTTCTGCCAGCTTTTCCCCCATCAAAGCTGCCCCTGGCATTTAACTTTATTTTACTTGCAAAACAGGATGAGGTTGGAGGCATGTGGAAGAAACAGCTTTCTTCACCAAAGAATCGGTAAATGCAACAGAGGAGACTCAGGCCCAGGGAGCCATCACCTCTTCGCACAGACAGTAGCGTCTCTTCCCATGGAAACTTCTGGGCCTGGCCTGGCCATGGCCCCTCGCTCAACCTGAGTAGCCAGTGATCCCAGCCCGAGTTTGCCTGTATACTATGGCTCACTGAGGATTCTCTAGTGCACGATAAACAAATGAAAACAGTACCATTGGCACTGATTTGTAGGGAGACAGTGCCATGGGTCAAGGCACAGGCTTCAGAATCAGATGTGTGAGTTGTGGTTTGATTGCTGACTCGCTGTGTGGTCCTGGGTGAGGAATGTGCCCATAGGATTTCTGTGAGGAAGTAAGAAGGTAAGCGTTAGTCACTCATCCGGTTCCAACTCTCAGTGACCCCAGGCTCCTCTGTCTATGGAATTCTCCAGGCAAGAATACTGGAGTGGGTTGCCATTCCCTTCCCCAGGGGATCTTCCCATCCCAGGGATCAAACCTGGGGCTCTCACATTACAGGCAGATTCTTTACCGTCTGAGCCACCAGGGAAGCCGAACTCAGCCAGCACCTGGTAATGCATACCTCTGATTTTGTTGTTTAGTCGCTAAGTCACTTCCAATTCTTTGCAACCCCATGGACTGCAGCACGCCAGGCTCCTCTGTTCTCCACGATTTCCCAGTTTGCTCAAATTCATCTCCATTGAGCCAATGATGCCATCCAACACCTCCTCCTCTGTCGTCCCCTTCTCTTCTTGCTCTCAATCTCTCCCAGCATGAGGGTCTTTTCCAATGAGTTGGCTCTTCATATAGGGTGACCAAAGTATTGGAGTTTCACTTTCAGCATCAGTCCTTCCAATGAATATTCAGGGTTGGATTTCCCTTAGGATTGACTGGTTTGATCTCCTTGCAGTCCAAGGGACTCTCCAGAGACTTTTCCAGCACCACAATTCAAAAGCATCAATTCTTTGGTGCTCAGCCTTCTTTATGGTCCAACTCTCATACCTCTGATATCACTGATAAAAATGCAGCCTTCAGGATGTCAGAACAGTCTTAATATGTCTCTTAAGGGCGATTGTTAGATCTCTATGTGAAGGCTATCTAAAAGGATGCTTTGAGAGCCAGCATGACATGAGAGTCTTGACTTTTTTATTTTCTGGATGTTTATTTATTTATTTGGCTGCACCTGGTCTTCGTTGCAGCATGTGCTCTGCAGCTCCCTGACCAGGGACTGAGCCCCGGTCCCCTGCATTGGAAGCACAGAGTCTTAACCCCTGGACCACACAGGGAAGTCTCGAGGGTTTTCATTCCATTAGAAAATCTGAAGTTTCTAACATTTAAAATGGGTTGGTTGGCTTAACATTAATATTTAATGTGACTTAGCTAGAACAATTTTCAGGTCACTTGAGAGAGTTAAAAATAGCATTTTCAGTCAAACAATGAACAAATCAAGTGTCTTATCATGACCAGAAAGATGTTTATACTTTGTGAACTCCCTGTTTTGCATAGCAAGCTCCATGGAATCACTATTTCTCAGGCAGAGAGAATAAGCTTCCTTGTAAGAACCCAATCCCTGACAGAATTTACATTTTAAAGCAAGGTAATGCACACTTGTCTCCTCAAAGGCTTATTATGTTGTTTAAAATGCATGATGTATGAATATTAAATCACAAGAACTATAGCAAATATTATCACCTAATTGTCATGTAGATTTTCTTCCAAGGAGAAGAACTAAGAATATACACAAATACACTCAAATTACCCAAGCTATATTGGGTTCTTCTGGAATTTTTTAAGAACATATTTTATACTTAACCCATATGCTTCTCATGTGATTTTCCTTTTTATGGAAATGCAAGATCTGTTTCAGGCATTTGGAAGAAACTGGGTCTATGATGATACGGGAAGGGAAGCAGTATTTAATAGTTCCATTCTGAATCATGCTTGAAAATTACTTAGAATGGCTCATAAATGAAACCTTTTCCAAAATGAGCCCCGTTAGAACAGAAAGAAGGCAAGCAGGGCTAAATGAAAGCATAGAGTGAACAAAATTTTCATATATTTTGAAGTAATGCATTGACTTTTAGCACCAATGAATGCTGAGTTTTATTACCAAATAACTGAACTATAAAGTATTTTTAACTTATAGAGTCACTGAGCTAATACTCGCTCCTATAATAGTTAGCTAGATGTCAAACATGTGGCTCAGGTAAACAATGTTTCCCTGGTGGCTCAGACAGCAAAGAATCTGCCTGTAGTGCAGGAGACCAGGGTTCAATCCCCAGGTCGGGAAGATCCCCTGGAGAAGGGAATGGCAACCCACTCCAGTATTCCTGCCTGGAGAATCCCATGGACAGAGGAGCCGGGTGGGCTGCAGTCCTTAGGGTCACAAAAAAGTTGGACCCGACTGAGCGACTTCACTTTTTACTTTTCAAACGTCAATACATGTTAGTGGCTGGCATTTCAGCAGGAAAGAGGAGAAAGCTAGAAACAGAGGGCTGTTCTGTGCTTGAGGGGAGAGGAGAAAGGGGAAGAAAACCTTACCTGTCTCACAGGATGAAGTGAATGGTCAGAAACAGTCGTTTCAGGACGGGGGTGGGGCCCGCACCCTCCAGGCTCCCAGCTCCCAGGCCTGAGCCTGGGTGCGTCTTGCCGCTAGGATGGACCAGCTCAGCCTTACTTCTGCCACGTCTGCCTCCTCTGCCCAGGACAGCCAAGCCTGCCCAGGACAGCTAGTGGCAGCCCTGCCCTCCCCTGCCTAGCCCCCGACCCCCAGGACAGACGGAAGAGGTGGGAGGCTGAGAGCAAATCAGGGAACAAACTGGGGCTACAGGTTCTCATTCCTCTAGTTACTCACGACTGGATAAGTGAATGAGTGAGCTCATGGACATTTATTCATTTATACGGTGAGTAAGCTGCCTCAGGAGAGACTAGGAAGGTCAGGCGTGGTGAAGGTCACGGCAACTCCTACCAACTAACTGGCCGTGGCTGCCTCGAGATGGTTGTTGTTAAAGGTGTGGGTATCCTGGGCTCGGTGAGAAAGATGCCAGGGTTATCACCAGGGGCCGCTGGGGGCACAGACGGGGAGAGTTTCCCTCATTTAGGAAGCAGCATTTGAGCTTCCCCGGTGGCTCAGCGCTAAAGAATCCGCCTGCAATGCAGGAGGTGCAAGCGACTCGAGTTCAGTCCCTGGGTCGGGAAGATCCCCTGGAGGAGGAAACAGCAACCCACTCCAGTCTTCTTGCCGGGAAAACCGTGGACAGAGGAGCCTGACAGGCTATGGTCCACAGGGTCACAAAGAGTCAGACACAATTTGAGCAGGGACTTGAAAGTCAGGAGAAACTGGGTGCTCTGGAAAGGGGACAGGGCAGGGATGAGGCGGCCACGCAAAGGGAAGCGCGTGGCTGTGCAGGAAGGGGAGAGGTTCCCGCCAAAGGGGCTGGGCCGGTGTGGGTGAGCCGGTGAGGGGGCCCAGCAGGGCGCCTGCTAGAGAGGGGCCCGCGCGGGGGCCTCGCTTTCTCCGATTATCGATTCTTTTCGTGTGGTCCACTCCCTGGTGCCCGTCCCTCCTTCCAAGCATTTCCAAGTCTGTATGTCTCAGCAGAACCTCAGTAACGACTCGATAGAGAATCATTAGCTGGTGCTCATGAAGAATTGTTGTGAGCCCAGTGAAGAAACACCTCTCTCCAGCTCAGAAGTGTCTGAACCAATTACATCATCTCAGGAGCCAGAATCAAGTCACTGGCATGGAATGATTTTTCTAGACACAGAATCCTCCAGGTGAAAGAGCTTTTCAGCAAGGTAACCACCACCAAGTCATCAGGGTACTTTAGGACGTAAATTAGGACACGGCTACACAAAATGCAACCACAGTGCGTTCTCCCCTTCACTGGTTTTTGCTGATAATCCTCCCTGTTCTTTAAGAGTCATGACATGGCTGTAATGGACTTACCATCGAGTGTTATTTTTGAAAGGTATGCTTATGGAGCTGTTTGAAGAGCTATCATCGTCTGCAAAAGGAAGTTGGGTGCCAAGAAGGTACTTTTCTCTACTGAGGAAGTGCCCAGGCCTGTCATTTCTGCACAAACCACTTGATTTGGTTGCAAGTTTTTTTTTTTCTTTTTAAATATTCACACATACAAAGCCAAAAGGCAATAAAAAGGTCACCTCCCTCAAGTCCTGAGAAGATGGTGCCTTTTAGGATTAAGCCCACTTATAACTTTCACCCAAGCACCATCCTCTTCCACACATTTTATAGAACATAAATCATGACAATTTAAAAAAAGCAGTAAAGAAGCACTTCCCTGGTGGTCCAATGGCTAAGATGCCTTGCTCCCAATGCAGGGGACCCGGGTTTGATCCATGGTTAGGGAGCTGGATCCCACAAGCCACAACTAAGACCTGGATGGTACAGGCAAGTGAATTTTCTTTAAAAAAAAAAAAAAGTTAATAATGGGCTTCCCTGGTGGCTCAGACGGTAAAGAACCCGCCTGCAATGTGGGAGATCTGGGTTCGATCCCTGGGTCGGGAAGATCCCTGGGAAGAGGGCATGGCAGCCCCTCCAGTGTTCTTGCCTGGAGAATCCCACAGACAGAGGAGCCTGGTGGACAGTCCTTGGGGCCACAAAGAGTCGGACACGACTGCGTGATGGCTAAGCCCAGCACAGCACTAATGAGGCACTTCCCTGGTGGTTTAGTGGCTAAGACTCCATGATCTCGATGGAGGGGGACCATGACACAACTAAAGACCCCACATTCCACAGCTAAGACCTGGCACAGCCGGGGGGAAAAAAGGATAATGAGAAAGTGCTATTTGGACCAGGAGCCAGGAGGCCATTCATGTAGAAGTAATTATAGAGGCAACAGCACAGCCTCAAAACTCAATCTGGCTGCTCCTCAGGCAAACATGAATCTGGCCCGCTTGCTGGCAACGCTCTACGGATGTTTTATATGGCTGAGCACCAGATTTAGACAGAAAAAGCAGTGTAAACTTCTTGCAAATTAACACCACTTAGTGGATGGTACACGTTTTTTCTTTTTTCCATGCTTAGATGTTTAGTGCTGGAGAGAAATAAAGGATAAAAGCAGAGATGGGCACTGTTTTAACTCTTTATAGGAAAGTTCAGATCTGCCATTTTGGTGTCATGACACTAAGGACAAAAAATGATCTCTTTCTCTTTGTCTAACATTGTTCTTCCTAGAATTGCATCTGCTTTTTACACAGCAGCAACTGAGAAAGCGCTCTGTCCCCGGCAAGTCACGGACGTGGCCCCCGCCCCGAGGATGCTCCGCCCGGCCCGCAGCCCCAAGCCCTCGTGCTTCCTGTGTGTGTCCAACCAGTGAAAAGAAAAGTCACCTCCAGAAAAGAAAGAGAGCCACACAAACGAAGCATAGAGCCGAACTTTTAGATATGGAATCACTTAAAATCTTTGAAAAAAAAGAAGAAAGGAAGCTGAGGTCTTCGGAAGGAAAAACACATCAGGGTTCTTTGAAAAATACCCCCCAGCTCATCTCCCTCTTTCAGTTTGAGAGCGGACTGAGCATTGACACAGCAGTGAATCTGGATAGGTACAGCCAAACCGCAAAGCTTGGAAACAGATTCAAATTCATCCTTCTACTCAGTAAGCCAGGAGTCATCACCAGCATGAGAAAAAGTGGTCCCCACTCAGGGCCCGATGGAGCTGCCTCATGGTTATAAAACAATTCCAAGATCAGCTGCTAGACCTGCTAGTGGTCTAAACAAAGAGGCAGGAAAGCAAAAGCATCCCAGGATAAAGATGTCCTTGACTGGGCTTTGTGGTTTTAGCGAGGAGGGGAGGCTGTGAAGCCCTTTAAATAGTACACATGCATATGGTTCAGATGGTGAACAGTCTGCCTGCGATGTTCTCCAGGGAAGATCCCCTGGAGGAGGGAATGGCAACCCACTTCAGTATTCTGGCCTGGAGAACCCCATGGACAGAGGAGCCTGGGAAGCTACAGTCCATGGGGTCGCAGAGTTGGACAGGACTGAGCAGCTAACACTTTCACTTTCGTATATTCATAGGGCTCCCCTGGCGGCTCTGATGGTCAAGAATCTGCCTGCAATGC
This sequence comes from Giraffa tippelskirchi, assembly GCF_054371585.1. NCBI lineage: Eukaryota > Metazoa > Chordata > Mammalia > Artiodactyla > Giraffidae > Giraffa > Giraffa tippelskirchi. The sequence continues at coordinate 71,618,534 of NC_137288.1, read as the reverse complement.
AGCAGACCCGGGTTTGATCCCTGGGTCAGGAAGATCCCCTGGAGAAGGGGATGGCAATCCACTCCAGTACTCTTGGGCTTCCCTGGCGGCTCAGATGGTCAAGAATCCACCTGCGATGCAGGAGACCGGGGTTCAATCTCTGGGTCAGGAAGATCCCCTGGAGAAGAGAGTGGCAACCTGCTCCAGTATTCCTGCCTGGAGGATTCCACGGACAGGGGAGCCTGGCGGGCTACGGTCCATAGGGTCGAAAAGAGTTGGACACGACTGAGTGACTAACACTTTCACTTCACTTTTCATATATTTATTTTTCTGGCGAGAGTGTTTAGAGCTTTTAGAAATTTCTGGGGGAGATCCCTGACCTCCCTGCTTCCCATAATATAACAAATAATGTCCAGAGCCAGCGGAAGCCTTCGGCATCAGTGACAAAGTTCCTTGTAACTACATAATAAAACAGAGGGTGTTGTACCTTCGCAGAAAGAAGCTATAATATTACAACTGGTGGGTCCTTCGTGCTCACGCAGTGCTGCAGCAATAAATCTCGATCATGATTTTAATCGTAAAACCATCCTGCTGGTTCCATAAATACACCCTATGCAGCGACTATCAAAGAGGCTTCTCATAGAAAGCATCAAAGGACAGCTATTGCCTCATTCATTTGGTCCAGAACCAACGAACTACCCTCAATAAATACTAATTCCTCAAGGATTAACTAGGCAATTTTGTTTGTTGTCCTGAAATGTATAAGAGTTTTTTAGGGTGGGATTCGAAGCCTAGGTTGCTTTAGGAGAAAAAAAAAAAAACAACCCAAATCCAGAAATCTGTGGGAATGCCTTGACTTCAGCCAGTCCTGAGGTCAATGTTGACACTGTCTTCAGGGCTCAATGCTGAGATTTGAGGTCTAACCCCGTCGTGAGAAGCCCGAATGCCAAAGGGCACGAGACACGTGTATACCAAATAGAGTCCACAGAGAGAGAGAGGGCACAGTCCACAAACCCGACGTGTGGACTGAATGGAAACCCACCCAGCAGAGACCTATCAGAAACAGGAGCGGATGTTTCCCACTGCACATCCCTGCTGACCGAGAGGCGGGTGACTGGCGCGCAGACCCTGGACGGAGCCAGGCCTTTGTGCCGGAGGGCGCAGCCCGCGGTCACTTACCTGAGGCAGGCGGCTGGTCACCGGGGCCCCCCCTCGCGGGGCCGGACAGCTCGGCGGCGGCCCCGTCTGGGGGCTGGGCCCCCGCCTCAGCTCGGTCTGCTGCGGGCGGAAGGCCCATGCCGTAGGCGCACTGGGGCAAGGGTCCACTCGCGGGGGTCCCCAGTGCAGGCGCCGGGTCCCCCCCAGTCGGGTCCCCGCAGCCTGCACAGCCATCTGCAGACCGGGCGCCAGCCGCCCAGTGCGGGCACCGGCCGCCCCCTGCTTCTCCATGCAAGGACTTCTCAGGGGACGCGGGCCTCCACTCAGTCCTGCAGCGGGGCGCGGGGAGGCGGGGGCTCTCAGAGCCCCCCAGGCTGTCCGTACCCGTGAAGCACTGGCTGAGGCTGTCGTTCTCGCCCACCTCCAGGGGCTCGGGGAAGGGCGACCGGCCTCCAGGCGGGGTGAGGACCACCACGGAGTCTGCGGTCCGGGGGGGCCTGTCCGTGTATTCGTCTTCCGTGGGCACCGGCCTGAAGGGGTCCCCCTCGATCTCGCTGACCAAGGAGAGCATCTCAGCGTCTCCCCGGGGGAGACAGGCTGCTGCGCACGCGCTCCCCGCCTCCGGACAGCACGTGTCTTCAGAAAACACCTTCTGTTCCAAAGTCAGCAGGAAGACTCCCTCACAGACTTCGGGTGCGCTGGCGGCCTCCGCATGAGTGCAGCTGAAAGTGTTGCCTGCGGACTCCTGCTGATTTAAATACAGAAGGCAGAGCGTTAATACCAGCGTTAGAACGTGGTTCTGCTAAACGTGGCTGAAAACGGTGTTTCTGGTAATCATTTCCACCATTAACAAGTATAGACGGAATGCTCAGTGCTGCACTTCATTGGGCTATTGAAGATTAGGGGGTGTGGGGAGCCCTCAAATAGAGCCCAACCAGAAACAGATGAATCGAACTGCATTTCCAAGAGGGCGGCGTGTTTACATCCAAGCAAGGGAGGGAGCTAACCCAAATAATTTCAGAACACTGGATCTCGCCTATGCTCTCAATCTCAATTTTTCTAAAAACCCACAAACAAATATTGATTCTAGTTAGTAACTTTGCTTTTTGCTGTGGTATAGCTTAGTAATTCTGAAACTACTGCCTGTGTATTCTGGAATGGAGTAAATGAGTAAATAGATTGAGAATAATGGGGTTTCCTGCTACAGGAGAAGGGAGGATTCAAGTACAGTTAAGGAAAGACTATAATGAATCCTGTAGTGCTGGGGCCAGAATTAGAGAAATCAGTATGAACTCAGGGTGGTGGCTCTGAATCCACCTGCAATGCAGGAGAGCCAAGTGTGGGAAGATTCCCTGCAGAAGGGAAAGGCAACCCATTCCAGTGTTCTTGCCTGGAGAATCCCATGGACAGAGGAGCCTGGCGGGCTGCAGGCCAGGGCGTGGAAAAGAGTCAAACATGACTGAGCGACTAACACAACAAGAGAATTCCTAAGAAACTAGATCTTAAAAGGATATAATGGGATAATTACCGAAATCTTAAGATCAAATGTAAATTATATAACAGTATTGTATCACTACTAAGTTTTTTGATTGTGATAAATGTACTATGGTTACATAAGAGAATGTCCTTGTTCTGAAGAAACTCACATGGGAGTATTTAAGGATGGAGGGGCGCGGTGTCTGCCCCTGAGAAGGTTCCAGAGGAAACAGTACACAGGCAGAGACACACGTGCTGCTGTGCTCAGCTGCTCAGTCGAGTCCGACTCCCTGTGACCCCATGGGCTGTGGCCCCAGGCTCCTCTGTCCATGGGATTCTCCAGGCTAGAATCCTGGAGTGGGCTGCCAGGTCCTCCTCCAGGGGATCTTCCCGACCCAGGGGTCTAACCCGCATCTCCTAAGCCTCCTGCACTGGCAGGCGGGGTCTTTACCACCAGCAGCACCTGGGAGCCCAGACACACATGCAGAGAGCAAATAATAAAGCGCCGTGAAAACATAAACAGTGGCTGGGTCTGAGGAGAGGGCATGCGGAAGGTTTTTATACTCTTCTCACTGCTCTCCTACAATGCTGAAGTCATACCCAAATTAAAAGCCACCAAAATAACTACAAAGGAAAGTAATGTGACCACTCTTCTCTCCTAGGGCAGTCGAGGTTGGTACTAAAATAATAATGTAAATAATACAAGGGCACAGAGATGACTGAAGCAGAATGAAATGCAAAGAAAACAGCACTTAGGATTGGGAGCGGTCCTGGGATGCGAGGTCCCACCCCCTTAACGGAAAACTACTCATTCACAATTTGGCTCAATATTTGACTAATAATAGCTACAGCAACCTACGCACTCCATGGGTAGGCTCTTAATTCCCCAACCAGGGATCGAACCCGAGCCTCCTGCAGTGGAAGCACAGCGAGCGTCCCAACCACTGGACCACCAGGTAACTTCCCCAAATTGTTAACAGTGCTTAAAGGAGGCACGTTAGACTTCTAAACTTACCTTATTTCCATTTAGGCGGCCACAAGCCTCATTGACCCAGTGCCACAAATTAGCTAGAAAAACAAAGTAAAGATAAGGCTTCACATTATTATTTCCTATTTCTAATTCAGCATTATTGACCTCTATGTCAGTTCAATACTATCTTTAAACACAGTCATCTGCAAATCTGTGGGTAAAAGATCCTGAGAGTGAAAACATTTAAAAGAAAATCAATCAATTTAAAGACTATGAAGGCATCTTCCTCTTCTTATCAAAAAACAACTTTTTGATCTATGTAAAGCCGAATATTAGGTGGGCCAAAAAGTTCATTCAGTCTTCAGTTCAGTTGCTCAGTCGTGCCCAACTCTTTGCAACCCCATGGACTGTAGCATGCCAGGCCTCCCTGTCCATCACCAACTCCCGGAATTTACCCGAACTCATGTCCATTGAGTCGGTGATGCCATGCAACCATCTCATCCTCTGCCGTCTCCTTCTCCTCCTGCCTTCAATCTTTCCCAGCATCAGGGTCTTTTCAAATGAGTCAGTTCTTCGCGTCAGGTGGCCAAAGTATTGGAGTTTCAGCTTCAATATCAGTCCTTCCAATGAACACCAGAGGCTGATCTCCTTTACAATGGACTGGTTGGATCTCCTTGCAGTCCAAGGGACTCTCAAGAATCTTCTTCAACACCACAGTTCAAAAGCATCAATTCTTTGGTGCTCAGCTTTCTTTATAATCCAACTCTCACATCCATACAGGACTACTGGAAAAACCATAGCCTTGACTAGACAGACCTTTGTTGACAAAGTAATGTCTCTGCTTTTCAATATGCTGTCTAGGTTGGTCATAACTTTACTTCCAAGGAGTAACTGTCTTTTAATTTCATGGCTGCAGTCACCATCTGCAGTGATTACTGATAACTCCTATGATAATCTCTGTCTTGGAGGAGTGCAAAAGCCATCCTTACTGGTGGGTCTGCATCCACTCCTACTATATTATTTTAATTAGTCAAATAGCCAAGTACTAACAGCACAGGACTGTTTCCTTCCCTCTGCTCAGGATGGGAGCACGCTCCTTCACAACTGCAAGGCTGCACCACCAGGGCATGCTTCCCTTTCCAGGTTCATCTCACCCTGGTTCTCACACTCTGCTCCAGCTGCACTAACTTTCCAATCCTCCCAGCTCGCCCTGCTCCCTCCAAAGATGCAATTCTATTGGTCCCCTTGGGCTAGTGCAATCCAACTTGTCTTTCAGATCTTAGCTCCCCTGGGAGGCCCTGGCTGACCACAAAGCTTGACAAACAACTCTGTCACCTGAAGCTCTGTACCTCCCTTCCCACACTCAGCCTCACTCTGGGCAAAACGCCCGCCTTGCCCACTGAGGAGCCTCCTCCCTAAGGACACGGGCTCTGTTGTGTGGCTTGGTATTGACACCCCAGTGCCTGTCCAGCCCCTGGTGACCAACAAACACGTGTTGAACGAAGGGATGAAGAGAAAGCAGACAGTCACACATCCCGACTCACTGATTGGCAGGCCCATTGCCCTTGGCATTCATAAGATATGGCCAGAAGAGATTATGACATAGACAAAAACTAAAGAATAAAACATCAGAAGTCTGGGTATCTCATGAAAACATGACTGGATGAGCCAGCAATCCATCAGCATCTCTGAACATGCATTATTCAAATCTCCACTTCCAATGCTGGGGAGGTGAAGCTGCATTGAATAACAATATTCACCAGGGAACAGACTTTTAAAAAAGTGAAGTCCAACTTCCCCCCTTCGCTCTCTGCTGAACGCTTGGCATCTTCAATCACCATCTTCCCTCTTCTGTTAGTCTCTGGATTGCCCAGGGTTACATTAGGTATCGGAATGTTAATGGAAACAGTAAGATATGCAAGGTTTTGTGAAGTCCATGTATGTGACTGTGGGAGAACTGATGGAACCACAGCAAAGGCAGATGCAATAAACAAGTGAGCAGCTGAAAATGGGGAAGGACGATGAGACCGCAGGTGCTTCAAAAGACAGTCATGTTACATGTACACGTATGGCTGAGTCCCTTTGCTGCCCACCAGTAATTATCACAACATTGTTAACTGGCTATTCTCCAGTATGAAACAAAAGTTAAACAAATCAGGGACACTAGGTTTAGGAAACCTAGTGATGTTTTGACCCCTTTCTTAAAAATTATACTGTTTTAGCTTTGGAGTATAAAAGTCAAACAGGAACTGATGTTAAAAGATATTATCAAACAATTTTTTGGTGGAAAACTGTTCCCAATAAACAGATGACACTTGATTATTCATTCTAAGAATGAGCACCTGCATCTTACTGAATATAAGGCAACTTATTTTCAGAATTTTAAATTCACCTATCAAGGTAACCCCCAGTCAAAACTTTCCATCTGCCATTTACCTGAACATACTGTTTTTGTTTTAATTAATTATATAATTAAAAATATATTCTAGGTTACATGCAACCCCTGTATATCTAATGTGCATAATCTTTACAATATTTATCAGTTTCCTGCACCTAGGATAAATAACTATATTTCTTATTCATAAACAAGAACAATGGATTTTTGTTTGTTTGTTTTGCTAGAGAACAATGAGTTTGGTATAAAGCGTGTTTCACCTTAGTTTAAACAGATCCAAAGAGGCAGTCAGAAGGCAGTCTATGTATTTTCAAAGCGTACACCTAGAAATGCATCAGTTTGCTTTAAGACTCATATTCAAAACCCACCATGGACACGATACCTGTTAGTGCTTTCCCTTTTTTCCTATAGTAAACACCAAAGATCACGGCAGCTACTAAAGCCACAGACATGAAGAGGAGCAGAATAATTAAACTGGGCAAGTAAATCTGCGGTTCTGTGTTGGAAGAAAATGAGAAAAACGGCATTAACTATCATTCATTTTTACTCTTTCTCAAAAGCATAACCCTTTCAATTAAATCCTGGAATCAAGGATGTTGGTATGGAATCAAAGAAGCAGGAAGGGACCCAACGTCGACTGTAGGTTTGTCGAGGAGAGCTCCCATTTGAAAAGGTGAAATCAACAACGTAGCCCAACCCTGCTGACTGCCTTCGCTCCGAGGGAGGCCAGCCCAGGACCAGCTTTAAATGCTTGCACTTCAGAACAACCCTAATCGGCCTGACAGCACATCTGGCTCCGTATTTGCTTACCTATGGAACACTTCACTCTCTGCAGGTGGATGAGCTCCGGAGGCAAAAGGAAGCCCCTTATCATAGCTCTTTCCAAATAACAACATGGTGCCAGGGCTTTGCTGGTCTTGAGAACAGAACCACAGCCATCCTGCAAAGTGTTGCAGGCACTTCATCTACAACACAATGTGGACTCAAGCATTGTGTTCATCTCACCATTTAAATCCTCGAACCTTTATATTATAAACTCCTAGTTTACACGACCTGGTTTCTGGGACTCTGGCCTTTCTTTTCCTTCTGTCTTTTTTAAGACAATTTTTAATTCCCTTGGTGATCTTTAACGTTCTCTTCAGAAAGGTCTTTTCAAAACGCTGCTCTATGTAATTCCTTATCCAGAACCTTTGATGCCCTCCTGTTTGCCAAAATGTCAAAGCTACAGCCTTGCTTTTCTTAGTCCGTGTTCACCAACATGACTCTGCAGCCAAGGTGCTCCTGCCTCATTAGGAAGCTCCTCCTGCGCTGAGATACCTGGACCCACCTCCACAGCATCTCACTCACCTGGGTAAGCAGCTTCCACACCAACTGCCCACTTTCTGTCAGTCACTGAAACTGTACTTGAGGTTGATTGGATCCTCCAGATGTTCCAGAAATAATGGTAATGGTATTCTAGCAAGTTGCTGACTCTGGTTGGTAACCAAAATCTCCCATAAATACCCTGCTGTGATAACCACTACCTTACCATATTTGGGCATTTTAATTTATATTTGCACCTTAATTTTCTTTCTTTTTTGGGGGGTATATATGAATACAGTATTGGTTATCTATTCCACAGTAGAAAATCATCAACTAAACAACCTATCTGGAATTACAACGCTGATAAAATGAAATACTGAGCTGACCATGGATAGTGAAGTTGCTCAGTCATGTCCGACTCTTTGCAACCCCATGGACTGTAGCCCAACAGGCTCCTCTATCCATGGGAATTTCCAGGCAAGAGTACTGGAGTGGGTTGCACTTCCTTTCTCAGGGATCATGGATAGGATGAGATGAAAAGGGAGACATGGTTGCCTCTGGATACAGCATGTAATTCGAGAGAAATCTAGAAGAGCTGCCTAGACTGGGGCACACCTACCCAACCAACCTTTTCTACTAAACATACCATCTGGTGGATTCGGAGGTCGGAGAGGACTACAAACCACATCTGATTGATCAGTTCCGTGATGCATTTCTGTTTCTCCGAGAAGGGTACAGCTGTGAAGGGAAAGGTACATAAGTCCTTTGGTTACATATCCTTATTTAAAAAAAAAAAAAAAGCTAGAAAAGATTCTACCCTATTAGACTGCAAGCTCATTCAGGAGAGGAACCAAGGTCTTCCTGGATGTTTGAATCCCCAGTGCCTATCCACACACACTAAGGTGGACAGAGAGACAAGCGAAAGTAACTACTGCCACTGCTAACATCTATTCTTAGAGTGCGGTCCGAGAGAGCAGACTGGTGTGTTTAGTAAAGAAGATTCCGAATCCAATTACCATGGCTAAGTGATAAACTACAGGTGAATACCCTTTGAAGTTGAAAACACAGAAAATCTTTTTCAAAATAAAACCTGGATAGGTGGATCAGATAATAAATATTTAATATGAATTAATTTATTGGGAACTGAAAGAATCATGACATTGATTATGAGTATTCAACAATAGGCACGCAGTGAAAGGATCCAGGAATTTCACTACGACTTTGCTCACATAAGTGCGAGATAGTATACAGGTGAGATGACACATTACAGATTTATTTATCGCTGGAAAAAACTGGAAATCACTTAAATGACTATCAATAGGGAGCTTGTGAGACTTGGACCATAAAGAAGGCTGAGGGCTGAAGAATTGATGCTTTCAAACTGTGGTGCTAAAGAAGACTCCAGAGTCCCTTGGACTGCCAGGAGATCTAACTGGTCCATCCTAAAGGAGATCAGCCCTCAATATTCATTGGAAGGACTGATGCTGAAGCTGAAGCTCCAGTACTTTGGCCGCCTGATGCGAAGAACTGACTCATTGGAAAAGACCCTGATGCTGGGCAAGACTGCAAGACGGAGGAGAAGGGGACGACAGAGGATGAGATGGTTGGACGGCATCACCGACTCAGTGGATGTAAATGTGAGCAAACTCCAGGAGACAGTGAAGCCTGACGTGCTGCAGTCCGTGGGGTCGCAAAGTCAGACGTGAATGAGCAACTGAACAACAACAAGGGAACTTGTTAAATAAATTATGGTACATCTCTATGACGACAAACTATGTAGTTAGAAAAAGCCACAAAGATCTAAGTGAATTAATGTGAGTGAGTTTTCTTCAGGATATATTATGTGGAAAAAAACCCAAGTGTGTAAACATTCATTTAAACAGGAGGCTTCTATATGCACATATACAACACACACACACACACACACACACGTCTTTGCACAAATAAACCAGCGATGCTGGGAAGCTGGGCAAACAGAGACTGGTGAGTGATAATAAGCATCATAAGCAACTAAATAAAGTTACAAAAGGGGGAAAGCAGCTGCAGCTGTAAATCAAAGCTTCAGTCAGACTGAATCTGCAGTGGTACACGGCTCCCGCCACCCGTCCGGGGAGGACGGGGTGGGCAGGGGCTTCTCTCCCTCACCCCCAGCTGACAGACTGTTTCTGTTGTGGAACTGGCTTCCAGAGGAAGCCTCCCCAAACTGCATCACTCTGTTTTCAAAACAGACGAGACAGCGGAGGGGGAGACAGCGGAGGGGGAGACAGCGGAGGGGGAGACAGCGGAGGGGGAGACAGCGGAGGGGGAGACAGCGGAGGGGGAGACAGCGGAGGGGGAGACAGCGGAGGGGGAGCTCTTAGAAATCAACCAGCTCTCGATCCCCTCGCCGCCACTTACTTGGTCCAGGGTCTGCACGTCTCCGTGGAGGAAACGGCGTCGGAGAAGTAGCCTGTGGGGCAGGGCTCACACTCCGTGTCCTTGTTGAGCTGCACTGTCAGAAAGACCGACGGACAAGAGAACACGGGACAGACGGGACACTTAGAGATCGGCCAGGAGGGGCCCGCAGCCTCCGCTCCCCCCGCCGCCCTGGCCCCCTGTGGCTACTGGCGGAAGCCCCCCAGCCTTCAGGGGGCCCGAGATCCCGCAGCACGAGACAGCAGCACGTCCAGGGGGTCCCGGGCCCAGGGTCAGGACGCGAAGGCCAGACCTGAATCCGGTCCAGCTCCCCGGTCCACGGCCTCTGCCGGTCAGAACCCGTCCTTCATTTCCTGGCCAGGGAGCTGCTGTCTGTTTTCTTTCAACCAAGTCTGTTCTCTCCTGTCTCCCTCGCCAGGCTTTGGTACAGAGAATGTTAGCCCATTAACCACTTTCAAAGGAAACTTCTTGCCCTGACCCCTTCTGATCAATAATTTTACCAGTCTAAGCATTGGAGTATTGACAAAGTTTTCAAAATCAAAACCCACGCTATACTCTGGGGCTCTTTGTCTTAAACCAAGGGTTGGCAGTAACCGTTGTTTTCTATAAAGGGCCATATGATAAATATCTTAGGCTTTTGAGGCCCTCTGGTCTCTGCAAATTACTTGCAGTGTGAAAGCTGTCACAGACAATGTATAAAAACACCCTGGCTGTGTTCCACTAAAACCCTGTTTACAAAAACACAAGTGGTGGGATGGGTTTTGGACCCCTGCCTTAAGCCACAGCTCTGAGAGCAGGAATTAATCCTGGTTAGTAGGCTGTCTTTGCCTCTCTCATATTCCTCATAAACTATATTATCAAACTAGGAAATGTCTCAGATTTCCTCTGTCTATTCCTTTTACTGCAACTGGCACAGGACGGCCCTTTGGTAATTCCAGTAAAGAAGGACACTGGCTACCATGTGCTGTCATAATAAGCAATTGGCTTGTGCCAAAACCACAAATTACCCTTGAAATTAGTAGCACTTCCGTGGTTTATCTTCACGAATAAAATGCAAAAATAAGGAATTACATTTTCTCTGTCCAAAGTCAGGTGGGAAGTGCACTCGTGGTTTTGCAGTTGCTCAATACATAACGGTGTGCGCGTGCCAAGTCATTTCAGTCGTGTCCGACTCTGAGACCCCACAGACTGTAGCCCGCAGGCTCCTCTGGCCTTGGGATTCTCTAGGCAAGAGTAGTGGGGTGGGCTGCCAAGCCCTCCTCCAGGGGATCTTCTCGACCCGGGGATCAAACCTGGATCTCCTGCGTTGCAGGCAGATTCTTTACTGTGTGAACCCCCGGGGAAGCCCCAATAAGTAGCATATTCATTCCTTACTCTAGCAATTAGATTTGCCTTGAAACAATATCAGCAAAGGTACAGTCAATATCTAGTCACTCAGATGAATTCAAACAGCTTTTAAAATAATAATCACACTCTAGAAGAGTAACCCTTCGGAGAAGGCGACGGCCCCCCGCTCCAGGGCTCTCGCCTGGAGAATCCCAGGGACGGAGGAGCCTGGGGGGCTGCAGTCCACGGGGTCGCCAAGAGTCGGACACAACTGATCGACTTCACTTTCACTTTTCACTTTCACGCATTGGAGAAGGCGATGGCCCCCGCTCCAGGACTCTTGCCTGGAGAATCCCATGGATGGAGGAGCCTGGTGGGCTGCCGTCTAGGGGGTCGCTAAGACTCCGACACGACTGAGCGACTTCACTTTCACTTTTCACTTTCCTACATTGGAGAAGGAAACAGCAACCCACTCCAGTGTTCTTGCCTGGAGAATCCCAGGGACGGGGGAGCCTGGTGGGCTGCCGTCTATGGGGTCGCACAGAGTCGGACACGACTGAAGCGACTTAGCAGCAGCAGAAGAGTAACCCTTAGAAACAAAACGGCTTCCTAAGGGGCTGCAAGGCACAGAGACCTTGAAAGGCACCGACGTCCATACACTTGACTCTCACGTCTGCTCTGACCTGCTGGGGGCATCTGCACTTTCTTCTTTTTTCTCTTGCACAATCACACTACTCCCACTGACGAAGGAAGGCACACGTCATACCCACTCCAAATCCTACCGCAGAGCCAAACTTCTGAGGCACCAAACAAAGCAACAAGTCAACAGCTCAGTAACAGAAAGCTCCTTTGTTCAGAGCACCTCAGAACAGCTTCTGTCCCTCCCTGTCCATCTATCAGGGCTTCCCCCCACGGCTCAGACATAAAGGAACCACAGGCAATGCAGGAGATCCCAGTTAGATTCCTGGGTCAGGAAGATTCCCTGGAGAAGGGAATGGCTACTCACTCCAGTGTTGTTGCCTAGAGAATTCCATGGAGAGAGGAGCCTGGCCGGCTGCAGCCCATGGGGTCACAACGAGTCCACACGACCGAGGGACTAACATCCATCCATTAAGGGCAAGGGTGTGACAACATAAAAGGAGTAACTGGACTCAGGCTGACTTGTTCTGAGCTCACATACATTGTGATGCAGGGGTGAGATTTTCATGCATTCACCTCACCCTCTCTACCCTTCAGCTATTACATTCCCAAAGGGGCAAAGCATTGAAGACACGGACCGGAAAAGAAAAGAAAAGAAAAAAAAAAGCAGAAAGGGACCAGCACCTTCTTTCATGCAGTTTACTGCATGAAAGGCTCCGGGTCTTGCCTTTATCTTAGAACCAGGATTCAGAAGGCTGTCATGAGATTTGTTTTAGTAAACAAAAAATCAAGTCTGACTTTTCCCAAAAGAAAGCCTGTCTGGTTTAACTGATAATCTGATAATAAGGACTGACTTAGTCAGACTCTATGATGCACATTTTCCTCAATATGAAATGAGATGAATAATATTTTAATTCTCCCAACCTCAGGCTTTACTTTTATAACTATAGTATAGCAAAAATATAATATAGTCATTCATCTTTTGGACCAACTGTGTAATAATCACTATACAACAACTCAATCCAGAAGAAATGCTTTTAACCTTAAAAGCTTGAGTCACAAGAAATTTTTAAAAATTGAAATTTCACGGAATTCCCTGGCGGTCCAATGATTGGTTAGAACTCAGAGCTTTCACTGCAGGGGGCGGGGATGGAGGGGGTGAGAGGGTGGGAGGTGGTTTGTTCCTGGTGGGGGAACCAAGATCCTGCAAGGTGCCTGGTGCAACCAAAAAGAAAATTAAAATTTCAGGTGGGTGCATTTTTAAAATGTGAAAGAGTATGAAAAGGTAATTAGTAAAAACCCTCTGAGCCTAAAAATATATTACGATGAAACTCTGTGGGGAAGGTGAAATGGATACAAATCAAAGGAGAGAAAAGAGCCCTATAGAGTTTCCAACCGTTCGAGACGATTAGCGCAATTTTATTTTTTCATTTAAAAAATTTTGGCCACACCCTGGGACATGTAGGACCTTAGTTCCCCGACCAGGGGTCAAACCCGCGTCCCCTGCGCTGGAGCGCGGAGTTTTAACCACTGCACCTCCAGGGAAGTCCTCTGATAGCTACCTTTTTACACGGATGATGATGGGCATCTAACTGCTATGGGGTTCAGAACCCACGAAAATTTTAGAAAGTGTTACGGACTAATTCGCTGGAAACTAAGTCCTTAGCAACTCTTGAAATTTGTAATAAAAATGTTTAGATGTCGATTTAAACTTTTGGCAGGAGGCACACGGCTTTGCAAAATTCTTCTAAGAGAGAGCACAAGTTCTAAAAAAAACAAATTGGGGACCCCTGCCTGATCCGGTTTCCCCCTAAATGGGGGTGGGAAGGTTTCGCAGGAGGAGGAGCCTGGGGGTGGGCGCCGAGCTCTCCCGCGTCCTGCGGCGCGCACCCTGCGCTCGGCCCCCGGGGACCCTCGTCTCCTCCCGCGCCCCGCGCCGGCCGAGCTTGACGGCTCAGGGGAGCGCCCCGAGAGGCCGCCGGCGCGGGGCCCCGCGCACACAGGGGAGCGCCCCCCAAGGCCCCGCCCGGCCGCGCGTACCGGGGCGCCGGGCGCCGAAGCCGCGCGCGCACTCGGCGTTGCGGGTGCAGCAGCTGCAGTCTTCGCTCCAGTGGTAGCCGGCGGTGCAGGCGCAGCGCCGCGGTGCCGTCCGGTTGCCGGGCTCCACGGCCATCAGGGCCTTGCCTGCGGGAGAGAAAGACACACCGTCCGCCTCGCGCCATTCGCGCCCGCCGCCCCCGGCCCGGTCCCCGCCCGCCCGGGGCGCGCGCTGAGTCACGGAGGCCAGGACCCGGGAACCCTCAGGGTCCCCCGCGCACCTCCGTGCTGGGACCAAAACATCCCGCTCGCTTTAGGTTTGTTTTTTCTCTCTCTCAATAATTAAGAGACCTGTGGGTTTTGAGAAGTCAGTTTTCATTTAGTAGGAAGATTAAGGCCCGGGGAGTTGCTAAGCACTGACTGACTCATGCAAAACTGGACTTCACAGCTCCTTGCTTTTTATAGTAAATCCAGTGTGAGACACATTCTTAACACCAGGGCGAATGGGACCTAAACCCGTAGGGTATCTGGAGACGGGGGTTCATCTGAGGTCCTGTAGGGCCGCCTTGAAAACAGACCTCCCTGTGTGAGCAGGTAAGTGGGAGAAGTACGGAAGCTGGGCCTGGCGACATACTTGGAAATTAATCTCTCCCTCCAAATTCAGGATAAGGCATTTGTCCTCTCTTTTCTGACCACACAGAGCAGAGTGCTCTCTCCTTGTGTCAAACCTCCTGACCCTTTTCAGTTTTTGTGCAACAGAGGTAAATGCTCACATGCAGTTCATCCTCATTATTCGCTGGTTCATACTTGCAATTTCACCTTCTCCTTAAAATCTAATCGTATCATCCAAATCAATACTCCTGGCGCTTTTGCAGTTGTTCTCAGAAGCACGCAGAGCAGTGAAAACTCTGAGCCACCAGCTGGAGAGGTGCGTCCCCAGCTGAGGGCAAAGCAGGTAATGCTGCCTTCAGTCTAAGCTCTCACACTGGGAATCAGGATCCTTCTTGTCGTCTATTTAGTGTCTTATTTTTGTGTTTTTTGTTGGTGAGCTCCTTCTGTAAAGCGGCCCCCTAGCCTAGGGCTGAACTGTTGCCGAGTGTTTCGAGGAAGGCAGTGACGTGTCTTCCAGAGAATACCCACACGTTAGACAAACCTTGTTCAGTGTTACTGTGACATTGTTAATGAATCAAAATATTTCTTAAATAAGGTGTCTTTACACACAAAAAAGGCACAAATCTAGATCATGTTTACCCACCCAGGGGCAGTATTTGCTAACTCAGTGTTTGTGATGACTTTATAGAACTTAACTATCGTAAATAACAGACTTCCCCAGTGGCTCAGGTGGTAAAAGAATCTGCCTTCAATAGGGGAGACCTGGGTTCAATCCCTGGGTCAGGAAGATCCCCTAGAGAAGGGAATAGCAACCCACTGCAGTACTCTTGCCTGGAGAATTCCATGGACAGAGGAACTGGAGGGCTATAGTCCATGGTGTCTCTGACAGTTGGAACCGGATGAGCAACTTAGCACGCACGCATGCATAGCACGCACGCATGCATGCACCGTGAATAACAGGAATCAACGGCACACACAAAACAGCATAATAACATTATTTAAAACAGACCTCCTACCACTATACAACCTCATCTAACCTGGATTGTCCAAACAGCCCTTGTATTGTATATTCCTTAATACTTATCAGTGTTAGTTATGGACTGATGTTTGTGTCCCCTAAAAATTGTTATGTTGAAATCCTAATGCCCCTCAGTGTGATGGTATTAGGAGGTGGGGGCTTTGGGAGGTGATTAGGTCATGAGGGTGGAGCCCCCCTGAATGGGATTAGTGCCTTTATAATAAGAGACAGCAGAAAATATGCTTTCTCTCTCTGCTTTCCACCACGTGAGGACACAAGAAAGCGGCTGTCCTGGAGCCAAGAAGAGGGCCCTCATCAAGAAGCAGACCATGCTGGCACTCTGATCGCAGCCTTCAGAGCTGTGAGGAGTACATAGCTGTTGTTTAAGCCACTGAGTCTGTGGTATTCTGCTGTAGCAGTCTGGACTGCCAAGGACAGAGCTCCAAGAGAAAACAAACCAACCAGAAACCCGTCCCAGTTCACTGTCTCGAGCTGTAACTGCAGGGAAGCAATGTCTCCTATCCCCCTTCTTTCCAACCAGAGCTTGGAGAACCTGAGGTCCCTCTCCCTTCTGGGTCCACTCTCCGAGGCCTCAGTCAGCGGTGAAGCACCCAGACCAACTTGCATCAACATGGACATGCTGTCTCGAACACACATGGACAAGAGTCATTTTCCTTGGAAAACTTGAATTCCAGTCTCCCACTCAAAATTTGTGGTTGTCATTTGTTGTTAAGGAGTGTCCGAATCTTTTGCGACCCCGTGGACTGTAGCCTACCGGGCTCCCCCGTCCATGGGATTTCCTAGGCAAGAAGACTGGAGCGTGTTGCCACTTCCTTCTCCAGGGATCTTTCTGACTCAGGGATCGGACCCCCATCTCCTGCTTGGAAGGCAGATTCTTTACTGCTGAGCCACCAGGGAAGCCCTCCCCCCAACCCCACTCAAAAGTAAGTGCATATAACCCTGTGTGGTGATGGATGATTTTGACATATTTTTAAATATCTTAATGCACCAGGTTTGGGGCTTTAATCAATTTTGGCAGTAGACAGACTGAATCTTTCTTTCCAAGAGACAGTGGTGAGTCAAACTCATTACTAAGCAATAGGAAAGAAAAAAAGACTTGATCAGATGCTTCTGCTCAGTGGAGTTTCCATACTATCTTCTCCAGACAAAATCTGCCAGCTATCTCTAATTTTAGAAATATTACAGTGCTTTGAAAAATACTTATTTCCTAGTATTTTTGTTCTGTCTATTGAAAAAAAAACCTTAATATCAATACAAGGATCAATCCTTGTGGCAATGAGCCTTCTGAGTACCCAAACTGAAGTCACTAAATAAGATGTTCTAATGAAGCAATGAGAAATCCTTGGAAAAATGGCTGATTCCAGCTTCAGGGAAGGAAGTGTCCAAGATAAGCCTGGGAGAAAGAGCTCTTAAAGGTACCCGAGGCAGTATCAAAAGAGGGTCACTTGGGAGAGAGAGAATTGAAGCCCCAGTAAAACTAGTAATTGCAGTAGATTAAAACACCTCCAATATGTAAATCCGTGAGTTCATAATATTCTTTTTTCTAAAAAATAAGCTCTGGTTAGTTTTATTAAAGAAAAGTTGTGCATGACATAGTTTTCACCAGTCTGTCCTGACACGCTTCTAATGATATCAGACTCACCTGGCTCAGTGAGAGCCAGTGTATTTGCCTCTGTAGTATTTTCCACATGCTGTGCCTAATTCAATGTTATTGCCACCACAGTGATAGACACCAGTGGTCAAGAATCGGTTTGCCAATGCAGGAGACATAAGAGATGCAGGTTTGATCCCTGGGTCAGGAAGATCCTCTGGAGTAGGAAATGGCAACCGGCTCCAGAATATTGCCTGGGAAATTCCAAGGACAGAGGAGGCTGGTGGGCGACAGTTCATGGGGTTGCAAAGAGCTGGACACAACTGAGTGACTGAGGGCCACTAGTTTTGGCCCTTGTAGCACAATACTCGACCTCATTCCCTCAAGGCTGGGCAGTGGGTAGCGCGGATGACCAGTTTCACTTTGCCTCGTCTGATCATTTTCAGAGTCTGCTTGTACCCCAGCACAGTTTCCGCTTTTCATAACGAATTGGAGCCTAGAGTTGATCAACTCCAGCGACTTTTTCATCTTCTTTGCGGTCTTAGGTGCAGGATGCCTCCAACCGAGTGCGGCTGCCAAGATGGCAGGGAGTGAGAAAGGACGCTGGCTCGTGATATTCATCTGGGTCCTCTGGAGACAACTTGGTGATGGGGTCGTTATTTTGAAAAGTGGAAAAATAAAGTTATAAGCATTCATTCTGCCTTTCCTGTATAGACTGCACTTCAGGGAAATGACCAGTTGATGAGAGAAGTTTCTGTTCAGAAAGCATTCCAGCCAATACATGAAGGAAGGATGATGGAATTAGAACATCACCTTTCTGAAAATGGATCTAGGTCATGATCGTCAACAGCTGCTCGTATCACCCAGAAAAGAGAGAAGCAGCTACACTGTGACCCCTGACGTCACACTGTGCCCACCTTTTGAAGGAGTTTTGCCAAAAACAAAGCAGAAAAACCCAAACCAGATTCTGTTCAGCCTTCTAGATCTAATAACCCCTTTACAGGAAATAGAGGCAACAGAACAAATATGTTTAACGAGACCAAGAGAATGCAGCTAGCAAAGCCCCGGCAGCGGAAGGCCCACAGGACTGCTGGCATGGCTTCCTTAACAGACGAACTGAATGAAAGACGGAAAAAAAGGGGAAGAAAGGAGCTTCTGGGTTGGGACTCAGGAGACATATTTTGATCCTCTTCTTATAAATAAGCTTTAATTTTTAAAAGATCTGAGGCAAAAGCCCTATAGCAGTATGATAAGGAGATCAGACTGTGGAGCTAGGAAGACGTGGACAGTTTAGGAAAAAGACCTGAGAGTTAGAAGGTCTGGCTTTGAGTCCGGCTTCTCATTTGTAACCTTGGGGAAATCACTCACGCCCTCTTAGTCTCTTCATTTTTCCAATGGGATAATTGTAAGTTTCTTCATTTTTACAATAGGATAATTGTAGCTTCCTCACAGGGTTTTTTGTGAGGATTAAGTAATACAACACACGTGAAAATGCCGTGGGAATCTTTTGTCAAGTGTAAGATACCTTCCAGGACTAAACACACAAATATCATATATTATCACTTATATGTGGCATCTAAAAACATGATACAAATGACCTTATTTACAAAACAGAAATAGACCCACAGCCTTAGGAAACAAACATGGTTAGCAAAGGGGAAAGGTAGGAGGGGAGATGAATCAGGAGTCTGGGATTAACATATACACACTACTGTATATAAAGTAGATAACCCAGGCTCACCTGTATAGCACAGGAAACCATACTCCATACTGTGTAATAACCTATAAGGGAAAAGAATCTGAAAAAGCACACACACACACACAACTGAACCACTTTGCTGTATACCTGAAACAAACACAACGCTGTAAATCAACTGTACTTCAATAAAAACAAAACAAAACAGATAGATTCCAGAACAGAAGTTCTATAGGAAAAACCGTAACGCGGTTTCTAAAGCTCCCGGGATCTAAAGCACGCCCTCTGGGGGTCTGTGGGCGGACGTCTTCCCTCGCCCCCAAAGCAGCGTCGCTGTATCCATCAATGTCGTTGACCCACACTGCCCCTGATGGACTGACTCACCTGGATCGCAGACTTTGTGCAGCAAGCATTTATCTTCTTCATTCCAGGTGTCCAGGTATTCGTCCAAGCCACAGGGCAGACAGACGCTTTCAGAAGTTGTGGTGCATTTGGAAGACATGTACGTTCCTTAAATTAGAAGGGGGAACATGCACCAATCAAAAATACTCCCTCTCAATAAATCTACAAAAATGAGTCGATCTGGGAATTCCCTGGCAGACCAGTGGGTAGGACTCTGCATTTTCACTGCTGAGCACCCAGGTTCGATACTTGGTCGGGGAACTAAGATCCTGCAAGTCTTATAGTGTAGCCAAGAAAAAAAAGAAAAAGCACCAATCTACTAAACCCTTTACATGACCATGGACGTCCCCCAAAGACAGAGGTCATGTCTCACAGCAGTGGCTCCTCAGGCCTCCCGGCTGGCCCAGATAACCTCGGGGGTTTGCTGTGCCTGTGGTCACCGCAGTCTTTTACACCTTCTAAGTAAAACTCTAGCCCTTTCCACGCCCAACCTCTGCTGACTCAGGAAAAGAACTACAGTTTTCAAACTGGTGCCTGCAGAACTTGAGGGGTTCCCTGGGGACTAAGCAAGAGAAACTTCATCTCCTGCCTCACCTCTGCATCTTTAAAACCGCTGTACTGTCAACCCGGAGAGTTCGTTTCTTTTGTCCTACGTACACTGTGGGCTCACAGTTAACTTTGTTTGATCAGAGAGTAATACACTCAGACACACACACACATGTGCGTGAAAATAATGGATCTTCATTCTGTGCACCCAAAAAATATTTGTAGCTGAAATAGCTAAAGGATTTGTAATAAGGTAAGCTCCTTTTCCTCAAAGCTCCTCTTCCCTCCCCAGAACAGGGAGTGAGTGAGAGTGGACTTGGGGCCTCAGCGAGGCCACAGAAGTAGCTGGCCACCTTCTTGCCAAAACAGCTTTGGGGAAATGGTGACCGGTCTACCTCCTACTCCTCAGTAGATGTTGTGGGAGAAGTTGTAACCAGATTTAGGCAATTTTTATCAGTGATTCAAAGAAAGTCATCCCCACCCCCATCCCCACCCCTGGCGGATTTCTATGAAATGAATACTTTTTTTTTGGCCTTACCTCGCGGCTTGTGGGATCTTAATTCCCCATCAGGGGTTCAACCTGGGCTGCAGCAGTGAAAGAGCTGAGCCCAAACCACCAAACAACCAGGGAACTACTGCAAATAATACTTTTAAATAAGAGTTGTATTTCATATTTTGAGAGTTTGAATCATAAACTTCTAAAACAGAGTTTTAAAAAAACCTCTTGCCTTCTCAAGAAATAGTGTTTTAGAAAACTGATACTTAATTCATGCTCCAGCATGTACTTAATTCCAGTTTCTGAAATTGTTCTTGATTTTTAAGTTATTTCATCTGTTGAGAGTAAGATTTTTGTCTTCAGAATGACAGACATTACTACCTGCCATTGCCATAAGAAGACTATCCGATTTCTTTTCTCATCTGGCAGGACAGAATCAGTTATTTACTAACATTAAAACAAAAAAGAGCCCCACCCACTCTGGGAGGACAACGGAAGGAGGCTGAGCAGCACGAACCTGGCTCACATTTCCTGCAGCACTGTCCGAGATGCTCGTAATACCTCTCGCCAGTACACGGAGGGGTGATCTGCAAAGTCACCTAAAAAGAAAATGCGCGTCAGGTAGAGATTAGGCATAAGTTCTTCCCTGAGGAAGATGCCAGAAACCGTCCGGCCACCGCTTTGCACGATGCCACCCCCTCCCAAAGGGGTCCCTTTCCCATTCGAGCCCATCTCTTTCCCCTAAGAATGTACAAAACCAAGATCCATTTAAGTATTTAAAAATATTTCAGTTATGCTCATGCTAACAGGATGGAGTAAAGGGAAATTTATAAACGGTACCGAGAAGGTTGAAAACTGCTTTCGACCAACCACGTACAAAGTGGGCCCAACGTCTGTGTCATCCTCAGTATGGTCAGTGGTGGACAGTACGGTCAGTCCACTTTGGTCATAAAAACTGGAGAAGCATAGAGTGGGGTCCCTTCATACGTGTGTTATACTCTTTGCAACCCTATGGACTGCATCCCGCCAAGCTTCCCTGTCCATGGGATTCTCCAGACAAGAACACTAGAGTGGGTTACGATGCCCTCCTCCAGGGCATCTTCCTGACCCAGGGATCAAACCTGCATCTCTTTGTCTGCTGACTTTTACAGGCAGATTCTTTACACTGAGCCACCTGGGAAGCCTGTGTGTTACACCAGGGGAAATGTGATTCTGACAAGCTATTTCTGATTTTAGAAAGATGCTTAATACTGCTTGCCTTTAAAAAAATTTAAACATTCAGAGAATGTTTTAAAGTGGGACAGCAAGGGGTTATAGGAAGCCTGTGACCTGAAGCCCGGAGTCCCGCCCGCCAGCCGGCTGGGGGGATGTCCACGTGCCACTTCAGCTTTTTGAACTTCGGTCTCCTTTCTGCATGATTCCAACACCAATATTAATTTCCACATTTGCTCATCTAAGCAAAACAAAACAAAAGCCAAATACCCTGCATTCACTCAGATTGTTATCAGTTTGCCACAGTAAAGCTCTTTCCCTTATTGGCCGTCTCTGTTAGAGAAAAACAACACACGCCCCTGTTGACAGGCGGGCAGTTACAGACCCAGGAGTGACGCGGAAGCCCGGGGTCAGCCGCACAGAGGTCGCCTGCACACGCCGAGGGGCAGGGCCTTGCTGGGCTGGGCGTCCGGGTCACCACCTGCCCTCAAGGGACTTGGGCTCTCCAGCGTGGGCTGCAAGGGGGGCAGCGGGCCCTCCGGGCCGCACGGGGGTGGGAGGGTGTCCTCAGGGCTCACAGGGCGGAGATCAGCCGGGGCTCCCGGGCGGCTCAGCGCTGAAGAACCCCCTCCCAACGCCGGGGACACAGGTTCGATCCCCGGTCTGGGAAGATCCCACATGCCGCGGAGCTGCTGAACCCGTGAACCAGAGCGACCGAGCCCGCGCTTTAGAGCCGGGAACCGCGCGACTCCCGAAGCCGCGTGCGGAGCCTGCGAACCGCAACTGGGGCCGCCTCCGCGGGCCGCCAGTAGAGAAAACCCGTGCCGCAAGGAAGACCCAGCACAGCCAAAAATAAACCTAAAAACGGAAAAGAGGGACTTCCGTGGTGGTCCGGTGGTGAAAACTGTGCATCCAAAGCACGGGGCCCGGGTTCGACCCCTGGTCAGGGAACTAAGATCCCACAGCCACGAGACATGGCCAAAAAGTAAAACTCAGGAAAAGAGTAAGTAGGGTGCGCAGGACGCAGCGAGTATGGGCCTCCCCGACCTCCCCCTGGTCAGGCAAAGAGCTTCCGGGGGGCTGCGGCCGGGGTTAGTCTGAGGTCAACGAGAGCGTCCTATGTGTTTCTGGAGCCAGGGTGCGGGGAAAGCTGTATCGCGACTTGGTTCCTAGGCCGTCTGACACTCTCCGTGGACCCCGGTAACGGGCCCGACGTTCCCCATGCATCCACCGCCTGACAGGCTCGCAGGGACAGAGCAATGAGCCCCGTGGACACTGCGAAATACGACGCAACAGAAACCGCTCCGCCTCTGCTCTCTAGGGTCTTTTCTTGTTTTTATAGGAACCAGTGTCTCTGCATCCGCACAGCAACGTGTGCACAGAGAGGAGAGATGCGCGGAGGCAAACGGTGAAGCTCAGTTCAGTTCAGTCGCTCAGTCGTGTCCGACTCTTCGCGACCCCATGAATTGCAGCAGGCCAGGCCTCCCTGTCCATCACCAACTCCTGGGGTTTACCCAAACTCATGTCCATTGAGTCGGTGATGCCATCCAGCCATCTCATCCTCTGTCTTCCCCTTCTCCTCAATCCTTCCCAGCATCAGGGTTTTTTCCAAAGTCAACTCTTTGCATGAGGTGGCCAAAGTATTGGAGTTTCAACATCAGTCCTTCCAATGAACATCCAGGACTGATCTCCTTTAGGATGGGCGGTGAAGCTGGACGCAGTCAATGCAAATTCTGTTTCACAGAAAGGGTCTGTTTAATCCTGAAGGTATGTGAGCACTCCTGCGATGCTGATGACAAAGCAAACCAGAGAAGTGTGCGGTTGGACCGTATTTCATATGATCGAGGCTGATTGCTTCTGACCTGTAAGAAAGCTGCAAGTCTCTAAGATAGGCGCAGGCTTTGTCTGGTTCTTTTTAGGGGAATTTGCTAAAAGGGTTCCTCCTGAAGCAGCAGCCAGAAGCTTTGTCAGGTGCCACGGCGGGCTGGGCGCTGGGCTCCAAACCCTAGTACCTGGCGAGCATCAGCCACCTGAATATGTGGACAGTTTGTTTACACGTTTAGGCGCATGGCTGTGATTCATTCCGCCTATCCACCCTCTAGCCCAGGAGTGTAACCTTGGCAAAAACAGGGAAGCTGTGATTCCAGAGGTGACCAGATGTCCTAACTCTTAAACAGATTTTCACAGATTATTCCTTAATATCCATCTCTGTCTCCTAAGCTAATTGTGACTTTACACCTGGACATGTCTTATTTTTACAGTATTGAGAGATAATTCACATACTATAAAATTTCCCCTTTCAAAGGTTATGATTCAGTGGGCTTTTTTTTTTTTTTTTTGGTATATTCAAAAAGTTACGCAACCATCACTGCTGTCTAATTTCAGGACATCTTTATCACTACAGAACTGACATGTTTGTTTCACACTGCTATAGGATTACAGATCTTTCAAGTTACATCAGTAATTCTACTACTAGGAAAATTGACTGTGGTGAGGCAGACAATTTTGGTATTAATCTAATAAGGTAGAACTAAATTGATCCCTACTTTGCAGTATACCTTCAAACTTTCAAAATGACAATCAACATACAACTTATAAGGCAACATACGTACATAGATATGGTTAATGAAGTATGTGTGTGTGTGAGTCGCTCTGTCATGTCTGAGTCTTTACGACCCCAAGGGCTGTAGACCGCCAGGCTCCTCTGTCCATGGAATTCTCCAGGCAAGAATACTGGAGCGGGTAGCCTATCCCTTCTCCAGGGGATCTTCCTGACCCAGGGATCGAACCCAGTCTCCTGCATTGCAGGCAGATTCTTTACCATTTGAGCCATCAGGGAAGCCCCAAGGAAATGTGCTTTGGCGGTAAATAAAAAGAATCTAGAAAACTCTCTTTAGGAGGCCTGCGCCTTCCAGAGCGATTTCACTTTCACTTTTCCCTTTCATGCACTGGAGAAGGAAATGGCAACCCACTCCAGTATTCTTGCCTGGAGAATCCCGAGGACGGCGGAGCCTGGTGGGCTGCCGTCTATGGGGTCGCACAGAGTTGGACACGACTGAAGCGACTTAGCAGCAGCAGCAGCAGCAGCAGCACCTTCCAGAGAAGACAAGATATACTTTGTTGTTGTTGTTTTTTTCCCGCCCTCTCTTGTTCTTTTTTTTCTCCCTTGCTAGTGGAGGTGATGGAATTCCAGGCAAGCAATTTCAAATCCTAAAAGATGATGCTGTGAAAGTGCTGCACTCAATATGCCAACAAATTTGGAAAACTCAGCAGTGGCCACAGGACTGGAAAAGGTCAGTTTTCATTCTGATCCCAAAGAAAGGCAATGCCAAAGAATGCTCAAACTACCGCACAATTGCACTCATCTCACACACTAGCAAAGTAATGCTCAAAATTCTCCAAGCCAGGCTTCAACAGTACGCGTGAACTTCCAGATGTTCAAGCTGGATTTAGAAAAGGCAGAGGAACCAGAGATCAAATTGCCAACATCCACTGGATCATTGAAAAAGCAAGAGAGTTCTAGAAAAACATATATTTCTGCTTTATTGACTGTGCCAAAGCCTTTGACTGTGCGGATCACCACAAACTGGAAAATTCTTCAAGAGATGGGAATACCAGACCATCTGACCTGCTTCTTGGGAAATCTGTATGCAGATCCAGTTAGAATGGGACATGGAACAACAGACTGGTTCCAAATCAGGAAAGGAGTATGTCAAGGTTGTATACTGTCCCACTGCTTATTTAACTTATATGCAGAGTACATCATGAGAAACGCTGGGCTGGATGAAGAACAAGCTGGAATCAAGATTGCCGGGAGAAATATCAATAACCTCAGATATGCAGATGACACCACCCTTATGGCAGAAAGTGAAGAAGAACTAAAGAGCCTCTTGATGAAAGTGAAAGAGGAGAGTGAAAAAGTTGGCTTAAAACTCAACATTCAGAAAACTAAGATCATGGCATCTGGTCCCATCACTTCATGGCAAATAGAGGGGGAAACAGTGGAAACAGTGGCAGACTTTATTTTCTTGGGCTTCAAAATCACTGCAGATAGTGACTGAAGCCATGAAGTTAAAAGATGCTTGCTCCTTGAAAGAAAAGCTATGACCAGCCTAGACAGCATATTAAAAAGCAGAGACATTACTTTGCCAACAAAGGTCCACCTAGTCAAAGGTATGGTTTTTCCAGTAGTCATGTATGGATGTGAGAGTTGGACCATAAAGAAAGCTTAGAGCCGAAGAATTGATGCTTTTGAATTTTGATGTTGGAGAAGACTCTTGAGAGTCCCTTGGACTGCAAGAAGATCCAACCAGTCCATCCTAAAGGAGATCAGTCCTGGGTGTTCACTGGAAGGACTGATGCTGAAGCTGAAGCTCTAATACTTTGGCTACCCGATGCAAAGAGCTGACTCATTTGAAAAGACCCTCATGCTGGGAAAGGTTGAGGGCAGGAAGAGAAGGGGACGACAGAGGATGAGATGGCTGGATGGCACCACTGACTCGATGGACATGGGTTTGGGTGAACTCCGGGAGTTGGTGATGGACAGGGAGGGCTGGCATACTGCGGTTCATGGGGTTGCAAAGAGTCGGACACGACTGAGCGACTGAACTGACTTGACCCTTGTTCTTTGCTCTTTGCCTCCAAGAAGCTCTGTTTTTCCTCCACCTGCAGCTCTAGGATGAACCCTCTTAGTAGAGGATTTGCGGCTCCCTGGAGCTCACACAGCACATAGAACTCGCTTCCTCATGTGCTGGTCTCACTCTGATCCCCAGCTCCATGTCCAGGATTCCATGGCTTTCACTGCACTGCAGTCCCCGCGTTTGGAACTAGTAGGAAATCTAGACCTTGGACACCCTGGCCTGTCACCCTGGCTGATCCCCTGTGGACCTGTCCCTTGATGCTACAGGCCAGACCAGCTCTGCCTCTGGCCTCCCTGCTCCCATGTCCCCAAACCCCACCTTCTTAGGCTTGGTTTCCGGTGAGCCAGAGCTGGATCTTTTGGATACCAGCCTCTGTCCAGATGGCCTACATCCACAGAAAGGCATTTTTGGTATGAATGAATGGATGCCCTTCAGCCCCTCCCAGTCCGACCCCTCCTTTTTCCTTCAGGTTCAAGTTCTGACATCCCTCATCTCACCAGCAGCTGGGAGAGCCCTCAGGCCTCTCAAGCTCCTTCTGCTCCTCCGGCCCTTTCCTCCCAACTGCTCAGAATTTGGGCCTGACTCCGTCGTCTGATGCTGAAGCTGAAACTCCAATACTTTGGCCACCTGATCAAAGAGCCGACTCATCGGAAAAGTCCCTGATGCTGGGAAAGATTGAAGGCAGGAGGAGAAGGCAAGGGATGAGATGGTTAGATGGCATCGCCAACTCAATGGACATGAGTTTGAGCAAGCTCCGGGGGACAGCAAAGGACGGGAGCCTGGCGTGCTGCAGTCCATGGGGTCACAGAGAGTCAGACACAGCAACTGGAAAACAATCTTCCTCTAAAACCAAAGGTGGCAGCTCTTATCATTGGTAGCAGTCCTCATAAGGCAGGAATTTGATGAAAACAGGTTCCTGCTTAAGTATTTCAGAAGCAGTCTCCCAGGGAATGGGGGGTGGGGGAGCGGGGATTCAGCATAAGGCGGCAGATTTTCAGTAAATGGGGTGATTTTCTCAACCACCTCCAGTCTCTTTGCCCAAGACTTTGGTAACCGACTTGAGAGGTACAGACTTCCAGTTATCTACATTTTTGTCTAGTTTGCCTTCAGGATTGACTTGTTTCCTTCTAAAACAATAGGGCTTTTGAACCCTCATTGTTTTCATTAAACAAATAAAACAGAACGACTTCTAAAGTATTTATGGAATACAGGATACGGTCACATAAGTTGAACGTGAGGTCTGTTGCAGCGCTGTGTTTTGGGGAATACACTTTGATTCAGGGTACTTAGAAGTCTTGTAAAAACCAGTCATGTGCTGACAGGGTCCTACTACAAGTCTTAATCAATAAACTACAAAAGCAACATCTGGCCCGCAGAGTTTACATCAACTAACTTCTGCTTTCTAACAGACAGCTCCTGAGTGTAGAAGAAACTCTGGTCTGTTTATAGAAAATATCTTTTAGGTTTCCCCCTCTCTTCTCCCCTGCCCATATAAATTCCTTGGACAGTCTTAAAAAAAAGAAGCTAAAATTAAAATCAAAAAGAAGTTAGGACAACACACCTAACAGATCGGCCGTCTGCTACCTCTTTCTTCTGTGTCTGCGTCGTGTGGACGTTTGTTTCAGGGTATACAAGCTAGTGTTTAATTTTAATGGCTGACAGACTCTTCCGGAATAAGCATGTCTACAGTCTATGCAAGGCTTTGGGAGATAATAAATTGTAAATCAAAATTGTCTTTACAAAGCTCCGTGGATTTATTGGATTTGTTTCCCAAAGCAATGCCATGTTGGGTCTAATCCTGAAAAACTCCAAGCTGAAGAAACAAAACATTTCTCTGAGCGGCGCTGCAGAGATTGGAGGATCTGTATTTGGAATCCTGCAGGGAAGATTGACTTAAATATTTATTTTTCGTGCAGTTAATCAACCCAGTTTTACCAAAAGGCATTATGAATCCTAAAATTACTTTTCTGCTCTACTGAAAATTCATGCTGACATGTAACAAAACAGAAAGAAGCTTGGCTCCTTCTGTCAAATCAAGAGGAAAAGAACTCAACCCAGGGGAACAAATGAGGGATTTTCCATAGATTTTATTTTATAAAATATCATCCATGACTATATTTGAAAATCTGGCTGTAAATTAAGTAAAGATTGTATCACATTTCTGATTGTTACAGTCGAACTGAAAGAGGTAGGTTTTCTTAAGAGGAAACTGCTGAATGTGAAAATGACATTCAATAGTCTTACTGCCCTTGAAAAAAAAAATCCTTAAAGAAAGTCACAATTGAAAGTGCTCTCACCCAGAAATCAACTACTAGAGAGCTCTTCCCCATAACATCACGAGAATGGCTTTACTATGAGGATTGCACACCAGGGAATTTATTTTCTCTGAAGCCTTTCAGAGAGAAGCTTTTCATCTTTAGAAACAAATAAACCACAAACGCATAAAAGGTGTCAGCCATAGACCTGCAAACAAAGGTCTCTGTTCCTCCTTGTCCATCTCTTTTCTCAGCTGGCTGGGAAGTCAGGCCAGAGACAAGGTCTACGTCTTCCCCTCTAAACATTTCGATTAGTGAGTCCAAATACAGACCCTTCAAACTGATATGTTCTGGGGGACCTGTTCAGTTTGGTTCCTTTCTTATCTCCTTTTCTCCAGAAGCTTCCAGCTCCTTCTCTATTTTATCCAGCTTTATATTCTCGAATATGGCCCAGTTATATGTCTGTTACCGGAAAGAGAGCATCCACCATCAGACTTCTTGGTTAACAGTCCAGACCTGGAAGCGGATGTCATAGAGGAGTCATTTTAAGCTTGCAAGTCAGATAAGGTAGGTTTCCATAGAAAACAGACAAATTAAACACTAACTGAAGTGAAGTCTGAGGAGCCAAAATGTGAGGATTTAGCAGAGCGGAGGCTGGGCTGGGAGAGCCCCTGGAGAAGGAAAGGCAGCAGGCACCAGTGCGCCAGTGAAGACAGAGGAGACGCCTGGCCAGGTGGCTCCGCCGGTCAGTTGGGGCAGGGCAGGCCTCCCGTTACGGTTCTAACATCCAGGGCATCCCTCAGAACCGAACTTCCAGATCCACCCGACATTTCTTTAATAAAACTGTCTGCTTTTCTACAACTGGAGGACAAGGTAGGGATAAGTTAGTTCTAAGTCTCTGTCTCTTCGCCTGTAAAATGGGGCAAATCATTGTACCCATCCTACCGCAGTGAGGATGCGATGAGACAATTCATGCAAATGATGTAGCGATGTGGTGGTTTAGTCGCTCAGTCGCGTCCGACTCTTTGCGACCCCACAGACTGTAGCCCACCAGGCTCCTCTGTCCCTGGGACTTCCCCAGGCAAGGATGCTGCAGCGGGTTGCCATTTCCTTCTCCAGGGGATCTTCCCAACCCAGGAATCGAACTCAGGTCTCCTATGTTGCAGGCGGATTCTTTACCAACTGAGCCACCGGGGAAGCCTGGCAAGGTAGCAATGGCAAGTGAAAACGAAGTCTATGCTTCCTCCTGTTGAAGCC
Organism: Giraffa tippelskirchi; assembly: GCF_054371585.1. Classification (NCBI taxonomy): domain Eukaryota; kingdom Metazoa; phylum Chordata; class Mammalia; order Artiodactyla; family Giraffidae; genus Giraffa; species Giraffa tippelskirchi. The sequence goes on along the minus strand of NC_137288.1, from coordinate 71,589,091 downwards.
AAGGACCCTTCTAGCAAGTCGCTGGGGACTGAGGTGGGGCAGTCATTGCATCAGTTGCTCAGCACAGACGTGCACCCTTGCCTGGCTGGCGGCCCTGGAGGGGAGGTCAGCCATGCCCCTGGGCGGAATCGGTAAGCGCGGGCTCGTTTTATCAAATGATTCCCTGATGGGGGAATGGAGGGGCAGGAGTGTTGGCAGAAAAAGGAAAGAGGGTGGAGAAGAGCAGGGATTTGCAGGAACATCCCGAAGCCCTGCCGGCTTCTGGACGCACCTTCCCTGTTTAGTTTTAACCCGGCTGTGATGACAAAGCTGACATCAGAGTGTTTCAGGTGACTGGAAAATGTGTTTTTTTTTTTTTGGCCTCTCTGCAAGAGGTGCAGGATCTTAGTTCCCTCACTAGGACTTGAACTTGTGCTCCCTGCAGTGGGACGTGCAGAGCCCTAACCACTGGACAGCCAGGGAATTCCCAGAAAAACATGTTTTTAGTTGAACAGGTTTGTTTTTTAAAAGCATGTTTGACTTCACATAAAGCAGTGCTTTCTCGTGGGACTGAGATCATGGCAGGTGGCCCGAGTCACGCTGGTGGTTTTGTCTGGGGCTTCAGTCAGTGGTGGTGACGGAAGCTGGGTGGGGGGTGAGCTGACTCAAAGCTTCTGCTGATAAAGGGGTTGCGAGATCCTGCCAGTGATTTCTGTCAACAGGGACAGAATCGAGTGATGTCCAAATGCCCTGCTAGACGTTTTCACTTTAAAAAACTCAACAGACAGCATCTCAAGCTCACAGTTTACAGAGGAAAACTCAGAATTTTTTCTTTGCACAAACAAAAGCTTCACATTTCATACTACACACCTATGAAGACGGTATGTTACCGATAAAAGAGACGAAGAAAAAAAACAGGCAGCTTTTGGTGATCTCCTGTGCACCCCAATACTTTGGCCACCTGATGCGAAGAACTGACTCATTTGAAAAGACCCTGAAGCTGGGAAAGATTGAGGGCAGGAGGAGAAGGGGACGACAGAGGATGAGATGGGAGTGGGTAGTCACGCCCTTCTGCAAGGGATATTCCCAACTTGGGGACTGAACCTGTGTCTCCTGCGTTGGCAGGTGGATTCTTTACTGAAGTCACCAGGGAAGCCACAATTGCGTTTACAGAAATATATTTTACATACAACTCTTGAAAAAAAAATTCTGCTGCTAAAATTGAGGCTCACCTATCCTCTGATTGGTACAGTGTGAAAAGATATGTCTAGTTTGAGAATGTGAAGCGAAGGATGACACCGTGACTCCTGCTGATAAAGCGTTAGTAGTGACCGAGGTGCAACTGAGGCATTAGGACACTCTAAAATGTGTTTTATGGATGTGTTTCCAGCAGTAAAGAGTATTCAAAACTCCAGCTCGAAGGCATTCATCACGGCTGGTCAACTACTGGTCTCACTGAAAACCACTAACAGGAACCCGCCCCCTCCCCATAAAGGGGCTGGGAGCCACCTCCTCAGACAGCAGAGAAAGGCCAGTCCCTTCTCCACCTGAGCCGCCTGGCTCACTTCATCAAGTGCCTTTTCATGTGATGTGACCAGAAGGCAAATTCCAGCTGGGTCTAGGGTTTAATGGCAGAAAGCGCCCATCGCTCAGAAAGCTCTGCCAGCATCACACCTTCAGGGACAGCTTTCCTGAGCTCTCACGCGCCTGTGCCAGGGACAGGCTTGCGTAGGACAAGGACGTGAGCCCGTCCCACCCTCTCAAAGTGTGCAGCGCCGGACCCCACAGGCACCGAGGAGAGAAGACTAGCGGGGGGGGGGGGACCCAGGCAACGATGCAGGGCCTGGTCTGCTGAAGACCAGCGTCCAGGAAGTGCCTGGACACAGCCCTCACTGGTTACTGGAACAGGAAGGGGAGGGAACCCAGCCTGGGATACAGGAGAAGAGATCTCAGTGGGAGGACCCCAAAGCTGGAGGGCAGGGGCGAGGGGCAGAGGAGCCAAGGATGCTTGGGCAGGAGGAGGAGGATGGGGGGAGACCCCGAGGGGCGCAGGCCCCCGGGCTGGGGGGGCCAGGGAGTGGACGGGGAGGACATGGCAGCTGTGGAAGAAATGGGGGCCTTTTTAGCAGCTCCCTGGGGCTCCCCTGGTGGCTCAGATGGTAAATAACCTGTCTGCCAGTCCAAGAGACGAGGGTGTGATCCCTGGGTCGGGAAGATCCCCTGGAAGAGGAAGAGGCAACCCCCTCCAGTATTCTGGCCTGGAGAATCCCATGGGCAGAGGAGCCTGGCGGGCTGCCGTCCATGGAGCTGCAAAGAATCGGACATGACTGAGCGACTCACACTTTCCCACACCTGGAGCACACTGCAGACAGTGGGGGCGTGAGAAAGGCCGACGAGAAGGTGTACGCTCCTTGTGACGATGCACCGTGTCGGATGGGAGGACGACCAGCGTCTCACTGAAGGGACGGCCAGGCCAAGAGCAGGTGTGAACACACGAGGCAGGGGGTCTGGGTCACGCAGGAGGAGCAAAGAAAGAGGCTCATTTTAGGGAAGGGAGAAAGGGCTGTCCCATCTGGAAACATTGAATTTGGCTCTTTCACGTCAGCCCTTTGAAAAGTAAAAATTTTATGTATATTTTTAAAAAATGCACATATATATGTGTATATATATATATACATACACGTAACACAACTTGCCATTTGAACCATTTTTTAGTGTACAGTTCAGTGGCATTAATTAGACTCATGATGTTGTGCAACCATCACTTTGGTCTCACCAGCACGTTCTTATCACCCCCCACAGGGACTCTTTTAAGTGCTACACAGTAGCTGCTCCTTCTCCCCTCTGTCTGGGAACCTCGGAGGTAAAGAACAATGCTGTGTCTCCTCCAGCACCGGGCGACCTCTTTCTGCCTTCTGTCTCTGTGAACTGGACCCTTCTAGGTACCCCACGTAAGTGGGATCATACAGGATTTGTCCCTGTGTCCGGCTTATTTCATTGGCATGGTCTTCAAGGTTCGTCCGTGTTGCAGCGTATGTGGGAGCTTCATTCCTTTTGATGGCAGAATGATATCCCATGGTATGAATATGTCAGTGTCCTTAACTGTCCATCTGTGGGTGGACATGTGGGTCATCTCCACCATTCCCTGTTGTGAACACTGTGGCTGTGAGCTGCAGTGAACACTGGTACACAAGTATCTGCTCGGGTTCTTGTTTTCAAGTCTTGGGAGTCCATACCTGAGTCACACAGTCAGTCTACGTTCAGCTCTTTGAGGAACCACCAGACTTTCCCCCCATAGCTGCTGCACTGTTTTAATCCACCCGTGCCAGAAATGCACCAGGACTTCGTTGGTGGCTCAGCTGGTAATGCAATGCATTGCAGGAGACACGGGTTCGATCCCTGGGTCAGGAAGATCCCCTGGAGAAGGAAATGGCAACCCACTCCAGTATTCTTGCCCGGAGAACTCCTTGGACAGAGGAGCCTGGAGGGCTACAGTCCATGGGGTCAAAAAAGAAGCAGACATGCCTGAGTGACCAACACTTTCACCAGAAACGCGTGAGGCTTCCAATTTCTCCACATCTTTGCCAACACTTGTTATTTTTCATTTCTTTTGGTCACAGCGATCCTAATGAGTGTGGTGTTGATAATTAACTAATTTGTTTATTCGCAGCACTAGCTGTTACTCCTGGCATGTGGGATCTAGTTCCCTGACCAGGGATCGAACCTGGACCCCCTGCGCCAGGAGCGCCGCGTCTTGGCCACCGGGCCGCTCAGGGGGCTTGTGACCTGCATTTCCCTCATGGCTAGTGATGCTGAGTATCTATTTTATGCGCCCGTTGGCCACTTTGGAGAAATGTCTGCCTAAGTCCTTTATCCATGCTTATGGGGTAATTTCGTTTTGCCTGGACTTGTGCACAGGACTAGACTTAGCTGTCAACAGCACTGACTCATTACATAGGACCAGAATTGTTACCAGAGGGCTGTAGGACCCTTGGATTCATTTCCACCATCTTGAAAGAAATCCTTGATTTTCCTATTGAAGAAAAACTTTCTCAATCTAAACAGCATCACTGCATGCTTCTCCAGAAAATAATCAAGGAGGTTTAGCATTTAAGTAAGACGTGCTTGGTCAGTTTACAACCTAAAAGTGGAACAAATTAAAATTGCATTCATTTACTCCCCAAATGTTAATTGTACACGTCCTATGTGCCAGAGACAATGTTAAGCTTTGGGGACACAGTAGATATTAGACAGACAGAGTCCTTGCTTACAGTCCTTGGGAGGAGAGTAACAGGAAATAATCATGTAATGGGATCTGGTTGGAACGATCACGATGAAAAAAATAAAACAGGGTAAATAAGGTGATGGAATTATGAGGGGAGTCTCACTGATAAGGTGACTTTTGAGTGGAGACCTGCATGAAGTGAGGGGACAAGTCAGATTAACAGGAACTCTAAACTCACACAACTGGTGGCGTAATTGGTCCACATCGTGAGCTGCTGTGGACCCGCAGCTTCAGCACCGGGTGACACTGACCGGAGGGTCCCAGTGGACATAGCATTTTAAATAAGGAGCACTTCATGCCATTTTTATCATCAGGGAGGAGATAAGTTGTCATAAGATTTTTTAATTTTAAAGTTTAACAGAGATAAAATAGTCATAACAAAATTTACTATCTTAACCATTTTGCTATGAGATTTTTTAAAAACAGATACTACATACAGAAACAAAAATCTGACTCAGATCAGATTTAATTGGAAAAAAAAAAACCTCATAAAAATGTAGAGTAATTGTGGCCTTTTAGAAGTCTTGGCACAGTCACCATTTCGATCTAGCAGACAATACAGCCGACTTCATGAGCTGTCTTGAAAGTTGGTTTTTATGGCCCCATCAGAATTTTTTTTTCCCCTTATCACCTTGATGCCAGATAAGCTCATTAAAAAAAAAAAAACTTATTCAGACAAGAGCATATCAAAGGTCTATTGATTTCTGCTCATCTCTCTTACTCTGCTCACAATGCATGTATTATCTCTGCTCCTAGAAAACATATGGCCCAAGGGAAAATGAAGAAATAACCTTGCATTTCAAAACTTCAGTCGCAAATGTCTTTGTCTTCTGGGCAGATGAGGGGTGAAGCAAGTCTGCAGCTGTGGGCTACCTGAAATAGCAGGAACGTCTGTTTCCTAAATGGGGCGATTAGGATGGCTGACTTGTCCTCACACCAACCAGCCCAGGTTCCTATGAATGCCTCCTTTATTCTCCCATTGTGAAGGGTTTTTTTTCTTTGCCATTCTTGAGTTTTTTTGTTTTAACTTTTATTCATTTGAGAGGAGAGCTCCTTTCTCCTCTTCCCTGCAGTGATGGGTACTGACCCCTCTGCTTCCCAGCCTGCGACACTCTGCTGGGCGCCCAGGGCCCCCCGCAGCTCTGCCCCGGATCTTCGGGGGAAGTGACAGTCACGTCTGACTCTGCGACCCCGTGGGCTGCAGCCTCCGTCCATGGGATTCTCCAGGCAGGAACACTGGAGTGGTAGCCATTCCCTTCTGCATGGGATCTTCCTGAACCAGGGACTGAAACCGGGTCTCCCACACTGCAGGCAGATTCTTTGCCAGCTGAACCACCAAGGAAGCCCGTAGTGGGAGTGCGCCAGGCTAATAAGGCCTTTAGCCCCCAAAAGGGCCAGAGAAGGGGCTAGACTGCCCTGGCCTGCTTCTTTTTTAAAAAACAATTTCTGTTTTACCCTTTTTTTGTGTGTGTGGACCGTGTTTAAAGTGTTTTTTGAATTTGTTACAATGTGGCTTCTGTCTTAGGTTTTGGGTTTTTTAGCCACAGGGTGTGGGATCCTAGCTCCCTGATCAGGGGTCGGCCTGCACCTCCTGCACGGGGAGGTGAAGTCCCCACCGGACTGCCAGGGAAGCTCCCCGGCCTGCTGCTCCAATGTGCACAGAATCACCTGGAAAATGAATTAAAAGGCGACTCTCAGTGTGTGGGTCTGGGGTGGGGTCTGCACTTCAAAGACGCTCTCGGGTGATGCTGACACTGCCGGGTGTCGAGAGGCAAGGTCAGAGATGGGTCAGACCGAGATGAAGGGGGCTCCCCAGGCGCCCACACCTGCCCGGTCCCGCCCCCATCGACTCCTGCCATCTCCCCAGTGGCCCTGCCCAGGACCCAGGCGGGAAGCGCACCGCGGCCCCTCGCCCGTCCCTTCTAGCCTTGCGGTTCTGCTCAACACTCGGCCGGGTCGGCGAGGCTGATCAGTGAACGCCCCCGCTCGGCCACTGTCGTTTAAGCGGAGGTCTCACACCTGGACTGCTCAGCCCCTGTGCTGGAAGGTCTCACGCTACCTGGACACTCTCCTCTCCCAATCCCGCTGATGCTCACCGGCGGTTTGGTTTTTTTAAAAACGTTCTCTTTTGTAGTGGGGTACAGCCGATGACCAAACAATAACAGCGAAGGGACTCAGCCGTACATGTACAAGCATCCCATGCACCCATTCCCCCCCAGATCTAAGGTGGGTTTCTGTGTTCCTGCTCTTCCCAGTCGACGGGAGGCTCCCCGCCTCCCGCACTTGCCTGCCCCCCATGTCACTTTCGGGGTCACCCCCTGCTCAGGACCTTCAGTGAGCGCGCTGCCTGTCTTTGCGTCCCCCCGGCCCGCGGAACCCCCATGCCACTCCAGCGACCCCGCCCGCTCCCGGGTCAACCCCGACCCTGAGCTTCGCTGCGCCCTCCCCGCCTCAGCCACCAGTCCATCCCCAGCTGTCCCTCCCTGCTGGGCGCACGGCCCCTCTCCTGGGGAGCCTGTCCAGGGCCTCTGAGCCAGGAGGCCCTCACCCACCACGTGTCTCAGCCTCCAGCGGCCTCGTGGGCTCACATCCTAGGACTTCGGCTCGATTCCAGGTTCAAGGAAGGATGAAGCTAGCGCCGGGTGCTGAGCCAGTGCCCGCAGGACCCTGGGCCCTGCAAGCTGGGAGGGGAGCACCACGGCCCCCTCTCTGGAACAACCACTGCCACGCGCGACAGCCTTCATCTGTCTCACTTTTCAAAACGTAAAGCCCACGCCCAGGGCCATTCCTGGACTTGGCTGAACTCGTCCCTCTTCCTTCCTTCCCTGAACACAGTTGAGCTCCACCTTCTCTTGTCTCGGCCACAGTTGAGCTACACTTTAAAAAACACACGAACTCAACCACCCAAGATTCCTCAAGACCTCTGAGTGCTGCACGGTGCCAGGTACGGGAATCGGATTCGCCTCCACCATTCAGAGACCAGCGCTTCTCAGCCCTCACTGTGCAAGCGAGTCACCCGGACCTGTCATCAAAATGCAGGTTTCCTAACAAGCCCCCAGGCGATGCTGACACTGCCAGTCTTGGAGGAGCAAGGTCAGAGATGACCTCAAAGCCGGAGAGCCAGGACTTCTCGCATTTCCGGCCTCTGCACCATTATCTCCATCCGCATGAGGGACCCTGAGACCCACCCCGCCCACCACCGAGCAGACCGCGCAGCTCGAGGGGGCGAGAGGCCAGGGCTGGTCCTCACGTCTCCCGAGGCTCTCCCTCGTCTTCCTTATCTCCCTTCTTCCTCACAAAGAGACAAGGTGGCCCAATCAGACCGTGAGTGATAAGCAGAGTGGCACAGTGCCAGGCACGCAGCAAATGCTCCAATTCTCGGTAAATTAATGAATAATATTTCCTGAAGGACTGATTGTGATCTTACAACTTCCCCTTACAGAAAACTGTAATGGTTTCCTAAGTTCTGAATCAGATTCACGCTCCCCAGCACGGGCTCGGAAAGGCTCCGCCAATCGGGGGCAGAGTCAGAGCCACCCTGGCAGGTAACGGGCAGCCAGACCAAGATCGGAAATCCCTTCCTGGGCTCGGATTCGCTCTCCAACGGGGACGGAAGGCAGGCCCACCTGGCCCACACGCGGCCGCTCCCACTGTCGTCGGGAGAGGGCCTCTCACGGACGCCCCCCGGGCCCGCTGTCCGGGCACAGAGCAGTGGGCGCCCATCACTCCTGCATCCCTAGTCCCAAGGACCGCCACTCGCAGCTAAGATGACGAGCGTCCATTCTAGGGTCTGGGCTGTTGTTCAGTCGCTCAGTAGTGTCCGACTCTTTGCGACCTCATGGACTGCAGCGTGCCAGGCCTCCCTGTCCCTCAGGAGCTCCCGGAGTTTCCCCAAGTTCATGTCCATGGAGTCGGTGATTGCATCCCACCATCTGGTGCCTTGGTCATTTGTAACCTGACACATAAGCAGGATCTCTGTGACCTGCGCACAGCGACCCCAACTGGGACAAGGAAAACCTAAGCCCCTCAGAAGAGGCCCCCCTAGCCCCTCACACGGAGGACAGAGCCTGGGGGGCGGCAGAAGGCGGATGAACACGGCCTGGGACGGCCTGACAAACGCAGGGCAGGGCTGGAGTGCCTGGCACAGCAGGGACAGGACAGCTTATTCCCAGAGGCCGAGGGCTGCACAGAGTCAGAGGTGCCCTCACATCGGGAAGTGGCAGCGGTGACTCAGTCCGTCACATTTCTTTTCCTCCTGAGTCAGGGAGAGACCCGCACATGGACCCTGTGCTGAGGCCGCCCAGGGTGCCCGCCTAACCCAGCCTTAAAGTCACAGCCTTTTTCCTCCTGCTTGGTGACAGTCAAGAACAGAACGCCCTCCGCAGATGAACCTCCTTGAGCAGGTCCCACAGATGCAGACTGGCTGTGCTATTTCCCCAAACCCTAAGGAGCCTGCTTCTCTCTCCGCACCCCCCAGGCCTGGAGCTCTCCTTGTCTGTGCCCTGCCCGTCACGCAGCGACCGCAGAAGCAGCTTCCCGGAGGGGTGAGGGCTGTGCCTTGGGGTGGACGCCCGCCTCGGGCACGCTGGGCTCACGGAGCCCCGTGCTTGAGTCTTGTCTTCCAGGTGAGCCGGAGTGGGGATTAGACATCTGTGGGCAGCACCTAGCACGTGCCGGGCACACGTGAGGGCTTCGGCAAGTGGCAGGTGCTTTTAAGACAGTCATCAGGCAAGACTAGTTTAGCTCTGAGCTCAAAATCTTTCCGTGGAATCCGACATCTACAGCAGCAGTTGTCAAACTCCAGTGTGCCTCAGAATCCCCTGCGGAGGGGTGACACCGAAGGCTGGGTCCCACCCGCAGAGTGTCTGATGTCAGGGCCCGGGGACATGCATTCCTCAGCTCCCAGGGTCCAGGCCCACCCCTCCCCGGGGCTGAGGCCCACCCGTCCCCACCTGGCCGGGGCCCAGACACCAGACAAGCCTTGGTTTTCTCCTGCTTGGCTCGCTCTGCCCTCAGCATCACATCTGTCCGCCCAGGCCCAGAGGTTCCGTTGCCCCCCTGTCCTGCTAGCACTCCCAAGGCATGTGGCTCGGTCCTCCTGGCAGCAGTAGACCCTCTTAACTGCGAGGGACGTTCACCCTCCCTGCAAGGCGGGAGCGTCCTGGGGCTCAGGCGCATACAGGAGGTCTGTTTTCCAGAGGGCCTACTGGAACTGCAAAGCCAGGATCCAGAGAATTGAAAGGAAAGAAGCTGACAGAGAGGTTAAAGGAAGTCGCATGAATAACTTGAGTAAGAGGAAGTAGTGGGCTGACAGTCTTCAACGAGAGAAACACGAAAATAGAGACAGTGACCAGCGGATCTTCAGCCCTAGACAGAGCAAATGTGAGGAAACGGGGTTGAACCGTGACATGGTATTAGGTTTAGGGCCACAGGGACATTCCGGCCACTGAGAATTGTTGAAAGATTCGTGGTAGAGCCAGGGCAGATGTGATTAATCCCCACTAGGCCTGAAACAGGGACCAGAGTCTCCATTAACATGAACGTTTCAGACATGATGCTGCTCTTCTACCCTGGGTACAAAACTGAGAGCCCTTGACCGTTTTTCAGCTGGAGAGGAGCTTGTGTGTGTTACTTAAGGACACACTTTTACGTTAGGTGGTGCCAGTGGTCAAGAACCCGCCTGCCAATGCGGGAGACATAACAGACTTGGGTTCAATCCCGGGATCAGGAAGATCCCCTGGGAGAGGGCACGGCAACGCACCCCAATGTTCCTGCCTGGAGAATCCCAGGGACACAGGGGCCTGGCGGGGTTCAGTCCACGGGGTCGCAAAGCATGGGACATGGCTAAAGGGCTCAGCGTGCACGCATGCACATTGCAGAGAGCAGCAACTGTTTTCAAAGAATCAGAACCTCAGAAAAAAGGCTCACTTCCTACGGGGGGGGGGGCGGTTAAGGAGAGCGGCGCTGGCAGAGGCGGCGGCGCTGACAGGACTTGTGCGACAGAACCCGTGTTCTCGTCCCACCTCCCAAGTTTAACCATCACGTTCACAACACGTTAAGAGTTTTTCTTCCTCATTTTTCATGGAAAGTCTTCAAATTTCTGGTGGCTGGAGGAAGTGGCTCTTGTACTCTCAACACTGAACAGGAAATGTCATGAGTTATTATTATTTCAATGAACCCAAAGGGTCATTTTTTTGCCGACAGTTCTTCCTGCCACTTGGAGACCTGGCAGCTCTCTGCCTTTGCCTTTGCCAGGAGGGCTTCTGTGTCACCTGTGAGGCCAGGGCTTTTGGGGGTGGGGGTGCAGAGGGGGCAGGCAGAGAGGAAGGGAAACACTCAGCTGAGGCACTGACATCCACCAGGAAAAGGGTCTCCTGCAGGAGAAAGAGCTCTGCCCAGCTGTGCATCCAAGGTAAACAGGGCTTCAGCTGGGGGCGGGTGCACGGAGGGCAGTGTGGGAAGACCACGGGGTAGGTCACGCCAGCCCTGATGATGGACTCGGGGGACTGCTGGCTGCTTATCTCTTTAGTCCTGAGTTTTCAAACTCTGCCTACATCCTGAACCTCTGATTCAAAGACACCTTTAGGCCAGGAAATGGCTCTGAATTCCAGAGCACACAAATTTCCTGCAGAGCCCAATGCCTTGTGGCTCTTAGCTTGTTTTTACCTCTAGGGGCTATAAGGAATTTTGCTTCCCAGTATGATAATCTGAAGCAAATGGGACTCCATATCCTAAACTGCATTCTTCTTTATTGTTTAGGGGGGGAAATCCTTCTTTACTTGAAACTGAAACTGATTTGATTTGGATTTGGACTAAGAAGTTTCCTTAATAAACTGTACAGAAATATCAAGCAAATGGTCATCTGTGTTGTCCTCACATCTACCACATTTTTTTTTTTTTAAATAACAGGTCCAACCACATCCTGTGCCCCTGTGTCTTTGGCACCTGGCACAGCTCGGGGCACCCTGCACTTGAGTCCTTTCTCTCACCACCTTCCTGACCTGGTTCAAGCTTTTCCAAGTACCTCCCCAGAGCAGGGACCAGGCCTCCTTCCCGCCCCCGGAACCCACCCCCTTCCCCATGGCGCTCCTCCCCTACGCTGCAGCTGTGACCGCGTCCCTCCCCAGCACACAACACCCGCGGGTAAAACCTAGAAGATTTGCACATAAGGCCCTTCTCGGCCTCCCTCTCGCCCCCTGCCCTTGCAGCCCAGGAACACTGACCTCTGTAGTCACCCCAAACACTGGACTCCGTCCACCCCTGCTATCCCCCCAGCCGCTCCCACCGCCACTCAGGGCACCCACCAGCCTCGGACCCCCACCCACAGGCCGCCCCCTTGACCTCGCTATGCGCTTTGGACGTGCACAACCACACGACAAGAAAACGGGGCCATTCCCCCGAGCTTCCAAGCCGGTGAAGGCCCTCTTGCCCTGGGTGCGCACCGCATTCTGAGCGCGCTCCGGGGACGCGCGGGTCCTTTCGCGTTCTGTCTGCTCGCGCTAGACTGAGCGGTGCCTGGAACCCGGGCTGGGCCCTGCTCTCCGTGGCGTCCCGCCGGGAGGAGGCGCTCCTTTTGTTGAGCTAAATGAACACGTTCAACACAAACACAGTCTTCCTTCTTACCCTGAACATGGCAGCCCACGGAAACCCGAGGCTGGAGATCACCGCCGGCCCACAGGACGCGGACAGATGGGTCATGAGCACACATGCACGCAGGCGAGAGCTTAAATGCTGACGGGGCTGCCTTAGATCAGCAGGGCCAGGGAGGGGGCGGGCCGGGGGAGCCGGCAGGAAACAGCCTGGCAGCACGCGTGGATGGAGGGCTGAGATACGGGCTGGGCTGGGCCACCCCCTCAGCGTTAAACCTCAAGAGGTCGCTGGGAAATCAGACCCACCAGGTCTCCTGTTCTGCCGAAGTCCACTGTCTCACTCGGGGTTTTTTCAGGCTCACAGCTTGGGTTTGGGGCAGAAAGGATGAGCTGAGTTTAATCTGTGTTTCTAGCAGTGGGTCCCATGGGAAGTGCTTGGAGCTTCCCAGGTGACACTGGTGGTAAAGAACCTACCTGCCAATGCAGGAGACAAGAGACGCGGGTTCAATCCCTGGGTCGGGAAGATCCCCTGGAGGAGGGCATGGCAACCCACTCCAGTGCAGGAGACAAGAGACACAGGTTCCATTCCTGGGTCGGGAAGATCCCCTGGGGGAGGCAATGGCAACCCACTCCAGTGTTCTTGCCTGGAGAATCCCATGGACAGAGGAGCCTGGTGGGCTACAGTCTACGGGGTCACAAAGAGTCGGACACAACTGAACGTCTAAGCTCCCAGATGGCAGCCAGAGTGACACATAAGGAGAAAGGGTCTGACTGCCTGAGAACCGGATGGGGAAGGTACAGGTGGTGGGAAGGAAAATCAGCTGTTGGGCGGGGTCCCACCCGGGGTCCCACCCACCGTGGCTGAGGGTGGCTGCAGGTGGGGTGAGGTGTTGCTTCTCTTGCGGGCTGGCGTCTGGACTCTGAAGGTGGACAGCAGACAGGCCATGGCTGTCCGCTGGCCCCCCTGGCCCAAGGTGGGGTGCCTGGGCGGGAGTGAGTCACTTGGAGAGCTGAGGACTGTCCAGGTGGGATACAGACCCACAAACGCAGCAAGACGGGCCCAGCCAGCCTCCTCTGGACACGCATGTGGAAAAGACTCCGCTCTCTTTTCCCATGCACTTCAAAAATAGGAAAACAGCATGGGGGAAATTTTAATACTGAGCTGGCAGAGAAAGTTCACATGGCTCCTTCTTCAAACAGCACTCTCTGCAAAGGAGGCCCTGGCTTGGAACTCCCCTTTTCATGGCCTCATAAAACACTGATTTACTGACCTTCAAAGATACACCTTTATTGTTTCAGTTTTCCTGGCGTAAGAATTTCTGGTAGATAACTGTAAAAGCAAACTCGTATTTCCTTATCAACACAAAGAATCGTTCAGATTACAGATGTGCCATTTTCGGGGGAAGTGATGGGAAGGAAATAACAGGGGTGGGTGAGTGGGGGGGGCGGGCATTTGAAATATCTGTGATCAACAAAACCAACGAACAGAACGCTGATTCTGGAGTCTGTGACTCTCTAAACAAAGCAGTAATGCACAGCCAGGTCTTCCCCCTAGGATGGGCTGGCAGGGCGGGGAGACTGTCTGGCCAGGGTGGGCACCCACGAGCCCTTCAGCCCCACCCAGGGGATTTCCTCTGCGGGGTCTCCCCAGGGCCTTCCAGGGCCCACGACCTATCTGTTCCTGATTAGTCTACCTTACCACCTCGACAAGGGCCATACGAGTGTTATCTCAAAGACTGTAAATGTTTACTGTCCTGTCTGTTGCAGGGTTCCTTGAATTCAGCTAGCTTTACAGAGTGCTCTGAGCTACCCATAAAGTCATAAAAATATGTGGGTTTTCTTTCCTTGGCAAGATTGCTTTAGGCCTAAACCATTCGAGCCACCTTCTCCAATAAAGAGCTTTCTTCCTCAACTGCCTCTGACCCCTGATTTCCCAGCCGTCCTTCAAAGATGGCCTTGGGAGCGTCCTCCTCCAAAGCCCTTCCTGATTCCTCCAGCTGTATCCCTCCCTCCTTCCCTCCACCACCTCGTGGTAACACACAGACAGTGTTACTATTCACCGTCTTGTCCTCTTGACTGGACACTGAAGACCCAGCTGTGTCCTGGCCTTGCTTCTCACCAGCACAAGGTTTTACATCCCAAATAACCAAACACGTTTGCTGGCTCAGTTATGAGTGAGCCCTTAGGTCTTGGATTACTAGGGATAAACACGGCTGTGTGATCAATTACCTCAATGAAAACAGTCTGCTCCTATAGTTTCTCAACTCCAACAGCAGAACAATCAACATAAAATTTTTAAATGTTTTTCTTTCTGTAAACAAATCCTCTTCTTTGTCTGAACTCAAATGCCCTCACTGACACAGGCGCACAGAGATACAATCGCAGAGATGTTTTAAAAGGCAAACCTTGGAGCCTTCCAGGTACGTTTAAATCGATTTAATATAATGTTAATGAAATAAAATACAATGCTTGCAGATAAGGCACTTTCTGGAAGCTGTTTTTGCCAACTATTTTACAAAAGCGAAACCTCCCCCACTCCCCACACTAAACAGTTCTTCAGGCCTTGCCTATCAGGTGATCACTAATCACCAAGGCGATTCCTTTCTTTGAACTAACAGAACAGGTGGGCCCAACGCAGCCGTAACTGGACGGCGCTTGGAACCACAGTCTCTGCGGAGGGAACACGGCCACACCGGCTCAGAATCAATGCGTCTCCATGGGGAGGCTGGGCACACACTCACACCATTTGATTAGAGCAGTTCCAGTATCATTTCAGTGTTTCCTGCTTGTTGTTTAGTCACTGAGCTGTGTCCAGCTCTCTGCGACCCCATGCACTGTAGCCCGCCAGTTCGTCTGTCCATGGAATTCTCCAGTCTACAATACCGGAGTGGGTTGCCATTTCCTTCTCCAGGAGATCTTCCCGACCCAAGGATTGAACCCGCAGTCTCCTGCATTGGCAGGCAGATTCTTTACCACTGAGCCACCTGGGAAGCCCTGTTTCCTCTTTAGGTATGATTTAAAAATGCACATAATTCATGCAGCTCAAAGGGAAAGGGCGGGGGTGGGGAAGAGTAGATAGCACTTGCTGAAAGATAGCTCTGAGAAATAAATGGGTATTTTGGCTTTTTTTTTTTTTTTTTGCTGCACCGTGAGGCATGTGGGATCTTAGTTCCCCTACCTGGGATCCAACCCATGTCACCTGCATTGGAAGCATGGACTCTTAACCACTGAACTGCCAGGGAAGTCCCGAGAAAGAAACGGTTTGATATCAACTGCTGTCAGTGTTACAACCTACAGCACTACATATATATATATATGTACATACAAAGTTTTTGCAGTTGACCCTGTGAGATGCCTTTTCTCTTTTTTAAGCTGTGTAGTGAGCAGGGTTTTCTCCGCAGGGTTTTCTCCGGCGGCTAGCTATTCCCTGGAGCCCTCGTCCTGCGGTTCGGTAGGGCAGCACACCCGTCCAACCTGTTGAACACTGCATTAGGCAACACCTGAAGTGCTTACAGTGAAACAATGCCTTCAGGCGTTCCGCCTTCCCCGCCCTCAGCCGTTCCCAGAGGCTCCCGCGGGCAGAGAGGCCACAGGCCGCGTCTTCCTGAGAACCGTCCGCTCCAGCCCACAGCCGGTACTTCGTCCCAGGCCGGTTTGCCGGCTCTCCTCACTCCAAACACAGCCCTAGAAGAGCTGTTCGCTCTCGAAGCTGTCAGCAAGAGCCTAAGCCAGTCTTACCAGAGCAGGGGAATCTGAAACTAGAAAACCACCAGCACTTGCCCTTTCTTCTGACGGACTTCCAAGGGGACAGGCTTTTAGAGGCCTGGGGTGCTGGCTTTCCCACACTACAGCTCTCCTCCAGGGGAACAGAAAACCAGTAACTGCTTTTATTTACCTGGCAACTGGACCAAGTGATCTGATAGAGAAATTTCTGTCCAGAGGACTTGGGACGGGGAGGGAACCGGGATCTGGGAGACGCTGGTTTCCCGGCCCCTCCAGGCCCCTTCCGTCTTGAACAGCCCCCGGGACTCGAGGGGAAAGGCCTCAGAGGGGAGTCCTGGGCAGCCAGGCTGGAGCCCCTGGGGTCCTGGACGCATGAGGCCGCCCACCGACCCGCCTGCCCTCTGGGTCAACATCCGGACAACAGCGCGCTACTGACCGGCTCCCCGACTGACTTCAAGCGCCCCAGGTGCGTTGGTTTTTCCAACTGTGAATACTATTTTGCCCCAACGTCATCACAGGGGTTCTGAGAAGTGATTCTATGTCATTCTGGCCCTAAACCTGAGCCGGTGGATCTTAAACTGTTCGCAGGTTCGGGGGAGTGGGGTGGGGGGCGGTGGAATCCGAGGGGAGAAGGGAGACTTACGGAAAGAGGGGAACGTAAGAAAGTAATCTGATTTTCTTTCTTTTTTTCTGATTTCCTTTTTCAGAAAAAAATCTCCTCTGTCCGTGGGATTCTCCAGGCAAGAATGCTGGAGTGGGTTGCCATTCCCTTCTCCAGGGGATCTTCCAGACCCGGGGATGGAACTCTGGAAGGGTCTCCTGCGCTGCAGACGGATTCTTTTCCGAAACCTGTCTCAGTGCGCGCTCTGGACACCCCAGCGGGGCGAGCGTCAGTCAGGCCACCTTCGGCAGCCGCCAAGCGGAGGTGGGGAGACGGTGCGAGGCGCAGGTAGAGGCAAGGACCCGGGGCTCAGAACGGCCCGAAAGGAGAATCCTACTTAGGACGGTTGCTTAACGTGGGCGCTGCCTGCGGTTCTGAAGTTTTCTCTCCAGTCCGTCCGCAGGGGAAGGGGCCGTGTCTACGCCAGTGTCTCCGCGGCAGCGATCGCGCGGGGGCCCCTCTAGACGCTCCATCACCGACGCCCGCCCCTACGTGGGGCTTTTGGAGGCGTCCGCGTTCGGGTGCCGGGGTCCTGCAGCTCCCCGTTCTGCACCCCAGCATCCCTGCCGCTCCCGGTTCCCTCCTCCCACCATCCGACCGCACCCCCCGCCGCTTTCCCCCCCAAATCCTCAGCTCCCCGGCTCCGTGCGGGTCTCGGAGCCCCCCGGCCCCGCGAAGGCACCGCGCGCGGGCGGGCGCGCAAGGAGCCGGGGCGCGGGGCGCGGAGGGGCGGGCGGCCTCCTTACCTGCAGCCGGCCGAGCAGCGCCAGCAGCGCCAGCGACGAGGGCAGCGGGCGGCGCCGCCGGGCGCGCGGGGCCATGGCGCGGAGGGCGGGGGACGGCGGCCCGCTCGGCGGCCGGCTCTGCGGCCTCTGCAGCCCGCGCGGCCGCCCGGGGCCTTGGGTCCGCCCGCCCCGCCCCGTCCCGCCCCGCCCTGCCCCCGGGCACCCTCCCCGCCCGCGCTGCGCCCTCCTCCGGCAGCGCCCGGTGCGGGGCCCGGACTCGGGGGGCGGTGCCCGTGTCCCGCGCGCTGGAAGGCTGGGGGTAATCTGGGGGGCTCTCGGCGGCGCCCCTGCGGAGCTCCTGCCTTTGGGAGGCTCCCGCAGACACTGCGGCCCGCATCCCGGGACCGTCGGGGGCAGACTCCCCGGAAAGAAGGTTGCCCGGTGGCCCCGGTCCGCCCCGCGAGCGCCCCCACCCCGCGCTCAGGCTTCCAAGGCCGGGACCTCCCGAAGCGAATGGCCCGCGACCAAGGGTCACGCGGAGAACTCCTCGCGATCACCGCCGAGGGCGCGGGTTCAGTCCCCTCGGGGGAAACTCAGCTCAGTTCAGTTCAGTCCCATCGCTCAGTCGTGTCCGACTCTTTGCGACCCCATGGACTGCAGCCCGTCAGGTTCCTCTGTCCGTCACCAACTCCCAGAGCTTGCTCAAGCTCAGCCCATCGAGTGGGTGATGCCATCCAACCGTCTCATCCTCTGTCATCCCCTTCTCCTCCCGCCTTCAATCTTTCCCAGCATCAGGATCTTTTCAGATGAGTTGGCTAAGACCCCACCAGCGGCGCGCCTCCGCCAAAGAAAAGAAAAAGCGGCCTGTGGCTGACAGCAGAGCCAGGGTCAAGCTCTCGGAGAAGAAGTGTCAGACAGTCGTGTCAGAGTGTCAGAGACACTCGTGTCAGAAGTGTCAGAGACGCTCGTGTCAGAGTGTCAGACACTCGTGTCAGAAGTGTCAGAGACAGCCCTCCAAGCCCTTCCCACTTGGGTGCTTGTGCTAAGTCGCTTCAGTCGTGTCCAATCTTTGTGACCCCATGGACTGTAGCCCGCCAGCCTCCTCTGTCCGTGGAATTCTCCAGGCAAGAATACTGGAGTGGGTTGCCTTGAGGCCTCAACAACCTGATGGGAGAAAATATTTGCAAATCACATAGCTGATAAGGGGGTTAGACGGTAAAGAATCCACCTGCAATGCAGGAGACCCAGGTTCGAACTCTGGGTGGGGAAGATCCCCTGGAGAAGCGTATGACTACCCGCTCCAGTATTCCTGCCTGGAGAGTCCCATGGACAGAGGAGTCTGGTGGGCTACAGTCGTGAAGAGTTGGACACGACTGAGTTACTAACACTTCACTTCGATGTGATTATAAATATGGCAAAATTTAAGTCCGGCTATTTGTTTTCTATTTGTTCCATCTTTGTGCATTTTTTTCTTACTTTCTTTTGGATGGCTTGAGTATTTTTAGGGTTATGTTTTTTTCTCCATTGGTAGCTTATTTTATATACCTCTTGTTTGTTTTTTCTTTAGTTCTGGGTTTACAATATGACTCTGTGACCTCACAGTCCACCTCCAGATGACATTCCGCCACTTTAGGTGTCCGGTGAGAACCTCACAGCAGCGCACTTCCAGTCTCCCCTCCCGCCTTGTGCTGCTGCACTCATGCTGGTTGCTTTACCTTGTGACTCCCTCCTGAGCAGCCTGATGGGCACACTGCCCAGTTACTTTTGTGCTTTTTGGAAAGCAATCTGTAGTGTTGGTTAAAAAAAATTAACAGTGCAAATATCCTTTGGCAAAGCAATTCCATATCATAGTAGAAAAAGCTAGTTGCAGAGTGATATTGTCCCATGTCTGTAAAAAATAATAAAAAACATGATTTTACTTACTTAAGCAAAGGAAGTTTCTGGAGAGACAACACTAGAAAATACTAATAGCATATTTACACTTACAAATTCATTAATCCTTGCAACAGCTTTGCAACGAATACTATACCCTTCCTACAGATGAGGAAATTGAGACATAGAGGTTAATAACTTACTCTAGGGTCATCTGCAATAAGGGACAGAGCTGGGATTCAAACTTTGGCTGCCTGGCTCTGGAGTATGTCTTATTACTAAGCACCAATTTTTTCCCAGGTTTTAAAAAACTGAACTATAGGTGATTTACAATACTGTGTTAGTTTATATAGTAATACTGTGTTAGATATATAGTAAAGTGATTCAGTTATATTTATTCTTTTTCCAGACTTTTTTCAGTTACAGGTTATTACAAGATACTGATAGTGCTATACCATAAATCCTTGTTGTTCACCTATTTTAAATACAGTGGGTGTATATCTGTTGATCTCATACTCCAGATTTATCCCTTCCGCCCTTTTCTCGTTGGTAACTGTAAGTTTGTTTTCTATGCCTGTAAGTCTGTTTCTCTTTTCTAAATAAGTTCACCTTTTTCATTTTAAGATTCCACATATTAAGCTAACTTACCTCACTTAGTGTGGTAATTCTGAGTTCATCCATGTTGTTGCAAATGACATTTCATTCTTTGCACAGCGGGGTGTTATTCCGTGGTGTGTGTGTCACACTTGCTTTCTCCATTTATCTGTTCATGGACATTTAGGTCTAAGCACCAAATATTAGCATCAGGTGAGTTGTAAAAGGAAAAGTAGAAACTACTCATTTTAACTTTTGATGTTCCTAAGCTGTTTACACTGAGGAAAAAGTACTTTTGTACTTTAACTGACAGGTATGTAAACTTGGTAAATAGAGGTTAAAACTCCAGATGAAGTATAGGAATTGTACAAAATTACAGATTAAAAAAATATTTATCTGGCCTATTGTTGTCTTGAATGTGGAGACAGACTTTCTGGAAATGGCTGTGTGTGAGATTCTGATTTTGATAAAAGGAACTGACTTGTGGGAGAGGGCACATTCACTGTGGCACTTCATGAGAAATACCAAGGCTTACTCCTGGCATATTTCCAACATCAACCCCTTCTTTTTTCAAAAAAGATTAGGGGACTTAAAACTTCTGCTTGGAAAGTCCCAGAGGTGAGTGTGCTGGTTTTGGAAGTATTCTAAACAACAGAATGCCCGGGTTAGCATATTAAATCTACTAAAACAAGTTTAACTGAAAAAATAATTACTTTTAAAGACTCTGTTTCTATATTTACAGATCACTCAAATAATTCAAATATTTTAAAGAGATTAATGTAGAATACATTTGTTATTAACAAGATCCATTAAAATGAGCTTGAGGACATCATCTTTGCTATATAAATAGTGTTATTATGAGAAACATGGAAGTTAAATCAAATACTATTTTTCCCTATTAAGTGAAGAATGCTTGCACTACAACCTAAGAGATTTCTCATTATTTACAGAGTGTTATTTATTATTTTTATAAGTCCATTTATAAGCACATGTATAATTAAATTTTGGTTATATGTAATAAATGCAAAATTCATTTTAAACAATAGATTTTTTAACATTTATTCAACATTTCCAATTTTTACAGAGTAATAAGCCAATGGTGAATTGTTTTATTTGTACTGGGGAGAAAAATAAAGGAATCATAGCTTTATTTGAAAACTATTTTACATGGATAATGTGCAACTAACCCTGGAAATCCTCACTACTCCCCACTTCTGCAAGAACTTTTTAAGTTTCCAGAATCAAAAAGGTGAATTAAAATATGGCTGTCATTTTTGCTTCAGGTGAATGGTTTGTAAGTATTAAATCAATAGTATTATATTTTAATGGTCTTTACTAGGCACCAGGAAATAGATACAATCTTGTTAATAAAATGCTTATAAATGTCCACAAGAATGAGAATTAATCAGCTTATGTAATTTTTTTCATGTGGTGATAGAAAATAATTACTGGGCACAGAGCTAAAGCAAATACATAAAAAGTAAAGTTATTAAGTAAATATAAGACTTTATAAATCTTTCAGTTAAAGCTTACTAGTAAATACAAATGTTTTTATTATTTAGTCTGTTTGCTCTTGCTGTCATCTCACCTATAAAACACTTTTTAAACAAAAGTAAACCTTGATAAATCAGTGTTCACTCACAGATAAATCAAGGGGGAATACTATCCCATAATGACATGAGGAAATCTCATATCCATGTTTGCGACCGAGATTGGCCTGTCATACCCTTCCTGAAATGGGTCTTGTCAAGTTTTGGTGTCACTGTTTTGCTGGACAAGACTGAGGTATATGGAAGACCTTCGAAAAGGTGTATAATATGGTATTATTTTTTCCTTAAATATTTGGTAGAATTCACCCATAAAACCATCTGGGCATTGAGGTTTCTTTACGGCATGGTTTTAAATGACAAGTTCACTGTATTTAATGGACATGAGCTTCAGAGAGTCTCTGTTTCTTTTTTGTGTTGGTTTTGGTAAGAAGTGTGTGTGTGTGTTTTTAAATAGAAGTATGTTCATTCCATCTAATCTTTTAACTTCGTTGGTGTACAGTCATTTATAAAATCTCATTATATTTTTAATGTATTGTTTGTAAAGATTTCTTCTTTTTAGTTTCTAATACTGGTAATGGCAGAAAGAGAAGAGGAACTAGAGAGCCTCTTGATGAAGGTGAAGGAGAGTGAGAAAGTTGGCTTAAAACTCAACATTCAGAAAACTAAGATCATGGCATCTGGTCCCATCACTTCATGGCAAATAGATGGGGAAACAGTGGAAACAGTGAGAGATTTTATTTTTTTGGGCTCCAGAAGCACTGCAGATGGTGACTGCAGCCATGAAATTAAAAGACACTTGCTCCTTGGAAGCAAGTGTATTAAACAGTGTATTAAAAAGCAGAGACATTACCTTGCTGACAAAGGTCCGTCTAGTCATAGCTATGGTTTTTCCAGTACTCATGTATGGATGTGCGAGTTGGACCATAAAGAAGGCTGACTGCCGAAGAACTGATGCTTTTGAACTGTGGTGTTGGAAAAATTCCTGAGAGTCCCTTGGACAGCAAGGAGATCCAACCAGTCTGTCCTGAAGGAAATCAGTCCTGAATATTCATTGGAAGGACTGAAGCTGAAACTCCAATACTTTGGCCACCTGATGTGAAGAGCTGACTCCCTGGAAAAGACACTGATACTGGGAAAGATTGAAGGCAGGAGGAGAAGGGGACGACAGAGGATGAGATGGTTGGATGGCATCACTGACTCGATGGACATGAGCTTGAGTAAGCTCTGGGAGTGGTGATGGGCAGGGAGGCCTGGCGTGCTGCAGTCCATGGGGTCGCAGAGTTGGACACGACTGAGCGACTGAACAACACGTGGTAATTTATTCATGCCTTCTCGTTTTCTTGGTAAGTCTTGCTGGGGTTTAATCAGATTTATTAGTTCAATTAATTAGAATCAAATTTTTATCTTTCTTCATCTTCCTTATGGTATGTTTGAGTTTTCTGTTTCATTAATTTCTGATCTTTATTGATTCTCCTGCTTCATGGTTCTTTTCAAACTTCTTAAAATGAATGTTAATTGACCTTAAGCCTTCTTTTCTCATTTATGTATTTAAAGCTATATGTACAGCTCCCTGTAAGCATGGCTTTAATTTTATCTCACTAGTTTCGTATTTCCCATTATTTAATAAAAATGTTTTCTAATTTTGTCATACCTTCCTTAACCTATGGTTTCTTTTAAAAGCACATTGCTTGCATCTTTAACATTTTATATTTTTCAGTTACCTTCTTAAAAAAAACCAAACATTTGGCTGTACCGGGTCTTGGGTGGGGCCTGCTCATTCTTAGTTGGGGCGTGTGGGATCTACTCCCCTGAGCAGGGCTCGAACCCAGGTCCCCTGCACTGGGAGTGCAGAGTCCTGGACACTGGACTGCCAGGGAAGTCCCTGTTTACCCTTTTTTTGCTCCATATTCCTTTTTGCATCTGTAAGATGCTACCTAGGATTACTTTTGCTTGAATAACTTTCTTGGGTTTTTCTTTGGTGTGAGTCTTCTGGTAACAAATTCTGTTTTGGGGGGTTTTTTTCTAGGGGAAGAGTGTCTAAAAATACCTTAATTTGCCTTCATATGAAGTTGTAGGGTGGCAGTTATTTTCCTTTGGCATTTAAAAACATAATTGCTTTGCTTTCTGTTGATATGCCAACTATCAGCCTTACAGTTGCTGCTTTTAAGATTTTCTCTTTGTATTTGGTCTCCAGCAGGTTTACTCTAGGGTAGGCTTAGTTTTGACTCGATCCTGTTTATAACTCATTGCCTTTCTTGATGTTTTTTGTCAGCTTAAAATTTTTTCTGTCCATTCTCTCTTCAAATAACATTTCTGCCCAGTCTCTCTCTTCCCTTCTGCCCCAAGTGACTTTTACCCTCTTTTCTGTGTTTTGCATTAAAAAAAAAAAAATCTGTGCTGCTTCCTGTTTCCAGTTCCACATGTAGGGAGCTTGAAGTCGCCACTCTGTCCTGATGAGTGAAAAGCTGAACAATCAATGCTTTAGTCGTCAAGTCATGTCCGACTCTCCCGGCCCCATGGACTGTAGCCTGCCAGGCCCCTCTGTCCATGGGATTTCCCAGGCAATGATACTGGAGTGGGTTGCCAGTTCCTTCTCCAGAGGATCTTCCTGACCCAGAGATCGAACCCTAGTCTCTTGCACTGCAGGCGGATTCTTTACTGACTGAGCCACCAGGAAATCAGTAACTCTTCCTAAATCCATTTAAGAGAAGGGAGGTCCCACGGCATACCACTGCCCCCCAAACTGGAGACACTGACAGGCAAATATCAGAGCAGAAAACTCACAAGCTATAACCTCTGTGGGAACCAAGGCAGGGGTGAGAACACTAGAACTGTAGTTGATCAACTGCTGGAGTCCCAGAGAGGACAAGTCTAAGAGTCACAGACTCCAGGGACCCCAGTCAGAGAGAGGTCCCTACTCTGTTTGTTTTCACCTCCAGGAGCTTGACCAGGTTCACACAGCAGATGTCAGAGAAAAATCTTAATCTCCAACCCTTCCCTCTGGGCACATGGGAACTCAAGGTCCGTCTTCAGATTTCTCATCTACATCCTCAGCCTCTTCTCTTGGACTCATCTTACACTAATTGAATCCTGACTACCCCTTGGTAAAGACACCGCCTGCAACGTAGGAGACCTGGGTTCTATCCCTGGGTTGGGAAGACCCTCTGGAGGAGGAAATGGCCACCCAATCCAGTGTTCTTGCCTGGAAAACCCCATGGACAGAGGAGTCTGGCGGTCTACAGTCCATGGGGTTGCAAGAGTCAGATGCGACTTAGGGACTAAACCACCATCACCCCTAAAACATCACCTTCACTGCTATTCTTCAGAGTGGAGGCTTTTCCATTTGGTTTCCACAAACCTCTGTACCTTAAAGGCTGGACGCAGAACAGGTATAGTATTTGCTTTTCACTTCTACTCTCAAAGGAAGCTCTTTCCAGCTCACTTACATATTGTTGACTTTATTTAAGCCCATCCATCCGATTGTTTCCCCCTCTTTCCCAGTTCAATTCTATGGGTCCATCACGATAATAATTTCTTTGCAAGAGGTTTAACATCCTTGTCTTTTCTCCTCATCTTATGCATCTGGAAAAACTCAGACCTGGTTATACTTTATTGTGTGTATACTTCACATCTGTTCTGAACAGCTAATTTTGTCTGGAAGAAAAAAAAACAAACCACAATTGTGTTAACTGCCTTTCTTTAAATTCATAATTACTCTTCTGAAATCAGCTCTCACAATTGCTTGGCAATTTAACAATTCTATCCATAACACTCTGCCATTCTTGTAGACAACCATTTCTACCTTCTTTTTCCTCAAACCTCCAAAACTTTCCACATGCCAGCCACACTAATATCTTTACTTCATACTTTACCGAGAAGAGATGGAAAACCCCAAACCTTCCCGCCACTAAATCTACCAAATCATCCCCAGTGCATCTATTCTCTCCAGTTACGGAGGAGGTCAGGATGCATTTGTGTTCTGACCCACACCCCCTCTCGCCTTCCAGACCTCACCGTCTCAGTCAGTGCCTGCGGCTGCTGTTGCATCACCGTTCTGTTTACTGACTTACTCTCAGCAGCCCATGTAGAGATCTAATTTCTCTTGTTACAAAACTTCCCTCAACACCTCTCCTGGACCTCACGTTCCTTGCTGGATACCAGGGCTTCTGCTCCCCTTTATGGCAACGTTTCCTGAAAGAGCCAGCACCTCTTGTCCCTGTCTCCCTTCACCGTCTGCAATCAGGCTCCTATTTCCACCGGCCCACTGAGATTACTATTGACGTCAGCAGGCTTTAATCTTCTGCCGATCTTAGATCCAGCCTCCTACTGACTGCTAAGGGGCCACCGGTGCTCCTTGGGGTGTTCTTTGCTTCCAAGAAACCACCCTTTCTTGGTTTCTCTCCAGCCTCACTTCCCTTCAGTCTTTGAGTACTTCCTCCTGCTCTACTGAATTTCCAGATATGGGAGTGTCTCAGGCTTCAGATTTGGGTCTCCTCCACGGTTACTCTCTCCCCAGGCCATCTCGTTTAGTTTCATGGCTTTAGTCAAATATCAACAACTCCACAATCTGTATTTTCAACCTTGACCTCTGTTGAGACCCAGACTTGGATAACTAACTTCTCACTTGCCCTCGAGACAGGTACCTCTCACATATCTCAATTCTGGCACATCTCAATTCAAACTGTAGATTCACTCCTAAAATTTCCTTACTGTCGTTATCACTCATTATTTATTCAGTTAATCCAGCCAAACATCTCAGTGACATCTTTGACTTTTCTTTTTCCCTCACGCTTCATACCCAGCCTGTCATGCCAATATTACGTCCCAAATTTATCTCAGGTCTGCCCTCTCCCCTCCATTTTTGTCCAGGCTGCCATCGTCTCTTGCTTAGACATTGCCTTAGCTTCTGCCTGCAGCCTCTGTATGCTTGCTAAGTTGCTTCAGGCGTGTCCGACTCTTTGCGACCCCATGGACTGTAGCCCACCAGGCTTCTCTGTCCATGGAATTCTCCAAGCAAGGATACCGGAGTGGGTTGCCATGCCCTCCTCCAGGGGATCTTCCTGACCCAGGGACTGAACCGTTATCTCTTACGTTTCTTGCATTGGCAGGTGACTTCTTTACCACTAGTGCCACTGGGGCAGCCCCTGCAGCCTCTACTCCTGCCTTTTCCCAAAGCTTTCTTACAAAGCCTGTCTAACCACAGTGTAAACTGGATCAAGTCAGCCTACTACTTCAACTATGTGAAAGAAAGTAAGTGAAGTCAGTCAGTCGTGTCCAACTCTTTGCGACCCCATGGACTGTAGCCTACCAGGCTCCCCCATGCATGGAATTTTCCAGGCAAGAGTACTGGAGTGGGGTGCCACTTCCTACTTCAGGGGATCTTCCCGACCCAGGGACGGGACCTGTGGGATCTGGCTATGCCCCTCTCCAGTTTCACCTGTTGATGCCCCGTCACATCCAAGATGCTGGAGTCACTCTGGTCTTCTTTTTCCAATTCACTAAACACACCGAGGCCTGTGCACATATTGCTCTTTTTTCTCTTCCTGTTTTCACATAGGTAAAGCCCAGGCTTCCTAATTTTCAGGTACAACGTCACCTTACGGAGGCCTTCCAAAGTACTCATCCTAATTAAGGTAAGTCTTCCTCAGTCCTTCCCTCTCAACCTTGCCTGGCTGCAAGCTCTGTTCTATGTTGGCCTTATTCATTGCCTCCCGTGCCTAGCACAACATGCTGCTGCTGCTGCTGCTAAGTCACTTCAGTCGTGTCCGACTCTGTGCGACCCCAGAGACGGCAGCCTACCAGGCTCCTCCATCCCTGGGATTCTCCAGGCAAGAGTACTGGAGTGGGATGCCATTGCCTTCTCCGCGAGCACAACACAGGTACTCCATAAATACTACACATGTTGAGTAGTGAATGACTTTATAATCTTTAGAAAGGGATGGTTCTACTACATTTACAAATGGCTTAGAAAACGTGGTAAGGTTTGTTGATAAATGGGCTGCTCAGAGCCAGAGATATGAATACAAGCTCTGTCGAGCTTTTTAGGCCATGTGCACATGGGCACAGTGCTTTATTTGTGCTTTTATTTATCCATATATTTTACCTTGGAAATAAATAAAGATGTTAAGAGAAACAGTCAGATACTTTGCTGAGTTCAAAATGTATAAGACTATACAATTCTGATCAACGAGCAGCATATAATGGCTCTATGAAAAGAATATTAGGTGAAGGCTAGATGAAATGTAAACAGAGCATTCTTATGTCTAAAATCCAATTATTTCGCCGATTTGCAGATACCAGATACATTTATTATTTTTTATTAGTAACATATATCTTTAACCTATTATTTTTTAAATATACTGAAATAAAATAGTAACCAAATGAAGTACACTGTAAAGTTAAAGTTCTCAAACACGTCTACTCATATGAAAGGCTAAATTTATTTCAGTTTGCTTGTAAGAGTTAACAACTAAAATAAAGTTGGAATATAGTTACCTGGGCAATCTGAAGAATTTGAGGAATCAGAGTAACCAATTACAAATCTCTTAAAATAAATATACATTATTTACACAAAAAATAGTTAAGAACTTGTAATCAGTACAAAATGTTAGCTGCAGTTGGCTATCACTGTTCAAAAATCCACAAGGTGGGTCTAGACAAAGTTACGTTCTCAAAGGTCAAATAATGGCCTAAAATAGTTTATCTTAAAAATCAAGTTTGTGAAAAGACAACTCCATACACACTGACTTCATGTCCCCAAACTGAGTTTAGCTCAGCGACTGTTTATGTGAACCTTTCTTTTCCTATAAGGGAAGGAAGCTTGACAGCAGCTGAACCGATACCCCATTAAAACTACTTACATTACTCACAATTTCATTCAGCTTGTAAGTTAATCTGATGTTTAGCAAGTAATCTCTCAAAAGGGGTGCTGATGCCAACAGATGAAGATCAAGGATACTATGTATAGAGGTATATACATAGAGTGATGTTACCACTCAAGCATCGTTCTCAGCTTAATACAGCAAAATTGTTAAGTACAACTCTTGTGGATTTCCGAAAAATTTTAGTCTCTGGCTTGCTTTGAAGCATAATTTCAAATGAACTTTTCATTACTTTGCAAACTTTGCTTTTATATGTATCATTTTTATCTCTGTTTAAAAAGAGAGGGGATGGGAGTTTTCCAGCTTGTTTTGGAAGAACACACCCAGTTTCATGATTAGTGTCTGTCTTGTCATTAAAGAATCTATATTTTACAATAGAAAGCCATGTGAAAATAAATGTAAAGTCTTACTGACATTAAGATGTTTAATAGCATATTAAGAGGGACTCGAAACACACTGCGTATCTTGCTGGGTGGTGCCTTTCATGAAAACCTGTTAGCATTTGGATAAATGGATTGACAAATTAATAAAACTTATCACATTAAAAATACATTATATTTATTCATCAGGTAACAAGCATACTAATGTTACTGTAGTTCAAAGCAAATGAGAATTTAAACATTTTTTCTTTAAATCATCTCAGAAATGTTTTCATTTTATACAACACAATGCTTTTTAAATAAAAGTAAACTAAAAGAGGTAATTTATAGAGATTATATTCCTAAATTAAAATATATTTAAGTGAATATACAGTTTCTCATTTCATTTTGCTTGGCTGGAGGATATAGTGTTTCAAAATGAAAATAAATACACATAGCCAAAATCAAAACCAAAAGAAGTATGCAAAAACATTTTATTTATAGTAGATCAACATTTTTGACATGAAAGGAAGCCACTTTCACTTTCTCAGGAATGCCTAGAATCCAACAGTTTCCATAGACTAGCTAACAATTATTTCACTGTAGTTTAAAGAAATAGTTTCAGAATAAACTTTTTAAATGGCTCTGCCTATGGCAACTTACTTTTTATAAGGTTGAATGTGTGGTAAGCTAGCTTTGCCCAGGAAGTGAATGTAATCCAACTATATTCCAAGTGTATTAAAACCAGTTTATACAACAAACAGGACAATCACCCATGTGTATCAGCTGTGCTCAAAAGAGAATTCGCTTTACCAAAATATGCATTTTTCAAAAAGGCCTCACGTTAAACCCTTAAACCAACCACCTCCCTTCTATGTCCAGGATCACGCTTTTCTACTTCAAGTTGTGTTACTTGACAATTGTCAAACTCCAGTGGCACTGTACACCGCCTTAAGACTCTATGTGATCTATATCAAACACAAGAACAGTCACTGACTTAAGGGACAAGGTGATGACTGTGACCAACAGTAAGTAAGCCAATGTCATTTTTTGTTTAGAGGGAAAAAAGCAGCCCCCAAATGTCCTGAACTTTTCTGTACCTCTCTGTAACACACAGGATGAAAAGATAACCTCTGAAATTAAAATTCATCAGAAAATTTAACACCTTAAATAGAATGTTTTATGTAAATAAGCATTAACTTTTAGATCCGAACCATACTTTCTTCTGTATTTCTTGGGAAAAAAAAAAGTCACAATTACTAGCTCTTCTCACTTAGATTTAGTTGAGTCTTTACTACACAGCAGTTTGTAAACGTCGCCTTGGTTACCACTCCCCACGCGTTATGTGCTCTCCTTCCTCAGGGAAGTCCATTAGGTTCATATAAGTGACGGGGAGATTTAAAAAGCACTTAAAGAATATTCATGAGAGTGCTGAAATGTTGCAAGTTACAGTATTATCTACCGACTGTAGGATCTGTAATTCAGATTCATCACAGTATTATAAATACTGTGTGAGGGTGGAACGCACACGATTCCTACAGACACACAAACTGAAGTCCAAAAGGCACAGAGTAATGCTGGTGGCTCTTCCTAGTCAGTTAAGAAACAATAAAAAGTCTGCATCATTCTTTCATAATTTAAATACTTAAGTAATCTCCATTTTTATTACTTTATAACAATGACTTCAAATTTACATTATTTTAAGTACCATTGTAATAGCTTAGTGTATCATACAAGTATTTGCTAATATCCCATCCAAAAATTAAAAAAAAAAAACCTCTTCACTATATATATATATTATATAAAAAAAAAATATTCTGAAAGACAAGAACATAGAGGGAGACTTGGTACAGACTATCAGCTCAGTTTTTTTCATCACCACAGTTGGAGCTCCAAAATTAACAGATACACAGCAATAATCAAAAGCAGTGCAAGAATCTTTGGAGGTTAAGATAAAATTATAATGCAAGAACAAAAAACAAAGAAATAAAAAAGGCAAGTACTTCAAGTACAAGGAACCAGTCTGCTTGAGGTCCATCTTAGTGTTTACGGGGGGCTTCCTTCCCGCTCTTACTTCTTTCTCTGAAACACATTGGCCAGCATGGCACCTGATGTTGTCAACTGGCCCATTTTGTTCAAGAACTTGGTCTTCGTATCTTCACTCACTAAGCTTGCAGCAATTGACATTGAGCTAGGAAAAAGATTTTGAAATTCGTATAAAGCAATTAGAAAATGAAAATTATCTTTTTCAAGTCTTTAGTAATAGGACATTAAGAAATACATTCTGAACTGGTATCACAAAAGGGAAACTAACACTTGTGGAGGAGCGCTTTTTGGTGCCGTAGTAGGTTAGTGGCTTTTGTGTTAATCATTTCTTGAAAGGAAGCAGTGTGGTGAGTGACTAGGAGCAAGTCTGGAATGAGACTGAATCTCAGTGCTGTCATTACGAGCTGTGTGACTTTGGGCAAGTTATTTAATCTCTGTTTCCTCATCTATTAAATGAACATAATTCTAGTACCTACCTCATAGGGCTATTCAAGGATTATAAGGGCTTCCCTGGTGGCTCAGCTGGTAAACAATCTGCCTGCAATGCAGGAGACCCGGGTTCCATCCCTGGGACAGGGAGATCCCCTGGAGAAGGGAGGAGCAACCCACTGCAGTATTCCTGCCTGGAAAAGTCCATGGACAGAAGAGCCTGGTGGGCTACAGTTTATGGGGTTGCAAAGAGTTGGATATGACTGAGAGACTAACACTCGGCTCCCCGATGAGTATAAAGTGCTTATTAGCAGTGCCAGGCATGCAATAACAGGTGTGAGTGTTAGTTATTCTGCTTATTGTTAGCATTACTTCATTAATTCTTATAGCAACCCTGGAAGATAGATATTATTCCTATTTTCACAACTGAGTCAACAAAGCCACCCTGAGGTCTTATACTGTGCCGGTAACAACCCTGTGATGTATTCCTGTGTGTGGGGGGCGTGGGGGGAAGAAATGTAACCCATCGACCAACCATGTCAAATCTTCTTCTCTTTAGCCAACCTTCTGTGTAGGGAGTAAGCACAATCTAAATGACTACTGAAGACTGCTGATACATCATACTACTGAACAAAGTATCCATCAGGGACATTTTTCAGTGATTCAACAATTTTTCTGTAAGAAATAGATTTCAGGAGTCCAGCTTACTGGCTTTGTGACTTTGGCCAAGATGCTTTAAATCACTCTGATTCAGTTTCCTCCTCTGAAAAATGCAGTTTGCAACTGTTACTGCAAAATACCTCGAGGTCTAAGTCAGAGAATATGTCTGACTCTGTCAGAGACAAATGAGTGGCGAGCCAGGTACAGGAGCGCAACAGATGCCTGTCACATCTACACGTGGAGGAAGTGCTCCTACCAAGGACTTCTGCTTCTGAGTGTCCTTAAAGGTGCGCACGGTGAGCCCCTCAGTTCAGCGCCTGACCCACATCTTGAAACCCTCCTCTTCCTCTTGCTCTTCCACCAGCACCTCCACCTGCTGAGTCCGCGAGTCTCTGACCACTCCTCTCTTGCTGGTTTCCCCTTCCCACGAAGTAATCCTCCACCAGGCTCAGTATCTGACTCTAGTTCTTCAATTACAAGACATACTCATTCTGTATGTTTCAAATAAATCTCCATGGGATGACTCCAAAATATTTATTGAAACACAACACTCTGCTGAGGGCCAGAATCATCAACTTGTATACTAGATAAAGCCAATGTCCCAAGCATTTTTTTCAGACCCTAACTTTAGAAATAACTTCCCAGAGCTCCAATACTTTGGCCACCTGATGTGAAGAACCAATTCATTGGAAAACACCATGATGCTGGAAAAGACTGAGGGCAGAAGAAGGGGGCGACAGAGGATGAGATGGTTGGATGGCATCACCGACTCAATGGACATGAATCTGAGCAAACTCAGGGAGATGGTGAAGGACGGGCAAGCCTGGTGTGCTGCAGTCCATGGGGTTGCAAAGAATCAGACACAATTTAGTGACTCAACAAAAACAACCCCATTTTTATTTCTTTCCTTGCCAGTGGTTCTATCATTTTCCTCTCTTCCTAGCAGTGAATACGATGGCTCTCAAACTATCATCAAATCTTGTGACTTTACAACATCTCTATTGTTTACTTTTATTTCTAATGCCAATACTTTACAACTGGATTATTCCAACAATCTTGGATCTGGTCTTCTTGTATTAGTTACTCACCACTTAAATAATCACTTCTTTATATCACACCCCTTCTCAAAATCTTCAGTGACCACTCACTACCTCCAAGATAATACGCACGGCATTCAAGAAACAGCAGTCTGATTCTTGTGTGGGTGTGTGTTTAAAACCAACCATCACTGATTAACTCCTCGACTCCCTTGAGTCATGTTTGCCTAGTCTAACTGTTTGAACTATTCTCAACTTAAATATCTCTTCTTTGGTGTCTAGCCAAGTTTTAAATCCCAGCTTAAGCCCTATCTATTCCATGATGCCTTTCCTTAACACTGCAGGTTGATGGTACTGTTTTCTTTCTGTAGGAAACAGTGTTAAGTCAGAAGATAAGTATTATTTTAGTCTGCATCTAGAAAAAGAGGAGACATGGGTCAGATAATATTTGAGATACCATCAAGTCACTGGTTCTCAGAGGAGCACAACAATATGCTAAGGAGTCCAGAAACCAGGACATAAAAGTGAAAGGAATGACAAATGTTTGGCTTGGAGAAGAGACAGGAGTCTTAAGATACCTTCTTATGAAAAATGAAACATACAATATACATTTGCACAGCTGTGTATATCTATAGAGACCTACCGAGGCACATCACAATTATCTGGGGAACTTTTTGATGTGGATACCTAGACCTAATCCCAGTGATGCTGATTTTTCCCTTCCAGGGTAGAGGACCCAGGTATGTATTTTACAAAGCTTTCTAGTAAAGCACCACTGCATTAGAGCATTTTTTTGTTTGTTTTTCTGAAGAGATTACATTTTTTATTACTTTGACAAAAGAGTCTGACTCTGACCCCTCTGCCAAAACTTGTTTTAGAGAGTAGATGTTACAGGAAGTATATTGTCACCCTGCTTATTTAACTTATATGCAGAGTACATCATGAGAAACGCTGGGCTGGAAGAAACACAAGCTGGAATCAAGATTGCCGGGAGAAATATCAATAACCTCAGATATGCGGATGACACCACCCTTATGGCAGAAAGTGAAGAAGAACTAAAGAGCCTCCTGATGAAGGTGAAAGAGGAGAGTGAAAAAGTTGGCTTAAAGCTCAACGTTCAGAAAACTAAGATCATGGCATCTGGTCCCATCACTTCATGGGAAATAGATGGGGAAACAGTGGAAACAGTGTCAGACTTTATTTATTTGGGCTCCAGAATCACTGCTGATGGTGACTGCAGCCATGAAATTAAAAGACGCTTACACCTTGGAAGGAAGGTTATGGCCAACCTAGATAGCATATTTAAAAGCAGAGACATTACTTTGCCAACAAAAGTCCGTCTAGTCAAGGCTATGGTGTTTCCAGTAGTCATGTATGGATGTGAGAGTTGGACGGTGAAGAAAGCTGAGCGCCGCAGAATTGATGCTTTTGAGCTGTGGTGTTGGAGAAGACTCTTGAGAGTCCCTTGGACTGCAAGGAGATCCAACCAGTCCTAAAGGAGATCAGTCCTGGGTGTTCATTGGAAGGTCTGATGTTGAAGCTGAAACTCCAATACTTTGGGCACCTCATGCGAAGGGTTGACTCATTGGAAAAGACCCTAATGCTGGGTAGGATTGGGGGTGGGAGGAGAAGGGGACGACAGAGGATGAGATGGTTGGATGGCCTCACCGACTCGATGAACATGGGTTTGGGTAGACTCCGAGAGTTGGTGATGGACAGGGAGGCCTGGTGTGCTGCAATTCATGGGGTCGCAAAGAGTCGGACACGACCGAGCGACTGAACTGAACTGCACTGAATCCACCTTAATTCTCATACTCACTGTTATATATGAGCTGAGTAATGAATACCTGAGGATTCATTGTGTCATGTTTATTTTTGTGTCTATTTCAAATTCTCTGGAATAAGAATTAAAAAAAAATGATAATACAGAAGATTTGAATAACACGGAACAACTATGATTATAAAAGTGAACTTTTCTTTTTAAATGGAAAGTCATATAACCAAAGGCATCTCAGGAAGGTACAGAGATTTCTTGCTTGTAAAACTCCTGCATGCTAATTTATGAAATGCCGTTTAGAATGTATTTCACATAAAATTTTTCTCAATTTTGGTCCCAAACCTTTTACATTTTAAACTAATAAGGCATCAAAAATGTTCATATTAAATGTACAAAAATGAACAAATTATATGCTTTAATGTTAACTTTATGGATTTTGTGTTTAGACTAGAAACCTATCAAAGTATTTCTATTTTATAACTTTCCATGGCTAACATGAAAGAAGAGCTCCCACCATTCCAGGAGACTAAGGCAACAGTTCTGACCTGTGGTAAGGGGCAAAAGACTCTGTGTGTGTGTATTGGGGTTGGGAGTGTGGAGGAAAAGACTCTGTGTGTGTGTATTGGGGTTGGGAGTGTGGAGGAAAAGACTCTGTGTGTGTGTATTGGGGTTGGGAGTGTGGAGGAAAAGACTCTGTGTGTGTGTATTGGGGTTGGGAGTGTGGAGGAAAAGACTCTGTGTGTGTGTATTGGGGTTGGGAGTGTGGAGGAAAAGACTCTGTGTGTGTGTATTGGGGTTGGGAGTGTGGAGGAAAAGACTCTGTGTGTGTGTATTGGGGTTGGGAGTGTGGAGGAAAAGACTCTGTGTGTGTGTATTGGGGTTGGGAGTGTGGAGGAAAAGACTCTGTGTGTGTGTATTGGGGTTGGGAGTGTGGAGGAAAAGACTCTGTGTGTGTGTATTGGGGTTGGGAGTGTGGAGGAAAAGACTCTGTGTGTGTGTATTGGGGTTGGGAGTGTGGAGGAAAAGACTCTGTGTGTGTGTATTGGGGTTGGGAGTGTGGAGGAAAAGACTCTGTGTGTGTGTATTAGGGTTGGGAGTGTGGAGGAAAAGACTCTGTGTGTGTGTATTGGGGTTGGGAGTGTGGAGGAAAAGACTCTGTGTGTGTGTATTGGGGTTGGGAGTGTGGAGGAAAAGACTCTGTGTGTGTGTATTGGGGTTGGGAGTGTGGAGGAAAAGACTCTGTGTGTGTGTATTGGGGTTGGGAGTGTGGAGGAAAAGACTCTGTGTGTGTGTATTGGGGTTGGGAGTGTGGAGGAAAAGACTCTGTGTGTGTGTATTGGGGTTGGGAGTGTGGAGGAAAAGACTCTGTGTGTGTGTATTGGGGTTGGGAGTGTGGAGGAAAAGACTCTGTGTGTGTGTATTGGGGTTGGGAGTGTGGAGGAAAAGACTCTGTGTGTGTGTATTGGGGTTGGGAGTGTGGAGGAAAAGACTCTGTGTGTGTGTATTGGGGTTGGGAGTGTGGAGGAAAAGACTCTGTGTGTGTGTATTGGGGTTGGGAGTGTGGAGGAAAAGACTCTGTGTGTGTGTATTGGGGTTGGGAGTGTGGAGGAAAAGACTCTGTGTGTGTGTATTGGGGTTGGGAGTGTGGAGGAAAAGACTCTGTGTGTGTGTATTGGGGTTGGGAGTGTGGAGGAAAAGACTCTGTGTGTGTGTATTGGGGTTGGGAGTGTGGAGGAAAAGACTCTGTGTGTGTGTATTGGGGTTGGGAGTGTGGAGGAAAAGACTCTGTGTGTGTGTATTGGGGTTGGGAGTGTGGAGGAAAAGACTCTGTGTGTGTGTATTAGGGTTGGGAGTGTGGAGGAAAAGACTCTGTGTGTGTGTATTGGGGTTGGGAGTGTGGAGGAAAAGACTCTGTGTGTGTGTATTAGGGTTGGGAGTGTGGAGGAAAAGACTCTGTGTGTGTGTATTAGGGTTGGGAGTGTGGAGGAAAAGACTCTGTGTGTGTGTATTGGGGTTGGGAGTGTGGAGGAAAAGACTCTGTGTGTGTGTATTGGGGTTGGGAGTGTGGAGGAAAAGACTCTGTGTGTGTGTATTGGGGTTGGGAGTGTGGAGGAAAAGACTCTGTGTGTGTGTATTGGGGTTGGGAGTGTGGAGGAAAAGACTCTGTGTGTGTGTATTGGGGTTGGGAGTGTGGAGGAAAAGACTCTGTGTGTGTGTATTAGGGTTGGGAGTGTGGAGGAAAAGACTCTGTGTGTGTGTATTGGGGTTGGGAGTGTGGAGGAAAAGACTCTGTGTGTGTGTATTAGGGTTGGGAGTGTGGAGGAAAAGACTCTGTGTGTGTGTATTGGGGTTGGGAGTGTGGAGGAAAAGACTCTGTGTGTGTGTATTAGGGTTGGGAGTGTGGAGGAAAAGACTCTGTGTGTGTGTATTGGGGTTGGGAGTGTGGAGGAAAAGACTCTGTGTGTGTGTATTGGGGTTGGGAGTGTGGAGGAAAAGACTCTGTGTGTGTGTATTAGGGTTGGGAGTGTGGAGGAAAAGACTCTGTGTGTGTGTATTGGGGTTGGGAGTGTGGAGGAAAAGACTCTGTGTGTGTGTATTGGGGTTGGG
This sequence comes from Giraffa tippelskirchi, assembly GCF_054371585.1. Taxonomy (NCBI): domain Eukaryota; kingdom Metazoa; phylum Chordata; class Mammalia; order Artiodactyla; family Giraffidae; genus Giraffa; species Giraffa tippelskirchi. The sequence continues at coordinate 71,552,317 of NC_137288.1, read as the reverse complement.
AGTGTGGAGGAAAAGACTCTGTGTGTGTGTATTGGGGTTGGGAGTGTGGAGGAAAAGACTCTGTGTGTGTGTATTAGGGTTGGGAGTGTGGAGGAAAAGACTCTGTGTGTGTGTATTGGGGTTGGGAGTGTGGAGGAAAAGACTCTGTGTGTGTGTATTGGGGTTGGGAGTGTGGAGGAAAAGACTCTGTGTGTGTGTATTGGGGTTGGGAGTGTGGAGGAAAAGACTCTGTGTGTGTGTATTGGGGTTGGGAGTGTGGAGGAAAAGACTCTGTGTGTGTGTATTGGGGTTGGGAGTGTGGAGGAAAAGACTCTGTGTGTGTGTATTGGGGTTGGGAGTGTGGAGGAAAAGACTCTGTGTGTGTGTATTGGGGTTGGGAGTGTGGAGGAAAAGACTCTGTGTGTGTGTATTGGGGTTGGGAGTGTGGAGGAAAAGACTCTGTGTGTGTGTATTGGGGTTGGGAGTGTGGAGGAAAAGACTCTGTGTGTGTGTATTGGGGTTGGGAGTGTGGAGGAAAAGACTCTGTGTGTGTGTATTGGGGTTGGGAGTGTGGAGGAAAAGACTCTGTGTGTGTGTATTGGGGTTGGGAGTGTGGAGGAAAAGACTCTGTGTGTGTGTATTGGGGTTGGGAGTGTGGAGGAAAAGACTCTGTGTGTGTGTATTGGGGTTGGGAGTGTGGAGGAGTGTCTGTATGGGTATCTGGCCTGACAAGATGAAACACTATTCCTGGTAGTCACTTTTATAAAGGAAACACCTTTGAGTTTTTCATGCCTAACAAGATTCTATTTAAGATTAACTGTTCAAGGTTACTTTAGAAAGAGTATTACAGACTATTTATAAATTACTTCCTGTCCTGAAATGACCAACTTTATTCTTCCACATCTATGTTCATATTTTAATTTCACTAAATCTTCGAGCTCTAATTAGTTTGGTTAGAAGCACATGACTAGAACATTCACATGCTGACAATCCTTTATGCAGTGAATCACATTTAATGTCATAACTCTTGTCACAAATTTTTAGAAACTATTTTCACCAGTGATTCCCGAATCCAACTACCTATAAGAATCTCTTTGGAAGCTTTTATTTTCTTTTTTAATATTTTATTGAAGTATAGCTTATAAGGGTGTCCCTGATAGCTAGCTCAGTTGGTAAAGAATCCACCTGCAATGCAGGAGACCCTGGTTCGATTCCTGGGTCGGGAAGATTCCCTCCAGAAGGGGTAGGCTACCCACTCCAGTATTCTTGGGCTTCCCTTGCAGCTCAGCTGCTAAAGAATCTGCCTGCAATGTGTGAGACCTGACTTGGAAAAGGTCAGTTTTCATTCCATTCCCAAAGAAAGGCAATGTCAAAGAATGCTCAAACTACTGCACAATTGCACTCATCTCACACACTAGCAAAGTAATGCTCAAAATTCTGCAAGCCAGGCTTCAACAGTATGTGAACCATGAACTTCCCGAGGTTCAAGCTGGATTTAGAAAAGGCAGAGGAACCAAAGATCAAATTGCCAACATTCGTCAGATCACTGAAAAAGCAAGAGAGTTCCAGAAAAACATCTATTTCTGCTTTATTGACTATGCCAAAGCCTTTGACTGTGTGGATCACAACAAACTATGGAAAATTCTGAAAGAGATGGGAATACCAGACTACCTGACCCGCCTCCTGAGAAATCTGTATGCAGGTCAAGAAGCAACAGTTAGAACTGGATGTTGAACAACAGACTGGCTCCAAATAGGAAAGGGAGTATGTCAAGGCTGTATATTGTCACCCTGCTTATTTAACTTCTATGCAGAGTACATCATGAGAAATGCTGGGCTGGATGAAGCACAAGCTGGAATCAAGATTGCCAGGAGAAATATCAATAACCTCAGATATGCAAATGACACCACCCTTATGGCAGAAAGTAAACAAGAACTAAAGAGCCTCTTGATGAAAGTGAAAGAGGAGAGTGAAAAAGTTGGCTTAAAACTCAACATTCAGAAAACTAAGATCATGGCATCTGGTCCCATCACTTCATGGCAAATAGATGGGGAAACAATGGAAACAGTGACAGACTATCTTTTTGGGCTCCAAAATCACTGCATTTGGTGACTGCAGCCATGAAATTAAAAGACGCTTGTTCCTTGGAAGAAAAGTTCGACCAACCTAGACAGCATATTAAAAAGCAGAGACATTACTTCGCCAATAAAGGCCCACCTAGTCAAAGCTATGGTTTTTCCAGTAGTCATGTATGGATGTGAGAGTTGGACTATAAAGAAAGTTGAGCGCCAAAGAACTCATGCTTTTGAACTGTGGTGTTAGAGAAGACTCTTGAGAGTCCCTTGGACTGCAAGGAGATCCAACCAGTCCATCCTAAAGGAAATCAGTCCTGAATATTCATTGGAAGGACTGATGCTGAAGCTGACGCTCCAATACTTTGGCCACCTGATGCGAAGAGCTGACTCATTGGAAAAGACCCTGATCTTGGGAAAGATTGAAGGCAGGAGGAGAAGGGGATGACAGAGGATGAGATGGCTGGATGTCATCACTGACTCTATGGACATGAGTTGAGCTGGCTCCGGGAGTTGGTGATGGACAGAGAGGCCTGGTGTGCTGTAGTCCATGGGGTCGCAAAGAGTCAGACATGACTGAGTGACTGAACTGAACTGAACTGATAGATGATATACAATATTATGTAAGTTACAGGTGTACAATATAATGATTCATAATTTTTAAAGGTTATATTCCATTATAGTTATTATAAAATATTGGCTATATTCCCTGTATTATACAATACATCCTTGTAATTTATTTTATATATACTAGTTTGTTCCTCTTAATCTTCTACCCCTATATTGCCTCTCCCCCTTTCCTCCACCCTTGTAGTAACCACTAGTTTGTTTTCTGTATCCAAGTCTGTTTCTTTTTTGTTAATATACACAATCCTGTTGTATTTTTTAGATTTTACATAAATGATATCATACAGTATTTGCTTTGCCCTGACTTATTTCACTTAGTATAATACCCTCTTTTTTACGGTGTAGTAGTATTCCATTATGTGTGTGTATATACACAGACATAGACACATCTTTATCCATTCATCTGTTGATAGACACTTAGTCTGGTTCCATATCTTGGCAACTGTGAATAATTCTGCTGTGAACATTGGGCGCATGTCTCTTTGAATTAGTGTTTTGGCTGGAAGCTTTTAAATATACAGATCTCTAGGCTGACTCAGAAAGACGAGGGCACAGAGTATGAGGCAGAGATCTGAATTTTAAATTCCCAAGATGGTTTATGGGTTAGTACGTGTGAACTGCCCATTTAAAGGATTTTTGTGCCTTTTAAATTAATTACCAGAAAATAACACAATATAAAACACTTTACCCACTGATAAAAATTTTATGCAGAGAAGTTAAGGTTAACACAAAGCCATAAAAAGGAATTAAGGTCTTACCCTTGAGGCTCTTGGACGGTCTTGTTCTCTACTTTTTGTTCACATTCTTTTATCATGGAAGTTAAAATAACCTGATTTAAAAAAAATTGACTTTAGTGAAATACAGGTAGCACACTGAAATTAGTGTTTTTGATTGAGTATTTACTGTTGCCACGAGCTAACATGTAACTAAAAGAGGAAATGTCTGGCAGTTACTTTGTGAAAGGCTTGCTTCTTGTTTGTTCTGTTCTACAGACAGCCTTCGCCTTCGATGCAAAAATCCTGAACAAAATACTAGCAAACTGAATCTACCTTCATATATTAATAAGAGGAATTATGCATCATAACTAAGTGGGATTTTTTACAGGAGTTCAAAGGTTGCTTTAGCATATAAAAACCCATTAATATCAAATATTGTGAGAGAATGAAAAACCATAACTATGTAATCATCTCAACTTACTCAGAAAAATACATTTAACAATATCCAACCACCCCTCATGATAAAAATACTCAACCAACCAGCAATAAACACAAACTCCCTCAGGTTGGTAAAGGGCAACTATAAAATGTACAAATCACAACATGGAAAAAGCTAAAAAGAGGGAAAAAAAGCAATTCCCAATCATCATTTTAACATGTCTTTCACGGCTGATAGAACAAGTAGATCGCAAAAAGTTAATGCAAACGTAAGAGAACCGACTCATAAAATTAACTACCTTTACCTCATGAAGCACAAATCCATGGATCAATAAAGAAATAATGGAAATGAGAATCTAATTTGAACTAAGTGATAACGAAGCTACGATGCAGCAAAAGGGATGTGGGTAGAGGAACACTGAGCCTTAAATTTATGTATCAGAAAAGAAACGTTAACAAGTAAAAAATCCAAGCTTCCTCCTCTAGGAGTTAGAGAAACAGGAAAAAAAAAAAAAATCAAACCTAAAGAAAGCAGAAGGAAATAAAGATGAAAACAGTAGTCAAACTAAAAACCAGAGAAAAATCAACAGTCAAAAGTTCAATATTTGAAAAGGTTAATAAAATTCATAACCCCTAACAAAACTATTTTAAAAAGAAAGCAAAAAACAAATTTTAATATCAGAAGTAAAAAGGTATAGCAATATAGAGCCTACAGTAAGGAAAAGGGAAAAAAATACAGTAAAAGTATTAGAAAATAATCTATTATTTACTATAATAATGGTGACTTTCCTGCATTTGAAACTTATTTAAAAAATCCAGAGACATTTTATTATTAGAATTAATAATAGTTTCTCAGGTTAGCCAGACATAAATTCAACATATAAAAGTTATATACATTTCTATACATCAATAACAAAGGGTTAAAAAACATATAATCCTAAAAAAAGTTAGCATCATAACATTATAAATATAAGGTGACAGTTTTTTTCAAACAAAATTATAAAACTTTATTGAAAGACATTAAAGGAGATCTAAATAAATGTAAGATACAGTATGTTCTGGATGCGTGCGTGCATGCTCAGTTGCTGAGTCGTGTCTGACTATTTTTGACCCTATGGACTGTCCATGGGATTTTCTAGACAAGAATACTGGAGCGGATTGCCATTTCCTCCTCCAGGGGATCGTCCTGACCCAGGGACGGAACCTGTGCCTCTTGTCCCTTCTGCATTGGCAGGTGGTTTTTTTTTTTACCACTGAGCCATCTGGGAAGCCCCATGTTCTAGATAGAAGACTCAAAATTATGAAGTTGATATCTCTCCCAATTAATTTATAGAATCAATTAAACTTCAATCAGAATCTGAACAAGATCATTCTTGGAACCTCGTTTAATGCTAAAATTTACATAAAAAATGATAAGGGTCATGAAGAGTTCTAAAAATACAACAGGATGCTGAACCTGCCCTCTTAGATTTCAGGACTTTTTAACAAGCAACTGTAATAAAGACAGTTCATTACAATGATACAGTTCATATCAATATTATAATAAACAAGAAGGAGATCAGCAGAAAAGAATGTTCTCGAGTAACAGACACAGGCACACAGGCAGCGTCAGACATGACAGAAACGGCTCTGCCAGTCAGTATAGACATACTGAACTGTTCCATAAACAATGATGGGACAGCTGGTCATCTGTATAGAAAGAAACATAATTTAAGCACTACCTCACACAATACATAAAAACTAATTTTAGGTGGATTAAGAATTTTATTGTAAAAATACAATTTTAAACACTTTAAGAAGAAAATATAGATCATGTCTTAGAAAGATTTAATCAATCTATTAAAATTAAAAATCAGTGTTCAAATGGGGCAAAAATATGAAAAAAATTGGGAAAAGATATTCATAAAATACAAAATGGACAGAATACTGGTATTCCGATTATCTAACAAACATCAAAGAAATAATAGGAAAAAATATAATCCAAAGTGAGAAAAATGGGCAAAGAACCTAAAAAGGCTTTGATGTTAGTAAGCACATAAAGAATTCCAAGTTTGAAAACAATCAAGGAAATGCAATGAAAACCATCATGAGATACGACTTTATATCTACTGAATTTAAAGAAATCCCAAAACACCAAGCACTGACAAAGGTACTGAGGAAAAGGTTACATACTCTGGCATGTGCATCCAGCACAGCACTTTGATCACCAGTGATCGCAGAGACAGAAGCCTGGCTGGCCTAGTGGGACGATGTGCACTGCGTGAGAGGTGAGAGTGAGCGTGGACTACTGGGAGGAAAAAGGGGTGTGGTGAAGGGATAAAGGGGAGATCTTGGTTTTTAGGACGAGAAACTCAAACATGGTAATAGGTTAGAGAAAAGCTGATAGAAAAACAGATTGATGACATAGAATAGGAAACAAATGATAAACAAGGACAGAACCTGTGTCTTCTGTCCTGAGGACACAGGAAGATAAACAGAATGAGAAGAGTTATGAGGAAATGGAGACAGAAAATAGAAATTTTGCTTCTAAGAAAGCTGATGGTCTCAGATAATACTGTACAGCATTTTACAGATAAAAAGCATTTCACATACATTCCCTTGCTATATCCTAGACAGTACGTTATGCCTACTTTAGAGAATTGAACAGAGAGATGCAGAAGGAGCTGCTTAACATCTCATCACTAGTTAATAAATCCATCAAATGACACTGAACTCGATGTGAAAAAATTGAACACACATTATCAGGCCTCACACGAAGAGGAGTGAAAGTCTGTACAGGAGTTAATGAACTTCCCAGGTGGTGCTAGCGGTAAAGAAACCGCCTGCCAATGCAGGAGACATGGATCCCTGGGTCGGGAAGATCCCCTGGAGGCGGGCACGGCAACCCACTCCAGTGTTCTTGCCTGGAGAATCCCATGGACAGAGGAGCCTGGCGGACTACAGTCCATGGGGTTGCAAAGAGTCGGGCACGACTGAAGCGACTTAGAACGCACGCGTGCACGCACAGGAGATATTAAAACACACGAACATGGCACTGATAATCATAATGGCTTAATCATGACAGTGGCTTACTTCGTGCTCTGGAGAAAGATGTTCCATGTCGATTCGTAAACACCTGAGACCAGGTAAAAAGTGATTAACCATTAAATCCTCTGAAATGACTTGAGAGAAGGTAGTTAAGGACATTTACAAAAACCAAACTGGTATGTCCAACAGAACAACAGAAGCAGATGTCTTAAATGATGACTATGGTATGCTGATCACTTAGAGCCAACAGAACAACAGAAGCAGATGTCTTAAATGATGACTATGGTACGCTGATCACTTAGAGCCAACAGAACAACAGAAGCAGATGTCTTAAATGATGACTATGGTATGCTGATCACTTAGAGCCCACAGAACAACAGAAGCAGATGTCTTAAATGATGACTATGGTACGCTGATCACTTAGAGCCCACAGGCTTCCCTCAAGCAGCATCCTTATCTGTTGAGTTAGTTACTTGTCAAGAGTCAACTGTGTTTATTGTCACATATCTCTTCATGTCAGAACCATTCATTATTGTAACAGCACATAGTTTAATAACATGATATGTAAACATATGAAATAATAAGAGTGAAAATGAAATCATGAAATTTAATTGGATGTTTAAATGAGGATAAAAAGAAAATTAATGTTTCCATGACAATTAAGTTGAAAGTCCAGTTGCTTAAAACATTGCTGTTTAAAATACATGCATATTAAAATAAAGAAAAATACAAAAATATAGAAAAATTCAGTATCCATTATCAGAAATGTTTCTGGATTCTCTTTAAACAAACTTAAGCTGAAATTCATAGACGATTATATTACGAATGTGATTATTCTAAGAAGGCTGATGTTTAAAACTCTAATCAGCAGACTTACAAAAGAAATGCCTTAACTCTACATCAAAGGATTGGTAAAATAAATTACATTTATATGTTTTAAGTTAAAAGAAGTTACCTTAGGTATATATCATTTTCTTGATTTCTTACTTCAACCATTCTGTTAAACTGACCCATACTGGTCCTGATTGAATTAGGCGAGAGAGGTTTTGCTGTAATAAGTTTAGTACTACCTATATTTCTTCGTCATATGAGTTTTAGTTGATTATACGACATTGAAAGGAGTCAGGAAAGTAGATGCATTTCTCAAGAAAACAATTCACTCTGTTCATTCACATTACTTAACAACACTTTCTCACCCATCATAGTTGTGAGCCATTTAAAAAGTTTTTATTTAATATTATACCATATTAATATTAAAGTGAAAAGTGCCAGTAAATGACTTCCCCTATAAAGATGAGCTGATATTTCTGAAATACATTATAATAAACCTTATTAAGTAAAAAAAATCCATATAACTACTGCCTTGAAAATGCAGTTATTTTCAAGAGAGAGAGGAATAAAGCCTCCTCTCTCCCTACTCACTGTTTGGCCCTCTTCCCCATGAAATCCCACCGTCTTTCGTAGGAGTTGGAAATTTAGATCATTTAGTCCTATCTGATGTTAGAAACCACCTCTCCTTCATCTGTGAATGATGATCATAAGGCCTCTGACCGCTAACAATGACAGGACATTCAGTTTCATAGAAGAGGTCATTGTACTTTCAGATAATTCAGAAAGTTCTTCTTAGACCACAGGCCTCTCTGCTTGTCAGTGTTTGCTCTGCACCTTAGTTACACAAATGGGCCTAAGTTTTTTTCTACATAACAATCTTTAAAATAATTTTCGAATTATCTTTTCATCCCTAAACCATTTCAAGTCAAATATTTCTAAACTACTTCAAATTTTATATTAAACATCATTTCTTGATGTAACACCTTGCCAAACCTATTAAACTATGATGTTTTGTTCTATCAGCTCAGGATGCAATGGAACAGCAGGACAGACACACACAATGGGATTTTCTTAGGTGGCCATACCCACCCTGTTGACACCAGTACAAGTTCTGGCTCATGTAGAATTACTTGTACAGGGTCTATTGTTAAGATGATTCTTCCCCTTACCGTGCTGGTATAAAGACTTTTTACTGTATTTTCTCTATAGTAATATTCCATACATACCTAAATATACAATAACACTCCTTCTATACAGACATCTATGCTTTTCAGAAACCACTGCCTTCTCCACTTGGAAAATTAGGTTTATAGAGCTAAACTTTTTGATCTTTTTTTGACTTTCTCATTTTCTTTGAGGCATATTCCTTTTGAAACTCTAAGAAAATATAAGGTTACACGTAACTTTTCACGGAACTTCATAAACATTTACTTTCCCAAAGTTTAGGGAACAGGTATAAACATATCCATGTTTTCTTTCTTTGACACGCCACACTCTGACATGCCATTATTACTTTCTTGTAAGGGTCCTGTCACTTCTCCATTACCAAAGAGTCCTTCCTTGTGAATTCACAATTATCACTTCCTCTTTTTGCTTCCTCTATCTTCTCTAAATTGAAAATGCCAACAAGATAAACTAGGAATGATAGTAAGTTCTGCTTTTAGTGGAATTAAACTTATAGAAAATATATGGTTAGTTGAGGCAAAATTATCAAAATATGGTATCCCTGCCCATTTTATAATCTATATTATAAAAAAGTAGCTTATATCAGCCACGTGACTAGGCAATTTGCAGCAGAGTCCCAAAATGAAATGCTCTCAACCATGCACCGAGCTTCCAGTTTTAACATTTTGAAAAGGACAAGCACACAGTTCTACATTTCTACTTTCCCTACCATCATTTTCGTCTGTCCTGACTGTAGTTCTCTGATTACGTCGTGTGGCACATACTTTCACAGTGCTATTCAAGTGTTTAGTGTTCACTCCTTTTCCAATCTCTTATTTCCCCTTTCTAGGGCTATTCTGCTTTTAATGGGAAAGCCTAAAGCTGGGGTTTGTTCTGCCCATCATTATCTTTTCTTCCTTCTTAGTTTTATTTTATTTTTATTTCTTAGCTTTATTTTACTAGGTCTAGGATAGTAAAGAGAACATTTAACAGGCTAGCTAAAGTTTCCTGTTGTAGTCACAATGTTGCTTTTAACTATTAAAAAAACAGAAGTCACTAATGTCTTCAAGTTTTAGTTTAATCATTTATAGAAAGTAGTGAATGACATGGGTTAGATGACCTCTGAGCTTTCCTCCAGTTCTGCTATCAATGCAAATGATTAACCTGGGTGGCCCTGTATTTTTTTTGCAATGAGTGATATGTCTCCAAGAGATAGTCATAGGATCATAAAGGCGGTTAAACATTCATTAAAAGTGAATGCCAGGACACAGACAAGGCTTCCTTTTGATTAACAGAGAAGCCTCAGCTGTAGCTCTTTGTGGCTTAAGCCATACAGCTGATTAACATAGATAAAATTTCAGTCAATGTTTTCAAAACTATAGAACATATAAAAACAGAAGACTCAAAGTTATCTTTTAAAATTAGGGGATGGCTAGAATGAAGAGTGGGGCAAGTCAACTCACATTTTTAAACTTCTACTCTACCTCTTAGTTAAGCTGAAGAAAAAATTCTACTTCTCAAACTTTAACAACTGAGGTTCACTGCAAACTGATCCTTAAATACAGATACACATAATAGAGCAAGGATACAACAGCAGGAAAGAGCACTGTAGGCTTCAAAGAGATGGGTAGCAACATCCAGTCTTTTAGAATCCACAATTTGTAAGTTGTTCACCAAGGCTAACTTATGCAGATGCGGTATAACAACTGAAAAGAGAAAAAGAAATTATTAATTTTAACCTAAAATGTGCTTTACCCATTAAAAAAATAATATTTTATTTTATAAAATTTTATTTTAATTTTGGATGATTTCAAAAGATCACCCACATCCTATACTTGTTTTGTCTTACTACGGAAGAAAGCATGTTTTTTCAGAATAAAGAGCGATCCAGAATTTGGGAGAAATAGATTACAGCATGCCATTATAACCTAATTGTGAGGATGTACACAGGTCATTTGGCTTCACTGCTATTCAGTTTCCCAATCTGAAAAATGAAAACCAAATAAATAAATGTAAACAACTTACCTCTTGGGTTATTATTATAAAGTTTATACAAATCAGGTATTACTGTTGCTATTAAAAGATACACACAGTATACTTATTCTTTCAATATCAAATTATTTCACTACTTCATGAAAATATTACTGGCTTTAGTTTCTCAAGTTCATAGCAAAGACCAATGTCAAATAGCACAGGTGGCTGAGTTTTCAAGTCACTCAATGGGCTCAATATCTGATATCTCAATGAACAGCGTAAAATTTCAAAAATACAGACAACACACTATTAAAATAAAAGCGATGGCGCAAGAAACAATAACCACTTAAGTAACGTTGAGCACCCCTACTGCCTAAGATCATGGTCTCTAAATACCATTTCCCACTAAAACCAGGGTTCCTTGGAGAAATGGCTCCAGGGTAAGTGATTATCAAGTTGTTGATCACAGGGTCCCTTTCTAGTCCCTGCTTGGTTGGAGGACTCAGAACATGGTTCATAAGCACATATTCTGACCAACTGCAGTGACTTCTTTCATGTTTACATTGAATTTGCATATGTTAAAGCCACAATCTCCTTATCGAAAAATCTTCTCAATAGATCAGCACTATAATTACAATCTTTAAGCTTACCTTAGTAAATGTAAAAAAAAAAAAAAACCCCACAAAAACTTAGGACAACAATGGCCATTTTTAGGGGACTTTTTGACTTGTCAAAATTAGTACTAACATACTTAAGAGGTGTTCTAAAAACATAAGACAAAAACTTCAAATACTCATTGAATTCCTAATGAATTCACTGAAACTTTGATTCATTAACTGGCATGCTGAGGCCTCAACAAAATGGTGGCTCTGAAACAGTCTCTCAAAGATTCTTTATTTCATTTCTGCCCAAACTTACCTTCCTTGCACTTGTTTATCTATAAAAGCGTGGCCTCTTTATTCATTCTGCTCACTCTCTGTTATTTCTTATTCAAGCAATCCTTTCCTCAACGTTTTTCTCAGAAACTCAACAACCACACTACACAATAACCCCTTAAAACTGCTTAACTAGAAAACAAACCGATACAAGTTTCTTTAAATTCTAGTCTACTGACAGTTAAAGGCGATCATTTAGGATCTTCCTAAATCTCAGAAGACAGACATTTATTACAGAATTCAACATTTTATTATATAAGTACTGTCCTGGGTTACCACATCTGTACCAGTTAATTAACTCAACTGTTACCCCCTCAGATGGAGATAAATGGTTAAAAGATTTAATAACCTAAATGTGAGTATTTCTACAAATGACCTTCCGTGGGCAAGGAAAATAAGAAACACACAACACAAGGCCACTTCTGGAGCCTTTCACTTAAAGATTCAAAACTGTAAACAAAGTAAAGATAAATCAATAGGAAACTTTTTAAAAATAGATTTTAGTAAAGTTCCAAAATGTATTCTGGGGTAGATCCAATAGCAAAAATGAAGGGAATCATGTCCTCTCTTTTTATACAAGGGCTGAGATCTGAAATAAGGAACTTAAAAAAAAAACACCAAAAAAACTGATTTGAAATCTAAAACTGCCATATTAGAGAATCTCTGAAATATGACTGAACATTTTCAGAGAGGCTTATAAAGTTAAAAAAGTGGAAAACAAACAAAATTGTATCATAGTCTGAAAAATATTCCCTGGTGGCTCAGACAGTAAAGAGTCTGCTCGCAATGCAAGACACCTGAGTTCAATCCCTGAGTCTGGAAGATCCTCTGGAGAAGGAAATGGCAACCCACTCCAGTATTCTTGCCTGGAAAATTCCACGGACAGAGCAGATGGCAGGCTACAGCCCACAGGGTTGCAAAGAGTTGGACAAGACTGAGCGACTTCACTCACTCACTGAAAAAACCAAATGGCCCCTGAGATAAAAATCAAAACCAAAAGGCCCTGTGATAACTAAGAGCTGGGAAAGAAAAAGAGCCATTGGATGAACTGAAGTCTTCTATTCTCTAAGAAATAGAGGGGGAAAAGTTCAAAAATATTACTCCAAGAAACAGCAGTTACTACCCTGCAATTCTCTGATCTTTCTCTAATTCCTAACAGTAATTGTCTATAAATACAGATAGATAACAATACAGCATCTTTGTCAGTATGGGTTCTACTTTGTCTACCATTCATCTCATTAATATAGGACATTAAGTTCCTTGGGGTAAAGTTTTAAAGCAAAAGAGAAACCAACTGACTGAGTAGTAAACACAGAAGAAAAAAAAATTTTTTTGTCTTAAAAAAAAAAAAAAGGTCTAGTGCCAGAATGTGAAGGAAGACTGTATAAAACTCACTTGTCAATAAATATACAGTTAACTTGTAGAAGGCTTCAGGGATAATGGTTTACTACACCTATTCAGGCATTGGAAACGTCTCTTCTCAATCCTTTCTCTAGCCAAACCTTGTTATTTTGGGCTCATTATGAAAAGAAAATTTCTTTTTTCTATGCAATGTGTCAACCTTTCTCTTGAATGTACATAAAAAGGTTCGATTGTGTTCTCAACAACGAGGCACCCACCAAAGGTCCACTGACTGTTTAGCCTGTTTCTTGATTCAACAGCCAAGACCTGCTTCAGGGCAATTACAGCCTCAATAAAGTTAGTCAAAGCTCCTGCAGAGTCATCTGTAAATCTGATGTTACTACGATGAGAAACTAACCCTACTGCTCACTAAAATACTAAACCTTTTTCTGTTAACTAATTGTGAAATATGTGAAATATTATTTCCTCCCATGTTACCAACACTATTACCCATCGAGAAATAATCTTGTGTTGTGTTTTTGCAGCTCCAAGATCACAAGCCTGTGATCCTTTCAAGAGCATGTCAAATGACTAAAAATAAAAGGACTAAGATGTAGCAGTGATAATTGTCATGCTTTTGGCGTAATAATTGCTGGATGCTTTGATCACTCAGAAATCACTGTCATAAAGGTTGAGGCTCACTGTAGCAGTGACACTATAGAACCTGGAGATGATGCTTTAGCAGACCATCACGCACGTCATTTAGCAGATTGACAAGCTGCGACTTACACAAAACTGTCAAATGGCATGCTAAGTGGCAGAAACGTGCATCTTTCATAACACGTCTAGAAACACATATAAATTTCCTTAGAAATAAGAACTAAACAATAATCTCTAAATATAAGGACCACAGTTATTTTGAAATTAACTTATTAAGAACTGTTCTAAAAATAACTTGAAATTATTTATGAGTTACTTTTCATATGTCTACAGGACACAGTATACGAAACCACTAAGTAATAGCAATAGTGATCAATCCCCAATAAGAAACCTGTGTCACTTGTGGCTTTCACTGTATGAAAAATAAAGTACGGCAAAGGCTTTAACCCATGACATATCCTCAGAGAGACGTATGGTTTTGCTCTTACATGTCAATTCAGGAAAAAGAGTAAAAAAAACAACTTACACTCATCTCGGAACCTTGGTTCTGCATTAGGCCCAACTCTACCAAATGTTTTTATGATCTCTGTATGCAGAGAATATTGGTCTTGATATTGAGGGTCTTCCAGGAAAGAAGCCAACTGCATTTTCACTCTTTCCAGCAACTGAAAATTGAATATTATACAGTCAGACTGAGAGAAAGATACACACCACACATGGTTTGCACCACTGGATTCAAATGACTTATATCAACACGAGTTGAAGTTTGAAATTAAATAAGTACTTCTTTGGTCTTTCAGCCCAGAAAAGATCCTACACTTTTATGTTTGCCAACTCATTTTTTTTTTTTAAACACAAATATTCCCTGACAAACTGAAGAAAAGATCCCACAGTATTTAGGGGAAAAGATAAATGTATGATGATTTTGTGTCTAAGTTAGAATTCTTAAAACAGATCACAGTGTAAGTTACCCACTTATTCACCTTCTGAAAGCAATGAGTCATTAGTGACTTATATATTACTCATATTTCCCTAAAAGAAGTTTTTATTTTGGGATTTAAGAACATGTTGAAATTCTGCCAAGACTGCAAGCTTTGCAGAATGATGTATTTTTTTATTTTGCTCCACCAGTGAAATATATATATATGTAAGGGAAAAAACAGAAAATACTTTTCCCACAACTAACAAAGTTGTTTAGTTTTTTGTTATAAAAAAATCTCTATGACAAAAATTTTACAAAACAGTCTATATATATATAATTTTGTATGTGTGTGTGAAACGTCTATGAGATGGAAAATCTTGTTTTCCATTTAAATGGCTAATATGTCCACAAATAATTTATTTTCTAATGTACAGAGTTTTTCATTGTGCAGACATGTCCAATCTAATCATAGAGAATAACATTCTGATACTAATTTTGATAAGTGTCTAATAGTTAATTTTGCACACAGAACTGAACAAACTTTAGATCACACAAGTTTCTGAATCAAAATACTTTGAGGGAGGAAGACTTTGGTAATCTCCTGAAGCAGGCATGACAGAAGGTTGTCACAGTGATGTGGACTGCAAACAGATGACAGCAGTCTATTAACATGACTTGCAGCTTGATGTGAACGACAGTTACAAGAACACAGGTACCCCAGCCTCCACTCCCGAAACTGAGGAAACCTGTTCTCTTCAAATCTGCACGTACTAACAATTGGGAATTTATGCAGACTATCCAGAAGTCTACTGAATAAGAGAAGCCTTTTTGACACTAGATCTGCTGTGAAGGATTATTCAATACTGCAATATCCAGACAAGCTTAGAATAGAACATCTGAGAGCTGGCTTATATTTAAGTCTCTAATTGAGAAGAAAGACTAGAGATTGCCTTAGCATATGAAAAGATACTTTTGGTAGGCTATCATATTTTCAAATACTGAGATCCCCTCTGGCCCATAATTAACTAAGAAATAAAATGAATGTATATGCTCCCTGCACCCAACCACAGGGTACATGTATGGTCACGTGCTTTCATCGCCTCAGCAGTACATACAGATTAAATAAATTCCACTCATTTCCTACCTCTCTTTGAATAACTGTTTCCATAATCGTGCCAAAGGCTGGAATTGTAGCAATCCTGACAGAGCTGTTAGAATTAAAGAAGAAAAAAACTGACATTTTCTTTGAGATGAAAAACTGGTTATTATTAAAGTATATATCAAGGTAAGTACAAGGTAAATATACTGTATTAGTCGCTAGCAATGACAAATTAAATTAAAAAAAGGCAGACCAAGAAGCATGCTCAAAAAGACAGACAGGATAACTTAAGGTCACAGCCTGTGGAACTCACAATTCAGGATCACTGGACAAGGCAACAAGGGCCGGAGCAACCCGCTTGTCAACTAACGCTTCACTCATGCCTCCAAGAGCCAGCTGAAAACCAGTCAACATGCAATAAAAAATGGTTTGGTAAACTGGAATGAGAACTGGGTTAGCTGTGACTGAGGATGGGCAGGCAGACTCATTGGCCTTTCTTGGTTTAGTCACCCACACGAGACATTAAAACGTTAAGCCTCTGGTTCATGCCACTATACTTACTGGTGACAACATGTTAGTGAGATTAGCAGAGCATCCCTTCTTGGCTTGGAAGAAATAGTCCATCAGCACGTTTTAAGTTTTTGAGATGTTTATTGAGGACCAATACTACTAATAACCCTTTCAATATATGGCCTTGTCATTAGGTTTTCTGTGAAGGTTGACTTAAAAAAACAAAACAAAAACCCATACATGAATAGTAGTATAATAGTTTAAAATCAAGTAAGCATAATCCCATATTATTATTTTGAAGAATTAAACCTACTCTTCAATGAATTTAAAAGCTGATGGTTATTTCTTGACAGGCACGTTTGGAAAGGGATGCAGAAGGTAGAAGGCAAGGGCGACACTTACATTTCAGGGTCGCTGGAGAGAGTTATGAGAGCAGGAACGACCCTCTGAGCTACCAGAGTCTCATTCACCCCCTTCACCAACAGCTGGTTGGTCAGCGCAGGGGGTATTCACAGGTGATGCATGGAAAGAACAAACAACAACGCCACGGGAAGAAGAAAGGAACAACCAAGGGAAAGAGAAGACACAAAAGCAAAACCAAAATTAGAAGCTAAGCCAGTATTACTACTGGAGTGCTTAAAAAAGGCAGAGAACGCTTAGGAGGAAAATTAAGCTTCCACAGCCTAGCAGTCCCCGAAAACAGCTTGTTACCAATTCAATGGCAATTTGTACTTCTGGTCACATAGTCTACACAATTTCCATATTCAATTACAAGGCAATTTAAAATAAAGCTTTATTCTTTATTATTATCATTTTTTTTAAAGAAGCCAAAAAGACAACATACTGGGTTCTACGGTTAAATTCTTTAAATAAATCTGGTATAATTTTGTTTTGACCAACAAGGTACAAACTGGACAGTTTTTTAAACCAAACTCAAATGGCTAGCAGCCACCACTAAATTGCTTTTGACTGTCCTAAGGCAAGCAAATTTAAAAGTCATATACAAAAATTTCCAGTCTTTCACATCACAGAGTTTTCTTTCTTGAGGTACAGAGACCTAAGAGCCTAGTGCAAAGGAGTTATTTCATGTGGGCATAAGACCTGGGTTCAGACTCTAGCTCTCCACTTATTAGGCATGTGGCCTCATATATATTACATCATCCCTTGAAACTCAGTTTTCTCATCTGAAAATGGTGACTGTCATCTACCTCCAAGGATCACTGCACTACTAACTGCACATAATACACTTAAACATTGTGTCTGACAAAGACTAGGCATTCAAGAAATGCAAGCTGAATTATTATGACGACTCAAAGTTTGTAAGATTTGTGATACATTTAGAAAAAGAAATTATTAGTTAAAAAATGTTTCTGGTTGGTCCAAGTAGTTAATGTTTACAAATAGCTCATTTCTCTAAAAGCTCAAATTAAAAAAAAAAAAAAAGATGAGCACAATTAGACCTATTTCTATAATCTAATCATAAAACAATTTTTAGCAGCTAACCCTAAATCGCAGAACAAGAGGATAATATTGAGCTATATGCATTTTGTTTTTATAGAAATTACAGCATTTAATGAGTTTCAACAGAGAGAGGTGACAACCTAATCCTATAATCTCTATTTCAGAATGTAAATACAAATGAATCTTAAATGCTAATTAATCTCTTCACCTTGTAAGGGAACTAATCCTCCAAGAAGATGGAAGGTGTCATGGAATTTTTAGTAACAAAAACCCAACAGGTACTTTAGAATCTGCTTCAGTATTCTGAGATAATTTTTATTTCAACAGAACCATGGGTAATTTAGACAGGAATAAAATGACAAGATAATTTCTGTTACTATTTTAAAAGCATTACAGATGTCAGGTAGAAAGAAATAGTGGGAAGAAATTCAAATACTGTTAAATAAAACTTTCTTCTCTGTATCATTTTATAAATAAAAGGGCATCCCTGGTGGCTCAGATGGTAAAGAACCTGCCTGCAATACAGGAGACCGGGGTTCAACCCCTAGGTCAGGAAGATCCCCTAGAGAAGGGAATGGCAACCCACTCTAGTACTCTTGCCTGGGAAATCCCATGGACAGAGGAGCCTGGCAGGCTACAATCCATGGGGTCACAAAGACTGTTAAATAAAACTCTCTTCTCTGTATCATCTTATAAACAAAATAGCTTAGATTTGAATCAGTAAAGTATATTTTGAAGGGTTTATATTGTACCAGCCAAAAAGCCTTAAAATGGACTCATTCACTGGTCTTAAAAGCCCATGTCTTCTTTGAGTTGTGGTCTTAATATCACTTGCTTTATTTCCTTATGACTGATTTAAGAAATCATTATATGAAGCTTCTTTCCTGCATCATTTGGGAAATCCACCATGTCACACTAGACGTCACACGACAGAGTTTATTTTATAAACCAATTTCAATGCCGATTTGACGTGTCAAGAATACACTGTCCCTTATTTAACAGTGACTGCGTTTCCCCTTTTGTCCTGCTGTCTGAAGATTCAGAGCTAAATTCAGTGTTCAATTTCACTAAGTATCCAACATCAAGTTCCTGATACATCCATTTCTCACTTTCTTATCAATAGCTTCTGTTGTGACATTAAAAACTTAAAAAATTTTAAGTGCCCCTTTTTTACATTTTTATTTTGAATTGTTTTTGGGTGGCAGGGGAAGCAAGCATAATTGTAAATTATAATGTATTAGTATCAAAAGAAATCTTATTAAACAATTATTCTTTTAATACAATTTTGTTTAAAATAAGGCTCATTGACAAAAATAATTTTAATTTTTCCTACTGATGACTTTAACTGGCATGCTCAATAAAACTACTTTTATCATAAATGAATTTGAAAAAATATTGAAATAAGTCTCTCAAATTAGACTCAGAAATTCATAATCAATCTGAGAACACTGAAAACTGCTTAAGCATAGGTATAGTTTCCAACCAGCACTGAGAGCAGACACAGAAACCAAAACCAGACAAAAGTCACATATAAGAAATAAGGCAGAAAAAATACAAAAACAAGTAAAAAGGGAGGAGACCTCATTTTCTTTAAACTATTTTCATGTATGAATGAAAGCATATATGGTATGCTTCATCAGTATATACACACACATGTTAGAAATAAATGGTTTAAGACAAAGAAATAGCTCTTATGGTCTTAGAATACAATTCTATGAAGAAAGTATATTAAAGAAATACGATGTTTTTTCTTTGGGGAGAAAGAGGAGGCTAAAGAAAGACATTCTTCTTTCATGGTATTAACTTTTCAGCATACTGAATAATCAAAAACTATTTGTACCTAAAAGGAACTTATTATGCTAGGCATCTAACTAAATTTTTAATTTGGCATTTGTCTTGACAAAGAACACATGATTGGTTTTTTGGATCAAATTTGTATAACTGTGGAATAACATGGACAGAGGATTTTCAATCTTCTGATAAGAATGGAACTTTCTTTAGATGCCACAAAAATCTTTCAAGCTTTAGATGATATATGTTTTAAAATCTATGAGTGCTCTAACCCTTTGATGGCAATTTAGCTTAAATTATCTAAAAATTCTGAAATGTAGGAAGAATTGAATTATCTCATTCTTCTTATGAAAATAAATGCTTGAAGATATTTTAAGAATGACATACACAATAGGCACAGTTTTGGCTTGAACAGATATAGTTTTCTTAAACTATTATATTATCTTGTGAAGTAATGGCATAGATTTAAAAAACAATAATCATAATAATAGTTAAAACTTATTAAGTTCTTCTAATTACGTGTCAGACACTGTCTTAAGGCTTTTACAAGTATTAACTCATTTAATATTAACAAACAATCCTTTGAGATGGATACTTATTATTATCTTCACTTATAGATGAGAAAACCAAGGCCAGAGAAGTTGGAGCCCGGCATTAAGTGGCAGAGACAGACACTGACCCCAGGCAGTATGGCTCTGTGATGAGACTCAGGAACAGTCAAACATTCAAAGCCAACTTTAGTGCTCAAATTCAAGTTCTAAAAACAGGTATACCTAAACTAGGCTGACACAACTTCCTTTGTGAAGGATAGAAAAGATAGGTATTCCAATTTTCATACTAAACTTGGGTAGGTGGCAATTTAAGAAAATCTAGTTAAATTATATGAAGTGTCTTCTCTCTTTTAAGTCTATGGGCAGTTAAAGTATAGGGATGCTGTTATTCCAGATATGATATGTGAGGAAATAACAAAGTAGGAGTAATCAATAAATATTTCCATAATTGCAATGATTGAATCAAAGTATATTTTACTCATGAATCCAACTATATTTTAAAACTTTATACATAAATACCCTCTACTGTTTTAGTTTGTTTTAATAGCCATTTGCCTCAGTAAATAGAAAAGTATAGCCAAGAAGCTTTACATAGGATGGAAATAAATAAGATTTAAAAGAAATCTGAAAAGAGGAAATGATAATATAACAACATTCAAGGAACCAATAAGGCTAAAAAACAATCCAAAATATTCCAAAACTAAATTTCTGCCCCATCCCACAGTACACAACTATTCAATGCCACAAAATATACATCAACGTAAAATAGTATGAAAAGCTCCCTCCCTTCAAAAAAATATTCCCTCTCCCTCTTCCAAAGAAAAGCATTATGATCTGAAAACAGAAGTATTTGTTTACATACCTCAAACATTCTAGCAGCAGTACACCTCACAAGTGCTGACGTATGGACAACACCATACCATAAAACCGTTAACAGTAACTCATGGTAAGCTGGATTTGCACTGCAAGGAAAAAATCAATGCTAAAAGTGAGAGCCACCGTGTCTTACTGGGGTACTGAAAAACTCTACCTTTCTGAGGAATATTAATGACAAAAATATTGGCAAAACATATAGAATTATTTTCTTTGGTTTAATAGGCTATGTCTAAGATTCTTTAAAAAAAGGAAGTCACCTTATACGACTACAAACTTTTAGCATATTCAGGAACTAAGTTTCTCTAAGCATGTGCAAAGATGATAGACATTTCAATTCTTTGATAGTATAAAAGTTAAAATTATAAAAAAATAAAGTAAAATAAAATTTACTACTTATGAGAAGAAACACTGGACTAAGAGTCAGATGGGTAAGTTGTAACCTTAGTGAGTCTTAATTTCTGACATCTATAAACACTGGGGAAACAGTACTGTCCTATATATGCCATATGGTTGGTATAGGATCAGTTAGGATAACCCAAATCAAGGATAACTCAAACCACCATATGGAAGGGTTAAGTTGGGTGTGAAGCTTATCCAAATGTGGGAGTGTTATTAATAAATACATAAACCTGTTTTTAGTAAAGAAAGAGAAGAAACTACTTAAGCAGCTAGTTGACGTGATTATGATTTCAGTTCAGTTCAGTTCAGTCACTCAGTAGTGTCCGATTCTTTGTGACCCCATGGACTGCAGCACGCCAGGCCTCCCTGTCCATCACCAACTCCCGGAGCTTACTCAAACTCATGTCCATTAAGTCAGTGATGCCATCCAACCATCTTATCCTCTGTCGTCCCCTTCTCC
The DNA here is from genome assembly GCF_054371585.1 of Giraffa tippelskirchi. Classification (NCBI taxonomy): domain Eukaryota; kingdom Metazoa; phylum Chordata; class Mammalia; order Artiodactyla; family Giraffidae; genus Giraffa; species Giraffa tippelskirchi. Next base: position 71,530,484 of record NC_137288.1, on the reverse strand, counting down.
TCTTGCCTTCAATCTTTCCCAGCATCAGGGTCTTTTCCAGGGAGTCAGTTCTTCACATCAGGTGGCCCAAGTATTGGAGTTTCAGCTTCAGCATTAGTCCTTCCAATGAATATTCAGGACTGATTTCCTTTAGGATGGCCTGGTTGGATTTTCTTGCTGTCCAAGGGACTTTCAAGAATCTTCTCCAACATCACAGTTCAAAAGCATCAATTCTTTGACAATCAGCTTTCTTTATGGTACAACTCTCACTTTCATACATGACTACTGTAAAAACCATAGCTTTGACTAGACTGACCTTTGTTGACAAAGTAATGTCTCTGCTTTTTAATATGCTATATAGGTTGGTCATAACTTTTCTTCCAAGGAGCAAGTGTCTTTTAATTTCATGGCTGCAGTCACCATCTGCAGTGATTTTGGAGCCCCAAAAATAAAAGTCTGTCACTGTTTCCATTGTTTCCCCATCTATTTGCCATGAAGTGATGGGACCAGATGCCATGATCATAGTTTTCTGAGTGTTGAGTTTTAAGCCAACTTTTTCACTCTCCTCTTTCACTTTCATCAAGAGGCTCTTTAGTTCTTCTTCGCTTTCTGCCATATGGGTGGTATCATGTGCATATTGAGGTTATTGATATTTCTCCTGGCAATCTTGATTCCAGCTTGTGCTTCATCCAGCGCAGCGTTTCTCATGATGTACTGTGCTGCTGCTGCTGCTGCTAAGTCGCTTCAGTCGGGTCTGACTCTGTGCAACCCCATAGACGGCTGCCCACCAGGATCCCCCATCCGTGGGATTCTCCAGGCAAGAACACTGGAGTGGGTGATGTACTCTGCATGGAAGTTAAATAAGCAGGGTGACAAAATACAGCCTTGACATACTCCTTTCCCAAGTTGGAACCAGTCTGTTGTTCCATGTCCAGTTCTAACTGTTGCTTCTTGACCTGAATACAGATTTCTCAGGAGGCAGGTCAGGTGGTCTGGTATTTCCATCTCTTGAAGAATTTTCCACAGTTTGTTGTGATCCACACAGTCAAAGGCTTTGGCATAGTCAATAAAGCAGTTCAGTTCAGTTCAGTCGCTCAGTCGTGTCCGATTCTTTGCGACCCCATGAACCGCAGCACGCCAGGCCTCCCGGTCCATCACCAACTCCTGGAGTTTACCCAAACTCATATCCATCGAGTCAGTGATGCCATCCAGCCATCTCATCCTCTGTCGTCCCCTTCTCCTCCTGCCCCCAATCCTTCCCAGCATTAGGGTCTTTTCCAATAAGTCAACTCTTCGCATGAGGTGGCCAAAGTATTGGAGTTTCAGCTTCAGTATCAGTTCCTCCAATGAACACCCAGGGCTGATCTCCTTTAGGATGGACTGGTTGGATCTCCTTGCTGTCCAAGGGATTCTCAAGACTCTTCTCCAACACCACAGGTCAAAAGCATCAATTCTTTGGCGCTCAGCTTTCTTCACAGTCCAACTCTCACATCCACACATGACTACTGGAAAAACCATAGCCTTAACTAGACGGACCTTTGTTGGCAAAGTAATGTCTCTGCTTTTTAATATGCTATCTAGGTTGGTCATAACTTTCCTTCCAAGGAGTAAGCGTCTTTTAATTTATGGCTGCAATCACCATCTCCAATAAAGCAGAAGTAGATGTTTTTCTGGAACTCTCTTGCGTTTTCAATGATCCAGTGGATGTTGGCAATTTGATCTCTGGTTCCTCTACCTTTTCTAAATGCAGCTTGAACATCTTGAAGCTCATGGTTCACGTACTGTTGAAACCTGGCTTGGAGAATTTTGAGCATTACTTTGCTAGTGAGATGAGTGCAACTGTGTGGTAAACCAGGCAAATCAACTGGAATGGAAAGGGAGCCCAGTGATCTGGCTTTCACTGGGACTCCTTTTCCAGTCTGGGGCCACTAAATTTTCTTTGAATTTGTACTTGATTTTATGCCTCCAGCTGCTTCAAAGAAGACATATCCTGTCTGTATCCTCTACCTCATTCTTGTACTGCAATGTATTCATTGCAAAATATTAAAATATACAAAAAAAAGAACAAAAAAATCTTAAGTAAAAAATCAAGAAGTTTTGTGTGTATACTAATCTTTATTTAGACTAAAAATATGTAGTCTATAAAACCAATTTAAAAACTTTCTATAGCTTTTAAAAACTATAAGCTATTATTTTTACCCCAGTTCCACAAAAGAAGCTTTCAGGCTATCAAGAGGAGCATGAGATAATGAAAGCAAGGTCATTACATCTTCTAAGAATCCGATCAACAGCTTTCGGTCTTCTTCCTACAGAGGAGAGAGACTGATAATGAATTTCCAAGCAATCAAGTAGAACTTAAAAACCATCATTTCGTATCTACAATTAGAAAATTTTATCAAATAAGGGGAAAATATCCTAATTTGGAAGCATTTAATTAAAGATATTTATTAAGCATATCTACGATCACAATGGTATGGGGACAAATACTATTCTGATTCATAGATTTAGACCTGAGCTGTCCAATATGGTAGTCACTCACCACATGTGGTAACTTATACTCAAACTAAAGAGAAGTAAAATAAAAGATTCAGTTCCTGAGTTACACTAATTACAATTCAAGCTGTTTAACATCCATGTATGGTTACCTCACTGGACAACTCACATACCGATTACTTGCATCGCTGCAGAAAGTTTGTTTCTGGTTTGGAACATAAAAAGGTATATTTTTTAATTAAAATTCACTTTAACAGTTTTACTTCCCATTAATTTTGGCTGTAAATACTTAAATACAAGCCACTAAAATAGTTATCCTCCTAAGAGTAGAAATTGATATCTGAGAAATTATTAGTGGTGAGAATTTGCATACTTGCTGAAATATAGACCATTGTGTCCTTAAAAAAAAAAGTCACACCTTTGATTAAAAAATTATCTTTATTTTTAAGCTTTCTTTGACAAACCATTATTTTAATAATCAGAAAATATTTCTTTCTTTTTTTACACAGCACACTATGGATAAATTTCTTAGAAAAAGCAAGTCTGCTCAATTAAAAAGTTAAAAAAGATAATTGTATGTTAAATTATCCAGAATCTGTGAGGGACAGAATCTGACATTCTATCAGGAAATAAATATATAATAAATTAGAGTCAAATATTTTGTCTTTAGGGCTATATTATGTCAACAATAAATGGCTTCTATATATATCAGTATCAATGCTTCCTGATGGCTCAGTGGTAAAGAATCCACCTGCCAATGCAGGAGATGCAGGTTTGACCCCTGGGTCAGGAAGACCCCTGGAGAAGGAAACGGCAACCCACTCCAGTATTCTTGCCTGAATAAATCCCATGGACAGAGGAGCCTGGCAGGCTATAGTCCATGGGGTCACAAAGAGTTGGACATGCTGAGTGACTAAAAAGGCACATACATCACTAGATCCATGAGGAAGACTGGATTACCCTCTACCTTTTCCTTTGTGGTCAGGCTCACTTAGAATGAGGTAGAGATAAAGGACTGACAAAAGTGACTCAGCATCACTTTTGTGTCACTGAGCCAAGGATGACACAGCGGGTTTATAACACGCCGCTCTGCTCAGTGAGGAGTGGAGACTTGGACAAGCCACCGTTAGAGCTATGGGGGACGGAGATCTCACTCGTGTTCAGTTGCTTACCGTATCAGAGGATCCATAAAATTTGAAAAATAAACTGTAAATCTGAAAACACTTAACTGTGAAGTAACAGCTATAAAATATACTGCTAAATGAGCACGAATTCTTTGATTTGAAATTTACTACAACACAATTTCTCAACTTTGAAATTTCAAAACAAGTAATACTGCTTATGTACTTGATTCAAAATAGGCTTTGTTTATCAAAGCAACAAGGACAGTTAATTTACCTTAATAGAAAATTTTGTTTAGTAAGAAAAACACTGGCATGTGCTTCCTTCAGCACTGGCAATCTATGATAGCCACTCAGTTCTCATTTGGTAAATAGTAGAAAAGCTCTTATCTCTTTAGATATTTGGATTTCACACAGTGACTCAAAAAATATGTCTATATTGATTTATTCAATAAATCTATTCTCATGGACTACTATGAGACAAACCTTGTGTTTCACACTTTACCAAGCCTTAAAATATGTATTTCATATTTATTACGCCTTAAAATACTATTTATGGTCAAAATCAACATATATAGCATACTTACTGCCCAAGCTTAAAAATGAGAGAGGAAAATACTGACGTCACATTTGTTATTCTGTTGGAAGAGCTTCCAAAATTAAAGAGGAAAATGGTATTCATGCTGTTGTGCCTGGTAATGTGCTAGGACTTAATCTCCACAAATTTAAGGACAACAACAGATGCAATCTGTTAAGGTTACATGACTTAAAATATTCTAAACACAGAATCCTCTGTGTATGCGTATTATGAGGTAGTCTGAGAAACTAGGGTAGAAAAGTTAAAAGAATACTGTACTACTTTAACTGAGTTGGAGCTTCTACTGCAAGATATCTTACGATATTGTAGAACTACAGTTTAATATTATAAGATGGCTCAAATCTGTTTTGGAAGAAGAGTGCAATAAATATGAATGGCTATACTTTGAATTCAAAAGGCAAAAAAAGTTAGCAATTTGTGTGGAAAATTTGGGGGAAAAAGATCTTCTTTTATTTGCCCATTCTAATTCCTTTTTAAAACTTAATTTGGAATTATTTTATTGTTTTCCTATGATTACATTCAGATTAATTGGGGGAAGTGGTCAGAAATACTACATAGGAATTATTGTGTCATAAATTTCTAAAAATGCTTTATCTTGAGTCCATATTTTCAACTCACAGGTGGGACTGCCTCACACTTAAAGATGACTGATACGCCTTAATACACAATGTGTTTATTTAAAACAACGCTAAGTGGAGTGAGGCGGTCTGTTACACTGGTGACCACCGACGAACCCACCTCCTGGTTCAAGCTCTCAGTCAGTGTCCGCTGTTTTGAATCTGGGTTGGACCTGTGACTTGCTTTAACCAACAGAATACAGTAGTAGTGATGCACTAATTTCAAAGCCTAGGCTTCAGCCTAGCAGATTCTGTTTCTTACAATTTTGGGAGCCCTATGCTACCACAGAATGAGTCTGGCTCTGCCACTGCACAGGACCTGCGGACAGAGAGAGGCTCTAAAACACACGGAGACTAAAGCTCAGCCACCCGTCCAGGAGCCCCCCAACCAAACAGGTGCATGCAGCCGCACAGCGACTACCAGCAAGAACAGTGGAAGAGACGCCCAGCTGAGCAAAGACCATTAGCAATAAAAGAGTTATCATAATCCTTCATGTTAGGGGATTACAAAATACTTTGCTAAAAATGATGAAACAGTATGTTAACAGCATTTTGCAGTTTGCTTCACCTAACACATGTGCTTTGTTTATTAATGAAAAAATTATCATGAAACACAAAGAAATTGCTACATAAGTACATCTAACACTTTCAAACAAAATATCAAGAAGCATACAATCTCTAAATTTATTTGTTCAACAGAGATAGTCCTCAAGAGACTATTATCAAAATATGCTTTCTACTATAAATTATTTATTGAATAAGAAGAATAAATAAATTTGTTCCTTATTGATGGGTATTATTTTCACTTATAACACATTAAAAGACATAACATTAGCTATCTTTCTAAATAGAAAGTGCTTTTACATTTTCCAGCCAAAGAATTTTTCCCTTACCTGAATATAACACGTAAGGACTCCTGTTGCATAAATGGGGACAGTAGCTTTAGTGAGGACCCCATTTCCTGCTGAGGAATCTAAAAGTCAGAAAAATAATTTTAAAAATATGAGTATGCTTTAAATGTAAAGCAAAAAGTCATAGTACAAGTTATATTTTAAATTACAATTGGTTATAAGGCTTACAAATAAATGTTATCATTATTTTAAAAATACTTTGATCAAAACATACATATCCACTGGTGGTTGTGAAAATGCAACTTAATACTTTTCAGAGCCATTAGCATACACAATTTTGATAGATGGGAAAAACTTTAATGACCAAAATGAGACGCTATACTGTTACTTGCATGAAAGCGAAAAGTGAAAGTGAAGTCGCTCAGTGGTGTCTGACTCTTTTCGACCCCGTGGACTGTAGCCTACCAGGCTCCTCCATCCATGGGATTTTCCAGGCAAGAACACTGGAACGGGTTGCCATTTCCTTCTCCAGGAGATCTTCCCAACCCAGGGATTGAACCCGGGTCTCCCGCATTGTAGGCAGACGCTTTACCGTCTGAACCACCAGGGAAATTCTTTAACGCTTTCCCAAGTGGCCATATAAGCATATTTTACTCAGCTGAAAGGAGACACCTATATGTATTTCACCTGCTTCTAGACCTGAGACACTGCCTAGTCTCTAGTATTCGCCTGGCTCCAGAGCTCTTCCTGCCTCCTGTACAGGAGTTTTTAAGAAGCCAGACAGAATCCTGACTATTTTCATGGAGTAGGGAGGCTAAATACAGCCTGGGGAGAGGGGAAAGCATCCAACCACAGCTGAGTGTCCTGTGACGACTTTAAGACATCAGATTTTCTTATGCAGCATGTGTAGACAATTTTTTAAAAAAAGGTCCAGAGATGATACGGCAGTGGCTATTTATAGCACCAACAGCTCTCACTAACTGATGTTAGGCATTATTTGAAGTACTTTACATTTGCTTTTATGTACTCAAACTTTTAAAAATTACTTTTTTCTATTCTTATATGGTTTTATATTCTTTTCAGAAAGTAGTACATACAGAATTCAGTTGAAAGCATGTATTTAACTGTCTTGAAAGTATTTTCACCCAAAAAGAATCTATTTTCATATCAATTAATATTTGAGGATTTTTTTTCTCTTGGCAAGAATAATTTTATTTTTTGGGGAGTACTGACGTTGGCTGAGTGTGACTATGGTAGTTGAGAGGTAAATCTGAGGCTATGAACATAAGCTTAAGTTGAATTCATACATATAGACTGTATATAATCACCTCGTAACTAATAATTCTGAAAGCCATCATCACCAGAATGAATAATTACCTAAACAGATAATACCAATTTTTAATTCCAAGTAATTAAACCATTAAAAAGCTATTAAATATAAACTTTAGGAAGCATTTGTCAAAAAAAAAAAAACAACTCACTGACATTTTCAAACTTAAAAGCAATCATTTATTCACTCTCTAATTACCTCTGAGGACAGACAAAAATGGAATTTTCCAGATGACTCAAATCAAATCACTAAGGTAAGACTGAGATAACAATTACCTATACATCCAAAACAGCCAAGTTAAAATACAAATCATGGGACTATACATTTTTGTCCTTAATATTTTTCACAATTCATTCCTAGAAATCAGAAAAATACACAGGGACATAAGATCCACACATAAAGGAGTTCTTGGTGCTATAACCAGACTTCTTGAGACAGGTAAGTGAAAACTATGAACAGAAGGGCTGGCGCTGCCCATTAAAGCCTGTAGTTTCTTAAAAATCTCATGTTTCATTAAAAAAAATATATGTATATCTTACATTCTATTCAGTTATACTTGTTTTAATTTTTAAAAGTTCTAAGTAACTAATTATGAATAATATGCTCTGTATTTTTTCCTTTTTAGTATTTCAATTGCACCACTTCAAATCTCCAAGGGTACAAGTAAGTACACAGTCTGAGAAGGTCAGGCTTAGGTCAGTTGGATTACAGTGAAGGTAGATATTACTACCCCATGGCAAGGACATTAGACGTAGCAGTGTTGTAAGCCCCAGAACCCCATAGCACAAATTCTCCTTTCAAACTGCACTTGTTAGTTTAGTTATACAATTTGCATATAATGAATAAAGTATTTTTCTGGAGTAAAGAGATTTAATTGTTTTTAAAAATTATAATGCACAAACTTACCAATATTTTCTTCAGACAGCCTTAAAATCTCCTGGAACTGAGGTTTTACCTAAGCAACCCGAAGAAAAGATCCAGAAAGTCTCAGGTTCTACAGACCAATCAATGGTTAAATAAAATGTTTCCTACCATTGCTACTACTACTTATTTTTAAAGACTCAAGTAGTCAAAAACATAGCAGTTCTTAAAAGCCATAGGAAAAAAGAAGTGTCAAGTTTCTGAAAACAACATCTTTTTAGAGATAAAATATTTAAAAAATCAATTTAGGTCAGCAAGTTTTCTGAAGGGCCTTTAGATTGCTTCACTAAATTAAAATAATTTCCAAGGTGACTTTAAGTGTTTGAAATTACTATCTCCCAAAACTGAACTTGATGATAGAAAGGGTATTTAGGCAGATATTATATGATTAAAATTGTTGAAAAAAAATGTTGTGTATAAAAGGAATGAAAATGAAATTCCATTCATTTAGGATATTCAGTAAGTAAGATACTCATTATGTTATATCCATTGGCTTAGATTAGTCTTTAACTTTTATAAAATTTAATTTTAAACATGAAAGACAGAATTTAACATTAAAGTTAAAAGTTAGAGGAAATGCTTATTTCAATTTTTATTTTTAACATCACCGATTTAGGCCTCTGAAGTCAACCACTTAAGTGTTAAAGTGAATTCCTATTGCTTTTGTAAGAAAAAGTAAAATAAATAACAGTTACTTCTTCTGGAGATGTCAAACAGTTTTTGCCAATAGTGATTCACAATAAAATCCAATCATACTTAATAATTAGATGTTAATGAATGATTTGGTTTCTCCTACAGTAACATTAAGCTCTGGTTTTTGCCCTCCTATCAATAGGTCAGGCATATTAATATGCAAATTCCATTTAAACTGAGATGTAGACCACTGTGAAAAGATTAACCTACAGCATCTGATGTGCAGGAGTGAATTCATTTCACACATGAGAAGATTTAAGCCAGACACATTAGATGATCTATTTGAGGGCACACAGAGGCCACGCCCATTCTCTGAATGGGTCCACCACACCCACCACACCCGTTATGCTCCAAATGTTTCAGAAACTACAGACTTAGTGAAGAAATGCCACAAAATTTTTACCTTTTAAATGTCTTAACATACAGCAACTACATCTTTATAAGGTTTTGTTAATGCTCTAAAGAATTGGCTCAACAATCTGTTATGAAGATAAATGGGTTAACAGGATTAAAGAAGAAAGTAGGACCTAAGGACTTTTCAATTTTAATATTTAAACAACAAAATAACCTGGTTAGGCGAAATGTGACAGTGATTGAAATATGCAGTATTTATCTCAAGAGTCCACTCTGTTCCAAGAGCACCTATCTTGGAGCAAGTGTTCCATATAAGCTGCTTTCTTTCTATAATCACCTGAGTGATAATGAAAGTCACTCAGTCGTGTCTGACTCTTTGCAACCCTATAGACTATACAGTCCACGGAATTCTCCAGGCCAGAATACTGGAGTGGGTAGCCTATCCCTTCTCCAGCAGATCTTCCCGACCCAAGAATCGAACTGGGGTCTCCTGCATTGCAGGCGGAGTCTTTACCAACTGAGCTAAAAGGGAAGCCCATAATCACCTGAAGTTTTGACCAAAGCATATAGAGGAAATGGTGGCTTCCTGAATCTGTGGTGGATTCAGTACAAGAAGCACATTCAAAGAACTGCAGTGGAGTCGCCTAGCTGATACTGTCTCTGCTGGAAAGCTCTGAGACATCCACAGTGAGTAGACCTTATATTTAAATGTGGATACGGACGAAATTTTGGCTAAATCATTTTCTGAAAATCAATACAGATAAGAATATTTAGACCAGAATTTTCTTTTATTATCATAGTTTTCTAAGATATTAAAAGATAATTAGAATAAAGGAAGGGCTCCTGCTTTTACTTACTCTGCCATAGTATTAATTAACACATTTTTATGTCTTGCATATAAGAAAATATGAAATACAAGTTTTTACCTTAGTGTTTGTAAAAATTTTGCCAAATGTCCGGCAAAGGCGCCAGAAAAATCTGGAGAATTCATGGACACAGGCAGTTGAAGTAACATTAATTTTGCCAACTATTTCTATAAGCTGTGGTAACCTGAATAAGAAAGAAAGGAAAATAGGCAGGGGATACAAATAAATTACTGTTTCCTTGCCAATTTCTGAAACAATCCAAATCTAACAATCTCTTCTGCTTTTCACAGCCAATAAAATTAGAATGCAAAGGAGTTGTTTGGGACCCTTTGAAAAAGTCTTAACTTGATATTCTGTAAACTTCTTAAATTTTAACAGATTGTCATGAAATATATGGAACCTTAATGGCAGAGTTCTAAGTGTGGTGTTAATAAGACTCAAGTCAATGGAGGTGATACTTCATACAAAAGCTTGGCTAACATGGCACCATATATTTTAGACTCAAAAATGGGAAGTCTGGATGTAGTTTATAATCCACTACCACTTTTAGATAATAAGGCAGCAGACAGGTCTTTCTGCAGTAATACAGATGCACCATTTTCACAGAGAAGCAACTACATGTCTACAGGTATATAAATCTTCTCTCTTGAAGAAAGTTACCACAGAGGACGCCAAGTTATGTTTTGTTATTTTTAAAAAAATATTTTGTTATATCTTGTCCCTCAGTTCCCAAGCTAAACATACTGAGCTATCTTCCATTCAAGTAGCTGAGATGTACCCAATGAGCGTGGAGGTGGTCACTTACAACTGATTGACAACCCACAGTAAACTCTCCCAGCCAGTGGTGCCCTCGTGCTCCAGCTGGTAATCATAAAGCTGCAGCAGCAGTGCCAGTTGCTCACGACTTCCGATAATAGTTGACACATCTTGAAGAGGTGACATAGGCCGAGGGAACCTAGTCACTATACAAAACAGAAGCGAAATAAATCATGTGGAAAATGGCAGTTTGGAAAGTTAACAATCTTATCAAAAGAAAAGTAAGGTTCTGCCTCCTAATATCTATTTAGCATATTATAGACTTTAAATATAAAACTAAAATACATTAAATTACTTTTAGAAAAAAATGAAATGTAGTTGACCCCTGCACAATCAGGGGTTAAACTGTCTAACTTATAGTTAGCCCTCTGTGTCAGAGATTCCTCCACACCCACAAATTCAACCAACCATGGACCAGGCAGTACTACAATATTAACTACAGAAAACTATCCATATATAAGTGGATGTGTACACCTCAAACTCTTGTTGTTTAAGGGTCAACTGTAAATTTCTCTTGCACGTGAAAAAATGCAACAAATCTCAAAAATTAAGATTTTATGAGACTAAATATCTAGCAAATGAATACTGAAATGAAAGAGTTTGCCAGTAAAAAGTAAAACTTTATTTATTTTAATTAAAAATTTGCTCCAAAATAAGATCTCAGTTAAAATATGGATTTGAATTTGGTTTTAAAAAAACAAAGATAGTTGTAGATCCACCAGATTGCTTATGTCAATAAATAATAATTATAATAAGATATTTCCTTCAGGGAGTAAGAAACTAATAGGTTGACAGCAGGGAAAAACTGTTTAGTACCAGAGAATAACCTAAAATACATTAAAGCTTGAGCTGAACAGGATTCTTAAGTATTTAATCTCCAATATTAAATGCTTTATTTAGAAAGTTTTCCATAATTCAATAAACATTAAGGAAACAGAAAGTGTTAAAAGCAGTGACCAGTAAGATAAAGCAATATGTAATAATAATAATAAAATTATTATAAATATTATACCCATGGTCTCAAACCTTTAAAAGTTTTTTGGGAAAACTGAAAGAATGACTTTTAAAATTGTGTAAATAAATAACGAATACACATTAGCGTATTTTCAAATTTGAACATATCAATAAAATTTATGATCCTACAGATCACAATTAGATTCTAGGTCTTAGCTGGCTCTTAAGTGAAGAACGCTACCAACAGCTCCTTAACTGTTGAAGAGAAATTCCTAGTGGCCCAACAGCTCCTGCATAGAGATTAACACCCTAAAAAGACACAATGAAGGATGTAGCATTTTCTCAAAGCATATGAATGGCTCAATGATAATCATTCAACTTAAGAAAACATAAAATAAGTTTTAAAATGCTCAAGGACAAAAGTGCGACGGTACTGTCTTCCTATGCTTCCTAAGGTATTTAACAATATCTTAAGTACAGATAAAGGTTGTCCCTTGTTAGTTACAGTCTCTACTTGCCATCCTTACCCAAACCCAGCAAAATAACAGCTGCTATGATTCTTTAATGTATTTCCTTCCCACCAAAATGTCAGCTCTAGGATAGCAGAGATTTTCGTCTGTTTTATTCGTGAGTGCACCCGAAGTATTCAAAATAGGACCTGGCATAAATATTAGCTAGTGTTGTGGAATTTTCATTATTTAAGAGAAAAACAAATAAATCTTCACTTGTAATAAATTGTATCCCAAATTATACAGATGTGCATACAGACAGACATATAGACCCAGCTATATAGACAGACCCTAAATACGGATATATTTCCTCATTCATAGTAAATGTATTATAACCTACATGTGAGTTAACATTAACATTTACAGCTACTATTAAAACTCAGAAGGTCAAATTAAGTCAGTGAGAACTTAAGATTATTTTTGACATGATAAAGACATAATCACAAGGAAAGGTCACATAAACACCTGTTGAGAATGGTAAAGTAGTTTTGACAATTTTCTGTCTAATCTCTAGCATGTGCTTGGCCATAGGTGTCACTGAAGAATTATTTGCTAAGGGATGAATGATAGCAAATGCTACAGGGTGAACTGTGTCTCCCTTAAAAATTTGTATGTTGAAATCCTAACCCCTAGGACCTCAGAATATGATCTTATTAGGAAACAGTACTGTTGCAGATATAATTAGATACGATGAAGTCATACTGGAACAGCATGGACTTTCAATGCAATATAACTGATCTCATAACAAGGGGAAGTTTGGGCACAGAGACACGCGCGCACAGAGAACGGAATGTGAGATGAAGGCAGCGACTGGGGGGATGCACTTACAAGCCAAAGGGAACCCGAGATCGCCAGTAAGCCACCGGAAGCCAGGGGACCGGCAGGAAAGAGCTCTCCCCTCACAGCCTTCAGAAGGGGCCAACCCTGCTGACAACCTGATCTTACACCTCTCGCCTTCAGAACTGAGCAACAACAAGCATCTGATGTTAAAGCACTATGTTTATGTTACTTTGCTATGGTGGATGTAGCAGAACAATGCAGCAAGATAGAAAGAAAAAGGGAATCAGAAAGTCCCTAGGCAGCTAAAGTGCCTTAATGAGTGAAGGGGTAAACCTAAAGTGGCCAAGCTGTGAGCACTCTGTGGTTTATCTTTAAGTCTGAAGTTTGATTCTCCTCAATAATTATAATTTAAAAATATTAAACTAACTCTACCCTATCCATTCTCAATTTTCCAAGTAAAACTGGCATTCTTACAGTATGTACCCTTTTTATGCGATGCTTCGCATATTGTTGGATATACTGCTTCATATCCCAGAGATTACAGTTGGCCCAGTTTACTTTATACGGAAATTGTAACACTAAAAACACTTGACTTTATACTCCTGTTTATTAGAAGCCCATAAGAAATATGGATAATTTCACAAATCTGAAAATCTCATACATACTAACAGCTTGTCTATAGCCATTTATCCTGGGGGGTTAGGTGCTGTGGGGCTACCACGTGCCATGGATCAAAGGTCACTTACTGGTTAGCTGGACTTTGAGCCAAGAAAATAATAGCTTTTGCTATCAATTTCATGTATTCCTGAAAATAAATCATATTTTTTTTTTCTGGGGAAAAAAAAACTGTGCTGCATATGCTTATATTCCTATCAAGGACACAGCAGGAAATAGTAATTATGCTTTCTTTCCCCTACTGAAAATAAGACAATATAGCTGAGGAAGAAAAAAAATACAAAGACAATGAAAATGAAAAGCTTCACAAACTGGCCCTGGTAACTATTAATTCAGCTCTGTTAATGGAAGAAAACACTTACTTCTGATTTACCACACTGAAAAAAAAAGGCTATAAAAAGGCTCTAAATTAAGAATGGAGAGGAACAATAAATATTGTAAAATAACATCAAGAGGCTTATCCATAAATGAAGAAGCCATGTAGTTCACCTTAGGCATCATACAATCTCTGACCATGCAGTTCCACACATATAATACATTTTAGTAATTATGCTGTCATAAAGTGACTTTTGGAGAAGGAAATGGCAACTCAGTCCAGTAATCTTGCCCAGGAAATCCCATGGATAGAAGAGCCTGGTGGGCTACAGTCCTTGGGGTTGCAAAGAGTTGGACATGATTTAGCAACTACAACAAAGTGACTTTTACAATTTTAATCAAAAACAATTCTGTGGGAAGCTAAGCTGTTCATGTTCTACATCTTCCTTCCATAATTTAAGTTCAGTACCTTCTATATGTGGCACGTCACCATGAAGCTTGGCTTTGCTGGAGAAGGGTGCGTTCTGTAGCACTAACGCAAAGAGAGATGGGATCAAGGACTGCAAGGCAGACAGATACATGTGGAGCTTATGTTCATCCAGCCCGTGCTCGCCTTCCTGAAACATAAGCAGGTGGAAGCTAATTTAGTCTCCTGAGAGTATGCATTTATGATGCTCTTCCTTTCGGTGGCAAAACAATAAAACATTTAAGGACATGTATGTTGGCCTCACAGTAAACCTAATGGAGATGACCAAGAATCTCTTCTGAATTGCTCTGAGTATGTGAAAATATGAAGAGCTAAGGCACTGTGGGGGCTTCCCTGGTGGCTGAGAAGGTAAAGAATCTGCCTGTGGTTAAGGAGATCCTGGGTCGATCCCTGGATCAGGAAGATCCCCTGGAGAAGGAAAAGGCAACCCACTTCAGTATTCTTGCCTGGAGAATTCCATGGACAAAGGAGCCTAGTTGGCTGCAGTTGATGGGGTTGCAGAGAGTCGGACACTACTGGTCAGCTAACATTTTAACTTTCACAAGGCACTGTGGATGTAACAGAATCTTTTGTATGGAAAACTTCAGGGTGAACATCAGTCATTTCATTTGCATGGAACTTCTTTCAGAGCTTTTTTCTTTTAAGAAAGTCTTAACTTTTGAAATGTTAGAAGTCAGGTTAAAGATATTAAAGTGATCAAAGGAATTATTTTAAATGCTCAACTGTTAAACCAGCAGTAGCACTTATTATTTTGTCTTTACTTCCAAACTCCTTTCATAGATTTGATGACAATTATATTTGCCAGTATTTAATGCACTTTAAAATAATTCAATGTATAGGTAAAATGCAGAAGAAATTTCAGAAGGCAAGAAAAGAAAGAGGTAATAGCAACCACCACCAGAAGGAGTGAAGCGATCGCTGCGGCGCACGGAGACCGAGCATCCGCGTGAAGGCAGAGGCACAGAGATAAAAGCCTTTAACGCCGCTCAACTCCACTTGGGATGGCATCGTATTACAACAACGGTGTCAGAAATACCAGGTATGTTAGGTTTTTTTACTATCAAGTTCTAAATGAGTTAATTTCTTTATGGAACATTACCTGTGCTGAATACTGCAGCTATGTTTAACAGCAGTGTGGAATTAGCTGTGTTATGGAATGGAACAACAAAAAAACCCGATATGGATAATTCTCAGATAGAAGGGATGCAAATATTAAAAAAAAATACTTGAGAAAAACTTCCTAGGTTTCATAAAAAGTACTCCAGTCTAGCTGTCTATTTATAGTCTTCAATATGCATTTTGAAATTTATAGGGAAAAAAGTTCAATTTTTAAATTAAATAAATGCACATATATACATGTAAGACCATATACAGAGCAGTATATAAATATGCTAAAACACTTTATGTTACGAGTCTTATAAGGATCCTTTCAAATTCAGGGTAGAAAGGGCAGCAGGGCGGTCTCAGGGCCTGACATCTGACCCTGGCCCTGCCATTTGACAGCTGTGGTCAGTTAAACAGTCTCCACACCAAAAACCAAAAGATAATTCAAAGACTTCTAAGAATGAAATAATAGATTTTATTTATAAAATATAGTACATAATGTGTACATAATACACACGAAAGAAACATTAGTTTTTCCCCAGATGCTGAGACTTTTAGTACAAAAGGTAGTTTCATTGTGTTGACTTTTCTTCTGTTCTTTTACTTAGGAAGAACGGAAAATTCATCTTAAAGAAAGAAAATTCATTTTAAAGAGTCAGGGCATGAACGAATGCAGTGAACTAAAGTTAAAACATTTTGACATTGTGTAAATAAGAAAGCTTTGAAGACTCATATTTTAAGTTATCTCTGCGTTCTGGGGACTGAAGCTGATACTTTATCTAGAGTATTTAAGTATTCAGAAGAGATAGGAAGAGGCAGCACTGGGAACAGTGTCTGAGTAGGTGCCACAAAGGTGCTATTTTAGCTAACAAAGTCAGATCGTGCTCTTTCTCCTTCGCTCCAGGCAAGCAGACCTTCCTCAAATCTCCCTTGGCTCCAGACCAATAGAATCTTTAACGGGTAATTAATTAGAATGTTCAGCGAAGTGGTACTTTCTATCTTTGTTTCCCAAACATTCTTTCAAGATGCCTTAAAACATAGCTTTAAAATTTCTATTAAGCGTATAAATAAAGGAAGCATTTACCCTGAGAAGTTTTTCAATCTTCTTCAGCAATGTGGGTATAAGGTGAGACTGTAAATTTCCAAGTTCTGTAGTCCAGGCGGCATAGGCTGGTAAAAATACTTGATGTGTGGCACTAACAACTCTTTCTGAGGGATCACCCAAGGCTGACAGCAACAGTTCAAAACCCTGCCAAAAGGAAACAGAGACAATGCAGATTTAAAACAAAACAGAAGCCTCAAAAACACAATAAAATGTCATAAACATACACTCCAATACATTTAGAAGACATTCTAAGCAAGAAAGAAGCCATTCATAAGCCTACCTGCCCCAATTTCTTTAAAGAAAAATGTCATGTATCCATTGATGGGGAAACCAGAGAGAAAATGGCATGCTTGTTGCCAATTTCCTGCCACAAAGCTGTGGCAGATACTATAAATGAATCAAAACATTTTCTCCTTGAAATTGCAGAATTGAAACCAGGCAGCCAACCTGAACTTCTTCAAGTTGATACACTTGCCATCCCTACTATAGATTATGGGGTATCTGAATCAGAGATTTGGGATATTACACCATTCAGAATTTTATCATGGAATAGATGGGATTTATTCTGAAAAGCATACCTGCTGATATTTGTCTGGGTCATCAATGTATCCCATAATGATACCAAGGCTTTTGATCACAGCTTCTCTTACCAAATCTGCCTTATCTTCCATTAACATTTGTTGCAACATTGAAAGAACCAAGGAGCTACGGATCTCTTTCTGAAATAAACAAGAACATGTTTTACTATTTATTTATACTAGCAGCAGAAAAGAACAGAAAAAAATTACAGATACCCATGTATTCACAATCCAGATTAAATATATATGAACACATTGCTATGTTTGCTTCAAGTCCTTATTTCTGAAACACAGAAGACATTATAGACACAGCTGAAGTCCATGACTCTCTTCCACCCTCCCCCTTCCCCTAATTCTCCTCTCTAAAGATAACATTTACCCTGGACTTGGTATTAATCATCTCCCAGCATATTTTTGTATTTTTACTACGTATGTGCCAATGCCTGAAACCTTCACAGTGTACTTTTGGCAAATCAACAGTCATCACTCTGCCATAAACAGACTCTTCTGTGTAAAATGACTATTCTTTCTATCACTACCTATGGAAATCAGAAAAGCAATGATAATCATAACAACAGGAGGGATTACAGAAATCACTCTGGTAATCAAAACATTTGCCTGGGGTAGGAGTATGGAAACTAAAATCCTGGTGTTGCTATTTTTTTTGAAGAACTGAGGGGGGGGGGGACCAACCACCAGAATGATAAAATGTGAGAGTAAACTTTAAAAGTGCTTACAAAACTGCATGGCTATTTTCAGATGCTACTATTAAATATAATGTTAACTACTATTGCGTTTTAAATTTCATACAACTTTTTCCCCATGGATTCAGCCTAATTAATATCTGAGGTTAGAATAAAGTATCATTGTTTTCATATTCTTGCCCTTCCTTCCCTTTTTTTGTACCATTATTGTAACGATCAATTTATAAAATTCTTTAAACATAAACTTGCTTAGGTCACTTTTACATTTAACAGTTACAATAAAAGGAAATGACCACTTCTGTAAATCTCCAGTCAGTGTGATTTGGTATGCAGAGCAAGGTCTGAAAAACATTTTTAAATAATCTAGTTTTTGTTTTGATTTTTAAAAACAAAAATATATGTAACTATGGAAAAGTTTGGTCACATTTAGGGTGGTGAATATATCTTTTGGTACAGCCTTGTTTATTTTTTAGGTTAAGTACTGCTTCCCAAAGTTTCTTTAAAAGTGTATTAAAAGGGCTTTTTGGTTGGTATCTACACAGGCAATAGGACAGAGGTAAGGAAACTTCAGCTGGGTATTTGCTTTGCAACGATCTAGGCTGAGGTCAACTGTGGCAGTTTCCATATGCTAAGGAAACCCACAGGACAAGTTAGGAGGCTTCACTCCATCTGAGCTATGACTACACTGAGGTTTTACTGCTACCAGTTACAGTGGGGTAACAAGGCAAGTGGAGATTCATGAAGGAAAACATTAAGTCCATTATTAATGCTGCTTAGCATCCTAGTATTAGGAGCAGTGTGGAACACTTTCTTCCTTCTTTGAGAGCATGTGATGTTCAGCTCTCTCTTGGAACAATAAATATAGGATGCTCAGATTCATTCATGGATATCTACCTATAGAATTTATCACAATAAGAAAATCTTCTCTGAAGACAGGAAAACACTAAAAATAAAAGTTTATGCCCAGTTCCTGGTGGAAGTATGGGAAAATAAGAACTTTGATGCACTGCTAACAGGAGTACAATCTGGGCTGTCTTGGTTGGGGGCTATTTAACACTGTTAAAATGAAAAAATGCACATGTCAAGAGAAGCAAGATACAGAGGTTTTAACAATATGTGAAAATTTAAAATGCACAGATTCCCACACAAGGGATATATAGATCATTGTGCAGCGTGGTTAATTCTGAGTAAGAAAAATTTAAAAGATATAAAAATGTAAGCTTGCATATGCATGAATTTTTATTTTCTGTAAGTATTCATTAAAAACCATTAACCATAGATGTATGTCTTTGGAGAGAATGACTAGGGCCAGGGAAATCTTTGATTTTCATGTTATTCTTTTCTGTACTGTCTGAAAATTTATTTTCAACAACAACATTTCTGGGAGTGGAGACTATGAATTGTTCTTGAATTATTCTTTGTATTTTTCTGTAGAAAAAGAAAAGATAAATTTTATTTTTTAAAAAGACAAGTGTCTGACTCTTGGGTTTCTCAGTCTTCACTCACCCTCACACTAAAGAATGTGAGGTAAAGGTAAATGTAACATAAATAGCTCATGAAATGTTGCACAATTCCAACTTTTGTACTCCTTTTAAAGAGCAGTCTTACAGAAATCACCCTTCAAGGCAGGGGTCAGCAAAGTGCGCCCTAAAGTCTCTGCTGCAACCACTCAACTCTGCTGTTCAGTATGGAAGCAGACACAGACAATACACAAGAAACGGGCGTGGCTGCATGCCAGTACAACTTTATTTATAGAAACAGGCTGTGGATTCCATTTGGTCTCCAGACTGTACTTTGTCAAGCTCTGCTTTAAATCAGCGTTGTTCACAGTAGTGACTCCTGATGTCCCCTCTCGCCCCACCCTCTGTAAGCCACCTAGGCGGGCACGGCAGCCCAGCGCGCCCAGTCCTCTTCCAGGCAGGAGTCCCCTGATCATTCAGGAGCTAACGAGCGCCTCACACAGCTTTAGTTTGGGTGGGGAGTATCTATTGATATATAGCATATCAGAAATTAACAATGAGAAATTTCAAAGTATTAACTCATTAAAAACAATAAACTTGTTAAAGGTTAACATGACTAATGAAATTACAATTTTAATGGAAATAACTATAATCAAAAAAAAAAAATACTGAGAGGAATAGTGTTGCTTTATATTGTGTTGCAAACCTCAGTGACGTCTGACTTAAAAGAAGACAGGCAGGATCCTCTTATCTGCTCTGCATTCAACTGTGTTATGCTGCTTGGGTGGAAGTACTTAAGAAAACCTGGCCTCACAGAAACGTGTAACTGAGAAAGGGAGAAGTATCTTCATAGCCTCTTCTGATAAGAACAGAAGCTGTCAAGCTCTGAATGGTGAATACAAGTTTTCCAAAATTCTTGTTCTCATTAGAAGTTCTAACTTTATCACTGGCAATGAAAACTGTCTACTTGTTTTCCTTGAAGTAAGGCTCCATGTCGCTCATCTTCATGAAAATCCTGCCACATACCCAATTTGAATAATCACAGCTTGTTTCTCAGTGGTCTATCAAGTAAAATTGGTGTCCCACGAGAAAAGCAGCTGGGTCCACTCACAACTCAAACTATCTGAGTGCTTTCTTTCTGCAACAGCCATCATAGTTCATAACGCAGCAGAAGGGCTTAATATCAGTATCTTCCAGCTGATTATACATAATATTAAAAAAGAGGCACACTTAGGGTTAAAATTTAGTAGAACTAATAATTTCACTGGTTCACCAAGTTTATTTTTAAGTGAAGCTGACTTTTTGTGGGTGCACAGTAGTGAAGAATATGATCATTATCTGTCTATCTGGCGTCCCTGCTTCGATCAGCGCGAATGCACTGGCACTGCTGCCCATGACAACTTTTGCACCAACAGTGTAACTGTCAACATAGAGAAAAAGACAAAAAATGTTTTAATATTATTATGAAAATAATTTTCATCTCATGGACCTCTTCGAAAGGATCAAGTAACTCCCCAAGGTCCTCAAACCAAACTTTGAGAATTCCTGATGAGGTTTAATACATTTATACTCATGTAAAATCAACGGCTAATGTTCCCCTCTGTCTGCAGTGTTGCATGGTATCAATGTGAGCTTTCTTTATTCGGCTCATTTTCTTCCTTTGTTAGGACAGAATGTGGATTAAAACATACAATAAGACACCTGAAAAAAAGGTTTCTCTATTGCTAAAAAGAAAAGGAAAAGGTTTTTTTTTAAGAAAAAATTACAATTCTTACAGGAAGGTAAGGTGCCAGCGCTCCACAAGATTCTGCCACAAGCAATCTTCTTTCTGGGTATTTGTGATTAATCTAGAGTAAAAAACAAATAAATCAAACATAAACAACATACCCTCCCTTCCTCCAAAAGAGAATTATTTTTCACCACAAATCCTGTTAGGAATGCAATAAAGCTTCTTTCTTTTCCACTTCTGGGGATCCCTATACCTGGATCAGGATTAAGGGACTCAGAGAGAGCCTAAAAAATGAGATCACAGGGGTTATCTGTTGAAGAGAAAGAGGATAAAGCAAAGATGAAAATATGACAAGGTGTCTAGAGATTGTGGGTTTGCCCAAGACAGCTTTCCTTAGGATGTCAGGAACAACCTTTTCCTTCCCTAGGAACATTATTATATTTTCAAATTTGGAAAATCCAGCTTCTAGATATTTACTGATATGGTCTACAATACGGTCTACCAGGAATGATCCGCCTTTCCTCTTTTTTACCTCAAGGATTAAGTCGCAAATCATCAATGATTTAACCAGAGCTCCTGACTGCTGTTATGACTTTGTTTTTAAAGTAAGCAAATATCAATTCATTCCTGCTTGCATATGCAAGATGATGGGGTTTTACTATTGTAGTGACTACACTGAAGCATAACAAAAAATAACAAATCAACAAAAAAATGACACATACTGGGTTTTGTTCCCATATGTCTTCTTCATAGAATATAAATCTTTGACTGGAAAAGAAGTATATCTGTTCTCATAGTCCCATATGAAAAGGTGACATAATTCATTAAAGTATTGGATGCCTAAAATTAAGAAAAGAAATTATGCAGCAATCTACTGGGCAACAAACTGAGGTAGGCGGTTGACAGATCCCTGACGTCCATGTTTATTCGGGTTACAGAAGAAAGAGGTGGTGGGGGAGCTGTTGGTAACTGAGATCTCCGAGTTAGACTTAACCCAGAAACAGTAATCTCAAGACAAAATGGTTTGAATGTCATGATATGTTACACATAAACTTACATGTTTCTTTAGTCTAGCAGGATGAGTCTCAGAATTAAAGGTACACACAACAATCAACTGTATTTCTATATACTTTCAATGAACAACCAGAAAAATACACAAAATTCTATTTACCCAATAGTATTAAAAAGTATAAAATACTCAGGAATAAACTTTAAAAGTATGTAAATTATATTCTGAAGACTATAAAACATTACTGAAAGAAAATTTAAAAGACCTAAATAAACGGAGAAGTGAAGTGAAGTGAAAGTTGCTTAGTCGGGTCCGACTCTTCGCGACCCCATGGACTATACAGTCCGTGGAATTCTCCAGGCCAGAATACTGGAGTGGGTAGCCTTTCCCTTGTTCAGGGGGTCTTCCCAACCCAAGGATTGTGCCCAGGTCTCCCAGATTGCAGGTGGATTCTTTACCAGCAGAGTAAAAAGCTCGGATTTTACTCTTCACAGTGATTCCAGGTGAATAAATTCATGCATCATTGCCAAAATAAATGGAAAGACAACTTAAATTCATGGATTGAAAGGTTCACTAATGGAATGGCAACATTCTACAGATTGATCTACAGATTCAAGGCAATCCTTACAATTTCAGCTGGCTTCTTCGCAGAAATTGACATGTTGATTTTAAAATTTATACAGAAATTGAAGGGACTCAGAATAGCCAAAACAACCTTAAAATACAAGAACCAATTTAAGGGGCCGGGGCTTCTTTTGTGAGTGATAAAACTGTTCTAAAATTCGACTGTAGTAAAAAAAAAAAAGAAAAAAAAAAGAAAATTGACTGTAGTGATGGCTGTGTATGTCTGTGACTACTAAAAACCACGGAATTGTAGACTTGAAATAGGCGAGTTGTATGCTATCTGAATTACAATCTCAATAAAGCTTAAAAGAAGATGGAAAAACAATTTAAAAAGACATGTCCATATATAGAACCATAGAGAACTGTAAATTCAAAGTTGTGTATATTGTTTCCAACTTAACTTGATTTTCAGTGATTAGAGTCTCACCCTAAATTAGTGTGCACTATAATCTACAGGTAACATAGGGACTGTTGGAGATAATATGAATATATATAATGTTCCCTTTCAAATAATGTCTCTAGATTACTAAATTAGTAGATGACTCTACTAAATTTTGAAGAAAAAAATGAATATCTGAAGAAAGTGGGAAGAGAATTCTCAAAGACCATATACTTAAGCAATATTCCAGAGAGTAATATTTTTTCTTAAGAACAAGTGACAGAGCTAGTATAAATAAGGCCATGAAATCTGCCTTCAAAAGTAAGAAATTCATCTTTTTAAGATGGAATAATGAGTTACTTAATGACCTAAATGTCAAGTGTACAAAGTCAAAGATCCTGAGTTCTAGAGAAGACAGGAATATTCAATATAAAACCAAAAGTGTTGTTAGTAAGTAGTGAGTTGAATTATAAATATATAGACTTCTTACATCAAAGGTTTACACCTTATATTCTGTATATATTTGTAATATATACAAGTATACAGTATATAGATACCATGTCTATTATTTACCTCCTTACTTACACATACACAGAACCTCTTGCTTTCCCTGAACTCATTAGTTTTTTAATTTTTTTTTTTGTATTTTGTATCTCACTTGATTCAGAATAAAGCAAAACATCCCAGATGCTTCTTAAGCACTGTTAAATCACCAGGCTGGGCAACAGAAATAGTAGCATAATTTATATCCCACATATTTCCTAATAGCATTTTTAAAAGATAATATGAGCATTTACAATAACTTAGAATCCATCCTAAAGGGGATCAGTCCTGGTTGTTCACTGGAAGAACTGATGTTGAAGCTGAAACTCCAGTACTTTGGCCACCTCATGAGAAGAGCTGACTCATGGGAAAAGACCCTACTGCTGGGAAGGATTGGGGGCAGGAGGAGAAGGGGACGACAGAGGATGAGATGGTTGGATGGCATCACCAACTCAATGGACATGGGTTTGGGTGGACTCCAGGAGTTGGTGATGGACAGGGAGGCCTGGCGCACTGTGATTCATGGGGTCGCAAAGAGTCAGACACTAATGAGCGGCTGAACTAAACTGAACTGAGAATACAACAGCTAGGGAAAACCCAATACAGCTATTTACCTGTTCCCAACACTGTGGTAAAAGTTCAGCTTCAACACGTGTGGGTCCAACATGACGTGCAAATGCCACACAACCCGTCAGTATCATCTGCCTGAAAGACAAAATGAATGAATGTAGACTAGCATTTGCATTAGAAAGCACGACTAGGACTAAGGGTTAAAAAGAGTCAGCTCTAATTATCAAGGAGCACAATTATTTTTGTACCATCAAATCTGGCTTTTGACTTTTCCCAATGGATAGGCTGCCCCAAGAGAGCGAGTTTCTTAAGACTGGTCCTTCCAGAAACAGCAACACCATCTGAGAGATGTGAAGAGATTCTCTACTGCTGTAAAGCTGAATCTCCTAAATTAACTTCCCATATATATAATACATTCTGAGATTATGTTTAATGCTTCCATTTCCCAGTATTCCTATAATTCGGTTTCCCAGGTGGCACAGTGGTAAAGAATCCCCCTGCCAATGCAGCAGACCCAAATGACATGGGTTTGATCCCTGGGTTCGGAACGTCCCCTGGAGGAGGAAATGGCAACCCAGTCCAGTATTCTTGCCTGGAAAATTCCATGTACAGAGGAGCCTGGCGGGCTACATACAGCCCGTGAGGTCGCAAAGAGTCAGACACGACTAAGCAGATAGATTTCTGCAATTAAAAACTATGATACTGTATTAGTAAAATACTTAAGTGAGAATTTTTGGTATTGAGCCCAAGATAACTGTGGTAGGCAGCTTCTGACATGGCTCCTAATGAGGTCTGTCTCCCGATATTCAAGCCTGTGTGTAATCCCATCTTGTTGAGTGTAGATTGGACCCAGTGATTTGCTTCTAACGAACAGAAGAATGGCCAAAGTGATGGGATGTCACTTATGAGATCCGGTTACAAAGGCCTATGACATCCATCTCGTGAGACAGTCTTTCCTGCCTTCTCAGCTGGCGCGCTCTGAAAACACTACCATGCTGAATGGTTTCATGTGGGGAGAAACTGAGGGCAGCTTCTGGCTGTACGTCAGTGAGGAAGGAACCAAGGCCTCCGGCCCAGGGAGCCGTGAGAAACCAGATCCTGCCAACGACCGCCCACGCGAATGAGCTCAGAAGAAATCCTTCCCCCGTGGACCTTGAGGTGACTACAGCCACAGACGACACCTTGACTACAGCTTTAAAAGAGACCCAGATGAACTGACTCACATAAATTGTGATACAAGTGTTACTTTAAACCACTTTCTTTTGGGGTAATTTGTTATAAAACAATATATAAATAATTAATATGACAGTTTCATTTGATGATAAATTTATAATTCAAAATTTTGAAAAAGATTTTTCACTTTTCAGAATGAAGGTACATTTAAAATGACTCTGAAAGTCAGAATGGTAAGTTGTTTTTTTTTTTAACTTCTGATTGTCTATGACTTCAAATGCAGTAACACTTGATGGAAAAAAAGCATGTTTTCCATAGACGTTTCAAAGTAGCCAACTTTAAGGAAAACCAGAACAGAATGTTTAATTCATATCAACTATAAAAGCAATTACTCATTCCTGTTTCTTAAAATATGTCAATTTAACTTAAAATTGAGTGACTTTATGTTTCTACTTCGTCTATCCAAGTCAGCCACAACTGTCCTCTCAGGCCGAAGAGAACAACGACAGACCCTAAGTATATGGGCAGTAGGGAAAGGTTGGGCCAGTAGGTCTTCACTGTATATGGCAGCTTCCTTTCACCATAACCTTGTAATTTTTACCTATATGATTTCCCTTTATATTTATGTCATTGTCTTCTCTGATGGCTTCTCAACTTTTCTTTTTCTATTTTCTCCTACTTTAGGAAGGCAAATAAAGTGAATAAAAGAAAAATGGAAAAAGAAATTCCCTGGCTTTAAGACAGACATTTAGCTGCCTGTTTCCACTAAAAATGTCTTCATTTCTGATCATTTCTACCCCTACTAGTCTGTTAAAATAAGGAGAAGTCATATATATAGGTTTCAGAAATATTTGATAATTATAATAAATGAACTGTTGAAATTTAAGCATTTCGAACAAATGTAAGAAGTATACACTTGTGTAAGAGCTTCATATGAAATAACTTTAAATCGTGAGTCACCATCACTATATTAAACATGTACAAATTTATTCAAAAAATGTTAAGCCCCTCAAAATAAACTTCTTAGCAGAATTAAGAGTCACAATTCTAAAAAGTAGGTCAGTTTTGAAATATATTTGAAAACAGGAAAGATCAGATGGCTACAGATTATTAACAGCATTGGAAACAGACTCCTGTGATAGTAAAAATACTGTTCCTACTTGTGCAATTATTTGACTTGTATTCGACACAATGGGCTTCCCTTGTGGCTCAGGTGGTAAAGAATATGCCTGCAATGCAGGAGACCTGGGTTCGATCCTTAGGTTGGGAAGATCCCCTGGAGAAGGGAAAGGCTACCCACTCCAGTATTCTGGCCTGGAGAAATTCCACGGGCTACAGTTCCAATACTTTGGCCACCTGATGCAAAGAACTGACTCACTGGAAAAGACCCTGATGCTGGGAAAGACTAAAGGCGGGAGGAAAAAGGGACGAGAGGGGATGAGATGGTTGGATGGCATTACTGACTCGATGGACATGAGTTTGGGTCAACTCCGGGAGTTGGTGATGGACAAGGAGGCCTGGCATGCTGCAGTCCATGGGGTCGCAAAGAGTAGGACACGACTGAGCAACTGAACTGACACACTAGGTGGAAATATGGTGTTAGTTATGGCTGCTAGCAAAGAATGACCAAAAATGCAATATAGCTGAGCATAAAATTGGACAGTCCTTGTGTCCTTCTTAGGAAGGACTAAGCTTGTGATTCAGTAAGTAAAGAAAAGTAATAACTGATTATATGTCAAACTTATGCTAATTTAAAAATTTTGCTTTATTTTTTATTCATATCAAATATAGTTAACACTTTAGATTATCTTAATAAATAACTTTATTTCTGAAATGTGGAAGATCAACTGCGAACATGCATGTTTAAATCCTCATGTATCTTGACCTGAAGTCAGGCTGATAGGTACTTTTGGCCACCAGGTGGCAGCTGTTAGCTTTACATGCAGAGTCTGTAAATACAAGCTATGTAAATTGAGAGATTTTTACCTTGCATTCTAAAAACGACAATGTAATAAGTAGTATTTAATTATTAATTAAGTTACCAAGATCAGCTCAGTTCAGTTCAGTCGCTCAGTTGTGTCCAACTCTTTGCGACCCCATGAATTGCAGCATGCCAGGCCTCCTTGTCCATCACCAACTCCCGGAGTTTACCCAAACCCATGTCCATTGAGTCGGTGATGCCATCCAGCCATCTCATCCTCTGTCGTCCCCTTCTCATCCTGCCCCCAATCTTTACCAGCATCAAATGACTTTTCTTTTCTTTTTTTTTTTTTCTTTTTTATAAAGGCATTTAGTTTATTTTTCAAAAAATATTTTTGCTAGAAGGTTTGAGTAATTTTACATGATCACAATCTTTGAATTTTTTCTGACCAAAAGGTACCATTTAAGTGGACAGCTTGTCTAGATCTGCTTTTGTTAACACCCAAATACAATTAGCACATCTGATGGTATTCCCTAGGTCTTCTTAAATTATCTACAGGCCAGGAGGCAGAGCCTAGCACATAACAAAGTATGTGCTTTATAACTGCTGATTAGTTCAGTTTCACAACAATTAAGCAGAGCAGGTAGTCAGTATATCTAATTCACACTATTAACACACTGGTTCTTGCCTGAAGGGTCTGATCATTGCAGAGCTCCCAGTTATTCCTTCCAACCCAGGAAGTAGTAAACCATAACTGCAGAGAAGGGGGCAGCTCTGCTTAGGCCAGTGCTGGCGATGTCTCAGGTCTGTTCCTTTGTTCCAACTAGGAATTCAAGGTGACCAGTGTTAATTATAAATTCAATGATGATACGTAGAAAATAAAATGCAAAGCCAAAAAAAAGAGCGGCTGCGTCTCCCTTTCTTAAGAGAAGATTGGTTTTCTATGATTGAGAGAACTAAAAGTGAAGTCGCTCAGTTGTGCCCAACTCTTCGCGACCCCATGGACAGTAGCCTACCAGGCTTCTCCGTCCATGGGATTTTCCAGGCAGGAGTACTGGAGTGGGCTGCCATTTCCTTCTCCACAAATGACTTTTCAAATGGCTTTTCAAATGACTCAACTCTTCGCATGAGGTGGCCAAAGTACTGGAGTTTCAGCTTCAGCATCAGTCCTTCCAATGAACACCCAGGACTGATCTCCTTTAGGATGGACTGGTTGGATCTCCTTGCAGTCCAAGGGACTCTCAAGAGCCTTCTCCAACACCACAGTTCAAAAGCATCAATTCTTCGGCGTTCAGCTTTCTTCACCGTCCAACTCTCACATCCATACATGACCAATGGAAAAACTACAGCCTTGACTAGACGGACTTTTGTTGGCAAAGTAATGTCTCGGCTTTTAAATATGCTATCTAGGTTGGTCATAACCTTCCTTCCAAGGAGTAAGCGTCTTTTAATTTCATGGCTGCTATCACCATCTGCAGTGATTTTGGAGCCCAAAAAAATAAAGTCTGACACTGTTTCCACTGTTTCCCCATCTATTTCCCATGAAGTGATGGGACCAGATGCCATGATCTTAGTTTTCTGAACGTTGAGCTTTAAGCCAACTTAGGGAATAGTATTTTCAAGGAGAAGATAAAATATTAATTTTCCTATACAGTACCATCAAATTGTCCTCAGAAAATTTTCAGTTTGCAATGAATGGAACCTGATTGAATTTCCCTTATTTCTTTTCAGCTAACATGTAGATTAATTTTGACTGGATCCTAAAAACAACATGTCTCTCTGCTTGCTCAGGTATATTTTAATAACGGTAGGAGAGAGATACATGTTCACAGAGTTTAAAAGCCTACATGACTTTTTATTCTCATGGTGGAGAGATTCCTTGTGTTTTAAATTTTGGGCTTGATTTGTCTTATGGTTCACTTTATGACTTTCCAACATTCTCAGAAGAGGTAAAAACTGTAACAGTCAGTAAAACAAGAAATAAAATTATATAAAGCTACCTATCTTAATGTACAATCCTATTGTTTTGCAAAAGTATAAGCAAACATTATCTGCTTCCTAAGATATAAAATTACAGTGTAGAAACGTTTCAACAGCTCGTCTTGCCCAACTGGTGCTCAGTCTGCTCACCCTGCACTAGGATATTCTGTTCACATTCACAGTTGCACAGCTTCTCGTAGTATTTACAAGTCTGGTTTCTGGGGAGACGTCTATCACGGTTGCCTGAGCAAAAAACCCATTCCCCTTTCTTCCAGAAGCCCCTTGGGTGTGTGTCTTGTCCCCCTGCCCCCACCACTCTCATGACCCTCACCACCCCCAAGCACAACTCATTTCTCCACTCACCTATCCCTGATGGTGGGTGTTTGAATCAGGACTAACCAAAACACTATATCCCTCTAGCCATACAGAAACCGCTTTACAGACAGCTTGTTGATGCAGACATTCCTGTTAAATATTTTATTTCTGGTAAAGCATAACTATTAAGAGGCCATGCTGTATCTAGTTCATCTATGGGAGGAAACGGGAAATATTTAGGAGTTCTTGGAAATCAAATGTGAAAGATAAAAGCAAAGACTTAGTGGAATAATTAGCAGTCCAAAGATAACTAACACAAAAGTGCAGAAGTCCAACATGAGCAGTTGGAATGAAAGCAGGAAAACAGTGTAGGGCACGGTGAACAAGGTCAGTGTTTCCTTTATTAAACAAGACCTTAGAACGAACAAACGGCGTTTAGATTAAAAAGGCAATCATGGTGCCAAATCAATAAAATGAACAAGTCAACATTGTATTTATTTCCCAAAGAAGTAGTCATATTCACCTCTGCTCATCATCTGGCCTCTTGATCAAATTGAAAAGTATGTGGAGAAGCTGGTCTCTCTCCTTAGGCTCAGGATGCAGGCAGGCTGTACATAATATGAGGGGAATCAACTCCTAAAGAAACACGAAGGTGGAAAAAGTCAAAGTAAAAAAGCATTGCAGAATATTCTTTTCCCCCAAGGTATTCATAAATGGAAGTTTTAAATGAAATAAGCCTCAATATAGAGAGGAGCAAATTTTTATTTGTAAGGCTGATAATTCAAGAGAAAAACATAAACATAGTTATGGAGTGATTGTGCAGAAGATGCACATCACAATGTAATAAAGTAACTTACGATTAAACTAACCTTGTTTTCTCATCCAATACTTCCCAAGGGTCTATTACCTTTTACACTAAGTAACATTTTATCTTACAATAAGCTGATATAGTAGTTTAAATTTTGAAAGTGCTTTTAAATAAAAACTTGCAGAAGTTAACTATATTTTAAAACGTAAAATGAAAAACAGAAAGTAAAGATAACTCTTCATACTTCCATAAGCACAGCAGGATCAGAAGTAATTAATCACTTTATGCCCTTAGCACCTAACCCAGTGGCTCATCAAAAAGACCGTCTTCACAGGCGTTGAGTGCTCTCCGTAAAAGCATTTGCAGAAATGTTCTATTTTGAAATGAAAATTTTAAATAATATTTTGTTCCACTTTCAACATACAGAGGTAAATTTAGTATTTTCAAGGAAACAGACAAAAGTTTATTTCTCTTTTACAAAGTATTTGAAAATTAAAGTTTTTTCACATTTTAATTAAACTGAGGCAAAATTCTAAAATATATTTAAAAGATATTAATGTTTTTCACTTTTGAAGTAGATTTGCAAATCTAATGAAATAAAAGTTCAAAAGTGATAAAGTATTTTTGAAGAGAAATCCTCTAAGTTATTTTGCAGATATTTTAAAGAAATCACTATGATATAATAAAAAGGGTAGAATGATTATTCTCATTTAATTTTCCCATCTACTTCCCTACCCACCAAAAAGTACTAGCAGATTTAAAATAGGAATCAATCACTATGTACCAATGCATGACACTTTAAAGAAAAGCCTATATTATTCCGAAGATGCTCCCTTAGAAACATATGACATGCTTTTAGAGGAGTTGAGACTGAAACTAAGGCATGACTAGAAGTCCTTTCCATGATTTCTAATGTCTTACATATATTATGTTAAAATTATAATTACTCAGTATAAATCTAAATTTAAAGCACAAAGAAGTAGATAAGAAGAGGAAAAACAAATCTGAGAAGCAAAAACAAATTTAAAACACTTACTCTGCCATCTTTCTATTTAGGTGCCTCTGTAGGTTTTAGATTAGTGAATAACTGAAAAGTGGGGAGAATAATTTTGCACTGGGAATGGAACAGTGTATGTATGGACCCTTGTACTTTGATGTTTTCCAAAGATGCTTACTATGAGGCCTGATGGGTAAGGATCATTAATACCAAGGATCCTTAGAGAGTTCCACTGAGATTGCTAAGGGCCAATGATACCAATGAGAGGACTAGGATGACACATAAGCATATTCCACTGAGAGTAAAAGTTTAAGGATGAAAAGGTAGTTATTCTAGAAAGTACTAACAAAAAGAGAAAATATTTTAATGCCTGAAAAATCAAAAAAGCCCTAAATATTTTACTTGTACTTTTCCCTCATGTTCGATCTTTCTCTCCCACGGGTTTTCTTGCTTTCTCCTAACCCTTCTTCCTGCTTCCCAATCATCTCCAAATATTCACTCTTAAACTATCTTACTCTACTCTCTTCCTATTGCATCACTCTTTAAAAAAATAAAGTTATGAAGTGTAGGTAAGATACCTGCTCTAACTGTAAGTACACCCTCTGTTTAAAATACAGAAAAATAGTTAGCTTCTTTATCTCAAAAGCAAGTAACCAAAATAACTGTGCTACTGTTTACTTTTTGTGCCTTACATTTTCTTTTCCTTTTTTCTTTTTTTTTAAACCACGAGGCTTAGTGATTCTTAATCAAAGAGGAATTTTATGTTATACATTCCTGTAATGACTCTTTTAACTGCAATGTGGCTACAGATGTGCCAAACCAAGAACGCTAAAGTTGGAGCTCAAAGAGTTCCTGTCTCAAAACCCCTAAGGACCAAAGAACCCAGTGAAAACTGTGAGCCTCTCTGACACATGCAGGAATTAAGCTGAGTACAGAAATAATAAACACATATACTTTGTCATTTTCTTATCTATTGCTAATAAGATTGTTAATTTTCCTTTCTGAGATCAAAGCTGGCCTCCAAACCCTTCTCAACACAGCAGCCCTTACCAACCAATCCAAATGGACACACAGGAAAGGAAAAAAAAATTTGTCAGCCCTTGTCTCCTTGAACTCTAAAATTCTGTGAATTTAGGACTTTAGGGAAACATTCTTTCACTTTTCTCAATCATAATTAGTAATAATTTATGCTGCCATCTGTTTTTCTTTCTTGCTGGCTAAAATTACAAATGCGGGAAAAGTCATTGCCAATACACTTTGGTTGATACTCTACGCCAAGGAGAACTGGGCACATCCTGGCAGCTTGATGGCTATGGCAGCTATAACGTGTGCCAGATGGCTTCCTCTTCCTGAGCGTCGCTGAGCTGAGAAGAGGTCCAGAAGGGGACGGCAGGAAAAAGTGGAAGCTGTAGTCTGTGACAGAGCCATCAGGACTTTAACTGTTAAGTTATGACCAGCTTCAAATATCCTAATTTCCTCTTCCTCTATCATCCATTTAATCACAACTTCTATTTGTACTACTCTTCAAATAATGAATTCTGTAAGTACATTATCTGCTGTGCTGTATATCTTCCTTATTGTAACTTCACCTTTTTCAAGCCTCTGATGTGCTAGTTTATCCACAGATTCTGTTTAGGATTTTCACACTACAGTTGACCCTTAAACAACACCGGTTTGAACTCTGTTGTGGGTCCACTTATATGAAGTGTGTGTGCTTAGTTGCTCAGTTGTGTCCGACTCTTTGCAACCCCACAGACTATAGCCCACCAGGCTCCCTTGTCCTTGGGGATTCTCCAGGCAAGAATACTGGAGTGGGTTGCCATGCTCTCCTCCAAGGGATCTTCCCAACCCAGGGATCAAACCCAGGTCTCCTGCATTGCAGGCGGATTCTGTACTGTCTGAGCCACCAGGAAAGCCCAAGAATACTGCAGTGCATAGCCTATCCCTTCTTCAGGGGACCTTCCTGACCCAGGAATTGAACCAGGGTCTCCTTCATTGCAGGCGGATTGTTTACCAGCTGAGCTACCAGGGAAGCTGACTTATACGCAGATTTTACCCCATAAACATTACTACATGGATCTGCAGTTTGCTGAATGTAAAGTTATACTTAGATACTGAACTGTGCAGTGGTCAGCACGCATAATCTGTGCAATGTTCAAGGAAGGGTCAACGGTACGCATAAATATATAGATTTGAATCAATATTCTCCCATTGGTATCATCATCTCCAACTAAAGAAATCTAGTGTTTAAAATAGTTTCCTTATAATTCTAAATAAAATATTTAAAAACTGGCATCTAGAGTTTCAGAAGAAAATGTGACAGTGGTTTTAAAAATGTCTCTGAATAATAACCATGGCAAAATAATATAGCTTTGATAAACATGATATCCAAAAGGAATCCCTTACCTACCCCATATAAAAACATTAATGAGTCCATATTTCAGGGCAACAGAAATTTTAAATATTTCCAAACATGCTTTATCACCCGATAGTACTCAGTTAACGTATACTGAAGTGAAATATAAAACTGATCTCTTACTGATCCTTAGAGAGGAAATCAGTGTAGTAATCCTATTACAGAATGTATTCCAGTAGTTTCTTACCGTGGACACTAGGAAAAATATTCCTAAGGCCTTTAGAATTCATTAATCTAAAAGACTTAGTAATTTGCACTTTACCCAAGTAAATGAGTTTTGCTTCAACTGGTTTGACTTCTGCCATTTTGACAACACTAGTTCTCTCCATATGAAGGACCTCCCACCGTTCCTATGAAATTTTGTACAGAATTAAACAGGAAAGGCTTCCAGTATTTTTCTTTCAGTATTACAAGTAAAACAAAATAAATTCTAATGATAATAAAGAAATAATTTCAAGGTAGTAAATGTCTTCAGAGATGATTACATTTGATTTAATGAATACTTTTACTTGACTTTCTTAGTCTTTAAAGATTAGTATGTGTTCAGACTACAAAAACAGAAGAAAAAATAGTACGTAAACAGGATCTAAAACAATGTGAGTGATCAGATGTTAAAGGGAAAAGAAATGAAGTAGGAAATGAGATCAGACACAATTTAAAATTTAAAAAGGTATGGGATGTTGATATGATAATGACTCCAAGATCTGAAAGGATCTAAAATACAGAAGGAAGTATGCACTTGGACCAGATGCCGGTGGGGAAGGTCTGAGCGCTTCAGGTCAGGAAGCAAGTCTGCAATTCTAGAAAGGTGATATCAGGCCAATTAATTACAGGTCACCACTTGTCCTCACTATTCCACTGAAAATATTTCCTATAACCTAAGCTTCGAAAAAATCTTAGATGGCTGTTACTAAATTTTTTTCATCTAGTCTTTTGCCTAGGAATTAAGCAATAATGAATTACAATTTAAATTCAAATACTGATAAGTATACACCCTTTGATTTGGATTTTCGGTTGAAATTTGTCATGATGTTGATAGTAACATATAAAGAAAAAAAAACATTACAAAGACTTATATAAGGAAAAGACAAGATTACTCACCTCTGGAAAAGTTTTATACTTCAAGGGCTGCTAAAATACCTATTCTTAGAATTATTAATATCTATAATTCCTAGGTCTCAGCCTTTAGGAAGCCTAACTGAAATACTTAAGTGACTTTTAAACTCTGATACTGCTAAAGAGCATGTGATTTACTCTGAAAATTGCAAGATACACACACACAACATGGGTAAAGAAGGCGGACAAGCTTACGCAGCTTACTATTTACTTTACTATACTTGTACTGCTACCTTACACTCATACAATTATAAATTATATTACTCTTAAGTTAAAAATTTACCATGGAGCAACCACAAGCGGTACTATAAAAGAGTAAAGTTTGGTTTCTCAGGAGATGACCAAGTCTTGGCGGCACGAGCTAATCGTTAAGGTTTTTAGGGATTGGTGCTCTCCTTTATCTTTTTTCTTTTTATAGCTTTAATGATATACATTTTACAAAACACACTCTATTGAGTCAAAGAAATCACTAAGGAAATTAAAATACTTTGAGATAAATGAAAAACAGAACATACCAAAACATGTGAGATGCAGCATAAGCAGAACACAGAGGGAAATTTATAGCCATAATCACCTACATCAAAAAAAAACGAGATTCCAATTCAACAACCTTGCCACAAAAAGCAAACTAAAGGCCAGCAGAAAGAAGAAAATAATAAAGATTACAGCAGAGGTAAGTGAAATATAGGACTGAAAAAAAAAACAGAATCAACAACATCAGAAGCTGGCTCTTTCAAAGGATCAATACAATTGACAATCTTTTACCTTGACTGACTAAGAGAAAAATAGAGAAGATGCAAATAACTAGAATCAGAAATAAAGGAGAGGACATTAGTAACACACTTAAAAAAATTAAAAGGATTATAAGTGAATACCATAAACAATGGTCCACCACCAACAAGTTAGATAATCAATAAATGAACTAATTCTTAGAATCACATAAATGACCAAAACTGACACAAGAAGAAACAGAAAATCAAAACAGACCTATAACAGGCAAATAGATTGAATCAATAATTAAAAAACCTCTAGGATCAGATGACTTTGCTTGTGAATTCTAAAACACATTTAAAGAATTATTAATACTGATCCTACTCAACTCCTTGAAAGAACAGAAAAGGAGGAACAATTCTTAACACATTCTGTGTGCAAATACTATGAAGAATCTCCTGTTCATAAATTATAGGAGTTAATGCTGTTTGAATGTCAATATTCCCCAAAGTGATTCACAGATTCAGTGTAATTCCTATCAAAATTCAAACGACTTTTATGGCAGAGACCAAAACCGAGCATCCCGTTGTGTGGAACCAAAAGGGGCCCTAAATTAAATGACCCTGAAAGGAGAGCCAATCTGGAGGTCTCACACTCCCTAACGTCAACACGTACTGTGAAGCGACAGGAATCAAAACAGTGGGACAGGCATAAAGACAAACATGAAGACACACGGCGCAGAACTGAGAGTACAGAGATGAATCCAAACATCTACATCAAACTGATTTTTGACAAAGGTGCCATGATCATTCAATAAAGAAACAATTTTCTCTTCAACAAATGGTGCTGGGACACCTGGGTAACTACATGAAAAGAATACAGTTCTGAACTCTTGCCTTCACTCCATATATTAACAAAAAACAAAAACATGGATCAATCACCTAAATATAAGAGCTAAAAGTATAGAGCTATTAGAAGGAAACATAGGGGTAAATCTTTCTGACTTCAGCTTTGGCAATGGGTTCTTAGGTGGACATCAAGAACACAACCAACAAAAGAAAACATGGAGAAATCCGATTTCACAGAAATGAAAAACATCTGTCCATTTAAGGACAACATCAACTACAGGATGGAAGAAAGTACTTGCAAATCATATATGAGATCAGAGTTTAATATCTAGACTTGTAAGAACTCTTACAATTCAAAGACAAACAATCCACTTAAAAAATGGGCAAAGGATTTACTAAAATTTACAGCATGTGAGATGATGGCTCAGGGACAGGGGAAGAAAAGCTCTTATTGTACATCTTTTCATATTCAAAAGATGTTAAACCATGAATATGCATTATTTAATCAAACCTTACACTCTGTTTTTAACGCTTTATTTTTTAAATTATCTAGGATATTGCTATGATCAATCATACAGACAGACATTTTAATTGTATTCACATATCAATAAAAAGGCTTATACTGATAAAAGAACACAAAAAACTTAAGAAATAAGAAAAAACAAAAATATTAATCCTTAAATCATAAGACCTTTTAAAAAATATAAATTTATGGAACTAGGGTAAAATATTAAATACAAGTAATCCAATATCAAAGGATAAAATCAAATAAAAGTGTTATGCTTTTATGCCCTGGGATTAGTTTCAAAGAAAGGAAAGATAAACCTCATTATTTACCAATTTAATTTTGAGGGAATACAACTCTGGTATATTAAAAACAGTAAATTTTCTGGTAAAACAGAATACGATACAAATAATTAAGTAAACAAAGATAAGTGATCAATTCTTCATGAAATTATAAGTATAAAAATATTTTTAAATATAAAAAACTTAAAATCAGCCAGAAAAGTAAACATCATACCACAAATAAAATATACATGTATATATAAATATATGCTTACATATATATTTATATATATATCTGATTACTGATGATGCAAATTTATAAAAACTTCATGCAGTACAATCAGATTTTAGTGGTAGAGTTTTTTATGATTAAAAAAGGGAAAATAAAAACTAAAAAAAAGCTTAAACTGCATCTCATAACAATTAGGTTTCTATGTTATTTTAAAGATTATCTTAAGGAACCATAGTAAAAGGGATGCAAACATTAATGCATTGCACAGATTATGTTACAAAAGCTGAAAAAGGAAGAAGAAGCTCAAACACCATTCTGCCAGGCAGAACTGCAAAACAATCTGAAATTGGACACTGATCCTTCAAGACACAGAAAATTTTTATACTTCTTAATGTCTCACAACTGTTCTTAAATGTTAGGTAAAATAAAACCATCAGCAAGAAAACAGTCATGTTTGTCATTTTTAAATTAAAAATATCTATAGGTATAAAAATAATGAAAGCTCTACATATACGTTTTCTTGAGGATCAGTACAAATTTCTTGTGCTAAACAGATAATTAAGGATAAGCTCTTATATGGGTTTTGCCAATGCATTGTATACCTATCATACTGTAGGTCCCGTGATTTATGATTAAAACCAGTGGTGAAGATTAAGAGGGTAACAAAAGAAAACTTGTAGGACATGTTCAATAATACTCTTAACTTATTTAAAAAATTTGTGAATTGCAAATTGATTTCATAAATTGAATAATTCAAATAAATAAACTTGTTTGCAAATAAATCATTCACTATTCAAATGAGATTACAGATAATTTTTCCTTAATCTTTTTATAACTCTAAAGAATACTTTCTATAGCATTTATGGCTTATAACATAGGCAATGTGTACCAAAATAAATCTGCTACTCTATTTAGACATTTGAAGCATCTGTCAATAACAGGTTAGCTACAAGAAAAAAGAAAAAGATACTCTCAAAAGTTACTGCAGACAATATTATAACTATCTTATTCTAAGACAAGTCTAACTACTGCCAAAGAAATACAATAAAACTAACATTAATAAGTAACTACATGTACATTTAAGAAAAGAGTTATATTATTAGTCCCTATTAATGTTCAGTCCCAAGACTGTCTATTTCTGTAGGCAAGTCAGGCATATCTTATCAACAGAGAGATCAAACAGATTAGTTAACTGGTAATGTAGAGAACGGACAGTGTTCATGGCACATAAATGGACCTACAGTAATAGTTAGTGTTGCAGAAGCTAACGATGCTTTAAGCACAATTGGAAAACATGAATACCATGCAGTTTTACTGAACTCACCTGACAGAGGTGTAAAACCATTCTCTAGGAGCAGAGATGCATGCACAAAAGTAAGAATATGATTGCAAGTAATAGACTTTAACAAAATAAAAATATAACACTAAACTTCAAAATGACGAAAAATGGACAACATGATGATCTAGGGGATGACAGTACTTCTCCGTGTCTCACCTCTCTCTTGGCCAACAGCACGTTAGGGACGATGTGCGGCAGGCAGCGCCCCAGCATGAGCATGACACTCGTCTCACTGTCTGCAATTCGAGACACCTAGAAGACCACAGGGTTAATCAAAGACGACGCTGGAGGACTGCTGTGCGCGATGGGACTGCAGGGCTATGATTTGGACCCTGTCACTTCCGTTTCAAACACACATTCAAAAGGACAATTTACGATGAGGAGGAAAACAAAAACAAGAATAGCCTGAGATTCCAAACAGGACAAACATTTTTGCAGACCAGAAACAGGATTTAAAACACTAGTAAAAAGCAAGGGAGCAGACAGGGAGGCTTACTAGCCTTCAGTTCTGGGAACAAATAGCAATAACACAGGACTGGGGCAGCTTCAATGGTTTTTAATCTTTGTTTTGGGGAGAAAGGTACCCACAAAGTCACAATCTTTGGCTAAGGTGAAAGAGTAGTTTGTATAATGAAAACGCATGCAAGGGGAAGCCCATGGGGGCTGCCCCAGTATTACAATGAGAACTGCCAGACTGCATCCAAACCATTCTCTAGCTCTTTCAGATTCTTAACGACACTGTGGGTCAGAAGCCCAGAAGAGGTCAAGTGGAGTCAACCACAAGAAAGGTATTAATAGAAAGGGAGACATATAAAGAAAAGAGAAAAAAAATACCCTCTTAAGATAAGCCTGCAACAACAGTTACAAAGGACTTGATGAAAAGAAATGAGAGCCAATAAACTCTGCAATCAAAGACAATCAATCCTAGAGAAATTAAAAATGGAGTAATCTAAAAATTACTGAAATTATAAATAATATATACACCTGACTTGGTTTTCTAAGTTACACCATAGAGAGGCATATAATTGTAGGTTGGTAGACATAAAAAATTAAAACTAGACCGTAAAGACTCACTTTCATACTAAACAGAGCTTTAATCCAAAGATAAAAATAATCAACTACTTTCCTTAAAAGCTGCAAACTTCGGAATTATTTTTTAGAGTGTTAGTTTAAATAATAGATCTGTACTTGAAATAGACTTTTATTACAACTATTTTTTTGGGTAAAATGATCACAAGAAAAATAGTATGTTTTAAGAAAGTTGCAAGAATCTGGTATAACTTACCTCTGATCCTAAACGACTATCTGCTGACATTCGACAGAAAGAGAGTAGTGCTTGATGGAAAGCAGGAGACAACTTCCTAGAAGAAAACATTGAATGAAAATGGGACAATACCAAACAGTTAAACTGGCGTTTAAGGAGAAAGTAAGTTGCAGGTCGTAATTCCCATCACTGCATGAATCCTACCGCACAAATGTTTGAATTTCTCAGCCACAAAAGATTTAAGGTCACTTCACTGGAGAATAATACAGGGAAAAAGGAATAGCAATAGCTGCTGATCTTAAAAGAGCTTGATATTATGTGAATCAATGTCTTATAAATGTTAATGGATTAAACCTGAAGTTGTATGGCAGGTCAGTGACTATAGAAAGTGTTTGCAAAACCTGAAATAAGATTTTTTTTTTCCTTTCTAATTCTCTACGGTCCCATAAAGGTAAAGAGTGTCTACAAAGTCTAACCTGGTATGTTGCTGAGAAGTTCTGCAGATCTATATCATGATAATGATAACCCTTAATGTTAGAAACCCACATAAAAGAATTAAAAATTAAAAATAAATGAAGGAGAGGCTCATTCAACATTCACATATATTTTAAAGGAAGGATTTTTTGTAATTGAAAATATTAGCCTATTTATGTTTAATAAAAAGGTTAAAATATTTATATTTGTAAAATAACACTGGTCTCTATGCAATAGTATTCATAATATCGTAACTATGAGTTCCACTTTAGGTGCTCAATCTATGAAGAAAAGGGGTAACCCCTAAGGTTACGTAGCAGAGGTTGTTTAGTATACACCACAA
This sequence comes from Giraffa tippelskirchi, assembly GCF_054371585.1. Classification (NCBI taxonomy): domain Eukaryota; kingdom Metazoa; phylum Chordata; class Mammalia; order Artiodactyla; family Giraffidae; genus Giraffa; species Giraffa tippelskirchi. The sequence continues at coordinate 71,489,597 of NC_137288.1, read as the reverse complement.
AGCGGCCCCAGTGGCGTCTGATTAAGGAGGCAGTGCGCCAAGGCTGAAGCCTGCTTGTTCATTACGTTCCCCCTCCCCCAGTCTTTCAGGGGAGGGAGCTACAATGCATCTAACTGCCCAAGGCAGAAAGCCTTTATCCTTCCCTTAGTTTTAACCTCCTAATCCAATCACTTTTTTACCTTCTATCTTATAAACCTATCTACGTCTTTCCAATACAGGAAATTCCATCATTTCTTTCTTAGACTCTTCCAAGAGATATCCCATGAGTCGCCGTTCTTGCTACCCTCTAATTACCACTACTCTAGAAGGCAATGGCACCCCAACTCCAGTATTCTTGCCTGGAAAATCCCAGGGACGGGGGAGCCTGGTGGGCTGCCGTCTGTGGGGTCGCACAGAGTCGGACACGACTGAAGTGACTTAGCAGCAGCAGCAGCAGCAGGACTCTTTCTAAAACTTCAGTTCAGTTCAGTTCAGTTGCTCAGTCATGTCTGACACTTTGAGGACCCCATGAACTGCAGCACGCCAGGCCTCCCTGTCCATCACCAGCTCCCGGAGTTTACTCAAACTCATGTCCATTGAGTCCGTAATGCCATCAACCAGCTCATCCTCTGTCATCCCCTTCTCCTCCTGCCTTCAATCTTTCCCAGCATCAGGGGCTTTTCAAATGAGTCAGCTCTTCCCATCAGGTGGCCAAAGTATTGGAGTTTCAGCTTCAGCATCAGTCCTTCCAATGAACACCCAGGGCTGATCTCCTTTAGGATGGACTGGTTGGATCTCCTTGCAGTCCAAGGGACTCTCAAGAGTCTTCTCCAACACCACAGTTCAAAAGCATCAATTCTTCGGCTCTAAGCTTTCTTTACCGTCCAACTCTCACATCCATACATGACTACTGGAAACACCATAGCCTTGACTGGACGGACCTTTGTTGACAAAGTAATGTCTCTGCTTTTCAATATGCTGTCTAGGTTGGTCATAACTTTCCTTCCAAGAAGTAAGCGTCTTTTAATTTCATGGCTCCAGTCACCATCTGCAGTGATTTTGGAGCCCCCAAAAATAAAGTCAGCCACTGTTGCCATTGTTTCCCCATCTATCTGCCATGAAGAGATGTGACCGGATGCCATGATCTTAGTTTTCTGAATGTTGAGCTTTAAGCCAACCTTTTCACTCTCCTCTTTCACTTTCATCAAGAGGCTCTTTAGTTCTTTTTCACTTTCTGCCATAAGGGTGGTGTCATCTGCATATCTGAGGTTGTTGATATTTCTCCTGGAAATCTTGATTCCAGCTTGTGCTTCCCCCAGCCCAGCGTTTCTCATGATGTACTTTGCATATAAGTTAAATAAGCAGGGTGACAATATACAGCCTTGACGTACTCCTTTTCCTATTTGGAACCAATCTGTTGTTCCATGTCCAGTTCTAACTGTTGCTTCTTGACTTGCATACGGATTTCTCAAGAGGCAGGTCAGGTGGTCTGGTACTCCCATCTCTTTCAGAATTTTCCAGAGTTTATTGTGATCCACACAGTCAAAGGCTTTGGCATAGTCAATAAAGCAGAAATAGATGTTTTTCTGGAACTCTCTTGCTTTTTCGATGATCCAGTGGATGTTGGCAATTTGATCTCTGGTTCCTCTGCCTTTTCTAACACCAGCTTGAACATTTGCAAGTTCATGGTTCACGTATTGTTGAAGCCTGGCTTGGAGAATTTTGAGCATTACTTTACTAGCATGTTAGATGAGTGCAATTGTGTGGTAGTTTGAACATTCTTTGGCATTGCCTTTCTTTAGGATTGGAATGAAAACTGACCTTTTCCAGTCCTGTGGCCACTGCTGCGTATTCCAAATTTGCTGGCATATTGAGTGCAGCACTTTCACAGCATCATCTTTCAGGATTTGAAATAGCTCAACTGGAATCCCATCACCCCCACTAGCTTTGTTTGTAGTAATGTGTCCCAAAGCCCAGTTGACTTCACTTTCCAGGATGTCTGGCTCTAGGTGAGTGATCACACCATCGTGATCATCTGGGTCGTGAAGACGTTTTTTGTACAGTTCTCCTGTGTATTCTTGCCCCTTCTTCTTAATATCTTCTGCTTCTGTTAGGTCCATACCATTTCTGTCCTTCATTAAGCCCATCTTTGCATGAAATGTTCCCTTGGTATCTCTAATTTTCTTGAAGAGATCTCTAGTCTTTCCCATTCTATTGTTTTCCTCTATTTCTTTACACTGATCACTGAGGAAGGCTTTCTTATCTCTCCTTGCTATTCTTTGGAACTCTGCTTTCAAATGGGTGTATCTTTCCTTTTCTCCTTTGTTTTTCACTTCTTTTCACAGCTATTTGTAAGGCCTCCTCAGAGAACCATTTTGCATTTCTTTTTCTTGGGGATGGTCTTGCTGCCTGTCTTCTGTAGAATGTCATGAACCTCCGTCCATAGTTCATCAGGCACTCTGTCTATCAGATCTGGTACCTTAAATCTATTTCCCACTTTTTTTTAATTTAGGTCATACCTGAATGGTCTAGTGGTTTTCCCTACTTTCTTTTAAAACTTAGACACCATCATGTTCCAAGTCTCTAAAATGAGTTAACACAGCTTATATGACTTAGTCTCGGCTTAATTCTCCAACCTCTCCTCCTGCTGTCTTCTCATTTGCATGCTTTGCTTCAACCTTCATAAATCCTTCTCAGCTCCCCACGTGCAGTGTTCTTCCTGCTCCTGCTAGTCTCTCTCAGTGGGAAGACTTCCTCTTATCTCTTTGCCTGGTTCATTGCTACTTACTCATCAGGTATAAAGGTAGAAAATAGTTCTTCCCTGAAACCTTTCCTACTCTGATGACTAGGTTAGGTACCCTGATTGTGTGTTCCCCAAGCAAGCTGCCTTCTCTTATATTACTACCTTTTACAATATTATAATTGCCTGGCAGTCTCTCTCATAGTGTAAAGTTTGGAACTGAAGGGTACCATATGTTTGGTTACCGTTACTATACTCTTCATTTGGGCTTCCCTAGTGGTTCAGATGGTAAAGAATCTGCCTGCAATGCAGGAGACCCGGGCTGGACCCCTGGGTTGGGAATATCCCCTGGAGAGGGGAATGGCTACCCACTGCAGTATTCTTGCCTGGGGAATTCCACGGGCCTCTAGAAGACTGGTGGGCTGTAGTGCGTGGGGTCCCAAAGAGTCAGACGTGACTGAGCAACTAACACTTTCACTCTTCTTTCAAACTTCATACTCGTCATTAACATTGCCTGACATACAGTTAAGAGCTAAAAAAGTTAGTTGGACAAATTTAACAATCATCTTTCTCCTGAGAGTGGCTTTGGAGTATAAAGGAGATACACGGAACTACTAAACATTAAGAACTACTACAAATGCCACTGCATTATTTTCATGACTACATCTTAACCATATTAGATTAAATGTACTTTGAAGACTGGGCCATGTCTATTTCAATCCTGTGACCCCCTCATAATACCTATACATACACACACACAACCACAGACAAAGTTGTGGCATATGAGTCAAAAATTTGCTTTGGAAAAAAAAAAAATCAAATACTTCTCACTAATAATGAGTACCTTTAAGTCTAAGACAAATTAGTCATGCTTTCCTATTACATCCCAACACTTGCTATAATACACCTCCGTTTATTAGGAGGAGGAAGTATGACTGGCTCAGAATGCATCACAGGGTATGTGTAAGGATTCACTAAGCTAGCATATGTAAAGCATTTAGAACTGTGCCTGATACATAAAAAGAACGCAATAAATATTCCTCTCTTAGAGAATATTCTTTTTTCACAGTATAATGTAAATACTTTTTGTCTCCTCTACTAGAAAACATAATCATGATGGGCAAGGGACCCTGCTTTAGTCATCTAAGTTCAATCATTGTGATTCAATAAAAATGAAATGAATTAAGATAATATTAATGACACAATGTTACTAATGGAAGCAGACACAGGAAAAAGGATTAAGATCAAGAACTAATTGCCTTTTTAGTAAAGGCAACTATTTAATATCAAAACTTTCTACTGAATCTGATAATGGCTGTAGAACACAGAAAAGGTAAAAAACACTGGATAAAATACACCACACAGAACATCCGTATTATTTACGGGTTTAAGTACTTAGCTAAAATAGGACCTAGCTCATTTATGGTCTATTCCTCTTTAACACAATTTAACTTAGTAATTACTTGTGATTTTTTGCAGTGACGTGGACGCTATGTGTTAAGTTCATGCCAGACACATAAAAATTCATGTATCTGATCTGCAAAATAAGAACTGAAACTCTTCTAGTTTGACAATGTACTAAATAGCTGACAGATGCATTTCAAAACACAGGACACATACTAACCTATTGGGTTTATCAAAATGGACTGTGTTTTTACTTGATGGAGAAGAAGATGGCATTCCTTCTCTTTCTCTCCTGGGGAAAGAATGTGGGAAATTCTCTTTAGGAACAGTGGAATCAACTTCATCTGATTTTGAAAGATGGACATCCTTGTTTTCTCCCTTGTCCAAACTATTTATAACTGAATTCTGTCCACTGTCTTCAGAGTCTTTGTGGGGAGACTGATCCAAAGAAGGCTGAACAGAGTCACAAACTACAGGGCTGGCAAAGTGTTCATTTTTGAGGAAGTCCATTTCACTGTAAAAGAAAGAAATTATTAGAGAAGAACTGTATTTTTTAAGACTTTGGCCATAGCATAAACCTCATACTGGGTTTAATGCTTTAAAAGTATAATATATTAATAGAAAGTGGTTTGGCAACTAATTAATCTTTTCTGTACCATATATATTGATGCTTCATATAGAAATGTAGCCACAAACTGTTACAAAACATAAAAATGGTTTTATAAACTATGCTTTAGATCATCACTTAGCCTTTTTCACGTGCAAAATGTGGAAAATTCCATCTAACCCACATCATTAGTGTAAGAACTAAATGAAACAATGAATGGAAAATATGTGTAACACTAGCACGAAGAAGTCACTTTATTACCACTGATACAACCTGGAGAGAGGAAAAAACAGCTGACTCCTTGATTCTAAGCCATGTATGATTTTATGATTATCACAGTGATGAACGATTTTGGGGGGGAAAGAACACATTAAGTATATCAGCAATTATAAGTTTTTTTCCCCAAAAGTATTAGGATATGAAAAATTATGCCTTACAGCTGAAATATTACATGTTTATATAATCTGTCAATTTCTTTAAGAATTTTAAGAGCTTTTATAGAAATGATGATTAAGTACTAACCTTTCAAGTCTTCTGATTTGTTCCATCAAAGACCATTTCTCACTATTTAATAAACTAATTTTATCTTCTAATTTCTGTACTAGCAAGGAGTTCTAAAATCAAAATGGGAGAAAAACAGAAACTCAAGATCTCATAGTCTGCTTTCACATGGCTTAAACACTTTTCGTGGGCTTGATTATTAACACCTCTCACCTCTACAGTCTGAGGAGTTTCAAGGGCTGAAGGAAGGTCACCTAAAACTGGAGTCAGAGCCTCTAATTCATCTTCTTCTACACCGCTGGCCACGTCCACAAGGTCTTTCCCAGTTACTTGATGATTTCCAAAATCTCGGTAGAGCTGCAATAAATCTGGAGGTTTTGGAATGTTTAATCCTACATCATCCCATAGTTCAAAATCCTAAAAGATACAAAACAGTAACACAAAAAAATCTATGTGGCAGTTTTATCTTGCATTTTTGAGATGTATCTTTTCCTTATTGCTAATATCTTGAAAACTCAACATAATTGTGTGATAATGTCAAAGTGTATGTGCCTGGTGAATAAACATCCTGGGAGTTAGGAAGAGTCTAGGATTAGAGCGTGAGATGCACCCCCACCTCATACTTGGAAAATAAGGGAAACAGGGTCCTCGGTGGAAAGACAAGTTTTCTTTACAGCCAAAAGGATATTCTGGACTTCCCTAGTGGCACAGTGGATGAGAGCCTGACCGCCAATGCAGGGGACATGGGTTTTGTCCCTGGTCTGGGAAGATTCCACACACCTGGGAACTACTGAGGGCAAGCTCTAGAACTCGAGGGCTGCAACGACTGAGCCTGCAGCCTGCAACTACGGAGACTCACGCACCCAGAGCCTGCGCTCTGCAACAAGAGAGACCAAGGGGTGAGAAGTCCATGTGCCCCATAATGAAGAGGAACCCCAGCTCGCCACAACTAGAGAAAGCCCGCAGGCAGCAACAAAGACCCATCACAACCAAAGAGTTAAAAAATAATAAACTTCTAAAATTAAAAAAAAAAGGATATTCAGAGAGAAGTTGAAAATAAAGAATGTTTATTTACAATAAGAAAATTTCACATAGCACCACAGAAAGGAAAGATAGGAAGTAAAGGAAAGAACTGGCAAGAGGGAACCAAAAAACAGTAAGACAATGATTATATGCAGATAAAAATATAAGAAAACTATCAATAAGTATGTATTGAGTGTTACTATATATGCAGAAACAGAGATGAACAAGAGATGCGTTTAGCTTCAAGAAGATTATAGGCTAGTCAAGGGAGATAACAGAGAATCTTAGGTAACATAGAGCCATTAAGATAAAATCAGGCCACTAAGATAAATGATCAAAAATAAAATCAGGTAAAAAGTTTTACATTTTAGCCAGAGGCTAAACATGAAAGGAGTGTGGGCTCTAGGGTGGAACTGCTTTAAGGTCAGTCAAAATTACTATTAAACATCACTTAGTGGTTAAAGAATAAGTAATTGATGAGCGCTTGCACTGCCCTTTATAAAAGTTTTATTGGGGTATATAATTAATAAATAACAAACTGCACAATTTAAATCTGACTCTTTGCGACCCCATGGATTGTAGCCTACCAGGCTCCTCCGTCCATGGGATTCTCCAGGCAAGAATCCTGGAGGGGGTTGCCATTTCCCTCCGCAGGGGATCTTCCCAACCCAGGGATCAAACCTGGGTCTCCTTCATTGTAGGCAGACGCTTTTACCATCTGAACCACCAGGGAAGTCTTAAATCCACAAGCTAATTTCAAATGTACAATCTGCTAAGTTTTGACATCTGAGTACACACCTGAAGAGATCACTGCAATCAAGAAGATGAACTTGGGGGCTTCCCTGGTGGCTCAGTGGTAAACAATCTGCCTACCAATGCAGGAGACACAGGTTCAATCCCTGATCTGGGAAGATCCCGTATGTCATGAAGCAACTAAGCCTGTGCGCCACAGCTAGTGAGCCTGTTTGATCTGGGGCCTGGGAGTTGCAACTATGGAGCCCACGTTCTGCAACTACTGAAGCCCACACCCCTAGAGTCTGTGTTTTATAACTACAGAGTAGTCCCTGCTTGCTGCAAATAGCGAAAAGCCAGCGCAGCAGTGAAGACCCAGCACGGTCAAAAATGAACAAATACAGCAGAGAAAAAAAAAAGATTAAACACCAAAGGTATGGGAAAAAAAATGATGAACTTGTTCACTCCCAAAAGTTGTATTGGCCGCTTGTGATACTTCCTCCTTTTTCCTCACATATGCCCTGTTCCTATGCAAATACTGTTCTGTTTTCTGTCACTGTTACAAGTTTACATTTCTTAGAATTTTATATAAGTGGAAGCACACAGCAAGTACTCTATTTGCCTGGTTACTTTCATCCAGATTATTGATTTTCAGACTAATCTATGTTGTTGTATCTGTCAGAGGTTCATTTTTATTGCTGAGTTAGCATTTCACTGTAACAATACATCAAAATTTTTTTATTCAACTGCCTGCTTTTGGATACTTGGGTTGTCTCCCTAATGTCAGCTATTATAAATAAAGTTGGTGTGAACACTGTGTAGGAGTCTTGGTATGAACATCTCCCTTCACTTCTCTTGGACTGTAATATGTAGGAATGGAATAATCAAGTCATATAGGTGGTAAAGGTTTTAATTTTTTTTAAATAGACTGCCAAAAAATGTTCCAAAGTGACTGCACCATTTTGGATTCCCAAGAGCAATGATGATATTTCTACTTACTCCACATTTTTGCCAAGACTTGGTACAGTCTCAGTTAAACATTCTAGTAAATGTGCTATGGTATTTCATTGTGACTTAATTTTTATCTACCTAATGACTAAAGATATAGAACATCTTTTTCATGTGCTTATTTGATAACCATATATGTTCTTTGTTGAAGCATCTGTATAAATTTTTTGTCCATTCTTTTAAAAATTGGGTCTTTTTTTTTATTATTCATTTTAGAGAGTTCTTTAAATTTTCTAGATAGCATTCTTTATCAGATATGTTACCTAAATGTTTTACCTAATCTGTGGCTCATCTTTTCATTTGTTTAGAGTTGCTTTCAAAGAGTATAAGCTATTGAGTTTGATGAGAACAAATATTTGATGACGACACCATACTTTTGGTGTCATATATAAGAAATCTTGGCCTATGTTCCAGGGTTGCAATGAATTTTTCCGTGTTTTCTTCTAGGAGCTTTATGGCTTTAGAATTTACATTTAAATCCATGATCCATTTGAATTACTTTTTGTATATGGTGTGAGGTATGGTTCGAAGTTCATTTTTGGAGGTATATAGATATCAAAATGTTACAGTACCAACTGTAAAAAAGACCACTTTCTGAATGGAATTTACTCTGTGCTTTGTTAGATGTCAAAAGACCATCCATGTGTAAGTCACTCTTGACTCCCCACTAAGTTCCAATGATCTGTCTACGTTTATGTCAGTAAGATACTGCCTGAACTGTGATATCTTAAAGTCAGCTAGTTGAAGTCCCCTAATTTTGCACTTCTTTATTAAAGTTGTTTTGGCTATACTATGTTCTTTCCATTTCCACAGAAATTTTAGAATAAGCTAACCTCTACAAAAAAAGCTGGCAAGATTCTGATTAGGATTGTGTTAAAAGTACAAATCAATTTACAGAAATTGACACTTTGACAATACTAAATCTTCTCTATTAGCACAATGTATCTCTTCTTTATGTCTTCTTTATTTTCTTCCAGCATGTATAATAGTTTTCAGTGCATAATCCTTCATCATATTTATCCCTAAGTATTTCCTATTTTTTTGATACTTTTGTAAATGGTATCTTTAAAATCTGAATGTCTATTTGTTGCTAGCATATAGAAGTACAATTCACTTTTGTTCACTGATCTTGTATCCTACAACTTGTCTATCATCACTTATTAGAGTGTTTTTTTAGTGCAGTCTATAGGATTTTCTATATACATAATCATGTTACCAGTGAAAGTTTTCTTTCTGCTTTTCCAAAATATATGCCTTTTCTTTCTTTTTCTTGCCTTGTACTGGCTAGATTCTTCAGTATGATGTTCAACAGAAGTAGTGAGAGCAGATACTCCTGTTTTATTCCTTATCTTTCATCATTAAGTATGATGTTAGTGATAGTTTTTCTGTAAATGTCTTTTATGAATTTGAGGAAATTCCTCACAATTCCTGATTTCTTTAAAGTTTTTATGGGAAAGACACATTTGATTGTGTCAAATGTTTTCTTTTGAGATGATCATATGATCTCTTTTCTCTTTTGAAAAGTTTCTTAAAATGGTGAATTACAATGATTGATTTTTGGACTAATCAATCTTATGTTCCTCGGATAAACCATTTGGTCATTGAATATTAGCATTTTTACACATTGTTGGATTTGATATTCTCTTCAATTTCTAGAAGAGTTTGTGAAGTAGTATTACTTCTTCCTTAAATATGTGGTAGGTATCTACAGTGATATAACCTTGCTCATTTACTTTACTTCTTCCTTAAAAGTCTAGTAGATATCTACAGTGACATAACTTTGCTCATTCCAGATTCTGATAATTTGCTTCTTCTCTCTTTTTCTTAATTAGTCAGGCTAGAGGTTTACCAATTTCATTAACCTCAAAAACCCAGTTTTTTGTTGTTATTAATTTTTCTCTGTTGTTCTCTGTTGCCTATATCACTGATACATTCTCATTTTTAATATTTCCTTCCTTTTAATTTTTCTGGACTTCAGTTAGTTTTCTTTTCCTAGTTTCTTAAAATAGAAACCAATCTTCATCAATTTGAAATCTTCTTTCTTTTCTACTCAGCATTTTGGTGTTATGGAATTTTACTGTTATGTATAACTTTAAAAAAAAATAAGCTAGATAAAAGAGGAAATAAGTAAAATACAAATTAGAAAGGAAACAAATTATTGTTAAAAAAAAAAAAGGAAACTGTACCTGGTCATCATTTTCATCGGAAAATGTTATTGATGTCAGCTTGTAGTTATTCTTCAATAAAAATTCATTGACTAAGAAGTTTAGAGCTCTCTTTTCAAGAGGTTTGATTGGCTCCTAGAGACAGATAAAAGATGGATATAGTACTGTAAGTCTTCCGCTTTCAATACTTGTGCTTCCATTTCATATGGAAGATACTTTTAGATCTGTCACTCACCCACCTGAATTTCAGGACTTGATTTGTAATTTTTTCGTTCCTGTAAAGGAACTTCATGTTCTGGTGGAAGAAAATACAAATAATATTTTACTCTTTTACATTGGAAAATATCTCAGCTACTTCTACATTGTCAAAGTAGAAAAAGTCTCAAAAAAGTTGTATGTACACCACCTGCAGCCTTTGTCAGGTTGGCTCGGAGGGCCTGAATGGTCTCCTTGGCTTTCCGTAGTTCAAACTCCAGGACTGGACAGGGATTTGGAATAAACACACACAGGCATCCAACCAAGAAAAGGGAAACAAAAATAAAAAATAAAAAGCAAAGATGGGTATGAAAAAAAAATACAATTTGTATTGAAAACAGAAAGCATGCAATCTTTATGAAACTTGTGAACGCATGCAGCAGAGTTGATTTGCAAGCAAACTGGTGAATGTTTTCCATAGTTTTCGAATACATACAGGGGACTACTGATCAAATGTTCTTAGCTGTCTGACAAGGAATAGTTCTATTTAAAAACAGAATCTATGGCAAACTCTCATTTAGGCAAGCAAAACCTTAGGTGTTGTGCTTCACTCAGTCTAGGTAAGAAATGTAATGGAATGTTTCCAGGTGACATAATTTTAGGGGAAAAGACAAAACTTAGATGAAGCTCTAGCAAATACAGTTAAAGAAAATCTTAGGATTAAAAAAATAGTATTTATCTAGAATAATGTTATAAATCAACATACAGAAACAGTGAATATATCCTTTCATTAAGATGTTGAAGAAGTATGTTTTAAGTATCTTACAAATGTGGGATGTCTATCAATTTTTCTACAAACAAGTATATGTCTTCTATAAACAAGCAAAGATATGTTAAACACATATCTAAAAAAAGTTCCAAGGGATTTATTTTAGGTTTCATTTAAAGCCAAAGAATAGACATAAGTTTGTTTTTTAAGTTACAATTCAAATCATTCTAAAGCAAATGATTGTGTACAATTCTAAGAGTGTAGTTATCTAAGGATACTGAATAAAATTAAGTAGAATTTCAAAGTTTCTGACAACTCTTCAAATAGGTATTTGTTCACATTAAGAGGTACTAATGAAACTTAAAGATTTCTCCTGTTAATGCAGAGTCTAATACAATAAACATGAATACTGAGGAAACATTTTAATGAGCTTTTTGAAATGTTTCATCATGAGCAAGATTTAACTATGTCTTTACTGGGAATTTTCTTTAAAATATATAAATACTGCTATGAAGAAAAAAGTATTGGGGGAAAAGTTATTTCTGTGAAGTAAAGCTCTGAGAAAATTAAGTGATCTCTGTCACAACTGGATATTAAAAAAGTTATTATTTAAATAGTTCTGCATAAAGATGCTGCTAAGTCGCTTCAGTCGTGTCCGACTCTGTGCGACCCCAGAGACGGCCGCCCACCAGGCTCCCCCATCCCTGGGATTCTCCAGGCAGGAGTACTGGAGTGGGTTGCCGTTTCCTTCTCCAATGCATGAAAGTGAAAAGTGAAAGTGAAGTTGCTCAGTCGTGTCCAACTCCTAGCGACCCCATGGACTGCAGCCTACCAGGCTCCTCCATCCATGGGATTTTCCAGGCAAGAGGACTGGAGTGGGGTGCCATTGCCTTCTCCGCATAAAGATGAGTAAATTTAAAACTTTAGAGATTGACTAATAAACAGAAAAAAAGAAGATGGCAAATGAAATGCTATCAGAGACAACAAAGCTATAAAAATATATGGAAAAAATAGAATTCACTCAGTTTGCACATTTTCATTAAAAACTTAAGATGTAACTGAATCACATCTAGTACATGAAGGCCAATTATTTTGATGCACAGAATTTCACTGCAGCAACATGGAAGCACAGCTAAAAATCAGATGATGTGTATATGACTGTTTCTTTTTATGGTCGTCAGCAATGCTGATCTGCAAACATTTCTGTGCAACAAAGTAGAAACATTTTCCCTAAAAATCACACTTCTGGAAACTCTTAAAGTTTGTATTTAAAGTCAGACTGCACAGATTCGATGTGTAAGGTAAGTACAGAATAAATTTACTTTTCTTCTATTTCAAAACTCTAGGTTTTGATTTGAAAGCCCTTCACTATACCATAAGGCAAGTAAGTATACATATCATACTTTCAGTATCACTTACAATTTACTGAAACACGTTACAGAACAATTGCAGATCAGAAATGCCCTGCACCAGAATGATAGAATATGAAAAAACAAAACAAAACAAAAGTGGTTAAAACACAAACTGTGGGGGGAAAAAAAAAAACTCAATTCAACTGGTGAAAGTTTAGGTGACCAAGAGCAAAACAATGAATGATCAAGGCACAGAAAGCCAGAAAAACCCATGTCAGACGGCAAGAATTTATATTTTTATGCACATCTGCACATACATTGCCAAATGCCATTAACAGTTACCACTGCTTTCAAAGCTAGTGCTTATCAAAATGAATTCACTCTGCTGCATGTTTCTTAATATATAATACAGACTTTAAAAGACAAAGGCATATCTTTGAAGCTACAGCACATCTCTATAAAGGCACAGTATGATCAAATAATTGCAGTTATGTGAAAAGTTTTACATGAAAGGTCTGAACAGATATATTTACACACATATGAACTTGTCACTTCTTTATCAAAAGATATTGGATTAAAACTTAAAACTTTACTTTGTAAAGTGATACATTATACCAAGCAACCTCCAAGTAGTTTTCAAATATTATAATTCTTCATAAGAATGTGTGAAGAAGTGAATGCTTTTAAAAAACACTGTAGAAACCAGCTACCTCCCTGCTCATTCCACCCCCCAACCCTCGACTAGCCCAACCTTGCTGAGTGCAATTTTAGTGGAACTAAAGTAATAACTGCAAAGATACAGGTATATTGTAATACTGCATATTATAATCTTACCAAAATAATTAATGACTAAGTCAGTATCAGCCATTCTAGATTAGCTGAAACAGTTATCTCTCAATCAAGGTTGGATAATACTGGTATTGTATCAGGGGTATTTGAGTGCTTAAAGATCAGGCACTCATGACTTGGGATATATGCAAGTGTGTATTACTATTATCTTAAAATATCTGTTAGTCTTAGTTCTTTTAGCACAAAACTCAAAATAATGGTGCTCTATAAACATATGTTCATTTAGAGATCTTTTCCTCATTAAAGGAACACCTGCACGGACTTGAAAAAAATAAACAGATTTTTAAATTTAGGAAAATGATGATGAAAATCATCACATACATATATGTATCACACACATATATTATATACATATATATATATAAACACACACGCACACATATATATGTCAGATAAACAGTTTATTAATGGTTGGAGCAGACCCTACATTTGCATCATGGGGCAATGGACTCAAACCTGTGTTATCTATAAACTCCTGCCCAAGACAGGTACAGGAACATCAAAAAGAGCTTTTTGTTTTTTCTCAGTAAGGTTTACATGTGATCCAATGACAGATGACATGGCAGTTATCTCTTCTCAATTACTGGTCTTTCAATTAGCTTCTAACTAACTACCGATGGTTAGTAAAGACACAAAAATCTCTTTGGAAATGGGAATTGTGATTAATTTAAATTTTCAGCCACATATCACACACTTGATTCAACAACACGCTATTGCACAAGAGCCCTAAAAGTCTAAAGGCTATTTTCTTGGAATAACATGTATTTTCTTCCTTTTCCCAGTGAAGATGAAAGACTGCATCCATTCATTCATTTATACTGAAGTATCACTGACTCATAATACTGTGTTAGTTTCAGGTGTATAGCATAGTCATTCCATTTTTTTGTAGCCTATGTTTCATTATAGGTTATTACAAGATATTAGATATAAACTTTTGTGCTATGAAGTAAACCCTTGTTGCTTATCTATTTTATGTTCAGTAGTTCGTATCTGTTACTCCTGTACTCCTAACCTGTCCCATCCTCCCCTCTCTCTCCGCTTTGGGGAATCACAAGTTTGTTTCCTATGTCTGTAAGTCTATTTCTGTTTTATATATAGATTCACTGGTATTATTTTTAGGTTCCACATATAACTGATATCACATAGTATTTGTCTTTCTCAAGACCGCATGTACTTATATATTAGCATTATACAGTAAGCAAAAATTACTTTATTTCCCCAAACTTAGAGAAAGAGTATAATCTTTAGATTAAAAATATAAGGTCAAAACTACCAAGTATTTAAAATTTTCATTCTTAGTTATGTTTGGTTATAGCATTTTACTTAGTTACAATATCTTGCTTTTACATCCATGTTTCCCCTAATTAAAAATACTAACATACCTAATAATAAGAATAATGATGAACCTCTTAAATTTGACTTTAGGTTTTCAAATAAAAATTAGAGGAATGAAAATAATTACATCGTCTATTTCTGGGTTGAAGTTATTTTCAAATACATAACCATTTGAACAATAATACAATATACAAAACTAAATATATTTGGTTAGTTTTAAATAAACTAAAATTCCATGTATTTAACAATAAATAACATAAAACATATAATATCTAACATTTACTATACAATTAAATATAACATAATACCACTTAACAAATGATATAATTAGGAGGATGAGTCCTAAAATTATTGAAATAATTCCCATTTGATTTGCTAATTTTCAGATATTACTCATGTGATTTGCTCTTTTGACACAGCTGTCAAGTAACAACGCTTACGACTAAATCATGACTATCGAGGAGGCAGCTGCACTAAAGTCTTCCAACAACTTCCCCCTTCAGCTGATACTGCTATTGTTCTCACTGCTGACTCCTCTCTGAGCCTCTGCTGAACTAAAAATGATTACATCAGTTTTTCCCCTAAATCACATAATACTGTTAAGAGATTTTTAAATAGCTCTTTTCTCAAGCAATAAATGAAAAGCACATACTGGAATGTCATTTTACATAGGTCAAACTTAATCCTTCACCCTAACAGGTGGCACGTGGTACCATCAGTCATGGGCTCTGTTGCTGGGTTATCTACATTTGAGTCTTAGCTCTGCCACTAAAGTCTTAAGAATCTCCGTGTGCCTCAGTTTCTTGGGGAGTGGAAGATGAGGATAATTCTATAACTTAATGAGCTAACATACATTTACAAAGCGTTCAGAAAGGAGCGAGTGCTATATAAACATTAGCGCTCAATAGCACTCATCTTTATTCACGATGACTACAACAGGCACATATATGGTAGGTTTGATAACCTTGTTCCAGTAAAGGAAAAAAAAATGCAACAGGGCTGACGAAGAGAGGCGGCCCCAGTGTGGAGCCCCCTGACCCCACAGGGCCCTCCCAGGCTGCACCTCTCCCTTGTGGCGTCTTTCCTATGCCAGGTGTGCCCACCATTCCGGTGGGTAAAATACCTGACAGTTGCTTCTATCTCAGAGTCAACATCCCGTGAAAACTACAGTTCCTATCAACACATTCAGGAGCTACTTCAATAACTGACAGTCACAGCCTGAAGCACCAGCAAGGTACCAGTCACTTGACATCTGAGGAGCCAGAGCTTCTACACTGGTAACTTCAGGGTGGGCCCCCAGAAGAAGCCAACTGGCCTCATCTGATGTGGGCAGAATACAGAGGGTACAAATTGGTCTTCTGAAGTCCCTACAGATCCTGTGGTGATGCCAAAAAGGCAAAACCGGTGGGAGAGTGGAGAGGGGAAGGAGACTGGAATGAGGAACCAAGCAACTAAAAAGGATGCTGGTCTTCTTTTTGGAATGGGCGAAGTCCAGGAAGCCCTGAGGGGACCAAGCATTAACAACCTTTATTTTTAGGATCACAGGAAAGTCAAATGAAGTTTCTAGAGGGATGCAGTGGCGGCCAGGGAGAATCCAAGGAATGAAGACAAAGTTTTGATCACTGATCAGCATGGAAGTATTTAAACCAATTTTTAACCATCAGCAGAGTTGCACTGGTATATACCATGTAAATATTACTTAGCCCTGGTCTGGAGGATAAAAGAAATGAGGAGAGCAAGGTCCAAGTAACTTTGCACTAAACCATGGCTAACTCACACCTGCTTTACACCAGTTTTGTAACTATATGGCTGTAAACTATTAGCTGTAAGCAGAACTCAGTAGTTGTAGGCACACATAACCAAAAACTCAGAGCATCACTGGAAAGAGCAGTTGGGGGTTGCTGAACATTCGGGAATGCTCCCTGAAGCCAATAAATTAGTAATATAACTTTGTATGATAACTATCTAATTCTATTTACACACTGAACTGTAGAAGGAAGACAATTTTTCAAGTCATTTCATTATTTCTGGAATGTCAAAAACATCCAAATCTGTCTTTAGAATCTTACCTGCCACTCTCTCATCTGTTTCCCTGTTACCATCATCTGAGTATCTTGCAAAGTCTAAAGAATCAAGGGTACTGATGCTCCCGGCTCGATCTGTAATAAATCAAAAACAGAAAAAAAAAAAAAAAAGAATTAAACAGATTTTCATTTAACTGCCAAAATAAGGGACTGGAAATCAATTATCTATGATTTTTTTTCCAGTTAATAAACTATGATTCTAAGGTATAGGAATTCTATTAAAAGTATAAGGTAAAAATGCTCATACTAATTAAACTACTTTGAAGTAACTCAAGTTTCCCTGCCCAGAGCTCTAACTCCTGAACAAAACACACACAGGGTATAATGCAACCAGCCTAGCTAAGGACAACAGAACTGCAAACAATTTGAATTTTATTCCAAGTACAATGGAAAAACAACAAAAACACATACATTTTTAGAAACTGGCTGCTGTAAGGAAAGTGGTTCGCAGAGAGACCAGCTCAGAGGCTATTATGTAAATCAACTATACTCCAATAAAAAATAAAAATTAAAAAAGAGAGGCTATTAGAGTCATGCAAGGGCTTCACCTGATTGCCAATGCAAGAGACATTAGAGACTTGGGTTTGATCTCTGGGTCAGGAATATCCCCTGAGGAGGGCATGGCAATGCACTCCAGTATTCTGGCCTGGAGAATCCCATGGAGAGAGGAGCCTGTGGGCTACAGTCCACAGGGTCGCAAAGAGTCGGACACAACTGAACTGACTTACTTATTAGCACAATACACAGCACAGAGGTGCGTAGGTGAGAGGTGATCAGATCCGGCCTAGAATAGAGGTACTAGCAGTGTGAGAAGTAGTCAGATTTGGGTTATTTTTTGGTGTAAAACTAACATGTCCTGGTAGTGAAATGAATGTGGGTTTAAGTAAAAGAGAGAAAACAAGATGACTCCTGAAGACTCCATTTATTGAATTTGTAATATGAAATGCAAAAGATGAATGAAGGGACTTTAGGAGGTCTGTGTTTTAAGTGCATGGGGGTGGTATGGAGTGGTCTTGGCTTTAGGTAGATTTTTAAGTGTCTCTAAACAGCAAAACACACTGTAAAAATTCTCACTTGAAGGAAGAAATCAAAGCTGATACTTATTAAGGGAGATGTATCTAGCTAATGCATAGAAGGGACAATAGGTCAACTCTATTAAATCATGCTACTTACAGAGCACTTACTGTTTATAGATTGCTCTAAGGAATAGATTATCTATTTAGAAAGCACTATCTGGGCAAATAAATGCAGGTTACAAAAATATAGATTTGAAATCCACATATGGCTCCCCTACCTCCTTTTAAAACAATTAGTATATGCCAATAATTGAAATAGTTGACTTTTCAAATAGAGTTAAATTATTATCAATGTACCTCTTATCTTTAAATTCCTATTAAGGTGAACTAAGTGAAATTCTATATATAGTACTCTTCTGAGAACACAGTGTTTGTATTCAGATAAGCATTTAATTTCTCTGCACTTTAATTATATCTGATAAATAGCTTACTACTAACTTATGTTGTAAGATAGTATAAACAAATAACAGGAAATCAAGTACACCGTTCATTACGGCATAATTTATTTAAACATAAACCAAGAAATATCAAAAAACAATATTTACTACAGAAATCTCAAAAGTTCATATTAAAATGGGTTGAAATTAGGAATATTATTCAGCAATAAAAAAAACTACTGATATATGCCACATGACTGAATTTCAATGCTTTATGATGAATGAAAGAATCTTTATACAGAATACACACTGTGTAATTTCATTTACATGAAGTTTTAGAATAGACAGTAGTAATTTATGGTAGAAAAAAGTCATTATAGTGGTTCTTGGAGTGGGGGGTTAAAAGGAGTGGGGGTTGACTGGGAAGAGGTATGAGGGAACTTTCTGGGGTGACACTAATAAACAGGAGATTGGGTCATCACAAGGGTATTCATTTGTTGAAATTCATCAAATAATACACTTGAGACATATATTTTACTGTCTTTAAATTTGCCTCAAAAGAAAAACAGGTGAATTCTAAACATTGAACCCAAGTCAGTGATATGCATGCTAAAATATTTAGAGGGACGTATACCGGTATTGAAAAGCTTCTCTGGTAGCTCAGTCGGTAAAGAATCTGCCTGCAGTGCAGGAAACCTGGGTTCGATCCCTAGGTCGGGAAGATCCACTGAAGAAGGAAATGGCAGTCCACTCCAGTTTTCTTGCCTGGAGAATCCCATGGACAGAGGGGCCTGGCAGGTGACAGCCCATGTGGTTGCAAGAGTCGGACATGACTCAGCAACTAAACCACCATCAATACCGATATCTGCAACTTAATTTGAAATGCACAAAAAAATAAGACGACCTTTCAGATGGGTAGAGGATCAGAGAGTTGTATAAATCAGAGACACAAAGCAATCATAGTAAAAATTTAATTGCATAATTGAGGTGGTAGATAAAGCAATCACAGTAAAAATTTAATCGTATAATCAAGGTGGTAGATATCAGCTGTAAAAATTCTTTCCCACCTTTCTTAAGTTTTGAAAATTTCAAAAAAAATGTTGGAAAAAAAAACTGGATGTACAAAGGGGACCAAAAATAAAAAAAACGCATTTAAGTTAAATCCAGGATCCACTGACTCCTAGAATTTTATAACTGAAGTTGTAATACTGGGAGACAGCTATGATTTCTTATTGTCTTAAATGACAAAATAAATAATTTTGTCTCCCCTCTACTGTTTGAAATGGAACCAAAGTTAGACAATGTGTCACAAAAAGAGAGGAAATAAATTTCAAGATATAACGGATAAACTTCATAAGGCTTTTTACTTTTACATTTTTTAAACAAGTAAACATACAAAATGCTTGACTGGAATGGACCACTGACCTATGACTATATCTGCCTTATAAATAACTAATATGTTATAAAATGGTGTTCTCAGATCACTATATGTATACTATCTAAAATTTCCTGTTTTTTTTAAATAATGACTTTTCTCCAATGATTTGTACCATACTACAAATAAGAGCTCTTTCCTCCAATTATATAAATACACATACTATAAATAATTATAAAAATAGAAGTACATAGAAAAGTAGATAAACCATTCCAATCTTGCTAAGATTGGGAACGTGATCAGAGATTATTAAATTTCCCCCCAGAATTTCTAGATATTCTTTTCTGAACTCTTTTCCCCATGTGTAAGTACACACACGATTTCTGCAAAAACACAACGGATACTTGCATCTTTGTAACTTGCTTTTTAAAAATGAAGATCATGTAGTGAGATTTTGCCATATTGATAAGACGATGGATACATATTGCTAAGACTGCTTTCTAAAGTAAGCACAGCAATCTGAGTTCCATCTGCAGTATACAACAGCAGTTGTCAATGCTTGGTATTATTATTTTTAATCTCAGCAATTTAACATATACTATAAAATTGTTTTATTTAATTATGCATCTCTTTGATTCTTGGTGAACTTGAACATTCTTTTAAAGATATAATGGCCATCTACCTTTTTTGGGTGTATGTGTGCAAATTTTCTATTCACTTTCTTTGACCACATAACTAACATCCAGATTTTCCTGGTAAGTTATTTTGCCATTACTGCCCTAATCAGAAACTCCTCTTGAGTACTAGTCTCTCTGCTCACACTCACAAGCATGTTTTAGCTTACATATATAAGAGAAAGAGTCTGGAAAAACTAGCCTCTTTTCTTAAGAAAGAAGCTATTACCACTTTCTAATATAAAGTATACCACAAAACATTTCTTCAAATTCCAAGACTGTGTAACTTCTTAGTAATTCACTTTGTAACTCAGAAACTGAATGATCAGAGACTTTCGTCATAGCTGGCAAACCAGTAAAACCTGTATGTAAGTTTTAGTAGGCCTGAAAACTAAACCCATTAGACACACTGTAACTATAAGGCATGCAGACTGACTTCATAAATTACTGTATGAGAGTAGTCTTATTTATGTACATTTAATGAGTGCTGATGACAGAATGTACTTTTACAATAGCTAAAAAAATTAGTTTCAGACTCTTGAAAAGTTATCTTTTATAGAAATTACATATCAATAGCACTGTAAAAGAAAAATGTATCAGAAAAACTGATCAGCTCCTGACTGGTAAACAGCATTGGTTAATTCAGTGAACATTCAGTGAACAACTACTGTGTACCAGGTTTGTAACAGGAAAATACAATAAAGAATTAAAGAATAATTTTTAAAGTCTATAGATATAACTGATTCTGAAGAATAGACTTAAAATTTCAGAATGCTTCTCTCTATATTGTTTAAATTTTTTACAATTAATACTTTTTGTAATATGGGCATTTTATAATTAAAAAGTCATTAAAGTACTGAATTTACAATTAATGGATTTGAAGAAAAATAATGTCAACCAATTAGCTTTAAAATTCAATTTGCTTAGTAAAGATGATTTACTGAATTACACCTGTGTCATGGGTTAGGGTTAAAGCAAAGAAAGAAGTATATAGTTTATAAATTCAGTAAACAGATAACAAACTTACCTTAAAAATAATTATATGTAAATTTGAGGTCATGCATAAACACTTTAGTATATTATCCACTTACATTAAAAAATGGATCTTAGAAATCTTTCAGTGGCAAAATTTACATTTAGATTTCCTGATCTTCAGTTCTTCTCTAACATGGGGACTCATTTCACTGGCCCCTGTGTTCAAAATATTTGAGAGCTAGAGGGAATCTTAGAGATAGCCCAACCCCTCATCTTGACTAATAAGAAAACAGAGCTGTGTATTCATTCAGTGCATATTTACTAATCCACGGTGTGGAGTAGAAAGATAAAAATTCAGTAAGACTTGGCTCTAGCCTTAAGTAAGCTTATAAACCTCTGGAATTTAGTCATGTACACAGATAATAACGATACAATTAGACTACGTTAAAGGTTAAGCAAATTAACCTTTGCGAGAAGCTCAGGGTATAATTTAAATCTCCCAGTTTCCAGTTCACTGTCTTTTCTTTGTCACAAGATTCCACTGAGTTAAACATCAAATTAAAAGACTTACACTTAGGAACAGGTGAACATTGAAACTTTACTGACAAACTATTCACTAAAGTTAAAATTCTATAATGCCGGATGACTTGACCATATGAACAGCTGTCAGGTAAAGAAGAGGGTTACTATTAACAGTATTAGCTATCATTATATTGAACACTTTCTGACCACTTATTCTGTGCCAGATATTTTTCACAGATAAAGAGGAGCTGTCACCTTCTGTATTGTACAGTAAAGGGTGGAGAGACGACCCCAGACCCAGGCAGCCGGGAAGAAGCAGAGCAGAGACACGAACGCCAGCCCTCGGATGCCGACGCCTGAGCTCTAAACCACCAGTTTCCTTCAGCAACTTGCAAAGGCGTGCAGGTTCAGATCTCCTAGATACCAGCTAAGCTGGGCTTGAGACAGTGGATTACCTCAGTAAGGTCAACCTGGACTCAACTTTCCTCAGGCTACAGAGGGAAAAGCTAATTTCACAAGGAATATTCCCAACTTACATATTTAAAGGATCCCAACAACTAAAGATCATCTCTTTAACATACCATCAACATTTATTCAAAGGCTTATTTGTCAGGCACAATATTAGGCACTGGTGACAAAAAGATAAATAAAATATGGTCTCTTTCCTATATTCATGCTAAATAAATATTTATGAACTGCCTACTTTAGGCACCTGTGCCAGATGTGAAAGAAGACAAAGATGTATGAGACAGGAACCCCAACAAACACCTTTAAAAACAATCTAGTCAGCTAAAACATCAACATACCAAAGTAAGACCAACACTATCACAGTCACAAGTTTCATAGAATTAATTTCCGTAAGAGAGAGACAAAAAAAAAATACCACAAGTTCAGAAGATTTAGAGACTACTTTAAGGAAGGAACATACACTGGACCTTCCCTTAAAGATAAACAGAATCTGGAAAGAAGAAAAGAATGATGGAGGAAAAGAATATGAAGAGAAGGAAAAATAATATGGACAAGAGCACTGAGACAAGAATATATAAAACAAGTTCAAGAAACACTAAGTAAATAATGTGAGTACAACAAAGGTCTGTATATGACAATGTGGATGAAAACACAGGAAGAAACAAAATTATAGGGAGAACTTTATGATGCATATTTATAATAAAATATTTCAAAGTCATTTTATTGTAGACTGTGCAAAAATGGGAAAAATTAAATTCCTAAACAGATTTGTAAATTCTTTTTTCTGCAATATATAATTCTGCTAATAAAAAAGAGTTCAAAAAAATTGTCTTGGATGAGAGCAATTTTAAAAGGTTTTAGCTAGTGTGACACGAACAAACTGCTTTTAAAATCAATTAAGGATGGAAGAACCGATTAAAGGCACAGGAATCAGCGGTAAGGCTAAAACTGAGGGTCTAGATGTGAGCTGAAGGCCTGACCTAAGGCAGCACGCAAGCACAGAGCTGAAGGACGGTCAGAAAGAACACGGAAAATAGCACGACACCACCCTGAGCCACATGAGCTGCCTAATCAGGACCGGCCGGTTTGAAAAACAAATGAACATCATTTCTGACTGCTGAGGGAATCTGGAAGAAGGTTACACCCATGATGGCAACCCTGGTCCCCTCCTAGAGGCTCAGTCATCTTCCATGACTAGACCAGAAACTGAGATGTAACCATGCAGCAAAGCTTCGAGGTTGAAAAAAAATGAGGATGTACTAACCCAAGCTTCATGGATTTCCACAGCTGAATTTCATTCAGCAGATTGTTCTCCTTTGTCTTGGTGTGGTGCTACAGTTTATCATTTTATTTGTTAAATGATCAATATTATTCTACCTGACCTGCCCTCTGCATTAAAATGACTGGCTACTCTGAGTCAGTAAGATACACTTTGAATGGGTTACTAAGATTCTTTGCCTGATCACATACTAAAATGCTTCAGGAACATTTGCTTAACTGTGCTTTAAAATTGACAAAACAGTAGTTGCGGTGCAATGGAAAGAATGAAAACTTGGAAGCTGATGATCTGGTTTGGAATCCCAATCTTGCCACTTAAGACATGATACGAAGTAAAATACAAAAGGGCATACAAATAAAAGGTAAGCCCATCTTCAACCAGCCATCACCCTATGGGTCACCAATCATTGCTTAGACTCTTCTGTAAGCATCCTTTTAGAAATATGCTAGGCATAGACCAGTTTCTCCCTTTTTGTGTATCAATGGAAACAATTCACAAATATTGCCTGCATCCTAATTTGTTCAATTTATAATATATCTTATATCATTCCACATCAGCACATACAGATCATTCTGTTTTAATTAACCAATCCCCCACTGTTGGACATTCAGGTTGTTTTCAATCTTTGATACCTTTACTTGAACGTAGAAGATATGAAAAAAATCTAGGTTCAATAATTTTGATGCAAACGAACTTGTCCATAATAAAATATGGAATGGAACTGGATACTAAGGAATATGCATTTTTAAAATGTGCTTGATACCACCAAATTACTCTCAAAAGAGTGTCCTACCAATAGTATAAAAGTATACATTTTACTTTCCAACCTTTGTATCATACGTATTTTGATCAAAACTATACTCAGAAGATAACTTGGTTTACAGAAAAAAAAACAAAAAACAAAACCTGTTAGGAAGAGTTCAGTGAGATTGTAGACTCAAAACCCACCTATCAGTACAAGCTACCTATTTGTTAGACATCTTATTTGAAGGTTTAGGAGGCAAAAATCAGTATTCTTACTACTGCAACTTACCACAATGCAAATATTAAACATTAAGAACATAATAAAATACGACTAAGAAATTTTGGTGATACATTCATTACTCTCATCATCTCATCTTATACTCTGGACATTTCTCCTTACTCATACATCCATTCTCCACGCCCCCATCCCCCAACACACACACACACACACACACACACACACACACACACACACCATTCCTTACAATCATTGTGAAGAATGCCTATATTCAGGAACTACTCTTGAATAAAAATATTAGAAGCTTTTAAGGCTGCTGCTACATACTTCTCCAATGGTGATTCTACTTCTGCACATATATAAGAATATTTACAAGACTCCCCATACAGTGCAATAAGAAGCTATTGGTATAGTTTTGTCTGCTTGAAACATGTCAAATATATCCTAAAAGAGATCTTTGTCAACATTATAGTAAGAATTGTCAACTGAGTCTCAAAATTTCCCTTCCAAATAAAACCGACCTTCAAGGTAAAACAGCAATAGGAGACCGGGAACAGAGAAACTGGTACATAGGCACCAATAATTTGTGAGCAAAGAACGACATTTTTTGCTACTGTCTTGTGCAAATTTAGTTAATATATGATACAAGACAGATATTCAATATAAGGCAACAAAAAAGGCAGACATGTACCTAACACATATGCAGAAATAACTTAACGATGCAGAATATATTGTTTGTGTTCATATACCAGAGGGAAGATGGTATTGGTATTTCACGTGACTCAGTTCAGTTCAGTTCAGTCGCTCAGTCGTGTCTGACTCTTTGCGACCCCATGAACCGCAGCACGCCAGGCGTCCCTGTCCATCACCAACTCCCGGAGTTTACCCAAACTCATATCGAGTCGGTGATGCCATCCAACCATCTCATCCTCTGTCGTCCCCTTTTCCTCCTGCCCCCAATCCTTCCCAGCATCAGGGTCTTTTCCAATGAATCAACTCTACGCATGAGGTGGCCAAAGTACTGTAGTTTCAGCTTCAACATCAGTCCTTCCAATGAACACCCAGGACTGATCTCCTTTAGGATGGACTGGTTGGATCTCCTTGCAGTCCAAGGGACTCTCAAGAGTCTTCTCCAACACCACAGTTCAAAAGCATCAATTCTGCGGTGCTCAGCTTTCTTCACTGTCCAACTTTCACACCCATACATGACCACTGGAAAAACCATAGCCTTGACTAGATGGACCTTTGTAGGCAAAGTAATGTCTCTGCTTTTTAATATGCTGTCTAGGTTGGTCATAACTTTCCTTCCAAGGAGTAAGCGTCTTTTAATTTCATGGCTGCAATCACCATCAGCAGTGATTTTGGAGCCCAAAAAAATAAAGTCTGACACTGTTTCCACTGTTTCCCCATCTATTTCCCATGAAGTGATGGGACCAGGTGCCATGATCTTAGTTTTCTGAATGTTGAGCTTTAAGCCAACTTTTTCACTCCTCTTTCACTTGCATCAAGAGGCTTTTTAGTAGTTCTTCAGTTTCTGCCATAAGGGTGGTGTCATCTGCATATCTGAGGTTACTGATATTTCTCCCGGTAATCTTGATTACAGCTTGTGCTTCTTCCAGCCCAGTATTTATCATGGTGTACACTGCATATAAGTTCACATCACTAGAAACACCAAACTCGGTTTACACTGCACAGTTATAGGATTTGGTGTCAATTAACGGCAGAACACTGGAGCTGTAATTCTCATTACAAATGTTTCTTGTTTCGCTAGAATTTATTACATGCAAAATTTGACAAAAATATCTTAAATTGACTCAAAAAAGAAAAGTGCAAAATACACCACCACATAGCCACCACATGATATGAACAACTGCTAACATTTTACAAAATTTAAAAAGAAATACCTTAAAGTTCATGTCCCTAATGTTTCCTTCCTCAAGGGCAATCACAATAATGGATTCAGTGTGACTCTAGTTGATGTTTTTTAAACCTACAGCACAAAGAAGTACCCACAAATAATATATTGTTTTATGCATTTGAAAATGTACATTATGGCATAGAACCGTGTGTGATGCTTCCGAATGGATGTGAGATCTGATTAAAGGCTGCTAAGATCTCCATTCTATGAATACACCGTAACTAATGTTTCCATTATGTATGGCCAAAAGCACTGCTTCCAGCAGTGTACACACCTCGTTATGCACCCTAGTAAGTTCCAGATAAATAGTTATATGTGGAAAAGCTGGGTTAACCGGTGTGCACCATCTTCAGTTTTACTGTATTTTATCAAAACATTTTCCATGGTAGTTGTACTGACACTTCTACTGGTAGCACAAGAGTGCCTGCTTGCTCCGTATCAGGAATACTAAGTGTCAGACTTCTTCATATTTTGCCAAAAGATTGGGTATAGATATTATGCATTTTCTGATTACTAGTGAACTTGAGCAACTTTTCATTGGTTTGTTTCTGCCTATTTTTCATTAGGTTATTTTTCCTTCCTTTACTTTGCAGGCATTCTATACAGATTCTATATTTGAAATACTTTTTGACTATTATATATATGTGCCAAATATGTACTTCTAGTCTATGGCTTGTCTTTTATTTTACGTTTTCTTTTCACATATAGGAATTTTAATTGTGATACAAATATATCACTCTCTTCAAAATCTACAATTTTTATGTGTAAGAAATCTCACCTCAAGGTCATGAATGTTTTAATATTTCCTTCAAAAAGTCTTCAAGTTCCATTTTCCACATTTAGTATTTCAATTCATTTGGAAACTTTGTTTTGATGTGTGTATGTATATGGTAGGAGAGAAAGAAATAACTTCCCTCTAGAAGGAGAAAAATGTATTGAACAGTCTACCCTTTCCTCCTTTATTTGACTCTCTTTCTTATACAAAAGATTCACTGAGCTTGTTTCTGGTCTGTAATCTCTTCCTTACTTCAATCTGTCTACCTCTGCTTGCCTTTACTTTTAAAATATTTGTTCTGTAGATAGCAACATATATTGGTTTTTAAAAAATTAGTAAGTTCCAAAAAAGACAAATCCCATTTTCTCACCATGTATTGGTTATAAAACCAAGTAACTAACCATTGCCTAAGAGGAACACAAAAAGAAATATTTAAAAATAACTTATATGAATGTAATTTAAAATATCTACAAAAATGGAGGTACAATGCCTTTACGGATATAAAATACAATGTATTAACCGTATGGTAGCAGGTTTTAATGAACCATTACAAAATCTTAAATCCAATGTTTGCCTTTTAATATCAATAATCTGTTTTACACTTACATAGATTTACTGCAAATGATAATAAATATTAATTCAGATGACTCTTGTAACAGCTCTTATCAGGTAGGTACTGTTATCCTCAATCCTCATTTTTAGATGAAGAAATTGAGGCACTGAGAGTTTAAGAAACAAGAATAAAAAAGTGGTAGAAACAGGATCAAACCCAGGACTCCAAACTTTGTGCTCTTAAATCTCTATGCTGTACAGTTTTACTTAACTTATGGTGGCTACTCAAATAGAAATGCTATCAAATTTTCATGTGAATTTCAAGTACAGATGTTCCCAGTATGTTTTTTAAACAATTATTTTAATTAGGATGTCACATATCCATTCAGTTCAGCTCAGTCGTGTCCAACTCTTTGTGACCCCATGGACTGCAGCACGCCAGGCCTCCCTGTCCCTCACCAACTCCCGGAGCTCACTCAAACGCATGTCCATCCAGTCGGTGATGCCATCCAACCATCTCATCCTCTGTCGTCCCCTTCTCCTCCTGCCTTCAATCTTTCCCAGCATCAGGGTCTTTTCTTTGCATCACGTGGCCAAAGTATTGGTGCTTCAGCTTCAGCATCAGTCCTTCCAGTGAATATTCAGGGTTGATTTCCTTTACGATTGAACAGTTTGATCTCCTTGCTGTCCAAGGGACTCTCAAGAGAATTCTCCAACACCACAGCTTAAAAGCATTAATTCTTTGGTGCTCAGCTTTCTTTATAGTCCAACGCTGACATCCTTACAAAACTATTGGAAAAACCATAGCTTTGATGAGACGGACCTTGGTCGGCAAGGTAAGGTCCCTGCTTGTTAATATGCTGTCTAGGTTTGCCACAGCTTTGCTTCCAAGGAGCAGGAGCGCCTTTTAATTTCATGGCTGCAGCGTCACCATCCGCAGTGATCTTGAAGCTCAAGAAAATAAAGTCTCTGTTTCCGTTGTTTCCCATCTATTCGCCATGAAGTGATGGGACCAGATGCCATGATCTTTGTTTTCTGAATGTTGAGTTTTAAGCCAGCTTTTTCACTCTCCACTTTCATTTTCATCAAGAGGCTCTTTAGTTCCTCTTTGCTTTCTGCCATAGGGTGGTGTCATCTGCAGATCTGAGGTTGCTGATATTCCTCCTGGCAATCTTGATTCCAGCTTGTGCTTCATCCAGCCAGGCATTTTGCATGATGTATTCAGCATAGAAGTTAAATAAGCAAGGTGACAATATACAGCCTTGACATACTCCCTTCCCAATTTGGAACCAATCAGTTATTCCATGTCTTGTTCTAACTGTTGGTTCTTGACCTGCATTCAGATTTCTTAGGAGGCAGGTAAGGTGGTCCAGTATTCCCATCTCTTGAAGAATTTTCCAGTTTGTTGTGATCCACACAGTCAAAGGCTTT
Source organism: Giraffa tippelskirchi (assembly GCF_054371585.1). Taxonomy (NCBI): domain Eukaryota; kingdom Metazoa; phylum Chordata; class Mammalia; order Artiodactyla; family Giraffidae; genus Giraffa; species Giraffa tippelskirchi. The sequence continues at coordinate 71,460,450 of NC_137288.1, read as the reverse complement.
GGCATAGTCCATAAAGCACAAGTAGATGTTTTTATGGAATTCTCTTGCTTTTTCTATGATCCAACAGATATCCACTACTCCTGCTTAACCCTGTAAGTTAGTACTGTCAGATACCACCTATCTTTCTCAGTTGTTTATCATCAGAAATATGATCTAGTCTCCCCTGTTTCATATATATTTTCTTACAAAACAAAGAAGTTACTATCAAATGAGTTTTTGAAGTCTTCTCACATATATACCTTCACGTGAACTTCATTAAAACTCTATAACCAGCATTGGACAGAAATGATTACTGTGCTTTACACAGAATAAGAAAGCTCTGAAAATCTAAGTAATTAACCTGAGGTCATAGAGCTGTAGGTGGCAGAGCAGAACTGAAGCTCAGACATCAGTACTGCAAGTTCAGTGGTCTTCAAAAAATAGGCCAAGTTCACTTTCACTTTCAAAAGTATAGGTGGTACACGCTGGCACAGACCTACTACTGTTTTATCAGCCACATATCTTTCCACGGTTACTCTTCTACCAAGCTCATATTTCTCCATTTTATTCATACCAACGTGAGAGATCTGTCACGTAGCTTGCTATAATACAAATACATCAGCTCTAGGACATTCTTCTTGATCCTGTTATAGTTACCTTTTGCTGAATCTTAGTAAATACCATTGCTGTATTCAATTATATCAAGTATTCACTTCTCAGAAATCCGAAGAATCTATTTTTAAAGTAAATTAGACAATTTACATCCAACTTGTTGAGATTTTCTTGTGCAGATTTCCTTAGTTTGTAGAAACTATATGCACATATGGAATTGGAGAGTTATCAGTTTCCCATGCTCCAGTGAAATGGGGCCAGAACCACTTTAAAAAGTTAATCACAGGTACAAACTTCCAACAAGATAAATAAGTCTTGGGGATGAAGTGTACAGCATGGTGGCCATAGTTAACAATATTGTTTTGTGTATTTGAAAGCTGCTCAGAGTAGATCATAGAAGTTCTCATCAAAGGAAAAAACAAACAAACAAACTGTAACTGTGTGGTGATGAGTGCTAACTAAACTTACTGTGGCGATCATTTCAAAATACAGACATGTATCACAGCATTCTGCTGGACACCTAAAACTAGTAAAATGTCATGACGATTAGATCTCAAGAAAAAGTTAACTGTAATATTGCCACAAACATTCCCATGATAAGGGAGTTGAAGCAGATCAATCCTAAACTAATGCAAATCCCCCAAAAGTCAACCAAAGAGGCATCGCGTTCAAAATATGGCCAAACAGCAGAACACAATTTAATAACTATGTTTTTAGTATAAATAATTTAGAAACTACATTTTATCAACTCTTACAGTACAGATGTGTGTTGTATGTGTTTAGTTACAGTACGTATACATAGAAGCCAATAAAAACAACTCCTCGAAGGAAAAAAATAGGCTATTAATATTTAAGGCCCTTCTCAATTGATATTTACAATTTAGATATAAGTAGACTGTACTTTTAGACCAAGGTAAGTGCTCTTTTTCTGTTAATCATCCTAAAACCATGGGAGTTAAGGTAGTAGGCACAGTTAAAAGCCACCATATAAAAACAAATAACAAAATTTAGTTTTTGACCTAAATAGACTAAACAAAATGAAAACTGTGCCAATCCTGAATGGTTTTTTCCAACAAAGGTGCTTCAAAAACAAGCAAAGAAACAAATAAGCATACAGTCTGATGTTCATCTCTAAAGTAGAAAGTGTAAATTTAGTTTTTAACATAAAAAGGCCTGTTCGCTGATTAATACTCCTATCTTGTTTCCTTTTAAACTATGTACCACAATGGCTTGAAGTGTCATATTGCATTTTTATAACTACCCAAATGAATCACTTTATTAACTGTGAGCCAGATAATGGCAAGCATGTTCCCAAATGATGTTTTAAACAAGGCAAAATATAAAATAAACATTATCTTCTCTTTACCCTCACTTCCTTTTCCTCTTCCTCACTCAGGATGAAGAGTCTAAATATGGCCAAATAAGAAAGTTACTGTTTATATTAAAATGTCACTCATACTTGAGCATCACATGAAAATTTTACTTTCTCCACAATTATCACAATCAACAATGATTTTCCTATATCTAAATGCTTATACTATTACCTGTACTACGGAAAACTATTCTATAGACTTTCAGGTGTTAGTCTTGCCTCTCCATTAAGAACATAATATGTGCAAGGATATGCACTAAACTTCCTTTGGATTCCTATAATACTTAGCTGATCACATAATTTAATAAATTTACTGATCAATGTAAAATACTGAATACCAACTATACGCAAGTCACTGTTCTAGGCAGTGAAAATATCTGACTAAATTTCCACAAGAATTAAAAAGTTTGAAGCTGCTGAAAGGCATGGGTAAAAAATGACAGTCATATAAGAGAGCAATTTAGGAAATCTATATGGTCCAGACAACAGTAGCAAGTCTCACTCAGCTAAAAGCAGTGAACTTAACACATTTTAGAACTATTCTCTTGATATTTTGTTAGAAGCCAGAGGAAGCACTAAACCCAATTCCAACCTACTGGGGAGGAACCACTTTGTTAATTGGAAGAGATGGGAACTTTTGGAAGATGGGAATCATAGCACAGGTGATACTAAGAAGGGAACGGAGCACAGTGAGGTAAGTACTCTATCAGAGTTCTGAGAAAAGACAGGTAGGACAAGGAAAGAGTACTTAAAAAAGGAGAAAGATGACTCAAGAAGTCTGTAGGCTCATAAGTTAAATTATTAAAGTCAATCATAAATGCTTCCTGATAAGCTGCCTTATAAACATCTGGAAGCATGATAAATACAGAATAAAAGAAATTCATCACTGAAAGGCATGTTATTTGACCACTTACTGTCTCTACAGAGCTGACTCCTTCTAAGCAATTTTAGTCTGATTTTGATTAGACCTTGAAGGCTCAGAGTAGAACAGCATTCCTCTAGATAAAATACTGTAATTTGTAATTAAGTTGTGCCAAAGGCATTGGCACAACTTTTATCTTGCAATCTAACTGGAAACCAAACTAGCCCAACTAGCAAAGATACAGGGGAAAATATATAATTAACGTGTGTGTATATTCAAGCAAGTAATGTTACATGCAAAAGGTCAAATTAATTTATTAAGCAGACCTAGTAGGAACATCACAAGGATGGTACAATTTATCAAACAGAGACTCCGCGAGAGCTCATTTTAAATTCTTCCACTGAAAACATCAAACTTAAAAAGCTGTAGTTCTTTTATATGTTTTATAAATTTGACTTACTCTTTTAGTCAAGAATAAAAAGATAGTATGAAGACTTCTTAAAGTATTTTAGAATTACCACTATACTATTATCTAGGTCAACAGACTTTTGGGCAAACAATTTAGTAAATCTTACAAAGTTAAATGCTTTTGCGTGTGCTTAGTCGCTCAGTCCTGTCTCTCTGTGACCCCATGAACTGTAGCCGCCAGGCTCCTCTGTCCATGGGGATTCTCCAGGCAAAAATACTGGAGTGGGTTGCCATGCCCTCCTCCAGGGGATCTTCCCAACCCAGGGATCGAACCCAGGTCTCCCGCATTGCAGGTGGATTCTTTACCATCTGAGCCACGAGGGAAGCCTTTTAGACATCTTTAAACAAAGAAAACTACTGTTGACTAATACATTTATTACTATTAAGTTTTATGAATTTTCAGATCAGACACACATTAATCAAAAATACATAAAAACAAATAAAAATAATTTAATGTTTTAGATAATTCACTCTATCAATCTTTATACTGTTTATAATCAACCAGAAAGTACTCACTGAGTATTATAAAGTCATAACGCAACTAGCAACTATTAACATGGTAGAACTGAATACAAAGGACCTTTATAACTGGCAGTAGTCTGGTCCTGAAGAAAGATTCATCCTCAGAGTTTCTAAAATATAATTTGTATGATCCAAATCTTAGTCAAAATCTTCAAAACATGGTACTAACCACAGATTTACAGACTTATTTTAGCATTTATCTATTTCCTGACTATATTAAGACATTTAAATATATTGATATTTTGACATACAATGCATTTGGATTTAAATTATACTAAAGCTTGTGCTATAAGTGTCTGCATAATTATAGGAGGAATATTTCAGAAATATTTCTTCTTTTTATGATGCCATCATAGGCCTAAATTTAGAAACAGAAACTATGAAACTTTTAGAAGAAAATACACAAGAAAATTTTTGCAACTTTAGGATATGCAAATATTTATTTAGGAAACAAAGACCATGAATCATTAAGGGAAAAAACACAATTAACTGGACTTGATGAAATGAAAATCTTTTGTTCATAAGACACATCGTTAAAAAATGAAAAGGCAAATCATGCTGGGAGAAAAAACTTGGAAAAAACATATATGATGGGGGACTTGGGTTCAGAATGTATAAAAGAACTACAACTCAATAAAAAGCTATTAACAGACATTGCACAAAAGACATGTAATAGCAGTAGACACACCCCCCCAATGGCCAAAAGCTCAAAGAAGGAGCTCAGCATTACTAGTCCTCAAGAAATAAAAATTAAAACCACAATGAAATACCACCGTACTCTCACTAGAATGAGTTAAATAAAAAGCCTGAAAATACCAAGGGTTTGGGGGATGTATAGAAATTGAAACTCTCATACACTGGTGATGGAAATTTTAGATGATACAACCACTTTGGAAAACCTGTTTGACAGCTTCTTACAAATTTAAATGTATACTAACTATATGAACCAGCAATTCTATTCCTAGGTATTATCCAAAAGAAATGAAAACATATGTCTCTGCAAAACTTATACAAGCATGTTCACGGCAGCTTTATTTATATAGGCCAAAAATGGGGAAAAAAATAAATGTCTAATAACAGATGAATGGAAAAACCAAAAAAGGAATGAACTACTATTACACATAAAAACATTATTTGGATGAATTTCAAAAACATTATACTGAGGAAAGGAAGCCATACAGAAAAGACTATATGCTCCAAACTGCATTTATATGAAATTTTAAAACAGGCAAAACTTATCTAAGGAAGTGGTTCTCACTTGGGGAATTTTGCCCTCCCCTTCCACGGACAGTGCTGGTGACATTTTTTGATTGTCACAACTTGGGGAATGGGGGCTGGATGGTTGCTTCTGTTATGTAGTGGAGAGGGCAGCAATGCTGTTAAACATTCTAGAATGTACAGGACACTAACACAACAAAGAATTATCAGGCCCAAAATTCCAATAGTGCCTAGGCCCAGGTTGGAAAATTGTCTTCTACTGTGGTCAGTGATGGTCTTGAGATACAGAATGCAAATGAAAATGAAGGTGTTCTGGGGACAATAAAAATGTTCTATATTTTATTTGTAGTGGTAATTTGTTTTCCAAAATTCACCACACTGTACACTTCAAATGGGCACATTTTATTGTATGCAATTTTACCTCAAAGTTGATGGTAAAAATTATAGCCTATCAAATAATATAAAGCTACAAAAACAGTTTAATCCAATTTTTGCTTTTAAACATATATGCATAGAAAAAAACAGAAAAGGCAAGTACTATTGCTTGGATTATGGATAACTCTGATTTTTTTCCCTCACTGCTTATCTGCTTTGTATTCACTTGAAAATATATTATGTAATAATGTATTTTTGAGTTATACCCAAAACAGGTCCAAATAAGCTATGGTAACAGAAGAGCACAACTGCACATGAATATTTGATTATAGCTAAATTCTGATTTATGATCACAGGACTGAAGTTATTTCAAGAAACTATAAAAATGTATAATGCAAAGGCATTTAGAAGTCAACTTTTACTTTAAAACACAACTATATTTAGAGCCTAAATTTAAATATACAAATAATTATATATAAAAAAATATACATTTTTTTCTGTACAAAAAAACTTTTTAAGAGAAATTTTCACTATAAACAGTGATACCACACCATAATAAGGTAGGCTGAAAAGATCAATAAATTCTTTTAAATTAAATAAAATAATGTTATAAAGGAATAACTTATTATATCTATACAGTAGAAAAACATAGCAGATACAATTCAGTTATGTTCAAAAACAGGCCAGGGACTATATAAACTGTAATAAAAAGATGTCCCTCAAGAGGCTGACTATCTAATGGAGAGAAATGATACTGTTAATAAATCAAAAGAGTTAAAGGCTATGGTTGAGGTTTGAAAGTAGTGCAATGAAAGAATCAAGCAACTAAGCCTTGGTAGTACGGAAGCATTTACAAAGATGACAGTTGAGCTGGGTCTTGAGGAAGTAGTAAGAGCTTATCAGGTGAAAATCATTATTAGACACTTCAAAAATCTTGAGACAAACAAACAAAAGCCAACCCCCTAACAATTTTGTTACACTGCTCTTTTGTTACATTTTATAGTCTTAAAGGTCAGCAACAGAAAAACCAGTTTCGAGAAAAGGAAGATAATCCTTCCTACAATACTGAGCAAGGATATTACACCTGCTGAGAAAATTCCATATTCAAGAGAGAACACTGCTTTGGATTTACCTTGATGGAAAAAGGCACTTTTTGCAGTTTAACTACATCTAACTAAGTTACATCTAAGTTAGGCAACTGTGGTGTTGGAGAAGATTCTTGAGAGTCCCTTGGACTGCAAGGAGATCCAACCAGTCTATCCTAAAGGAAATCAGTCCTGAATATTCATTGAAGGACTGATGTTGAAGTTGAAACTCCAATATTTTGGCCACCTGATGCGAAGAGCTGACTCATTTGAAAAGACCCTGATGCTGAGAAAGATTGAGGGCGGGAGGAGAAGGGGATGACAGAGGGTGAGATGGTTGGATGGCATCACCAACTCAATGGACATGAGTTTGAGCAAGCTCCAGGAATTGGTGATGGACAGGGAGGCCTGGAGTGCTGCTGTCCATGGGGTCACAAAGAATCAGACACGACTGAGGGACTGAACTGAAGTTAGGCGATCTCAGTCTCTGGCACCACTTAAAAGTACTGACAAAAAACCATCAGCTCGGCTACAGTTTTAAATCATGTATTTTAACATGTGTGAGCAAATTTCAGTTGGCCTCACATAACACATTGAAAACCTCATACTGTTAATAAGGGAAAATCTAAGATGCCTCTTAAGAAGGATAGGTACTGGGACTCCAATATACATCCTTGGCAGTACGTTTTAAAGACATAAGAAATGCTTATAAATATATGATGAATGAGGTAAACGACCACTCTATACAGTTAACAATGATTACAACAAGGCAGAAAAGTTAATTCCTAAACTTACGAAGAGAAAAAAGCCTACAAGGTACTAAGACCAGGAGGTAACAGTGCAGGCAGAACCTGCCTACTCTGCTCCTCAGACTTCCTATAATTCTGGACACCCACTGAAATTAAGGAACCGAAAGTGAATGAAACTGAGTTTATTTAAACTGAACAAATTTTATGCAGCAGAAGATGTAACTTTTGAGTAATCAACTCAACCGAAAGACAAAAGGTCTTCAAGTGCATCTGACTTCGGGGAGAGAGCAACAACATTTCCTATTCTTTTCTCTCTTGACTTGAAGTCAAAGAATTACTGCGAACAACATAAGGAACACTGTTTCCAGGTAGTGGCGATTCAGGAGATGGGAGAGAATGGAAAAACGATTAAAGTGATAAACCAAGGCTGCAAGAGAGTCTTCTGGAGTCATGTAGTAGCCAGTGAACTAGAAACTCTGCGCAGGGATGGGATGGGGAGGGAGGTGGGAGGGGGGTTCTGGAAGGGGAAAACATGTACACCCATGGTGGATTCATGTCAATGTATGGCAAAACAAATACAATATTGTAAAGTTAAAAAATAGATAAACTAATTTTTTTAAAAAAAGAAAAAAATAGAAACTCTGGATACTTAATAGATACCGACACCAATAGTGGAACCAGGAGCTGGTGCAAGTCCAGCCAAGGGCTGGAGGCAGGCAGGGAGAGAATAGTCGCTGCCAGATCCTTTGGCCTCCACTGCAAAAGATCACCGCCCGCCCCCCGCCCCAGCCCTCTAGCTGAAACGCTCCCAGTACTCAGCACCGGTCCACAAGTACCCCCTCCCCACAATAACCCCCCACAACCTCAACAGCCCAGCCGGAGGGACAGCGCCGTCGTTCACTTACTGAGCTGTCCCCCACCCGACGTCGTACTCGGCTCCCGACCTCCTGCGCCTCCAAGGCCGGCTGCCCCGGGGACCCCCGGCGCCCCCGTCCCCGGCGGGGTCCCGCTCTGCCTCTCGAAGTTGCCAGGGTTGGAGAAGTAGTCGCGCAGCCGAGGGAGCTCGCGGCCGCTCTCTAACAGCTCGGTGTGCAGCTCCAAGGCGGTCAGCAGGTACTGATCGCGCAGCAGCTGGGCCGCGATCGCATCAATTGACAGGCGGGCCGGGGTCTCCCCGGGGAGCCCCGCTCGAGCACTGCTCCCCAAGGCCACGGGGTCCTGGGGCGACAGCGAGTCCGCAGAGCCCGGGTCTAGGCCGCCCTCGGCACCCAGCCGAAGTCCTGCCCGCCGCTCGTCGGTCGCCGAGACCTCGTCCTCGTCCTCGTCCGAATCGCTGAGGAAAGGGTTCACGCCGCCGCCGCCACCTCCAGGCGCCATCGCCGCCATCTTACACTGTCAGGAGTGTGGGCGCCTCCCTGTCTGGCTCTGACAGGCCGCGGCCTGAGTCCCCGCTCAGCCTCGGCGGGCGCCGCTCGCTTCCGCAGCCCCGGCCTTGCCACGTCCCGCCTCCTCACCTGGAGACCAGGCGCAGGCTCAGAGGCGAACCGTCCGAAGGCTGCAGCGGCAGCAGCAGCCACTGCCTCAGCAGCAGCTGCACCAGCAGCCCGGCTCTGCGGGCGTCTTCCTGGTCCCCGGTCTCGCGAGAAATGACGCGTGCCCCGCCCCCTCTCCCCGCCCTGTCCCGCCCCGCCCGCTCCCCACGCCTGTGAGCAGAGACTGAGGGGCCCCGCGCCCAGCTCAAAGGCAAAGCCCCGCCCCCGCCCATTTTTGATTGGTCGCAGGAAGTAGGGGCGGGGATTGGAGTCACGGAGGACCGACCTGGGAATTATCGCGAGAGTAGCTTCTGGCCAGGTAAGTGTTAGGGGCGTTTCGTGGTTGGGGGTTGGTTGTGACGGTGGCTCAGAAACCTTCTCTTCGCGGCCGGAGGGGAGCTCTGACTCGCAGCCGGGCCCCGCCTTCGCGCTGACGAGGCCTCGTTCCCGAGGTCAGGCCTGACCTGCTCAAGCCCAGGTAGAGTCCGGGAGAAGTAGGGGCAGGGGCCGGGCCCGAAGCTGGCGCTCGCCGGGGTGCGCTGCCCGCTCTTCCTTCGCTCCTGCTGTGTGCGCTGCCCGCTGCGGACGTTTTCCCCGCAGGGGTGGCCGGTGCCGGGCAGGGCTGGTGGTCAGAAGGGGGCTTGCTTCCTTTTCCTCGCCCTCCCAGCCTCGTGCCTGCGGGCCCCCGGGGCCTGGGTGCGGCACAGGGACGGAGCCAATGGAAAATGCAGCGGGTACGTTGGGATCTGCGAATATCCCGGTAGTCTCGACTTCGGTAACAAACTATTAGGAGCGCAGTAAGCACTTGTGATTTAATACACAGCTTGCACAATGGAGACGCTTCAAAACGTCAAATGCTGTCCCTCAGAGGGTCCCTGCAGAGCAAGGAGATCCAACCAGCCCATCCTAAAGGAAATCAGTCCTGAATATTCATTAGAAGGACTGAGGCTGAAGCTGAAACTCCAATACTTTGGCCACCTGATGCGAAGAACTGACTCATTTGAAAAGCCCCTGATGCTGGGAAAGATTGAAGGCGGGAGGAGAAGGGGATGACAGAGGATGAGATGGTTGGATGGCATCACCAACTCAATGGACATGAGTTTGAGTAAACTCTGGAAGTTGGTGATGGACAGGGAGGCCTGGCGTGCTGCAGTCTGTGGGGTCGCAAAGAGCCGGACACGACTGAGCGACTGAACTGAACTTGGGGTTTTTGTTTTGTTGTCGGTAGAAGTTTTTTTGATGCTTTTAATACTAAGAATTGGAAGCATTTTTTTTTTAACAGAACATTAGCTCCTAGTGTTTAATTCTAAATTTATGTGTGTGTGTGCGCACACCAGGTATTGAAGAAAAACATGGAAAAAAACCCCAGATCTTAGGAAAATAGTATCAAAAGAGCCACCAGTGTTGTTTCATAGTCCTTAGCTAAAAGGATTGCTGATCTTAATTGTAATTGAGTTGCCAGAGAGATTGAAAATGGAACCAATTTCTGGAATGGAAAAATGGGAAGGATTAGGGAATGGCGTGGAAAGGGCAAGTTTAGAAATGGGTTATTTATATGCAGTTATTCCGCTGCAATAGTCCCATGTAATGGGAATTTTACAAATCTGTTGTACTTAAGGTCCCCGCACTTAGGGTCTTCCTCTCAAGGACTGTGCTCATTAGGTTGAAGAGCCTACAGTTCATATCCCCGTCCTGCCAATTATTTGCCTTCAGACTTTTTAAAAGTTGCTTGACTTCTCTCAGCCTCCTCTGTCAAGGAGATACTTAAAATACACAGAATTAGGAATGTGCTTGTCATAGTACCTGGTACCTAGTACACAACAAATGTTATAATCATTTATCAATTAATGTACTACTAGTATATATTGAGAATATTTGACAGATTTTAAAAGTAAAGCGAAACAAACCTGATGTCAGTCATTTAGTAGCGTTAGCCAGAAAAAGAAATTAAGGTAGTAGGCCCCAAAGGGAATATCTTTAGGGTCTGATTTCTAAAATGAAAATTGAAAATAGATTTAAAATATGTTTCCTCAGAGAATTATAAGAAGTTGGATGTAGAAGTTCTACCTTGATCAGCAGCTTCCTATGACACATCTGTAATTTCCTGGTTCTACCTCATATCCTGTAATCATGGACTTGTTAATGTGACCTTCCAAGCCCTAACAAATCAACTGGCCAATCGTCTCTGTAAGTACCTTTCTCTTCCACAGATCATAGAGATTTGCTTATCAATTAATAATGTTGAAGAAATATTAATAGTGCATACTAGGATATTATTAACAACTGCTGATTTCTATTTAATAATAATTTGCCATTAATGTTGTTGAGGAATTTTCTTTCTACTTACCAAGATCTGCATTAATCTAGGTCTTTACAGCCAATGTTTCACTGAATAATATGGATAGTCATTGATGCTTGCATGTTAGTGATAAAAATACAAAAGATTGCTTTTTTCCAAGCACTTCAATTGTTTTCTTGATTAAAAAATTATTTTTTTGTTTTAGTACTCTTAAAATAACCGCAAGTAATATTTTCTGTGCAAGTTTTTCATTGATGTAAAGTTTTATAAATATCTAATTTTTTATACATTTTTACATATTCTAATTTTTGACATTGTTTTTCAGTGTGTGGTAAACATCCCAGAGGTTAAATGATTTTTATTGATACATGGTTATGTGTATCTTAAAAATTTTAGTAGTTATTCATTTGTTTAGGTGATTTCCAAATGATTCATCTGTGAAAAAGTTTTCTTTTTCAGTAAATCTGAATAAAAAGTGATTTAAAAAAAAGAGAAATATTAAATGATAATAGTGCTTAGCTATAATAAAGTAAGTAGTATGTGAAGGATAATATTTTGGAATCACTGAAATTTTATGTATAGTAAATGACAAATATGAAAGTTACTGCGGTTGTATTTATCCTGAATCTTCACAGCTCTTGTGTCTGTTCTGGAGGAATAAATAGAGAAGCAAGGCAGCCTCTAGTGGCTACAGTGCATATTGCACATAGCATTGAAAGGACAATCCTAGGTAATTTAATAGCCCTGACTAAGTGCCCAGGACTGTGCTGAGTACTGGAGAAACCCTGTCTTGCTGTCCTGGAATCAGCATGAAGTTATAGAGGCAGACATTACTACAAATAGTCAGAGCCATAGCTGTGTGGTTATAAACGGAAGTCAAGGTTTGAGCTTCTGATTTGGACTCAGTAGTCCCTGAGGAAGTGATGCTGGAAGGTGCCTGGGAGGGACCTGACTAAGATCCCACTGTTGCTATACAAGAGAGCTAGATTTTTATGTTAGCTATTACAGCTTCAGGGTCAAAGTTCTCAAATAAAATGTTTGTTTTACTACGTCAGTAAGCTTTAGGGTAGTGGAAAATTTGTATTATCGTTTAACACAGACACTTTGACACTTTTTACAGAAAAGTTGTGTAACAACAGTGGGGAAAAGAAAGAACATAAGTCCAGCGAATTATTTGTAAATGCAAAAGAAAGTGAGAAATGATAGAGATATTTCCTTATTAGTGAACATGATAAGGAGAGTACTCAGGTTTCCATGGTAGAGGGGAGTATTTAAGTCAATGGGAGCTTCTCTACATCTAGGTAGATACCATATGTACTTTAGTTGTAAATAGAGTTTAAGATCTTACTGAAATGAATTAAAATGAGTTGAAAAATGAGTCACTTTGCATAACTAAATATGATACCTGATAGAAGAGTTCTGAACTAGAGGATAGAAGAAAGAATAAGTGAACAGAATATTATGGAAAGTTTTGGAATAATAAATTCGACAATTTGGATGAAATGGACAAATGGAGAAAAGATACAACTACCAAAACTTACTCAGCAAGTAGTAAATAATTTTATACTCTCTCTGGATATGAAGAAATTGAATTTATATTTAAAAACCTTCCAACAAAGGAAACTCTGAGCCATTGATATCCTGTTACACAATAAAGGAAGAAATAGTACTAATTCTACACAAACTCTTCCAAAAAATAAAAGGTAATAACAGTGAAGGATATTACTGGGACACTTCAAAAAGTTGGAGTATAGATGGTAGATTAGGTAAAATACTGACGCTGAGTTTACTGAAGTTGGTAACCACCATAGGTACATAAGGGAGTATCATTATTGTCAGAAAAGAAACACTGAAGTGGACACCCGCCCCGCCCCCACACACACTCACACTCAAGAGGGGTAAGTTAAAGAGACGAGGCAAGGACCAGAGAGAAATGATAGAGATGCATGGCTCGGGGTTGTATGGATGTTTGTGCCATTATTGCAGCTTTTCTCTGAACTTGAAATTGTTTTAAAATAAAAATATTAAAAGTCTGTACTAAAGAAAATGTTGTCATCTACAAAAATTCCCTAGGTGGAACACAAAATACAATCGCCAAAAGAAAAGTTAATTAATTGAACTTTCAGAAATTATAAGTACTGCTCTTTGAAAAACACGGTTAAAAAAATGAAAAGGGGATAAAAGAGGATTAAAAAATGTCCATCACATGCATGTAAAGTAGCTCAACATTATTGATCACCAGGGAAATGTAAATTAAAACCGCAATAAGTTAACAGACTGGACAAAATTCAACAGATTACAATACCAAGTTTTGACCAATATGATGGTTATGGCACTGAGGATATAATGCTCAGTGAGACAAGTCAGTCACAGAAGGACAAATGCTGCATGTTTCTCTTTATCTGAGATAATCTAAAAGAGTCAAGCTCATGATGGGTGGGTGGAGGGGGGAAACAAAAGTGGTTGTTCAATGGCTGTAAAATTTCACTTATTCAAAGTGAGTAAGTTGTCGAGATCTGGTGTATAACAATGCCTGTAGTTTGAAATACTGTATTTTACACATAAAAATTTAAGAAGGTAGATCTTATGTTAAGAACTCTCTCTCTTTTTTTGAGTCACTCAGTCGTGTCTGACTCTTCATGACCCCGTGGACTAGAGCCCGCCAGGCTCCTGTGTCCATAGAATTGTCCAGGCCAGAATACTAGAGTGGGTTGCCGTTCCACATCTCCAGTGGATCTTCCCAACCCAGGGACTGAACCCAGGTCTCCCGCATTGCCATCAAATTCTTTACCATTCTAGCCACTAGGGAAGCCCTCTTACCACAACTTGAAAACAATTACCCATGTAGATAAGGCAAATAGCTGCAGAACAATGAAGCTTAGTGAAAGATGGAGGAAATAAAAAGTGTGCACCAAACTGAGAAGTTTTTTGAGGCTGCAAACTGAGTCAGGCAGCTCTAGTCATCAAGTAAGTTGAAGACATATTTGCTTGTACTAAGGCTTACCCGGATTTAATTTGGTTCCCTCTTTCCAGTTTCTCCTGGGGATTGGTTCCACTGGATATGCTGCTGTACATTACTTTGGGATTGCTCGTACACTTCGTGTTCTTCGCCTCCATCTTCGACATTTATTTTACCTCTCCTTTGGTTCATGGAATGACTCCTCAGTTTACGCCCCTGCCTCCCCCAGCAAAAAGATTAGTGCTGTTTGTCGCTGATGGCTTGCGAGCAGATAAACTGTATGAATTAGATGAAGATGGAAATTCTAGGGCACCATTTGTTAGGTAAGCATGTCAACTGGTACAAAGACACCTCTGGAAATTGTTACGCTGATACGGTTGATCTCACATTAGGTAGAGGGGTGATGATGAAAAAGAAAGTAGGGCACATATGCCTCTGCCTTTGTCATAGAAATTAGCAAGTGTGTTTCCTTCTACAGTTACTTCTGTTATTGTGGAAGCTGATACCAGGTAGTCGAAATGCATGACCTTAGCTGCTTGGCCTCACTTGTCCTGGTTTCTGAATCCTGGCTCACAACTCAGTATATTATCTTTTTTTCTTTTTTTTTGTAATGTAAGACTGTTCAATTTTTAAGTAATGACAAGCATAAATTTCAGTGAATTGCCGATTACAAAGGTATTTAGCTAAAAAATATAAATTTCAATTCAAAATACGTTTTCTATAAAATAAAGCCTTCCAAATTTGTATCACTATGTAATATGATAATTCTGGATTCTATTAAGTGGCTTTGAAAAGAAATATTTAATTTTTTGGACCTGTGGGGTTCTTGCAGTCAACTCTTCTTTTTTTTTTTTTATTCATAGCAAGCCCCTCAAAAGCCCTTCCTAATGCTGCTGTGGAGAGATGAAAACTCAAATTCAAAGGAAGTTTATCTAAAATTGTCTACCTTTCCCCTGTCCCTACCTGTCATCATTGCTTCCTATCCCTCTACCCTATTTTGATTTTCTTGATAGTGTTGCTTAGCATGTACAACTTCTGCTAAGACAGGGACTTTGTTTTATACAATACATTACCTCCTGTTCCTAAAACATAGTAGGCAATTAATAAATTTTTGTTGACTGCTAGAAGAATGAATGAACCTGAATTCTATGTCAGATTTCCAGGAATAAATTTATGGTATGTCAAAGAAATGCATAATATATTAAAGGATACAAAGAAACAAGCAACTCCGGGCAACAGGAAAATATGAGTAGGAAAATGAGACCGTCAGGGTTAGATTCAGTACACAAAAACATGTCACATAAATTTCTATGACTAGTTTAAAAATCAGGGTGATATATTTGGTTGAATTATTTAGTTGTCAAAGAGAGGAGAGAAATGTAGTTCATTGCAAAGTTAATGACATTAAAATGTGCTGGTTGTTAAGGCAAAGATGAGCTTTTCTGACAGCGCCTGTTTCTCCCTGGGGTGGTCTGTGGAGGGCCCAGGGCTCCCAGGTAATCTTCCGTGTGTTGTATGCCATTCTAGCTGCTTCTGACACCTTTTTTGATAGGTTTTCTTTGTTTCTCACTTTGTTTTTTTAAACATATGATCTGATGAAAATGTTTCTCAACAGAGGCGTCCACATCGCTTTTATACCTCCCTGTTTCTGCTTGAGTTCAATGTCCATTATAGAACTGAAGAAGTTAAAAAAATATTTCTCCCTTAACATGTGGTTTAGTGGTTTTTCAAGCCTTTTCCTTTTTATGTATGTATTTTACCAAAGTCTGTTTGGTTACAAGTCAATTAAAAGTATCTAAAGCAGTACTTTTAGGTACTTCTCTCCAGAACATTTTGAGAGTTGAGAGTGTATCTTGAAAACTGTTACAAATGAATTCGTGCTTTATAACTTGTTGCTCTGCTGGCCTTTCACCTGCAATGGCATTACTGTTGGTTTTGCATTTTTCTCCAGATTTTGCGAATCACCCTTAGACAGCTTAAAGAATGGTGATACATTTTAGCAAAAGAAACTTTTGACTTGTTTTAATCTCAGATTTAAAAGATAATTTAACTCCTAATTGAGAGTATAGCTGTTTCCTCTCTTAATTTTTTATTTTGAAAAACTTTTAACTACAGAAATGTTGAAAAGATTATATCATGAATATTCATCTGTATATCCTTAATCTAGATATGACCATTTTAAACATTTTTCATATTTGCATTCTCTGTCTCAATACACACACACACACACACATATACACACGTAAACTTTAATTATTTTTTCCTGAATAATTTGAAAGCAAAATATTTTAACACTTCACCCCTAGACACTTCACCCCTAAACACTTCAGTGTGTATCTCCTAAGAACAAGGACTTCAACATGATCACGACACCATCATCACACCTAATAAAATTCAACATTGACAAAGTAATACTTTGTGTATCAGTGATTTCCTATGTAACACAGCGTTTCAATATTTTGTGACTTAGAGCTGCAGCGGTGTATTTTGTTTTATGATTCTGTGCAGTGGTTGGGTGGTTCCTTGTCTTTCCTGGGTTTTCTTATGCTACGGAATCCGTCTGGAGGGAGGAACTGGACTGAGCCCAGCTGGGATCAGAAAGATTCCTTCTTAAATTTTGACTCCTTCTTTTGATTGGATTTCTTCTGTGGTAATCTTATTTTTCATAGTGTGTGCTAACTCTTCGTCTGTGAAACCTTTTAGGAATATCATAACGAACGGAGGCAGCTGGGGGATCTCTCACACGCATGTGCCGACCGAGTCTCGGCCAGGCCATGTGGCCCTAATAGCAGGGTTTTATGAAGATGTCAGCGCAGTTGCCAAAGGTACTGTCTCTTTAGATGATTTTATCCCATGAAGAGATTTATTGCATAAATATTGCTTCTTTAATACTGAATCATGACACAAAGTGAAGTACATTTTGAGATCCTTTCGACAAGTCATTTAGCTTGCCTAACTCACTTAAACACACACTGGGACTGACTCAAGAATAAAACTTTAATCTTGTATCTTCGTGTCCTGTTGATAGAATATGAGTGGATGGATATCTGGTTTTCCTAGATGTTAACTCTCAAAAGTTCAAAAGTGATTCTGTATTTTAGTAAAAAGTCAATTAACTATTATAAGCTTTTTTTTTTTTGAAGTATAGTATCTGTAGTATAACACAGATAACAAAATCTGTTAGTTTTGCATTTGTTCTACAGTTAATCCTCTTTGTTATTATTTGAAAAATACTTCTTCAGGAGCCATATCAGTACTTCACCATCTAAGTATTACTATTGTCATTGTTTGTTTTTTTTTCTCAATTACCTGAAGGATGGAAGGAAAATCCTGTAGAATTTGATTCTCTTCTTAATGAAACCAGGTACACATGGTCCTGGGGAAGCCCAGACATCCTGACTATGTTTGCCAAAGGTAGGAGTCACTGATTATATTTCCTCAGATACTAAGTAGGTAATAAATCAGTATGGTAATCTAAAATATATACTATATTTTACTGATTATGAGATACATGTTTTGACATATTTAACATCTCTGAAATGAGTGTATAATAGATGTGTGAGTTTGATTTTTGTTCATCTTAGTTGTACTTAAAATGTTGGCTTATACAGTTTAAATACCTTGGATTCAGTGAAATGGTATATGATTCTAACATCTAACAGCTTTTTAATCTTGGGTAAG
This sequence comes from Giraffa tippelskirchi, assembly GCF_054371585.1. Lineage (NCBI taxonomy): Eukaryota > Metazoa > Chordata > Mammalia > Artiodactyla > Giraffidae > Giraffa > Giraffa tippelskirchi. The sequence continues at coordinate 71,442,737 of NC_137288.1, read as the reverse complement.
TTAGATAACTTCTCTAAATTTCAATTCTTTTTTGTAAAATGTGATAATAATAATTTCTATCTTATAGGTTTGTTTTGGGCATTAAATAAGTTAATTCATGTGAAATATTGACCAAAATGCTTATTACAATGATCTCATTATGCTGATGATATTCACTTACTTTGATTATTAAGAAGTTAGGAGATAATCACATAAAGATGTAAATGTTAAAATTTATATTTATAACTTCTATTTTCATGTATTCAAGATCATGCCATTTAGATTTGTTGTATTTGTTGTGTTTCTGTGCATGAATCTGCAAGTATGAGAACATCTCTTGGTGAGAAAACTCATTTGCATCATTTTCTAGAATCAGCTGGGATTCCACTTGAATTTTATGTTATTAAGTGCTTTTTAGTGGGAGCATTGTAGTCATTTCACCTAATGAAAAGGTTTGGACTTTTAGCCAAGGGTATAATTATAATTATACTATAAATTATAACAATTGGAATTATTAAGGATTATTCTATATCTCAAAAGCAAAACAGTTATTCAGAATTTTCTGTATGATAGTCACAGAACATTATTATGTAGAGCAGGTCCAAAAACTCATACTGCTTCCCATTTATATACTCTCTTAGTTCAGTTCAGTCACTCAGTCATGTCCGACTCTTTGCAACCCCACAGACTGCAGCACGCCAGGCCTCCCTGTCCATCACTAACTTCCAGAGTTTATTCAAACTCATGTCCATTGAGTTGGTGATGCCATCCAACCATATCATCCTCTGTCATCCCCTTCTCCTCCTGCCTTCAATCTTTCCCAGCATCAGGGTCTTTTCCAAGGCGACAGCTCTTCGCATCACGTGGCCAAAGTATTGGAGTTTCAGCTTCAGCCTCAGTCCTTCCAATGAATATTCAGGACTGATTTCCTTTAGGATGGACTGGTTGGATCTCCTTGCAGTCCAAGGGACTCTCAAGAGTCTTCTCCAACACCACAGTTCAAAAGCATCAATCCTTCAGTGCTCAGCTTTCTTTATAGTCCAACTCTCACATCCACACATGACTCCTGGAAAAAACATAGCTTTGACTAGATGGACCTTTGTTGGCAAAGTAATGTCTCTGCTTTTTAATATACTGTCTAGGTTGGTCATAGCTTTTCTTCCAAGGAGCAAGGAGTTAAGCTTTTTTTGGGACTGGTAGTGGTGAGGATGAAGTTGCTATGGCTTACCAAACTCACCTCCCTACTTCTGACTACAGTTCATAGGACAGGATCAATGCCTTAACTGGAGACAATCCAATAGGAGTGTTCCATTTCTTAAAGTAACTTACAGTCCCACTCAGATCTTAACTTGGGATTTGAAGAGTAGAATGGTTGAGGAGTGGAACCAGTATCATTAGAGCTTAGCTTGTCATTTTTATAAGAGATTGTCATTATTTTGCTACATCTCTTCCTTATGACCTTTAAGAGGCTATCTAACTCAGAAATTCACTAAGTTGATTAGATTCTTGATAAAATCTTACAAGTGTATAAGATTAATATATTTGTTGACCCTTTCAAACTATTTGGCAATTATCAATATTTTTTCTCGTATATTGAGAAAAATGCATGTATTTTATGAACGAAAGAATTGAAATTATTGAATTTTCTTCTTGGTTAGGGAATTTTGTAAAACAGGTGATTTAATCTGTTTTAGATTGTACCTTCCCTAGATGCACAAATTCTTTGATTACTTTCATCCTTACTTGAAGACAAACTCTGTTGTTTACTTTTGTGCTATTGTATACTAACTAGTGTTGTGATTTTTTTTCTTAGCATTTTAAATTACAACTCACTTGTATCTGTAAAATTGGAAAATGTTATTGTGAGAACATATGCATATGTTCAAACATACGTTCAAGCATACACCATGGTCCATGGCATGCCATTAACATTTTTTCCCCCAAATTTCCTCTTCAGGTAGCCTTGGAAACCATATTTTTACACACAGTTATGATGCATCCAGTGAGGATTTTGGTGCCCAGGATGTAACAAAACTGGACACATGGGTTTTTGATCATGTGAAGGTACGTGCTATTGAGTGGCTGACCTGCAGCCACTAGAGGTAGGTATTTGTCTAATGTGCACTGGTGTCCAGTGCCTGCACCTAATGTACTAGAAACTGATTTGTTAACATGTGCATCTTAGTTTTTTCTACTTGGATGAATTTGAAAGTTCCTTAGCATACTATTTTGAAAAGACTGGATTCTAAGAAATTGCACGTTCTACAATAACCATACAGGTTTTTAAGAAATAATTTGAAAAAGTAAACCCTTTTCAGTTCACGCTTCTGACAGTGAAGTGAGCCCTGGCTGGGATTCAGGAATCCCACATTTCATCCCTCGTTTGCTGAATCACCCCAGATTAACCTTCCTGGTCTTTTGTTGACCACAGAACCCGTCTCTTACAAGCAGTGATGTATGTGAAAGTCTTTTGAATGTTCAAATCTAAGGCATTTATTATAAAATGAGGTAGATATTTTAAAAATTTGTAAAGAAAAATTAGATAAGCAAAAACAAGTTCATAAGTTAATCATAATAAAACATTTGAATCTCTTTAAGAAATAGAGGTGTTTTTTTTTTTTTGGACTATTTGTTAGTGACAATCCTCACAATTTCACCAGGAATCCAATAGAATTTATGTTTTCAAAAATTGTGAGAAAATCTCAACTCTGGATATTGGCTCACTCCTATCTATCATTCTCTTCTTTCTCATCTCCAAATGAGAACTCATAATTCATCTATTGTAAGAAGCATTCATTGATTGACCTTTAGTGATTCTTCTTTTTACCAGTAGTGTCTCTGGACTGACATTGTGAGCTTCTCCATAATACAGTTATTTTTTATTGTTTGTTTGTAAACAGTCAGTAGGTGTCTGCATATTTATCAGGAATTAAGTACTCAATATGTTCTTTGATAAACCCTTTTTCTTTTCTTAGAATTTTTTTCCTTAAGATTTTCTTTTCTTACTTAAAGTGAAAGTGAAAATCTTCAAGTTAAATAAAATCTCTTTACAAAAATAGGAAATTATTTTGCTCAGTATCACTTCTTAATATAATCAACTTATGTTAGTATTTGTTTCAAGGCCCTTGGCTTCTAATTTCATAAACATAGGTAAAAATGTTCAAAATCGTGGATTTGATTCCTTGTGGATATGCAGATATGGTTAGTGGCTGGCTTGATTCTATGCCTTTTTTTACCTTATTTCAACACTGCTATTGACCAGAAAAAAAAAATTCCCTATAATTTCGTAAGATGTGATAGAGGTATGTACGTTAATCAGGTAACAACAAAAATATGAAATCATCCACAATAAAGAGGGGCGTGAAGGAAAAATATACGGACTAAGAATATATCTTTAGAAACGTCCAATCTAAGCTGATCAATTAGAGGAAGACTTTCCTGTGAGTTTTGAGAGAATCTCTGGAGAAGCCCAGGAAACAAAGCAATGGTTGGACCTGGATTGCATGTAGAGAAGAGTGTCTCAGGCCAACAGCACAGTGATAACTTGGGTCCAAAGGAGCTCTGTAACAGAGTAAAAATACCGCTCTGAAGTTTGTCTCTCAGTGGACGCTCATGCTGGAAGTAGGCAGCCCAGGACTGCCAGGCGGTTCCCCAGTGTCACTGAGACCCAGTCTCTGAAGTTTCTCTTCTGTCTTCAGAGCACGGTTTTAGCTTCTGAGTTCTCTTACGACAGGAGATGTTGGAGTTTCAGCCATTATTTCAGTGTTTTAGGTCAACCACACAAGGAATTGAAAAGGACCTTCTCTTCCACTAAGTTAAATTTATTTCAAAAAGACTTTAATAAATAGTTAAATTTATTTAAAAAGACATATCATCTTTTGGCTGAAGTGTTTGATTTCTGTCTCATTGGCCATCACCAAAAAGGCACAGACAGGTAGCTGTGGGAGAGAATAAAAAATATGTAGGTTTTAAGTTTGAAGCACTGACATGTTCCCATAAAATCAGAAGTTTTACTTAGAGAAAAAGGGAGAGGCAGAGGGAGAGGGGTGGTCTTCCAGCCTCTCCCACAGTGCGTGATAAGTAAGTACGGAAAGGAGCAAGCACCTTTGAGCTAAGAGAAAAATGGAGTTAGTGGACTTAATTATACTAAATGTTGGGAGTGGAGAGGAAGCTAGAAGTGTATTTCACGTCTTGTGTGCAAAAGACCAACTTTTTAAAAGGCAATGGAGTCTATCAGGTTGAGCTCTGCAAGATTAGTATTTCATGGTTTCCCAGATCATGTGTCCACGTTTGAATGAACAGCACTTTTTATAAAGCTGAATAATATCAGTCATGAAACAGATTGTAAATTCAACTCCACTTCAATTGCTAAGTTTTTTTGTTTCTCGTCAGCTTTTCAATTACATCTTTAGAATATAAGTCCTTTCTCTTGAACAACTTCCTGTGTCTATCTAAAGTTTCTTAGGGGCTAATTAGAATGTATATGAAAGCTAGGGGGTCATTTTATGCTTTTAAGGATGATTGTGTTTATTTATATTTAATTTATATGTATTTATGTTTAATTTCAGTTGTATTCCTTTTTTTTTTTCTATTCAGAAATAGGTAGTTTCTCTAATGACACCATTTATATTTGTTAATGTTTGTAATAATGAAGAGTTAGTTGAAGGAATACTTCAGGCTTTTATTGGAAAGTTAAATACCTTGTTAAAATTAATATCTTGTATAGTTAAAGACATTTATGTGAATAATAATTATATATCTTGGCAGTCAGTTGACTTTTCAAAATAATTTAAAAGTACTTTCCATAGGTGCTTGCTTACATGTTCATGTGTATGTAAGTACAGGATGAACCCTTTTCTTAGAGGGCTTTATGAATCCAGTTTATCATTGTGAAATTAATCATTTTTGAACTGTACTTCCATTCATTATGTGGACATTTTTCTATCATACCTTGTGAAGCACAGATTCAAGTCTTGGGGCATAGGCTATTTGCAATGTTCCAAGTGAGAGATTATGGTTGAACTAGGGTGGTAACACAGGACAAGAAGCAGGAAAACATTTTAAACTCATAAAGCGTTCCTAAATTGTTGCCATTAGTATTATTTTATTGTTGGCTCATGTCAAAATAGTTCTCCAGTATTATTAGAGCTTCATGAAATTGAGATCCCCTTTCTATAATCTTTTTTCAGCCTAATTATAACACGGAAAATAGCTCACCTGTTTTTTGAACGTAGATGTCTGAACTGACAAGTACTTTGTGTTGGTAGGTCCTGAGGACAAATTTAAACAAAATAGAGCAGTTTATTTTTTTAGTTCTGTATAAGTTTAATTAAATGTTTTCATTGGAATTACTTTTTAAATAAAATTAATGAACTAAAAATTTTTAACTGATTTGTTACATATAGGAATTCTTTCATGCTGCCAGAAACAACCAATCTTTGTTTTCTAAAGTAAATGAAGACAAAATAGTTTTTTTCTTACATTTACTAGGAATAGACACAAATGGACATGCTCATCGACCATCATCAAGGTAATTTTAATGCTGTGTTTAATTTCATGGTTTTGAGGGAAATACCTGTTCTGTTTGAACTTTTAAAGTACTGTAATGTTTCCTTTGTAATGATCACAACAGAACTTACATTTTAAATAACTCTAAAGTAGAATACATTCTAATATATATGATATGTAGTATGATATTGTGGCTAAAATCACATGTGCTGTGATCACAGTACACATTAATATAAGTAAAATATGTTCTCTACGTGTATTCCATATTACTCATTTATCAAAGCAGAGAGAAAAAGATTATATTTTAGAAGAATTTTAATGAATTTTGAAACAAAAAGCATTTTTATGATGTTAATATATCACAAAAAGATGTACATAGCTGTTCCTTAAGTTCCATTTAATCAGTGCTTTATCTAGCAGATAATAGTATAAAGTTTTGTTTACTATATTTCAGTAGCACTCCTTAATATAAAACAGCAACTGTTTTTCTCACTTTTACAGAGCATAAGATAGGAAGCATTCATATTATACTTTTATTTTTCATTTTGGATTAGATTTAGATTAGTCTAACCAACAGTAACGGAGAAGGCAATGGCGCCCCACTCCAGTACTCTTGCCTGGAAAATCCCATGGACGGAGGAGCCTGGTAGGCTACAGTCCATGGGGTCGCTAAGAGTCGGACACGACTGAGCGACTTCACTTTCACTTTTCCCTTTCATGCACTGGAGAAGGAAATGGCAACCCACTCCACTGTTCTTGCCTGGAGAATCCCAGGGACGGCAGAGCCTGGCGGGCTGCCATCTATGGGGTCGCACAGAGTCGGACACGACTGAAGCGACTTAGCAGCAGCAACCAACAGTAAAGTCTATTAACTTCCAGTAATGAATGCCTCATGCTTCTCTTCTTTAACACAACGCATTGTCTTAAGTAATAAAACTTATACTAAACCACCCCTTGTCCAACTGTATGGAAAACTTAAATATAGTTTGTTCAAAATGTATTATATCATATCACAAACACACTAAAGAATGAAAATATTCTATAGTTGAAACAGTGATACTTAACCTGTTTGGTAAATGTGGCAAGAGCAACATCGTTTACATTATTAGAGACATGAATTTAAAAGTCATCATTGTTGCATTTGAGACTTAAAAAGCATTCATGAAAATCTATTTGCTAATCAATACTTTTTCAAAAAAATATTTTTGAAAATGATTTCAGATTGTTTACTTCGTTAAGAGAGGAAAAATTGTTTTTTAACAATCTACAGAGCTCTGATTTAAAAACATTAAGGTTGAAAACTAAAAGTATTTTAGGAGTTATTGACTTTATCATAAATTTGTGTTGAATGAATGTGATTTTGCCAAATTAATGTAATTAATATAATTTAATTTGCTCTTCTCTTTCTTTTTAAACAGGGAATATTCAGACAATATTAAATTAGTTGATAAGGAATTGAAAGAAATTGAGTCTACTGTTAAAGATTTTTATGGAAATGATGGGAAAACAGCATTTATCTTTACCTCTGACCATGGAATGACAGACTGGGGTTAGTCTGTCTCTAAGTGATACATACTTTATGATTAAAGTAGTGGTAAATGTAGCGTGCAGATATTTTAGGGTATTGAAGAGGATTAGATGTCTTAGTATATGCAAAGTGTGTAGCACATAATAGTATGCATAAAATGTTAGTGTAAAAAAAGACTAATTTTATATAATCTTTCTTCTAACTATGAAAGGAATATATTCTCATTTGACTTCCCAGGTGGCACAGTTGATAAGGAATCCGCCTGCCAGTGCAGGAGGCAAGAGACACGGGTTCGCTGCCTGGGTTGGGAAGATCCCCTGGGGGAGGAAATGGCAACCCACTCCAGTATACTTGCCGGGAAAGTTCCGTGGACGGAGCCTGGAGGGCTACGGTCCACAGGGTTGCAGAGTCGGACACAACTGAGTGTGTGCACACGCGCACACACACACACACACACACACACAGAAGAACCCCCCCCCCAAACCCACATTTATCTACCTAGAATTAACTGTATGTGATGGCATAGGGCGTGAGTTTAAGGTGGTGTTGCTGAGGGACCTAGGACTACTGACCTTGTCCGCTAGAGGAGACTGTCCGCTCTGCCAGACTCCCAAAGCAAACATAGTATGTGCCCAGGGAGCAAATTAAGGCAAAGCTGAGACTTGGGTCCCCGAATCACAGTGTAGAATTCTGATGAGCCGGTTCCAGTTTATAAGAGGGTTTTTGGCTACACCAGCCAGAGTGGCCTGGGAGAAAAGCATATAGAGACTTTGCTGTTCTCTTCAGAGCAGAGCTGGCCATGCCTGCTTGCCTCAAACCTGGGCGGTTACTCCTCAGAGGAGCTTTCCCTGTCGTTTCTGCCTTCGGTGCCACTCTGGTGGCATCTCCTCCAAGCCTTTGTCGTTCTTACTCTTAATCTTCTTTCAACCAGAGTCACTCCATGGATGTTCTGATTTTTCTTTTTGCCTGTTTGTTGTTGATGCTCTGACTTGCCTGGAGAATATTTTAAAACTAATTGTTAAATAGAGGTGCAAGCTTTTGGGAGTGTGGTGGCAGAAATTAGCTCTTTATGGGTCAACTCTTTACAATGAAATATTAAAAAATATTTAGATCTGGGTTAACCAGGTATGGGTTCATCTTTATGTACTTACATTGCTCTTTGTGCCTTGTTTGCAGGCTCCCATGGAGCTGGTCATCCTTTAGAGACTTGTACTCCTTTTATCGCCTGGGGAGCTGGAATCAGGCTTCCCCAAAAAGTGTCAGATCAGAAATTTGATGACTCATATTTGCAAGGTAAGAGTGCTTACCTTTATTATTTTTATGAGTGTGACATTTTAAAATCAAAGTTTAATTTTTAAAAATTTCTTTTCAAATTATAGCTTTCATTTTGTTATTTGTGACATTACTATTTCTGTGTATTACTTTTGTATAGTTTATATTATTTCATTTATGATATTCAGCATGAAATACACATTATTATTTGCCTTATGAAAGTTCAAGTGTACTATTCTTTTTTCACAAACCTCATTACTCTAGGACTCAGATTAAACCCTTGACTTAGATCTTACCTGCAAAGACTATCAATCAGATAAGCCACACATATGTCACAATTTATATTTCAAAACTGGACAGATTTTGCCCTGTCTTGAGTACTTTTGAAGGCCTTCTCTGTTGCGCAAGCCTCCTTGTTTCTCAATCCATGATGAAAAGGAATTTCTTTTTCCTTGGAGCTCTGGTTATCTTGTAAGGTTAGGGTCTTTTTAGAACTTCAGAGCTTTTACTAATTGGACAAAATAAATTCCTCCCAAATACCTTTCTCTGGATTAGTTGTGTCAACTCATTCAAAGCACTTGTTAAGAAGACAGATTTTTAAAAAATTACAGATTTCTAGACCTTGTTACTAGATATTTCAATTCCATGAGTCTGAGTGAGACCTGGAGATTTTCTTTTTAAAACCTTCTCCAGGGATGTGAACTCACAGCTGTATTAGGTATTTCTACTAGAAAACTTTTGGGTTTGTATAATAAAGTTTTCTTACACATTCTTTCTTTTTTTTAAATTTTTTGGAGATATAATTCTCATACTATAGAATTCATGTTTCAAAAGTGTGTAATTGAATTTTTTTTAGCATAGTCACACGATTTTGCCTCTACTATGCAGTTTCATTGCTCTCCCCCACCCCACAAAAGCCCTGATCCATTAGCGGTCACTCCTGACTCCTCTCTCCATCGTGTGTATATACCATATTTTGTTCAATCATCTTATGGACATTTGGGTTGTTTCCACATTTGGGCTATTATTACAGTGATTCAGTGAACCTTTGTATAAAATTTTTTGTGTAGGTATGTGTTTTTATTTCTCTTGGGTAGATTCCTAGGTGAGTAATAACTGGTCATATGTTCCTTATGTTTTGGGTTTTTGGAAACTGCCAAACGGCTTTCCCAAGCAGCCGCGTCATTTCGTGTTCCTACACTCTGTGTTAGATAGATTGTTTTTGTTGTTTAGTTGCTCAGTCACGCCTGACTCTTTTGTGACCCCACGGACTGTAGCCTGCCAGGCTCCTCTGTCCATGGGGTTTCTCAGACAAGAATTCCTTCTCCACGGGATCTTCCTGACCCAAGGATCAAACCCACATCTCCTGCTTGGCAGGTGGATTCTTTGCCACTGAGCCACCTGGGAAGCCCATTAAATGGATTAGATTGGGTCTAAGTAGAAGCTAGGTTAAATGGTATGTTTGTACTTAGGAAACAGAACTTGATTTTGGCAGTTGATTTCAACCCACTCTGGTATTCTTGCCTGGAGAATCCCCATGGACAGAGAAGCCTGGCGGACTGCAGTCCATGGGGTTACAGAGAGTCGGACACGACTGAGCTGCTAAGCACATACTACTTTCACATTTGGGATTAGTGGCGGTAGGAGCATCAGAGCTAAAAAATTTCATGTATTTTGCAAGCAGCTGCCATTACAAAAGAGAAAAAGAAAAGCTTGGATTGACTGATGGCGGTCGGCCGCCTTAGTAAGTCCCTGGAGCAGGACTGTCACTGCAGTCATGCTAACAGTGGTTATCATTGTGCCTTTGGCTTCCATCTTTCCTCCCTTAGCCTTTTGATGTTTTGAAACAATTATCTCCTAATGAGCATTTTGGAAGTTTAATAAACTATTACAGAAAATATCAAATATATATTATTGAGTTACTCTTTTAAAATTCTAGTTTAAAAAAGTTTGCAGCTCTGCCTTTTTAGCACCCTTGTGGTTCATACTTGCTTAAAATCGACTGTCCCAATACTTCGTTTTTCCATTGACCACCTGTAATAATAAAACAACTTCTTTTTTTTTTTTAATTCTTAATATCAGCACTTACGTTTATTTGTATCTTTCAGAATGGAAGTTGGAGAACTGGAAGAGACAAGATATTAATCAGGTAATCATTATATTTAATCATGTTCAAATTTAATTTTCTCTCCTATAAGAAATTTAGAACAAAAAAATCTGGGAAAGAAAATTGTATTAAAGATGATAAAAGATTTTTCTAAAACATTTCAGTTGCTAAGAGAAATCATGCTAGTGTGAATATTTTCACCCCAAGTAATTTTTCCTTTGGAAAAATAAAGCAGCCTCAAATAAAACTGAAAGGAGACGACTTCCTCCAAACAGCACTGGCTAATTACAGAATTACTATGCAAACTGAAATGTGCATGCCTGTCACATTTGTGTGACTTTTTCGTCACGGTCGCCTTGCTCGGTTGCTTTAAGCACAGATCTAGTAAAACCCCGTTATGGGCTTCTTTCCTGTTAGCGTGTCCGTTACCGTTTCTCTTTTATTAACACAAGTTTTATCTTTAATTCTACCCCCAAATTTTTACAAATGCAGTGAGAAAAAAGTGACAAGAGTATATAGATTAGAAACCTCGCATTATAGGAATCCTTACGTTGTAGGAAACCTTACGTTACAGGAAATTGCCTGGCCAATCTAATAGAGGTAGACCAGTAGCATCACCTGTAAATAGGAAGCAGAGAATTTTCTCGTTGAGGACGTGCTATGTAGACAGCTGTCTTCAAGTGAAAGGCATGGTATCATTGGTGTGTGTCCTCCAGAATGGCAGGAATATCTTACACCTCCTCCAGGTCACCTCACACGTTCACCTCAGAAGCTGGCTTTCCTTACTGTGGAGGATAAACCAAGGTCTGGGGTCTCATTTTCAGCTGTGTGCTTACAGAAGCCTTTTCTTTCTCAGCCTATTAAGAATGGTCTCATCTCTCCAGATGAACGCTTATTACCCAAGCAAATGAAAATGTATAGGATCAGATAGCAGTCTATTAATTTGCAATAAAAATCACTGTCAGAGGGATGGGAATATCTTGAAGTTCATAAAATAAGAGCATGTATTATTTATAGCCAGACTGGGTCATAATCAAAAACTGAATGCTATTACTCTGAATACTGCTTCAGATCTACATTGGATGAGAATTCTGTATTCATTCCTTCTGCCAGCATTGTTATGTGTCTGCAGTATGTTTAAGCACTGTGCAAACATTAACACTAACATTCAACATTGAAATATTAACATTAAACTTCGTGTGACAGCTATATTGGTGAATAAAAAGCAGACACAGTCCCTCCCCTAGGAAGCTTATAATTTAGGAATGAGACAAATTTTACATTTATCTTTACTTATCATACAAATAAATGTAAAATTATAGCAGTGATGAGTACAGCAGAAGAGGCCTGGGAAGCCGTGAGGCGTAGAGCAGGTCTGGTGGGCTATGTGGTCAGCAAAGGCTTCCTGAGAAGCTGAGGCTTGAGCCGAGACTGAAGCCTGAGTAGACGTTGCCAGGCCAGGGCAGGAGGCAGGGGGCTTCTCAGGCCGAGGAGAAGCTTGTGCCCAGAGGTCTGGGAGAGGGGACATGGCCTTTCAAAGGATCCTGAAGAAGGCGGGTCAACAGAGCACAGACACCGTGGTTTAATGGGAGGCAGAAGGCAGACTCTGGGCGCGCAGGGCCTCGTGGGGCTGTGGAGTTCATCCTTAAGTTTGGGGAAGCCTTCCTAGTGTTTGAAGCCTGGGGAGTGACATGATCTGAGGTTTGACGACAGGATCGTCTCTCTGTTGGAGGATAGTTCAGAGGCCAGCAGTGGAGGCTGGAGAAGGAGAGGATGCAATCAGGCGGCCAGGGGTGTTGTCGGTTTTCTGTGACATGGGGCTTGGTAAAGAGGGCGTAGATGGTGAAAGTGAGACAGACTGAGAGCCTGGGACGAAACTCCAACTTTAAATGAGGGCTGGAGAAGTCAGTCCTGAGTGCTCATTGGAAGGACTGACGTTGAAGCTGAAGCTCCAGTACTTCGGCCACCTGATGTGAAGAGCTGACTCACTGGAAAAGACCCTGATGCAGGGAAACATAGAAGGTGGGAGAAGGGGATGACAGAGGATGAGATGGTTGGATGGCATCACTGACTCGATGGACATGAGTTTGGGTAAACTCTGGGAGTTGGTGATGGACAGGGAGGCCTGGCATGCTGCAGTCCATGGGGTTGCAAAGAGTTGGACACGACTGAGCGACTGAGCTGAACTGAACTGAGAAAGTAGAGACTGGAGACTCTTAACAGTGGGGTTACAGAGACCCAGAGGGGGTGGTCTGCACAGTGCTGAGTGGTCACATCATTATAATCACAGCACCATCTGCAGCCACTGGTTAGTGAGGGATTATTACACACCAGTACTTTATAAATTGTCTCATTGGATTGTGCCATCATTCTGTAAGGGAGAAACTTCTATTTATTTTTTTAACCGACAAGGAAAACTGAAGCATTGGAGAGTTGAAATAACCTGCCCAAGGTCTCAGAGATCACAAGCGAAGTGTTTGAAATCGGGCGTTCTGACAGCCAAGCACTTGACTGCCTGAAACATGATTGGGGCTAGTATAAAAGCGATCAACTAGATGTAGAAAATGGAGGTTATTAGTTCTGTAGTGAGCGCAGTCCAGAGGATGATGAAGAGTCAGAACAAGTTAGAGTGGCCCGAGGACGGACTGGGGAGGTGAGGCCATGGACATCAGAAGTGTGGACCGCTCTTCTGGACACTTGGACCTGGATGGGGCTCTCCAAAGCCGTGCTCGAGGACTGGTGTCTAAAGAGCCTCTTATCCTGGTTTATGTCTTTTTCTAGACTTCACTGGCTGGCCAACCAACCTCCTTCTGCTGTATTCTTCCTTTAATAATACATATGTATGTATATATATATATCTAGTTGAAGTCTACTTTTGCTGTTTATTTTCTGTCTAGTAAGCATCCTTGTCATAATACCCAAAAACTGTTACATAAGGTGGTCAAGCTTTTAGCTTCTAGAATAAATAACTTTTTTGTTATATATTTTACTTTGGGGGCTCCTAGTGGTTTCAAATTTAAGTTTTCATAAGTTCATGTACCTCTAGCAAATGACATTTTTTAGAGATCAGTATCTACTGTGTATGAAATAAGTGTTTGATGATAATGGATTAAAATGGATATCATGGTTAGCTTTCAAAATACAGTTATACGAATTAAATCACTTAATGTCCTTGTTGACCTGTCGCCGTCTTAGATTTGAACTTCCTCTGTTTGCAGGCCGACGTCGCACCATTGATGGCTGCTCTTATTGGAGTCCCCTTCCCTCTTAATTCAGTGGTAAAAAGAGTACAATTTTCTTATCAACTCTCAGAATAAAAGAAAAATTATCGTACAGTAAAATTTACTTTTTATGTGTTTCTGAATCCATTTAAAGAAAATTTATTACAAAGATATTGCTGGTTTGCTAGATCGGTGCTCCAGAGCCTCAGGACAAACAGACTCCCTGTGGTTCCGTGGCAGAGCCGCTCTGCAGGGTCACCGGTGCTGTGCCTGTGGTACTGTCTGTTCCTTGACCCTGAAGCGTCCAATTCCAGGGTTTATTAGCGTTTGAGTGGTCCAGCCTGGATGACTTGTCTACCCTTCAGTATGGGAAGGCAGGGGACCTCATTAGACCCACTATGCTCCATCTAATATCTCAGCTTCCAATGGTAATGTTTTTAAGATGGGAACTGGATGCTGAAAAACTAAAAGACAAACAGAATCCACTCCCATCAGCCATTCTTCCTAGCCCTTCAAGTCAAAGTTTTAAAAAATATTGTTTGCCTCAGAACTCTGTGTCATATGACCCCTGTAGTCATAAATGTGTGTGTGTATCTATAACTGAAACCAAAGTTTCACAAAACATCCTTACTTTTAAGTATGGTATAATAGTGTGGAGCTTCCCTGGTGGCTCCGTTGGTAAAGAACCTGCCTTCAGTGCAGGAGAACCCGGGTTCAATCCCTGGGTCGAGAAGATCCCCTGGAGAAGGAAATGGCAAACCACTCCAGTATTGCCTGGAAAATCCCATAGATAGAGGAGCCTGGTGGGCTACAGTCCATGGGGTCGCAAGAGTTGGACACAATTTAGCAACTAAACCCTAATAGCATACTCCTATTTTTCTATGTCTTCTTTTTAGTGTGCTGGCTGTGGCCCACCATAGTAGCTTTTTGTGTGTGCAGAGCATTTAGTTCACTGCCTGCCATATACTAATCTTATAGTAATCTTTTGATAAATGCTAAGTTTTATTGGACTTAATTCATCTCTTTTGCCTTATTTATTTTATTATATCTATTTTGTGAGAAAAGTAATAGAACATTTTTCAGTTCCGATTTAAAGAAAGATTTTTAAATTATTCCAAGAGTTTATTTGTCCATGTCTTATCTCCGTTGCTTCCCTTGTAAGTCTGTTTTGTTTTATAAGAATAACCTGAGCTTTATTAGTACTAATATTAAACCAGTGTTTATTATTTACAGGGAATCATTCCTGTGGACATGCTTAATACCTCTGATCTCTTCAAAGCAGAGAGCATGTTTACAAATGCAGTACAGATTCTTGAACAGTTCAAGGTAAAACAAGACCACACACAAATATGGACATGGTTCCAATTTTAAAACTGAATATATCTTGTGAAAATATTTGATTTTGCATTTTAAGAAATGATTTTCATGATTTATTATCTTTAAATTGTTTGTATTTGACTAGTGTCCTAAAGTTTCACATTTCTGAGATACACTTTTCATGAATCAGTTTGAGGCTGCAGAATTAGCCCTGAGAAGTGTCCCTAATTGTTAGAGTACCACATATGCTTATAAAGACTACAAACCAAGTCTCTGTCAATGGATTTGCCTTGTAGAAGTAGTTTTAGAGATTGCAACCTTTCATGTCGTTCTGTGTATATTGTTATTTGCATTAACAACTTAAAGAAATGACCATTTAACTGAAACTTTCTGTTATTTTTAATAGTGTTAATGCAGCATGGCTTATTTTATTTCCTAAGAGTTAAAAAGTATAGCTTAACTATATGACAGGTTTTTTCTTTTTTTGCAGGCTTGATATGCTTCATTCTCAGCTTATTGTAATGGTACTATATAGCACTAACATTTTCTTTAAATATTTATGAAGTAGGATAGCAACATAAAATTCCATTTATTTCTATCACCGAAGAACCATTTTAATGGATATTTGTATTTCAAAATGAAATTAGTTCATTTTTTTCTCTTTTCTAATATAAAATATTTTCACACTTGGTTCCCAGGTAAAAATGACTCAGAAAAAAGAAGCTACTTTACCGTTTTTGTTTACACCATTTAAGTAAGTCCCTTATGTTTTTTATTAACTTGTAGGAAAGAATTTTTCACTGAGTTTGAATGCTTGACACAATAAATTAGGTACTTAGAAAGTTTGTCTTTTTTGTGTACATTAGTGTCATATACCAAACGAAAGCCTCTTCTATTGTTTTACAAATAATGAACCAGATGCTGTATACGTTTGAGTGGCACGTAGAGGAGACACGGGGGTGCAGAAAGACAGGAGGCATGAAGGAGATAAACTCAGCAGGGCTCGGCTGTGGAGGGCGCGGGCTCTCAGCCTGGCCGAGGGGGAGACGCTCGTGCGCTCTGACTTACAGAAAGAGAGGAGAGCTGGCCTGAGAGGGGAGGCTGACGGCTACTGAGCTCACCCTGCATTTGAAGATACAGGAATTAGTGAGAAATAGGGATTTGGATCTCAAGATAGAGATGAGAGTTGGCTAGGAAGATATTGGAGCCATCAGCATAAAGATGGTGGTGGAAACCGTTGCACGTGTAGGAGGCTCTAGGGTGAATGTATGAAGTGAAAAGGCCAATGATCTACTTCCAGGAAACATCAACAACTGCTTGGGCAAAGAGAAGAGCAGGTTTTGGTGGGCTGCAGATTTTGTCCCACCCCAGAAGGATGTGCTTTCCCTGAACTGGGAACGGGGTTATTTGAGACAAAACCTGGCTGACCAACTCGAGTGGGCACCTCCTGGGGCTTCATTTGCAGTCAGCAAGGATTCACATTGAATTAGGAAGGATTTTTCTCTTGACCAAAATAAATAAAACTTGTTTGAAATATGGGTAGTAGGGATGTGATTGAGTGACTTCACTGGAGTTGTTTTTGACAACTTATATAGTGTGCTAAATTGCTTCAGGCGTGTCTGACTCTTTGCGACCCCATGGACTGTGGCCTGCCAGGCTCCTCTGTCCATGGGATTCTCTAGGCAAGAATTCTGGAGTGGGTTGTCATGTCCTCCTGCAGGGGATCTTCCTGACCCAGGGATCGAACCCATACCTCCTGCATCTCCTGCATCAGCAGGCAGGTCTTCTCCACTAGCACCACCTGGGAAGCCCGACTTACATAGCACTTGTGTGTGCTAAGGCACTTCAGGCGTGTCTGACTCTGCGACCCCATGGACTGTAACCTGCCAGGCTCTTCTGTCCATGGGATTCTCCAGGCAAAAATACTGGAATAGATTGCCATTTCCTTCTCCATATAGCACTAGTGGTCAATCCTGATGGAAATCAGCCCTGAATATTCATTGGAAGGACTGATGCTAAAACTGAACCTCCAGTACTTTGGCCAC
This sequence comes from Giraffa tippelskirchi, assembly GCF_054371585.1. Taxonomy (NCBI): domain Eukaryota; kingdom Metazoa; phylum Chordata; class Mammalia; order Artiodactyla; family Giraffidae; genus Giraffa; species Giraffa tippelskirchi. The sequence continues at coordinate 71,425,760 of NC_137288.1, read as the reverse complement.
GTGATGGAAGAGCTGACTCATCAGAAAAGACCCTGATGCTGGGAAAGATCAGGTCAGGAGGGGAAGGGGACTGTACGAATGAGACGGTTGGATGGCATCACTGATGCAATGAACATGAATTTGAACAAACCCAGGGAGATAGTGAAGGACAGAGAGCCTGTCGTGCTGTATAGTTCATGGGGTTATAAAGAGTCAAACACGACTTGGTGACTGAACAACGACAACAGCATAGCGCTAGCGTGATATTCATGAGCTGGAAGCTTTCACCCTCTGACTCAGGGACTTACAGTTCAGTGTGGCAGTCTCTTCTGTGTGTGTGTAGGAGAGCAAGAACAAAGCGAAATTAGGGTTTTGCAAGTCAAAATTAATTATATAATATAATGATATATATAATGTTAGTAAAATATTATATTAATTATATATGTTAAAGGTAGAATTATCATTTGAAGAGTGTCCCTAGTTGTAAGGTTATCACATATGTTTATAAAGACTATAAGCCAAGTCTTTATCAATTAGAATTAGAATTAGAATTCTAATCCTTCAATTAGAATGTGTCCTATATTATATCCGTTAGATACCATATGCATCTGTTTATTAATAACATAGTAGTATAGTCAGACCATAACAAAATAAATAGATAAATGAATAAGAAATACTTTATCAGTTCTTGGTATGAAGAAAATACACAGGACGTTGACCAAAGGGGAGGCCAGTCCTCCAAGTGAGAAGAGCAAGTAGACCTCAAAGGAAGGGAACGAATGTTCAGTCACATACGGATCGATAGGAGCTGGAGGCAACACGGGAAGGCGGCATTGCTTCACCCTCTAGCGGCGGAAACTTTAGGAAAAGGGAACATTTCAAACTGTACAGGAAAGCACACGTGCAGTGCGCAGCGACCGAAGATGTGACGCGGCCTGGAACAGTTGAGGGAGACGACTTGATCAGAGCAGGCACAAGGAGAGGTTTATTCTGTCTGGGAAGCTGAGAGTTGAGAACGGTAGGGCAGGGATTTATGGGTTGTCATTATGCCCCTCTGTACTGTTTATTATTATTAAAAATTATATGTGTGTATATATGTGTGTGTGTGTAAGGCACTTTCACTTCAGTTCAGTCGCTCAGTCGTGTCCGACTCTTTGTGAGCCCATGGACTGCAGCACGCCAGGCCTCCCTGTCCATCACCAACTCCCAGAGTTTACCCAAACTCATGTCCATCGAGTCAGTCATGCCATCCAACCATCTCCTCCTCTGTCGTCCCCTTCTCCTCCCACCTTCAATCTTGCCCAGCATCAGGGTCTTTTCCAATGACTCAGTTCTTTGCATCAGGTGGCCAAAGTATTGGATGGAGTTCCAGCTTCAGCATCAGTCCTTCCAATGAATATTCAGGACTGATCTCCTTTAGGATGGACTGGTTGGATCTCCTTGCAGTCCAAGGGACTCTCTAGAAGCTTCTCAAACACCACAGTTCAAAAGCATCAATTCTTCAGTGCTCAGCTTTCTTTATAGTCCAATTCGTACATCCATACATGACTACTGGAAAAACCATAGCTTTGACTAGATGGACCTTTGTTGGCAAAGTAATGTCTCTGCTTTTTAATATGCTGTCTAGGTTGGTCATAGCTTTTCTTCCAAGGTGCAAGCGTCTTTTAATTTCATGGCTGCAGTCACCATCTGCAGTGATTTTGGAGCCCCCAAAAATAAAGTCTCTCACTGTTTCCATTGTTTCCCCATCTATTTGCCATGAAGTGATGGGACCAGATGCCATGATCTTAGTTTTCTGAATGTTGAGTTTTAAGCCAACTTTTTCACTCTCCTCTTTCACTTTCATCAAGAGGCTCTTTAGTTCCTCTTCACTTTCTGCCATAAGGGTGGTGTCATCTGCATATCTGAGGTTATTGATATTTCTCCCAGCAATCTTGATTTCAGCTTGTGCTTCTTCCAGCCTGGCATTTCTCATGATGTACTCTGCGTATAAATTAAATAAGCAGCATGACCCATATACAGCCTTGATGTACTCCTTTTCGGATTTGGAACCAGTCTGTTGTTCCATGTCCATTTCTAACTGTTGCTTCCTGACCTGCATACAGATTTCTCGAGAGGCAGGTCAGGTGGTCTGGTGTTTCCATCTCTTTCAGAATTTTCTTTAGTCCTGTTCAACTCTTTGCTACCCTATGGACTGTAGCCTGCCAGGCTCCTCTATCCATAGGATTCTCCAGGCAAGAATACTGGAGTCGGTAGCCATTTCCTTCTCCAAAGGATCCTCCCAACCCAGGGATTGAACCCGCTGTCTTACGTCTCCTGCAATGACTGTTAGCTTCTTCACCACTAGTGCCACCTGGGAAGCCCAAATATGTATTAATATATATAGCTTTTATAAATTATAATTTAAAAAGAAATAAAAAATAGAAAATTCCCTGGTGGTACAGTGGTTGGGACCTGGTGCTTTCACTGATGTGGGCCCAGGTTCCATCCCTGGTTGGGGAACTGAAAGTGTACAAGCTGTGCAATGCAGCAAAAAATAAATAAAAAATAAAATAAAAATTTTAAGTGTTAAAATAATTTAAAAGATAGATATTTTAATCATTGGCATGAATCATAAAATCATGTAATCTATGGGCACAGATAAAAAAAATTTATTCTTTCATATAAATTTTAGAATCATCATGTTGAGTTATATATAAAATTCTTTAGTTATTTTAATATATTTAAGAAGCAGTTGGAGAGAACTGGCATTTTTTACAGTATTGAACATTATTTATTTATATTTCTGTTGCATCCCTAAGTAAAATTTTATCATTCTTCACCCAATATACGTTTCTCATTATTTTATTTCTAAATATTGTGAGGAGTATCCTGTTTTTCCTATCACATATGCTCAGTATACCAGGAAAAACAGTTATCGTCATTTATCATATGAGTACAATGGGTTCTTTAATTTTCTCTATTCCAATGAGTTTTTTTCATTTCTACACATCTCTTTTCTTTCAGTCACCTTTATATATTCACCTAATGTCAGCATTGTCCACTCTGAAACTACAATATAAAGTAATTATTGGCACATAAACATTATAAAAGATGAAAGTATACTGCGGTTACACATTCTTTTTGTACAACAGAGCTTCCCTGGTGACTCAGATGGTAAAGAAACTACCTGAAATGTGGGAGACCTGGGTTCAGTCCCTGGATTGGGAAGATCCCACGGAAAAGGAAATAGCAACCCACTCCAGTATTCTTGCCTGGAGAATTCCATGGATGGAGGAGCCTGACAGGCTACAGTCCGTGGGGTCGCAAAGAGTCTGACACGACTGAGGGACTATCACTCACTGACTCAGGTTCTTGTTGCAAGTAATTGTTCAATGAAGTCCTTCCTTCTTGAATAAGTACTGTATTTCTTTTTTCTTCTTATAAATATATTGTTCACTCATTGGTGCATAAGTGTGAGAAAATTTATCTCTGAGGTATTGAGAACTGAAAATTCAGTCTTGAGATTTTGCTCATGTGATCAATTTCACCAGCATCACTAGAGTTTGGTTTATTAATGTCTCTTTACCATTCTTCCGTTGTCTTATTTAGTATTTTTTAGCATGAGTAATTGATGAATAATGTCATAGTTCCTAGGGTGATGAAATAGTAAATGTATCATCAAGATATAGGAAAACAAGATTGTTAGGATCTTACATCTTAAACTTGTTAAAGGGTCCAGTGGATCCATATGTTCCCTGGTGGCTCAGTGGTAAAGACTCTGCCTGCAATGCAAGAGACCCGGGTTCAATCCCTGGGCCAGGAAGATCCCCTGGAGGAGGGCATAGCAACCCACTCCAGTCTTCTTGCCTGGAGAATCCCAGGGACAGAGGAGCCTGGTAGACTACAGTCCATAGGGTTGCACAGAGTCAGACATGACTGAAGCGACTAAGCAGCAGCATTTTATTCTGTTATTTAAAAGTAAGTAAATTTTATTTTTTGATATTTTAAAGACCTCTAAGGAAGAATAAAAATCTTGAAATGCTCATGACAAATAGAACTGCTCAAAAAAACCCTCAAAATTAAAATTGGGTATAATGGACCCTGAGGCTGTGTCTAGAAGTGACCAGCAGATGGGGCTGCATGACTAGAAAAAATAGTTTGGCTGCCTGCGAAGGTGACTTGCTGCTGCTGCTGCTAAGTCGCTTCAGTCGTGTCCGACTCCATGCGACTGCAGAGACGGCAGCCCACCAGGCTCCCCCATCCCCGGGATTCTCCAGACAAGAATACTGGAGTGGGTTGCCAATTCCTTCTCCAATGCACGAAAGTGAAAAGTGAAAGTGAAGTCGCTCAGTCGTGTCCGACTCTTCGCGACCCCATGGACTGTAGTCCACCAGGCTCCTCCGTCCATGGGGTTTTCCAGGCAAGAGTACTGGAGTGGGGTGTCATTGCCTTCTCTGAAGGTGACTTAAAAGGGAGGAAAAACATACTCTATTTGAATATTGTGTACTATAGAGGCCAAAGTAAAATTAAAAAAAAAAATTTTTTTTAATTCCATGAAATAAGAAAGGTCTCTTAAGAGACAGTTTAGGAAAAAATGAAGATGGGAAGGAGACACTATATTGCACTGTGTGCTTTTGCCTCTTCAGTCTCTTTGCGACCCCATGGACTCCAGCCCACCAGGCTCCTCTGTCCATGGGATTCTCCAGGCAAGTATGCTGGAGGGGGTTGCCATGCCCTCCTGGGGATCTTCCCAACCCAGGAATTGAACCCAGGTCTCTTTAAGTCTCCTGCATTGGCAGGTGGGTTATCCACCTGGGATATTGTATTAATACCTTGCCATTTGAAGCCAAACCATTTTGTTATATATTTTATTTGAAAATCACCATATAAATTCAGGGAGCTGAAATAAATTGTAACAAAATATTTCAATGTGTTTTTCTACTAAAATGATGAAAGATACTCTTTTTTTTTTTTTTTTTAACATTTCTTTCAGTCTGATACAGATTAAAGGTCCTCCCTTAGACCAAAAAAAATTTTTTTAACCAGCAAAAGGAGTTTATCTTGGAATAGCAGAGAATTGCAGTTTGGGACAAACAGACCATGGTGAACCACGGGAGTACCTGCAGAGAGGAGGAGAGGGCGTGCCTTTACAGAGGAGCGGCGGGCCGCTCACTGGCTGCGGGGGCGGCAGCGCGCTTTTGCTGGCTCGGGGGACACCTTTCCTCCTGCCCCGCTCCGCGCACTGCGGCCTGTGATCCGTGTGTGAGAACTGTCCCTTCCGGGCTTCCTTCGCTTTAAATGCTATTTCCTTTACTCATTTTCATACTGCTCTCAGAAATGCCTCAGTTTAGTTGAGAACAGTTATGAAGGTTATAAGGGGTGGTTGCTCACTCAGGGTATTTGAATATTAAAGCTTCAGTCCTTTCTGTTCACATTGTTCCTCTAATACTTAGTAATACTTCATTTGTTTTAGCTTTAAAAACAATTCTCATTTCTACCGTAGAGCAAATTTAAATATTGGTTTTAATGTGACTCTTTCTACCACTTCATCTGTCTGATTTACTAATTACTGTAAGTGTAATTTTCTACCTTAAACCCAAAATAATCATTAAAAAAGTAACTTTTATACATCATATACCTACAGAGGAAAATATTTACTTTATTGTGGCATGAAAGATAATATAAGCTTCTACATCATTGGTCAGTGTAAAGGAGTGCTGATTATTCTAGAAATAATTTTTTATCCCACTTTTTCTGTCTTTGTCTTGTTGATAATGTTCTTTAAATAGATATTCTAAAAAAGAATGGTCTAAATATCATTAGGTAAATCTCTAAAGCAAGTGAAATATCTTTGTAATAAAAATCTGAATAAATAAGATATAATACTTGAAAGGGTAGCCTTTTAAAGCAATTTCACTCTCCAAATACTAGTTTACCCTGAAAAATTGATGATGAAATCTTATTAATCCTGAAACATGGCTTAGTTTCTTCTACAGCGTTCAAATAACGATGAGGAAAGAATGGACCAGCAGCAAGCGCAGCAAGGAAATGTGCACAACTGATATGCATATTCTCGTTTGCTTTTTAGCTAAGCTTAACGTGTTGATAATAGATTCTTTTAAAGCTTGGTGTTGAAGTTCGTCTCCCCTCTTACCAGGACTCAGCCTCTGTTTCATTACCCGAGTTTTCCACGTGTAAATTCTTGCTTATAATTCCTTCTCTTACTCATCTTAAGACTTCACTTCAGAATCTGTATTAAAGTAGGTAAAGTAATTCCAGATAGCTTTCTATTCATCTCTTTTTTTAAAATCCAGAATGAACGTTGTATATTTTTATTCTCTTATCTTTTAATTTATTTTATTCTCTTTATTCTTTGTTTTATTCTCTTTTGGGTCCCCAAGTCCTGGCTGCATGGGCTGCCGCAAATTTACATTGTTATCTCTACAGTCTGATAACATCGCCAAAGGCTTTGCTGGACTCTGTAGGTCTCAGCAGCAGCTGTCTGCCGGGTTCTCAGTGTTTTTCCCAATGCAAGGATGTCCAGGAGGTTACAGTCTGTAGGATGATGGTTTACATCTGTGTGGTTCTCTTCTCTCCAGACTCCGAACTCGTCAATTCTTGGTGGTCTGCTAGCTCTCCAGTACCTTTAAATTTATTTATTTTTAAAAATTTTATTTAAAAAACTTAATCGGAGGATAGTTACAATATTGTGTTGGTTTCTGCCATGCATCAGCATGAGTCGGCCATCGCTGCATGTATGTCCCCTTCCTCTTGAACCCCCTCCCAGGCCCCACCCCATCCCACCCCTCTAGGTTGTCACAGGGCACTGGATTTGAGCTCCAGGTATCAGACAGCGAATCCCCACTGGCATCTAACTTCCGTACGGTGGTGTATATGTTTCCATGCTGCTCTGTCCATTAGTCCCACCCGCTTTTGTTTTGTCAGGCTTTCTGATTGTTCCTGGTGGGAGCATTGGCATGCCCAAGCTTTTCCTTCAAACTGTGGTTTAATTTTAATGTTTTAATTATTTTATTTAAAAAATCTGGCTAGTCAAATCTGAATGAAAAGGCAATGCATCTTCACAATAAAAATCACACAGATGGTAATGAAAAGTCCCCATGCCTGTGTTCCATCCTTTACAGTCTTTGTTCCTGGAGGCAACATCGCAGTCTCTCATGGATCTCTGTAGGTATATCACGTGTACACATGTATGTCTATGTATGTGTCCCTTTTGCTAACATATTTTCGATTTTAATTATGAAACTATTCATACTGATAAGAATAAAGGCTATAATAAAAATCTTTGTACCTACAATCAAAGTTTTACAAGTGTCAACATTTTACCATATTTCTTTAGATCTTCTCTTTCTCTTAAGAAATAAAATGGTGTAATAGCATTGAATCCTCGTTTTTAAAATCTGTTCAATTTTTTTTTTTTTTTTTACAGTTCTCCTTTTTCTGTTCAGTTTGATTTTCAAGATTGACCCGTATTGACACACACAGGCCCCCTTTCTTCACTTTAATTTATATGTGGTGCTCCTTTGACTACTTCCTTGCCAACCCCCCACTTAGTTTGTTATTTTTTGTTTTGTCTTTTTTTCCATGATGTTAAAATATTGTACCTTAATTCTGGACTTTCCATTTTTCATAAAGTTTCTTTATATTTAAAATATGTGATACTAAGACTTATTTTGTACCCTTCTCAATTTACAGAAAACTAAAAAAAAATTACATGGGGAATAAGAGTCTTTAATGTCATAATGCTCCAGTGAGGTTTGTTTAGAACATTTTGATGAACATTTTGATGTCCAGGAATTAATTTCTGGACAAGCTTTTTTCCCGTCTTTTTAGCAAATTGTTAGGTGCTTTCAGAATAGCAATGTATACTCTTCTGTTTTTCTTCCTTTTTCAGGTCTGTAATATTTTGATAGCACTTTAATCAATTAAGATTTATTGATTGATGTGCTTTGCACTTTCCTAAGCATTATTGATATTAATGAAAATAATTAGTGGCCCTCATGGAGGTTAAAATTTAGTTGGAGAGAAATGAGTTGGTGTTAAGACCACACTCAAGTGCTAATGGTGCGAGGTGAGATTTGGAGTGGGTCATAAAGGACAACACAGATTTGATTTTGGAAAGCAGAGACAAGAGGATCTTTATGAATAATAACTCAGACGTGAATGCGAGATAGGTGACGATTGAAAAGCTTAACCATTTTATAGCTGAGAGTTTATATTTGGGGTAATGGGAAATTAAATAGAATAGAAGGAGATGGTCATCAGTAGTCCACGAAGTTTAGAACTGATGAAGTAGACAATAAGATGCCCATCTCAATTTCAAGTACATTAGAAGATTTTAGGATGTGGAGTGAATTAAAGCAAGGAGAAGGGAGATCGTCTTAGGAGGTTTTTATAGAACTTTGGAAATTCATCTTAGATGTAGCCTTCAGTGAATGCCTGTGCCCTCTGGCCCATTAATCCCATTTCTGAGATACTCCAAGCTGTGTGGTGTCTGAAGGACAGAGAGCTGGATCATGGTAACATTTTGAAGTAACTTATTTTTCTTCATGAATTCCTGCTTCCTGGTACCCGTTTCCTCCAAATCCCAGTGAGTCCAGGGGATCTTCCTCCAGTCTGACAAAGTGTTTAGCAGTAGTGTTAGTTGCTCAGTTGTGTCTGACTCTTTGTGACCCTACGGACTGTAGCCCCCAGGCTCCTCTGTCCATGGGATTCTCCAGGCAGGAACACTGGAGTGGGTTGCCATCCCCTTCTCCAGAGGATCTTCCTGACGCAGGGATCAAACCCAGGTCTCCTGCATTGCAGGCAGATTTGTTACCATATGAGCTACAGGGATGTCCTGACAAAGTGTATGTGTTCCTATGAGTTGGAGGATCTGGGACCCCTCGAAGTGGGCATGGATTCTTCTTAGTCAGGGGTCTCTACAGAACTCGAGGGAGCTCACAGATGAGTTTCTAGAGTTCCTGAATTTTCTAAAATCTTATGTAAGATTTTGGATTATGTTTACTTTGAAAACTCTGGAGTGAGTTTCAGATCCTGAAAGATGTCTGTGACCCACCCAAATTAATAACAATGCTTAAAGATGACCTTCCTACAAGACACCATCTTACCTCTTTAGAAGCTACTGAAACCAAGTAGAAAAAAGACATGTGATTATATGCTGAGCGACATGAAACTGTCAAAATTTTATTTAGTAGTTTCTGACGTACAGAAACATCAGTTTCATATGATCTGACCTAATATATTCTTCAGTAACATTTTTACACTTTTATAATGTAAAGGTATTCACTTTAGGAGTGTAGATTCTAGTTAAGCAGTTTGTGTTCACTTTTGTGTTTAACTATACTTATTTAAAAATTACTTATGCAGTATTAGCAGTATGGTTCCTGTGTCTTTAAGGTTTTTACTGTGGTAAAACAAGGGTAGGGAAATGGTAGAAAGAGAAATGAAAGATAGGGAAACCAGAAAAGTATATGGTGTAGTACCAAAATAGCAAATCGTTTCAGATTTTTGACTAAATACTTGCTGGTTAAGCTCTGCCTGGCTCTCTTTGATAATGAAAATTGTCAGGCCCGGTCTGTCTCAGGGACAACCGAACCCAGGTCTCCCACATTGCAGGCAGATTCTTTACCAGCTGAGCCACAAGGGAAGCCCAAGAATTCTGGAGTGGGTAGCCTATCCCTTCTCCAGCAGATCTTCCCAACCCAGGAATCGAACTGGCGTCTGCTGCATTGCAGGCGGATTCTCACCCACTGAGCTCTCAGGGAAGCCCCCAGGAACACCAAGCGTGGTGATGGATCCGCCCTGTCTGTTGTGTCTACCATGAGCGTGAGAGGGCTGAGTGTTGTCACTCAGATCACTCATTTGCTGTTTCACTAATTATACTGATCTAATCATACTTTTCTCTGTTAGCCAGGGCATTCCATTTCTTCCAGTGATGTATTGTGTGACTGTTTTAAGTGGAGTTTGGCAGTTGCAACTTTGAGTCAAGAAAACCAAATTTTACTATAAACTATTTCTTGGGAGAGTTCAGATAACCAACAAAGATACAGTTTGGCTCAGAGTTTGTTTCTTTCCCTCTTTCTCAATTTTCACTATTCTATTCTTTCATTTTCAATTAAACAAACAAACAAAAAAAAGCAAAAATGTAATTGAAATGAGAAAACATTTTAAACCTAAGCCTTTTTTTTTTCTTTTATAGGTCGCTATCTGATACTAAACAGGCCAACATTTTAAGAAAAGCAAGATACTATATAAAACAGAAAAAGTATGATGAAGCAGTAAGTATGCAGGCCTTGTGTATATAAATAGCTGATCATTGGGTATAGAGAGGGGCAGGTATGGTGACAGCGGAATGAGCCAGCCAGGGAGCTGTCCTGAGCCTGCATGGAAGGGCTGACTTTCCAAAGCAGCTGTTTTGGCCCCATGGACAGACGTCTCTAATTTCAGATAATGTTATAGGTAATCTTTTTTAGGTTAATATTGTTAATGAACAATTGCTGTTTTCTGTAATGAGAAAGTATATTCCAAGCTTCTGTCATCCTGCTTATGCATAATATTTTAGAACGTGACATATTTGTACATTTAGAATTAGCTTCACACTATTAGGAATTTAATAGTTCATTCTGAAGCTTTGACTTTTCCCAATTCCTACCCTATTGTCTTTTTCATTAATTTTCCTCTTTGTTAAATGGTCATATAAGTTTAAAGTAAGAAAGAATTATATTTTCATTTCTAAAATTGCCTAAGTAGTATGATGGCATTTCTAATGCTTATTTTTATTACAGTTTTACAATGGCAAGCTACTCTCCTCTAAAATATTAAGCTGTTTTAATAACGTTTTATAACTGATTGGATTGGGAAGATCCCCTGGAGAAGGGAAAGGCTACCCACTCCAGTATTCTGGCCTGGAGAATCCCATGGACTGTATAGTCCATGGGGTCACAAAGAGCTGGACACGACTAAGTGACTTTCACTTTCACTTTATAACTGATTTGGGCGATCTAATAATAAAGTAAAAAATGTAAATATGGGCCTTTCTATTAGGGACATATATTAGAGAGTCATTTTTCTTTATTTTTAAAAATCTTTTTATTTTGTATTAGGGTATAGCCAGTGAACACTGTCCTGGTAGTCTCAGGTGAACAGCGAAGGGACTCAGCCATACACATACACGTACCCATTCTCCCCCAAACTCCCTTCTCATCCAGGCTGCCACATTACACTGGGCAGAGTGCCATATGCTATATCGTAGGCCCTTGTTGGTTATCCATTTTAAATATAGCAGTGTGTACATGTCCATCTCAAACTCTCTAATCATCCCTTCCCTCCTCCCCTGGGAACCATAAGTTCACCCTCTGAGTCTTTGAGTTAAAGACCCATTTCCTTCATGTGTCCTCTGAACATAATTTCCACAAAATGAATCATTTAAAGTCACTACACATCTTATAGATAGTTTGCACTTAAAATATCCTTTCTTATCAAGACTGTAAAATTTATTTTATTCGGGATTTTTTTCTTATCCCTTGCAAGAAGCTCCTTGAACAACCAGAATCTGTTTTTGATCCATCGTCTGCAGTTACGTTAATTGTAATAATTTTCCTCCCTTTGAAACTTGGGTTTTCTTGTTCTTTCCGTGTGACAGCTGTGTTCCCGTTCTCCCTAGGTCTCCCTTTGTCGGCAGCTGATTAACCTCGCCCTGAGAGGCCTGTCCTACTATCACACTTATGACAGGTTCTTCTTGGCTTTCAACGTTGTCCTTGGTTTTGTGGGATGGACCTCTTACGCGTCTCTGTTGATCATCAAGTCTCACTGCAACCTTATGAGAGGTGTTAGTACAGAGGTCAAGGTATGTTCAGAAAAACTGAAGATTCAGACGATGCTGTCAGACCAAAGGACTGAGGAAAGAAATGGAATCTGATCAACTGTAGTGCGTTCACATAGTGTACACATTGTGCTAAGCCAGCTCTTTCGTCCGCTTTGGTCGCGTTGGGTCTTTTTTTCTCAGTAATCTCCATTTCTTTAGTGGGGAAAAGAGCATAACACTAGTAATAGTCCTGTAACAGAAGAGAGCTGTAAAGACAGCTGTGTAGTTTGCAGTCACCTGTGGCATTAACTGTGTGGACCTTCTGTTTATTTTCATATTTACTTAGCATGTTGGAAGTATTCCATATCTTTCTACAGTATAGGTAATCAGAGAACAGTTTCAGAGCAATATATTTAACTTCATCTGATATTAAGTTTAGGAGCTGGAAAGAAATAAAATCACTTATTCAAAATGTTCCTTTTAAAACAATATACATTTTTTTTGGAACTGTCCTTCCCTTTTTCATCTTTCTAAAGTTCTTAAACATAAATTTCCAGAACTTCCTATATATCCTCATTTTAAGAATTAGTCCCGGGGGAGGGAGGTGGGTGGGGGGTTCGGGAAGGGGAACACATGTAAACCCATGGCTGATTCTTGTCAATGTATGGCAAAAACTATTACAATATTGTAAAGTAATTAGCCCCCAAGTAAAATAAATAAATTTATTAAAAAAAAAAAAAAAAAAAAAAAAAAAAAAAAAAAAGAATTAGTCCCTCATTTACTGTACTTTCAACATCAAACAAAAAAACACCCCTGTTCTTTAGTAAAACTTTATACAACTGAGAAAATATAACAGTACAGATATGGTTTTACTATATTAAAACACTTTACACTTTTAAAATATATTACTGTCATTTACCAGGGATAATATGCCACTTCCATTTTCGTTACTTCATTCTCTAATGATTATTACCTTGTCCAAATCCTCTAAAAAGTAATATATCCGGATGGTGTATTATTGATAATAATAGTCTGTACACATTTCCAGCAGTAACTTTTTTCAACTTTATATTTTATTTTTCTATAATGGAAGGAAAAACAGTATTGTTTATCCCATTTTTGTAGTGCTTTAATGCATCTTAAATAATTTAACCCAAGTAATTTTCATTGTTTGAATGTATGTGAAATTGCCTAGAATAAAAATTATTTCTTACATGACAGGAAACGAGACAAAAACGAAGATGTTTTAGTGGAGGATAGATCTAGGCATTCAGCTGGCTGTTTGAAATTTATTTTGCCACTTTAAGCTTGTAACAGCGCTGGAAGTGGGCTCTATTCGAGGGGACTGGAGTTGTTTAAGTGACTTGCACGAGGCCATTCAGCTGAGATGGGGAGGAAGCGAGGTCTGAGTGCTGAGGAGTAATGCCAAGTGCCTTTGCTGTCCACTTGAAGCTATCACAGCATTGTTCATTGTCTATTCTCCAATATAAAATAATCAGTGCTAAAAAAATCACCACAAAACTGACCACTACAGTTGAACTCATTAAAAGCATTGTGGACCCTTTGGTTCTGTTTGAGAAAGCATTCTGATTCTTCCTCAGTGAGAGTTTGTAATCTAGTGAAGGGGCAGTGTCTAAGCAGTTTGGGAGGAAGAATGCAGTGCCAGGAATCAGTAGCATTGACAGAGGGGGGCATGGAGAGCAGTTGAGGGTAAGGGGGCTGCAGCTGCAGAGCCTGGTGCTTGCGGTTGGGGTGCATGGAGGCTTCAGCAGTGCGCAGTACCCCAGCTCCCTGGAAGGACCGCACGTCACCGAGAAGGGGGCCGGCCAATGGCCGGGAGGGAGGGGGAGAGGAGCTCGCAGCAGACACTGCCCTCCTCTCCAGACGTGGAAGCAGACGTCAGACAAGCTCGATGGTTTAGGCAGTGAGAGAATGAGAGTGAGTCAAATGGTTTAGTCAAACTGACAGCAAATAGAACAGAAGTGCTGAAATTCAATTTTGGTCTGATTCTAACAATGCTGGGAAAAATTGAGAGCCAGAGGAGAAGGGGATGACAGAGGATGAGATGGTTGGATGGCATCACTGACTCAGTTTGAGCAAACTCCGGGAGTTTGACACGAGTTTGAGCAAACTCTGGGAGATGGTGAAGGACAGGGAGGCCTGGAGTGCTGCAGTCCGTGGGGTCGCACAGAGGTGGACACAACTTAGCGGCTGAACAGCAGCAACCGAAGTTTATGTCACTTCTCCCTGGCAGTGTCCCTCGGATGACACAGGTTGTTTCTGATTTATCACCATTACAGGCAGGTCTGCAGCGAACACTCTCTTTGAAGGTGGTTTGCCACAGCTCCTCCCAGTCGAACTCTGCGTTTGACTTCCATCTGTTCTCTGCCTGCTAGTTCAGACATCTTTTGCTTTAGAAGTAAATATCCTTATTTACCTGCATGCTTTCCTGTTCTCTTGTTACTTGGGGAAATCTCAAAAGGTTAGCCCCTTAAACCAAGCCCCGTGGTTCCATCTCTGTCTGTGCGGCTTAAATTCCTTCTTGGTCAGCACCTAGTACAGAGCAAGGCATAGACGATGTGACTTAAGAACTGTTGGATGGAGCAGTAACCTCAATGCACACAGCATGGTTCGTTATCAGGTGTTTTTTGGAGGATCTGGGAAGGAAGGGGGTTAATTGTGATGAGGGATTCCTGTTATTTAAAGTTCTTTCCATCTTTACTTTAGCTGAACTGACTTCTTTTTGATTTGGTTTCCTAAAATAGATGTTTATTTGTAATATCCATTGCTTTATGTGTCAAAGGTTTGGAGAATTATACGATATTGTGCTGACCCTAGAAGATCCCTTGAGGATCTTCTTACGTGCTTGTTTAAATTTATTTTCTTACGGTTTTACTGTCCTCAGAGTGATGTGAAACCAGTCTCAATCCCTACTGTGCCTGCTTGCCTCGGGCACCTTCCGCGTTGGGGACCCCACCTGCCCACCTCTGAGTACTGCTCCTTCTCCTCCTGCCCCCTTGCTCGGGGTCCTCCATCCTGTCTGGCCTGTGTCTCCATTTCCAGGGCCAGTCACTGGGTAGGTTTCTCCACTGACTGCTGGGACTAATGCAGAGAAAGAGAGGAGGAGAGAAGAAAAATAGAGGCGATAATAGGAACCATTATTTCTTAAGCAGTAGTAATATTCGGGGCATTTTGTTAAGCTCTTTTCATAATCTCATTTAAGCGTGACTAGCCTTGATAAATAGACATGGATATTACTATTCCCATGTTATAGATGGGATGAAATTAAGTCTCAGAATCTTAAAGTTTGTTTTTTTTCAGCTCATGTTCATACAGTGAGCCATGGACAGAACCAGGATTTGAATTCTGATCTGTGTGGCTCCAAATTCTGAATCACAGTGCTGTGTTTCACCTTCCTTCTTACAACCCTGCCCTGGCTTATCCTTGCTTCCTTGCTCCCTTTCTGGTGGCATTTTAGATCAGAAGGGAGGAATTATAAAGGGGGAAGAAAAACACTTGCTTTTCCTCCTTAACCTCACCTGCTCCAGAAAGTAGTTCTTTTTTTTTTTTAATAAATTTATTTATTTTAGTTGGGGGCTAATTACTTTACAATATTGTAGTGGTTCTTGCCATACATTGACATGAATCAGCCATGGGTTTACATGTGTTCCCCCTCCTGAACCCCCCTCCCACCTCCCTCCCCATCCCATCCCTCTGGGTCATCCCATTGCCCCAGCCCTGAGCCCTTGTCTCATGCATCGAACATGGAATGGTGTTCTGTTTCACATATGATAATATACATGTTTCAATGCTATTCTCTCAGAACGTCCCACCCTCACCTTCTCCCTCAGAGTCCATAAGACTGTTCTATGCATCTGTGTCTCTTATTCTGTCTCGCATATAGGGTTATCGTTACCATCTTTCAAATTCCATATATATGCATCAGTACACTGGTGTTTTCTTTCTGGCTTACTTCACTCTGTATAACAGAAAGTAGTTCTTAATTCTCCCCTTATTCAGCTCGGGCAGCAAGGCAAGGGGAAACAGAAAGAGAAACCGAGGCGCGGAGGCAAGAGAGCCCCGCCTGACCCTGCCATCCTGTTCTTCCTCCCGCACGGTTCTGAGCGGCACAGCTTTCCATCAGCGGGTCCTTGTCCTCATTGCTGGCTCTTCTGTCCCTGACGCTTGCCTCATTACTCCTGGCCCAGAGCACCCGCAGGCCTGCCCCGTCCACGCGGCCGTCACTGAGCGGCTCCCTTCTTGCTTGGCAGGTGGTCGGGAGCGAAGATGTGCCCAAATGATCCTCCTGTGGTTAGGCGGTGGGGAAAGCGGCGTGCACGGCATGTCAAGTTGAAGCTGGAACAGATAGAGGCGTTGTTCCCAATGGAGATGAAGCCCCACTGTTTACTGTGGATCTGGTGGGCTTTTGTGCGCTAGGCAGTGAACTCAGTCAACATCTAAAAAATTGTTACTAAGGAGAAATATGCTCAGAGTTCCAGACAAGTTGTTTGCAAGCAAACTGTAGGAACATAGTCCCCTTAAATGGAGAATTGCCTAATTGCCACTGTCCCAGCGCTTTTCTCCAGTGACAGGTTTCTTTTAAAATGCAGATCTTAGATTAATCATCTAGTTGTGGAATCACTGAAAGAAAGTAATATGTTTCCTTTACCTCATAAAATGTCTTTTAAGAATCTAACAATGAGCATGAGTTTGGAGTGTTTTCAATGTTTTGTTTGATTTTCAGAACCCAAGCCTTCTCCTGCCATGTACTTTTGTAGCTATTGGCGTTTTTGTAGCATTTTTCCTGCTGATTCAAGCCTGTCCCTGGACTTACTACATATATTGTTTGTTGCCATTGCCAATATGGTATGCGGTTCTAAGAGAGTAAGTAATAACGCCGTGTGGCCTTGTTTTTCACTTCACTGATAGTTAAATCTGAATTTAAAATGCATTAAGTAGCGTAAGTAGATTTCTGTAGCATAAGTCGTGAAAGATACTTACAGTACTGTCAAATCTCCCAGCCCTCTGATTTCATTCATAACAGCATAAATGTTGCATATAAACATCCTCTTTTTTTTGGCTGCCCCTCACAGCTTGCAGGGTCTTCATTTCCCAGCCAGGGATGGAACCCAGGCCCTCAGCAGGGAAAGCATGGAGTCCTAACCAATGGGCCCCAGGGAATTCCCTAAACCTCCTTTTGATTTTCGTTTTCCCTTTTGACTTCATCTTTATTGCCCTGAGACTGCTTTGGCCTCAGTTCCTTTCTTCATATATCTTTCATAAGAAAAATCTGGAGTAAAAATGAAATCATTAACATGGATTGTACTATGTCAGGAGTGGCTTATATTTTGAAATATCATCATCCCAGTTTCCAGTGTATCTTTATCTTTCACAAGGCAGTTTGCATGCTTCTGTTCCATACATTTTTGCCCCTCCTTTCCCAGCTATCGTGTAAACCTAGATGAATGAAAGTTTGTAATTAAATTCAATCTAGTAATGTGTACTTGCAGGGATTAGGGGAGATTATTCCTGGATGCTGTGGTTTCATCTTTAAGTACTTCCTCACAGGTTGAACTTGAAATGGATTCTCATCATCGTAGAGAGCATCAGAGGCCACGCTCTCCTGCGTGTTCCAGGCGCTTTAAGACAAAACTGCTGAAATGTTGGGCTGGTTCATGTTCACAGGCAGGAAGGAGCGCAGTGTGGGCTGTGTTGATGTCTACATCTGCACCAGCAGTCTAGAATATAGACTTAATCTGGGGCATCCTTTGAGCACACCAGACCCCAGAAGCAGACCAGGGAATGACGCTGCAGAATGAGGGTGTCGTCAGGGTCGGCAAGCATGTTGGAAACCATACAGTGTGCGTTTCTATTCCAATCTCTGTTAACTCCAGCTTTGATCACCTCTTCTTAATATCAAAAGTAAAAACTGATATTAAAATATTTTAAATATTAACTTTTTCAGATACAAGGTGAAAAGACACTGACAAAAGAACAGACTGTTACTTTTCCATTTGAAAGGAATACAGTTGCTGGATACACATATTTAAATCAGAATTTTTTCTAATGTCATTTTTTCTGGTTTAAAAATTTTTAGAATGAGAAGTTTTATCTAAAATTTCCTCCTAAGTTAGTGAATGTTCTATTTATGAAGAGCACATGTATATTTAAGTTTTAAGGGACAGTGTGATTTTGAAAATAGGTTGTGTTCATTTATCTTGTTGATAGATTAGATAAAGAAAATAAAACATAAAATTTCACTTTTCTTCTAGAAAAAAACTAAGTAATTTTATTGAATCATCGCTGCTGAGAACAAAGGAAACATTCTCCCTTTGACCGGCCGTAGCTTTTCCTCCCGACACGGCACTTTGGTTGCTTCGATGACAATATGTAACCATTGCTTTTAATTAGAAAAGGGTTATAAACCAAATCATACTGACATTTAATAATTGCCTACTTAATAATGCACCACAAATGCTAAAAAATTTTTTCTAGTGATAAAATGTAAAACATAGTCAAGTATGTAATACATTTTAAATGGTTGTGAAGTCACTTTTAATTATAATTAGTGTACAATTAGTGACATCTTAAATTGAGTTTGGAAAAGGTTATTTTGCCCAATGAATAAGCGCAATTAAGATTTTCTCTACCTAGATTAGGTTGAAGACAGTTGAGATTTCAATATAAAATTAATTTTAGTGAATTTTAAAAATGTTCTCAGTTTTTATTCATTTGGGCTCATTTATTTTATTTCTGATGTGTGTCTGTAATTGTATGTGCCCATGTTTAGACTCTAGAGAAGGAAATGGCAACCCACTCCAGTATTCTTGCCTGGGAAATCACATGGACAGGGGAGCCTGGCAGGCTACAGTCCATGGGGTCGCACAAAGTTGGACACAACTTAGCGACTAAACAACAAAATGTTTAAACTCAGATCAAGTAAGACTCATTTATTGTCATTAATGTTTATAAAAAACCAAGCAAATTATTGTGATTATTATCAACTTAATTCAGAAGTTATACATTTTTCCTAATATACTTACAGGTTTCAAAAAAGATTTAGATAAGTTAAGGCATTGAAATGAATCTGTTAGAAATTATCTTAGTTTTTGAAAGATCTATGAATCAAAAATTTCCTGATTTCTCTGCACAAAATTTTAATGTTTTGCTATATGAGAACTAATTTTTTATACTCAATATAAGTTATAAGTAATCTTTTTATAAATAATCCTGTTGCACAGAATCCCAGTTATTCAAGGCTTTGTCACCTTACTGTTGACCTTCCCTCCAAGACGCTTCCTTGGATACCTCTTGCTTTTTATCCTGGGAGTTGAAGTATTAGTAAGTAATTTACTGCTTAAACGTTTTCAGGCCTCTTCCATGCGCACGTGTATCTCGTTTGCAGTGACCTCCTTTCCCATCTTCTCTGAATCACATTCTCAGGTGCTCAGTTTTTTCTACCGCTATATGCTCACAGCTGGACTCGTTGCATTTGCTGCTTGGCCGTTTATCACTCCGCTGTGGACTCGAGCAAAGGTATAAGTACTACTCACTTCAACACTGGGCAGATTTGTAGTGACTCTTTTGGATGCGTGTTTTAACTCTGGGATTTGTTCATTTCTTAAGAGAAGTGTAGAATGTGTCCTTCCATAAAGAGCCTGATCCTTTTGACAGGAGGACTGAGGTTGACTTAAAGGTGTCAGTGATTCGTGTAGACTTTTGTATCAAAGTGAACTCATCTTCTGGTGATTGAAATATTCGAGAAGTGCAGCTGATACATCCTTCTCTGAAAGGCTTCCTTGGTTCCTTTAGCCTCAAATACCTAAATGCCCAGAGGAGCTGCCCAGAGCAGAGCGCTGGCAGGAGGGGCCACGTTCTGGGCTCAAATCCGAGGGGTCACTCCCCTGGTCCGTGGCCCCATCGTGCTTTCTCTGGAGAAGTGTTTGTTCATGACAGATGATTTTAAAAGAGAAGGACTCCTGATTTTTGGTTTTTTTTGTTATTGTTGTTTGTTTTGTGTATGTTTTGCAGAGCTTATTTTTTATACATTATATGTATCCCTGAAGACAAATTAGAATACACAAGTAAACAAAGATTTAGGAAAAAAACCACCCACAATCCTGTCACCCACACATTGCACATTGTTAACCCTTCCAGGTTTTTTCCTATGTATTCATTCTTAAAGAGGAAGAAAGGAATCATCCTATACTTTATATTTTACAACTTTTTTTTTTTTTTAATGAATCATTATTGTAATTACTCCTGATTTTCTGCCTTTAACTATATAGGTAATTACAATGTGCTACAAAAAATATTCTCGTGTTTCCACTTTGATGCTTTTTGGTGGAGGTAGCGTTAAGGTAGACATTTCTTCTTTCTATTCTATGAGAACCTACAAAATGTTCCAGTTAGTGGAATTATTGATAATTTTTTTGTCTTAATCTAACTACAAAAATGTGTTTACTTTTATCCTTCCTGGGCGCAATCATTTTAATAGTAGGCCAGCTTTCTTGAAGATGCCATCAGCGTATGGTAGAATATAAACTGAATGAGGCTTCCCAGGTGGCTCAATGGTAACGAATGTGCCTGCTAGTGCAGGGGCCATAGGAGATGTGAGTTTGATCCCTGGGTTGGGAAGATCCCCTGGAGGAGGAAAGGGCAACCCACTCCAGTATTCTTTGTTGGGATAATCCCATGGACAGAGGAGCCTGGCGGACTATAGTATGGGGTCCCAAAGAGTCAGACACGACTGAGCATGCACAAAGAATTGAATGAAGTGCTTGCTTTGTAGGAATTTAAGTCCAGGTTTAAATCCTGGCTGTTTCATTTACTAGTCATAGATCTGGTGCTACACACTTTGATGTCTCTGAGCTCAGTGTCCTAATCTGGAATACTGTGAATAATATAGCCTATCTCTTGAGGTTATTGTGAGAATTAAAAAAGATAATACCTAAATCATACTTAATAGAGTGCCTCCAACTTATCAGATCCTTCACAGATAGTAGCTCTATTACTTTTAGAGTAAACAGATGTAAGGCTTTGAATTTTCCTTTTAGTTTCACAGCCATGTAGTCTGTGAAACAATGAAGACAGTTTTTTGTACCATAATGTCTAAAGATAACTTTTTTCTTTATTTTAGAGCATCTCGCTGAGTTGGATTTTCTTCTGTCTGCTACTGGCCGTGTTCCCACTTATGCCTGTTGTAGGACGAAAGCCAGACATCTTTCTAGTGTATGGACACTATTTTAACTTATTTTCTGTTGAATACAATTGTTTTTCTCAATCAACACTATATGAACCACATCTTGGCCATGAGTTTAAAATCATGTGAACAACCTAGAAGTTAAAATATTAATATTAAACCATGAGTCATCATTTTGGCCCAGCTCTGAGAGGCATTGAAACTCCCTGATGATGCTTCTGAGCCTTCATAAAAAATGAAATTGTGCCAGTGGTAACTTAAATCGCCAACAATTTAAAAAATGTCTAGAAGCTCTTGTATATTGGCGGAATCAGTAAATGATTTCACATGAAAAACATCTTCAGTTGCTGAAATTAACAGGTCTAAAAAGCTATTGATGATTGATATAATCTCTGTCTTTGCCTTTGAGCAAGTCCACATTTTTAATGCCTTAGAAAGATGAAATTCTCTTCTACTTTGAACATAAAGATCTCCGTTGGGGAGGGGGGATCTCTGCACACCTTGACAGCTTTCTCACGCTTAGTCACGTACACTGTTAGAGAATTCTTTATACCTTACTTGAATTCTCCTTGCTTCTCTTATGTTATTTCCCCTCAATGTGTCCTAAACGAGTCTGTAAAATAACTGGTTGCCTGTGTTTTTAATTTTAAATTAGTATCATGTAATCTATTAGCTGTGTGTGTATGTGCGTGGGAAGCTAGACGGTCCTTACTTCACTTAACCTTTCACTCTCTCATTTTCTAATCATGTAACCATCTTCGTTACTTTCTTTTGAACTCTGTAAGCAAATTTTTTAGCAGTCTAACTCAATCTTTAATAGATGAGGGTATTTTTTTTAACTGAAAGAAACCACAACAATATTTCTAAAGTATATGTTAGTTTTAAAGTATGTGTTATCTATAAATTAATACATTTATTCTCATTTCTGTGAGAATAATAATTATGGACTAGATTAGAAATTATTCTGTGAAGTCGATTTATTTGTAGAGCTCAAAAAATAGTATTGAATTCTAGGACTATTCTCTCTTAGCCATGCCTTACTGATTACTAAGTGAAAACATTTTGCAGTTGTTTTAAACTGTAACAGCATATGTGCAAAGATGAATTCAAATACTCTGATGTATTTGTTGCTTCCCATTGCTCTGATTCTCTTGTCTCTGTAAAGAGCCTTCCCCTCCTTTCATCAATCTCTCTGTCTGTCCTGTTCAAGCACTGTTGACACAGTTGAACAGGACTTAGGCTAAGAGGAAAAGAAATTATATAAATAGTCTCCACAGAAATTTGCCACTTACCTATTCTACTGTGAATTGTGTTTTGAAACAGAGTGGGTGCAGGCTTGCTGGTTCTTCTACTATCCCTGTTTGTTGTAACATCTGTCATAAAAAGAAAAGATAGTTTTACAAATGAAGAGCTGGTGTTACATCTATTACAGGTGGGTTACAGATTTTCAATAGTTTTTTATATATATGATATGCTAAAATGTACCTTATGGTTGTATTTAATTATCTTGTTCTTAAGATGCCATTAGGTTTTTATTACTCAATAAAAAGAGCTGAGAAGAGAGTTTTCTGTTTAAGATATTAAATGGAAATACATTCTCTAGAAGGAATAGAGGAAATACATTCTCTAAAATAGCAAAAAGGTCAACAGGAGCCGCCCCCTGCGGCCTCACTGCTAAATGCCTGGAGAGCAGAGATTAAGGAGGTATAAGTCTACTTTGGCCACCTGATGCAAAGAGCTGACTCATTTGAAGAGACCCTGATGCTGGGAAAGATTGAGGGCAGGAGGAGAAGGGGATGACAGAGGATGAGATGGTTGGATGGCATCACCGACTCAATTGACATGAGTTTGGGTAAACTCTGGGAGTTGGTGATGGACAGGGAGGCCTGGCGTGCTGCAGTTCATGGGGCCGCAAAGAGTCAAGACACGACTGAGTGACTGAACTGAACTGAACTGAAGAGGTATTGACCAAGAGGTTGAACTGAAAAGGGCTTCTTCTGGTCTGAGATTCTGTGTTGTCCTCTTTGGGGTCAGGAAAAAATAAGTTCTTTGAAATGAAAGCAGCCGCTGAGTATGTTTATATGAAGATTAGCCACTTTAAGACTTCAGATGACATGCTAGGAGAAAATAAACTTCACCTTGATTGGTGGCTTTGGAGTGGTGAAAAGAATTTTGAACTTGACGTTTCCAAATTGAGTTAATTCCCAGCTATGCTTTGTACTAGATGTGTGATTTTCAGTAATAGAGCTTCAGTCTGTTTGTTTTTAATCAGTAGAGACAATATTCAATAGGGTAGTAAGAGGTTATATGATGTCATATTCTGTAAAATGATAGCTTTACTGTAGATAAGAGTGAACGTCACTTTTTTTTCCTTTTAAACAATAAAAAATAAGCCACATCTAGAACATTGATTAAAAAAGAAAACATATCTGAGTCTTCTCAAAAAATTTACTCAGAGTAAAGCTGGAATGTAGTTCCAAGAACACTCAAAAATTAAAATATACAACACATGAAAGATGTTAACTCATTCTTGGAGAACAACAGAGAACATATGAAAAAGAAATATTTTTGTTAAAGATCCTATCAAGCCACTGAAACATATCTTTTCATTTTATTTGGTACACTGATTGGCTCTGACAGAGTTCACCTGTAATAATGAGTATTTTGACAAAAGTGAGTGTTTTTGCATCTCACTCTTAGGAACAAATAATACCATGTTAAAATTCTTATAGACTTTGTTAGAAATGCTCCTAAATATAAGGTAAATCTGATTTTAAAAAAAATTCCCTCTCCCATTAACCTTATTAATTTGCATTCATCCCTCTATTGTGTACCATGTATATGTTTGATTTGAAGATGTGTGTCTTTCCACACTTTAACTTGTCTGAAATGAGAATGTGTCTTACAGTTGAAAGGATCCTAGGATTGTGTCATAGACTTATTGACAGCATTTCTCCTTCTTAATTCACTGAAAACATTAGGAAATTAAATGTGTCTCTAGGATTTGGTGATCAGGTTGCTGATCTGAACTTGGTTCACAACCATAGTTGAGCTTGTTTCTTAAGCTGGCTGTTAATCCACTAATTCCGGGGTCAGCACACATTTTTCTGAAGAGCTAGATTGTACGTATTTTAGGCTTATGGGCCGTGAGGAGTCTGTGGTCAGTCTTCAGCTCTGCCATTAATAGGGCCAAGGGAGCTATCGACAATAGGAAAATGAATGGGCGTGACTATACAACAATAAATAAAACAATATTTCAATAAAACAGTGTTTCTAAAAACAAGCACCAGCCTACAAGCCATAGTTTACCAACTCCACTAGTTTATATGTACTCCCTAAAGAATTCTACACTTCTTGGATTCTCAGCACCAGGGACAGCCACAGGTATGTACTGAATGTGTAAACAGACCTGACCGTGAGTGAGGCCACAGGTGGAAGACTTTCAGGCACACACACCAGGCTGTGTGCACTTCACCCTCTGCGTGTCCATGATTTAAGAAACCCTCAAGATTAAGAACACATTTCTAAGTAGAAACAGTGTGGTAATGTATGCCAAAATACTCTTGAAAGTGTAACACGCCTCATTCATGCTTGTAAAGGAAGGACCTTTGCTTAGTACAGGAATTCCGACTCTTGGTCTTGGCCACAGGAAGATGAGCTGGTCCAATTTCAGTAGCATTTTGGCCAGACGCCAGTTGCTCAAGCAGTTTTCTAAGTGTCTTTCTAATATATACCTTAGTCGCTCACCACCTTCTCTCTCACTTAGCCTTCTGTGTCTGTTCTCAGATGCTGAGCATCATGTCTTCCATATGTGTTGCATATGGCACCCATAACAGTCTACTCAAGAAACAAGGACTGCCTCTTCTTAATCAGATTGTTAGCTGGATAATATTAGGTAAGAGGTCAATCAAATCAAATGAGATGACTTTCCATCAGGGTACATCTTAAAATTATCCATTTACATCTGTATGTATGTATTATTGTTACTGAAACAAGTTTGTTGTGAGAAAATAATAACAACTAGCTATTATTTCTGTCTCTTGCTAGAATTTGATAAAATTAGAACTTTTGTGAACATTCATGTGTTAATGAGAATTCCTGAGAGAATATTTATGACTTGATAATAAGGCTGCATATTCATTCACACCTGATAAAAAGTGATTCCAGAAGGGAAGAAGGTTTTGTGAAGAGATGCCTATGCTGAAGTTTCATGTCAGTTCATAAATTCTCAGTTCTTACACAGGGACTAGGAAGCAGTTAAATTTTATCTGTATTTCCCTTGCTGAAAATAACATTGCTTAGTCACCTCCCAAGACATTACACATTTATAAAGCCAGTTGTGTGTTTCAAAGCATACTCCTTGGTAGTTCTCTTAAGAATGTGCATGGGGTGCAAACATGTCATTTAAAGACAGCCTTTTCCTTCCAGTTGGAAGACAGGAGCAAACTGGAAGTCCAGATTTTTCATTAAAAAAAAGAAGAAGACAGTTTGTAATGCCTATGAATGATGTGATGTGCAGTTTAACCTTTATTTGTTTAAAAATGCTTTTTGTTCATCATTTTAATAAAAAGATCATTGGGTGGAACTTTGCCTTAAAAAGAGCATTAAGGGATAGGAGGGTTTTACCTTGGATTACTCCTAAAATCCAAGCAGGTGTGTAAAATACAACAGGAAACAGACATGCATCTCTCCAAGTTCTGATTCGCACCTTTTCCAAACACCTCGGTCACTGTGTAAGTGGGATCTCTTGTAAATGCAACTCTGTTTTCACTGTATGAGCTTTATTTCATTATGGGCTTTATGTAGACCTTTCCTTTTAAATTATCTTGACTACTAGAGTTACTATTTAAATTCATTCTGCATGACAATAGAGAGACTACTCTTTCATTTTTTTAAAAGATGTGTTCAGATGGTACTATGTTCTGGTGCTGTTCCCCTGAGAATAATAAAAGATTGCTTAAATGGATTGACAAACTTGCCCCATGGTTAAACAGTTATAAGCCTTTCATCCAGGACGCCCTCCCGAGGTATCTGTCTTCATTCTCTAAAACATTTAATTCCAAAGGTGGCACTAGTGGTAAAGAATCTGCCTGCCATTGCAGGAGCTGTTTGATCCCTGGGGCAGGAAGAGCCCCTGGGAAGGGCATGGCAACCCACTTCAGTATTTTTGCCTGGAGAATCCCATGGACAGAGGAGCCTGGTATGTTATATAGTCCATAGGGTTGCAAAGAGTCGGACACGACTGGTGCAGCTTAGCAGAGCATGGCAGATATTGCCATCTTAACCAGGAGGATTAGGAAATTATGCACATTTTCTTTTCAAAATAAAGATTGGGAAGTTTATGCTTAGTTATGCTTAGTTGCTCAATCGTGTCCGACTCTATGCGACCCCAGGGACTGTCGCCCGCCAGGGTCCTCCGTCCATGGGATTCTCCAGGCAAGAATTCTGGAGTGAGTTACCATGCCCTCCTCCAGGAGATCTTCCCAACCCAAGGATCGAACCCAGGTCTACCACGTTGCAGACAGATTCTTTACCGTCTGACCCACCAGGGAAGCCCAAGAATACTGGAGTGAGTAGCCTATCCCTTCTTCAGGGGATCTTCCTGACCCAGAAATCAAACCAGTGTCTCCTGCCTCGCAGGCGGATCCTTTACTAGCCGAGCTGTAACTGCCCCTGCCCCAGTCCCTTCACTCTCCCCGGTGGCGCGGCTGCTTTCTGACCCTGAGAGGAAGGCAGCTGCCCTCGCGTGGACTACTCCTGTCACAGCTCTCGTGTGGGGAGCCCCTTCTGTCCTGTCCCTTCTCTGACTAGATGCTGTGAGCTCTCGTGTGGGAGCCCCTCTGTCCCGTCCCTTCTCTGACTAGATGCTGTGAGCTCTCGTGTGAGGAGCCCCTTCTGTCCTGTCCCTTCTCTAACCAGCATGCTGTGAGCTCTCGTGTGGGGAGCCCTTTCTGTCCCGTCCCTTCTCTGACTAGATGCTATGAGCTCTCGTGTGGGGAGCCCCTTCTGTCCCGTCCCTTCTCTAACCAGCATGCTGTGAGCTCTCGTGTGAGGAGCCCCTTCTGTCCCATCCCTTCTCTGACTAGATGCTGTGAGCTCTCGTGTGGGGAGCCCCTTCTGTCCTGTCCCTTCTCTAACCAGCGTGCTGTGAGCTCTCGTGTGGGGAGCCCCTTCTGTCCCGTCCCTTCTCTGACTAGATGCTGTGACTCTGAGTGCTGTACTTTGCAGTGGGAAATCTTGGAGAAAAGGGGGGTTTTAGGAAGAATCAACTTCTGTCTTTGAATTAAATATCTAATTAAGAGAAAAGTTGCTGAATCTTGAGTAATATTTTTTACTTTTATTATTTACTTTAGAAAATGATAGATTATCTACTTAGGAGTTATTACCGTGAGCAAGAGCGAAAATATACACTGAAAAAATCTGAACTAAAATATGGTTAAAATGAGGAAATGTCATTAAACATATGGAGTTTTAAGTGTCTTACAAAAATGAGTAGGGCAAATGTAGTTTCCTTTTAAATGCCACACAAGCAGTAAACGCTGTAAATGATAACAGCTTACTCGGTGCTTTAAACCCTGTGCCCTGTGTGCGTCATACTGACCCCAGCCAAACCTGTTTGCCCGCAGCCTCCTCCTTCGTCCTGCCTCTCCTGAGCCCTCCGGTCCTCTTCGATCGACTGGTCAGCATTCTGCTTTCCTCGATGTCGACCTACCTACTTCTAAGTACAGGGTACAAACTGTTCTAAGATTTTAACGTTTAGTAGCAAGTTTTAAATGATATACTGACCTTTCTCTAAGTATTTAACCTCTGGAAATGAAACACCTGTGAATCTTGAGGAATACGTGACCAGCATTTCTAGTCTGTAAAAACTGTGCCTTCATCTGTTCTCTTTGGTTTTCTTTGTTTTACCGTTTTCAGAGTATGACCTGTTGTCTTGTGTTTCTGTTTATTTCCTGAAGTGGCTAAAATGTTGCTTACATATAGTGTTAGAAAGTTCTGATAGATTGTAGAGGAATTTTAAATCTCAAATGATGACTTATAAAAATTTTAGTTTTTGTTGCATTCCTTTCATGCACTGTAAATTATGTTTTGATTTGTTCATTCTTTTTTGAATACATTTTCTTTTAGATTTACCCTTAAATGTGTCATAGCCCAAATATTCCTTTTGATTCAGAAACCTTTTAGAATATTTTCTTAAAAGTTAAAGAATACATTTTCATTGAAGATTGAAGTTTTCTTGTAAAACCAAAAAAGAACAGCTTGATTTGGGTTAGTCTGAAGCATTCTCTAGAAATCAGTGAGAACGATACTCTCCATGTCTGCTTTGAAGAAAGGACTTCTTCATTTGCTTTTGAACTTTATTTCATCTTTACTTAAATCCTTATGGGAGCAAAAAATATGCACATTACTCAGTTTCAAAATTCAGTCCAAATATAAGACCTTGATCTCAATTAGAATAAACCTAGGGATTCACCATTGTGCTGCCAACAGGGTGTCATCTGTCAACAGGTTATAGATGATTCTGTAAAGCCATTTTGTGTCCAAGACTTGGGTTCATTCTTTGGGAAGCCTAATATCGCCTATTTCAGAATTAGAGGGATGTTCTCAAAATCTTTTCATAGTAGACTCTAACATCCTAAGTGATCTAGAACCCAGGAGTTCTTGTAGTCTCCTTCTCTTAACAAAGTTCCCCATACCTGTTTTTCCATTTCTCCCCCAGAACCTAATCTGGGGCATATCTGTGAAGATGTAATATGAACAGCATGGACATTTTCACCAGTCACCTTGACTTAGACTTAGAATTTCCAACTTTCAAATAAAACTTGAAGTCTATCAGCATATTCTTACTCAAGGGTGATAAACATAATGAGACTTAATGCTATTCACTCTTTTCTCCTTTATTGGTGAAATTTCAGGATAAATAGTTCAATTATAATCAGAATCCATTAAAGTATATATGAATTAGAATATGCACAAGGTTTTAGTCTAGATTTTAAAAAGTAGAAGATAAAATCATTTCTAACCTTCCATTTGGGACAACACGCAAGTTTCATTAAGATCACACCCGGAGGCTATCTTCAGGAGGTGGATGGTTAAGAGTGTTCAGAATATGTGCCAGGACCTTTAAATTCTAAAGCAATCTAAATCTTTTAATCTAAAGATTTAAAGAAATGTATTATAGATTCAAAAATACAAACAAATCTAGAAATAGATTTGGTTCCCTGGGTTAGGAATAAAAGAAGGAAGGAAGAGTAATTAAGGTTGAATTTTAAGTCAAAACTGTTTCATAGTGTAGAGTGAGTTAATCATATGACTTATATTAGGGAAAGTGTTAGTGTTTTATCTTTTATTAAAAAATTTTTTTAGTATTATAGTATTTTAAATTATCAATTTCATTGTCAAAAGATACCAAAGCAGATTATCATAAGCATGTTTAATTAAAAAAATCTAAAAAGTGAAAAATCACATCTGAAATCAGAGTACTAATGATGAGTGTGACCTTATTAATGAATGTATTAAGAAATATATTTTGCAGCATCAGAAAGTATATTTACCTTTGCAAAAAACATTAAAACAGAGACAGCTGAAACAGGAGTCTAATAACTTCAGTTAGTACATTTTTCAATGGCAATTCAGTTTTGCAAAACATAGTCCACCTGTTATTGTTCCACATCACTATTTTGGACAACCTAGAGGGTTCTCTATGTAAATAAGTGTGAATAGTCAGAATTATAGGATACTTAAGAGAAATGCAGTTTTATTACTTTACAAAAGTATAGTAATAGAAATCCTAAATTCTAGCAATGCATCCTTGATTAAGTGAATAAAGAAGATTCATTTTTAATTAGCATTTGATTATTTTTATACAAATAGAAGCTATTGTAATACTTGAAAATAGTTTTCTTAAGTTGGTTAAACATGTTCTTCCAAAATTTTGGTTATCCCTTTGCTTAACAAAGTGTGATATAAACTGAATGTCTTTTCAGCCCTGCTCAGTTGTCAGAGGCTAAACTAAGCAGATGCTGACTTAATCTAACTTAGCAAGTACACTGTGAGCCCATAATGGCATTTTATTGGTATTTCAGTTTGTTAATTCAGATACACAGACTTTATATGAGATACTCGTTGTCTGAAGAAATTATTTCTAAAGAAATAAAGTCTCATAAGAAGATTGTCTTTATCAGATTTATTCACCTACATTTTACAAAAATTGTATTCAATAGTTTTGAAAAGAAGTAAATCTGTAGCGCTATTTGTTGAACTATGGAATTTGTGTTTTTATGTATCAGGAAAGAATAATTTCACATATAAGTACAAATAGTTTTTAAAATCATGTTTTTTTTTTAATCCTCAAAGTACGCCTTGATTCAATTAGTCAACAGTTGTTTTTCTTCACATTTCTAGTATCCTGAACACTAGACAGACATGCAGATAGAATAATTGGTATGCCCTAGGTCTGTAACAGTTGTAAACTTCTATAAAATGTGGACTTTATTTTACAATGTTAGGCAGTTATAAGATGCATCAATTCACCTAAGTTCAGTCGCTCAGGCGTGTCTGACTCTTTGAGGACCCCACGCACTGCAGCGCGCCAGGCCTCCCTGTCCACCAACTCCCGGAGTTTACCCAAACTCATGTCCATTGAGTCGGTGATGCCATCCAACCAGCTCATCCTCTGTCATCCGCTGCTCCTCCTGCCCTCACTCTTTCCCAGCATCAGGGTCTTTTCAGGTGGCCAAGATATTGGAGTTTCAGCTTCAACATCAGTCCTTCCAATGAATATGCAGGACTGATCTCCTTTAGGATGGACTGGTTGGATTTCCTTGCAGTCCAAGCGACTCTCAAGAGTATTCTCCAACACCACAGTTCAAAAGCATCAAATTCTTTGGTGCTCAGCTTTCTTTAGAGTCCAACTCTCACATCCATACATGGCTACTGGAAAAACCATGAGTGAGTGAGTGAGTGAAGTTGCTCAGTCGTGTCCAACTTTTTGTGACCCCATGAACTGTAGCTCACCAGGCTCCTACATCCATGGAATTTTCTAGGCAAGAGTACTGGAGTGGGTTGCCATTTCCTTCTCCAGGGGATCTTCCCAGCCTTGACTAGACGGACCTTTGTTGGCAAAGTAATGTCTCTGCTTTTTAATATGCTGTCTAGGTTGGTCATAGCTTTTCTTCCAAGGAGCAAGCATCTATTAATTTCATGGCTGCAGTCACCATCTGCAGATATTGGAGCCCCCCAAAATAAAGTCTGTCACTATTTCCATTGTTTCCCCATCTATTTGCCCTGAAGTAATGGGACCAGATGCCCTGATCTTAGTTTTCTGAATGTTGCACTTTAAGCCAACTTTTTCACTCTCCTCTTTCACTTTCATCAAGAGGCTCTTTAGTTCTTCTTCACTTTCTGCCATAAGGGTGGTGTCATCTGCATATCTGAGGTTATTGCTATATCTCCTGTCAGTCTTGATTCCAGCTTGTGCTACATCCAGCCCAGCATTTCTCATGTTGTACTCTGCAATTAAATTATCATGAGTTAATTGTGAGTAATATGATATAAAGAATGACTAGAAAAAGGGATTGAATTGGTGCCATCAGGACTTAGGTGAAAACTGAACTATATATTAAAAAATGGCTAGGATGCAGGCATTCTAAATCTTTCCTTTTCAATTTTTTTTTTTAATCACTGTAAACATCATACAATCAGATTTTGGAAAGTAGAGATAAGGAGGAAAATCATATACTAACCCTACGCCTCCTCTTGATGTTCTGGCATATTTCCTTCCAATCTTAGCTCTGTACTTATCTTTTTAATAGAGTATTAATGATAGTCCATGTACTATTTTGTATCTTTATTTTCTACTTAATTTTAGAAGCATTTTCCCAGGTAGTTCACAGGCTTCCTAAGAATCATTTTAATAGATTTTTACTATTATATAATATGGCTACTCCTTGATGCGTTTATTATTCCCCTATTTTTGGTCACTTTATTTCTAATTCTTAGTATCATAAATAATATTTGAGTTATATGTTTTGCATAAGCTTTTTATATAGTTATTAATAGATTATTTTCTTTGCTCACTTCTCAGTTGTAGAGTAAGTGGGCCATAGAATATGAACTTTATTTTTTACTTTTGTCTTAAGAATAGCACCAGTTTATAATATTACCAACAACCTATGAGGGGACGTACTTCATCATATCCTTCACAGTATTTGTATTTTAATTTGTAAATAAGAATATCAAAAGCTATTTTAATAGGCCCAAAACAGTACAGCTTTGTATATTTTCTGCACCTGTTTTACTAATAATATTTTCCCACATATGTATTGTCTGTTCATATCCTCGGATGTTCTAAATCTTATATACCGAGTGATTTATATATGCTTTCTCAAAGCTGAATGTTTTCTTCTGCCCAATTTTCAGGGTTTTGTTTTATGATTGGTGGTCAAATTTAAAGGATTTTGGTTTTCTTGCTTTCTCTTGTTTAGGAAATAGTACCATATGGATTAGAGTTCGGTAGTTGAAAAAGTTGAGAGAGAAATACAGGTTGTTTTGTTTTGATTTGGTTTGCTTAATTTTGTTTTGTAACTTCCACCCAGTGAAGTAGCTCATCAACAGATACTCTGAGCTGGACCGTGTGCTGAGAAGACTGGCGCAGTCACAGATTCTCCAGGCCAGTGGGGAAGGCGTGTTAGTGAGCGTGGTCAGAGCAAGTGGGGAAGGCGTGTTAGTGAGTGTGATCAGAGCAGCATGATAACTACCATGTTAGTGAACATGATCAGAGCAAGTGGGGAAAGCGTGTTAGTGAACGTGGTCGGAGCCAGTGGGGAAGGCGTGTTAGTGAGCGTGGTCAGAGCAGCATGACAACTACCGTCAGGTGAGAGTGTTTGGGGGATGGCAGAAATGAAACACATCTTAAACTAGGGCAGAAAACGATTAGAAAAAGCATCTGACGCTGTGTTATCTCACGAACATTTCTCCTTTGTCCACATTATAATTTCCACATTATACACCAGCCTCGAGATGTACCGTACGTTATTTAACCAAATTCCCCTGTGAGTATTAGGTTGTTTTCTTGTTTTTCTTTTCTGTAAACATATTACAACAAATGTCTTCATGTGGGAATCATGGTGCATATGTCTGATTATTTTCTCAGGGTAAATTCCTAGAAGTAGCATTATTAGATTATACTATGTGAATAGTTTTGAGGCTCTTGATGCATAGTACTAGATTGCCTTACAGGAAGTATTTATTATACTTTTATAATTACTAGTTTATTATACTTTTATCTGGATTATTTTTTTAACATGAGTAAATATTTTAAGTGGCTGTGGAATCTATTTTTTAATTTCTATATCAGTTATCAGTAAAGTCAAACATATTTTAATATATTTATAGGCTCTTTTTTTCTTTTTGAGAGGTTTGTATTCCTGTATTATACCCATTTTTTGAAAAAATTTGAAATGTTTATCTTGCTGTTCTCTTTATATTAATAATTTTTACCTTTGTCTTATGTTTTCTTTTTTTGTGTGTACTTCTGTCATTTACCTTATGAATGACTTAAATATCTCTACTATTTTAAACATGTAATGGTCTCAAGTTTTGATAAATTTCAAAAAAAGATGGTGTTAGAGTTTATATTTAAATGTTGCTTTCTTTTCCTACTTTCTTCCTCTGGAAAACCTTAAAAAATTGAAATTAGTGATAATGTACCTTGGAAGTATTATAAAGTTGTTTGATTCACATCTGTATCTGTTTGATTTCCCTTTCGCCCCGCCCCCCCAGGTATGAAGCCCTGTTCCCGTTAATCTGTTTGATTTCCCTCCCCCCCCCCACCCCCAGGTATGAAGCCCTGTTCCCGTTGGTGCTGTCGTGTTTGATGTTTGTCTGGGTACACATGGAACAGCAGACCCTGCACGAACCTGTTGTGTCCTGTAAACAGAAGGTAGCTTCTTGCAGCCGTTCTTGCATTTGAGAATGCTAAAACGTTCTCTGTTTTAACCCCATGAGGAAGTTGCAATGTTATTTCATCAAAAATTCTACTTAAGACTTCCCTGGCTGTCCAGTGGTTAAGACTTTGTGCTTCCAATGCAGGGGGCGTGGAGCTGATCCCTGGTTAGGATTTCCACATGCCACACAGCACAGCCAGAACAAAAAATTCTACTGAAAAATTTGCACTACTTAACACATTAATAATTAAGTTAATAATTAAGTCAAACAGTTTGTAAGGAAATTTTCATTTAGAAAAGCATGATTTTATCACTTTATGAACATATGGGTTGGGCTTTTCTTAAAGATTGTGACTCTCTGATGTAAAAAGCCGTTAATATAAGTGAAAGAATAGAGGGCAAAGAATGTTATTTATCTTGTTTCCCTTTGTTTTCAC
Source organism: Giraffa tippelskirchi (assembly GCF_054371585.1). Classification (NCBI taxonomy): domain Eukaryota; kingdom Metazoa; phylum Chordata; class Mammalia; order Artiodactyla; family Giraffidae; genus Giraffa; species Giraffa tippelskirchi. The sequence goes on along the minus strand of NC_137288.1, from coordinate 71,391,389 downwards.
ATTTAATTTTTCTTTCCTTCAATTTATTTTTGTTGGAAGAATATTCATGTTGCCACACATCAATTTGTGAATTTAATCATGAAGTGAGATATGTGTTCCCAGGGTTATTTTTCTCTTTCTAGTTATTCTAATCCAAAATGCTTATTCTGTCAACTTAGCGATGTGGCCTCAGTCCAAATCTTAGACTGTTTGTTCAACATAATGTCCTTTGAATTGGCTAAAAGCCATCCAAATATTAAGGATACCTTTATCATGCTGAGCTGGAGAGTTGATTGATATCTCTTGCCCTTATTTCAAAAGTGAAGATAATTATAAGAAATTGATGATAGAATATTTACAATTTTACTGAGGTCAGATAAAATGAATGCTGCAGGAAAAATGCCTTCATAGTTGATCCATTGATTCATCCTTAACTGGTTCTAGTTGAGTTCGCAAAGAGTACTTGATGATTTAGAATAAATAATTTCAATAAAGAAGAAACTTTATTGAAGTATTATTGAGTAATTACAGGTTTTTAACTTTCAGCCCTGGAATATTAAAACAATACATAAAAAGTAATTTTGATTGGATTCAAGTAAATGGTCAGACTGTATTTAGTATTAAATATTCAGTATTTTAATAACTAAATATTATTAAATTAAAAATGAGACTTGTGTAATTTTTTTAAATTCTATATTTTAACTGAAAGATATGTCTTTTTCTAGAGAAGAGATTAAAGCATCCTCCAAACTCAGTAGAAAATTACATGGGAAGTGGGAGATAGGGAAAGTCTCCCTTTAAACTTGTCCATGAGTTTTTGTTTTGTGGGGGAAGGGGAGTTAAGCAAGAGTGCACCCATCTTGTTGGAACTGAGAGACTTTCTATTTTACCAGGACAGAAATATTATACTTATTTATACAGAGAAATATTTAGTTTATCATGCTTTTTAATATCTTCCCATACTTGAGTTTGAGAAGATGAGAATAGTGAGAAATCAGGTGTTAGAAAAGGGAAGGATTGTAATAGTGATTTTAAAGTAAAGCATTTATACAGGATGAGGGAAACCCCAATTCTCACTTTTGTTACACATATGGCAATACTACAACTCTGTTCCGTATATTATTAACAGTGTATTTTACCTTGGCAGATTTTATTAAGTGAAATTAAGCTGCAGGAAAAGATTTCTTATTTTTTGTCAGTACAAGGTATCTCCCCAGCTGCTGTAACTTAGACGGGAAGCCTGCCCTTGCGGGTGGAAGGAAACAGCCTGTGGCTGTGTGTTCCCCTTTCTTCTTGTCCCGCAGGTCTCCACTATCCAGTTCGCCTGTAACACTGACGCAGCCCAGTGTCGAGACCTCTACCTGGACGACATCCGCAGGGCCTTTTTCCTGGTATCCTTTCTGTGGAGTTTTGTCTTACGGCGCTGCAGCCTCCGTTTAATGGAATGAGAGAAGTGCTGGGGAGCGGGGTGCGGTTTCCGCCGGCCGCTTGGTAGTGGTGTTAGCCTTGGAGGCTGTTTCACCACCCTCCCAAGCATGGTGTTCTCATGCAGATTGCACTTCAGAAAACTTCTGAAACTGTGCAAAAGCATAAAGAATGGTACAGCAAACAAATGTGCTGGGTTTGTATCTTTTCATGTATACTTTATACGGTGCTCACATAACATGTCTCACGAGGTTGTTGGCTCACCTTAGAGGCGCTATTGTGTGACAGCTGGTAGCATGAGAAGTTTGAAAGACGATGTAACCGAATACAGTCTCGCTTTGGGAAGGTGTCCATTGGGAGGCACTTCTTTGAATGGCCCCAGTGGAGTCTGGACCGTAGAGGTCCAGAAGATCAACGCTCTTCTTCCCCCCTCTGCCTCTTGCCTTCACTCTCAGCTTTGCTTTCTGTCTTCCACTCAGCCTGTGCTAACAGGGTGCTTCTTCCCTGGAACCCTGCCTCCTCCTCAGTTACCCGTCATCTGTCCCTTGTGTTTACAGCCTAGCTCCCTGCTGCTACCATTTCCTCCCCCTTTACCTGCGACCCCCTCAGCCTAGATGGGTGCCTGGCACGTTGTAGCTGTTGAGTGTCTCTTTGCTGTGCTGACACGGTCCTCTCGTGGTTGCAGGCCCTTCCCGATCACAGTCTCACGTGTTTGGTTTCACTTGACCACTCTTACAGTGTTCACCGCAGCGGATTTCTTTCTTTTCCTTTGTCCTCCAGAACACGATCCAGGCTCTCGTCTCCGATTTTACACCACCTCTATTCTCCTTCACGAAAACTTGCTCTTCTTTGCTCTTGAACCGCGCATGCTGTTCCTCCGAGTGCTGCCATTAACCTTCTCCTCTCGATGTGCCTGGGTAGTGTCACCCTCTTATAGCTCTGACTGACACCTCTGTGCATACACTTCTGAGACCAACTGCTCCAGCCCTGACCTCTAGAGTCAGGTGACTGCCATCCTGCCGCCTGCGTGTGTGCCAAGTCGCTTCAGTCCTGTCTGACTCTTTGCGACCACACGGGCTGTAGCCCACCAGGCTCCTCTGTCCATGGGATTCTCCAGGCAAGAATACTGGAGTGGGTTGCCATGCTGTCTTACTGAGCCAGGAATCGGACCCACGTCTCTTATGTCTCCTGCATTGGCAGGCGGGTTCTGTACCACCAGCACCACCACATCCTGCTGGGCGTCACCAAATACACGTCCACACTGGCTGACGACTGCCCACCCCTCTCCAAAGTCCGTCTCTGCCTGACCTCATCTCATTTAATGTCGTTGCTGTACTCCCAGCCTCCCAGGCCGTCAAACTTGTCATATTTAACTAGCCCCTGACCAAGGTCCCATGGTTTCTCTCCTCCATTTCCACTCTGACCACACTAGTTCAGACTTTCCTTGTCCCCAACATATGGACTATTAAAAGAGCTTCAGAATTGAATTTCCTGCCTCTAATTATTAGTCTCCCTGATCAAATATCTCACTGTTGTTGGTATTTCTTGTTTGTATTACTCACTCAAAATGCTTTCTAGCTCTTCAACATCTCCACAATAAAGTTCAAGGCTTTTTATTAATATGCCACCAATCTGTATTTCTTGCTTCATCTTTCTGTACCCTTCAGCAATACCCTTATTTTCCCGTTGTTTACCTTTAATGAATCTTATCTACTTCTACCTATCATCAAAATTTTAGTTACCATATGAGCACTTTATACTGTTTTATTTATAATTATATTCTTAGTGCCTAGCTCTGCCTCTGACATCCTAAGGGATAAATATTGGTTGGTTAGTTAATTGGTTGAATGCATAGAACCATGAATATATTTAAGGCTTAAGTCACCAACTCAAATACCAGTTCTTCAGTGAAATTTGTCGTGATTCATTCTTCCTCTTCACTGTTTCTATTCCACTTTTGTGTATGTGTCTATAATAATAAAGTAACTAACATTTATCGAGCACTTTCAGGGGACCAAACACTGTTTTAAATGCTTTACTAGCAGTAAGTTCTTAGACACCAATAAAACTAATATCTACTTTTTATTACTGCACTATTACAAATATAAGTTGAAGAAATGTCAGAAATATTTAACACTTTCTCATCCTCTAATTGAATTCTTTTAAAATATGGCATCTTATTTCTTCCTGAGCCTCCCAAAGAACCTGGCACATTTCATGCATAGTGGACCCAGGGAGCGTATATGAACTGAAACTGTGTTTCAGCTGAAAATGTCTATCACTTCTTTTTTTAATCTTTAGTTACCAGCTACAGATAACAATAATCCAATGCTTATATGAGAGGGGAGGAAAATAGTAACCTTCCCAAGGTGACCAGCGACAAGTGAGCGCGACTCCCAGGCCTTGCTGTTCTTAGTATGGTTCTTGTTCAGCCTGGTTCTTTCCAAATGCATTCACAAGGAAATATGGGGGAACACTCATTTTCAACAATTTACCACCAAATGTACAACTAGAGAAAGCAAATTACCCTCATGGTAGAATAGATACATCTTCTCTAAACGAAAAGGAATGTTTATGGATTCTGACTTGTTTTGGCATTTCCTTTAACTCTATTTAGGTTTTCTTCTTAGTGACAGCCTTTTTTGGAACTGGAAATATAGCTTCTGTTAACAGGTAATTTTAAATAAAAACTCTATATATATATGCATATATATAAAACCAGAAAATATGCAAATTAGGGATTTTGTTCTTGCTTTTTATGCTGAAGGGTGTATTTTGGAAATTGGTACATATTGGCACATACAAGTCTGCCCCATCCATCTTACTGACTCTGTAATGACTCTTAAGAAAACGTTTAGTCTCTTTGTTCTGGGCCGCGCCGGGTCTCGGTTGCTGCATGCCGGCTTTCTCGGGTTGCGAAGAGTGCAGGCTCCTCTCGGGCAGGTGTGGCTCGTGGGCGCAGTGCTCCCAGGCTCCACCGCACACACACAGTTGCTCCACAGCCTGTGGGGTCTTCCTGGATCGGGGAACAAACCTGTGTCTCCTGCGTTGGCAGGTGGACTCTTCACTATTGAGCCACCAGAAAATCCCCCATAATAATTCTTGATACACTGTATACTTGTGTTATAGGAAGAGTAGCTTTCAGAAAATTAGCTTAAACATCCTTTTCAGAAGAACATTCAAGTTGCAATAATGTGAATTCTAAAATCCCTTTTCTCTTGTTGATTCCTTAGCTTTGACCCTTCCTCCGTCTACTGCTTTCTGACCGTGTTTAGTCCTTTCAAGATGGGAGCCCTGATAATGTGGAAGGTTGGTTTTCTTCTTTTCTTAAGATACTGATTAATTAAGATTATGAACTCATTGTCCCATGAAGATCATGTGACATGTGACATTAAGATTATGAAGTGGCAAAGTTAAGTAGCTGGAAAGTAGATGCCTTCTCAGACACTGCTGAATGGGAGGGGGGACACTTTAGCCTTTGCTCCAAAATAGAGTTAATCTTGCTTTAGTCTTAAGCCCATTTAGCTTCAAAAAAGTAGAGAATCTCTGTTAGTCCCAGGAAGTCCTATCAAAGGTGATTAAAGCCTGCGAAGTGAAGGGTGGATCAGAACTGCCTTGCTCGTCAAGATCAAAGGCTCCCCAAAGCCATGTCCCCACCCCTGAGACTGCCAGCACGTTGTCATCTTTTCTTATAATCCTTGGACCTAGAATTGATTTATTCATTCAATAAATATGCCATTGAAGGCTTATCAGCACCAGCTGGGTCCTGAGGATTCTAAGATAATGACAAATTACCAGCTTTCCAGGGGTTCAGACTCTCCAGTGGAATGTAATTCACATTCTTTCCCTTTCTCTCTAGGATCATTAAGCTTGTCTTATTCCCTCTACCATAGTGCCTGGCACAGTCTATGTACTTAGTATGTATTTGTTTAAATGCAAGAACTAATATCTGCTTAAAATCTGATTACTTCCTATTCAGATCACATAAGTAATAATTGCTGAAAGTATGTGTGTCTTTATAGGATTAATATCCTGTTTTGTTACTGCACAAATGCAAAGGTGATTTTAAGAAATGTTAAAAAGATGTTCATTTTCTCATGTCCCATTCTCTGTTATTTTGAAATGTGTATTAATAGTTTCTTTAGTCTTGATGTATGTTTTCCTTGATGGCAGTTGTTCTTTTCTCAGTCTATTAAAGATCATGAGCCTTTAATTAAAAACAAGAAAAAAAAGGAAGAAAAACTAAAGTTTATATTAAATGCTTGATCTGTAATCTCCAGCTTAATTCAGTAGCTTTACTGACGAAATGTATTTGGCCACTTCCATTGACTGATGTGGCTGAAGTGAAAGTCCTCTTGGAGCTCTATTCACTCGTGTCACCTTCACTTGAACAGGAATCCTACGCAGTTTTGAACATCATCTCTTTTCCATACCTTCTCCCTCCCCTCTTTGTTTAAGCATCGTGTGTGTATATTTTTAACTGGTCATTGGAAAACAGTATCTCAAAATATTAGTGTTGTTATTTCTGGCTTATAGATTTTTTTCAACCAATATGAATTTTATTATACCTTTCTCCATTTTTTTTTTTACAGAGTATGAATTTTATAATCAGGAATAAATTAGTATTGAAATAAAACAACAGAAAGCAGCGGTTAAGCAGCTAAATCATGTTAATAGAGTCGTAGTGACAAATAACCAGATGAGTTCAAGGATCTGTGGATTAGATCTTCAGGCTTCATAATTTATTTGATTTGGGCCTTGTGTGCCTTTCACACCCTCTTGGGATGATTTGAACATGGTCATTCATTATTATAATGAGTTCAGTAGAACAAAAATTTGGAGTAGGCTTTATTTGAAATATTTGTTAGTATCTTTTTACTACCTATGCTGTTGATGTGGATTTCTAAATCCATTTCATCACTATTCTATATGTCATTGGTATCATGATTTTATTTCAGCATTTGCTTTCCACTAATATAGATAAATTTTGAGAAATTGAAATATTTCTTCAAATGCTACGGGCACGCATGGCATCATTTGTTTTTCTTTCAAACAGATTTTAATCCCCTTTGTTCTTGTGATGTGTGCTTTTGAAGCTGTTCAGCTAACTACTCAGTTATCTTCAAAAAGGTATGATGAATGCTTAAGAAGCATTGTATTTGTTCATTTCTAGGAAATGAAAGTAAACATTTGATGTTATTTTCTGTGATTGCTATTAAGATACTGTAACATAGATTATTATAAAAATGAGGGAAAAAATGTTCCGCCCTTTTAGCCAGAATTCCATAGTCATTAGAGGAAATAGTTGATCAGAGCCCATAACATGAAAATATGCTTTTCAACTATAAAATATTATTAGAATGCTGTCCCAGCTAGAGAGGAACCCCCCCCAGAAAACTATAAAATATAAATGTCAAATTCTTGTAGTTAATAACTTGTTCATTGCTATGCCTACAACTCCAGGTGATATCATTCTGTTTTCTTTTGGATTATTTCATAAATGTATATTAGATAAATGTGTTATAACATTATGTCATTTTATATGGGTTGAAATTAGCTTCTAGATGTCCCTAATTTAGTGGTTTCTCAGTCTTGATTTCTACACTTTTGACAAATGGAATAGGAAGTATTGTTTCTGAGTTTCTAGGAATTTGTGGTCCAGTCAATGTTAAGTAATCAAAGACTCTGGAAGAGAAGCTGTCAACCCAACTGTTTCCTCTTTTGAAGCAATGAAATTGTTTAATCTGCACAGGACTGATCAGCCTTTCTGAAAGACACTTAAGATAAATACGTAGTTTCCTAGCAGTTTTATTATTCTTTAATCAAACTGGAATATTCAGTACTGAAAGAAATAATGAATGTAAGCATAAATTTCCATGTTCTTCTTGATGAATTTAAGCTAGAATTGAGTGTAGCATATTACTGTGTGTATGCCATAATAATTTTTTTAAAAAAGGTTTTCTTCCACTGTTTAAAAATAGTAGAAATCTTATTTCTAGTCTAATTTAGTATATTATTGCAGGATTTTTACTTGAATTTAACATTAAAAGCACTTATACCTTGTCAATACAACATAGAAAATAGTGACTTATATGCAATTAAAAAAAAAACAAGTAAAGTGACAGACATGTGCTTTCCTGCATCTCTGTTAGTGAACGCAATTTTTTAGAAGGACTTTTAATTAAAGTTGAAATAAGAAGAGCTTGTGGAGAAGGAAATGGCAATCCACTCCAGTCCTCTTGCCTGGAAAATCCCATGGACGGAGGAACCTGGTAGGCTGCAGTCCATGGGGTCGCAAAGAGTAAGACATGACTGAACGACTTCACTTTCACTTTATTTCAAGAAGTGCTTGTGGGACAAGAAGTAGACGACTCATCAAAGTGTGTGTGTGTGTGTGTGTGTGTGTGTGTGTGTGTAGTAATTTTAACTTGAGACTCAGTTCAGTTCAGTCACTCAATTGTGTCCGACCCTGTGACCCCATGAACCGCAGCATGCCAGGCCTCCCTGTCCATCACCAACTTCCAGAGCTTACTCAAGCTCATATCCATTGAGTCGGTGATGCCATCTAACCATCTCACCCTCTGTCGTCCCCTTCTCCTCCTGCCCTCAATCTTTCCCAGCATCAGGGTCTTTTCAAATGAGTCAGCTCTTCGCATGAGGTGGACAAAGTATTGGGCTTCAGCATGAGTGCTTCCAATGAACACCCAGGACTGATCTCCTTTAGGATGGACTGGTTGGATCTCCTTGCAGTCCAAGGGACTCTCAAGAGTCTTCTCCAACACCACAGTTCAAAAGCATCAATTCTTCGGCACTCAGCTTTCTTCACAGTCCCACTCTCACATCCATACATGACCACTGGAAAGACCATAGCCTTGACTAGATGGACCTTTGTTGGCAAAGTAATGTCTCTGCTTTTTAATATGCTGTCTAGGTTGGTCATAAGTTTCCTTCCAAGGAGTAAGCGTCTTTTAATTTCATGGCTGCAATCACCATCTGCAGTGATTTTGGAGCCCAAAAAAATAAAGTCTGATACTGTTTCCACTATTTCCCCATCAATTTCCCATGAAGTGATGGGACTGGATGCCATGATCTTAGTTTTCTGAATGTTGAGCTTTAAGCCAACTTTTTCACTCTCCTCTTTCACTTTCATCAAGAGGCTCTTTAGTTCTTCACTTTCTGCCATAAGGGTGGTGTCATCTGCATATCTGAGGTTATTGATATTGCTCCCGGCAATCTTGATTCCAGCTTGTGTTTCTTCCAGCCCAGCGTTTCTCATGATGTACTCTGCATATAAGTTAAACAAGCAGGGTGACAATATACAGCTTTGACTCCTTTTCCTATTTGGAACCAGTCTGTTGTTCCATGTCCAGTTCTAACTATTGCTTCCTGACCTGCATACAGATTTCTCAGGAGGCAGATCAGGTGGTCTGGTATTCCCATCTCTTTCAGAATTTTCCACAGTTTGTTGTGATCCACACAGTCAAAGGCTTTGGCATAGTCAATAAAGCAGAAATAGATGTTTTCCTGGAACTCGCTTGCTTTTTCGATGATCCATCGGATGTTGGCAATTTTGCTCTGGTTCCTCTGCCTTTTCTAAAACCAACTTGAACATCTGAAGGTTCACGGTTCACATATTGCTGAAGCCTGGCTTGGAGAATTTTGAACATTACTTTACTAGCGTGGGAGATGAGTGCAATTGTGTGGTAGTTTGAGCATTCTTTGGCATTGCCTTTCTTTGGGATTGGAATGAAAACTGTCCTTTTCCAGTCCTGTGGCCACTGCTGAGTTTTCCAAATTTGCTGGCATATTGAGTGCAGCACTTTCACAGCATCATCTTTTAGGATTTGAAATAGCTCAACTGGAATTCCATCACCTCCACTAGCTTTGTTCGTAGTGATGCTTTCTAAGGGTCACTTGACTTCACATTCCAGGATGTCTGGCTCTAGGTGAGTAATCACACCATTGTGATTATCTGGGTCGTGAAGATCTTTTTTGTACAGTTCTTCTGTGTATTCTTGCCACCTCTTCTTAATATCTTCTGCTTCTGTTAGGTCCATACCATTTCTGTCCTTTATTAAGCCCATCTTTGCATGAAATGTTCCCTTGGTATCTCTAATTTTCTTTAAGAGATCTCTAGTCTTTCCCATTCTGTTGTTTTCCTCTATATCTTTGCACTGATCCCTGAAGAAAGCTTTCTTATCTCTCCTTGCTATTCTTTGGAACTCTGCATTCAGATGGGAATATCTTTCCTTTTCTCCTTTGTTTTTCGCTTCTCTTCTTTTCACAGCTATTTGTAAGACCTCCTCAGATAGCCATTTTGCTTTTTTGCATTTCTTTTTCTTGGGGATGGTCTTGATCCCTGTTTCCTGTACAATGTCAGGAACCTCCATCCATAGTTCATCAGGCATCTCTGTCTATCAGATCTAGTCGCTTAAATCTATTTAGTACAGCGAGAAACTAAATACAAAGGGAGAGAAGTGAGGCAAAGAAGGCAAAGTGTGACTTTATAAATGTCTTCTCTTTTGACCTTTAAACTTTTATAAGTCACTGACATTCCCCCATAATATTATACTCAAACTTGATTTGTGTACACTGAACTCAGCAAGTCCCTTTCCTACCGTTGTCCTCTAGCTGCTCCTCCTGTTTTTTTATCTAACCCGCTGCAGAAGCTCAGGTCCGCCCATCCCTCGTTGCTGTTTCCACTTGCTGAATGTCACCAGTGTCATCTTCCTTCTACCACATTTTCAATCACCGCCACAGCCCACTATTACTCATCTTCAGTGGTCCCTTAGCTGAGCTCCCTGCTTGTACTCCTGTCCTCCGAGAATTGTTATCTATGCCACAGACCATGCAGCCTTTGGAACCTTCCAGTGGCTTCTTGTCCCAGCGGGGACCAGTTCTGCAGCCCTGACTGTGGCCCAAACGGCCCTGTGGCCTGGCCCGCGTCTCTCGTCCTTGTTTCCTGCAGCTCTTTGCTCGCACTCTGCCTCCGGCTGGCCCGCTTGCTGTTCTCAGGGGCACCACGCACGCTTTCGCCTCGTGCCCTTTGTACGATCCACGCTCAGTCAGCCTGCAGTGCTCCTGCTCATTCAGTTTCATGGTCCGCTCTGCACGTACAGGTCTCAGCTTAAATGTCTCCTCCTCATAGATATTCGCCCAGTCAATCCACTTTTCTCCCTAACATTTAACACCACCTGACCTTTTCTTGTTATTGCAAACATTCTATTTAATATTCATCTCCCTGAGTTAGATGGTAAGCTCTGGTCACCAGATGTATTACCAGCAATAAGCACAGTGACTGGCATGCCATAGAAACTGAAAACTTATGTGCTAAATTAGTGATAGAAGTTACTAGCATAAGGTAAAATTGGAAATGGCTACTACTGCACATTGTGACGTTTCTTTTAGACACAAGGCTGACTTACAGTGTTACACCTTCGATTCCCTAGAGCACTAAAAAAATGTGACCCAGGAGAAATTAAACTTGGTAGAAAGAACACCAAATAACAGTGTAAAAAGCTAAAACCACCCAGAGTAAAATCTGTAACACAAGGATCATAAGGGATCCTTGTAACGATGGAAACACTTTGTGTGTTGCCAGCATCGGTGGCAGTATCCTGGTTGTGATATTGCTCTGTAGCTTTGTAAGACTCGCCAGTAGGGGAAACTGGGCAGAGGGTACATGGCATCCCTCTAAGTCATTTCTGCAATTACATGTGAATCTGTAATTATCTAAAATAAAAAGTTTAATTAAAAAATCATAATTCATGTCCCTTTCATATACTTGAAATAAATATTCAAAATGTTAAGTAACATTTTTGAAGTCCAGCCCACCACTGTGGGACAGGAGTCGACGATAATGTGAAAAGAGCTTTTGTCAAATGTATTTTCAGAAGCAGAAATACTAATACCAGAATGTTAGGTCATTTGATTATTCTAATTTTGATTTTAATATGCTCTTAAAATATGCCTGCTGTGTTACACGTGTTTTTTATTTTTTTCCAGTCTTTTCCTCATGGTTGTCAGCATATCAGACATCATGGCTTTGGTAAGACATTACTGGATATTCAATATAAATTAAGATTGAGAAGCTAAACAACAAGTTAATTTAATCAAGTGAAATATGAATGCATTTCTGTATATGAACTCTTTAGATACTGAGTTATAAGTGCTGACATAAGTTACACATAAATTACTTTCTTTTTTTTTGACTTTCAATGCAGTAAGAGTGCTCTTCTTAGGGTGTCAGAAATCGTCTAACTTGATTTATTATAATCTGTCATTTTATACATAGTCTTCTATGGTGCATTGTATTGAAATGAAACTTCCATAGGAAGATAACATAAAGAGCTAACTTTAGATTCAGGTAATATATCATTTTCCTACTTGAAATGTTGATTTTTAACCTTTTAGTCAGATTGAAAATGAAAGGAAAAAAGAGTGGGGAGAAGGAAAGGAAATAGGAAAGAGAAAATAGGATGATGTTATCAAGACCACAGCTCTACTAAGGAGTTCTAGAGAGGGACGGGTAGCTGGGCCTCTTATATGTAGTGTATGAACAGATAGACCCTGTTTTACACCTACAGGTTCAGGAGGCTCCCCTCACTATCCTCAGGTTTGATCATACACTGAGTGGACTCAGAGCATTCACTGAAGACTGTTAACATTCACACGTGTGACTTGTTACAGGGAAAAGTGATAGTCGCTCAGTCATGTCTGACTCTTCGCAACCCCATGGACTGTAGCCCACCAAGCTCCTCTGTCCATGGGAATTTTTTAGGCCAGAATACTGGAATGGGTAGCCATTCCCTTCTCCAGGGGATCTTCCTGACCCGAGGATTGAACCTGGGTCTTCCGCACTGCAGGCAGATTCTTTACCATCTGAGCCAACAGGGAAGCCCGTTACAGCAGAAGGAGCAGATTCAGATCACCCGAGGGAAGGTGTGCTGAGGACAGAGTCCAGAGGGTCCCGTGGTGGAGCGCTGGCCGCCCGCCCCATGGAGCGGGGACAGCTGGGCTCCGCTGCATTGACGTGCGACAGCGCTCAGCAGAACCGCGATGTCCAGACTTTTTATTGGGGCCCAGTCACATTCCCATGGCTGTCTGTAATTTCCAGCCCTTTTGGAACTGGAACTGATAACATACAACCCAAAGCCCTGAACATAAATCACAGGATTAGACCGTCCAGTGGCTGAGGTCCCCGAGGCAAAATGCTCCTGTCAGGTAGGACCTGATAACACCCCATAGTAGCTGACAGCCAAGGCCAGCCCTCTCTTTAGAGAAGGGTCCCTCTTCACTAGTCACCTTCTTATGCTGGAGGTGATGAGGCTGTTAGGACAGCTTCCCAAATCAGAGTCCTAGTCATGTGGTTCAGAGGAGAGCATTTTTATGTTGTATTGAACTGGATATGTTCCTGACGTGGACCACACATAACGGCAGGACAAACGGGCTTTCAGGTTTGCTCACAGAGGGGCAGAAAGGCAAAGACATGTTAACGAAGGGAATTTAAATTCTCTGATTAATTTTATATGAAGAATCAGACCGCTGAGTTTAGCTCAGAGAGCCGCTTGTGAGCGAACGGCTGCTCATGTCCAGCGCTGCGCCTCAGCCCTGCCCTTGTTTGCTGGACTTGGCCTGGCCGTGGACTCCTGATGGTCATACAGGTTACCCCTTCTGTCAGAACACGCTGCTCCCCTGACCTCCCAGCCTCGCCGTCACCTCTTCCTTGTCGCCTAGGTGTTCAGAGTTCCTTCGGGACCGCCTTCCCTCACAGCCTAGTTGGGGTGTGCCCCTCCCTCTGAGCGCCTGTCCTCGCCTGTACTTCCAGTGACAACACTCATCTCACACACACAGCCCCAGCACACACCTCTGACCATTTGACTGAATCAGTCACTAGGTTATCAAGCTCCTGAAAGAGTTTATCTTCAGCATAAACGTGTGTTGGGAAACGTCCATTGATGATTAGACAATATGGCTTCTGTTCACTGCGATCCTTGGAATCATTTAGTTATTTTATTAACGTTGGCTGGGTTTTCTTTTTAGTTATTCACAGATGCCCCTTTTGTGTTTATGTGATTAAATGGAGATGCTGTTTCTGGCTTTTAGGCTATTGCTCATTTTAGTCCAAGCAATAATTTCAATAAAAGGCATATTCTTATTGATTCCAATCAGATAGTGGTTCTGAGGGAAATCTGAAAGACACCATCCTAAAACAACATTGTTTTCAGACTGACTGTATAGCCTTTGTTTTTAATGGGGCCATATCTTGTTTGATTTTGCAGCATTTTTTCTTCTTGATCAAAGATTATGGCAGCTGGCTTGATATTGGAACAAGGTATAGTATATATTCACTATGTATAGTATAGAATATCTATAGAATATCTATTCTATGGTATAGAATTCTTAAGACTGAAGTTAAAAAAAGAAGTAACTTGTATCTCAGTATAGAAGATTTCAGTTTGATTCTTGAAGCAAGCAAGCATCGCAAGCAGCAGTGACTTTTGGCCTGTGGAGGTGAGACCCGTCCCTCCAGTTCTTGCGTCAGCACGTTACCAGTTGTTTTCCTGGGATGCCATGAAGGCAGATGGGGTCTGAGAGGAATGCAGGGCAGCAGGCAGGTACGAGGAAAGCTGCTTGAATCTGGGCTTTCAGGGTGGCTCACTCCAGTGTCTGCGTTCTCCTAATCTCTCAGTCTGTCTTGACAGCAGTGAAGCTCTTCAGGTTGCAGTGTGAATTTTCTGTTGCAGTTTACATTCCATGTGGTCATCATAAGCCTCCTGGAATCTTTAGTGTGGGAACATTTTAACACGTGATCCCTGTAACATCATTACTTCAAGTATAATCTGAACAAAAAGTCAGTTTCCTCCTCATTGTGATTTGAACATCAGGGATGGCCACAGTCTGTTAAATTTCTTTTCTTGAGGGGAAGAAAGTGAGGTTGATTCTTTTGCCGGCCTGTTTTCAAATGCAGTCAGAGATAGAATTTCTATAGGCGAATTTTATTTCTTTAGTCAGTGTTTATTCAGCCAGGAATTGTGTAGGCTTGGACGAGACCCTGGCTCACTCGCCCTCCCCTCTGCTCCTCGCCCTGAGGCAGCTCAGGCTTGTCCGCCCTGGTGTTTACAGACCGTCTGCCTCCCGGCGCACTCGGCACCAAGAGGGTGCACCGCGGGGCGTTCATTTCGTCTCATCAGTCTCTTAAGCCTGAAGCTTAGGGACGTCTGAATGTGTCCTTCTCACCACCCTCTGACCCCAGACTGGCCAGGCAGGCAGTGGGTCGCAGCAGGGGCTTTAAAGCAGACCTCCTGGGGCTGATCCGCTTCCCCCACTCTTCAGCGGTTGACACGTCCGCCCTCCCCGTCTCTCGTGGCCGCTGTGAATGGGGTGACCCGTGTAAGGCGCTCAGCGCAGTGCCCGGCCTCAGGTGTGCTCCGGTAAACGGAAACTACTCTTATTGACGTCGCTCTGCACTTCTGCTGCTTTATCTTTCCGAGGCTTTCTTGTGTTTGACACACCTCTCCTTACTCTCTTCATAATTTAAGTTTAGATACACATCAGAGTTTTGTTTGGAAAATATCCTAACAAAAGGTAGCGTTTTTACGTGTGCAACTTTATATATTATTTTTAATTGTAGCCAGATACACATAATATTGGAGAAGGAAATGGCAGCCCTCTCCAGTATTCTTGCTGAGAAATCCCAATGGATGGAGGAGCCTGGTGGGCTACAGCCTATGGGGTCGCAAAGAGTTGGACACGCCTGAGTGGCAACACACACATGCATAGTATAAAGTTTGCCATCTTAACCCTTTTTAAGTGTAGACTCCAGTAGCATTAAGTACATTCACGCTGTTATACAACTATCATTAACATCCACCTCCGTAACTGTTTCATCTTGCAAAAACCTCATTTATCCATCTCCACCAGCCCTGGCAGCCACCGCCTTGTTTTTTGATGGGAGGAGTATATATTGGTTTTGGCTCTTAGGAAGGCCAGTGAATGAAGAGGATGTACTTCTCATGTGAAGATGGGCATCGTTAATTTCTTCACAGCATCATGAATTTATGTTACACAAATTAAAGATCTGGTTTACTCTGATTAGCTTGAGGTTTATCTTTACTTGGCAGGTTTTCTTCTCCAAAGTACAAATTTCACTGTTATTATCAGTAATAACAAGCACAAAACACAAAACATTTTTAAATATCCATGGTCTCACTTCAATCGCGCACATATTTATTGATCACCAGCCAGGCACCAGGTGAATTGCTGGGGATGAGAAGCACATTCTGGAGCTCTTGGGGAGCTTAAGGTTGGAGGGAACCAGGCGAGGATGCTGCTGCTGCTAAGTCGCTTCAGTCGTGTCCGACTCTGTGCGACCCCATAGACGGAAGCCTACCAGGCTCCCCCTTCCCTGGGATTCTCCAGGCAAGAACAGTGGAGTGGGTTGCCATTTCCTTCTCCAATGCATGAAAGTGTGTGGAAATCCAAAGCACGTTCAGGAAAGAAGGTCACCGAGGGGTTACAGAGAATAAGTAGGAAAAGACGTGAAGACGTGTGTGGGGCTAAACAGCAGTCGCTGACGAGCTTGGCCAGAGACGGTTCAGGGCTAAGATTTAGTACTTGATATCTGCACTGAATCAAATTCATTGATTTCTGGGTGAGGACTGCAAACCAAAGATAATCATTTTTCTCTTCTCTACCAACTCTTCAATAAAATAACAAACCCAGCCAAAGTGAAAGAGAATAGAAAAATGATCATCAGCAAATGCAAGTTCAACAGATTCCTGGGAGATGCATAATCCGAGAGAGAAGGCAGCAGCCCAGACTCTCTCCGCAGCCCTGCCAAAGGCAGGGGACCCTGACACAGGCAGCCAGGGACGGGGCACGCAGGAGTGAGGAGAGGAGCTGGGGGTGACCTTCAGTGATGGAGCCAGCAGCCTCCCCACGCCTCTCTCCTTCCTCCCCCGTCCCCTTGCAGAAGGTATTTCACTCCCAGGGGAAAGCCTGAGGACAGCTGCCAGGAGACAGAGGCGATCGCTGTGATCCATGCGCTTCTAACTCTTAGGAGAGCCGTCTCCACTCCAGCGTTTGTAGCTCCCTTCCACCCCGGCCCGAAGGGTGGAGACAGGCCCCTCTCCTGCTCGTCCCAAAACACGACCTAGCGATTTTTATTACACACCCACAACTTACTGACAACTGTCCTATTTGGGAGTTAGAGGAAAACAAAACTTTCTTAAAAACCTAAATAAATGCCACCCTCTGATTGATATTTTGAATTGTACAGCAATTCTATTCCTAGCCATCTACCCAAGAGAAGGGAAAAATAGGTCCACAGAAAGACTTGGATGGGAATTTTCATAGTAGCTTTGTGGCTCAGATGGTAAAGTATCTGCCTGCAATGCAGGAGACCCTAGTTTGATCCCTAGAGAAGGGAATGGCAACCAACTCGAGTATTATTGCCTGGAGAGTTCCGTGGACAGAGAAGCTTGGTGGGCCACATAGTTCATGGGGTTGCAAAGAGTCGGACATGACTGAGTGACCTTAACACTTTCTTTATTAATAATCAAAATCCGGAAACCACCCAGATGTTTTTCAGCACTTGAATGGTAAATTATGCTGTATGCATAAAATAGAAAACTTCTTATTAATGAAAAGAAATGAATGACTGATGAACTCAACTACACGGATGAATTTCAGATATTTTATAATGAGTGAAAGGAACCTGGTGCATTAAGAGTACATACTGTGTTATTCCATTTATGCAAAATTCTAGGACAGATGGAATTAGTCTACAGTCAGAGATCAGTGGTTGTCTGGGCCTGGGAATTGTGGTGACCATGACTGTAAGTGGGTATGTGGAAACTTCTGGAGTGATGGAAGTGTTCTGTGTGCTGATGGATACATGGATAAATCATTTGTCAGTATGCATTTAGCTGGCTACTTAAAATGGTTTCATTTTCTTGTATATAAATTATACCTCAAAGTTGATTCACAAAGAAAAACAGAACTAAAATAATTGCCTAAAATTGAGTAGGGTATGGTATAAGTCAACCAAATCCTCCCTCTCTCCTAGCAGGAACTTCATAAATGATGTTTTAAATTGATGTATCAATAGAGCAGCATTAAGATACCGATTCATGTCACGAAGGCACCCACCAGCAGGTCTAAAACAGGAGGAGGTTAGAGTAGTTGCTTGAGTGAGTGAGAAGGTACGAGGGGCGTGTAAGTCTTTCTCCATTATTTTGCTTTTTTAGTGCTGCGTGTATGACTCGTAAAAGTGAGGGGAAAAGGCATAAGTGAAATGGGAGGTCAGGAGGTAGTTCTCAGTCTCGACCATTCTCTTAAGCTTGCTTGGATAGGGGAGGAGAAGTAGGGGAGTAACCACCTGGGAAAGCCCAACCTCCTTTTGAGATATTGGTATCTTTTCATTTCACTCATGAGCAGTGTAAGGGATGATTTCGTAGGTGGAAGGCATGAATGTCCCTAGATCTGATTGAAAGTACAAGTGAAAGTGTTAGTCTCTCAGTCACATCTGATTCTTTGTGACCCCGTGGACTCTAAGCCACCAGGCTCCTCTGTCCATGGGATTTCCGAGGGAAGAATACTGGTGTGGTAGCCACTCCTCCTCCAGGGGATCTTCCCAACCCAGGGATTGAACCCAGGTCTCCTGCATCGCAGGCGGGCTCTTTACCATCTGAGCCCCCAGGGAAGCCTCTGTCTAAGTTGGAGCCCAGCCCAAATGGAGCACGCTCGTTCACAGAGCAGGGGAGTGACCCATCCCCATAAGTCAGAACAAGCCTGCGTGTTGCAGCAGAATCACACACCCAGCCGTTGGTTATTCGAGATGTGGGCTCAGAGACGTGAGACAGACAGCTCAGAGAGCAGGGGATCCGTCTGTGCTCCGGAAAAGGCGAAGCGAGACTGAGGCTCACGCTTGGGTGGGAGGCTCAGGGTGCCAGGCGCAGGCTCCCCCAGGCACAGCTCTGCCACCGCTGGTGCCATACCACCATGTTTATAGGATCCTCTGGCGCCATAGTTCACGTGACCTTTATCTCGGCACTGTGAAGTAGACATTGTTTTCCTCAGCAAGATACGCTCACTGCCTCATTTTACCACAAGGACCTCGTGGCCCTGAGAGCCTTCGACTTGCTCACATCACGGAGCCTGGGAAGAGTCAAGCAGGTCAGGCAGCAGCTCCTGGGTCTCAGCGCTGTGTATCCCCACTGCGTGACCTTCACTGCGTCTCCCTGGAGAGAATTGCCCCAAGTCCTTGTTTTGTAATTCTGATGACCTATTCGGAAAAGTGGCTTTGTGTCTAGTCCTATATTTGTGATTGTTGCAAACTTTTGAATAATATAAATTTAGGATCTACGGGAGAAAGAGATATTGATTAGAAGGAAGTGAGCCAAGAGTTAGGGTGTCTTCGGCCAGGAAAGAACTGTTTGGGGCCAGGGCCCTCTGTTACAGGTACAGAGCAGAGGCATTTCCTCGAAGAGAAAATGCTGAGACACAAGGAGTGAGGCAGGAGGCGGCTTTCTGCTAGGAGAGGCTGTCGCGGGGCATACAGAGTGCCAATGGGTGCCACACACCCGGGCACACACCATGCCAGCCGCACAGCTGGCAAAGTGTCTTCTTGTTTGTGTCAAAGGAGGCAACAGGTAGTGAGTCTCGCATCCATGTTTGAGAGAAAACCTTCTACATAGAGAAGGCTCTCTTTCTAGGGGAGCTGAAAGACAGAGTTAAAGACACGCTGCAGTATCGTGGTGCCACTGAGATTCTGAGGCTTTGTGTATGTGCTCTAGAAGGACTTCTGCTGGGGCTGCAGAGTCAAGAGCGAATTCAGGAACATCGTGATGAAGCAAGATAGCCCCAAGCAAGGCCCTAAACGGGAACCCTCCGTAGCTGCGTCACCTTTGCCGACCTTGGTTACCTTGTACTCACGTTCCACTTGAGGTTTCTTTTCAGCACTGGATCCCAGAATTCGGGACCTTTTCCCCACTTACCGACATACTTGATCTTCCCTGCGTTCATTCAACAAGTACTTTCTGAGCAAGGGCTCTGCGCCTGTCTAATTGCAGACGTCCCCGCCTCCTGCTCTTATCCGTCTCCTGGCAGAGTCCCTCGTGGACCCCGTCCCTTTCAACACGGTTGTTCCCGTCTCCTTTCTGTCATCTTTCATCTAAGACTTAATTGGCAGAATGTTCCCCTCAACACCCACCCCTCAAATTACCTTTCTTTTCTTCCTCTCTAATAATACACTGTTTCATCAAAAAAAAAAAAAGGAAGAAAGAAGAAAGAAGAAAAGGTGAGGGCTGGGGAGGAGGCAGGAAAGAAGGGAGGGAGGGAAAGAGAGAGGGGAAGGAAAAGAAGCCCCTTTTTAGCATCTTGTTTCCCACCTTCTGGCATCAGCGTCAACCCTTGATCCACTCCGAAAGTCCTATATTCTTTCTCCCCAAACTACTTTCTCTCTTTCCCAGACTTTCATGTTGCTTATTTAAAAATAGTCACCATTCTTCTCTGGAAAGTTCTGGGGTGTCTTTCTTTAGAAATGTTCAGTGCAACTGGTTTAAGGAATTTAATGCAATCGTGTTTATCTCTCCTCCCTTCTGGGGTCCCTGAAAGTTTCCAGAAACCATTTAGAGGATTGCATTGTTTTGCCATAGAAAAAATTTATACCCAAACCTAGGGAAAAGCCAGATTAAATTAAGTAGTAAATGAGGAAAGTGAAGGATTATTGACTATTGAGAAAGGTATTAAATTGATATAATGTGTATATTAGTAGCTTAGTCATGTCTGACTCTTTGCAACCCCCATGGGCTGTAGCCCTCCAGGCTCCTCTTTCCATGGGATTCTCCAGGCAAGAATATTGGAGTCGGTCGCCATTCCTTTCTCCAGGGGATCTTCCTGACCCAGGGATCAAACCCAGGTCTCCTGCCTTGGCAGGCAGATTTTTTACCACTGAGTATTAAAATGTCACTTATTGTACACAGTGTATTCGGAGTTGTACATGTTATTTCATTACTTTCATGGCAATGATATGAGGAAAATTATTTCTGTCTTAACAGAGGAAGAAACTAGCTCCGAAAGACTTTAGCAATAACGTGGCATACCTAGGTTTCATTTTTTTGTATGTGTATACATTTAATATACAGATCATTTCTTGAGAAGAAATTACGCAGTGAGCACTCTCACCATCCATAAAGCATTCCCAGGTGTTATCAGGGACCCAAAGACAAATGGCATCGCCTCTTCCCGACTCAGTGCTGCCCACCTCTAGAGACAGATGACTCCTGCATCAGAGGGTTCTGCAGAGAATTCAGGCACTGAGTGTGAGATTCTAATGTGTAACTTGTAATGGATATTCCAGCCCTGGAAGGATATGACTCTGACAGATGGCCCCTGCTTTCAGGTTGTAAGACAAAATAACTAGTACGAGGCAGCGTGTGGCTAAGGGCTTTGTGAGTACAGAGCAGAGGCCGCTGCACTTCCAGCTCCAGTGACTGAGAACACACCCAGGTGTGTTCAACATGTGCGAGGTCAGCATACGGGCTGACCCGTGAATGAAGGGTATAATTTCAGTTGGGAAGCTTAGAGGTTGGGGAAGAGTATTTTTGGCCGATAGAATGGATATGGGCAAAGCAGAGAGGTAAAAAAGCCCAATGCCCTCATATCTGAAGTGTGATAAATAATTAGAATTTCAGAAACCATTGGTTTTGGATAAAGAAATTTCTAGCGAGTAGCTTTTGGGAACCTTAATTTGGAGAACTTTGAATACAAAACTACAGTGTACATTCTGTTGGCAAATAAGTGAGGAGCCATGTACTTTGCTTCTACTGGAGCTGTAATATTTTAGATGTCACTTCCACAAGTGAATCATTGCCTAAGCGTCAGGAATCTTGACTGCCTTTTCTATGCAAGTGCATTCTGTAGAGTGAAAAGTGAGGCAGAATGTGTGTCTGGAGACGAGGCGCTCACTAAACCCACACCACCAGGGTGATGACAGCGTTGTCCTCAGGGGTTCCTGGTGTCATACCCTTAATGTTCAGGCTTCAGTTCACTTTGACCCTCTGAAGTTCTTCTGTGCTTTCAGGCATAGCTTTTCCTGCTTCCTCTAAGGTCAGTCTTCCCAGGTTGCCGTGATATTGCTGGGCCCCTCACCACGTCACAGTACTTTGCCCTAAATCCAGATTGTCAGCTTCTACTGTCCTTTCCCTTGATAATTTTTAAATTTTCCTTGAAAAAAATTATAGTAATATATGTATATAACATAAAAATACCACCTTAATCATTTTAAAGTGTACAGTTCAGTTCAGTTGCTCAGTCGTGTCCAACTCTGTGCCACCCCATGGACTGCAGCACGCCAGGCCTCCCTGTCCATTCCCAACTCCCAGAGTCCACCCAAACCCATGTCCATCGAGTCAGTGATGCCATCCAGCCATCTCATCCTCTGTCATCCCCTTCTCCTCCTGCCTTCAATCTTTCCCAGCATCAGGGTCTTTTCAAATGAGTCAGTTCTTCGCATCAGGTGGCCAAAGTATTGGAGTTTCAACTTCAGCATCAGTCCTTCCAACACTCAGGACTGATCTCCTTTAGGATGGACTGGTTCAATCTCCTTGCAGTCCAAGGGACTCTGTAGAATCTTCTCCAACACCACAGTTTAAAAGCATCAATTCTTCGGTGCTCAGCTTTCTTTATAGTCCAACTCTTACATCCATACATAACTGCTGGAAAAACCATAGCTTTGACTAGACAGATCTTTGTTGGCAAGCAATGTCTCTGCTTTCTAATACGCTGTCTAGGTTAGTCGTAATTTTTCTTCCAAGGAGCAAGCATCTTTTAATTTCATGGCTGCAGTCACCATCTGCAGTGATTTTGGAGCCCAAAAAGATAGTCTGTCACTGTTTCCATTGTTTTCCCATCTATTTGCCATGAAGTGATGAGACTGGATGCCATGATCTTAGTTTTCTGAATGTTGAGCTTTAAGCCAACTTTTTCACTCTCCTCTTTCACTTTCATCAGGAGGCTCTTTAGTTCTTCCCTTTCTGCCATAAGGGTGGTGTCATCTGCATATCTGAGGTTATTGATATTTCTCCCGGCAATCTGGCAATCTTGATTCCAGCTTGTGTTTCTTCTAGCCCAGTGTTTCTCATGATGTACTCTGCATATAAGTTAAATAAGCAGGGTGACAATATACAGCCTTGACGTACTCCTTTCCCGATTTGGAACCAGTCTGTTGTTCCATGTCCAGTTCTAACTGTTGCTTCCTTCTAACTGTTGCTTCCTGACCTGCTTACAGATTTCTCATGAGGCAGGTCAGGTGGTCTGGTGTCCCCATCTCTTGAGGAATTTTCCACAGTTTGTTGTGATCCGCACAGTCAAAGGCTTTGGCGTAGTCAATAAAGCAGAAATAGATGTTTTTCTGGAACTCTCTTGCTTTTCCGATGATCCATCGGATGTTGGCAATTTGATCTCTGGTTCCTCTGCCTTTTCTAAATCCAGCCTGAACATCTGAAAGTTCATGGTTCACATACTCTTGAAGCCTGGCTTGGAGTGGTTTGCCATTCCCTTCCCCAGTGGACCACGTTTTGTCAGAACTCTCCACCATGCCCCGTCTGTCTTGGGTGACCCTACATGGCATGGCTCATAGTTTCACTGAGTTAGACAAGGCTGTGGTCCGTGTGATCAGATTGGTTAGTTTTCTGTGACTGTGGTTTTCAGCCTGTCTGCCCTCTGATGGAGAAGGATAAGAGGCTCATGGAAGCTTTCTGATGGGAGAGACTGACTGAGGGGGAAACTGGGTATTGCTCTGATGGGCGGGGCCATGGTCAGTAGATCTTTAATCCAGTTTTCTGTTGATGGGTGGGGCTGTGTTCCCTCCCTGCTATTTACCTGGGGCCAAACTATGGTGGAGGTGATGAAGATAATGATGGCCTCCTTGAAAAGGTCCCATGCAGGCACTGCTACACGCAGTGCCCCCAGCCCTGCAGCAGGCCCCCGCCGACCCACGCCTCCGCCGGAGACTCCTGGACACTCCCGGGCAAGTCTGGGTCCGTCTCCTGTGGGGTCACTGCTCCTTTCTCCTGGGTCCTGGTGCACAAGGTTCTGTTGTGCCCTCCAAGAGTCTATTCCCCAGTCCTGTGTAAGTTCTGGCGGCTCTATGGTGGGTTAATGGTGACCTCCTCCAAGAGGGCCTGTGCCATGCCCAGATCTGCTGCCCCCAGAGTCCCTGCCCCTGCGGCAGGCCACTGCTGACCCGGACCTCCTCAGGGGACGCTCAGACACAGTTCTGTCTCAGTCTTGTGGGGTCCCTGAGTCCTGGTGCACACAAGGTTTGTTTGAGCCCTCTAAGCGTCTCAGGCGGGAATGGGGTTTGATTCTAAACACAGTTTCACCCCTCCTGCTGTCTTGCTGGGACTTCTCCTTTGCCCTTGGATGTGGGGTATCTCCTCACAGCTGCTCCAGTGCCTACCGTCTTGCTGGGGCTTAAAGTGTACAGTTCAGTTTTATTAAGTGATTTCACATTGTTGTACAGCTGATCTCCAGAACTTTCTCCTCTTGCATAACTGAAACTCTGCACCCATCAAACAATACCTCCCCATTTCCCTCCCCCTCAGCCCCTGGAACCCACTGTCTATGTCTCTCTCTGTATTTGGCTACTCTAGGTGCCTCACGTAAGTGAGATCACACAGGACTTGTCCTTCCACTTAGCATAATGTCCTCAAGGTTCATCCGTGCTGGAGCATAGATCAGAATTCCCTTCCCTTTGAAGGCTGAATACTATTCCAGCGTATGTATATATCACATGTTGTTTATCCATTCCTCCCTCTGTGGGCACTTAGGTTGTCCCACCTTTGGCCACTGTGCATAAGGTTGCTACAACATGGGTGTTCATTTTATCCATTCAAGTCTCTGCTTTCAGTTCTTTGAGATACATGCCCAGAAATGAGATTGCTGGATCATATGGTGGTTATACTTTTACTATTTTGAGGAACTGCTGTAGTGATTTTCATAGCAGTTTGATCAGTTTATTCCTATTGATAGTGCAGAAGATTCACCAACGCTTCATTTCTTCTCTTTTTTTTTTTTGGTAGTAGCTACCCTGATGGATGTGAAGTGTATCTCGTTGTTTTGATTTGCTTTTCCCTCATTATTACTGATGAGCATTTTTCATGTGCTTGTTGGCTATCTGTATGTCTATTTTAAGGAACTGTCTGGTCAAGTCCTTGGCCCATTTTTAAATTGGGCTGTTGTTGTTGTTGTTGAGTGGTGGAGTTCTTTATGTATATTAGACTTTAACCTCTTATCAGGTAAGACAGTTTGCAGATATTTTCTCCCATTCTGTAGGTTGCTTTTTGACTCTGTTGATTATGGTCCTTTGCACAGGAGTTTTAAATTTTGATGTAGTCTAGTTTATCTGTCTTTATTTTGGGTACCTATGCTTGCTTGATTATTTTTAAAACAGGCTTTGAGCTGTTACAAAACTTAGATTTAATATCTAGCGTGATCTTCTTGGCATGTGTGTGGTACCTCTGGGTCTATTCCTTGCATTCCTTTACACAACCGTCATGGGAATAAAGTGTTCATCAGAGCACAAAATAACAGCAAAAAAGAGACTGCAGCGGCAGTGAGCGTCATTCAGATCAAGGGAAACAGAATGGTGTGTTAGCACCCCGAGCCCGTGGATGCACCAACAGCCCCTTCCTGTAGCACCAACCATGAGCAAAGGATGCTAACTCCATGGTCCAGCACTGTACTTCACTGATGATAAATAGGAAAATAATATATAGTTAACTGATGCTATATAGGGTAAAAACTATGCTGTAGAAATATTTTATAGTAGTAGTATTTTTTATAAAGGCAGCTGCCCACCACATACAGTAACCCTGGTTTACCTGGACCAGTCCTGCTTTATCGCTTTTGTTCCAGTACAATCATTACACCCTCATCTACACAACATTAAAAATGCAGAGTGCATGGGAAGAGGTTAAAGGCATGGCCGGGTAATAAGCCATGCTAAACCTCAGTTTATCTCAGTTTCAGCGGGTCATCCTCACTGGTCTAACCCCCTAGGTTAAATGGGACGCTTGCTCTGAGAGACTTAGGATGTCAGAGCTCTTCTGTTCATCAGCCTGAGGGCACTGAACTCACCTGAGGACATTCCCCGAGGCCCCTGCCGGGTGTTGCTGCTGAGATGCCTCCTGGCTCTGCTGTCTGTCTTCTTTGTCTATTACAAAGAGTCCTTAAGAGAGGAAGACCATGAGGGGTGGGGAGATGGGAGAGGTTGGGACGGAGAAACAAAAGGAACTCTGAGTGAGCAGAATTGGGCTTTCTAAACGGAATTGCCCCAGTTGATGCTGCACAGTGAGGTTTTTGTTGCTGCTGCTGCTTCTGTTGGTGAGTTAGGACTCTAAAATCTTCCTTTCGCATCCTGTGCAGCAGTAATGGCATATGGTGCTGCAGGGAGCCACGTGATGCAGGTCTAAGGGGCGGAAGTGGTTCATACGCATCTAATTGATTGCCGGGAAAGGACTTGGATAGTGGGGGAAAATAACACTTTAAGACTTAAAACTTAAGCACCATATAACAAGGTTCATATATCAAGACTTCATTATGCTGCTTTTTCCTGCATTTTTTCCCTGCATTTTATTTGTGAGAATGTTGCTTTAAGTTTCAGCTTTCTGATTATTCCTCTGTGAATATGCATTTGAAAAGCTGACTTGTTCCATGTCATGTTGCAGATATTATTAAACTTACTGGCAGAGTTTCCTTAATGGGAACCTGGGTTATTTGAACTGTGCCCCTGCAGTGGTTTGCCTTTTTTAATTTTATTTTATTTATCCAAATTTTATTTCTAAACCCCTTTGTATCAGTAATACAGCTAATAACTCCAGCCATTCTCTGCCTGTTATTCACAGGAATGGAATATTGTCCTTTTGTCCTCTCTATTTTATTGCTCTTTAAATATATAAATGGTGAGAATCTGTCCCAGAATTTGAGAGAGGACTCAAATGCAATACACGAATGCAGTCTGTGTATCTGCAGTGTCTGTAGTATTGTTTTGGGGACTGCAGCAAGTTTTCAAAATAGGCTGGAGAGATTCTTCAGCTGTTAGTTCCAGGTTAATAATGGTTTCTTTAAAAATAAAGATTGAATTGCTAGGGCATGAGACAGGATATCTGTTTATAAGTATAGTTTAATATGTTCGAAGTGCATCTTTGGAGTAGATCTTAGCAGAATTAAATTGAGGCTCTTAAAGGAATATACTCCAGTCAGTATGACCAACTGGAACAGTGGGTGTAAATTTGGTGGTTTTCTGGAGAACCTTCTGGCATTGGGTGGTGGTGTTTTTTTTTCAACAGCCATATGAAAAATATCCTCCTCAGGCTGTGAAACTGAGTTGGGCCAACTGAGCTATAATCTCGTATTTTCTTCTTTTAATCTTTTACACTGTTTCTTCACTTATAGCAGGCCATAAACTTTACAGAGTATTGCCTTTATTTTGCATTCTGAGAGAAGTAGTATTTTTTTGAACTAGAGAAAAAATGCTATTGAGGGAGCTTTCATAACTATGAAAACATATTTAAATTTATGTTCTACATGTATTTGATATGAGATGAATAGTCATCCTCATCAGCTGGAGCTTTAGTTTGATAGCAGGATTCATTTGGACTCTGTTTCCTACATGCACTATTATTATACATCACTGCAATATAAATGACAACTAAAGTATCATTTCTCTTTGTAATGAAAACTTATTATTAAGTTCAGTGATATTTTAATATCCCCCTAAATGTAATTAATAAGCACCATAAAATCTCTTTACTCTTGACAGTGAACATTAAGTTTTATTAAAATTAGTGATTCTCCACCTGTGTCTTCCCAGTACATCTGACAGATAGGACTGCCTTCGATTGCCCGTTATCCTAATTGAGAAGTATCATCAACCTTTTATCACCCATTGTGTGGGTTGAACAGACCTGCCTGGTGATTCTGTATCCACACACCTTGTCCCTCTACCGTCTCATATGATGTACACCTTGAGAACTGCTGATTTAAATGACAGAACAGTCAAGAGGAGAGAGTGGGAACAGCTGAACTCATTTCAGATAGAACTTTGATGCTCCTTGAACTCTGCTGCGCGGTGGCGACTCCCAGACTTGATGGAAGCCGTCACGAGCCGAATGCCTTAGACTCAGTCGCATGGAGACGATGAGACGGTGAGCTTCACAGCTGTTCCCGCCAGCCGTGTGAGCCTAAGCGAGCCAAGAGGCCATGATTTCAGGCCATTTCAGGTCAGGGAAGTAGGTGACGTGTGGGATACCCTCTAGAGATAGAGTGTCACTAAATTTGAGGCGGGATCGCCTGCCTTCTGGTTTTACAAAACTTACTTTCTTCAGAGATCAAGTCATTTAATATTTTAAAGTTTTTAAAAATATTAGAAGTGATAAAAGGCCTAAAAGTGATAACAAAATTTAATGGGAAAAAAAATCATCTGCTGTAGTATAATCTTTTTGTTTTTATGGCTTTATTGAGGTATAATTTATATATCATAAATTCCATCCATTTTAAAGTTTTAAATGATTTAAATTACTTCAGTGACTTTCAGCAGATTGATGGGTTTGTGCAGCCATCACTACCATCTAGTTGCTTAATATTTCCGTCACCCAGAAAACTCCCCAGCGCCTAATACTGGCCCATCCAGTCCCCACGCCGAGCCCCAGGACGCCGGGGGTCTGCTCTGTGCCTCTGCAGACTCGCCCCCCCCGGGCCTGTCGAGCGATGGAACCGCGCGGTGTGTGGTCTTTCGGTCAGTGTGGGGTCTCTGGCGTTCCTCGTTCCTCGGCGGCGTTGCTGTGTGTGTCAGTCTTTTGTCCCCTCTCATCGCTGAGCAGTGTCCACGGGGGGACAGGCCACGTGCTGTGCACACCCTCTGAAGTGCACTCTCTCAGCGTCCTCACGGCACGCCTTTCATCCGCCTGCCTCCTGGCCTCCTTGCCTGCTCTCCCCAGGGAACACGGCCCCCCACCCCGGGAACCAGGGCCAGTCTGCGCTGTCTGGATCTGGTCCTTGAGGCTGTAACCTGGGCACTTTGCACTCCCTCCCTCCCTCCTCTCACCTCTGACTCCAAACTCCAGTCCCTGGGCTGGGGAGTGAGCCTTCTTACATAACGTGAAGTTGTGACTATTATATCCAGCTTATTGGGTTGAGGATTTTGATCTCAGGAACCATTGCAGATTTTGAAGTGTCCCGTGAGGAACAGAAATGGCATAGAGTGGAAGATTTCTGTCATAATTATGAGCTCAGCCTAAGAGTTCTGTCTTAGAACTCTTTAGTAATCATCATTTTACAAACATCATTTGTAGTCATCTCATAAAAAGAAATGTATCATAAGCTCATTGTAGCAAATACTGAAAGCACGTAGAAAAAATAAGAAGTCGACTGTAACTCAGTCTCAGGGTCCAACAGACTGATATATATCGTTTTAGACTTAATTTATATGCAAATGTATTCAGGGTTGGGGTTTTTTTTTTAAGTTGACTTTCTATGAAAGCCATGTTTCCCAATGACATTAAATAGTTTTGAAAATTTGAACGTTATTATGGTGAGAAGGATGCAAGGAGAAACACAGTAGGAGAGAGTTCAGAAAGAGAGCCGACGTCACTCACGGTTCTGACTGAGGTCACTGTAAGGAATTAGGAATTTATTCTAAGTGTAAGGCAAAGCATTAGACTCTTTGCAGGGAGGTATTTGGTATGCTTTACAGTTTAAAACAACGCTCTGGCCACAGGATGGAGAACCCATTGAGGGGTCAAGAAAGGGAAGAGGTAGACTGGTTAAGAGGCCCAGCTAGAGATGATGCCCTTGAACTAGGGCAGCAATTCAGAATGGTGACAAGAGGCTAGATTGATGAAGTGTTCTGAAAGAGAGGCGAGTGGACTCTGTTAATGGACTGGACATGCTGGGAGAGAAGATGAGAATCAGCAGTGACTCCTGTCCCATCCCAGCCCCGCGAGTGTAGACGTGTGTGCTCCCCACTTGGCCTTTGCCAGAGCAGGTGGGAGCAGAACCACCTTTTTCTGTGGTGTCTGGCTGAAGTGCAGCAGCTAACATCTGAAAGTTTTCCATCTTTGGGGGCTGCCCCTTTCCTTGTCTGTCCTGTGGCTAGAGAGAGTAGGCTTTTGTTACCACGTTGGGTTGTTTGGGGTTTTTAGTCTATGTCCATTGGCATTTCTGGTTGGCCAGTTTCTTCCAGCAAGAAGAAAATCCAGCAAATTCAACCACCGTGTCATTCCTTGGGTCCCAAGGTTCCTAACCCATCTATCGTCTTTCCACTGTTCAGTCTTCTCAGGTTTATTTTATATACAACCTCCAGAGGTTTTAGTTGTACTTGGCAGGAGGAATAGGGGAAAATACACCTACTCCATCTCCCAGAAAAGGAAAGTTTTCTCATTTTTTTTTTTTTGTTTGAAAGTTTCTAGTGTTCTGATAGCATGTTTTCCCGGCACCTCTGTGCTGTGATGAGCTTGAATTGCTCCCCTTTGGAAGACATTTAAAGTAAGATCAGTCAACCAGTTACCAACTTCTGTGTGATAAAATTTCAGCATAACTCACGTAATTTTAGTAACATAATATTGTCTATTTTGGCATGAGGTTTTTAAGAATGTTCTGTTAAAATGAATATCTAGATCATTTTCCTCCCAGAAGGGCTTTATAGAATGAGAAATGTCATCATTTTCATTTTTAAATAGATAATTATCGGTGATTTATGTCCACTGTGGCTACTAAAGTTGGAAAATGGCTTTGTGAAATCTGCATAATTAAGTGGTAGATAAGATCTATATCATATCCATTCCATGTTAAAAAATATACCAAAACACATACATACAAACTCATACACACATAAATTTAATTAGGAAAGAAGTCCAGGTCCAATATTCTATTCCATTATTTTTACAGTGAAAACAAACATTTCAAAAATCTTGCCTTAATGATAGTATTTGCCTAGCAATTAAAGATCTAATTGTATTGTTTTCTTTTTAGGTCAGAAGCCTACCCTAGTCCAGAACCAGATTTCTAACATAACTAGTTCTCATTCTTATTTTTTAATTAGCCAGTTCTTTTTTTCTATTTCAAATTTACTTTATAAGATTAACCAGTTAATCTAGAGAAAGATTCTAAATAAGAATGCCGTAACGAGTGCCATTCCAAAGAAAATATTATCAAACTATAAATCTTCACAATTGGAGATTCTTACTTAAAAGCTTATAATACCAAAAATAAATAAACTAAATCTGCTTGGAGTCGAGGCTCTTCTTTTCTGGCCTGAGGGCCCTTACCCATTATGGGCAGTTACCTGTCAGCACCCTGAAGCTTTGCCTAGGTTGGTGTAGGGCCAGCAACTTGACATTTGGGGGCTGCCCACCTGTTGGACCAGAGTTACTGGGGGAGTGGGAGGGTGGACTGCAAGCCTCTTTCCCCTTTTTCCTTAGTCTCCATGTCCCTCTAGGTGATTGCCCTATTTTACATTCACCCAGCAGTCACTTTCCCAGATATTCTAAGACAAGTTCCCTGGGGCTTGCCCTGGGGGCCATCCTTGGGAAGCAGCTTGTTGAAGGGTCTAAGTCTCAGTTCAGTCCAGTTGCTCAGTCGTGTCCGACTCTGCGACCCCATGGACTGCAGCACGCCAGGCCTCCCTGTCCATCACCAACTCCCGGAGTTTACTCAAACTCATGTCCATCGAGTCAGTGATGACATCCAACCATCTCATCCTCTGTCGTCCCCTTCTCCTCCTGCCTTCAATCTTTCCCAGCATCAGGGTCTTTTCCAGGGAGTCAGTTTTTTGCATCAGGTGGCCAAAGTATTGGAGTTCCAGCTTCAGCATCAGTCCTTCCAATGAATATTCAGGACTGATTTCCTTTATGATGGACTGGTTGGATCTCCTTGCAGTCCAAGGGACTCTTAAGAGTCTTCTCCAACACCACAGTTCAAAGCATTAGTTCTTCGGTGCTCAGCTTTCGTTATGGTCCAACTCTGGTCCAACCCTGGTCATACCCAGGGATTGAACCCAGGTCTCCCGCATTGCAGGTGGATTCTTTACCAGCTGAGCCACCAGGGGAGCAGGGTATAAATCTATTATGAAGTTAGATTCTTAAGTGTAACTCTGATAGGCCTAGTAAATAAGTAATTTGCCGATGTCCTCTGAAGCTTAGCTTGGCATTCACTGTGGGAAACCTCTGCTTTATTGCACATCTGTCAGATCTATATCCTCAATTTCTTTCCATATTTGCAAATTTATTATCAAACCGTGGACAATGTAGTATGGTGCTTAAAAAGAAAAGCTAGCATTTACTATTGCTGATAGATGGGAGCTGGGATTGAGTAATTTTAATAGTGTTCTTTTTCCAAAAGTCTGGCACATAGTGGTTTTGACTCAGATTAGTAGATATGTCCTTTTTGTTTTGTTTAGACTCTTTGACTAAAACTTTCACTTGACTGAGTTTGAGTTTGAGTAACATCTTTCTTTCTTTCTCTGTGGCCTGTAGTTTTGTCAAAGCATGGAATGCCATGCTCTAAAATACCAGATTACTGAATCTGGGGACATCTTGGGGAGTCTGTGGCTGTTATTCAGAGGATATAGAATTACAAGGGGAAAGTTATATTTATTTTTGTAGAAGCTAGATGTTTAAACTCAGTTTCTAATGGTGACAGACACAGGCACTGCTAATACCAGCCAGTTTCATATCAGATTATAGTTGTTGGAGCTATCTCAAAATATTACTTACTTTCATTACTACTTCTGCAACAAATTCATTCTTTTTAACATTTTGATATCTATTTAAAAAGCATTAGTATCCTTTGTAATTCTGTATATTTTGTATATACAGTTGGCCCTTGAATAACATGGGTTTGAACTGCATGGGTCTGCTTATATGTGGATTTTTTTAAGATAGTAAATGCTGTAGTACTTACTACAAGATCTGTAGTTGGCTGAGGGCAAAGAAACCAAACTAGAGATACTTAGGAACCTAGGATGCTCAGGGCCAGCTATAAAGTTATATACATCGATTTTCAACTGCTCAAAAGCTTGGCATCCCCAATCCCTGAGTTGTTCAAGGATCAACTGTACACTTAGAAATGTGAGAGGAGTCTTACACTTTTCCTCTTGTGTGTTCTGTCTGCCTGTAACATGTTTCTTTTTCTCCTGTAGCATCAGCCACTACGTGATTGTCATGTCCATGACCATCTTTATGGTGTTTCTCAATTGCCTAGCTCAGATGCTCACGACAAAGAAACTCAGTCTGTGTGGCAGACCCAAAAGCCACGTCATATAATGTTGCCAAAGCCATCATTCAGCATCCAAGGCGTTTCTCATTCTCCTTTTCAACTAAAATCTTGTCAAGGATTCATTAAGAAGATGGAAATCAACGTATAACACATTCTGCACATATAAGGAAGTTACATGTGGAATTCTGAATTTACAGCTTATCTGGAATAAAAGAGCTTCCGTTTTCTTGAGGTTTGGTGTGCGTGAAATAGTGGTTACGCCTGTGGAAAAGCCTCATAAGGCATTCTCCATTTTCATCTTTCCCTCTGGTTGGAAACTCCTCTTCTCACTGATGTTTCAGAGCAACCATAACAATCTCCAGTCCCCACTGTACAGCTTCCTGTGTTACATGCTCCTGAGAGGGCAGTGCTGATCACATCCACAATCAGTGCACTGGCTGAACTTGAAGGAAATCACCAGGTGGCCCAATAAATATTGATTAGCTCTCAGCACTGGTTTTGCAAGTAGTTCTAACGACACTACAGAAACAATCAGGATGTGGAGAAAAATGTTTGCAGGTGTTTTTTAATTGTAAGACTTAATAACTGTTAATTTCCATAGCTTTTATCATGCATTGTTCCAATAGAAATCTTTAATTGGTTGATTTATTTTGGGGGTGCACCGCATGCATGCGGGATCTCCCCCAACCAGAGGTTGAACCTGCGTCCCATGCACTGGAAGCATGGAGTCTTAACCTCTGTACCTCCAGGGAAAAGTCCCCGACAGAATTTTTTAAATCAGTGGTTAAATTTGCTGGCACTGTCATAAGAATCCATGTTAAAACTGCTTTTCTTTCAGGTTGTGTGACTCTAGCCCACAAGCCCAAAGTCTTCTTATTAAATTTTAATTTATTTTTCTTATTAAATTTTAATTTCTATTTATAAACTAATTATAATGGACAAAACATCTTGAGAATAATTTTTATTTGGATTTTTCATGAAGTGACCTTTACATATCACTGTGGAGTTGGACGTTTGCCCATGATGTGCCAGGAGAGTTTGGCTGATGCTAGGCTTTCTTGGCCTGAGTCCTATTTAAAAAAATAATAATTGATTTTAAATTAAGTTATAGCATCACTAATTCACATTAACAATGAGAAAAAGCCCTCTACAGATCAGTAGATTTTTCAAATTGGCAGGTGAGTGAAGAAATATAATTTAGGAGATTCAAAAATCAGCTTGGCAAAATGTTCTTCCTTAATGCCTATTTATGATGAAGTATAAATAGTATTGTGATAGTATTTCATGGTATAACAGCAAAAATACAGTAGTACAAAAAAAAAGATGTGCCGATGTCAATATAAGATATCATGTCAGTCTGTGATACAAAATCAAGGTGGACAGTGAGGAAGCTGCTGTAGCTGGAATGGTGTTGGCAGATGGAGAAGCCGTGAACCTCCACAGTGCCTCGAAGGGTTTTTGATCAGTCTTTTGACAAGTCAGAGAAAACTGACTTTATAAACACATTGTTATTTTTCCTTTTATGTCTAGTTTTGCCTTGCATCTTTTTCCAGAGTTTCACACAGAGGAATTACTGAATATTTTATTACAACAGGGTAAAAGGTGCTCTGTGCTTTATTTTGATTTTTGAAGCATGTCTTTTTAACATTATTTCAAGTCAGTGTGAATTTACACAACAGGGATCGCCCCTGCAGCTGTGGACTGGCCTTGCGGTTCCGTGGCGGGACTGCTCGGACTCACCTGGGGACAGGGTTTGCAGGCTGGGCCTTTTCTGTTGCACGGCTTATCAAAATATCCTGAAGTATTTTGAAATGCATATTTTTATATTGAATAACAGAAAAATAAAGTGTGAGTGAAATGTGTTTCTCCTGCTGTTTCGCTGCGGCTCCCCTTTGTCCCTGGACGTGGGGCGTCCTTTTCGGGTGGGTTCAGTGTTTTTCTGTCAATGGTTGCTCAACAGCTAGTTGTGATTTTGGTGCTCTGGCAGGAGAAGATGAGGGCTCATCTTTCTACCCCGCCCTGGGCTTTTAATTTAGTAAATTGTATTTCTGTTTAAGATACTTACTTTTTCATCCTAACTATTAATACCAGATTTTCAAGTCAAGACTTAAAGCATTTGCTGATTAACACGTGTTTAAATTAGGACTGCTGTAAGAATTAAGGTGGGGATATCAGGTTGAGAAAATATTGAGCAACAACAGTGACCAAAAAAACACTGTCTCATGGAGCATGAATAAATCTTGGAGGAAACTCTAAGGATTTAGGAAACTGTCTGCAACCTGTCTGTAATTTGCTAATGCTTTAATTCTCTGTACCATTTTATTTAATGCGCTAAATTCAGAACACAAAGTGCTTTTTTTTATTTTTTAGGGAAATAGTAAGTGGTAGTTTGAAAGTGTTAGTCACTCAGTCGTGTCTGACTCTTTGCAACCCCATGGACTGTCGCCTGCCAGGCTCCTCTGTCCATGGAATTCTCCAGGCAAGAACACTGGAGTGGGTTGCCATGCCCTTCCCTCCTCCAGGGGAGCTTCCCAACCAGGCATATTCTCACAATAATCCACTCAGATGATTGAACAATGATAGAGCTGAACTACACACCTAGAAAATCCACCCATCACTCGCTGTTTCTCATGAAAAACTGGCCCTGAGTTTTGCCAGCCCAGATGTGAGGACATGCATGTCCCCCGCCTGCACCCCACCTCCACTCCTGTGGTGGCTGGGGACGCGTGTGCCCCTCCACCTTCTGATCCATCACTGGACCGTCAAAGATGTCATTTCTGACAGAGCGGGCTGAGGTGAACAGAGGGGTGCGTTGCGTGGGGACTGTCTTGAGACGGTGGCCGAGCTGCGGGCTCCTGGTGCTCTCCTGGGGAGAACCAAGTGAGCTCCTGGACATGCACTGGATGCCCTTTGGTAGGAGGTCTGACCACCCCTTAGAGGAGGGTGAGCCAACCCAGCTCAGTCGTTTGGAGAGGGTCCCCTTCAAGGAGTTCTGAGAGCTACTTTAAGGGACCGGAGATGGCTTGGTAACTTCTCAGCCTTTCAGAGTTGTTCTTTTTATATGGACATTCTCTCCATCTGTAGAATGTTACAGAATGGGATTGTTAGGGTGGGTGCTTTCAATAATGTGGTAATGTTAATATCTTGCAGCATTTTCCCATTTCTGCATCAGTGTGGTTTGCTAAAAAGAAAAAAAAGGTGGGTGGGATTTCTGCTCTTAATACTCATTCTATAAAAAGAATGTTTCAAGACTAACATATCACTTACTAATTTCCTTAGAGACACTAATACAGGTCGTAATTGTCAAGTCACCACCCTGAGCATTGGAGTATTTGCCACACAGCAGCGTTTCTCAAAGTATATCCCTTGGAACGTGAGTTTCTGAGGATACAAATAAATGTCATAATAAAAAAACGTTGCCTGGTCAAATATATTTGGAAATAAGTCAAATGCTGGCTGGACCAAGGGCAGGAAGGCCCATGGATTCGATCTACAGAGAAAAGGTCAGACAATTTAAAAAAAAAAAAAAATGTACTGCTGCAGAGCAAACTACCTCAAATTTACCAGCTTAAAACAACACACATTTCACAGTTGCTGTGGGTCCAAAATTGGGGAATTTAACTCGATGAATGCATTGTGAAGGGAAAAGATAGCAGTATGCCCCAAATTTCCACTTGCTTGACTGCGCACCCAACCTCCAAGTCCCCCTTCAGCCTAGTACACATACTTCAGAAAGGTCCCTACGTACTTTTGCATTTAAAAAACCTCAGTTTATCACACTGTTTAAAAAAATAGTGTCATATACTTAATCGAATCTTTGTTTTTTCTGAAAGCTCGAAAAACATTTTCATTTTTACTCTTATTGTGGGAAAATTTTAAAAAGTACTAGCAATTTTACCTGCCTGTGATGAGTCATGTAACCTTGGACTGGTAACCTTCAGTAGTAAGGGATGGACATCCAGTCAGCTAGAAATTGAACCAAGTCTTTATACATCCTAGGTTAGGTTTTTTACTAGAAAAATAAATTCCTGACAAGTACTGACACGTTTTCTTGTGACTTGCCACTTGCGAAGGTGATTAGTAGTTGAATTTTTGTGCATTCCCTGGCTTTTTACTTATTTCTCTCTTCTCACGTCACTCCTCTCCCCTCTCTTAGTTATGTTAGAACCCAGTGTTTTTCTTCATGAATGTGCTTTTCTTTATGAATTAGTTGCCATCAGTTCTTTTAAAAACTTTTTATTTTAGAGTAGAGTTGATTATAATTCCCATCAGTTCTTAAATTCGATATGCAGTGTGAGCGCGTGGCGCTCAGCTGGGCCATCTGCATGGCAAGCTCTTTCTTCTGCGGTAACTGCCTCCATTGCTAACCACGTGTCTCTAGCAGGTGACATGGTTTTTAATGACTTCCCTCACCACAGTTGACTAGGGGTACACATTTGACCCAAGCCAGGCCAGTCTGAGTTCTGGGCAAGATTTTCAAGCTAGAACAAAGAGACACTAAGATTCAAAATTCAGGAGTCATCGATGGCTAAGTGAGATCCTCCAGTAACCTTCCAACGAGTAACTTTCCACCACATCCTTATGCAATAAGAGGGACTGATTTTACTGCTATTTCTGAGAACACTGTGGATAATGACAAGTCCAAAGTTCCACTTACATGCTGTTCATTTGTGTGTGTGTGTGTGTGTGTGTGTGTGTGTGTGTGCGCGCTCAGTCGTATATACTTGTTTGTTTATGCCTTCCAGACTGGGGCCGACCGGTCAGGACGGTTCAGCCGTGCCCTTGCAGGCCCCTTTGGCTGCCGCCTCTGCCGCTAGGCTTCCCTTGGTTCCAGCCATTTTTTAACCCTTCCTAATTATTCTACAAGCCATTCATTTACTTAAAATTTTTATCTGCATCTTTTACTTTCACAACCCAAGAACCTTAATTGATATGCGTGCTTTGAATGCATTTGTCAGGGTCTCTTCAGGGCTCAGTGTGGTTTCTGATTACAGCTTTTAAAAACATGGTGATAAAACTTACACAGCCCTTAGAATAAGCCAGGCATTGTTTTAAATGCTTCACAAATACTACCTGTTTGATACTCATAACAACCCTGTGAAGGAGGTACTATTATTATAATACTATTTTACAGATGGGAAAACCAAAACACAGGATGGTTATAAATAACTTAACCAGGATCCCACAATTAGCATGAGGCTTTTTTTAAAAAACATTTTAAATGAGTAGTCTCCCCTCAAACATTCTATCCTGAAATCTGCATAAGAGCATTTGTAGATTTTTTTGCTTTTGAAAACACAGTTACTGTACCTAAGCAGGTGACATAAAAGCTAGACTTTTTCAGCTGTGTTTGTCTAATCAACTATAATACTATAATTATGAAAACATGCTTTTGAAGTTGCCTGTATGTGTGCTGAGTCGCTTCAGTCGTGTCTGACTCTTTGCAACCCCATGGACTGTAGCCCGCCAGGCTCCTCTGTCCGTGGGATTCTCCAGGCAAGAATACTGGAGTGCATTGCCATGCCCTCCTCCAGGGGATCTTCCCGACCCAGGGATCGAACCACTGTCTCCTGCATCTCCTGCATTACAGGCGGATTCTTTACCACTGAGCCACCTGGAAAGCCCTTGAAGTTGCCTACACGTGTGCACCAGGCATGGAGCACACGTACCCAGATTCTTACCGTTCATCTTTGAGGCATATGTCAGCTGTCTTCCAAGTGTTTAGCAAAAGGAGGACGAGTTTTCCTCCCTCTTCTTTTTAATCAGCATTAAAGGAAGGAAGGAAATATTTTCAAGCACTTGGAGTTTTGTCAAGTCCTGGAAGACCAGAAGACGCTTAGTGTAATGGATTGAATTGCGGATCCCACTAAAGATATGTCCACATCCTAACCCCTGGGACCTGTGAATGTGACGTTAAAAAGGGTCATTGAATGTAAACCCATGGCTGATTCATGTCAATGTATGGCAAAAACCACTACAATATTGTAAAGTAATTAGCCCCCAACTAAAATAAATAAATTTATTTAAAAAAAAAAAGGGTCATTGAGGATGTAGTTAAGTCAAGACTCTTGAGATGATATCATTCTGAATTATCAAGGTGGGCTGTAAATCCAATGGCAAAAGTCCATATAAAAGACAGAAAAGTAGGACTTCCATGGTGGTCCAGTGGTTAAGAGTCCACCTACCAATGCAGGGGACATGGGTTCAATCCTTGGTCCAGGAAGATTCCACATGCAGTGGGGCAACTAGGCCTGTGTGCCACAACTACTGAGCCCATGCGTCACGACTACTGAAACCCGCCTCCCAGAGCCCATGCTCCACGATAAGGCCCGTGGTGAGAAGCTCGCACACTGCAACGCAGAGTAGGTCCCACTCACTGCAACTAGAGAAAGCCTGGGTGCAGCAATGAAGAGCCAGCACAGCCACAAATAAATGGATACCAAAAAAAGAGAGAAAAGGGGAAGATAGAAGGAGGAGAAGGCCTTGTGAAGACGGAGGCAGAGATTGAGGTGATGTGCCATAGCCCAACTAATGTTTGGAGCCACTGCAAGCTGGAAGAGGCAGGAAGGAGAGAACAGTGTGACTAGGGGCTTCTGGCCTCCAGAACTATGAGAGAATAAATTTCCACTGTTGTAAAGTACCCCCATTTGTGATAATTTGTTATGGAAGCCCGAGGAAGCTAACACACTTGGGGAGGTGAATTTTACAGACTCATCGGCCACTTTTCGGATGGAGCCATAGCGCTTGCTTGGCTAAGCCATACTGCTCAGCAGGTCATGAGTATGAGCCCCACAGTTCAGCCTGAAGTGTGAACAGTAATGTCAAGATTGCTGATGAGTTGGCTTTCCTGGGACATTCCTGCCATATTTTTCTGGAAGTAGTAAAGAGATCCTAAGGCTTTTTCAGTTTTGGTATTTATATGTCTGGATTCAGTTAAAACCAGAAAGTCCTACGTCTGCTTGTCCTTCAAACCATGGCCTCACCCTCCCTAACCCTGTGGCATCCGTGACCTCCTCCAGAAGGTGAGGGGATCTTCCCATGGGATCCTTGCACACGAGTCCACTCAGCCTTGGTGCAGCATGAGCACACTCTCTGCACTTGAGAGGGAAGCCTTCCGGTGGCGTGTCCTTGGCGAAGCCGTGAGCCTTGTGTGATGATGTTCCAGTTCATGTGGTCTTATCTTGTGTGAGTCTGCAGGCTGGATGGAGCTGCTGCTTTTACTGATTCTGGGGCTGCGGAGGTCTGGGAGGGAAGAACATGGAGAGGCGGGCCAGTGAGCCATCCCCTGGGTTTCTGCCCTTGTGTGGCACGAGCTGCACTCGTTCCCTCGTTTGTCTGATGGACCGGCTCCTCCAGGGGGGCCGCTGGCATTGGGAAGCTGGTGGGGCCTGGATCAGGCTTGGTAAGGTTGGCCCAGGGCAGTGAGTGCTTTGACATGCGCTGTAGACGCTCGTGACTGCCGTCCGTTCCTCGACGGCCTTTGATAACAGGTCTGTCAGGACCTGTCCCACTCTCTCTTTCCGCCTGGTCACCTCTTCCCTTCCCGTTTTCTGACTGGTGGTTTGAAGTTACAGCCCTGCTCCTGAATATACCCTGGGGTGTGGCGGTCACCCCTACTAAACTCCCCATTTCCTGCCTCATCAAATTCAGCTTTGCCGATTCCACCAGTTCTATTGGCTGCCAACAGAGCAAATATGACTTCTTTCAAGCAAGACAGTAGCTGAAGCTCCGATACTTGGACCACCTCTTGTGAAGAGCTGATTCTGGAAAAGTCCCTGATGCTGGAAAGATTGAAGGCAAAGGGAGAAGGGGGTGGCAGAGGATGAGATGGTGGGATGGCATCACTGACTCAATAGACAAATTTGAGCAAACTCTGGGAGATAGTAAAGGACAGGGGAGCCCGGTGTGCTGCTGTCCGTGGGGTCACAGAGTTGGTCACAACTTAGTAACTGAACAACAAAGATCAAGAAACAAAATGAATTTCTCTTTCTTTCGTTCATTCACCTACCCTATCGTCCTCCCTTCTCTTTCTCTCTCTCTCTCCCTTTAAAGAACTTTACTTGAGCCCCTATGTGTCAACTAGGGGGCTTCCTTCATAGCTCAGATGGTAAAGATCTGCTTGCAATGCAAGAGACCCAGGTTCGATCCCTGGGTCGGGAAGATCCCCTGGAGAAGGAAATGGCAACCCACTCCAATGTTCTTGTCTGGAGAATCCCATGAACCGAGAAGCCTGGTGGACTACAGTCCTTGGGGTTGCTAGGAGATTGGATTAGGGAACTTGAAATGGTTAGAGATCCTGTGTGCTGTGCTGTGCTTACTCATTCAGTTGTGTCCGACTCTCTGCGACCCCATGGACTAGAACCTGCCAGGTGACTCTCTGCGACCCCATGGACTAGAACCTGCCAGGTGACTCTCTGCGACCCCATGGACCGTAGCCCGCCAGGTGACTCTGTCCGTGGAGTTCTCCAGACAAGAATACTGGAGTGGGTTGACATGCCCTCTTCCAGGGGATCTTCCCAACCTGGGGATCGAACCGGGGTCCCCTGCATTGCAGGCAGATTCTTTATCAGCTGAGCCACATTGCAGGCAGGATTTGCAATCATGTTTTCCTCTGGCTTTGTAGGTGGACAGAAAACCTAGTGGGAGTAGGAGAAAAATAGAAAAGAGTAGCTGAGATCCAAAGGGTTCTCTGCATCAGTTTACCCAAAAGGGGCAGAAAAAATGAAAAGTGGCATAAAACCGTCAGAAGAACGGAGCACATTTTCTCCTCCCAGCAATGCTTCTTCCTGCTCCCTTCCTATCTCAGCCAGAAATTGTGTTCCTGCACCAGAGAGCTCCAGGGAGGAAGACAAGGACAGTGAGCCTCCTGGAAGTGGCTCTCAGCGTGGTCACAGCCTCCATTTGACTCGTGAGGGCCTTGTCCCTGTCTGCGGGATGCTGGGACGCTCTGAGGTCCATGCCGTTTTGCACGTGGAGAGATGGTGGCACTTGTCTACTGAACTGGAGATGAGCACATGGATCTGCTTTTTGGGAATCAGTATACTGTTGCTGCCTGTGAAGACGTTCCTTTCTTCCTCTGATGGTAACTTACTTACTTGGACAGCAAACCCCAAACCTTGACCTTGTTAGCTTCATATTCTAAGGAGCTAAGAAAACAGAATCAGGCAGTTGCTTTAAAAGGGACAGCTCTTACCCAGGAAATTCCAGCAATTTTTAATCTACATGTAGATCATTTTCAAAATGGCACTTTGTTCAGAATTGTTATTCTTTGTTGCACAGGGCTTTTCAGTTTGAATCACTAGAATCACAATAAGGAAAAGAAAGAGGAGAAATTTGTTTCTAAAAAATTTTAAGCAGAAAATTCTGGAAGATTTCTCGAGAAGACTATTTTTTTGCCTGCTACTACTATCTAAATAATGGCATTTCCTTCAACTAATGTATTTGTAAAGCTTTTCGGTTTCTTCTGTTTCTTTTTAGAGCAGATGGTCTGAATGGCCCAAGTCTGTCCCGAGATGGTTTGATTTATTTTTCCAGAGTTGCTGACACCTTAGAAGGATAAACAGCTCAGGAGAAGGCTGTCCCTGGACTCCCTCTGCTATACTGACGCTGCTGTATTGAGTCTTTGCTGTCACACTGGCAAAGAGAAACCCCCGAGGAGGCCCACTAGATAAAGGCTGCAACACCTTCCAGCTGTTGGGCATTCTTCTCATCACAGGGTTGTCATCATTAAGGGCAAGGGGAAGGAGTTGGAAGCGAATTTGTCAGCCATCCAGGGGGATCTCTCTGTGGATTGAAGAATGTGGGACCGTTACTGAACACAGTCTCTGTGCCTGATGCACAGTGAGGCCAAAGAACAGAAATGTCAGAGAAAGGTTTGTTTCAGGGCCAGGCAAGGAGACAGGCGGCGCATGCTTTAAAAAAAGCCCCAAACTCCTTGAAGGCTTTCAGCAAAGCCCTTGCATTGGCAAGGTGAGGGAGTGGTGTCGTTAGTTGTCCCAAACTTCTCGGTATGGGATTGTTTGTTCTTGCAGGTGTCCACGTAGGTCAGGCCACGGTCATGTTCCAATAAACCTCCATCAAAACAAGTGTTATTCTCAGTTCTGACAAGAAAGGGAAAGGGAGGCATTAAATTGTGTCTCCAAGACTCCGTGCAGCTTTTAACACTTAAACCCCGTAGGAAGAAAAGCAGCGTCATCACCCCTCCTTTTGCTCGTTCAAGGTCCCGAGCTCGACGTTCGCCCTTTGAGGTCTGGGCCCCGGCCGAGGGGAGGGTCCCTGTGCGGGCAGTCACGCTCCCGGGAGCCCTCCTGCAGCCCGCCTGGGCCCTCCCACAGCGCCCGGGACCGCGGAGGAAGCGGACCTCGGCCGGCGCTGCACCCCCAGCCCGGCCCCCGCTCCCTGCCGGCTATCTTCACTGGGGGACCCAGGTGCCCGGGGCCCAGGCGGCCCGCAGGCTCCTTCGGCCACCCCGACAGGGCAGGTCCGACAGGGCAGGTCCTGGGGACTGTGACCCAAGGTGACCGCCACGGCGGCACCCCTGTGATGCCGGTCATTGCCGGAGCGCGATTGGGAGCAGCCTCGAGCTAACGGTCACGGGCTCACCATCACGCGCTAACAGCCACCTGCTAACGGACGCCTGCTAAGTCACGCGCTAACAGCCACCTGCTAACGGACGCCTGCTAAGTCACGTGCTAACAGCCACGAGCTAACGGACACATGCTAATAGTCACATGCTAACGGATACATGCTAATTAAGTCACGTGTTAACGGATACATGCTGATTAGGTCACGTGCTAACGGACACCTGCTAAGTCACGTGCTAACGGACACCTGCTAAGTCACGTGCTAACGGACACCTGCTAAGTCACGTGCTAACGGATACATGCTAATTAAGTCACGTGCTAACGGATACATGCTAATTAGGTCACGTGCTAACGGACACCTGCTAAGTCACATGCTAACAGCCACGTGCTAACGGACACATACTAACTGCCGCGTGCTAACGGTCACACTCGGATGGTCTCGGGCTGACGGTTAAGGGCTGACCGCCAGGCACCGGCTGTGTGCCCGCCCCACCCCGTCACAGTGCCAGCAAGAGCCTGGCTGCTGGAGGGCACAGTTTAAGTGATGAGATTGGAATGTAATACCTGCTGCAGGGGAAAAATACCTGCTGCTTTCTCTATTTAAATAGAAAGCAGTGTTTAGCATCTTACTGTTTTTTTGAAGCTAGTGCCTCAGGGGTGGATGTCTGAGGCCACAGGCTCTGCTCATTTGCAACCGTTACGGTTCCATGTGGGTCTGTGAGGAGGACAGTGTTTCCTCCGTCCTACGTCTCTGGCCACTTGCAATGTGTCTGTCCAGTCTCCCCAGCAAGTTCATGGAGGACTGCCCGTCTTTTGACAGGAGTCTCAGTAGCAGACCCAGAGCCGTGAAGGCTGTTGGGATTCTCTGTACGAAGAAAGCATTTTGAGTACATTTTGAAGTAATAAGGGACATCAAACTTGGTATAACTGTTAACCCAAGACATTTTAAAAGTAGATTATTCTCCAGCAGGAGACCTGAGTTCTTTCCCTGGGTTGG
This sequence comes from Giraffa tippelskirchi, assembly GCF_054371585.1. Classification (NCBI taxonomy): domain Eukaryota; kingdom Metazoa; phylum Chordata; class Mammalia; order Artiodactyla; family Giraffidae; genus Giraffa; species Giraffa tippelskirchi. The sequence goes on along the minus strand of NC_137288.1, from coordinate 71,347,124 downwards.
GAAGATCCCTGGGGGAAGGCATGGCAACCCGCTCCAGTATTCTTGCCTGGAGAATCCCATGGCACGACTGAACAACTAAGCACACACATATTCTCCAGCCTGGAAGGTCTGGCTCCTTAAAGGGCTGCTATTAGCTTTGCTTTTGTGTCCCTATTGATATCATTTGTTGCTGATTAATTCTTGAAACTTTCCACTTGCTTTTGAAATTCAAAAAGGGCTACAATTGTTTTAATGTGTCTATTTTTCAGATTTAATCATCCTGAAAGAAAAATGAAGTCACTCAGTCGTGTCTGACTCTTCGATCCCGTGGATCCTCCGTCAATGGGATTCTCCAGGCAAGAGTACTGGAGTGGGTTGCCATTTCCTTCAACAGGGGTTCTTCCTGACCCAGGGACCGAACCCAGGTCTCCCGCGTTGTAGGCAGATGCTTTACCATCTGAGCCACCAGAGAAGGCCACAGTCATCCTGAGTCTTGTTCAAATTAGCTACCTGGACTTTTTTTTTTTTTTTTTGCCTACTTTTAAGTTATCTACTGAAAAAAGGTATAATAGCATTAACTAATCCTGTGAGTTAGTTCTCGATATTGCCATTTCTGAAACCTAGACTGCGTGAATGTGTGCTAATTCGCTTCAGTCGTGTCTGACTCTTCAAGGCCCCGTGAACTGTAGCCCGCCAGGCTCCTCTACTCACAGGATTCTCCAGGTAAGAACACTGGAGTGGTTGCCATGCTCTTCTCCGAAAACCTAGACTAATACTTCTCCCTGTTTCTAAGTATTCTTTGTAATTGTTTTGTTTGATCCTTTCACAGAGATTTACCGTGTTCCTGTTGTGTGTCACTCATATTCCAGTAAAGGAGAAAGATACATGTAAACAAATACTTGGGTTTTCATGATGTATGTGGCAGAACTTAAAAATGTCCCAAGCATTCCGGGTACCCAGAAAGGAGGCTGATAGCTCCTGACAAGGTGGAGCGATTGGGGGAGATTTCACAAATGTCATATTTGAAGTAGGCCTGTTGGGACAGTTATTATTAACTTGGAGGGGTTTAAGATGCATAGATAGCAGTAATCTAGGTAATAATCTGGGTAAAACGTCAATCTGACAGGGACAGGGACAAGAATTCTGTTTGAAATATGCTGCAGGCTTGTGCCATTGACTTGACGCAGCGGGTGTGGGATGGAGCAGGCGGACACAGATGGTGGGTAGTTCTGCTTGGATGTTCAGTGGATGTGAGTACCTTGGTTTAGGTTTTTAAAAAATGGAGGAAGATGGCATTTAAGGGAAGAATGTTGAATTTTCTTTTTTAAAAACTTTATTAATTTTATTTTTGGCTGCCCCGGGTCTTTGTTGCTGCGTGCAGGCTTTCTGTGGCTGTGGCGAGTAGGGGCTCCTCCAGCTGTGGTGCGTGAGCTTCTGTTGCGGTGCGTCCCTTGGTGCAGAGTGCCATCTCCGGAGCACAGGCTCAGTAGTTGTGTGCATGGCCTTATTCACGCCTCGGCATGTGGGGTCTTCCCGGACCAGGCATTGAACCCATGTCCCCTGCATTGGCAGATGGGTCCTTAACCCCTGGACCACCAGGGCAGTCCAAGGTGATGGGTTTTCTTCCTGTTCAACGTGAGATGCCCAAATGCAAGCCTGGGGGAGTCCCTCCTGGTTTGACTGATCAGTTCAGTTCAGTTCAGTCGCTCAGTCATGTGTGACTCTTTGCGACCCCATGGACTGCAGCACACCAGGCTTCCCTGTCCATCCCCACCTCCCGGAGTTTGCTCAGACTCATGTCCATCGAGTCGGTGATGCCATCCAGCCATCTCATCCTCTGTCGTCCCCTTCTCCTCCTGCCCCCAATCCTTCCCAGCATCAGGTTCTTTTCCAGTGAGTCAACTCTTCGCATGAGGTGGCCAAAGTATTGGAGTTTCAGCTTCAACATCCTTCCAATGAACACTGAGGACTGATTTCCTTTAGGATGGACTGGTTGGATCTCCTTGCAGTCCAAGGGACTCTCAAGAGTCCTCTCCAACACCTGACTGATCAAGTCTTAGAGAAAAGTCCTGGACCAAATGTAGGTACATATGGGAGTTCATGGCACGTAAGATCTTTTGTGAGCTAGTCCCCAACTATGTTTCCTGTGTTATCTCTTGTAGCTCATCTCTCACTGTCTTTTTCCAGACCTGCTCAACTACACGCAGCTGTCTGCTCTTTCACTCTGGGTTTTACCCTTCAAGATGCCTACAACACTCTTTTTCTAGAAATGGAAATAAAAAAGCAAAACAAATCTAAGAAACAAAAAAGGAAACAAAATAACTGTCTCTCAGTAGGAAAATAATCAATACACTGGCTTACCCAGATAGTGGAACTCAATTCAATAGTTAGAACTAATGAATAAGATCTACATTTACCAACATAAATAGGAACCTAATATTGACTAAAAATAACCAAGTTAACTGAATATGGGGCTTCACTTGTGGCTCAGCTGGTAAGGAGTCTGCCTGCAATGCGGGAGACCTCAGTTTGATCCCTGGGTTGGGAAGATCCCCTGGAGGAGGGAAACGCTACCCACTCCAGTATTCTGGCCTGGAGAATTCCGTGGACTGTATAGTCCATGGGGTCGCAAAGAGTCGGATACGACTGAGCGACTTTCACTTCACTAACTTAATATATACAGTTTGATAGCATTTTTATGTATCATGTATCACACATATGTAGTAAATACATGAAGTGAATATATAAGTAAAAAAACTGACAACTTTATAATGTTGAATCTTCTCATCCATAGCATGCCATTTCTCTCCATTTATTCGGGCCATTTTTATGCCCGTCAATGGAGAGGCACTAGTTTTGCATAGAAATCTTGTGCAATTTTATTAGCATCTAGTCTCAGTCTTTCTTGTAGTCCATCCTAGACCTGGATCAAAGTTTCTTGCTCCTGGAACCCCCACTTGTACCCACGAGGAGGGGTGAGGTTTTTCCATACAGTCTTTAAGAATGGAGACGGTGTCTTATTTATTGTGGCGTTTCCAGTGCTCAGTCAGGGTCTGGCACGTGGTCAGATCCTAGGCCACACTGGATGAGAAGCTTAGGGGTGATAGCTGGAGCCAGGGAGGCATGTGAAGGTCGTTATGAAGACAAACGATAGATAACAACAAGGGGCTCAGCCCCAGGGGGACGTCTGCGGTAAGCCACAAAAAACGAAACTCCTAGAGTGACGGGTGGTAAGCAAGCACCATATACTGGTGTCCCGAGTGTGGTGTTTCTACAAGTCCAGGCTGACAGCTGTGAGTAAGCCTGGTGCATATAAATATTAAATGGGGAAAGAGTCACTCCAAGCACCTAGAAAGTGAAGGAGGCAATGATTCCTGCATGTGAATGGGTCGAATGGAGCTGGTCCACTGAGTGTGCACAGACCATCCCCTTCAGGCTAGCAGGCACAGCCAGCAGCTATTTCTGTTCCAGTCTTTGACTTGCTCCCTCCCACTCCCAGCCTCCCCGCTCTGCCAGAGCAGCTGGAGGTCCTCCCAGTGCCTTCATGAAGTATCCTTCCCCGGGGTCGGAGGTGCCTTTATGAAGCATCCTTCCTGGGGTCAGAGGTGCCTTCATGAAGCATCCTTTCCGGGGATGGAGGAGCCAGCTCTGCTTCCCCCATTTGCAGTGGTCCCACTGACCTTGGCCTTATCCCCCAGCCCATTACTTCCCAGGTGGGTCTAAGTTGGTCCCTTGAGCTTTGAGCTATTTCCAGATCCTCTGACTACTCTTCTCTCAAACTGGAAAGGAATAAAAGACGGACATGGATAAACTCTTATGGCAAATACTGCTGTTGGTGGAGCCAACATTAATTATCTTAGACTTTTTCACAAACTGAATCTCAGTTTTGTTCCGGGTGGTCCTATGAAACTTTGACGTCAACCTCTGCAGTCAGATGTGTCATAGTCTGGCCAAGAAGGTGTAAGAGCACATTGCCTGCTGAGGCGTTTGGGAACCCTCTTCGTAAAGGGGCTGATTCAATAGGTCATATTTTCATGCTTTGCTAGAAAACAGAGGCACTGCCTGGGGCTGTGAGAGACTTCCTACAGACAGGGGGCTCCAGGCCAGGCACAGTCTGAGAATAAAGATCTCCTCCTCCAGGGGTTCTTCCTGACCCAGGCATTGAACCCAGGTCTCCTGCATTGTAGGCAGATTCTTTACTGTCTGAGCTACAAGGGAAGCCCCGTGAAGGGGCAGACAGACAGAAACAGGTTGGACTCATTATATGAAAACCTTGCAAGCTTGCTTTTTTTAAGCCACTGTTTAGTTGGTTTTCCTGTTATTTTCAATATAGTGCAAATAAAAGTGATACTTCTTTAAGTGTGAAATTGCGATAAATATTTGTTTGTGTCCATAGGAGAAGTGATAAATTCTCCAGCATAATAGATGGTATTTAAGCAAAGGCCACAGGTGACACTAAGGGGAGTCCTGAAGAAGAAGAGGAGTTGAATTTGGCAGAAAAACACAAATGTTAATTTATAAAGAAAACCATTTGAGATAAAGGTGGCTTCTGGAACCTCAGAGTGAAATTCTAATTACTACAAAATAAGGTTTCCTTATTATTTTAGCATTTAAGGAAGCTACAATTCTGTGTGTATGAGAGTAAAACATACGTGTGTGTGTTAGTTGCTTGATCGTGTCCGACTCTGCGGCCCTATGGACCGTAGGCCCCTGGGATCCTCTGTCCATGGGATTCTCCAGGCAAGAATATTGGAGTGGGTTGCCTTTCCCTTCTCCGGGTGATCTTCCTGACCCAGGGATCGAACCCTGGTCTCCACATTGCAGGCGGATTCTTTACCTTCTGAGCCAGTAGAACAAAGATGGCAGAGACGCTAAAGATAACAACCTTTACTGAAGACTTACCAAGTGCTGGACTCTGGTCGAAACGCCTTCTCCTTTCATCATCACAGTAACTCTCTGAAGTAGATACTATCGATTATCGCCGTTTAAATGAGAGGAAACTGAGGCACAGATTTAAGAAATTTGCTCAGGTCATAGAGCTGTTCAGTGGTACAAAATAGACCAGTACTTAATTCTGTTGATCTCAAAATCTGCCATGAACTTTCTATAGGAGTAGTCCAGTTAATCAAATTAACTCACAAAATATTAAGAATTTACATGGCAAAATGTAATACTGTTCTTTAGGATTCTCAAGGAGGCAGAGTATATTCACAAAAAAATAATTGAAATTGTTATATTAATAAGCAATTCATACCGTATTATATAAATTAGATATGATAATGTATTGCCTGAGTAGAAAAATACAGGCAGGTAATACCCTAAAAAATACTAGCATCATTTCCATTTAGTGGGATTAGAGATGGTTTGATTTTCTTTTATAACATTTTCATGTTTTCAACTTTTCCGTAATGATTTAGTTACAATATTGTTTCTGTTATAAGAAAAACAATTAGAGAAAAATTGTGCATGCCAAGTCGCTTGTCCTGTCTGACTCTTTGCAACCCCATGGATCTCAACCCTCCAGGCTCCTCTGTCCATGGGATTCTCCAGGCAAGATACTGGAGTGGGTTGCCATGTCCTCCTCCAGGGGATCTTCCTGATCCCAGGATCGAACCTGTGCCTCTTATGTCTCCTGCATTGGTAGGTGGGTTCTTTACCACCACTGCCGCCTGGGAAGCCCAGAGAACAACTGTATACTGCCACAATTTCCAAATGCTGATTGAAAACTGTGCATATGACAGCTATGTTCAGTTCTGCTGAGTTTTTGTGAACCATTCAGCGGCTCAGCTGTCTTGCAAAGCCAAATTTTGGGGTAAAAATTCTGTTTTTGGATGTCAGGGTCATCTCCACATTTAACCTACTGGGGAAAGACGACAGATCTGATCCTCCATCATTTGGGGTGTGAAAGTGTGAAAACTACTTCTCCCTGTTGCCCTCTGGGGGCACCAAAGGCCAATTCGAGGAAGGTCACACAAGGATGGCTGAAAGCACTCTCTTTGGCAGCACGTGGGAATGACAGAGAGACAGGTACTAGGAAGTCAGTGTCGTACATTGTTCAGTTAATGAACGAAGACTGCCTGTATGGATCTGGGTTGAATGGCTGATGGCAGGAAACACATGAGGGGTTGGGGTGGCATTGGGACGTGGTTCTCGTCAAGAAGGTAGGCTTTGGAGAAATGTCCTGAGGTCAGGGAGTGATGCTAGGGGAAACTAGGTTTCTGAGGGAGGTGGGAGGAGTCTGGATGGACTCAAGGGCAGCAAGGTCATCCAGCATGCCCCTTCGAGGACCTGGAGGTGGTAACGCCCCCAGTCCTGTACCAAAGAAACACCCACTGCAGCTTAGTCCAGCAGGGAGGCAGTAAAGAGACTTGGCTGCAGCATTTTGAACGGACTCAGTTTCAACTGGTTTGGAGTTGAGGCTGCCAGAAGGAAGAAGGCTGCAGTGGGTTGTGATGTGAACTGTGGTTTTCCAACAGGGGATCTGAGGTCCTTGAGACTTTCCCTTCCCCTGCCAGTGTAATGCTGGCAGATGCTGGCAATGAGATGATCCTGGTCAAACAAAGGAACTAAGGTTACTGTTAACACATCCATTCATCCACAAGCTCAGTCCTCCCACCCTCAGCTCCTGCTGCTCCATAGCCCAAGGCAAGACTTGCACTGGCTTCCCTTCCTCCCCCTCCTCCCTGTCCAGGTTCTGTTGTTCTGAGACCTTGCTTATTCTTCTCCAAGTCTGTCTGGCTATTAGTTTTAACCACATTTTGCATTTCCTTGGAACAACTCTGACTCTGAAAAAAGATAGTGAAAGGGATAGGACAGAGTTGAGAAACTGTGAAGGGAAAACTGTCAGAATTTGGCAAAAGCCAGAACTTGGCGAGAGACGGTGAGTTAAATGAGCTGGAGGTTTTCCTGTTGGAAGATGAGTAGCCAGGGCCCCTGGTAACCCCACTCCATCATCCATGGTTTTGCCTTTCACTGTGTTTTGACCTTAGTTCGGAGCACACAGCGTTCATTCATAGGTACAGGGAGTCCCTGAGATATGGTCCATGGGCACAAGTGCTGGCGGATGACAAGGGGTTTGGCCTTCTCAAGAGAGAATTTCCCACTGAACTTTTCGTACAGATGGGTGAATTTCTTATACACGCACACACAAAGTGAAATACCTCAATTTTACAGATAGCGATATTTTAGGAAATAAATGACAATGCTAATACTTATAAGGCTAGATTTGAAGCACTAATGTGCTCCATCCTTTCCAGAGTCAGGCGTTCGTTTCTGAAGTGGGTGATGTGAAGAAGAGATGCTGACGCTGCTGGAGCTCAGCGTTCTGCCACATTGTGCTGTTTCAGTTGATGGAGTGAACTTGTTCACAGGACATCCTGGAAGGTCTGCTTAGAAACAATGGCCTTTGTGGTCGCGGGTGGGAGGAGAAGCATAGCACAGTATTGACCTTCCTCCATCATAGGCCACAGAGTGTTGAAGACTTTAGGACTGTAAGAGCCATAGAGATGGTCCTTCCAATACATGTGTAGCCTTTTGGTCTCCTCTCTTCTCTGGAGATCCCCCTTCACCCGCTCAGTCCCTTGGTCAAGCAACTCTTGACCAATCATGGAATGGTGGAGGTGGAGGAAAACCCCAGTCCCTTGCCTTGAAGTGTTGAAGTGTTGCCTATACTGCTCCATTTCCCGTGGGATCGGGAAGAAACTGCCCTCCGTGGGATTTTGCTTGAGATCATACTGTTGTTTGGTTTTCTCTCCTTCTGCTTCTGCTTCCTGCACAGCTTACTGTCTCCCAAGGCGCTAAATGCAGCGCCTTCCCAAGGTGACATACTGGTCTCCCAAGGTGCTTTTACATAATCCCTCTCTTTGGGCCTATTTTGGGAACTCCATCCTAAGGCAGCATTGATCATCAGCAGCTGCAAACCTCAAAAAGCAAGAAACAACCAGATGGTTAAGTGCCTCTAACACCACCATTTGAAGTATTCTTGCCAGAAAATGTCAAACCAGAATCTCATACAGCTTCTAGATCCAACTATCAATGAAGAGGAATACAGAAGACAGGAAGACGCAATGAACGCATGATACCATAGCGATGTGGTTGGAAAAATACAGACTGAGGCAGATGCTGTAGGACAAATAATCTCGTGCCCTAAATAAATAACAAGAAAAAATAAATATGCAGCATCTCATAAGATAGAAATTTGAACCCAATATATGATACAAGGGAGTAATTATTAATCTTTTGTAGTAGGAAAATATCATTTTTAAAGAATCCTTATATTTTAGAAGTACATTTTGAAACTTTTGTAGATGGAATGTTGTGATATCTAGAATTCTTCAAATCAGTTCAAGGAGGAAAGCAGGTAAATATTGCTGAAACAAGATCGACCATGAGTCAGTACTTATTGAATTTATTGATTATACTAATCGATCTACTTTTGTATGTTTGAATGTTTCTGTGTTAGAAAGTCTAATATTTCCCCTTTTGTCAGATAATGTTGGAATGTCGGAATGGCTATAGGCATTCTGATGACTATAAACATTTTAGAGATGGAGCTAAGATCAGGTTGAGTTGGAGATACCTTTAGTTCGGGTTTCGTGGGATTATATTTATGTGTTTTTGTTGTAGTTGTGTACAGTTGAGTTATTTCTATTCCTCTGGAGTAGGAATGGCTTTGAGAAATACTTCTAGTGCCTGGTGTGCTGAGGTAACTGGCATCCAGACAAAAGGTGCTGCTTAGAAATTGAGTCGCAGTCCGCGTGAATCTTTGCTCTGGTGTATAGCACCAGAAGTATGTGGGAGTGAGAGAGAAAGCTTGAAAAGCAGTCTGTGGAAAATTCTTCTTACCATCAAATGTGTAAAACAACATGCTCTTTCTGTGAAATTCAATTCTTTGATACCTTAACAAAATGGCAGTTCTCTCATCAGGAATATAGGAGAATGCATTAATAACATGTACTGTATATTTTAAATTAAAAAAAGAATTGCTTGAAATCAAATTTAACAGATTAAATTGTGTTTGTGGAATTAAAATTTCTACCAGGACTGTAAACAGCATGGTAGTCTGTGTGTAAAGACACCAATTTTATGCATTTTATGCATAGAAAAGAAAAATAATTTTAAAACTGTGATCAATCATGCTACAAAGGAGACTGTTTATTTTTCCATTTTCTCTCTAGAAAATATAACAGAAGATAATTGTAATATGAAAAGTTGATCAAAAAGTATGCAGCCAAAAAATATACGGAAGAAAGTATTATAAGGATGTAGGACCTTTCCAGGTGGTGCCAGGGGTAAAGAACCGCCTCCCGGTGCAGGAGACATGAGACGTGGGTTCCATCCCTGGGTTGGGAAGATCCCCTGGAGGAGGATATGGCAACCCACTCCAGTGTTCTTGCCTGGAGAATCTCATGGACAGAGAAGGCTGGTGGGCTACAGCCCACAAGGTCACAAAACAGTTGGACATGACTCTAGTGACTTAGCACAGAGGCACACACATATGTGTGCTGTGCCCTTGAGGAGCTCAGAGTCAGCAAGTTTGTAATGTGGTATGATCAGGCAGTTAAATAGTTAAAAATGCCATGTTTTGGATGGTATCTGCCAGCTTTAAAAATTTTTAAGTTGAGGTGATCTGTTTTCACGTTCTAAATGTATACTCATTTTTATACTTTTGATTTGTAATTTTGTATTCTTTTGCTTTAAAATCCTCCCTACCCGTTGTATAAGCCTCAAATGCTACAGTAGCCACCCCCGCTTAGTTTTGTTCACTGACTCCTCCTTTCCTCTCTAATTTCCAGACTAGACAACAGAGCTCTATTGACTTCAGCCCCTTCAGGCGTCTGGCTTTATCCCCCGCACTCTGCATTTGTAACGGTAGCTTCCTGCGTGTGCCTGAGAGCCCCGCGTGTGTGGCTGCCTCGGGGCCTTCGCACTTGCTCCCCTATCTGCTGGGATTGCTCTCCACCACCCCCACCTCCTCCGTAGCCACAAGGCTTACTTCTTTACCTGCCAGATGACACCTTCTCTGGTTGCTCTTTTTTTTTTTTTTAATTTATATTGGATGTGTTGAGTCTTGGTTGCGGCATGTGGGATCTTCATTGCGTCATGCGGGGTCTTTCCTTGTGGTGCGTGGACTTTCTCTAGTTGTGGCAGGCAGGCTCCTGAGCTCGTGGGATTCAGTAGTCGAGGTGCATGGGCTTAGTTGCTCTGGTAGCATGCAGGATCTTAGTTCCTTTAGTTCCTTAGTTCAACCAGAGATCAAACCCACGTCCCCTGCCTTCACCACTGGACCACCAGGGAAGTCCTTCTGACTCTTCTTTCCAAAACACCAGCCCTACGGCCTCACTCACTTGCATGTCACAGTCTTTTCCCCTGCTTACTTTCTCCATAGTGCCTACTAAATTCTGACATGCATATTCTTGCCTGGTTGTTTAATTGTCTACTCTCCCTTGTTAAAATGTACGCTCTGTGAAGTCAGGGGTATCTGGTTTTTTTCATCGTTGTATCCTCCATGCCTAGCAAAGGCTATGACACATAAAGAATGCTGAATAGCATTTGTTGGAGAGATACATCGTCCAGGAATGCCAAGTTACTTTTATATTACAAACATTTTACTCCTTTAAAAGGTCAAGCACTGAGTTCTACAAAGCAATCATCCCACTCCTTCCTTGGATTCATTAATATTCTCTGGAGAAAGCATGCTTTTCCACTTTTCCAAATGTCACCCTGGTCAGCAAACTGAAGCTTATCTCAGGTTCACTTGTAATGTAAACAATGGAACTCTCCTGCATTCCGGAACAGGAGACTGCCTCTGTATTTTTGTTTTCCCCATCCCCTTACTTGCAGCTGGAAGGGAAGGATCAAGTGGGAACGTGGCCTTCTTTGCAGGGCTTTTCCAGCAGCCTTCGACCCCAGCTGTGTGTTGGACAAGCATCACCCCTCTCCCTCAGCCCCCCAGCTCTGTGTCTCTGTCTGCTGATTCTTCCCTCCCCAGTCACTTCCCTCCACAGCAACCGTTTCAAAATTAAACGTGAATTCTAAAACAGATGAAGCAAAGGCAGGAAGGGGGAAATGAGTCACAAGCATATGGGAGCAGGTTTGTTTGAAAGCACGATCAGCATTCTTTGCAAACAAGCTGTGGCCATATGTGGCGGGGTGGGTGTAGAAGGAGTTTTTAAACACAGAAGTGATAAACCGTGGCAAAGTCTGAGTTATAAAGAGAAAGCTCACTAATGATTGGTTTGATAGTAAGAAGGGATACTTTGAATGAACTCTCCCCATGGAGACAAGATAATCCTATGTCTTTTTAAAAAGTCAGTAGATTGCCAAGTAGTGTGTGATGAGAACATTTTTACCATGGATTAGCAGAGAAGCTAAGACAACTGGTTGGAACTTGTTTCTTGGCTAAAACCAATAAATTCAAACCTAGTGGTGTACCAACAGAAGTTATTTTAGAATCAGATCTATTGCCTTATGTACTCATCCTGAAGGAAGACAGGGAAGAGATGGAAGGGGTGTGTGTGTGTGTGTGTGTGTGTGTGTGTGTGTGTATCTGTGTGTCCCTTTTATTGATTGATTCAATTAATACGTGTTTTCGAGTTCTGATCATGCTCAAGGCCTGGATATTTGATTGTGAGCAAAATTCCTGAGTATTAGCTGGTAAGCAGAAATCAATCATCACAGTGCCTGCCTTCGTGGAACTTCCTGTCTGGGAGGAACATAGTTATCAAACTGCACACAAATAAACGAAAAACAACAACTGTGGTTTGTCCTCTCAAGGAGAGCAGCAGCGTGGATCCTGTGGGAGATGGGGACGGGATGCCTGACCAGATGGAGGTCAGGAAAGGCTTCCCCTCGATGATGCTGGGCTCCCAGCTGGGAGGTGAGACTTTTAAAAGAGAGGACAAGGTCGTGCCCAGGCCGGAGGGGGCAACGTATGCAGTGGGCCCAGAACTGGCAGAGTTGCAGAGTAAGGAAGCATTGCATGCAATGAAGCATTGCGTCTGGAGCTTGATGGTGAGAAGTCAAGAGGGAGGAGGAAGAGGTGAGAAAGGGGCATGACTACCCAGTGCCGTATAGACCACGTTAAGGACTTTAGTCTTACTCTTAAGGAGAAGACATTGCAAAGGGGGGATGGGACAGCTAATCAAGGGCACATCCATCCCCGTGTGCCCTCTGTGGTGCTGGCTTACAGAGAATGGGCTGTAGGAGGTAGAAGTGATAAAAACTGGTTATGCTGGACCAATTCTTCATTTGACAAATGTTGTGAATGACATTGTGAACATATGGATGACCTAGAACCAAGCACTGTTCTCGGTCCTAGGATACAAAAGATGAATGAGAAATTTATGGCTCTTCCCTCATAAGGCTTACCGGCTAGGATGCAACATGCATTGCAAAGAGACTCACAGGAATAAATAGTAAATTGCAATTGACATAATGATACCAAAGAGCAAAGTAGGATGCTCTGAGATCAAATAGCAAGGCTCCTTGGGGGGAAGTGGTAGGGAAACCTCAGGAAAGGGTTCCTCTAAGTAAATCTGTCGAGCCCTTGGTATTCTCTGGGGATTGGTTCCAGGACCCCGCACAGATACCAAAATCCATGCGGATGCTTAAGCCCCCATATAAAATGGCATAGTATATGCATACACTATGCACACCCTCTCAAAACTTTAAATCATCTCTATTTGTAAGATTTACTTACAACACCCAATACAATGTAAATGCTATGTAAATACTTGCCATGTGTGGTTTGCTTTTGGGAAATTTCTGGATTTTCTTTTCTGAATACTTTTAATCTGTGGCCGATTGAATCTGAGAATGTGGAACCCATGGATCTGGAGGGGCAACTGTATTTAGTGGTAAGATTATTGGAAAGTTACTGGGAATTTCAATTAATCTTTTATTTTCTACCCCTAATCCCTCTTTGATTAGGTGACCTTGACTTCAGAGACTTTCTCCCTCTGAATATAAATTTCAGTGAATGGGTATTTAGGCAACCGTTTTTCTGGCAGAAATTCGAAAGCCTTCTCTTGTGAGTACACGCCTGTGAGACTTAGATGGTAGTAAATGAAACCATAAGCTATCAGATCGTTGGGCAGCTCTGAGTTCCTTCTGTCTCTACGTAATCCACCAGGAGGGTAGGAGTATTGATATTTCTAAATTAACACCTTTTTTCTTACTAAACCAATTACTTCCAACATGTTACAGTTCATCACCTCAAACTATTTTTCTCCCAATCAATTCAAGACAGAAAATCCATATGCAGTTTATCAGTGTGTTTTGCTGTTTGCATTTCTGTGCTGTCACCAGTTTGGATTTTCATCATTCCTTGGACTCTTAGCCCAATCTCTTCACAAATTAATGTGTTTGTGTGAAAACAAGCAGCAGTTCTTATTTATGTATGTAGCCTAGAAACCAGCTAGAGCAGACTTCCCAAAAACTCTGGGCGTGGTTGGTGGTTCCTAAAGATGAAAAACTCAACATTGTTCTTCTGAATTGACCGAGCCCTTTACTGAATCACTTAACCCCATGCTTTTAATAAGTTTTGTAAGTTTAATATACTTGATTATTCGGATTGAATTCCATCCCAATCACTTGGTATGTATCACAAGTTATTTGAGTTCTATAAGTTTCTTCTTTGCTTCAGTAGGGTAGGAATAATTATATCTGTTTTGCCAAATTAGGGTTTCCTCGGTGGCTCAGTGGTAAAGAATCCACCTGCCAATACAGGAAACTTGGTTTCAATCCCTTCCTGACCCCAGGGGTCAGGAAGATCCTCTGGAGAAGGGAATGGCTACCCACTGCAGAGTTCTTTTCTGAGAAATCCCATGGACAGAGGAGTCGGGCGGGCTACAGTCCACGGGGTCATAAAAGAGTCAGACACGACTTAGTGAGTAAACAGCCTGCCTTGTAAACTCTTAAGTCGATATTTACGTGTTAGATGCCATTTGTTCCATGTGGGGGAGTTGCATCATTGATGCCAGTTCTTCACTGCTTCCTGTACCTATGCCCTTCGCCCTGTGACTTAGCAAGTCCTGTTCTGAAGAGGGAGGGTGTCTCCGTGCCTCGTGACTTTTGTGCCGGTGTGTTACTCCTGTTGGCCAGTGGAAGGAGGAAAGGGGAACGGCGTGCAGTTCAAAGCTTAGGTCTTAGGAAGCTGGTGTGTTTGTGCTCACTCTCGCGTGCTCTGCCAACTGCCATGAGGACGTGTCTGCGATTGCAGGTGGTTGCAGGCAGGGTGTGGAGCGGAGCCCCTCCAGCCCAGCTGCCCAGACCAGCTGACTCCCGGGTGCACGGGTAAGTCCAACCCCGGTCAGCAGAGCACCCAGCCATTGCATGGGCACTAAACAAATGTGTATTGTTAGCAGCACAGAGGTTTAGCTGTAGTCTGTTGTGCAGAATTATTGTAATAATAGATGACTGATGTATCATTCATCAACCATAGCTCTATCCAGCTAATTAAACATCTGTGGGTTCACTAAGACCATGGTATCTTGCAGGTACAAAGACAAGAGGTTTCAGTTCTGAGGGAACTTTTTCTTCTTTCCCTGTGCTTCTTTATGCTTTTCCTCTCTTGGCCCAATATACAAAAGTAAATACAAAATTTTCTATACTATAGCCCAAGTTAAATAAAAGGCTCTCAAAATAGAAATCTAACGAACAGTGTTTTGGTGAAAATGTTTAGTTCTAACTGATATGAAGATGAGAAGTCTGTTAGGATTCTTTATTGTTTAATTAGTCTGTTAAGATTCTCTATTATCTAATTAGCTTTATTGTCTAATTTATAGACTAGGTCGATCTCTAAGTATATGCAAAAAACAGAAACAGTCCATGAAATTTCACTAAGAGCCTAACAGTCACCCGGCTTTGGGAGTCTTTTAGACAATTCTAAACTAAGAGTTCAATATAGCACACACATATTGAATATATAGCACATATAAGGCAGAGAATAGGGAGACTTGGTTTCAACCCCTGGATTGCAAAGAGCCCCTAGGGAAGGAAATGGCTACCTACTCCAGGATGCTTGCCTGGAGAATCCCATGGACAGAGAAGCCTGGTGGGCTACTGTCCATGGGGTCACAGAGAGTCAAACATGACTGTGTGAATTTCACACACACACACACACACACACACACAAGGTCCTGAGGGAATGGAAATAGTGAAGACATAATTGCTCCCTGTTAATGAGCTCGTAAGGGAAATAAACCACAAAGTGCTCGTGAAGCTGCATCTCGTGAGTCTGTAACACGGAGTTTTTCGAACTTACTCACATGTTAAAGTCAGTGTAGTAGCCCTAGGTTAATTGTTAGTATTTTTCTTTCTTTGTGGTGTGTAGAATAATGATACAGATTACAACTGATAGCAGCTTAGGCCCGAGAAAATACAGAAGTAAGAGCAGCATATCCACCAGGTCATAGGATCAAAAGGCAAGGGGATTACTTCTCTTTGACAATTTAGGGGAAGATTTCATGGGGGAAGAAGCATTTATGTAAGATGTCAAAAATAGGTAGAATTTTAATAAAATGTGGTGCAATAAAGACCACCAAGTTCCTAACTTGTTTTTTATCACCAAGCCACACTTTTATCACCTATGCCCCCCAACCTATGTTGGTTTCAAAAAGATTTTGTCATTATCAAATAAATTTGCATTTATCAAGAGGCACTTCTGAATTTGATAGCAAAAGCTATTATTATTGGTAATCGGAGTTTCTAATCAGACAAGATAATCAACATTCCCATACTGAGTATTTTTTTGGCCAAAAGCCAAAACATTAAATATTTTAGTTAGTCTAGGAAGTTATTACTTCAGGTAACTCTTTAATTTCTATTAAGATTATTGAAATATTGACAAGAATTAATCGTGGATGGGAACATCATTCTACATGAAAAGTACATCATAAGAAAACATGTAGACATAGGCCCCAGATGCAGTGGTTCTTAGTATGGTTTGCCTGGTGCTGTGGACAAATGAGGAAAAATGAAGGGAGATGAGGCAGGAACTGTGAAAGGACCAGCTCACGGAGAATCTTGAATGTCACATGGAGGAATTTAGACTTTCACTGAACCATCACTGAAGAAATCATTAGATTTAATAAGAATGACTAATAGTATGAATTGGGCTAGGTTACCAAAAAAAAAAAAGGAGAACTCATATATATATATATCATAGGCAAAAGAAGCAAAACCCGGATGGCTGAATTTCCACCGAAAGAACACAGACATGCCACAGCTTGTTCGGGCCTCCACAGCAGCATGGCCAGCAGCAAGTCAAGTGCGGAAGGAATGTGTAACCTTCATCACCCATCCTCTATTTCTTACATGAAAGCCCCAAATAAGGTGTTATGTAACACCAAGAGCTTGACTTTCTGAGTTAGACCACCTAGATTCATGTACCGGCTCTGCTATCAATACATCCTAGGCCTGTGACCTTATGCAAGTTACTAAAGCTTTGGCCTTTGATTTTCTTATTTACCAATGGGGAAAATGGGCTTCCCTGAAAGTTCAGACCATAAAGAATCTACCTATAATGCAGGAGACCTGGGTTCCATCCCTGGGTTGGGAAGATCCCCTGGAGAAGGAAATGGCAATCCACTCCGGTCTTCTTGCCTGGAGAATCCCAGGGACAGAGGAGCCGGGCGGGCTGCAGTCCTGGGGTCGCAGAGAGTCCTGCACGACTGATGACTAAGCAGAGCACAGTGGGGAAAGATGTAATAGTATCAACGTTAGAAGGTATTTGTAAGGATGACAGATTATTTTGTAAGTTGTCTGGTGCATAGTTAGCTGAATTTAATACTTAGTTTTTTTTAGATTGGCTTGGAAATCCAAATGTCAAGAGACTTTGTGGTGGCAGAGAACAATAAATTCAGTCTTCTCTCTTTTCATTATCTCGTAAGATGCCAAACTGCCTGATAATCAAGACCCTCAGGAGAAAGCATATGCTCAGACACCATCTTTGTCTTGGCAGTGGTCTACCTTTGACTTGACAGGGAATCGGAAGCAACAGCTGGATCTAGTGTGGGGATTCCAGGAGGGTGGTTTTCCTGGAGGACTTTAACTTGAAGCCTACGTTTTGAGAATAGTTATCATTGCTGCAAATACATGAGAGTAGGGTTAGAGGGAGCATCTTGCAGAAGAAAGTCCTGAAATTCCTGGACAGGATGGAAAATGGGAATTCAGAAGTCAGGAGCTCAACATTCTGTCGACGAGACGTGGCTGCCATCAACACCAGTGTTCTCCAGGTTTTCTTTCTTTTTTAAAAAATTTTTATTTTACATTGAAGCCTGGCTCAATGGGTAAAGAATCTGCCTGCAATGCAGGAGACACAGGAAATGTGAGTTCAATCCCCGGGTGGGGAAGATCCTCTGGAGAAGGAAATGGCAATCCACTCCAGTATTCTTGCCTAGAAAATCCCATGGACAGAGGAGCCTGGCGGGCTACAGTCAATGGGGTCGCAAAGAGTCGGATATGACTGAGCGACTAAGCACAAAGCACAACAAATTGACAATATTTGTAAATAGTGTAAATATTTATAGATATTGTAAGCTGATTTACAATATTGTGTTCGTTTCAGGTCTACAGCAAAGTGATTCTGTTATGCATACACATATATCCATTCTTTTTCAGATTATTTCCTCATATGGCATATTACAGCGGAGAAGGCAATGGCACTCCACTCCAGTACTCTTGCCTGGAGAATCCCATGGCTGGAGGAGCCTGGTGGGCTGCAGTCCATGGGGTCGCGAAGAGTTGGACACGACTGAGTGACTTCACTTTCACTTTCCACTTTCATGCATTGGAGAAGGAGATGGCAACCCACTCTGGTGTTCTTGCCTGGAGAATCCCAGGAACGGGGGAGCCTGGTGGGCTGCCGTCTGTGGGGTCGCACAGAGTCAGCCACGACTGAAGCGCCTTAACAGCAGCAGCAGCAGCAGCACATATTACAGAACATTGAGTAGCGTTCCCTGCACTATACAGTAGGTCATTGATCATCTGTTTTATATCTAGTGGTGTATACAGGTTTCTTTAGTAATTCGTTTTAATCAGCCATATATAAAATAAGGACTGCAGAAAATAATTGTCCCATGAGCATGCTTAAAAATATACCGAATAATAATTAAACTTGATCTTGGTCATGCAATCTTGGAATATTCAAAGTGCTTTCATATTTATAATTTCATGTTTTTCACAGTGACCTTTTGAGGAACGTAGGGCATTTTTATTCCGCTTTTCCAAATGAGGAATCTGAAATGCCAAATGGCACGGGGAGCTTTCCTAGAGCTCGTGCTTAGTAAGTGCAAAGGACCCCTACGTTTGGACTTCCATTTGAGTCTGTGATGTCCTTGTCTCTCCATGAAGATTCGTGATTATTTTCCCAGTAGGCCTGATCGTCACAACCCATTCCCTGTTGGATAACTTCCCCCTTGCCCCGTTGTATCTTATTACTCAACAGTTTTATAGCAGGCTTTGTCGCTCCTAGGGTCACGAGAGACTGACATTTGCTGTTTCTCACCCTGCATGGCCTTGGGAGGTTGTTATGGAAAACTGGCAGTGCATCATTTCCTTCATCCGGTTTGACCCAAGGCTCTCAGAAGATAGAGGCTTGAAAGTCTCTCCTGCCTGGGCGAGGTGACGGTTGAATTACTGAACACCTGGCCAGGGTCAGACCCCACGGTTTTCACACCATGAGTCTGTTCACCTTCTAATCTTTACAGACTAGGACCTTGGCTGTAGCACAGTCAATTCCTTTCCTTTTTCTTGCCGGAGGCCATCAAACATAATAAAATCTCCTGTCCTTCATAAGAAAGAAGACTCTCTTCTGAAGTTCAGAGCATTTCACATTCCTTCCATGTTACTCAGCATTTTACAGTCATTCTGAGACATAGACCACCCCCCTCTCATTGTAAACAGGAAATCACGTCTCAGAAACCCTTGGGTGAAGAAAAACAATTAAATGAAATCAAATGTAGGACCCTTCTGAAGGTTGCAATAGCATTTTACAAAAATCTCACTGTTCTCCTTTTATTGGCAATTTTGTTTATACATTAGCAGCACATACTTAGTAATTCAAGGTGGTGATTGGTCCAATCACCTCTCCCATATATCAAAAGGACTCTTCTGGTCACCTCTACCGTGTAACAGGCCATCCTCAAATGTTGTGGCTTGCGAAACAAGCAGCAGTCATTCGCTTGTGATTTTGCAATTTGTGCAAAAGGAAAACTAACTTGAGTAGCTCTGCTCCTCTCCTTGGCGTTTCCCGTGTAGCTGGAGTTAGTGGTCTGAAGGTCTCACTGGGATAGGAATGCTCCAGATGGTTTCTGTATTAGGTTGAATCGTTTCTTCCCCAAATTCACATTTACTCAGAGCCTCAGAATGTGACTTTTTGGTGAAAAATGATCTTTGCAGATATGATTCGTTAAGATGAGGTCATACTGAGTGAGGGTGGGCTCACATCCAAGATAACCGGTGTCCTTATGAGAAGGAGAGGACACGCAGACAGACGCAGGGAGGAGGCCACGAGGCAGGGAGGCCCAAGGCTGCACTGGTGGAGCTGTAGCCAGGGACCTCCCAGTGGAAGCCACGAGAGGCCAGGAACGGGTTCCACTGCAGCATCTCCAGAAGGAGCCAACCCCTGTGACACACACTGATTTTGGACTTGTAACTTCTAGAACTGTGTGTGTGCAGGTTCAGTCATGTCCGAGTCTTTGTGACCCCAGGGACAGTATCTCCCCAGGCTACTCTGTGCCTGGGATTCTCCAGGCAAGCAGACTGGAGTGGGTTGCCTTGTCCTTCTCCAGGGGATCTTCTCAATCCAGGAATCAAACCTGTGACTCTTTTTTTTTTTTTTAATAAATTTATTTATTTTAGTTGGGGGCTAATTACTTGACAATATTGTAGTGGTTCTTGCCATACATTGATATGAATCAGCCATGGGTTTACATGTGTTCCCCATCCTGAACCCCCCTCCCACCGCCCTCCCCATCCCATCCCTCTGGGTCATCCCATTGCCCCAGCCCTGAGCATTTGTCTAATGCATCGAACCTGGAATGGTGTTCTGTTTCACATATGATAATATACATGTTTCAATGCTATTGTCTCAGAATGTCCCACCCTCACCTTCTCCCTCAGAGTCCATAAGACTGTTCTATGCATCTGTGTCTCTTATTCTGTCTCACATATAGGGTTATCGTTACCATCTTTCAAATTCCATATATATGCATTAGTACACTGGTGTTTTCTTTCTGGCTTACTTCACTCTGTATAATGGGCTCCAGTTTCATCCATCTCAATAGAACTGATTCAAATGTATTGTTTTTAATGGCTGAGTAATATTCCATTGTGTATATGTACTAGAGCTTCCTTATCCATTCATCTGTTGATGGACATCTAGGCTGCTTCCATGTCCTGGCTATTATAAACAGTGCTGCGATGAACATTGGGGTACACGCGTCTCTTTCAATTCTGCAAACCTGTGACTCTTGAGTCTCCTGCATTGGCAGGCGGATTATTTACCATTAACGCAAACTGGGAAGCCCTAGAATTGTGGGAGAATAAATTTTCTGTTGCTTTAAGCCGTCCAATTTGCAGTACTCTGTTATCTATGGCGTTTGTAGGAGACCAGAACAGAGTCACTGTCCCGTCCGGTGCTCCAGCTGGGATGACAGGGCAGCCAGAGCCCGGCCATGGCCCCCTCTCCCTCTCCGTCTCCGTCTCCGTCTCCCTCTCCCTCTCCATCTCCGTCTCCGTCTCCGTCTCCCTCTCTGTCTCCCTTTCTGTCTCCGTCTCCCTCTCCCTCTCCATCTCCGTCTCCCTCTCCATCTCCCTCTCCGTCTCCGTCTCTGTCTCTCCCGCCGTGGGGTCTCTGCCAGAGGCCCTGGGCCCTGAGGAAGCTTGAGCTTCTAGGAGAATGAAGGGAAGTGCCAGGCACTATGTAGGTTAGACCCAGAGCTGTCACCAGTTTACTTCTGCCATTTTCTATTTCTTTAATTTAAATTTTTATTGAAGTATAATTGATTTATAATGTTTTAGTTTCAAGCATACAGCAAAGTGATTCGGATATATACATATATATATTCTTTTTCACATTCTTTTCCATTACGGGTTATTACAATACATATTTTTTGAATTTTTGTATTTAAAAATTTTTATTGGAGTATAGTTAATTGCCATATTCAATGGATTAACGTCAATTCCAGGGCAGGCTCAGATTCAGGAGAAGGGAGTAGACTCCATCTGCTGATGGAGGAGCAATCAGCACATAGAAATGGGGGCATTGTTGGTGTCCATATTGGAGTCAGTCTACAAGGACTGTGGCAGCCAGTCCTTGTGCAAGTTCTTGGTGCAAGCCAGCCCTTAGTGCAAATCTCTGCTTAGGTTCAACAAGACTTCTTTCAGCATGATCGCCTGAGCCTGCAAGCCATGTCCTTGCAGGTCGGCCCAGCTCAGCGCCTGAGAGTGGGGAGACCAGCAGTCCGCGGGCAGCCCACGCTGAGGTTCCAGGGCCTCGGGTCAGCATGGGAGGAAGGGCACTCGCTTGCAGGAAAGATGTTGTGCTGTTTCTGGTGCAGAAATGATGACCTCTGTGAGCTCAGTCTGGCCACGGGACACACCGCTTTCCTGAGCAGAGTTTATAGGATGAGGGTACCTTTCTGTGAGTGCTGACAAAAGGCAGTGCCTGGAATCCAGTGAGGTGGGGAGGAAGGGCTGCAATGATAAAAGTCAGCAGCTGAAACGTCGTGAGGGTTTTAGAGAGCACAGGTATTGAGCTTGAGCTGCTTTGATTCTAAATCCCTGTTCTTCCATTATAACCTGCATAGTATTCTTTTGAAGCCCTGAAATGTTGTGGAAGAACTTGAAAGATAGGTAAAAAAGGAAGACATAACTTAATGGTATTAAGAAATGGAGTGATACTGTCAGGTAATGCATTAGATATCTCTTTTTCAGGCAACTTACGTTTTTTTTCCTTTAAAAATGTCTTACAAATATCTGACACGTGCGAAAGAACGTATGTGTTCTGTACGTAAATAATGAAACCTAATAATAATAATACAGACTCCCGTGGATCAGCATCTAACTTAAGGGCTGGAAGACTGACGCTGTCATTGCCTCGATCTTCCTCCCCTTCTCTGTCTAGAAGATCTCTGTCTGATCCTCTTTGACCACAGTTCTGAATGTTGTGTTTTATCATCCCTTTGCTTCCTAGGTAACTAGTTCTTCATATTTGAATTAAAAGGGGGAGCTCTGGCTGGGCTCCTAGTTAGCTCCAAAGCAAATTTCTGGTTAACGGTTGGCATATGAGCTCCCTGCTGTGTGCCTTCCATGAAAGCGCGCCGATGACCCCGGCTCGGTGAGCAGCCTCGGGAAGCAATAAGCGTCTCCTGAGCGCTCCTGGGTGTGCTCACCCTCACGGGTAACCAGATGCGGCCGTTTCCTTCTTCTGGTCTTACACAGGAACTGTGAACTCGGGGCACTTTCAAAACCCTTCCTTTTTATTCTTCTGCTCTTAAGTTGTACCCTTTCATCTGCTTCTCCTGGGGGTCTGGGTCAGCTGTACTCCACCTTGAAACTGAGGCTTCAGGAAGGGTGCAGAGTCTGAGTGTTTTGGGCCGAAAAATGTGGTAATTACTGAGCTGTACCAGCAGAAACCTGTAAGGTGATTTGCATAATGTTTCCCAAGAAAATAGCAGAGCATGGAAAGGCGTTTTTAGTCAGACACAAAATCTCACAGGTAAAACATCCACTTGAGAGATATTTGCTGTGGGATTCCTTCAGGGGTATATAAATCATACAAATTCTGTTATGATCTCTTTCATTGCAGATAAATACATTTTTTTTCCACTTGGAGAGTTTTAAATTTCTTTTTTGTTTTATCAAAGTAAAATTATATGCACATGGGTATTTTGGCTGTTGTTGTGTAGAAGATTTAATAATAGTAATAAAAAAATACCTCATTACCTCCTTTCCTGGGGCTTCCCAGGCGGTCCAGTAGTAAAGAATCCACCTGCCAATGCAGGAGGTGCAAGAGACTCAGGTTCAATCCCTGGGTGGGGAAGATCCCCTGGAGGAGGAAATGGCAACCCGCTCCAGGGTTCTAGCCTGGAGACTTCCATGGACAGAGGAGCCTGGGGGGCTACAGCCCATGGGGCCGCAAAGAGTCGGACACGCCTGAGTGAGCACACGTGCTTGCGTGTGCCTCCTCTCGCACCCCCAGTGTGATGTCCTAGCATCGTGCTCAGTCACTGCAGCTGCGTCTGACTCTTTGCCACCCTGTGGGCCGTAGCCTGCCAGGTTCCTGTGCCCACGGGACTCTGTCAGCCACTCTGAATAGTCCTCATCGCTGGTTCTTCTGGTGGCGACCTGGACATCTTTAAAACGTACGCTAACTCTTGACTACTCAGAGATTGCTTATTCATTTATCCTTCTTAAATTTTGATATTGTTTTATTTTTTCTAGTGGCTTCAAGTGCACAGTCTCTGGTTCACCTCGTGTTACTTTCCCCCAAACAAGGACACGCCTGCTCCCCAAACACACCAGGCTTCCCCCTGGCTCATCCCCCTGGCATTTCGGGACCCCACTGCCTTTCCTCCAGGCAGGCCCATGCTCCACCCCCTTTACTTTATTACTCACCATCTCGAAGACAGAACTGGAGTTTAAATCCAGTCTGCCTCCAAAACCCCCACTCTTAACGCACTCTACATCAAGTCAAAGTGGATAACGTTACATTTTGTTCTGTAATTATGTTCGAATCTCCCATGAACGGATGCTCAAAGTCTGAGAACCAATAATCTGTTTTTACACTGTGTGCGAGGTCTATTGTTTTTTTCCGCAGCTCCGAAGCCCTGGCTCTCTCGCCGGTCGGAGGAGACTGTCCCCAGCCAACTCTGTTCTTTATGCCCAGTTTCCTTTATTTCCCTTTCTGACCCTGGAGGCTGGCAGCGTTGTGGTCAGTCAGCGCTGGCCTTTTCTCCACTGAAGTGGCCAGTGGTTGGCCCTTTCCCACTCTGTGTCATTATAGATTTATCTTTACCTTTACCACCATTTGACTGGGTCTCAACTGAAGGAGGAGCTGTGGTGGAAAGGGGCAGAGTGAGGGACGGAAAGCAAACACCGGGGCTCAGTGCCCCAGCTGGACCTGGGAGCCCCGGGAGAGGCAGCCAAAAATTACTAACTCCCAGGAATAGGATAAGGAAGCGGTAGGGCTGTAATGTGCTTGCGTGCTAAGTCGCTTCAGTCCTGTCTGACTCTTTGCGACCCCATGGACTGTAGCCCACCAGGCTGCTCTGTCCATGGGATTCTCCAGGCAAGAATACTGGAGTGGGTGCCATTTCCTCCTCCAGGGGATCTTCCAACCCACCTCTCCTAAGTCTCCTGCATTGACAGGTGGGTTCTTTACCACTAGCGCCACCTAGGAATGTGATGTCCAACATGATAAAATTGTATTACATGGAAATGGTTAAGAGAGTAAATCTTGAGGAAGAAAAAAAAAATTTCTGTCTTTAATTTTGTATCTATATGAGATGAAGGCTGTTCACTAAACTTGTGAGAATCATTTCATGATGCATGTAAGTCAAACCGTGAGTCTGTACCCCTTAAATGTAAGCAGTGCTCTGTGTTAATTATAGCTCAATAAAAGGGGAAGAAAAAAATAAAATCAGAATCTGCAACCAAAAAAAAAAGAGAGAAAGAAAAAAAACTATGATGTACTGAGTGGCTTATCATGTGCCAGACACTATATTTTGCGTCTCTCTGGGTTGCAACTTCAGACAGAAGCTACTTATCCTTCTGTTGAACAACTTGAAGGGATGAAAGTGAAAAGTAAAAGTTAAAGTGTTAGTCGCTTAGTCGTGTCCAACTCTTTGCGACCCCATAGACTGTGGCCCACCAGGCTCCTCTGTCCATGGGATTCTCTAGGCAAGAACACTGGAGTGGGTTGTCATTCCCTTCTCCAGGGGATCTTCCTGACCCAGGGGTTGAATCCGGGTGTCCTGCATGGCAGGCAGATTTTTTACCATCTGAGCCACCAACTTGAAGAGATACTTAGTTTTATTTTCAAGGGGCAGAAAAAGTACATGATGGTAGAGTACATTTTTAAAGTGATGAAAACTGGTAGGGTACAGCCATATACTTCCAAACACCAGTATCTTCTGAAATAATTGCATAAATGATGAATTCATAGATCTCCAAAAGAAGCCTAGGGATAACTACTGATGCATACATGGATTATTGAGTTATACTGTTGTTTGAATTTACATAAAACAAAGTAAAAAGACTTGTAAACTCCTCAAAAATAAGGCCAAATTCTGTCATTCCTAATGATACTCTGCAAGATCCTGAGTGTAGCTTTGATGAAGTTTGGGGAAATACTTCCCAAATTGCCTGACTTTTCTTCCCATCAAGACCAGTCAGGATGGGAAAGATCTTACCTGAGGCACGGTTGGAACTGTAGGAACAAAAGCTAGTGGATCTAAGAAAACCGCGCAGGCAACTGCAGAACTACATTTTGGAAAAGGTCAGTTTTCATTCCAATCCCAAAGAAAGGCAATGCCAAAAAATGCTCACTACCGCACAATGACACTCATCTCACACCCTAGCAAAGTAATGCTCAAAATTCTCCAAGCCAGGCTTCAGCAGTATGTGAACCATGAACTTCCAGATGTCCAAGCTGGATTTAGAAAAGGTAGAGGAACCAGAGATCAAATTGCCAACATCTGTTGGATCATCAATAAAACAAGAGTGTTCCAGAAAAACATCTACTTCTGCTTTATTGACTATGCCAAAGCCTTTGACTGTGTAGATCACAACAAACTGGAAAATTCTTCAAGAGATGGGAATACCAGACCACCTCGTGAGAAATCTGTATGCAGGTTAGGAAGCAACAGTTAGAACTGAACATGGAACAACAGACTGGTTCCAAATAGGGAAAGGAGTATGTCAAGGCTGTATATTGTCACCCTGCTTATTTAACTTATATGCAGAGTACATCATGAGAAACTTTGGGCTGGATGAAGCACAAGCTGGAATCAAGATTGCTGGGAGAAATATCAATAACCTCAGATATGCAGATGACGCCACCCTTATGGCAGAAAGCAAAGAACTAAAGAGCCTCTTGATGAAAGTGAAAGAGGAGAGTGAAAAAGTTGGCTTAAAACTCAACATTCAGAAAACTAAGGTCATGGCATCTCGTCCCATCACTTCATAGCAAATAGATGGGGAAACAGTGGAAACAGTGACAGACTTTATTTTGGGGGCTCCAAAATCACCGCAGATGGTGACTGCAGCCATGAAATAAAAGACGCTTGCTCCTTGGAAGAAAAGTTATGACCAACCTAGACAGCATATTAAAAAGCAGAGACATTACTTTGCCAACAACGGTCTGTCTAGTCAAAGCTATGGTTTTTCCAGTAGTCATGTATGGATGTGAGAGTTGGACTATAAAGAAAGCTGAGCACTGAAGAATTGATGCTTTTGAACTGCGGTGTTGGAGAAGAGTCTTGAGAGTCCCTTGGACTGCAAGGAGATCCAACCAGTCCATCCTAAAGGAGATCAGTCCTGAATATTCATTGGAAGGACTGATGCTGAAGCTGAAACTCCAATACTTTGGCCACCTGATGCAAAGAGCTGACTCATTTGAAAACACCCTGATGGTGGAAAAGATTGAAGGCAGGAGGAGAAGGGGACGACAGAGGATGAGATGGTTGGATGGCATCACCGACTCGATGGACATGAGTCTGAGCAAACTCCAGGAGTTGGGGATGGACAGGGAAGCCTGGTGTGCTGCAGTCCATGGGGTCGCAAAGAGTCGGACACGACTGACTGAGCAACTGAACTGAACTGAACTGAGGAAACACATTAAAGTAAATTTGAATGCACATGTTATGGGAAAATGAATTGCGTCAGTGCTGTCTTTGGAAATTCAAATTAAGTTCTTTTTCAAAGGGAAAAGAAGTTGCGTAAATGCTAAGGTTGACTACTTCCTGATAAGCTCTGTTCCCAAGCAGACAATTGTACTGGAATTACTTTAGGAAGGTTGTCAGCTTTTTCTTGTCTTGGTCTAAATGAACTCCTAATATAAAAATGTTCCTGATTTAGACCTTGGCAGTCCCCACTTTACAGATGGATTGAATTTCCCAAACTGGTTTCTACTCTAGTTTTTAGGAAATAAGGATACATTTTTGCAGTGAAACAATGTTATAAATGATGGTTAGAGTCCCAAGTCAATACACAAAACTCTATTTAACTCCCAATGTTCTAAAAAGAGTATTCTATATCATTGTTTTTCAAATTGAAAGCCAAAACTAATTAGTGGGTCATGAAAGCAATTTAGTGAGTGGTGACAGCCTTTTTAAAAATAATGAAGTACAATAGAATGGATGAGAAAAACGTCAAAGTGCGTGGCCCGAGGTAAGGGGAGGTGCTATTTCATGGAATTTCTGTTTCAAACATGCATGTATTTGTATATGTACTTCCTGGATAACAATGCAAATGCATCCCCCTCTGCTTTTTTAATTCTTTTGACTGCTGCGGACCTTTGTCGCTGTGAGAGGTCTTTTTCTGTCTAATTGCAGCGATGGGGGCGGCTCTTCCTTGTGGGAAGCAGGCTTCTCTAGGGTGCTCAGGCTCAGTAGTTGCGGTGCTGGACTTAGTCTCCCCACGGCGTGTGGCATCTTCCCAGACCAGGGATTGAACCCGTGTTCCCTGCTTTGGCAGGTGGATTCTTAACCACAGAACCACCAGGGAAGCCCCTGCGTTTCTGACTGTACAGGACACATTGCACTAGGCCGAGACTGCTCCCACCAAGTAACTGTCTCCCTGTAGTGCACGCTCAGAGTCACAGCGCTGGGAGTCAGGGTCCATCCCTGCAGAAAGCCCGGCGAATTCAGCGCATTCAGACCCTGTAGCGGATGCTCAGAGTCACAGCCCTGGGGGTCAGGGTCCATCCCTACAGAAAGCCCGGCGTTCAGCGCATTCAAACTAACTCCTGGGAATCAAAGACGTGGTTTGTAACGGTGTGGAAACACGTGTGCACACACGTAGCAGTGTGTGTGTAGCTCTTGAGAAAGAAGCTGGAGTGACTGGGGATGGAGGTGAAGAATAGGAACAGGGTGTGCTGGTGGCTGGGGCTGTTCTGACTGGGGTTTTAGGATGGAGGCTGGCAAATTGTTGTGTAACTTCTGAGTTAAAAGTGATTTTTACATGTTTGAAAAATCATTAAAAAAAATAGAAGACAATGTGACAGAAACCACAGGTGGCCTGAAAAGCCTAAAATATTAACTATCCAGCTCTTTCCAGAAAAAGTTTGCAGAACCCTTCTATCTAGGGGAACAGGGAGCAAAGAATTATTAGGACCCAGTGAAAATAAGGACACCTCAAAGTGTACTGTAAGCATGCAACCAGTAAGGCAGTGATAATCCTAGTGAAACTGCAAAGGATACGGGTAAGTGTCCAAAGCTCTCAGTGAGGAAAGATGGACTCCCCAGGAGGAAATGACTGACAGCCGAATTCTCATCGACTAAGAAGGACCCGAGAAGCAAAGTGTTAGAGCAAATACCTCAACCTAGAATTTTATGCCAGCTGAATTATCTTCCAAGACTGAAGGGCAAAGAAAGACATTTTCTGAAATAATTCCTTGATAAAATAACCGTTAAAATAAGTATTCAGCAAGAACAAAAAAGAAACCACAGGGAATGCAGGGGATGAATGAAATAATGAGGAATCCAGAAATTGCTAATATGTGCCTGAAAATTTCACTTTAAAAAGTTTAAAAAGTAACTTAAAACATTGTTTAAAAATAGGTAAAAGTGTAAGACTAGAAAGCAGTTACATGATGGAAGAGAGTGTTCAATAATACTTGAAGTATATTCAGGTTCTTGCAGTTCTTGAGGGAGGATGGAATATTGAATAACTTTTGGTTATGTTAGCAAATTGTATGGCTAAACATGTATGTTTTCAAAAATTAAAAAGTTGAAACATAATTTTTAACTTCCAAGTTGCTAGAGATGAAGAAAAGAAATAAAGATGCTACAAATGACAATAACAGAAGAAAGGAAATCAGACTGACTGATAAACATGGAAGGATGTTTTCCCCATCTGCTACCAGGAAAGTGAAAATGAAAGTAACATTGTGACATCATTTCACTCACATCAGAAAGGCAAAAGTTCAAAGTCTGACTGTGTCACACACAGTGAGAGTGTGAAGCAATAGAAAAGCTCCTTTATTACTGGCAGGAGCGTAAACCGTTACAACTACTTTGAGAGCAATTTGGGAATAACTGGTTAGGTGGAAGATGAGTACAGCTCCTGATTCACTTCCAGGGAACTCTCAGACTTGGGCCCAGGGACACAAGGACTATAATGTCCACAGTAACCTCACTTGTAAAGATATGAGCCTGGAGATCCATGAATACAGATGGGGCACCTGCAGAGGCACAATTTTATCAACATTATGGCCACAAAAGAGCAACCGCCTCCTAGAGAAGGGGGAGATCTGTCAGCACAAAATCCGAGGAGACAGTGATCCGAGAGGAACACATTCAGAACCACCACAAGGTTCAAGACAACTGCTTACCCTGATGGTCAGAGACTTCTGCCAGCTCAGCACGAAGAGATGTTTTGTAATCAAATAAGAATCTATGGAGGTAAAACGTGTTTAAATTATAAATGATATCTGCACATATAATGTTATCTGCAAATATAGAACGCTACCTGTAATGTTCTTTTGGTCATTTTCAGTAAATGCCTTTAATTCCAGAGCTTTCAGTTAAGAACTAGAGTTTCATTTAGGTGTGATGGGTATGGGAACTCCTACCCTGAACTGGGCCATCTGATTATAACTTTGCTGCCTTGGCTGGGTCTGCCTTATAAGCTAAACACAATCAGGATTAAGATGCTGGTCACAGATAAATGTTAAGGTTGTCACACTTCTTTAAGACACAGGTCTCTATCTAGTGCCTCATTCCCATCCATTCATTCACTCACCCATTCAGCTCACAATTACCAGATATTTACAACATGATAGAGAATACAAAGAAGACTCAAACTAGTCTTTCCTAGCTGGTGCGCTCATAGACCTGTGAGTGGGGCAGAAAAGGGCACACGATCACTGCAGTACGAGACGCTGAGCACTGAAGGACCGGGAGAACCGGCAAGGACCGCGGGGACCAGGCGCTCTGGAAGCTGCAGAGGTCACCCAGGGTTTGGGATAACTGAGTGACTTCTTGAAGAATGAGCAAAGGGGGGTCCAGGTTTTATTTTTTACCATCTTTGCATATGAAAAGCTATTCCCAATACTTCTTACGGTTTCTCAACCTGGGCACTATTGCCCTTGGGGGTCCGACACGCCTTTGATGAGCGGCTGTTCCGTGCATTGTAGACTGGTGGGCAGCCTCCTCAGCCTCTGCCCCCAAGATGCCGGCGGCTCCCTCCTGTGTGGTGACAACCGGGAACGCCCCCAGACGTTGCCGTGAGTGTCTGGGGGCGCGCTTCCTCCCCACCCCTGTTGAGAATCACTGCGTTAGTTGGCGCCACCATCTCTGGTGCTCTTGCTCATTTGTTTTGCTCCAGCATCTCTGTGCATCATCCAATTGGAGCAACGAATTTTTTTTTTTTAAATTCACCTTGTACTGCACCTCAGTTTTCCTTTATTTCACTTTCTACTGGGCTGGGCTAAACTGAGATTATGTTTTGTGCTGTCCTTAAGACTTTCCCTTTATTAGTCTGTGTGTTCTCTAAGGGTAAGTCCCTTATGCTCCCCTAAGGGGCTCAGCGTTGGCCCCTTGACCACAAGTTCTGAGCTTCATCACAGTTCCTCTCTACTTTTTTCCTCTGCTCACCTTTAGGGATGTATTTCTCAATTCTTTTCTAACTCTGTTTTCTTTTGTTG
The DNA here is from genome assembly GCF_054371585.1 of Giraffa tippelskirchi. Classification (NCBI taxonomy): domain Eukaryota; kingdom Metazoa; phylum Chordata; class Mammalia; order Artiodactyla; family Giraffidae; genus Giraffa; species Giraffa tippelskirchi. Next base: position 71,316,271 of record NC_137288.1, on the reverse strand, counting down.
TGTCTACTCTTCTGTTTGGACTTCCGTGGTGGCTCAGATGGTAAAGAATCTGCCTGCAATGCGGGAGACCTGGGTTCGATCCCTGGGTTGGGAAGGTCCCCTGGAGGAGGAGAGCATGGTGACCCACTCCAGCATTCTTGCCTGGAGAACCTCCATGGACAGAGGAGCCTGGCGGGCTACAGTCCTTGAGGTCGTGAAGAGTTGGACATGCCAGGCTCCTCTGTCCATGGGATTCTCCAGGTAAGAACACACACACTCCTCTGTTTACTACAGCTGGAAGGGGCCATTTATTCTGACTGTGTTGTTTTTGAAAGTGATTGCTTGTAGCCAAATTACTCCCATATTATTTACAAGAATAGGCAAGATGTGGAAACAACCTAAGTGACTATGAGTGAATGAATAAATAAAGAAATAGAAAATAATACAGCCACAAAAAAAGAATGAAATCCTGCCATTGGAGACAACACAGATGAAACTTGAGGACATTGTGCTAGTAAGTCAGACAGAAAGACAAATACTGCATGATCACATTTATATGTGGAATCTAAAACAAACAAACAAAAAACTCTCAAAGAAACAGAGAATAGATTTCTGGTTGCCAAGGGTAGGGGGTGGGAGAAACGAATGAAGGTAATCAAAGGGTACAAGGTTCCAGTTATAACGTGAGTAAGTTCTGGGCATCCAGTGTATGGTGTGGTGACTACAGCTACCAATACTGCATTGTATATTTGAAAGTTACTGAAAGAGAGATCTTGAAAGTCCTCAGCGCGCGCGCACACACACACACACACACACACACACACACACACACTGTTCACTATTCGAGATGATGATTATCTTAACTAACCTTATCGTGATAATAACTTTGTAATAGATATTGTACCAAATGATCACATTGTACACCCTAAACCTTTACAGTGTTACATGTCAAAATATCTCAGTCAGGCTGGCAAAAGTGTGTTTTAAATTTTTTAAAAGTACAAAGAAAGAAGACTGTAAAAAAACTCATAAAAATTTGAGCAGTTGTTTTATCTAGGTAGTGAAATTGAAATATTATTTACTTTGCTTTACTGAGTCTCCTAAATTTCTCCAAAATGTTACTTGTAAAAATATATGTAAGAATCAATACATTAGAAGAAAAACAAGCAGCGAGACAAAGTACTGCTATAAACAAACTCCCCGCTGGAGACGCGCCCGCCGCCCACCCGTGGGCTTCTCTCTGAGCGTCACTCGCCCCGCAGCTGCTGGGCCAGGCACAAAATGGCCGTGTTTAATGTGTAAATGCTGCAGGTTGCTTCTCCAGGGCCAGTTGTCTCAGCAGAAAAGCCCTTTCTGGCCCCATTACGTTGTTTGGCTCCTTTCCTTCTCACAATGTGTAGATTACTTTTGCGCTTCCAAAAATCCTTATGAAAACACTCTTGGCCTTGGATAAAAAATAGTCAACACAACTGGTCATTTTGGCAGATTCTATAGGCCTGCTTTTAATATTTAAATACTCCTGATGAAAAGAGCATCCTCCAGTTGAATAAATACACAAATTATTACTTTAAGAACCTAGGCATCAAATCAAGAGCAATCCATTCATTTTTACATCAGTAGTTTTCTAAATTTAGCAGGTATCAACATCACCTGGAGGGCTTGCCGAAACAGTTTCCCCTGCATCCCACTCCTAGAGTTTCTGATTCAGTCCATCTGGGGTGGGGGCAGAGAATTTGCATTTGTAATAATTTCCCAGGTGATGCTTCTGCTAGTGCAGCTGGTTTGGGGACCACATTTTGAAAATTACTGTTTCAGCTCTTCTGGCTGTCAGCCAGTTGGTGGTTTAGTTGTCATTAAAAAAAAAATACAACCTCTTTTATTTCATCTCCTTGGAATTTAAACGCTGGTTTTTGGGTTAAGAACTGGTAGATCCTGCTGTTTGCAACCAACATTCTGTGCCACGAAAAGACATAATTTTGTTTATTTGGAATCCATCTATCACTTACCTCCTTCTCTTTGGACCTTGAGAGAATATCTCGCAGGATTTTGATGTCAGGTTGTTGAGATAATGACCAATAACAGCATCAAAGATTGCCACTGTATCGTCTTTAGCATCAGAGATTGCCACTGTATTTTTTAGCAAAGATTGCTATGGTTCCTTTTAAAGCAAAAATTGCTACTGTACCTTTTTTAGTATCAAAGATTTCTACTGTATCTGTTTTCTGATCTGCAGTGGAGAATTTGGGCTTCTCATTTGGACAAGTGCCAAAGGTAATTTTTAAATTAAATATAGAAATTATCATACACACACACACACACACACACACACACACACACACACTGACAATGGGAAAGAAAAATACTGCTCAATGTTGGAATAGGCGTCCGGGATATCAAATTGAAATTAGCGAGTGATTCTCCTGTCTGGCTTTATTTCTGATGTTTTGGACTTTGCTCCACCAAACGGATGTTCTTGTTTAAGCTCTGCCCTCACTGTTGCCCCCTCTACTTTGTGACCAGCTTTACTCACTGCTTGCTTTTAAAGCACTCATGACCCTAAAGATGACAAAAAGGAGTAAGTTTGCCAAGAAAGGACTTACAGGCTTTAGGAAGTGTTGTACTTAAATCTTCTTTTCCAGACAGGTTGGCAGGCTGAGTTAATTGTGACACTTAATTGTGTCAGGCCTCCGGGTCTTATACTACCCAAACAGTAACTTCACAAACTTTTAAAACAATTTGGAGAAACAGGATTGGTTTTGGTAATACACATGTTAGAAAAAGTGGAGAAAAATACACACCCTCTCCTTTGCCTTTTTTTTTTATCTTCTCTCTTTCAATATCAACTAAGAAAACATGTGGGTCATATTCACAGATGCACCTCACTTTTCTCTATGGGCTGATGCTTCGGTTTGGCTTATTTTAAAGTCAGTTTGTTTTTTCCTTTTCCATGAATTACAGCCATCTTGCCAGTGGCAGGAATAGCTGGTCATTAGTTTAAAACTAACTGAACCATTCCTTTAATGGGGAAACATCAAAGAAAAGAGATACCGATATTTTCTTCAGTTAGCTATTATTGAAATCCTTTTCTGATGTTCTGTTCTCCTTCTGAAAGATTCTCTTAGGATTCAAATGGAGTCAACTATGAAAATATCTAGACTAACGATACTCAGAGAAATCTGGAAGGAAAAAAATCCTGACAGGGGCTTGAAACACCAGACTTTTGGATAATGTTCTCCTGAGGGCAGCAGAAGAAAAAGTATAAGTGACCTTTTGACCAGCCTTCTAAACCTCTTTGGGGAACCTTCCGCGAGCCCTCCAGAGAGAGAGAGACCACTGATCCCAACTCCTCCTCCTCAGTCTTTCCTGTGCTTCCCGCTTTGTCAGGGTGTCCCTAAGTATACTCCTGTCCATCCCTTCTTTCTTTGTTCTTCGTTCCCAAACTCTTCTCCTTTCTTATTTTCTTACCCACACCCTCCCTTCTGTTGTCAACCCTCCAGAAAAGCCCCTGGAGATAAGCTAACTCTAATGTGTGTCTTCCCAAAGGGGTGTGTGGCTGTGTGCACAGTTGTGTCTGACTCTTGCGACCCCATAGACCATAGCCTGCCAGACTCCTCTGTCCGTGAGATTTTCCAGGCAAGAATTCTGGAGTGGGTTGCCAATTCCTCCTCCAGGGGATCTTCCTGACCCAGGGATCAAAACTGCTTCTCTAGTGTCTTCTGGGAAAGAAGACAGTGAAGAAGAGAGAATGTTTGGGGAATGTGGGAAGGTGGAGAGTGGAGGACAGAGCCTATGGAGGGAGGAGCACAACAATCCAAAGGTGATGAGATGCTGGATGGCATCACCGACTCAATGGACATGGGTTTGGGTGGACCCCGGGAGTTGGTGATGGACAGGGAGGCCTGGCGTGTCTCGATTCATGGGGTCAAAAAGAGTCGGACACGACCGAGCGACTGAACTGACCGACTGAGAAATAATCCAAATGTCTGTCAACAGATGGCTGGAGGAACAAGTTGTGCAACACAGCAGCACACAGTGGAATATTACTCAGCCATGAAAAGGAATGACGTGTTGATACATACCCCACATGGGTGAACTCAAACACCTATGCTAAGTGAAAGATGCCAGACCCCAAATAGCACGTATTTAATAGCACATATGTAAATGATGCCATTTACATGAAATGCCTAGAATATACAAATCCGTAGAAACACAATGAAGCTTGGAGGCTGCAGGGGCTGGGGTGAGAGGAGGCAGGAGAGTGACAGTTCCCGGGGGGGATGCACTTCGGAGGGTTGGGAATGTCTGGACTAGACAGAGGTGATGGCTGTATAGCACTGTAAATGTTCTAAATGTTGCTGGGTTGTTCACTTTGAGATGGTAAATTTTGTTACATGAATTTCACCTCCAAACGTAAGTTTTTTTTTAAAAAGGATTATTCATCAAAATTCCAAACTCTGCTTCTCTTAGATTTTACAACCTTCACATCTGCCTTTCTCCCTAATTGTATTTCAAAGAAAGTTCTACATTTAATTTAGACACTAAAGCAAGGAGAGGTCCTAGATTGACCTCCAGATCTAAGTATTGTATCAATCTTCAATAAAATGGCCCTAATAACAATGGGAATAATAAAGTCATCCAGTGAGTCAGTGATAGAACTGGGAATGGATCCCAAGGAACATTACCTTTTAGTCCCTTTTAAATTCTGTTGCTATCTCTCCCTGTCCCTGAAACTCCTGACATAACTGAAGATGACTTGTCAATGATGTCATTCCCCCAACCAGGAGAGACAGCACAAAGGAGCCTTCAACGTAGGCTCCCCGTCGCCATGTCCTCTGGAGGCTGCAGCTTTCTGATTCAGTTTTGCCCTTGAGAAAATTGTGAAGCCACATAAAGTGTGTCTGGGCTGCTTTAACTCACGCTTCTGTATATACTATGACCCTCTCTGGGGTGCTGCTGTTTATCCTTCTGACACATGGAGAGAGCTTTCCACTCTCCTCCCCCTAGTTCTTATTCTTCCACCTGCATCCGTGTTTAGAAGAGGGGTTCACATCATTTGTTCCCTGTGAGTGAATTTTCCACAAGTACCTCCAACTAATGTTGTTGGAGATGGGTCCACTGGACATTTTGGCCGAGTTGTTGGGTCTCCCCAGGATCTTTTGCCTGCTGTTGGGTCCGGCTGCATGGCGTGCTTCAGGAGGAGCATTCACTGCTGTCGATCTGTGTCGAGTCCGTTTGAGGTCTAGTCACCACAGGGAAGAAGTAGTCAAGTACAGTTGGGGCAGCCTAGCAAGTAAACTGACTTTTGGAAGATGGTAGTATATCAAAGGGATCATGATTCTAACCTTGGCTTTGCCCAGAGGCGAATTTCTGGGTTTCTACACCTAAAAAGATCAAAGGTAACAGTGGACTCAGTGGTCCAATTTGGACTAGATCCATTTTGACTCAAAAATAGCTTACCCTCAGAGAGTTTATGAGTCATTTCTATGTTCCCCTCCCACACCACATGGTATCCAGCTATAGGAACGAGAACCCACATTATTGCCACTTATCCAAGTCGCTGAGACGGGCTCCAGTTACGGGAACTGAGCTGGAATCAGAGAAGCGCTACAGCACTGCTCGCGTGTGACTCAGTTACCCCCTCCTTTGTTGGGACAGCCTAGTTTGCAACTTCAAAGACATTCATTATTATCTAGTTTCAACAAAGCATGCCCCATTTCTGATTGTTTCTTATCACCATGTTCCTAGGGGAGCCCCAACTTTTTAGGAACACAAGGTTCTATCAGTGTTAGATGGTCCAGTTGGTGGGGATTGCGGACTGCTGGTTAGTCAAGCTGTCCTGGAGATCTGCCATCTGTCGGGTACCTCTTAGGGACTTCGGCCTGCTTTGTGCCCTGCCCATTGCTGTCTGCCAAGTCACAACCAGATGCCAAAGAACTGGAAGCTTGAGCACAAATATTTAGACCTACATCTCACTCCTAATTTTCCTGTGTTCTAAATGTAGACTAATAAAATCTGCAAAAATCCTTTGCAAAAGTAGTGCAAAAAAGCCTTCCAAGAATCTCTATTCTTTCAGCAAGACATATAACACTCTTCGATATCTTTTTCTAACAGTTTGGTTTTCTGGGCTTTCATAAAATATTTGGCACTAATTTTTGCAAATCCTTTTTGAGGGTGGGGACTACATTTCCTCCCCCACTTATATTCTATATTTATTTTTCCACTTGGAGTTCTGTCTTTTGGGAGAAGTTCCTTGATCTGTGTTTGGGAAAATGACGTCTGGGGTTGTTGCCAAAACTCTAGGTGACTTTGAAACCTGACAACACTGAACTAAACACAGTTGAGTACTGCTGTTTGCACAAGTGTCGGTCCCGTTCAGTGCCTCTGGCAGGCCCAGGGAATCTTTGGGAATTAAATTGATCCCAATGGGTAAATTAACTCTACAATACTGTACAAATAAAACTAACATGGCTTTGATTACATCAGCATGGACATTTGTAAATACTCGTGTCAAATTCTCAAAATAGTGTGGGCTACAGAGTATAAAAATTTTTTATCAACACTATTGCAGAAAATGTTAGGAGTCACACTGAGTGAAAACAGTTTTGGATGGATAACTTCTGTAGAATTTTTGTAAGGCTGACTTACCTGTTGCCGCCAAAGGGTGTGGTGGGGGTGGGGCTCAAAATGACTTACTTTGGAAAAGTCCAGCTTCTCTTCCAGTTCTTGATGTCTTATTCAGCGAACCGCTTGAGAAAATTTATCCATGACCTTGATAATTGGAAAAAAGGATGTGCGCACCGCTCTCTCCTCGTTTGCTCAACCTGACCCCCTGTTTACCTTTCTTTGGTTCTACTGGCCTGCAGACTGTAATGTAGGTTGGAACTGTTGCTCTCCCCTCACACTCTCAGATCTTTGGCAAGTTAAATCCTGAGAAGGCAAGACAATGCCTGGATTTGGTGGGAGGTAAAAATCCCCTGAGGAGGGCATGCAACTCACTCCAGTATTCTTGCCTGGAGAATCCCATGGTCAGGTGAGACTGGCGGGCTACAGTCCGTGGGGTTGCAGAGTCGAACACGACTGAGCCACTAAGCACGTATGCACACAATGACACAGGTAGGTTTTCAGGGCAAGTCTGTGTGTATAAAGGTGTCACCACACTTCTGAGCTGTGGTCACCAGCGATTCTGCCTTTCGTCACACGCCCGGTATATTAATTATCTATCGTTGCATATCGAATCGTCCCCCAGGTTTAGCAGCTTAAAGGTAATTCTTCTTTCTGGATCAGAAGCAGCTTAGCTGGCAGTTTGGGCTCAGGCTCTCTCACAAGATTGCAGGAATGATGTTGGCCAGGGCTGCGGTTACCCCAAGGCTTGCTGGGGCTGGAGAATCTGAACGTGTGGAGTTGGAAAAGTCAACAGTGACCTGATCCAGTTCCCTCCTCTTATAATAAGGACTGTTGTCTTCTCAAGCTCAACCTTAAACAGTTCTTAGGCAAGTTACCTATTTAACCCATGATCACAGTGAGGGTCTCTGGAATGTCTCCTGGTGACTTAGTGACTAAGACGCAGAAGGCTGAGTTTCAGGGTTACCTTCCTGCAGCCTCCCTGCTTATTTTAAGGCTTTTCTCTCTGCAGTGTTGCCCCACCCGTGTGCCTAGGCCCCTGTGGTTGTATGAGTGAGTGAACAAGCAGAGAATCAGGGAAGACTGCTTAGGGCCTTTGACGCTGGGAGCGCAGCCTAGAGGGACTGGAGGGAGGTTTTTGTGTGTGTGTGAGTGTGTGTGTGTGTATGTGTGTGTGTGCACTCACATGCGCTTACTTGCTCAGCTGTGTCCGACTCTTTGGGACCCCATGGACTATAGCCTGCCAGGCTCCTCTGTCCACGGGATTCTCTAGGCAAGAACACTGGAGTGGGCTGCTGTTTCCTCCCCCTGGGGATCTTCCTGACCCAGGGATCGAACCTCCGTCTACTGCATCTCCTGCACTAGTGCCAGCTGGGAAGCCCCCTGGGGGGAGGCTGGGGGCACTTAACCTCTCAGTTCACCCCGGTCAGTGCCCCTTCCTCTAGTGTGGTGGGTGTGAGCCATGTCAGGCACTGGAGGGATGGGTGGCCCAGCCTCGCCAGATCAGATCCACCTTCCTCCGGTCCCCACTGGGAGACTTCCAGACCAGCTGTCTTCCCTCCAAAGGACCACGGGATGTCCTGCTCCTCACCCCATGGCTGTCCCTGTGGACAAGGTCAACCAAATGGGATCAGAGGTCACTTCTTTAGGCTTGAATCAGTATTGAGTGAAAAACTAAAGGACAAATAGTTATATTTCTTGAGAGGATGGAACAAGAGTAAAGAATCAGAACTAAAAGTCCCTTTGAAGCTTCTTTTTTTGGAAAATATTTAGTTTAGAATTGCCCTTTCCCCTCAGGCTCTGTTCTGTAATTACACATATTAACACAGCACCCAACGCCAGCATGGCTCGTCTCAGAGGAAAACTGCAGCCCTTCTCATCACAGTCCTAATCTACTGAATAATGAAGCTCTGTATGTTCTGTTTAAGTCAGTCTTAGAGAAGTTTAAGGCAGTGTTGTTCCAGAGAAAGAGCAGTAAAATAGCTAGTGTCAATGATTTATACCTGAAATTCATTAACCTAGTCTCCCCTTCAATATCTAAGCACTACAGATATTTCTACTATATTTTGCTAGCATTTTCCCATCCATTTGGACATGGGCCAGAGGTAACCCCTCTCATAAAGAGCATCAAAAACACGACTTGAAATAATGCAGGCTTGCATCATTTTTAGCCATTTGGCAAAGTGGTTTGAAAAATGTGAGCAGTTGAAGATTTCAAACTGTTGGCAATAATAGGAACTTCTGTTTCCAGGAACACTGTCAGGCTTTCAATCTTGTTCTGCTTAAATTACACCAGATACTATAATAGCTGTATTTCTAAGAGTGCTTCCTAAAGGGGGGTCTGAGATGGTCGTGGGTGCGCGTGTGTGAGAGAGAGAAACAGAGACAGCAAGAGAGAAAGGGAGTGAGGGTTGACTGCAGTCTTTTAGGGAAATCTTAGAGGCACTCGGCTTTACTGTCAGAGCGGAGTTAGATGGAGGTTGGTTGAAAAGTCAGGAAAGCTCTTAGGAACACAGCTACGAGGAGAGGTTGAGGAATATTGTCGAAGGACAAAGGGAAGGAAACATTCTTACTAAAGACAGTAGGGGTCCCAGACAATCTGCTTGGTGGTCAAGTGTTCCTGCAGAAAGAAGTTGGAGAAGGTCACTTCCCAGAAGACAGGCCATCGGCTCAGTGGGGAAGGTGAGCCAGCAGGTGCCCTCAAAGGCTGTGGCCTGGGCCGCGACGCCCCGATCCCAGACCCCCGCCCCAGCCAGTTTCAAGAGCATGTCTAAGGAGTCCTTCATAGCAACTGGTACAAACACCACGTGGCTTTCCTCTAATTCAGCAGGACCAAAAGGACGCCCTGGGAAACCTAGATCTGATTAAGTGCATTCCTGATAGGAATGAAAACACAAAGGCCGGAGAAGTGGAAAGATCCAGGGATGTATTTCAGAACCCAGAGGGAAGGATCAATGTCAAGTCGATGCTCACCACCAACATACTAGTAAAAGACGAAGATGACAGTACTTACCTCTCCCAGGAAAAAAATCCTCTGTACAAGATGATGTCATCTTATAATATTACATTTTGTAACAGGAGCTTCCCAGGGGGTGTAGTGGTAAAGAATCTACCTGTCAATGCAGGAGATGCAAGAAATGTGGGTTTGATCCCTGGGTTGGGAAGATGCCTTGGAGGAGAAGATGAAAAATTCAAATGTCTTGCTTTTTGGAGTTTTCTGGAATTAAATATATGTGTGTGTGTGTACACACATGCATACACACACACACACACGTATATTCGTGTATGTGCTGTGCTGTGCTTAGTTGCTCAGTCCTGTCTGACTCTGTGACCCATGGACTGTCGTCCACCAGGCTCCTCTGTCCATAAGATTCTCCAGGCAAGACTACTGGAGGGGGTTGCCATGCCCTCCTCCAGGGGATCTTCCTGATCCAGAGATTGAACCCAGGTCTCCCACATTGCAGGCAGATTCTTTACCATTTGAACCACTAAGGAAGCCCAAGAACACTGGAGTGGGTAGTCTATCCCTTCTCCAGGGGATCTTCCTGACCTAGGAATCGAACTGGTGTCTCCTGCCTTCCAGGCGGATTCTTTACCAGCTGAGCAACCACGGAGGCCCACACACGTACATATATGTTTGCTCTGCAGTTGGTTTAATCTGTAGATTAGGAACCTGTGGAGTCAGAGGCCAACTGGAATTAGAGCCGGGGAAACCATTCAGTGTGTGAGTAGGTCATTTCTAACCCATACCCTCCCCTGGTATCAACTGCCCCAGACTCTGTCTGCTTTCCATTCATCTAAACACTCCAAGTCTCTAAGAACTCAAACACTTATCTTTCTGTCCCCTGATGGTTCTCACGATGGTCGCAGTGGCCCAGAGCTGTCTACTTGCAAGAATAACAATTTTTTGGATCCAGGGCTAGTGTTGTTTTGGAAGAGGTCAGTGGGGATACATTCTACATTTCTTACAATTGCTTTAAAATGAAGTTTTCAAAAGTGGAGAATTGTTTGTGTTTAAGAGACAGCCTCGGGGCAGTAGAAGGAGCCTGGTTTTGCTGATATTGGCGAGAAGGCACCGTGGTGGCGATTGACGTGGCCAGGGAGGAACACCTTGCCCGTCCTCCCTGTCTGGTGAGCTCGTGGCCTCAAGGCTTGGAACCCAGGAGTGGGACTTGCTCAAGCTCCTCGGGAAAGGTGAGGGAAAGTCCCACGAGGCTGGGCTGGGAGGAGATGCAAACCGAGTTCTCTTACAGGGAACTGACTTAGCCCCAGGTTGTAAGCAGCCCACACTCTGATTTTAATAAGCTTGAGGGTTGGTACTTCTTAGTAATGGGTAGACTTTACAGGAAATGAAACCAACTCATCAGTTTTAGTTCATTTGTTGTATAGCAGAAAGCACCCCAATTAGTGATGGGAACAGTGGTAGGTAATGTCTTGGAACCAACTGACAAGTTTTAAAAAAAGATTTGGGAATCAGACTAGTTCTCCAGTCTTCATTTCAGCTGACAGTGTTTTGGTCGTGCTCTTCACAGAACCATGTGCAGACAATTCTCTGATCAAGAAGGAGGGTGACCAGCTTCTCAAGGCATCGCCCTCTCCAGGCAGTGCTGACACATTGTTCCTTTAGGAGACGGACCTTTTCATCTTTACAGCCATTGAGAACATTATAATTAACACACCTGCAAAGATTTTTGGACCTGTGTCATAAGAGAATGTTTTAGGGGACTCAGCAGCCATTTTTCAGTAAAAATAAATATTCACGTTTCCAAGAAATGCTCCCACCTCGACCTTATTTAATCACATGCAGTGGAGACAATAATCGAAGTGATCCTCACATTTCCTTGGGCAACAGGTAAACGCAAAAAGAACCGATGTGTGGCATTCAAGGAGAACCAGAAGCCCAGAACCATCGAGAGCTTCGGTGAATGCGACAAGACCAGCATCTGTGAAATGGCAGTGGCAGGGCCGGCCACCATACACCATCTGGAAGGGCTCTGAGTGGAGCCGTTTCAGAGAGTTTATCTTCCGTCACCTCAAGGCTCACACTGAGGAATCGGCCTTCAGTAGGATCAGTGCCCCTTTAGGCATCCGTAGAGCCTTGGTGACTGATACTCCTAATGGTGCTTGGGGGTGGCTGGGCTTCTCCAGTGGCTGAGAGGTAAAGCACTGTAGGAGACGCAGGAGATGCAGGTTCGATCCCTGGGTGGGGAAGATCCCATGGAGAAGGGAATGGCAACCCACGCCAGTACTCTTGCCTGGAGAATCCCATGGACAGAGGAGCCTGGCAGGCTACAGTCCATGGGGTTGCAAAGAATCAGACACGGCTGAGCATACAGTCAGGGCCAGGGCAGGAGGGTGGCTCGTGGGGAAATCATGAATATGAAGCCATCAGTTCAGTTCAGTTCAGTCGCTCAGTCGTGTCCGACTCTTTGCGACCCCATGAATTGCAGCACGCCAGGCCTCTCTGTCCATCACCAACTCCCAGAGTCTACCCAAACCCATGTCCATCGAGTCGGTGATGCCATCCAACCATCTCATCCTCTGTCGTCCCCTTCTCCTCCCGCCCCCAATCCTACCCAGCATTAGGGTCTTTTCCAATGAGTCAACCCTTTGCATGAGGTGGCCAAAGTATTGGAGTTTCAGCTTCAACATCAGACCTTCCAATGAACACCCAGGATTGATCTCTTTTAGGATGGATTGATTGGATCTCCTTGCAGTCCAAGGGACTCTCAAGAGTCTTCTCCAACACCACAGTTCCGTCATAGTATTTGGTAAAACTGTTGATGCTGTGAAAGTGCTATACCCAAAATGCCAGCAAATTTGGAAAATTCAGCAGTGGCCACAGGACTGGAAAAGGTCAGTTTTCATTCCAATCCCCAAGAAAGGCAATGTCAAAAAATGTTCAAACTACTGCACAATTGCACTCATCTCACACACTAGCAAAGTAATGCTCAAAATTCTCCAAGCCAGGCCAACGGTATGTGAACAATGAACTACCAGATGTTTAAGCTGAATTTAGAAAAGGCAGAGGAACCAGAAGTCAAATTGCCAACATCTGTTGGATCATTGAAAAAGCAAGAGAGTTCCAGAAAAACATTTATTTCTGCTTTATTGACTACACCAAAGCCTTTGACTGTGTGGATCACAACAAACTGTGGAAAATTCTCCAAGAGATGGGAATATCAGACCACCTGACCTGCCTCCTGAGAAATCTGTATTCAGGTCAAGAAGCAACAGTTAGAACTGGACATGGAACAACAGACTAGGTCCAACTCTGGAAAGGAGTACATCAAGGCTGTATATTGTCACACTGCTTATTTAACTTATATGCAGAGTACATCATGTGAAATGATGGGCTGGATGAAGCACAAGCTGGTATCAAGATTGCCAGGAGAAATATCAATAACCTCAGATATGCAGATGACACCACCCTTATGGCAGAAAGTGAAGAAGAACTAAAGAGCCTCTTGATGAAAGTGAAAGAGGAGAGTGGAAAAGTTGGCTTAAAACTCAACATTCAGAAAACTAAGATCATGGCATCTGGTCCCATCACTTCATGGCAAATAGATGGGGAAACAGTGAAAACAGTGAGAGACTTTATTTTTCTGGGCTCCAAAATCACTGCAGATGGTGACTGCAGCCATGAAATTAAAAGACACTCCTTGGCAAAAAAGTTATGACTAACCTAGACAGCATATTAAAAAGCAGACACATTACTTTGCCAACAAAGGTCCATCTAGTCAAAGCTATGGTTTTTCCAGTAGTGTTGTATGGATGTGAGAGTTGGACTATAAAGAAAGCTGAGGGCAGAAGAATTGATGCTTTTGAATTGTAGTGTTGGAGAAGACTCTTGAGAGTCCCTTGGACTGTAAGGAGATCCAACCAGTCCTTCCTAAAGGAAATCAGTCCTGAATATTCATTGGAAGGACTGATGCTGGAACTGAAACTCCAATACTTTGGCCACCTGATTCGAAGAACTGACTCATTTGAAAAGACCCTGATGCTGGGAAAGATTGAGGGTGGGAGGAGAAGGGGATGACAGAGTATGAGATGGTTGGATGGATCACTGACTCAATGGCCATGAATTTGAATAAACAGTGTCCAGTTGGTGATGGACAGTGAAGCCTGGCATGCTGCAGTCCATGAGGTTGCAAAGAGTCGGACGCGTCTGAGCAACTGAACTGAACTGAACTGTAGAAACAATGACATGAATTGGAAACTCAAGCCCTGAAAATGCTTTCTCACGCAAAAATTTGCTAACTGATCCTTGACTTTTGTTTTTTTCACCTGTGAAATGGGAATATAGCTCTGCTCTGACTTTTGAAGATACCATATGGGCTGACAAACTAAACTAGTGTAAATCATGTTTGTAAATATAGAACTTTGATGTAAATAAGAAATAATATGCTTGGTCCTGGGCATAGCCTGTGAACAGAATTAACGTGGATGCAGAAAGCTGTTTTACTTAAGCGGTTAATATGCATAGCATTTCCTTTATGCTTGGTTTTAATTTAAACTTGAGCCTTTATAAGAGCACACCCCCGACAGCACAGACAAGGACGATGGTTTGGACAGAAAAATATGATTTTGAAACTCAAGCTCAGTGCCAGTGCTTTGAAGGAATACGTCAGGTTTCAGAGAATGCTGTCTGGTTTCTGAAGAGTGAAAATGCAGAGGTTTCCTTTGTTCCTGGTCCAGGGTATGAGACAAAAACAAAACACAGGTGATTATTTCTCTCAGATCTTGAAGATACTGCCAGGGACCTTGCCGATAGAAGGAAACTGATGGGAAAAGGTTCCTCTGCTCCCGTTTAAAAATATCGCCGCACTAAAGTGAAAGTCTAGAATGGTGCTTTTTCGTCACTGCAGTTTTGCTCCCAGGCTTGGCCAAGCATGCCTTCAGACTGACCTCTATTCCACCTAAGTCTCCCACCCCAAGGCCTCATGGCGCCCCTGCACGGCTGTGTTTACACAGACTGCTCTTCAATAACCGAAGATGAGAATCAAGTTGTAGAACCTGAGTCACTGCCCTGTTCGGGCGGGCAGGAGGGCAGGAGCAGCCTTCCATCGCACACCAGGCTGACCCGGGGGCCGAGGCCTGGCTCACGGGTCTCGCATTCCTGTTCAGCGTCAGGACGCAGTACACATCTGACTCACAGATGGGGCAGCAGTGAGCACATGGGTGTTACAATTAACAAAGGAAAACAACAATAAAACAAAGTGGGTGGGCATGCTCCAGGGAACTGCAGAGTCAGAGACTCCGGTGGTCTGCTGGTCAGACCGCAGGGTCTAGGGCTTTTGTTTCCAGGTAAGAATGTGGAGAGGGAAGGAGGCTGTGGGAGAGGCCAGACCAGGCGCAGCATCTCGACGGCGACCACACGGCAGTGTTTCCGTCACAGGGAGGAAAAACTGCAGCCTGGCTGGGTGAGCATGCCGGCAACTGTGGGGCTTCCCTGGGGGCTCAGATGGTAGAGGATCTGCCTGCAATGCGGAAGACCCGGTCTAGATCCCTGGGTCGGGAAGATCCCTTGCAGAAGGGAATGGCCACCCACTCCAGTGTTCTTGCCTGGAGAATCCTGTGGACAGAGGTGCCTGGCGGGCTACAGTCCACGGGGTGCACAGAGTCGGACACGACTGACAAGTGAGCATGCACAGAGAACTATGCGCCCCAGCTGCATCGCCGCACTTCTGTTTAGAGGAGAATACAGGCGGGCGTTCACTGAAGAACGTCACCCTATGGTGATGCGCAGCCAGGAGCCGGGGCCTCGTTGGTCCGATTCAGTGCGAGGAGAACGGGGTGGGACCCTTGCTCTTGTGGTAGAGAGTGGTCTGAGTCCCAGCTTTACAGCTCAAGTGTGTAAGTGGTGGGTTTTTTACAACTTTAAAAAATCAAAGCATAATTTATATACAGTGTCTGATGCCATTTGGGCTGCCATAACGAATACCACCGACTGGGTGGCTTATGAAGAGCAGACATTTCTGGCTCACAGTTCTGGGGGGTGGGAATTCTAAGGTCAAGCTGCCATCGTGGTCATGTTCTGGCGAAGACCCTCTTCCTGGGTCACAGCCAGCACTTTCTCCCCGTGTCCTTAAAGGGCAGACTGAGTGAGGCTCCTCTGGGGAGTTCTTTTATGGGGGCTCCAATCCCATTCACGAGGGCTCCTCCCTTAGGACCTAATCACCTCCCAAATGCCCCACCTCCTTAAACTATCGCCTTTGGGGTTTAGGATTTCAAACAAGAATTTTAGGGGGCACAAACAGTCAGAACAGTGAAGTTACATGCCATAAAACCTGGCGAACTTTTGCACATGCTTATCCCTGTGTAAGCAAACACCATTTCTTTTACCCTGGGATCCCTGGCCAATAAGACCACTCAGAGGCAGCCACTTCCTGATTTCATAGACTAATCTTAATTTCATAGATTAATTTTGCCTGTTCTTGAGCTTCATGTAAATGGAATCTTATCAATATAGACTCACTGTTTCACCCAATGGTAGTTACTTGAGATTCATCTTTGTTGGAGGCCTTGGCAGACCACAGTTTGAAAATCATGCTTTTCCCTTCCTTCTGACCTTATTTCACTTTTACTGTGTTGACTATTAAGTGACAAGAGGGCAGATGTCATAACATGTAAATTCTTTAAAGCAAAGAAGAAGTTCTGTACAAAAATATCTCGTACCCAGCGTGGTACAAGGGACACAGCGATCGCATGTCACGGCGACTCAGCAACTCAGCAAACACTGCCGACGTTGCCTCGTCTTCACTGTGTGGGCTTCTCTGCTTCCCACTGCGGTAGAAGCGTTTCCTCCAGCTCGCAAAGGTGGCCTTTTGTTCCCAAAGAGCCACAGAACTGCTATTGGCTAAATCATAGGGTGGTTAAGGCTGTGACTGAAATTTTGAAGGCAGTGTTCAATGCCACCTTTGATCTAAATTCGCGCCCAGGTGGACTGGAGCTCCTTCGTAATAGACGGCGCACAGAGGCTCATTTTGGGATTATGGGCTCGCAGGGTCTCACTGCAGCTGACCGATGTTATTAAACTTTACGGGCCCCTCTGAGAAAGATGTTTGGCTCCAAATAGCAGTGTTCTTGGGGAGATTGTGACCTGGTGACCTCTCACAATTGAATTTCTTTCATTTTATAGAGAATCTGAAGCGCCTCACCATTAAAATGACCAAGAATAGCTGTGCGGTTTTTTTTTTTTTCTTTTCTGCTTTAGCACATTATTCCTGGGGCTCAAGGGCTGTGCCTTCTGAGCATAATTGGGACAGAGCTTATGGGAATGTGACGCGATGAGGGGGCACAGGGCGACGTTCGCAGGCGCCGCAGACGGGGAGACCTGGGTCCCTTAGAAAACCACACTCAGGGCCCCGACACCTGGGGCAGTAAAGCAAACACACCTCCTTGGGCCGAGTCCTTCCCTGCAGACCAGCGGCCCCGCAGAGCTGAGGGGCCCCCATTTGGGGCGAGCTGGCTTTGTAGTGACCACTCAAGCCTGTAGCTTGGGTACCTTTGGGAGGGGAGAAGGAGCTAGGGCTCAGGGCAGCCCCTCTTCTGATGTGCATTTCACATCCTCGTGAAAAAATGCCCCAAATGAGAGAGAAACTCTCATCCGTGGTGGTGGTGGTTTAGCCACTCGGCCGTGTCTGACTCTGCGCGACCCCACGGACTGGAGCCCGCCAGGCTCCTCTGTCCATGGGATGCCCCAGGCAAGAAGACTGGAGTGGGTTGCCATTTCCTTCTCCTGTGGGTCTTCCCAACCTAGGGATTGAACTCGGGTCTCCTGCATTGCAGGTGGATTCTTTACCCACTGGGCTATGAGGGACGCTCCATCTGTGGTAGTGTCTGGTTATAAAAATGTGGGGATTTTCCTCAGGTTTTGATAAACCAACAGACAAAAACATTTAGAAAGAAGAAATGAGAAAAAGTTAATTGGCAAAGAATTGAAGGGAATCGAACATCAAAAGGACCAGCCCTCCAAATAAAGACCCCAATAAAGGGGGCTTCCCGGATGGCTCAGCAGTAAACAATCTGCCTGGCAACGTAAGAGACGTGGGTTTGATCCCTGGGTCAGGAAGATCCCCTGGAGAAGGGAATGGCAACCCACTCCAGTATTCTTGCCTGGAAAAGTCCATGGACAAAGGAGCCTGGTGGGCTACAGTCCCTGGGGTCACAAACAGCTGGGCGTGATTTAGTGACTAAACAACAACAAAAGGGAGAAGACCACAGGTTATAAGCTGCTCAAGTTTATATTCTTTTGCTCACGGTGGAAAGCAGTACCTTTCTCACATGATCATCATGTCCATATACGTTGGTGTTGAGGCCAGACATTAGGCTGTATTTTGCTTGTGAAGTTCACGTTTGTAGGAATTGTCCAAGTGTTTATTATTCTGTGGACCAGACATAGACAGAGTGACCCTATCATTTTTGGTTTGTGTCAAGGTGCAAATTCTCTTTTTTTTCCTGTTTCCTGACTGTGGTATGTCATATCCTTAATCATAATGGAAGCAGAGCAAAATAGCTGTTTTGCTTCCCAAGTCCATCCTTTGTTCAACTTCCTTCCTCTAAGGTGCAGATTAGACCACATAAGATGATCAGCGATTTTCTGACTCCGTATCATGACTGTTTTATTTTACTGGAAAAGTTTTATGTTCATAGGAGTAACCAATGTTTAATACACAATGACCCTCTTGTTGCATTCAAAAGAATAGAACAACATGATATTAAGGATTCCGAGTTGCTTATATCTGGGGGCCTTTTAAAGCTCCTAGGAATATAAACTTTATGTCTCAAACGTATTTCAATTTCATTGTCCGTTTGTCCACTGAGATTGACACCCAAGAAGCCTCAAATTCACTTCTTGCTGGACTTTGCTGCAGCACCTTTAGGTTTTGGATGTAAGGGTTAGTCAGGGTTCTCCAGAGAAACAGAACTAATAGGAGATTGATCGATAGATAGACATATAGAGGATAAATATGTGGATTGATGATAGATAAGGTGATTTATAGATGATAGATAGGTCAGATGATTGATAGATGATAGGTAAACACACAGGTGGGTGGATAGATAGGTAGATAGACAGACAGACAGATAGATTTATTGTAAGGGATCAGCTTATGTCATTATGGAGGCAGGGAAGGCCCACAGTTTGCTGGCTGCAATCTGTAGACCCAGGAAAGCTGATGGTATCTGAGTCTGAAGGTCTGCGAATCAGGAGACTGATGGTTAAGTCCAGGCTGAGGACAGGAGGGGACTGATGGGGTAAGTCCCAGGTTGAAGGCAGGAGGAGTCTGGTATCCCAGCTCAAATAGGCAGAGAGAATCTTCCCTTTCTCCAGCTTTCTGCTCCATTCAGGCCCTCCATGGACTGGAAGAGACCCACCCACACTGGAGAGAGATCTGTTTCACTCAGTCTAATCTCATCTGGAAATGTCCTCACAAATACACCCAGAAATGATGTTCACCAACATCTGGGCATCCTGTGACCCTTTGACAATACAGTGAGCTGTCGCCGCGTGTCAGGGTCCCCCCTTTCCCTGACATCCCCTTGCTGGTCGGTGTTTCTGGATGGAGGCTGGGGCTCCATAAGCCACAGGGCAGCTTGTAGACCAGGTTCGCGGGAGGACACTGAACGCCTTGTCCTGTACTGAGGACGCAATGCTTGAGTTTGTGCTCCTTGGTTTGATGAGAATTCTATACTATGATCACAGTATAGAATTTTTTCCCCAGAAGATATTTACTTATATATTTTTATTTGCTTATTTATTTATTCTCAGATAAACATATTTAGAATATTGACAGCCCAAACGGGCATAATTGATACAAGTAGACAGCCCCCAAAACAAACCCCAGGCTAAGGAAAACCTCATCACGAGCAGTTTTGTGACCCAGTTTTTCCCCTCTGTGAAACAGGTAAGAAATGTACAAAGATATCACACATGATTTGATTTATTCATTGTACCCTGGTTGGAAAAAGAACACATTCTTATTAAACCTATGCAAGTAATGCGTGCTAGTAGCTTCAGACATGTCTGACTCTTTGCGACCCCGTGGACTGTAACCCACCAGGCTTCTCTGTCCACGGGATTCTCCAGGCAAGAACACTGGAGCGGATTGCCATGCTCTCCTCCAGGGGGTCCTCTTGACCCAGTGTTGCAGGTGGATTCTTTGCCCGCTGGGACACCCGAGAAGATGAAGAGTCAGGCACACCCGAAGCGATTTAGGAGGCACGCGTGCAAGAGATGACGCTACAGCGAGTGAAGGAACTTAGCAAAGGTTCTTGGTAAAATATGTAACCACTGTTGCCAGTTTCATCCTTTTTTAAGGTAGAATCATTGTTCTTGCTTTTCCTCATGATTTATTAACTTACTATATAAATAAATCTTCCATAGGATTTCCCTCATCCCCATTCGTCAGGATCCAGTTGGAACAAGATACCATTTAAAGAGGGTTTCAAACTAGTTTGAACAAGTGTAGCCCATTAAACTGAGGGTCAGCGCTGGGTTAAGAAGGAAGAAAAGAATTTCCCCCATGTGAGCACTGAAAACAGAACACTGGCCACAGTTCAGTTCAGTTCATCCCATTCGTTTAGTTCTGGGGAGTTACTTTATGTTTTGTGGATCTCAGAGTGAACAGTTTATCTCCATAAAGTCTTTTGCTTTCAGGGGAGGAAGGTCCTGGGTGTCCCGATTCTGTCTCAAGACTGTCTCACTGTCAAGTGTGGTGAAGATGGTGAAGATTATAAGGTCGTCTTATGGGCCATGAGCCTAGCCTTGTACTTTATAACTGTCCTGAGCATCTGATTCAGTCCTTTACTGAAGCTCTTTTGATATTTTTTCCCCCAGAAAACTCAATCTCTGATCTGTTTCTGTAGCAGGAACCTTTAGGTGAGTGTAAGAGAAAAGCAGAAAATGCTCCTGGATACTAAGACTCAAAGGTCGTGTAATTCAGTGTACTACCCGGCAGTGCCAGGCCTGCTTCGGCCCAGCCACTTCCTCCTTTCTGGATCTGCCAGTAACTGCCCTGCGCTCCTCCCCAGTAGCACACTGGGCACCATTTGACCTGGGGGCTCACCTTCCGGGGTCATATCTTTCTGCCTTTTCATACTGCTCATGGGGTTCTCGCGGCATGAACCCTGGAATGGGACAGGGAGGCCTGGCGTGCTGCAGTCCATGGGGTTGCAAAGAGTCGGACAGACTGAGTGACTGAACTGGAACTTGCCATTCCCTCCTCCAGCGGACCGGGGTGTTTCGTCAGAACTCTTCACAATGACCTGAACATCTCAGATGGCCCTGCACCGCATGGCTCATAGCGTCACTGAGTTACACAGGCCCCTTAGCCACAGCGAGGCTGTGACCCATGGAGAATCCTCTATTGAAATGCAATAAGCAACTGATTTCTAAGGATTTAGTTAATGCTTATTGTGAGGGTACAATATAAATACATTAAAAACAGTGAGGGCACCGTCAAATCTCCAAGAGTGCTTAATCTATACAGATAAAGTATGTTCTGATTATCATCAATTGACAAGAGAATTTATATTGAAAATAAAGGGTCTTTTAAAAATCAATCTAGTTTTTGAAAGTCATAGTGCCCATCTTTGTACATGAATGTAGGTACGTTTCTAACAGTAACATTTTATTCATAGGTAATAAATAGAAGTTTACCTTTTTGCTGATTTTTCATATGGTGGATATAGCAGTGCTGAGTATATTAAAATTAGAGAATGCCAGATTATTTCTACAATCTCTTATTTTAACAGGTGAGAGATCAAATCTTTGTGATGCCCAGTGGCCATCTGGGAAACTGCAAAGGTGATGTAGATACAGTAGGCGGCTTTACAGCTTTAGAGCTCTGATTCTGGGTCCTGAATTTGGGAAAGGCAATGCTGAAAAGAGTTACCAGAGGAGCCATTATATGAGCCTCAGTTACAGATACATTAAGACAAGAAATGGTTTCAGGTAATAAAGGAAACACAGCAATACATAAAAACGATTATCTGGAATCCTATTTTCAAAGTCATTTTGTTGAAATTAATACAAAAGTGCAACAAACACAAGTTGCGCAGCGTTTTGGTGAGAAGGGAGCCGCTTACGTCTGGGCACAGACCACACTTCACGCTTCTCTTTTGTCTCTGGTTTTGTTACATTTCTCTGTACCCCAGGGTCCATTCACCATTCTAACAGAAGGAGACCCAAGTTCTTATTTTACTTTCTTGATTACCATTTATGTAGCAATTTGTAGTAAATGATGCACAAACCTCTTTCCACCTATGAATAAATCGATTATCACCGAGTCAACTTTGCAAACATTTTTAACGTATTTCTTTGCTTATTTCAAATTCACTATATGCAGGCATTATAAGCCCAGGCTCTTGAGCTTAGTTTTTCTTCTTTCTGTATTTGTGGTATATCCTCAAATTGCCTTCTATTACCTTCTTTCATATTCTGGCAAAACCAATTTTATTTAAAACAAAACAAAATACATCCATTATCTCACATATATACCTCTCTCTACAATCAAAGACATCTTTAAAAAATTCTTAAAGTAGTAGGTTTTTACATTCATTCTAATCAGCTAGCTTATGACAAGAGTATAGTAAAACTAGAGTTTTCAGGTGTACAACATATTAATATATACTAATGGCTTGACTTACTACTAGTTCAAAGTCTTAAATTTAATTAGTAGGAATGTAAAATGGAACGGCCACTTGGAAAACAATTTGATTGTTTCTGACAAAGTTAAATGTAGACTAACCACAAGACCCAGCAATTCTGTTTCTGGATATGTACTTCATAAAACTGAAAACAGGCATCAGATAAATACTTGTACATGAAAGTTTATAGTAGTGCTATTCACAATAGTTAAACAGGGGAAGCCACCGAAATGTCCACCATGAATGAATGAATGATAGAGGAAATGTGCTGTATATAACTACAATGAAATATTATTCAGCTATTAAAATGAAGTACTGACGTATGCTCCAGCATGGATGAACCATGAAAGCATTATGCTAAGTGAAAGAGGCCAGACACAATAGGTCACAAACTGTCTGCTTCCATTCATATGAAATATCCAGAACAGGAAAGTCCATAGATACAGAAAGCAGGTTGGTAGTTGCCAAGCGGATAGGGAGGAATACACAGTGACTGCTTAGTGGTCTGAGGTCTCCTTCTGGGGTGATGACAACCCCGTCTGGTTTTGGAACTAGGTATAGGCAATGATTATACAACATTGCGAGTGTACTAAATGCCACAGACCTGGACACTTCAAAATGGCTAATTTCATGTTATGTGAATTTCACCTCAACTTAAAAATTAGGAATTTGGGGGACTTCCCTGGTGGTCCAGTGGCTAAAAACTCCCTGCTCCCAATGCAGGGGCCCGGGTTCGATCCCTGGTCGGGGAACTAGACCCCACATGCCACAACTAAGACCACAAACACCCAAATAAATATTTTTTAAAAGAAACTAGGGATTTCGTATATTTACATGATTTTGTATATATGTGATATATAGAATTATAAACACTTAACAAGACCCTTTATATGACATTAGTTATACTTTAGTTGGAGAAATAGTTTTACATTTTTGTAATAACGCAAATTTCCTTGAGTCATGAAACTTTAAAGCATTCAGATTGATTAAGCTTTCCATGATAAAATAAATCCAAGTTTTTATATAATCTATAATATTGTTTTCTGTATTGTGTTAAAATCAGGGAGAAACATAATTTCATTGCTATGAATTAAAATTTTCACCTTGAACAAGACACTCTTTTCAAAAGATTTATATTTTATGAACATCTGTAGTTATAAACCTAATATTGAAAATTCTTTAAATTGTGTTTGAAGTACCTTAGTGTTCTTTTGGGAGAAGGCAATGGTACCCCACTCCAGTACTCTTGCCTGGAAAATCTCATGGACAGAGGAGCCTGGTGGGCTGCAATCCATGGGGTCGCTAAGAGTCGGACACGACTGAGCGACTTCACTTTCACTTTTCCCTTTCATGCATTGGAGAAGGAAATGGCAACCCACTCCAGTGTTCTTGCCTGGAGAATCCCAGGGATGGGGGAGCCTGGTGGGCTGCCGTCTATGGGGTCGCACAGAGTCAGACACGACTGACGTGACTTAGCAGCAGCAGCAGCAGCAGCAGCAGCATTCTTTTGCTTTTTATCTTATAACCAATAATCAAGGCCATTACTTTATCCAAGAGTTAAACTTTTTTTATTTCTCTGAGGAATAGATGCAGCAAGCTTTTGAAGTTTTTTTTCTTAAAGAGCCAAAGTTGAAAGCATTAACATTTGATTTTCCTCCTTTCTGGAATTTATTTATTTCAGATTTTCCTCCTTTCAAATTTATTTTAAACCTTTAAAAAATTATTATTTTGAATTTACATGAGTGCTTGTATATGCCAATGAAGAAAAGAGCTCTCATAAATACAAGTAACTTTGTACTGTTGTTAATTTTTCTCTCCTTTATCTGACTAGTTTATTTATCAAATACACAATCATTTCAATAGATGAAAGATATTTACAAGCAATTAATCTCCAAAAAACTTTGTGGGAGCCAAGAAAAGAAAATGAAAAGTAGGAGAAGAGAGGAACGGGGTAGCCACAAATACAGAATGTGATAAACAAAATATTTCACCTTCCTTTTACAAGGAAATAAAAAGGAAAAAAAACTTTCGCACACAAGGAGAACCACAGCTTCAGTTTTATAACCTCAGCCAGAGATGACAAATAAACAAGACAGAGAAGCTGGCGATCCCAGGCACCGTGGGTCTCAGAGGCTGTCTGCTCCTCCAGAAAGCACAGAGAATTTTCTTGAGTGATGTGATCTCTGGGAAGAATGATGCGAAGAACCGACTCATTTGAAAAGACCCTGATGCTGGGAAAGATTGAAGGCAGGAGGAGAAGGGGAGGACAGAGGATGAGATGGTTGATGGCATCAATGACTCGACGGGCATGGGTTTGAGCAAACTCCGGTAGTTGGTGATGGACAGAGAAGCTGGGCATGCTGCAGTCCATGGGGTTGCAAAGAGTTGGACACGACTGAGCGACTGAACTGACTGATGTGACCTCATTGATGGGAAGTACTTTTGCCTCCTGACCAGCCATAACCTCAGCTCACCCAGAGGCTCTGGGGGGAAGGTGGGTAGGTTTAGGTCCTCTTTGAGCCTCAGGTAATCTTCAGTTGGGGCCCAAGAAAGCTCATCCTTTAGGGCCTCATGGTGCTGCTTTCTATGTTCAAACTTGTCGTCGGCCTAGGGTATTTCTAAAAACACCTCTCTCCTCATTGTATACAATGTGTGTATTAGCATTTCAACAATCAAAGATATCAGCATTCCCAGGTCAAACAGACAGAGATGACACATAAACCAGAGTCTCCATTATTTACCACCTGACAGAGATCAGCATAAACCTAGATTCCTGACTTTTCAGTCATTAACAAGGAATAAATTACTGCCTGAGCTCAAACCACACCTGGTACCAGACTTGCTTCAGAAACACACACAGAAACAGCCAGAAGAGCACAGAGTTAGGAAGAAAAAAAAAGCAGGGGTAGTATAGCTCTCTCGCTTCAGGGGTTCATTCTGTAAGTGAAAAAAGATACTCCTTGATTTGCACAGCACGTGAGGTTAAGTGGGTTTTGCAGTGAATCTGTGAACAGTCAAGCTCTGGCAGGTGAAGCGCTTCCTCAGATAAATCTCCTTGATGGCGCCTCCAGAACTGCAAAAAGGATGCATGCACAAAAGCGCATGGAAAAGAGAAACACTTTTTCTTCATCCAAAGTGCAAGGTGTCAGGCTTCCAAAGTACTAAAGTGCCCAGTGAAAACCATAGCTGTTTAGTGGGAAGATACTACAAGCTTAACCAGATGATCAAATTTAGATGACTCGTTTATGTTAGTATAATATTTGCACTTATATTTATTTATATTGTGCTGTGCTGAGTTGCTTCAGTCGTGTCTGAGTCTTTGTGAGTCAGACTGTAGCCCATGGACTGTAGTCCATGTGAGTTGGACTGTAGCCCACGAGGCTCGTTTGTCCATGGGATTTCCCAGGCAAGAATACTGGAGTGGGTTGCCATGCCCTCCAGGGGATCTTCCCGACCCAGGGATCGAACCCGTGTCTCTTATGTCTCCTGCATTGGCAGGCAGGTTCTTCACCACTCATGCCACCCAGGAAGCCTGTTTATGCGTGTTAGTTGTTGTTATTTGTCTGTTCAGTAATATTTTATATGATATTTGTAGTCACTTATATGTCATACCTATAAACATCACTATTCTAAAAATCAAAAAATAAAGCATTTCCTCGCCCCCTCCTTTTTTTTTTAAGGTTTGTGGGATGTGTTCAAAATTTTAGTATCTTGGGGGCCATAATAGGCAGGGCGACTTTGTTGGTTTCTTTCAAAGGGCACGGCTTTTCCTCCTTGTGTGATGCCTGTGCTCCCCTATGACAGGGGCAGGAAAGTGTCAGTTTTGTGGATGTGACGTTTTTTGTGGCTTTTTGTGACGTTTTGTGGCTGTACCTGAGAAGCACCCGGGAGTTGTTTCTTTTTAGTTGGAGGATAACTGCTTTCCTCCATTGTGCTGGCTTCTGCACACACCGGCCTGAGTCAGCCCCAGGGACGCACCCGTCCCTCCGTCCTGCACCTGCGCCCGCCCCCCCCCCCCCGCCCTGTCCGCTGTCGCAGGGCCGCACGGCATGCGCACCGGCTGTCTGCTGGCCACACGGTCACGCACGTGTTCCATCGCCGCTGTCCCTATTCGTCCCAGCCTCTCCTCCCCCACTGTGTCCGCAAGTCTGTTCTCTATGTCTGCGGGCAGTTTTTAAAAATAACCATTCTCAGGCCTCACCGCCAGAGAATCTGATTTAGTTCATCTGGGGCAGGCTTGCATCGGGGTGTGTTGTAAGCTCCCCAGGGGATTCGAATACGCAGCCAAGGCTAAGAACTCACATCTATAGCCCTGCATTTTGCAGAGGCCGCTTTGATCTACCGAAAGCTAGTCTATCTGAGCGTCTGCGTTATTGTGGATGCTTTTTAAGCTGCATCAACATATTTTCCAAATTCTGCTGGAGAAACAGGAAACCAGGCTTGTACCCAGTTTGTAAACTTAAGGTAGAGCCTCTAAGGGCAGGACAGAGAATGCTCCTAGGAGATGGGAAAGCAGTTTCTCTACACATGTGAGAATGAGGAAGAAAGCATTGGAAAAAATCCACCGTTCGTCATTTCTTGGTCTTTGAAATGAATTTATAACTTTTAAAACATTTTTTTTTAAATTTTGTATTGGAGTATAGATGATTAACAATGCGATGGTTTCAGGCGGACAGCAAAGGGACCCAGCCATACTTACACATGTATTTCTTCTCCCCCAAACTCCCCTCCCACCCAGACTGTCACGTAACACTGAGCGGAGTTCCCTGCGCTGTTCAGTAGGGCCTGCTGGTTATCTGACATGCATTTATACCCTCCTGTAGAACCTTAACATTTGACCATGGAGATAAACGCATTTTGATAATCCCTCTGTACCGCGCAGATATTCAGCCTGTTGTCCCCCTCCTGGAAGAGGGTATGGGAAGAATGTGTGTGTGTGCTGAGTCACTCAGTCAGTCGTGTCTGACTCTTTGTGACCCCGTGGACTGTAGCCAGCCAGGCTCCTCTGTCCGTGGGATTTTCCAGGCAAGAATACTGGAGTGGGTTGCCATTTCCTCCTCTGGGGATCTTCCTGACTCAGGGATTGAACCCGTGTCTCCTGCATTGGCAGGCGGATTCTATTACCATAGAGCCACCTGGGAAGCCCCAAGGAGAGAATGGGCCTGGGGGACGCTGGACAACAATCTTGAAGTGTGTGCAATGAGAAGAACGTCCACTGAAAAAAGAAATCATCATCTATCTAACTCCGGGGAATATTATCCTTTCCTAGTGACTCATAAAGAGTATTAACATTTTAACGGCTCTTTAAAAAAAATCCAACATTAATTAAATCAGCAATTTCTAGACTTCACTGATCAGGAACTACCCTCCTTTTCCTTTTTTTTTCCCCTTTGGGTAACAGCCGCTATCATCCTGCAGACCTAGTGGTCCTTGGAATACACTTCAGGCGATGTTCTATTATCGGATTTTATCTCCAAGTTTTTTGAGGGGAGGAGGAATAAGTTCCTGAATTTTGAGAAAATAAATGCTTCATGCTAAAGCATTTTTGGAGTTTCTAAACTTGATTTAGAGACTGCGGCCTGGGCTCAGGAAGGAGGGCTTCCCCTGGCACACTTCCCCTGGCACATGTCGTGGTACTTGTTTTGCTGTATGTTCCATCTCTGCCACTATGTGAGATATCAAGAGTGTGAGGGGTGCCTGGCCATGTGGTAGGTAATGTTTACTGAATGAATGAGTGAAGAAGTCATGTTGCTGCTGCGATGGGACACTTGTAGCAGTGCCACACCCCGCTCCACCATCATGAATTTCTGTGTCCTGAGAATTAGCATATCTCACTTGTTCTAACAGATTATCACATAGCAAGAGGTCTGGGTGAGGAGGAGGTGTTCCTGGCTGGTGACTAGTCATCAGCCCAGTCCCCCCAGAGACTCTGAGAGGAAGAGGTAAGCAGGCTCCTTTGTTCTCTCTGAGCCCCAGTTAACTTTTAACTGGAGCCCAAGAAAATTGGCGCATTGCAAGTTATTGGCATCCTTGCCCAGGGCATGGTGGTCCTGCTTTGTCCAATCTTGTCACCAGCCCAGGACATTTCTAAAACATGTCTCTCCTCATTTTATATGATGTATATACAAACATTTCAATAGCAGAATATTTTCAATGTATGACTGAAATTACTTTTATCTTCCACATTGTTTCGGTGACGAATGGTTTGTAAGATTATAAATCTCATGCAACAGTAATGTCAAGATGCCAGCAATATTATGCAAAATTCATAAGCACCTTCTGGAAGAAGTTTGCTGGTAGGGACAAGGACTTAAAGGTGATGTGAGTGTTGTCATTATTGCAGGTGAGTATTATTAAGCCTTCATCTCCATACATTTGACGCTGGCCCAAATCATTCATTGCTGCGTGTTAACTGATCATTTATTCAGAGCCAGGCCCTGCACTAGAAGATAAAATAAAAGAACAGAATCATAGGGTGCTTTGCTTTTGATAGTCATTGTTGGAAGGAGATCGGAGAGAGCAGATTCCTGACATTCAGAGAGTCTTTTTCCTTGAGGATGATCTCAGGAGTCACAGATGACAGAACAAAGTCGTATCTAGAGACCCATGCTAGTGTCCGGGCGGCTAACCCTTTACCGCGGTCAAAGTTAATTCAGACCTTGGGACTACTCGAATCCCTTTCCCTGAGCTCCCTATGAACATCCTTAGAGCTGGCAAAACTTCATCCTTTGAAGGACTATTCCGAGGACTAAAAGGGATGCTGTTCCTAAAGCACCTAGTGCGATTTCTAGCCCTGAGGGAGGGGGAGACATGACGGTTGTTTATTTAGACAATTATTAGTATCAGGTTTGACTTTTGAAGTGAAAGTGTTAGTTGCTCAGTCATGTCCGACTCTTTGCGACCCCAGGGACTGTAGCCCGCCAGGCTCCTCTGTCCACGGGGATTCTCAGGCAAGAATACTGGAGTGGGTAGCCATTCCCTTCTCTCCCACTTCCCCACGCAGGAATCGAACCTGCAACTCCTGCATTGGCAGGCAGGTTCTTTACCACTGAACCACCTGGGAAGGCCAAATATTTCAATATGAATCTCTAAAAGATAAAGTGTCCCTTTAAAACTATAACAATAATTCTATAAGGATACCTAAAAGTATGATCATTCATTTCATAACGTCAAATATCACTGCCTAGTCAGCATTCAAATTTCTCCATTAGTCTCATAATGTTCTTAAGAGTTGGTTCAAATTCAGAATAAAATATGCTTCAGCTTAGGAATTGGTTGATGTTTCTTATGATTCTTTCTCTCTTCTCTCTCTTATTTTATCCTTGTGCTATTTTTTTTTTAACTGAGATAAATTTCCTTGCAATTTGTTTGTCATTTGTCTTGCAGAGTTTTCACACAGCCAAAGTGTTTTAAAATGTAGATTTTATGGGAATTCCCTAGCTATCCAGTGGTTAGGACTCCAGAGTTTCACTGCTGTGGGCCTGGGTTCAATCCCTGGACTGAGAATTAGGATCCTGCAAGCCACTTGGTGGCTCAGATGGTTAAGAATCTGCCTGTAATGTGGGAGACCCGAGTTCCATCCCTGGGTCTGGAAGATCCCCCTGAAGAAGGGAATGGCAACCCACTCCAGTATTCTTGCCTGGAGAATCCCCATGGACAGAGGAGCCCGGCAGGCTACAGTTGGTAGGGTCGCAAAAAGTTGGACACGACTGAGCGACTAACGCTTTCTCTTTTGTGGCTGAAAATAATTAGATAAAATATGAGTTCTATTATTGTTCAGGTATGATGAGGCTAACAGATCAAGAGACAATTGCCACTGAAAAGAGAATCTGTGACTCACAGTTCCTAAGGGCAGAGGGCATGGCAGGCCGCATGAGAAAGCGTCAAGGGGGGAGGAAATGAGGGCCCGAGCTCTCATTGCAGTTTCCACGGAAAGGCCAGCAAGGCAGGCAAGCAAGCTGAAGACGGGCTACTTTGGGACTTCCCTGGTGGCCCAGGGGTGAAGAATTTGCCTGCCATGCAGGAGACAAAGGTTCAAGATCCCACATGCTGTGGGGCAGCTAAGGCCGTGGGCCCACAGCTAATGAGCCTGTGCTCTAGAGCCGGGAGCTGCAGCCGCTGAGCCCCCGAGCCCCAGAGCCCGGGCGCTGCAGCAAGAGGAGCCCCTGCAGTGAGAAGCTGCACCTGGAGAGGTGCCTCTGTCCACTGCAGCAGAGAAAGCCCTCGCACGGCAACGAAGACCCAGTGTCGTCAGAAATGAAAAAAAACGATCGGCTAGTTTGTGTCTCAGTGGGCTCCATGAGGCTCCAGCTGTCGAGTACCTGGCCCTGGAGTAATATGGCAGAAAAATATTGCCACGGAGTGTAACAGCCCCATTTGAGGGGCTGCGGGGTTGACTCTGGATTGGCCAGTTTGTATATAAAGCTGCACTCAAAGGGGAATCCTTTACTATTTCTAGTAACTGGTTCGCCGTGGGAGGGCAGTTTCCCATGGTTAGTAAGGCCTCAGTTGTCAACACATTGGAATAAAACAATGTGTTTATTACATAAGATTTTGTCTATTGCATCCCTGCTATGTCACTTTATGGGCTTCCCTGGTAGCTCGGTTGGTAAAGAATCCGCCTGCAATGCAGGAGATCCCAGTTGGATTCCTGGTTGGGCAGATCCGCTGGAGAAGGGATAGGCTACCACTCCAGTGTTCTTGGGCTTCGCTTGTGGCTCATCTGGTAAAGTCTCCCCCTGCAATACGGGAGACCTGGGTTTGATTCCTGGGTTGGGAAGATTCCCTGGAGAAGGGAAAGGCAGCCCACTCCAGTATTCTGGCCTGGAGAAGTCCATGGACTAGTCCATGGAGTTGCAAAGAGTCGGACACAACTGAGCAACTTTCACTTGCATGTTACTTTATATCTTTCTCTGTCCCGTATATTTGCTATAAATTAGAAATGAAATCTGGAGGCTTGATTGGATTCAAGTTTTAATTTTTATGACTTCCGTCAGAAAGAACATAACATCCAATTATCTCTTTTTGTTATGCCAGCAGCCATTGAAGAGCAATGGCTGGATTAATTATTTAATTAGTAATTACAAAAGAAGGGCGTTCTATCATCCCTTCCTTGTTTACTAGAGAGATAATTTTTTTTTTGTAAGAGAAATGTTTCCTCATCAACTCCGTGGTAACGCAGAGACAGATCGCAGAGGAAAGGTAGGTTAAACGCTTGACTCTGTCCCTTTATTGACCTGTTTTCAGAAATAATGTGTTGGTGTCAGCGTCCTGTGAAAGTGACTAGTGAGTTGGTTTCATAGTCTTAGACATATTTGATGGGCTTCAATCCATTGTATTCTTACTGAATACAATAAGAAATTGGCCCATTTTGGGGCCACTGGGAGCTCCTTTGAGTTGACCCCTTACTCATTTTGACGGAGCACCAGTGGTTGACCTGTCTTTTGGGATGAGAAGTATTTCAAGCTTATATTGTTCGTTTCCTGCCCCAGATCTGGTGTGTGCTAAGTCGCTTCATTCCTGTCCAACTCTTTGTGACCTCATGGGCTATAGCCCACCAGGCTCCTCTGTCCATGGGATTCTCCAGGCAAGAATGCTGCAGTGGGCTGCCATTCCCTCCTCCAGGGGATCTTCCTGCCCCAGGGATCAAACCTGCGTCTCTGGCATTGGCAGGGGGGTTCTTTACCACTAGCACCACCTGGGAAGCCATACTTAGGTTACATTTTACTAAAGGATGTTCATTTAAATTCTGTGTTTTGGAGTCACTGAAATAATCCTTCTTGGTGTCGCTATGCTGCCGGCCGGATTGTGCTCTAGCCCATTCATTTGCTTCATTTTAAGACTTTAAAGGATTGCACATTCTTAAATTAAGAATGTCTTTATAGTCAAGGTATATTCAGAGCAGCCTGGCTTTTACCCCTGTGTTCTCCATCCGGTCCCCTTGCTTCTGTTGTTCACCTTTCAGTTTACATTTTCTTCCTCTTCTTTTTTTTTAGTATAAGCAAATTTTAAAAATAAAAGCAAATAATCATTACCCTGCCCGAGGTAAAGGTAGTATACTATCCATACTTTTCTCCACCTTGCTTTTTTCACTTAATATATGCTACAGATCACTAAATAGGAATATATTAAATGTGAAATACATTTGACTGTGTGGATCACAGTAAACTCTGGAAAATTCTGAAGGAGATGGGAATACCAGACCATCTGACCTGCCTCCTGAGAAATCTGTACACAGGTCAAGAAGTAACAGTTAGAACTGGACATGGAACAACAGACTGGTTCCAAATAGGAAAAGGAGTACGTCAAGGCTGTATATTGTCACCCTGCTTATTTAACTTATATGTAGAGTACATCATGAGAAACGCTGGGCTGGATGAAGCACAAGCTGGAATCAAGATTGCTTGGAGAAATATCAATAACCTCAGATCTGCAGATGACACCACTCTTATGGCAGAAAGCGAAGAAGAACTAAAGAGCCTCTTGATGAAAGTGAAAGAGGAGAGTGAAAAAGTTGGCTTGAAACTCAACATTCAGAAAACTAAGATCATGGCATCTGGTTCCAGCACTTCATGGCAAATAGATGGGAAAGCAGTGGCAGACTTTATTTTTTCTGGGCTCCAAAGTCACTGCAGGTGGTGACTACAGCCATGAAATTAAAAGACTGTTACTCCTTGGAAGGAAAGTTATGACCAACGTAGACAGCATATTAAAAAGCAGAGACATTACTTTGACAACAAAGGTCCGTCTATGGTTTTTCCAGTAGTCATGTATGGATGTGAGAGTTGGACTACAAAGAAAGCTGAGCGCCGAAGAATTGATGCTTTTGAACTGTGGTGTTGGAGAAGACTCTTGAGAGTCTCTTGGGCAACAAGGAGATCCAACCAGTCCATCCTAAAGGAGATCAGTCCTGGGTGTTCATTGAAAGGACTGATGTTGAAGCTGAAACTCCAATACTTTGACCACCTGATGTGAAGAGCTGACTCATTTGAAAAGACCCTGATGCTGGGAAAGATTGAGGGCAGGAGGAGAAGGGGACGACAGAGGATGCGATGGTTGGGTGGCATCACCGACACAATAGACTTGAGTTTGAGTAAACTCCTGGAGTTGGTGATGGACAGGGAGGCCTGGCGTGCTGCAGTCCATGGGGTTGTAAACAGTTGGACATACCTGAGCAACTGAACTGAACTGAACTGAAATGCGAAGTAAAATTAAAGTCCTAAATTTTTATCTACAATTTCCAAATTCTGAAAGTTCTGAACACCCATAATTTTATCATAAGTTTGCAGAAAACTCATTTGGAAAAAAAATCAGATCTGAACACACATGAAGTTATTCGTTGTCTTTATTTTTTATACTTACGTGTGTTTATATTTGGTACGTATTCGATGCTAGAATATTTAATTATGAGTTCAGCTTCATATAGCTTGATGGTGTTAATATCTGATATATGCACTTTATTACCTTCCTGAAACCTGAAAATTTTGAATTCTGAAACATATCACACTCCAAGGATTTCCAATAAGACATTCTGAACCTGTAGTATATAAATCACTTAGTAACTTTGAGTCCCTTTCCTTCTCCCAACACCTGTTTTTGAATTTTTTTAAAAAAAGGATTGTGAGTATTTCGGCTCAGCCTCCCATTTCGGTATAATCAGGTAAAGAATATGATTCTCTCGCTGCAGATTGAATGGGAACCAGAAACTCATGGGTTTTCCTTGCCCAGGCCAAGCCTGGATGGGGCTCTACGACTTCCTTCTCGGTAAAATAACTTCAGGGGCAAAGACTTCCAGTGAGAAGCTTAGCAGACTGAGATGTGTGTGTGTGTGTGTGTGTGTGTGTGTGTGTGTGTGTGTGTGTGTGTGTGTTACAGTTTTGCCTGCACTGGGTCTTTGCTGTGGCACATGGGCGTTCTCTTGTGGCGGAGCTTGGGCTCTTTAGTTGGGGTGTGTGGGCTTAGTTGCCCTGAGGCATGTAGGATCTTAGTTTCCAGACCAGAAATTAAATCCGAGTCCCCTTCATGGGCTTCCCTGGTGGCTCAGCTGGTAAAGAATCTGCCTGTAATGCCTGCCAGGGAGACCTGGGTTCAATCCCTGGGTGGGGCAGATCCCCTGGAGGAGGGCATGGCACCCCGCTCCAGTGTTCTTGTCTGGAGAATCCCATGGACAGAGGAGCCTGGGGGGCTGAGGTCCATGGGGTCACAAAGTCGGACACAACTCCTGCTCTGGAAGGCGGACTCTTAACCGTTGGACCACAGAGGAGTCCCTAGGTTAGTATTTTGAAATTTTAGGTATAACTATGAAGCAGATACATTTTAAAGAAAATCCTGGCTACAGTACAGAATTCTCGCACTTTGCTGCCCCCTTCTGTGTTCGAGTGTCGTAGAATTGGGGGCTGGAAGGAACACCACCGGCCCCCCCTTATCTTCAGCGGGTACATTTCAGGACCTCCCACCCCCGAGGCTGCCTGGAACCATGGATAGTACCAAACCCTATATACACTATGTTTTTCCTATACATACGTGCATACCTACCTATGATAAAGTTTAATTTATAAATTAGGCACAGTAAGAAATTAAGCACAATGACAAATAATAAAATAGAGCAGTTATAACTATATATTATAAAAAGATGACGTGACCTCTCTTTCTCAAAATATCTCACTGCACAGGGTTAACACCTCTTCCGTCTTAACGGAGCACTGCTACGCACTGTGGCCGTGCCTTCTGCAGTCTGGGCTGTGATGGCACGAGCAGCACAGGTGTCTTTTTCTGTTTTCACAATTTCACTGATACAGGATTTGTTCTTAGTGTAGACCTTAGCCTCCCCCGCATATGATTTTTTCTTTCTTTATGAAGTGGAGAATGTTCACCCTTTCACTTAAAGGAAACACTTTCGGCTTTGCTTTGGTGTATCCAAACTGCCAGCATCACTACTTTTGTGCTTTGGGGTCATTACTGAGTAAAATAAGAGTTACTGGAACACAAGAAGTGTGATGCCACGACAGTCCATCTGATAATCACGGTGGCTACTAAGTATCTAACAGGGGGACACGCTGGACAAAGGGATGATTCTTGTTCCGGGCAGGATAGAATGGGACAAACAGAGCTCTCATCAGTTCCTT
Source organism: Giraffa tippelskirchi (assembly GCF_054371585.1). Lineage (NCBI taxonomy): Eukaryota > Metazoa > Chordata > Mammalia > Artiodactyla > Giraffidae > Giraffa > Giraffa tippelskirchi. The sequence continues at coordinate 71,280,896 of NC_137288.1, read as the reverse complement.
GGAAGGGTGTGCAATTTAAAAATTACGATTTGTTTATTTCTGGAATTTTCCTTTTAACACTTTTGGACCACAGTTAACTGTAGGTAACTGAAACCATGGAAAGTAAAACTGTGAATAAGGGAGGGACTCCTGTATTGGTTATCACTGGGAAGCATCTTTCAGAAAAACTGGACCAAGCGCGACTGAGCAAGAAGCCTTTCCTAACTTTTTCTGCTGCTTTTATGAGGAATCATTGAATTTAGAGTATTGGTATAGTAGGCAGATATGAATAATAATTACAATACTGCCTTACCTCATTGCCAAATAGTATTCTGAATTACTACATTATAAGTTTTATCTGGGGGGTACCTTAGACCCAACTTTTCACAACTGAGGAAGTGAGGTCTCTCACTGTGGTCGATTGTATTACGTTCACAGGACTTGCTGCCTCTGCTTGTGAGAAGACTGTGTCCCTGCCCCGCTGACAGAGTCACTGGACTTGCTCTGGCCATCAGACTGTGAGTGGAAGTGACATGGGCCACTTATGGGAGAAAGATTTTGGAGCCAGGGTGTTATCTACCATATTCTCTTTTCCCTCTGTCACAAAGCCATGACCACCCTGTGATGGATGTGTGAATTCAGGGAAGTAATCCTGAATTATTATAATCCATTGAAGTTTTGGGGGCTCTTTGTTACCACAGCATAACCTGACTTATACTGACTGACACCCTTGCCTACAGTCATGCAGCTGGTGATGAAATGTGATGGAGGTCCCCGCATCCAGATGAAGCCCTCAAGTTTTCACTCAAGATAGCAATTATCCTTTTGATTTTCTAAGCCTCACTTTCCTTACTCTCATTTCTGAAATAGCTTGGGACACCAAATTAATATTCATGAATCCTTTGAGTTCTTATGTATATGGCAAATATTAAGTGCTAAAGTACCAGCATCTATAGATATAATAAATATTAAGTATTATAAACATGCTCACCATTAGACAGGGAGCAAAAACAAGATGACTGAGAAATTAGTAATCTAGAAAGTAGGAGAAAGATGAAAAGGAGACAAGAGGCATACCGTGGTGGATGAATTTGCTTGGTATTTTAACTTCCCTCGCTCTGAACTGAAAGAGAGGACTTTTGAAAGAAAGGTGCTTTCATCAATCTTGCTCATTTTTTTTTTCACCAGGATAAGGAGATAGGAAGGCTTCATCTTATGGGGGCAGGGGGGAGGATTCTTAGGATGGAATTTTTCAAATTTAATTTTGACATTGCATCTTTTTGGTCTTATGTGCTCGTATGAATATGCTGAGTTTGGGGGTTGGAGGACCCCTTCTCTCTCACTTCTTTTTTTTTCTCTCTTCTTCTTTCTCTTTAATTTTATCAAAGGAAAACCCCTAGGGCCAATCTATCATACTAGCACTCAAGTCCATCAAAGCATACTTTAAAGGCCCTTGTAGCTCAGGTAGTGATAAGTGTTGGATAGATTCCTGAATTCTATATCGTCATGGACTAAATAACTGTAAGGCTCCATGATTTATTCTAATGGCTTTGGATATTTGAGAAAATCAATGAAGAGTGGGAGATGACATGATAATGAGGAAGCTGAGCGAACACACCTCTTCCAGGATTTCTGTTCAGTGTTCCCTCTTATCACAGACACCTTGAGTCAGTCTGTCCTGTGCCAGGAACATCTTACTTCTACCGTCTATTGAAAATAGATTTTATCTCCCATTAAAAAAAATACATGTATATATACACCAGGATTCCATAAGCATTTATTGTATGCCTACTGTGTGCCAGACTTTCTAATACTAATTCCCAAAATAAGCAATTTGGAATAACTTCAGGATTGGCACACAATTCTGAATTGCTTGGACCCAATTCATAATTACAGAACAATGGAAGAGATTAGAATAAACCTTTGAAATGCACCAATTTGGCTTGGCTTATGAAATCTCCATTTAAAGCATGAATTGAGAAGGTAATAAAGACCCCAAGATAAAGGCACACAGGTTGGAAGAGACTCAAAGTGGGCTCTGGGACGGGGGCGTCTGGGCTTGTGGGCACCTGAGTGGCTAAGATCAGAGGCGCAAACCCACCAGCTGAGATACTCATGAATTCACTGACTCACCCCCAGAATTCTGATTACCAGGTGAAACATGCATTTCTTTTGAAGGATGATCACAGTGCAGTGACTGGGATGAGCCACGCTCTAATAGACTTGAAAGTTCCAAATGACGCACACATTTTTTTAAATCATATGGAGCACTATACCCACAACCAGCATTCCGTTTCACTCTCTAGTTCTGACATAACTGTAGGAAAAAAAAATATTCCTGATTCTATTCTGATATCAGTATGAATTCGTTTCTTTAGTCACCTATAATTTGAGGCCAGTGGAGTATCCTTTCCCTTTCATCAGCTTTTTCTCACACATAGATATTTGAACAGGTATGAGAAAAATAAGTTCTGGCAAGCAATAACTTGCAATTGCAGCTGTTTGGGGAAAAAAGACAAGTTGAGTTCAATCCACCACAAAGGGAAGCCTGCTGGCTCCAGTCAGAGCAGCAGGATCACAGAGAACAGTCGGGCTCTTCTCCCAGTCCCAGTCTACGTCTTATCACTTCCCCATGGCAAGGGGAAGGCACACCCAGCCCCCATCTGCTGTCTTATCACTTCCCCATGGCAGTCTGGAAGACACAGGGAGCCCTTGCCTTACGCAGAAATACTCTGCTGGAACGCTAATTGGCCAGAGTCTATGGTGCTGGCTGGGCTGTTTGACTGTTTTGCTCACAAGGCACCAAAGTCATGAAGGCATTTTTATGGGCTAGGTCAAAATCAGATTGAGAGTTTCAGATGTTAAGATTGTAAGATTTGGGAAAGAGATGAGGAAAAGAAAGATAAAAAGATAATTAATGAAACATATCGAAATAAAGCCTTTTTGATGCCCACTGCTTCTGCTCCACTCCAAGTAAGAAATTTATTCTGTATGCCTTAGGGCAAGGTGGCAGCGGTCAACCACTGATAGGATTCATGCCCTGGTACTGCAGCTATGGGGCTTCCTAGGCGGCTCAGTAGTAAAGAATCTGCCTGCAATGCAAGAGATTCAGGAGACTTGGTTCGATCCCTGGGTTGGGAAGATCTCTTAGAGAAGGAAACGGCAACCTCTCCAGTATTGCCTGGAGAATCCCATGGACAGAGGGGCCTGGTGGGCTACAGTCCATGGTGTTGCAAAAGAACTGGACACAAGTTAGAGACTGAGAACACACACCACAGCCTGGGCAATCTTAGATAGATTTGAGGGGAGGGAGGTGAGATAGGTAAAAACATGTGCAATTCAAGAAGTGGTAATGGAAAGTTATTAATAAATGTTTTAGAATTTCATTAAGAACTGGAGGAAAATGGAGATTTCATAACATTGGATCACAAGAAAGAATCCTGTCAGTACAGTTCAGCTGCTCAGCTGCGTCCGACTCTTTGCAACTCCATGGACCACAGCACATCAGGCCTCCCTGTCCATCACCAACTCCAGGAGTCCACCCAAACTCATGTCCTTTGAGGCGGTGATGCCATCCAACCCTCTCATCCTCTGACGTCCCCTTCTCCTCCTGCCCTCAATCTTTCCCAGCATCAGGGTCTTTTCAAATGAGTCAGCTCTTCGCATCAGTCAGGTGGCCAAAGTATTGGAGTTTCAGCTTCAACATCAGCTCTTCCAATGAACACTCAGGACTGATTTCCTTTAGGATGGACTGGCTGGATCTCCTTGCAGTCCAAGGGACTCTCAAGAGTCTTCTCCAACACCACAGTTCAAAAGCATCAATTCTTCAGCACTCAGCTTTCTTTATAGTCCAACTCTCACATCCCTACATGACTACTGGAAAAACCATAGCCTTGACTAGACGGACCTTTGTTGTCAAAGTAATGTCTCTGCTTTTTAATATGCTGTCTACGTTGGTCATAACTTTCCTTCCAAGGAATAAGTGTCTTTTAATTTCATGGCTGCAGTCACCACCTGCAGTGATTTTGGAGCCCCCCAAAATAAAAGTCTGCCACTGTTTCCACTGTTTTCCCATCTATTTGCTATGAAGTGATAGGACTGGATGCCATGATCTTAGTTTTCTGAATGTTGAGCTTTAAGCCAACTTTTTCACTCTCCTCTTTCACTTTCATCAAGAGGCTCTTTAGTTCTTCTTTGCTTTCTGCCATAAGGGTGGTATCATCTGCAGATCTGAGGTTACTGATATTTCTCCAGCAATCTTGATTCCAGCTTGTGCTTCATCCAGCCCAGCATTTCTCATGATGTACTCTGCATGTAAGTTAAATAAGCAGGGTGACAATATACAGCGTTGACATACTTCTTTCCCTATTTGGAACCAGTCTGTTGTTCCATGTCCAGTTCTAACTGTTGCTTCCTGACTGCATACAGGTTTCTCAAGAGGCAGGTCAGGTGGTCTGGTGTTCCCATCTCTTGAAGAATTTTCCATAGTTTGTTGTAATCCACACAGTCAAAGGCTTTGGCATAGTCAATAAAGCAGAAATAGATGTTTTTCTAGATCTCTCTTGCTTTTTCGATGATCCAGTGGATGTTGGCAATTTGATCTCTGGTTCCTCTGCCTTTTCTAAAACCAGCTTGAAGATCTGGAAGTTCATGGCTCACATATTCAAGTTCATGGTTCAAGAATCCTGTCACTTTCAACTAAAAAGCTGATAATTTTTGATTATCTAACAAGACCGGTTGGCCATGTATGCATTCTGCAAGTATTGGTTATGTATTACTGTGAGTAAAATCACCCGAAAACATAGCAGCTTAAAAAAGAAAATTCAAACATCCATGATCTCACAGTTTCTGAGAGTCAGGAACCCAGGTGTGGCTTAGCTCGTGGTTCTGGTCAGGACGTCTCGTGAGGTTGCCGTCAAGAAGTCAACCAGAGCTGCAGTCATCTGCAAGTCTGACCCGGACTGTATGACCTGCTTGCAAGATGACTCATTCCTACTGCTCTTCTTGGCTGGAGGCTTCAGGTTCTTGCCAGGCAGCATCTCCAGAGGGCTGCTCTCTCGTCTTTACAACATGGCTCCCCCATCTTCGTAAAAGAGAGTTACCTAGAGGAAGCTATCCACTCCAGTGTTCTTGCCTGGAGAATCCCAGGGACAGTGGAGCCTGGTGGGCTGCCGTCTATGGGGTCGCACAGAGTCGGACACGACTAAAGCGACTTAGCAGCAGCAGCAGCAGCAGAGGAAGCTATAAATCTCTTTAGGACCTACTGTCAGGATTCTCCTGTGGTCGCTTCCATCATATTCTCTTTGTTAGAACCAAAGTACAACCCACATTCAAGGGGAGGGAAATTAGGACCCACTTTCTGAAGACAGGAGTAGCAAAGAAGTGTGAATATATTTTGAAACTGCTGCAGCAATGAATCATCAGGAAGAATTCTGTCACTTTGTGGCAAAAAGCTTACTATGTTTGATTATCCAGCATAAACAGTTTTCATGCCTTCTCCATAATTTAATTGTAGGCTGAGCTCTCTTTGCATATATAGCAGAGCACTAAAGAACACCCTTTCCAGCAATAGGGGACTAGGAGAGAGTGAATCTGTCTGGAATTTTTAAAGGAAATAGACTTTCCCAGTTGGCTTACTTGGAGATGATTCTAGTGAAAGCCAATCAGGAACCTCAGTGGATACTCTGGATCAGAACCACACCAGGCTTACTCCATTGTCATCGAATTTGCTTAAATGCCATTTAAGCTGCTTCCATGGCTGAAGCTGATTATGTTTTCTTCTATCTTCGATTAATGAAGATTCCTATTCTGTGTTGGGCATGTTCTTTCTGGGACTAGGAATTGGGTGAATGAGGGAGGGACCATACATGGAGTGTTGTGTTCAGTTCCAAGAAGAAAAAAAAAATGGCAAAACCGAGATCACCTGATGGAAAAGGCAGAGAAGACCCTCGCTGAGGTGCTTGCTGAGTCCTCGGAGACCGCAGGGCAGCCTGGCCTGGGGAGCCTGCTGCCGCACGCCCTGGTCTCGCTAGGCGAGGGCAGCCTGGCCTGGGGAGCCTGCTGCCGCACGCCCTGGTCTCGCTAGGCGAGGGCAGCCTGGCCTGGGGAGCCTGCTGCCTCATGCCCTGGTCTCGCTAGGCGAGGGCAGGCTGGCTGGGGTCCGCCTGGCAGCCTCGGCGTCACTCTGTTTAAGGGCTTTCTCTGGAAGCTGGAGTCTGATCTCTCTCAAGAACAGCCCTCAGGTAATAACTGACGGGGGTTAGTGTATAAATCCCCAGCTCCCTCTCCCTTTAGATGAGATAACTCTGAGGCTCAGGTTCTACCCCGACTTCCAGAGTCTCCTGGAAGGGATGAGCCCAGGTTGCTCAAGGGGTAAGTAGCTTGGTAACTGACACTCCACTGACTTAACTCCCTGTTCCCTTACTGGTGTTTCCTAGGACCAGGTCCCAAATAGACTATTTGCACTGAAGCAAATTTTTGTAACAGAGTTGGCTTCTCTGTTGTTCAGTCACTAAGTTGTGTCTGACTCTTTGTGACCCCACGGACTGCAGCATGCCAGGCTTCCCTGTCCTTCACGAACTCCCAGAGTTTGTTCAAACTCATGTTCTTTGAGTCAGTAAGAATCTCAAGTTAAGACAGTGGATGACACAAACACAGTTGTCAAATATTTGGATGACCGTCATGCAGAAGAATGATGTAGATTTATTGTTCAAAGGGAAGACTTAGGACCACTAGCTAATGGATATTAGGAGGTGGGTTTTAGTTTGGCATAAGGAAGAATTCTATAATAACTCAAGCCCGTGATGATAATTTTATGTGTCAGCTTGTTTGGGTCACAGGGTACCAGATATTTGGTTAAACATTATTTCTGGGTGTGTCTGTGAGGGTGTCTGCAGAAGAGATTCACATCTGAATCAGTAGACCAAGTATAGGAGACGCCCAAACCTAGGTGAGTGGGCATTAACTGATCCACTGCGAATCTGGAACGAACGAAAAGGCAGACGGGGGATGGGTTCACTCTCTTCGACTGAGTGGGGTCATCCTTCCCCTGCTCCTGGTTCTCAGGCCTTCAGACTCAGACGGAGTCACACCGCCACCCTCCTGGGTCCCCAGCCTTCAGACTCAGAGGGAGTCACACCACCATTCTCCCGGGTCCCCAGCGTACAGACAGCAGATCATGGGACTTCTCGGCCTCCATCCTGTGGGAGCGGAGTATATATGATAAATCTGTCCATATACACTGGCTCTGTTCTCTGACTAATACAGTGTCTGAAAGTGGACGGGGTTGCCTTGGGAGGTAATAAGCTCAACGTCACAGGGGATGTCTGTGCAGAGGCTGGCTGGCCACTGGGACGCGTGACCGATGAGGGGGCTAAACTAAGTGACTTCGGAGGTCTGGGGTGGGCTTACCGCGAAGCAGAGGAAGCTGAATGCTTCGAGGCCCCTTTCAAGCCCAAGCTCTGCACTTGCGTGACCACGCGTCTCTCTAAGTGTGCGGAGCTTTGTGCTGCAGTGAGTGACCACGCGTCTCTCTAAGTGTGCGGAGCTTTGTGCTGCAGTGAGTGAAGACCGCTGCTACTGTTGCAACTTCATTATTTTCTGGGAATTTCTTGAAACCAAGTTTACCTGCATCCCAGTGGTTGTTGGTAACACAGTGGGCAGCAGTGCTAAAGACACACACAGTTATGTGTAAAGTCGCATCTTTTTATGTTTCCCAGTGCATCTGAGTTGGGGTAATTTTAAAATACCTAGCGTGTCTTGTCTTGATGGAGTTTGGTGGTTCCAGATGAAGTAGCAAAATCACCGCCAACTCAGCAGAGTGATCTGAAGAAACAAGTGACAATGGGAAAAAAGTTCCAGCAACAAAACTCTTGCGACTTCCTGTGAATCTAAAATTATTTAAAAACAAGAGGTTAAAAAAAACTCTTACACTGAGAATAATTCGATAACATGTGTCAAATACACAATAGACAACGCAAGAGCAATTTGAATTGCTTTGGGGCATTTTAAAATTTTTGATTAAAATATTGTTCCATAATTATTAACCAGCCGAAAATTTTAAATATGACAGGAAGGAAGTATCTTAGTGGAAATCGTAAAGGTAATCTGAAATAAAAGGCGTATAGTATTTCTCAGTTTTTAAAAACTATTATTTGTTGAGATTTCTTTTCTCATCTAAAGTAAAATTCACTCTTGTGCCTAATTTTGCATCCATAAAGTGCCCATCTCATTTTCTTTTACTCCAAGGGGTCTGCAGATCGTTGGGACCTACTATATCCGAGACACTTTCTAGAAAAATTAAATGTAGTTGATTTACAATGTTGTGTTAGCCTCAGGTGTTCACCATAGCGATTCAATATTTTTTGCAAATTATACTCCATTACAGGTTATTACAAGATAATGAGTGAGACATTTTTGATTCTGAGACATGAATTCTCTTGCTTCTATAAGGTGAATGACTACCATATTCTTGGCTTACCTGATTAAGAGTATTTTTAGAGTGGGATAATGGGATTGTGGCCCTTTAACTGAAAAATGCGGAGAAAATTCCCAGTCATGCTTTTAACAGAATCTTAAAATACAAAGCCAGGGCTGGCAAGACCGTCTCCCTGTGGGTTTGTCCCCACAGGGGGCCGTGACTGTGGACGTCCACCCACACTTTCTACAAAGAATCTCACGAGCTAAAGGAGCTCTGTACATGTCTTGTTAAAAATGAAGTAAAATGGTAAAAGCTTTTCTTTCGAATGCTCTTTTTTAAGATTAATTATTTTTTGGCTGCACGGAGTTCATTGCTGTGCAGGCTACTCTTCCTTGTGGTCTGAGGGCTTCTCGTGCGGCGGCTTCTCTGCCGAGCATGGCTCTAGGGTGTGAGGGCTTCAGAAGCTGTGGCCCATGGGCTCAGTGGTTGGGGCTCACAGGCTTAGCTGCTTTGCGGCATGTGGGGTCTTCCTGGACCCGGGTTTGAATCCATGTCCCCTGTATTGGCAGGTGGATTCTTAACCGCTGGATTAAGAAGGAAGCCCTCTTCTGAATGCTTTCTAATCTACACAATACTAATCCAGGAGCGAAGGAAGTTGATGATGACATAAATACATATAACGATATTAATCCAGATGGTCAGCACAGACAAAATGGAACAGTAAGACAATTAAAATTGAGCAGTTACAAAAATGGGTTAAGCATTTCTTGATTGTAAAGAAAATTTTGTTGGTCTAGAGCAGGAGTTAGCAATCTATGGCCCAAGGACCAAATCTGCTTCTGACTTGTTTTCTAAATAAAATTTTATCAAAACACAACCACACTCACTTATTTGCATATTGTCTATGGCTGTTTTCTTGCTACAACCTTTGAGTTGGTATGACAGAGACTGTAGGGGCTGCAAAGCTTAAAATATTTGCTATCTAACAGAAACTGTCTACCAACCGCTAGTCTAGCGTTAACCACTAAATAGCACAAAATCATTTTCTGTGGCAGTTAATAACATGAATATGTTTAGGGGAAAATTCTTTTTCTATTAAAAATTCACAGTAAAAGTGATCTTAATTTTGTAATAGAACTTTAAAAATGGAAACATATATATATGTGTGTGTGTGTGTGTGTGTACTTGGCAATGAAACTTGTGAAGCTTCTCTATATTTGAGTCAGATTATGAATGATGACTGCAGAAGGGTGGAAAGATCAGGTTTAAAACTAAGGCTATAATGTTAATTGGCATCAGCTATTAGCATAACTGGAAAACCCTCTACTAGCCTCTTTATTTAAACCGCAGTTAAGATGGAAAAGCTTGCCCTTACCCGCCCAGGGCTGGGGCTGTTTAAAATGTAGGCCTGGTTTATGTCGAGGGCTTCTTCCCACCAGCCTTCTAAGCAGCTCCTTCCCAAACAGCGTGCTGTGTGAGCCTTGTCAGTGAACACCTGGGCTCACTTGCTCCCATTACCGTTCTTGTGCCATCAGCCAGCACTGCCTGATGACCACATGTGTGCACATCTGGCTGTGGGTGAACACCCATGTGTACATACACATGCGCGCGTGCACACACACACACACACACACACACTGCTTTGGCTGTGTTAACCTCGTGGCTCTCACACACTCCATAGACTTTCATGCCTCCTGTGTCTTTGCTTTTGTGATTTCCATGCCTCTGTCCCTGTTGAAACCACTCATTTGCCCCCTAAAATGAAACTGTGAAGAACACGAAACCAAACTCACTTCTTCTCTGTGGCGCGTGCTTCAGAAATACCCTCTTCTGTTTCTGCCTCCCCTTTCTGAGCTTTCATTCCCAAGCCTTTGGGCAAATGAGAAAAAATTCACAAGGTCCAGTTAGTGGTCACTGCCCTGGGTCTTCTGAGCTACGATTCTAACACTTTAGAGGAAAAATCCTAAATTCATGCAGGGCTAGAGTCTACAAACCACAAGGAAGTTTCTTGACCCCCTTTCAGGCAAGAACTGAAGTCTTTTCAACTTCAACCACCACTTCCCTATACATTCTATTAGAGCAAAGTCACTGTTTTATTGTGCAAGCGGCCACTGAGGTTTATGAAGGCATGTAGTGTGTTTATTGTGAGAAAGAACAAGCGAACCAGGCTGTGCAGACGTGGAGGAATGCTCGGTGGAGGGCAAACTACTGTAGTCAGATTGTTATCTGGTGTTCTGGCGGCGTGTGAGTCTCCACCGAGTCTGGCAGTTCCTCTTAGACAATTGTTTGCCGTGGCTGCCTTCCCACGGTCCAGGGCACGACTGCCGTGCCGCCCACCTCTGGGGCGTTCAGGGTGCGGGCTGACCTGCCACGTGCAGTTGGCCCGAGGTGGTGTTATGAACGGGGATGTTCAAGTACACGTTTCCAGGCCCAGATCTGATCCCCACTTTTCAGCATTTACCAGTTTATTGACCGTGTTCAAATTCCCGAAAGTTCTGCAAACCTCCGTTTCTTCGTCTTGGTTGGTTGGTGTTTAGTCTCTAAGTCGTGTCTGACTCTCTTGCAACCCCATGGACCATAGCCTGCCAGGCTCCTCGGTCCCTGGGATTCTCTTGGCAAGAATATTGGAGAGGGTTGCCATTCCTCCTGCAGGGGATCTTCCCGACCCAGGGATCGAATGTGCGTCTCCTGTGTCTCCTGCATTGGCAGTCGGGTGCTTTACCCCTGGCCCCACCTGGGAAGCCCGTTTCTCACTGATGCCATCTGTGAGATGAGGAGGGTGGGGGACTTGCTCAGACCCCTCAGCCTTTCCATGGTACAGTGTCATGTAGCAACCTCAAATTCCAGATTTGCCGACCCCGAATCAGGAGATTTTCCTGTAGTAGGGGCCTGCGATAACCGAGGGAAGGGTGGCGTCTGCCCTCACAGGCAGCCTCCATGGCGTCGGCCAGGGTGGGCTCCCTCGCCGGCTCACCTCCTCAGTGCCCTGGGGGCAGCCTTCACAGGGGGAATTTGCTATTATCTCCTTCTTTCACTGCTAAAACACTGATATTAATTTTTATTTCTATTTTTATAAAACCCAACTTCATTTTAGTAGGGTCTGCTATAGGGTCCAACTTTATATCCGTTTCCATTGAAACTTCTGAACGCTACTGAGAGCAAGCCTAGGGGACTGCCAATGTATTTGAATTTATCTCGAGTCTTTAGAGACCCGACTCTTCCGGAGGGACCGCTGACGTCCATGTGGGTCCCTGGCTAAAAACAGAGATTCACATCTCACATGAAACTGAAGTCAGGAAAAATGAATCCTTTAATCTAGCAAATATTCCATTAAAAAGACGATTTGCTTTGTTCCTATGAAGCAACTGAACACTTTATAGCCTGAAAGAACACTTGGGGTGTCCCTAAAAATTTATTGTTAAATAACTTTTAAATCTCAATACTACTGGAGTCTCAGAAGTTGTGGTTTTTACTATGATAGATAGCATTACCTAGGAAATATCCACCCTAACCACATTCTTTATAAGGATTATGTTGACTACACCACGAAAGGATAGATTTTTCTGTATACATGCATTAAACAACAGAAACTTGCTAAATTGATTATGCAAATTTTGGAAAAAAGCAAATGTTTACTACATAAATATTTCTAATTTCTACTCTCTGTATTATATATGCTAGGAACTATATTTTGCTTTTTATTAAGTTTTGCAAGTAGGACTTAATAATAATAAAAATAGTCAAAATAGCAATGCAGAATTTTAATTGAGAATAATAAAGTACTCCAGAGCCCAGTAATGAATATAAATCTCATACAACTATTTAAGCTCCTGATTTATTAGGAAAGTGTCTGCAAAGGTAAAATTCAGCTCCGTTCCTATTAAGGTAACACTGATAATGAATTAGTGGCATCTGAATTAATGAAGTTTTATTTTGAAGGAAACTTTACTTTTTAAAAAAATTTTGAAAAGCAAGAAGGAGTATGAGAAGTGTAAGGACACAGCATTAAACTATGATGGAAAGGCAAGCACACTTGCCTCGGACTCTTCCCTTTTGGCCCAGTGGTTAGGGCTCTGTGCTCCCAGCGTGGGGGGCGCAGGTTCAGTTCCTGGTAGAGGAAGATCCAACAGGCTGCATGGTATGGGCAAAAATTAAAAAAAAATTGTTTTTAAATTTTGTTTTGATTATATGAGATGTTTCTGTAGTTGCATCCATAATTTTAGTAATAACTGAAAGTCCTACTCAAAGGGTCCAAACCTCTCACTGTGAGGGTCTCACTGTCAGGGCCATCATTACATTATATCGTATCGTACCGTATCGTATCGTGTTCTCTTACATTATTTGGGATCGATGCTGGCTACCTTGATCCTGAGCCTGTGGTCCCTTCTGCAGCAGCCTGCTTTCTTCTCATGATTGGGCAACAGTGGTGCAGAGTGAAGAACTTGACCTCTGCAGTCAGACAGACCTTACTGCATAGCACATCTCCACAGCACTCTAGCATGCGACCTTGGCCTTCCTTAACTTGTCCAGGCCTCAGTTTCCTTATCTGTAGAATGGGCCCTCCTTTGTAGGATATTAACAGGATGGAACGGGGTAGAGCAGGGTCAGTGCCCTTCAGTGTACCATACAAATGTCAGCCCGTGGCAGGGACTAGCTTGAGGTCATGTTCACTACCCCTGCAGTGACTGACATTCACAGCTAGCTTATAGGAAATGTTTATGGAACAAAGTTGAAATGACGACTAAATGTACTGCAGGGTTCCTGGAGGTAAGAAGGGAATGAGCCTCCCTTTATTTTAATGTGGGAGAGTTGGTTTGGATTAGAGGACCTCGCAGAGCCTTCTAAGCTTAATGCTATAGCGCCTGGGTGGCATAAAAAGAAATAAATATCTGATTTTTGTCCCAGATTCCTGGACAGAGCTCCTAAAACTCTTGGAATTTCCTGCGTGTAGCGGTGATGGGATCACCTTTTTGTTCTGGTTTGGCTGCACTGGTCTTGGTTGCAGCATGCAGCATCTCTGGTTTTGCAGGTGGGATCTAGCCCCCTGACCAGGGATGCAGCCTGGGCCCCCGGCACTGGGAGTGCAGAGTCTTAGCCCTGGACCACCAGGGAAGTCCTAGGAGCATCTTTGTTCGTCCATGAGAAGCTTCTTTCAACCAGTCAGCCTGAATGTTTGCAAATGAGATGACTTTTGGTGAGGTCTAGGGATGGTGAGGGGTGGTGACAAGAAAGATCAAGTCCTTGTTAGAAGGTTGGAACTTTCGGGCCCACTCCTAAACCTCTGAGAAGGGGAGAGGGGCTGGAGTTCATCACCAACAGCCAGTGATTTAATCAATCATGTCTGTGTAATGAGACCTCCATAAAAACCTCCAGATGAGGGAGTTCCGGGATCTTCCAAGTTGGTGAACTCACCCACGTGCCAGGAGGGTACCGTTCTCCAATTGTGTGCTCAGGACTCTTCTGGATCTCGCCCCGTGTCCCTCTTCACAAGCAGACTGTTCACCTGAACCCTCTATAATAAATTGTAATGGTGAGTATAGCCTTTTCCCTGAGTTCTGTGAGTTGTTCTAGCAAACGGCCAAAACTGAGAGCAGAGTGTGGGAACCCAGAATTTGTAGCCAAATCAGAAGTGCAAACAGCCTGGTATCCCGCCTGCTTTAGAAGGGAAAGGGGTCTTGTGGGACTGACCCCTTCCGCCTGTGGGGTCTGAACTGACTCTGGGTAGTTGGTGTCAGAATGGAACTGAATTGTTGGATGCCCAGTTGGTGCTGGAAAACCAGAGAATCTGAGCATCTATAAGGACCATTTCTCATAAGTTTTGCAACCCCATCCCCCGTCCCCAGCCAGCACTGTGTCTCTTGTGTCTAAACCACCCACCAGAAGTGGGGACAGTTTCTCAGGCTTCTAGGCAGTGACCCGGAGAGCTGTGTAGGCAGCGACACTGATAAGAGGGCATCTCTCTGCTCTGCATGCCATTTTCACACGGGCATTTCAGGGTGAGAAGTCAACGGCCTAAATGTGCAGCTATGGCCCAAGAGTCAAGAAAACAAGGAAGTTAGTTACACGGCCAAGGTCATCCTTGAACAGGTGAAGGGGAAACTGCCTGTAACATCTCTCGTGGGTACCATACTTAGTATGACAGTCTTGCAGCTATGGATATGTTCAAAATACTGTCTGATCCAGACTGAAAATATGCCCTCTCCTCCCCAGAATTTTCACATTTACTACAAAGCCCACTTCTGGAAGTGGATGGGGTACAGCAAACACAAACACATAAATAAATACATCCCATCTTCGTGATTTTGTAATATCACTAGGATGAATCTCATTCCAAGGAGCTTCTGTGCCCTCAGGAATCCTGTGTCTGCCCTGTGGTTCACATTTTCAATTCTGAAATGCTTTCCCACAGACCATTTTCTTCCAGGTTCTGGGCCTGTGAAGCGAAATTAATTCACTCGCCTCTGCCGTGGTGTCAGCTCAGCCCTGTTAAGTTGGATGCTGGAGGACATGTGTTATAACGCTCCATGAGAACTAAAAAATGTTTTCCAGCTTGTAAATTGCTTTTTGTTTATTTAATTTTGTCTTTCACGGACTATATATTCAGCATATGCCTCTGGGGTCTTTTATACATTAACAATTCAAAAACCACTGACCTGTTATCATATTAAAACTCTCATTTTATCTCCAGTTTACCCATAATAGAATCCTCTTACATGAGTTGGGCAGAGGCCTTATGAATAATCTCATCTCTAAAATGCTAGGGCTTTAAGGAGTAAGTAGGGATTGTAAATTCAAATTGTGAGCCATTTTATTATTGTACATTCTGTCGTTATCATACGATTACAAAGCATTTCAGATGTTATTAGTTAGTTTATGTAGCCATCCCCTGATCAGTTTAGGGTTTTGGTTTTTTCTTTTGGTCAAATTGCTGACTCTTCCAAGAGGTGAAAATGAAAGCAGTTCACAGTGAAAGAAACTCCTTTCAGGTTCCTCACAGGTGTTGAATGAGACCTGAGCATTTTATGTCTCAGTGACTCAAAATCAAGTCCATTTCCACCATCACTTAGGGGGTTGGAATATGTCACTCAAGCATCCTGTCCTTGCAAAAAAAACTACTTGCAAAAAAGTAGTTTATGCTCAGGACATTTGAAGGGGAATTTGTCTGAAATTTTTGTCTGAATTTTTCATTTGTCTGAAATTTGTTTCTCTAGCTAAGCTTTGTCCTTATTAAGCATGGAGGTTAGTCCCTTGGCCTGTTTCCGAGTGGAAAACTGAAAGTGTTTTAAAACAACAGTTAACATTGAGTGTCTGCCAGGTTTTGATTATCCAGATAAGTTGTAATGTCAAGTTAATGACAGCTTGATCTAAATTTCAATATTCGGTGTTATTGAGAGCTACATTATGAGAAAAAGGGGAAACAAGCCTAAAGCTGCAGATATATATGGACAGTCCAGTCAACCTCCTGTGTGTACAGTTATTTGGAATACCAGGTAGTTAAGCCAACTGGGTCATCACAACAGTGGACAGAATCTACTATGTAGCAGCATCTTTATTTTGGCCACATTAGGACACGTGAGGCGACGCTTTAAGGCGACGTAGCCAGTTTACTGACTGGGGTGATCTCGTGGGTTAAACAGGACGTGGCGTTATTCAGGTCCCCTTCACGGCTCTCTGGGCTCTCTGTTCCCTGACCTGTGACGGCGCCGTGAGCCAGGCTCGTGGCTTTGGGGTGGCTTTCAGTTACAAGAGTCATGTCACTTGGGAAGCACTGACTCATTTTTCAAAAGTTAAAATGTCTCCTCTCGTCTAACTCCAAACTTCAGTCTCCTGTTCAACCCGAAGCTTCTTCCTTCCGCACCTCTGGCCTCACCCTCTGCTCAGGGACAGTCATGAGGGGCTGGGTCCTTCCCTTCTTTGCGCTTTCCTGGCCCTCCCACCATCTTCTTGTTGTTGTTATTTCTTAGTTAATGGGTTTCTTTGGCCGCCCAGGGCTCAGCTGGGGCGCAGGAGTTTTGGTCTTTGTGTGGCATGTGGCATCCAGCTCCCTGACTAGGGATCGCGCCTGGGCCCCCTGCGCTGGGAGCGCAGAACTAAGTCACTGGATCACCAGGGAAGTTCCCTCATCTTCTTCAAGACCCCCAGCCTCTGTGCGGGGGACTCTCAGTGGCCCCCACTTCCGGCCTGGAGGGGAAGGAAGGCCCCCTCCGCCAGTTGGTAACTTTCTCTGATTTACGCTTCCCTGTCCCCAGTCTTGCTCACCTAAGCCGCAGGTGGATGGAGGGATTGCTGTCCAGTTGTTCTCAGCCTGGGGCTGCCCGCAATATATGTCAATGAGGAAAGTCCCGTTAAACATCTGTTCACTGGTTCATAGACCGCAGCCCCGGTATAGTCCAGGGCAGACACTTCACTGCATGGGATCTGAGAGTTCTTCAAAGACCTGCGTCATTCCTGGAATTCTTCAGTTTACTGGGAAAGAAAGAGATGAGTGTAGAAGTAAGTGCTAAGAACAGCCCACGCTGAGCTCTGAGGCCATCCCTTTGCACTGACGGCCTTGCGGAGCTGAGGTCTTCTTGGACCGTCTCCCCGGGCACAGGAGGTGAGACTGGGATCCACGTGGGCACGAGTGCTCCCCACTTCTCGGAGACAGGACCAGGGCCACCTGTCACTCTTCGGAAGCGGGTGGTCTGAACAAAGCGGAGGAGAGCCCCGAGCTTTGTGGTCTCTTTAATTTCTATTTTCATTTGACTGCTCTGTTGGGAACAGTAAATCAATGTGCATGAATTTTGAAGAATGTAATCTAGAAAATTCAATTATTTAGTGCCTGGAAGGGTTTCAAAGATTAAAATGCTGTGTTAAAAAAAATGTGTAAGCGTTTATTATTGAAATTAAATGTTTGCTCCGTACAATTAAATTGCAGTGTTGAAATGGTTTGTATAACTCCTCAGAACACATTTTTGTGTTGTTTTTATTTAGACTTTTCCTAATTCCCCCAGGCGGAATCAGAAACTGCTCTCCTCCGCTGCTCCCTTTCCCTTTTCTCCATTCTTCTAGTTTAGCTACACTCAGTTCAATTTCATTTGATTTAGTTTGAAATAACATTAACTGAGTGCGAACTGTGCTAGTTACTGCGCGAGGCCCCGAGGAGCAAAAAGTTGAGCGGCACCTTCCAGCAAACATCTAGAGTATATATAAGTATACACAAGTGTGCGTGTGTGTGAACTTGAATGCAGTTAGGTCTGTGAGAAAGAAGAACAAAATTCGCAGGAGGCAGACAGAAGGGAACGCCTATCTGTGGTCCAGGTGCTGCAAGGTTCGAACATGAATGACTTCAGATGCACTCAATTAGCCATGAGAGCTTTCAGTGAATCTGTGCCCCTCTCCTTTCAGGAAGATTCTGATCTCTGTGGCTGGGTGGGGAAAATACTCCTATTACAGCCCCCACAGAAGAGGCACGACCGGGAAGGATGGGAGCACAATTTTCCTCTCACGAGTTTTGCCCTTGAACTTGGTGAACACAGCTCTGCAAATTAGAAACATTTCTGAGGTTTCTAGGTTGTTTAGTTTTCCAACAAGTGTGCCAAGCGTGATGGCAATCTTCTTGGAGTCAAACAGTTTTCTTCCCCTTGCTTATAACTCTGACTCATTTATTGAGAGCTGATCTAGCATATTAAATAGTAGGCATTCAGGAAAATACTGGTAAGAAACAACATTCATGGGGAAAGTCAGTGCGAGTGGGAGAACTGGAAGGTGGAGATTTTGGCATAGCCCTCGGAGTGTCTGCAGAGATTTTAAAAAGGAAAGACATTAACCAAACTAAACAAACCCAAACAAATTATGTATTAAAGTTAAAATACAAAAAGACAGGATAATATTCACAAACCATTTGCTTTTCTTAAAAAGCAGGGTAAGTGCCACCCACATTATAGATATTTATTATTGAAAGTTTGGATTCTGGAAAGGATGAGAAAAACATCTTCCTGTTTACTTCTTATCTATAAACATGTTTCATGGCCTATTAAAAGCGTCTCAGAAGCAAAAAGACTTTTTAAACAATTTTTCTGAGGCAGCAAGTGTGATAGAATATGAGGTTAACTGAGTGTAAAAGACCAATAAAATAAATAAATGCTGAACGATGGGGTAAAAAAAGCGAAGGGAAGGGTTACAAAACAAATGGAGTAATTTCCATTTTTTACATGCTCTGAAACAAATCATGGAGGACATGAATTTCCATTCCTTGAGAAAATCTATTAGTAAGATGATCTGGTCCTGGAACTTTCGGGTGGAAGTAGTTAATAGCTTTTTTCAATTTATTTTTATTACTCTAGTCCATTATATTATCTCTGGTATCAATTTTGGAAATATACATTTTTTCAGCAAATTGCCGGATTTTGAAAATTTTTACCATAGAGTTGAACATGGTAGGAGAATTGCATATGCATATATATGCTAATCTATTTAAATTTCCTTCCACATTAATTGTTGCTTACTTTATCATTTCTAAACTTGCGCTATTTCTATTTTTTCTTCATTTAATTTGTAAGGAACTCATTTTGCTTGTTTTTCCTCAAATATAAAGCTTTTGAATTTGTTGACCAATTGCTGATCTTTTTAGAGATTTCTGCCTCTCTCATTTTCTTCCTTTTAGATATTATATGATCTTTTTCTAGCTTCCAAATTCAAATGGTTATATTTTCTCTTTCAACCTTTCTTGAATAACAGTAAGAGCTTTTAAAACTTTGGAGTTTGTTTTTGGGTAAAATTGTGGCTAAATATTTTAAGTTTTAATATGTATGGTTCAAATTTCTGTTTCTTCTCAACAGCTGTATTTTTATGGTAACATAACAAGAAGTATATTTGTTGTCAGATAGTGGAGTATTTTTCATTTAAACTTTTTTCTTATTTGCATTAATTGTTGTTGTAAGAAAACATGACCTATACAATTTGTGCTACCTGGAATTGACTGAAATCATCTTTTTTCTTGCTGCACTGTAGCTGTCTGTGTGTGCATGCATGCATACACCCATGTACAGGTGTAGGTATGCACATATGTATGTGTGTGTCCTACCAATGCTCATGAAGCTACATTTTTAAACAAATTCCGTTTTTAAGTCAAACTTAAGCAAATACATCAGTCAAATAAATAATTCCTGGACTTCTTCCTTAGCTCTTCAGTATCTTCCTCCTCCTCAGTGGACAAACACTGAAGTTTCTACCAGCCTTGGAAACTTCTCTCAAAAATGCTGCTCCTTCCAGGTGGTCCTGGCTTACCCCTCACCTGCACTGACAAATGTCTGGAAGTGTAGCTGCACCTACTAGCTCCAGTATCTCACTGCTGAGCCGCTCTTAACTTTCTTAAAATTCAAACCTTTATAAACTGCACGTGTCTACTGTGTAGCACAGGGAACTATATTAAACTATATTAGACTATATTAGACTATAATGCAGAAGGATGGAAACACAAAGACTGTAGATACATACATATGCATAAGCAAATCACCTGGATATGCACAGGGAACTATATTAGCTTATTAAACTATAATGCAAAAGAATGGAATCACAAAGACTGTAGATACATGCATACATACGCATAAGCAAACCACCTGCATATACACTTGAAACTAGCACAATATTGTAAATCAACTGTAATTTAAAAAAAAGAAAGGGCTTCCCTGGTGGTCCGTTGGTTAAGACATCGAGCTTCCAAAGCAAGGGTCTTGCCTTCGATCTCTGGTCAAAGAACTAAGATCCCACATGCTGCCTGGTGTGACCAAAATATATATATAAATATATATATATATATATATATATATATTTAAACAGAAAGAAAGAAAAAGAAAAAAACCCAGACCTTTAAACATTCACGGAGGCCCCACTGTGAGGTAGGTGTAGAGGTGTGATCTGTGAGACCCAAGTCCTCAAAGAGCTTGCGGTGAGTTTGAGTTCCATCAAGTTCACATCCAGGCCCTTTGACTTGGTTTGGCAGAAGCCAGCTCCATACCAAGGCTAGTTAGGAAAGCTGTATAACAAAGACACAGGAATGGCTTCTCTGAGTAGGGGTGTTACTGTACCCTTCCCTTCTTTCATCTTTGCCAGGAGAGTCGGGGCGGGGAAGCCTGACAGCTTTGAGCAACTCTGGCCTTGAAGGCAGAAGCGTGTGGGGCAGGACTTACCTCCACGAAGCTGGAAGGTGGACCAGCCACGAAGCTGCCCAAAACGCTGTGTCTGCAGCGGGGTACAGTTGGCACCCAGGGAAGGAGAGTCGGAAGTCTGGCTGATAATCGGTCGGGTCTCCCACCCAGGGTGGGGGACGCCATCCTTTGTGATACACTCTGGACCCCCAGCCTCGTGTGTGTCAGAGATAATATTGGGGCCCCATCTTGGCCCCTCTCAGCCCCCACTGATACCTTGCAACCACATGAGAGGTCCTGGACCAGAAATGCCTGACTTAACCACTCCTGGATTCCTGACCCCCAGGAAGTATTGGGGATAATATATTTTGTTAAGCTGCTAAATCTGGGAATGATTTGTTACAGCAATTCACAACTATTGCAGTGCAATAGGGCTTTGCAAAGAGGTGCAATGAGGGATAAAGAGAGGAGCGATCACGTCCCCGTGGGAGGACGGTCAAAGCCTCTGATGAAGGGGCGGGGCACTTGAGATGGGCCTTGCAGAGAACTGGGTAAGGAGGTTCATGTGGAGAAGAGAAATAGTATTTCAGGAGACAGAACAAGGAGCTGGACAAGTCGAGGCTGCAGTCAGGAAACAGGGACAGGGTCAGTGATCCGCTCCTTTGATGAGAGTCAGAACATGGTGGGAGATGAGTCAGGGCGGTGGGCCGGCCACAGAGAAAGCGCCTGCGAGGCTCCCCTTTCTCAGCCAAAGGGCTGTCCCTACAGGACAGTCGTGCTGCACAGTTTGGCCCTTGAACCTCTTCTCTTTCTTTACGGAGTTCCTGGGTGATCTCATTCACACCAGTGTCTACCTAGGTTGCTTTAAAATCTAACCAGACCAACCCTTAGTGAATCAATCTCACATCTCCAATTGCTTGTTGAATTTTTCCACCCAAATGAAATGTTTCTAGCATCTCAAATATTTTTGACTCTTAAATCTACCTTCCTCTCTAGCCATCCTCCTTAGCCGACTGCCTTCAATCTAAGGAATGGTCCTGTGACCGCCAACACCATCCAGTTTGGTTTCCAATGGGCCACTCATCTGGGAAGAAATATGAGCCTCCAAGAGGGAAACTGTCTCATGGGATGTTTCCAAGGTCACACTCTTTGTCACTGAGGGCAGCCCTGGGACAGTTCAGAGGAGGGGTGGTTCATATTGCTGCCTTTAGAGCCAGCTGTCCCCTCACCCCACACACACTGTCATGGACCTCCTTGTCACCATCTGTGGGTGACTGTTTTGCATCACGTTCAAAGCACCCGTTTTCCTTTAATTCTAACTCTGAATGCAGTTGTTCCAGGTACAGTGTGTGCGTCCTGGGCAGTGGAGATGAGGGTGTTGAGAAGATTAGACCTCAGGCTGAAACCTTGTCATCCCATTGGTCTTTCTGCAATTAGTCATCAAGTTGCATCCATTTTACCTTCCTTTGTCTCTTTTCTCAGCCAGACCCCCTGCCCTAAGTGGACTTGATGGCGCTGCGAGCTTCTCAACCTGGCTACAAATTTAAATTGCTAGGGAGCTTTAAAACTTTCTTTGGGCCTCACGCAGGACTGATTATATCAGAATATCCTGGATGGAGCCTAGACAGTTTATTGTTTGAGAGTTTACCCCAAGATTCTAGAGGGCCATCAGGGGGTACTCCACTGGTAGGCAAGGAAAAATGTTGCCTTGAACGATAATGCTAAGGTGGTCGTTACGCTGACCTGGAGAGAGCGTTCACGCTTTCTGAGGGTCAATTCTGCAGTTCTCTGGTGGTGGTTTAGTTGCTAAGTTGTGACCAACTCTTGCGACCCCATGGACTGTAGCCCGCCAGGCTCCTCTGTCCATGGGATTCTCCAGGCAAGAATACTGGAGTGGGTTGCCATTCCATAAAATGTTCCTAGCAAGATTAGTGAGGAAGCGAATGAAACTGGTGTGAAAAGGCATAATAACTGTAAATCAGTAGGTACTGTTACTACGACTATCACGCCCTCCCTGCTCCCAGTCTAAGTCTGGTCCTAACCGCCTGTGTGGGCTTGGGGTTCCGGCTCTCCACCTGAGTTCCTTGCTCCAGTATCTCTCACCTCCAGGTCTTCCTCCATGTCAGAGCCAGATCAGCTTTACTGCGTACGTCACAATCTTGCTTAAAAACCATACTGCTTTCCCTTTCCTACCAAACTGAGTCTACGACTCCAGACATCCTCAGATCACACCCCAAAGTGCTTTCCTAACCTTCTCTTCTGTTTTCTATATGCAGCCTATATGTATCCAGCTACCAGCCAGCAAATGTTGGGGTTCCTATAGTACGGTGGCATCAGCCTGTGGGGAAATGCGAAGATGAATCAGAGATAGGTGAACCAAGAAGCTGCTGCGAATAATTTCATAGGATAATTAGTTTTAGTTAAATGTAATCTCCAAGGACACCTTTAATTTTCTCATGTCTCTGCTTCTGCCGCCTCTGATGCACCTGTGTACACAATGCAAATTGGGCCTTAAATGGTTCTTGAACAAACTTTAAGAGATAAGTGAACATAAGTGTCATTACTAAATGGTAAAATAAAAGGTGTCTGTTTCCTGGCTGGCTCAGGGACGCATGACCTGTGCCCAGACTCTGTGGGTGCGATGCTCTGTTGTCACCATCTCAGAATTCCTAAAATTCTGGGCCGGGGGCCCATGTTTTCGTCTAGTATTGAGCCCTACAAATTGCACAGGAAGTACTGATAGCAAGTGACAATGTTTGATTTTTCATTTATGTTACTTTCATTCTATTGTTGAAAAAAGAATTTAAGGCAGCATAAAAGATGACTCAAATGGAGGAAGATAAGTGTCTTTTTAATGAAGCAAAGGAAAAATAAAGTTAGGAAGTTAAAATGGAGCTGGACTTAGTTTATTACATTAAAACCAAGATAAACATTCGTCTGCTAGAAGCTGCTCACGAACACGGTTTTAGGACTTTCTAGCAGCCACTGAGGAGTGAGGAGTGGCAGGTGGTGAGGTGCACGGTGTTCAGGGTCAGCGGCTCAGGAAGAAGCAGATACCCTGAGAGGAGACCAGAGGGCTTCCCCTGGGGCTCAGCTGGTAACGAACCCGCCTGCAGTGTGGGAGACCTTGGTTCAGTTCCTAGGTTGGGAAGATCCCCTGGAGAAGGGATAGGCTACCCACTCCAGTATTCTTGCCTGGAGAATCCCATGGACAGAGAGGCCTGGTGGGCTACAGTCCATGGGGCCGCAAAGAGTCAGACATGACTGAGCGACTCTCACACTTACAGGAGACCGTAGAGGAGCTGGTCAGGGAACTCAATCCCAGGGGCCGCCACTGAGAGGTCACAGGCCACAGCTACAGGTCCTGCATGCTGCAGCTAAAGGTCCTGCACGCTGCAGCTAAAGGTCCTACTGCTGCAGCTAAAGGTCCTGAACGCTGCCAGGAAGATCAAAGTTCTGCAACTAAAACCCCATGCAGCCAAACATGTCTTTTTTTTTAAATCCATTTGGAAATGACCCTAAATCCCACTCTGACTGAACTGGAATAACTGGGTTGTAACAGATTTGTAAAGAAACTACGTAGAGAAAATCCCCTGGCAGGGGATGTAGGGAGCATGAGACTCTGCAAGGAGCAAAAGAAACTCCTGTTGGGTCATTTTTGAACATTTATTAAGTGCTGACTGTGTGCACCGCTTGGGCTGTCTGTTCCTCACGATGCTGTGGGTTGGACGTATGACGGGGCGGACGAGGTGAACAGCAGCAGTTCCAGGGTCCAGGGACCTATTGATGTTGTGCGTGTTAAGTAGCTTCAGTTGTGTCGGCGACCCCACGGACTGTAGCCCGCCAGGCTCCTCTGTACTGGAATGGGTTGCGTGCCCTCCTCCAGGGGATCTTCCCAACCCAGGGGTTGAAGCTGCCTTTTTTACGTCTCCTGCCCTGGCAGGCAAGTTCTTGACCTCTAGCGCCACCTGGGAAGCCTGGGTCTTAAGAGGTGTTGTTGTTCCGTCGCTCAGTCGGGTCAGCGCTTGCGATCCCATGGATTGCAGCACGCCAGGCCTCCCTGTCCCC
Source organism: Giraffa tippelskirchi (assembly GCF_054371585.1). Lineage (NCBI taxonomy): Eukaryota > Metazoa > Chordata > Mammalia > Artiodactyla > Giraffidae > Giraffa > Giraffa tippelskirchi. Next base: position 71,256,302 of record NC_137288.1, on the reverse strand, counting down.
CCACTGGAGGAGGGAATGGAAACCACCCCGGTTATACTTGCCGTGAAAATCTCATGAACTATCGTAAGAGTGCATGCTGTCAAATACAAGCTCACGTGCCTGACCCAGAGGCCAAACAAACCAAAACCTCGGAGTTTGGAGCAGAAAAGAACGGAACGGATGGCTCATGCTCAAAACCCCAATGACCTGATGGTCTGGGGGAGAGAAATTCTTATAGACAAAACTTGGGGTGAGGGCTGCAGGGTGTCTGACTTTCTTCTGATTGGTTGGTGGTGAGGTTCCTGGCCCAGCACTCCAGGCACCCGGTGCTCAGCATGAGGTCACCAGCCGCACTGGGTGGGGGCCTGAGCTCCTGCCCGCGGCTCAGGGCTGTTGTTCTGCACACACCTTCGCCTTCGGAGGAACCGGGCCTGCCCATCGCTGCTCTCCTGTTTCTCAATTGTCCCTCCTTTGTGTCTGCTTTCCCTCACTTCCCTGAATCAGCCTTTTGGAACTCAGGAAGGTATAGGAAGCTGAATGAAGCAAGCCTATTTTCTATAAACAGGAAGCAGGGGAATGTGGAAAAGATTTGTACCTGGAGGGCTTCACAGGGTTTCGGGCACAGAAGGTAAAAATGAGTCGAGTTGGAGAAATCTGAATGAGCTTTAAAGTGACAGGGGGTCAGGGTGAGAAGCAGCAACATAAACACCCTTCAGTTCAGATCAGTTTCTCAGTCGTGTCCGACTTTGCAACCCCATGAACCGCAGCGCGCCAGGCCTCCCTGTCCATCCCCAACTCCCAGAGCTCGCTCAAACTCATGTCCGTTGAGTCAGTGATGTCATCCAACCCTCTCATCCTCTGTCGTCCCCTTCTCCTCCTGCCCTCAATCTTTCCCAGCATCAGAGTCTTTTCCAATGAGTCAGCTCTTCAAATCAGGTGGACAAAGTATTGGAGTTTCAGCTTCAGCATCAGTCCTTCTAATGAATATTCAGGACTGATCTCCTTTAGGATGGACTGATTGGATCTCCTTGCAGTCCAAGGGACTCTCAAGAGTCTTATCTAACACCACAGTTCAAAAGCATCAATTCTTTGGTGCTCAGCTTTCTTTATAGTCCAACTCTCACATCCATACATGACTACTGGAAAAACTATAGCTTTGACTAGATGGACCTTTGTTGGCAAAGTAATGTCTCTGCTTTTTAATATGCTGTCTACGTTGGTCATAGTTTTTCTTCCAAGAGTTAGCGTCTTTTAATTTCATGGCTGCAGTCACCATCTGCAGTGATTTTGAAGCCCCAAAAATACAGTCTGTCGCTGTTTCCGTTGTTTCCCCATCTATTTACCATGAAGTGATGGGACCGGATGCCATGATCTTAGTTTTCTGAATGTTGAGTTTTAAGCCAACTTTTTCACTCTCCTCTCTCACTTTCATCAAGAGGCTTTTTCGTTCCTCTTCACTTTCTGCCATAAAGGTGCTATCCTCTGCACATCTGAGGTTATTGATACTTCTCCCAGCAATGTTGACTCCAGCTTGTGCTTCATGCACCCCGGCATTTCGCATGATGTACTCTGCATATAAGGGGGGGGGGTCAGAATGTTGCCAAAATCTTGACTCTCTGTGCACCAATACCAAGCAGAAATACAGAGAAAGAGTGGCTTTATTACTTTGCCAGGCAAAGGGGAAACACAGCTAGCGCCTCAAGAACTTTTCCCCCTCCCTGGTGAGTAGGAAGAAATTACATAGTCAGGCAGGGGTGTGTGATAAGGATCAAGACAGTAACAGTCTCCATTTCTTCTTCTGTAAAGTTTCAAAAGGATGGGGTTGCTGACAAGCTTCCCAGGTGGCGCTAGTGGTAAAGAATCTGCCTGCCAATGCAGGAGATATAAGAGACGTGGATTTGACCCCTGGGTCAGAAAGACCCCCTTGGTGGAGGACATGGCAACCCACTCCAGAGTTCTTGCCTGGAGAATCCCATGGACAGAGGAGCCTGGAGGGCTAGTCCATACCGCTGCAAAGAGTCGGACATGACTTGGCGACTGAACAACAAAGGGATGCTTTACACTAGCAATCCTTCCAGCACACTCCACCCATGGCAAGAGAGGGAGGCAACAGCAGAGGAAATACATCAAAGCAAGAAGAGGTAGGAAGTAGGTGAAGAACGTCCTACCTGGCACCATCCTGCACTGACCTCTAAACGTCTGACCTTGGGAGACGTCAGAGATGCCATCGCTCCTCCTGACCACTAGAGGGTGCTCTGACTTGGCCCTCTGGCTCCAGGAGCAGAGAAACACGTTTGGTTCCTTTGAGTTTGAATGGTTGGGGCAGGAGGAGGCCGAGACCAGAGGCTGCGGGAAGAAGAGGGGTGGGGGGCTGGGTCTGGGCCTGCGGCAGGGGCGGGGGCGCAGGCCAGCCCAGGGGCGACGCAGGCCTGGACGGAGGAGCGGGTCCTGGGGGTCCGGCCGGCTCGGGGCCCACAGGCGAGGCACTGGATCCAGACCTGGGCCTTGAGAAACGGTGGTGGGACGTCTCTGCTGTCTTCTTCCTTCTGTCACAGCTGCTGCTGCTGCTGCTAAGTCGCGTCAGTCGTGTCCGACTCTGTGCGACCCCATAGACGGCAGCCCACCAGGCTCTGCTGTCCCTGGGACTCTCCAGGCAAGAACACTGGAGTGGGCTGCGGCTGCCTCACGGCTGACTTTCGCACTAACTGCAGCTGCAGCAGCAGGTTTAGCGGCCACGTGAGAGGAGGAGCCAGATGGGTGCCAGGAGCCTTACAGCCGATGGAAGAAAGGACGGGGAAGGAGACGGACCGCCCGGATGGCGGACAGGAGGACGCGCGCGGAGGGAGAGAGGACAGGACCGATGATGGGGGCAGGGAGCGGTGGGGAGAGAGGAGCTGCACTCGCCGTGCCTTTGCTGGCTGATCCACTGTGGCCTCTCCAACCCGCCAGGCAGTGAGGAGTGTCTCACGTCGATGGCACGAGGAACGAACGGGGTCCAGTCTATAATGACTTCCCTCTGCCATGCTTACAGCAGAGACATTAGTGACTTCCTGGAGGGAGTGAGGATCCTACCCAACCCCAGCCTGTAAATAGGCTGTCCCCATAGCTCAAACGGTAAGACTCCGCCTGCAATGCAGGAGACCCAGGTTCGATCCCAGGGTAAGGAAGATCCCCTGGAGAAGGGAATGGCAACCCACTCCAGTATTCTTGCCTGGAGAATCCCATGGACAGAGGAGCCTGGCGGGCTACAGTCCATGGGGGTAGCAAAGAGTCGGACACGACTGAGCAACTAACACACAACCTGTAAATATGATGAGAAGGCAGCAGATACTGTGGTTGAGGAGGGGTCCAGAGGCGCATGTCACTCAGCCAGGACACACCGAATTGGCCGCATTGTCTACAGCCATCATCCAAATACGTTGGCGGCTGCCTGTAGCTGTTGACTATCACCCCTGCTAATGGCCACATAATTGTAGCCAGCAGTTTGGAATGTGTATTTTACATATTAAAGATGAGGTTAAGCAAAAAGATGGCTTTGTTCAACCCATTTCCACTTTTAGAAAAGCACTCTGGATATGGTTCCTATGAAATCCTTTGGAGTTTCCAGAATACTTCAGTTATTTTGTTCCAGACGAGGCCTCATTGTCCACAGATAATCCCTGGTTCTACATAAGTAAGAGATTAGACACTGTTTCAAATACAGCAGCTCTCTCAGAGAACACCTTACTGGTGTAATTAGTCTGTTGAGATTGGTTTATGTAGAGCCTCTAAATAAAAATCAGTCCTGAAATGTGCACTATCTTTAACCATCATTAACGGTAAACTATCTTAGACTATACGTACTTGAAGACTGTTTTCTACACGCTTGAAAAGACTATGTATACTTTAAGGTGGCAAGAATCACACAAGGGAAAAGTAAATTTGCAAATTCAGAAGCAAACGCTCACTTTCTCCTGGGTGCTTCTTTCCTCTCACATGGGACGCCTCACTTCTGACACTTCTGGTTGCCGAATGTGTGGGCTTTTTTCTCCAAGACAAGTAATTCTCTGTGACATCAGCTGAGCATCCTATAGTTTAGCTCAGTTCTGACATATCTACCTGGAGATGATGTCAGATCCCTGAAGTGAGGGGATTCAGTCCTAGGGGACTGCACTCCCTCCCAACTTCAGATGCCAACGGCACGTCCAGATTGTTGCCTCTGCTTCTGACCCCACGGCTACAAATCAGAGGTTCCCTCCTCGGGTTTGACTCAGTTGCTAGAGCAACTCACAGAACTCAAGGACACCGTTTACTCACTGTTTACCAGTTTATTATAAAAGAATAGAGACAAGGAGAGAGTTGGACATTCAAATGGAAGACGTGCAGAGGACAAGGTATGTGGGAAGGGGCGAGCGTCCAGGCTCCCTCCAGGCCCGCCCCTCTCCACGTGCTCGCCAACTCGAATGCTCTCTGAACCCTGCGCTTTGGAGATTGTATGGAGGATTCATCACACAGGCATGATCCATCAGTAACTGCATTTCCAGCCTCTGTCCCAAAGTTCTTTGGGGTACAAGGAGTAGGGCTGAAAATCCCAAGCTTCTGATCATGTCTTGGTCTTTCTAGTGACCAGTCCTCATCCAGGAGCCCACCCAGGGTCACCTCATCAGAACAAAAGACACTTCTATCACTGTGATGTCAGGAGCCAGCACTCAAGACCAAATATTAGACCACAAGATGCTCCCGGTGTTCCTATCACTTGGGAGCTCTGTGCCAGGAACTAGGGGCAGAGACCAACACATACTTTTCCCTAGTATTTCATCCAAGTCAACTTGGTTTAAACAGTGATTAGGAAGGATGATGGTGTGTTTGGTTTGACATGCCTCTTCGGGTTATTTACAGTACATGAAAGCTGTCTGAACGTGGCTTCTACTTCAACGTTTTAAAACAACGTTAGGTATAATTTATGTACCATAAAATCTGCTTGTTTTAAGTGTACAGCTATCACCATAGTTCAGTTTCAAGATGTGATTTTAATATGTAAAACTCAGACATGCTAAACAAAAACCTCTCCCTCACTACTGGGCTGGACTGAGTTAGAGGCTGTCAGCACCCGGAGGGTCCGCTTGTTTCCCTGTGCTTCTTCTGTCTCTGCCTCCCTCTTAGAGCGTCAGGCGCTCAGGGAACAAGCTGAAATATCATCTCTGCCCTCGAAGATCAGGAAGACAGTCATGAAAAGGGGTAAAAAAAAGATTATCGCATTGTTTGTGGAAGTATCTTCCTGACAGAAAGGCTGTCCTGGGAATCACGGGGCCACATTTATCTCAGCCCCACCCTATGTTCCCAGAGATTTAAGGGTTCAGCTCAATAAACATTTATTGGATATCTGTGCTTGATGCTGTGGGTACAAAGATGAATAACTCATCCCTGCCTGGATTTTAGCAGCGGTAATTCAGCCTCAGGTGACTAAGCATCAGTGTTATTGGTCTGACTGACCTTGTAACCCAGTCTCAGTATTTCAACCTCCGCCCGGGGGTGTGGGGTGGCGGGCTGGGGGGCAGGTTACAGCCCCCTTCCTGCACCCCGTCTGATAACAGAAAATCTTTGTTCAGATCCCTCCTCAAAAGCATCTTCTCAGGGGGCCCTTGTGGCCACCAAACTAAACTTTCAGCTTCACCCAGTGCAAAATCGCCAAACTCCTCTTCTGGCTTGACTTCCCCTCTTCTGCTTTTCACTCCCCAACACATCAGTAGAGAGTGCTTTTCACTCTCTACTAGTTTATTATCTTGTGTGTTCTCGGCTTCCTCCACCAGGATGTCAATTCTGCGAGGGCAGGGTTTGGGTCTGTTTCCTTCTCTGTCCTGACACGAGGGCTGGGCTCTGGGTACAAAGTCCAGACACCAGGAATATTTGTCGAGTGAACTCAGGAACATCTGAGCCTTACCTGACTCCCCAGAGCCGGGGCCCCAACCTGATAACCACGGATCTTCAAGGCCTGGGATCTTGAAGACCCTGATCGCATCTCACTCCCATACGTGGGCAATGCCTCTGTCTGGGGTCTGATGCCTTCCTGAAGCTTCGACCACGCTGCCTGCAGGCTTCTTGCTCTGAACCCCGCCTGCTCCGAGCTGCTTTGCTCCTGGAAGTGTTTTACTGAAGAATCCTCTCCGACATGTAGTTGCCTGTGTCTCCTCTGCCCTGGTGCTGGCCCCCAACTAATCTTAAGAACGGCCTATCCCAGTCTGCCCACGGTTAATTAACCCTCCCTATATGACAGGTCTACAAGACTGGACAGAAGGCAGAACACCCAGGATGTGGCGTGAATTCAAAGACCAGCCAGTGGGAAGGCATGAGGAAGGGTGGAAGAGTTTGAATCCTCGCAAAGAATTGTTTGGAAAGCAGCTGAAAAGAAAGAGTTTAAACATTTTGGAAGAATTACCACCCCTGAAAGTAGCTTCTTCAACATAGCCTTTAATGTCGCTTTTGTATGACGATAATATTTCTAGGCTAAATTTTTCTAGTAAAGTCTTGCTGTATTGTCACTCACCATCCTATTCAAAGCTGCTGGTTAACGTCAGAGCTTTCAATATGCTCATTAGCTTCTCATTAAAGCGCCAAAAACATGGACAAAAATTTTGTTTTCAGGCTCCTAAAGTTGAGCCTGAAAATAAAGACTCCTGAAGTTTTCTACTGCTAGAATATATGTCTGCTCTTAAAACAGACACACTGCTTTCAGTCCTGCCAGGTGTACAACAGAGGATATAACTTCAGGGAACAAAAGGACGTGGGTCAGGTGAACGTTTTAATTGGGATCCTAGAGCGGCCTGACACCCATGAAGCTTTGTGCTTCTCGGTGACCGATTTCTGCATGTGCTGAGTGACCGCACACTTGGAAACACTATTAACAGGTTTTATAAGGGACAAGACGGGAAGGGTCTGTTGCGTGTATTGTGAATTTTAGTAGGTCACACAGGGTGCTTCGCAGGCTGTCCATTTCATCATCTTGGCAGAAGCACTTCAATGAGATGTGGGCGAGGTCCTTGCCCCCTGGACAAGACAGTAGGACATAAAGACAGCTACATTCCAGCACCGGCAAATCCCAGCGAGCCTGCCTCGCTGAACGACTAGGGAGCACTCAGTTTAAGCCTAGTGAGGGAGATCTAGGAAAGCTAGCTGGCTTCACTTTACTAGAGTCACGGAATGGACTTCGGGATTTCCAGTCTGTGTAGACGTCTCTCCCAGCGACCTTCCTCCTCCGTTCTCCTATTCTGACATCGACAGCAGAGGCACGCCTCGATCTTCTTAGAGGAGCTAGACATGCAAAGCTTGTCCCTAAGGTAGGAGTTAGGTTTCGAGGTGGAGAAATAGGGTGGACCCCCCGACCCCAGGTCCCGCTGGTTCCCACGGCCCAGGACGTGCCTCTCCCTGCTACCCCCGCTCCGTCCCCCCATCCCCGCCCCGAATCCTGGGGACCCAGGTGGCGGCTGTGATTCTGGCTTCTGGGGCCGCATCCTCTCCTCCACCAAAGCAAGAGCTCGCCCTGCCTGGATCACAGGAACCCGCAGGGGCGGCCAGAAAGGACCAGCGCCGACGCGGATCCGGACGCGCAGTTTCTGGAAACGTGACGGTCTCCCGCCCCGCTCGGTCCGGGCCCGCGCCGCGGACCGGCCCCCGCCGCCTCGCCCCGCCCCGGCCCGCCCCCGCCGGCGGAGCCCGGCCTCCTTCACACCTGACTCGGGCCAGCCCCGGTCCCGCGCGCGCAGAGAAGGGACCACGACGCGTCCCCGCCGAGGTTGGGCCCCTGGGGTGCGGCAGGGGAGGGCGGGCAGCTCTTCAGCCCGGGGTGGTCGGCGATTCCGGACAAACGGACGGACGGTGCGGACCCGCGGGGGGTGGGGCCGCCGGGGAGGGGCGGCGCCGCGGGGAGCGAGCCGGCCTCCGGGTGCTGGAGCCCGGGCGGGGACGCCACACGCTCCGGCTCGGAGCCGAGCGCTGGCGGCGGCGTCCGGCCCGGAGCGCGGAGGGCGGCCGGGCAGGTGAGGCGCCTCCCGAGGGGCAGCGCCGGCAGCGGGGGCTGCGGGCACCGCCGCCGCGACCCCCGCGCTCGCCCCGCACCTGGGGCGCGCGTCCGCCCGAGCAAGGGGCGGGCGCGCGGGGACCCCCGGCGATGCTGCCGCCGGCGCCGCCGCCTCTGAGCGAGCGCCCGAGCCCGCCGCGGAGAGAGGTCGGTGAGTTTCGGTTTGTTCCTCCGCTCTGTCCCTCCGGGGTCGCGGGCGGCGAGGGGAGCGCCAGGGGAGGTCTGCGCCCTCGCAGCGGCCGCCCCCGGAGCTGGGCCAGCGGGAGCGGGGAGGTGCCGCCGGGGACGCGGCGGGGGCGCCTTCTGGACCCTGGAGCGGGGGGCAGAGCCGCGGGGCGCCGGGGAGGTGGCCCCCGGAGTGCGCTTCTCCGAGCGCGGGCGGAGTCGGGCCGGCGGCCGGGGCGGGGAGCGGCGCGCCCGGAGGCTCCGCTGAGTCCTCGGATGCCCTCTGGAGCCCTGGTCCGGGGAGCTGGTCTCGGGCCCGCGCCGCGCGACCCTGGGGTGCACGTGCGTGTGCGCGCACCCCAGCTGCGCCCCGACCCCACGCCCCGCCCCCGCGCCCCCGGGGGATGCGCCCCTGGGGCGCCTTTGTTGAGCGCCTTGCCTGCCCCCTGAAGTTGTCCCTGCGGATCCGGCCCCTCCCGGGAGGAGAGGCGGCAGGGGAGGGCCAGATGTTAGGGGTCTTTTGTGCCGACCCCGCGCCCGGAGCGCTCGCTCCGGGAAGGGCAGCGGCAGGACAAAGGCGGCCGGACCCACGGGGCGCTGCTCGGAAGGCGCCCAGCGCCCCTCCCGCCGCGGGTGGGCGTGGGGCGGGGAGCGCCGCCCTGGGTGGAGAGAGGAGAGACCCAGAGCAGTGGGACAGTGACTTGGGGAGGCGGCGGACCCGGCGCAGGGAAGGATGCTCGCGGCCGCGGCGCTGGTGTCGGCCTGGGCGGGGGGCGGCGCGCCCCGCGCCCCCGCGTAACCGGGTTTACCTAGGGTATTTTGCTCGTTCTCCACGATGCTGTTCTGCGCCTTCTCTTGTTTTTCTTTCCGAGGGGTTACCGTTGCTAGTTGAGGCTCTGCCTCCGGGGGATAACTTAGGGGCGGGGGAGACTGCAGAGGACCGGGGGACGGTCGGTGGTCACAGATCCTATAAAGACAATTAGGACGCGCTTCGCCCCCTCGGCTGCCCAGCCCGCCACACCTCCGCCTCCTGCACCGGCCCGGTGCCGCGCTCCGCCGCTCCGCCCGAGAGGACGCTTGCATTTCTTTGCTGCGCGTGTCTAACCCTTACTGCGTGTACTTCACTGCAGGCTGAACAAAGCTCGGGCTCAGTTGTGCTTCCTGCTTGTCAGCCTCTTGCCTCCCAAACGCGTGCCATTTCCACTTGATGTCATCGCGCAGAAGGGGGTGAAAGGGACTCGGTGACAGATGCAGGTAAACCCCGATAATCCGGGTAGGCGCCTGGGTGTCCCCGGGTCGTTTGGGTCAGCGGTGTCTGCAAGGGGCGGCTCGGGAGGTTTCCGCGTCACACCATCCATTCCTGTCTGTGTGGAGGAGAGGGCACCGCCGAAACTCCTGGTACAGAGAAATAAATTGCAAATGACTTTAAACCTCCCTTTTGAAGAAGTCATTGAGGGCAGCTGCCTTTGGAGTTTAAATTCCTCTGGGTTCCCTTTAGGGCAATTTTGGTGTAATCTGCAGTTGTATGGGAATGTGGGGGTTGAATATGTGTCTGCTTTCCTATCGGTAGTAATACATTTTGGCCTCAGTCTGTAAATGGAATATCATGTGTTGAAAAGGTATCATTGTAAGGCTGATTATAAATTTGACCAGTGCTCAATTAGGGCATTGGTCACATGTAGTAACCTTCTTATGAAATGCTATCTCTTCCCCCATCTCTTCATTGTAATAATATTTGCAATAGCAGGAGGGATGTGCCAGCAGTTAAGTTACTGGAGGTGGGTGGGAGGGGCTGTTGGGAGAGCAGAAAGAGAAGGGAAAATGGAGCTTCAGCGAAGTTTCCATTTATGTAGCCATGAACCATTAGGCCCTCAGTCTGCGTTTTATCTTTAGGTTGTTGGTTCTTTTCCAAAAACTGTGGCCTGTTCTTTTCTTTCCAAAGATAGTTCTGTTTTGATGGCAACCTAACCAGATCTGGGGTTATCCTGATAAGGCTCTGTGAAAGCCTAACCTTCAGATGGCTCAGGACACCATTATGTCCTGGAGGGCAGAGTCCAGGCATCCTCCATGAGAAGCGGGGAAAAAGAATGGATAGAAGTGGACTCAAGATTTCTTCTGTAGGCAGAAGGGATGGCTGAGGACTGGAGGCCCCTGTGCTGTCTCTTACACTGCAGTCCCCACACGACATCTGTGGCACATTCTCCCTTTACCCCCCCACCCCCCGCTAAATCCCTTTAAAAAATAGAATTTAAAAACTTCAAAGATCTGTCATTGTCCTCTAGGGTAATTTTGTTTGGAAAGGTGACTTCAAAAGACATCAGTGATGCTGGCATTTTTTTCTTGTACTCGGAGCATTCAGGTGTCTCTGGGAAAAGTAGATGAGTTTCCAACCTGTCCCAGCTGAAACAGAGACCAGCGCTTTGGAAAGATCAGAGGTGTAGTGGGGCTAGGGTAGAGGTATTCTGACAAGTGATGTTTATGTCAGCAATAATGCAGGGTGTGTGCCCAAGAGGAAAAGCCACGTGATGGGATAATAAGGAGTATAATAACACAATAGAAACAAAGGGTGTGGCTTTTTTTTTAATGGAAAAAATAAATACCTCACAACATAAAATTCTGCATGAGGAAAACAGCTGTCTGCACATGTAAATGCATGTCCAAGAACCGAGACAGCCGTGGCTCAGGGTTGGCTTTCATGGTGGTTTTCAACTGAGTCTGGTAAGAATTCCTAATCAGGCGTTACCTTGATGTTTAACTTGTCCTTTTAAGTGCAGGCTCCCCACTCCCAGATGTGGGCAGTGGTGTGTTTTAGTTTTTAGGTTGGAGGAGCCCTAGAGGTTATGAGACTGACTGGCCTGCAGAGCTGGGTTCTCCCACAGTGTTCATTCACTTCATTTGGCAGGTGTTTATCGAGTGCCTGGTGGGTACTGGGCTTGGTGACAGCTGTCAAGGGGCAGCCTGGGGTGGGGTGTGGAGACGCAAAAGCCAACCACCTTCAGGGACCTTCCAGGGTGATGGAGAGCTGAAGACCTGACTCTCAGCTCAGGAGGTGCTTGAGAAGGGGGAACAGGGGCGTCCTGGGCCTCTGAGGAGGCGGCTCGTGCGGTCCTTCAGCCTCCACCTGAGCATTTCTTCACGAGGCTGCTCACCGCTTCACACGTGACTGGGCCTGTGGTCGGAAGGGGACCTTTTCTTCACAGTGTTCCAGCTCCTCAGCTGAATTCCTTGCGGATGGGTGAATTTCCCCCTTGTTAATGGCCGTTCGGTTTTCATTCCTTGCTCTCTCAGAGTTGTCTCTCAGAGACTGTTAGCTGCCAGCCTGCGCTGTTGGCACCCTCTACATTTCAAGGCATTATTTGGGCCCTGCTGCACTTGAATTTTGAAGTAAATTCTGCTTTTCTCTCTTAGAAAACAGATGGGAGGGGGACGTTGGCAGGTTTCGGTCTCTTTTAAGCAATGAGGTATCAGCATGATAGGTTGGCTCGTACTGCCATGACAGGTGACTTCCGGATCTCAGTGGCTGAGTGCGGCTTCTTTCCTTCCCACGCTGCGTGTCCAGCACGGTCAGCAGCTGGGCCTGCTCTTGGTAGACCCTTGGGGCCCCGGCTTCGTGGGGCGTGGTCCTGACGGGGATCTAGATGAAAGGTCCCTGCGACAGAGCGGGGAGCCCTGGAGGACCTCGCTCCGACCAGGACACGGTCTGACCCGGAAGTGACTTGACGCTGCTTCAGCAGACTCGTCCTGTGACCCCGTCTGACCGTAACCTGCTGCTGCTTGCACTGAACAAGGGGAAACTGGGTCTAGGTGAGCAGCGCCAACGACCTTCCACAAGTGCCTGGCCTCGTGCGCTCCTGCAGGGTCTCGGCCAGTGCGTTGAGATTTACGTGAGTGTGGACTGAATGAGCAAACGGTATGTCTCCTAAAGAATCTGATCCTACCCAAGCCTGTTTTTACTACTGTGTTGATGTTCTATTTGCTAGTAGGATTGCATACTGGTCATCAAATACCAAAGTGACAGTTGTTTTCTCTTTTTGCCCGTTTTGAGTCATGGTTTATTCTCAAGTGATAGGCCAGGAGATGTTCCCAAGGCCGGTTCCGGGAGGTTTCCGTGCTTAGCGTTATGTAACAGAGAGGTGTAGCTCACAGACTCCCTCTCCCTCGCTATCTGCCTCTTGTCTAAGCCTTCCTGAGCTTGTTTGGAGCAGCTGAGGGTCGAGAAAGAGCAGGAGTGGGCCTGGCGTCACCCAGGGTGGGGCTCCGGCAGCCCAGGCTGCAACAGAGAAGCCCTTGACGGGTGGGGGACGTGTGGGGTAGCCGTGGGTCACCTCCTACTGCTTTGATATTTAGAAGAACGAATTTGGACAGGAGCCGTTTTTTCGGTCACAGGGCTGATAGAGCAACCCTGAGAGTTCTGGGACCTTGAGATTCAATCAGCAACCTCACTGACTGTGAGGATGGTGAGTTTTTAAGTCTCCCTGGCTCCACCCTCCTTAAAAACCTCTGGGCGCTGTGGAACAGGCATCGTGAGGGGTTGCAGACTAAGCAGCTGGTGGCTGGTTGAGATTTTGCTGTGCAAAGTGCTGGTCCCTCAAGTATCTTTGCTGTGATAAATGAATTCATTGATTAGAATGTTTAGGGTTTGACATGTACCTTTAGCATAAGCTTGGAACTGAATAAGATAGTGCTGCTTTTGGTCAATAATCACGTGGTTGAGGTTGTCTTTACAGATGGCTCTCTGCAGATGTGCTGCTGTCCATGAGTTGCAAAGAGTTGGGCGTGACTGAACAAAAACGACTCTGTAGACAAGTGATCGGAGAAGGCACTGGCGACCCACTCCAATACTCTTGCCTGGAAAATCCCGTAGACAGAGGAGCCTGGTGGGCTGCAGTCCATGGGGTCACTAAGAGTCGGACACGACTGAGCAACTTCACTTTCACTTTTCACTTTCCTGCATTGGAGAAGGAAATGGCAACCACTCCAGTGTTCTTGCCTGGAGAATCCCAGGGACGGCAGAGCCTGGTGGGCTGCCGTCTATGGGGTCGCACAGAATCGGACACGACTGACTTAGCAGCAGCAGCTGACAAGTGATATGGTAAACTGGCCGTTGGCCCCTGAGTCACAGTGACCGGAGGACCTCAGTGTTGGCTGAAAGTCCAGAAGCTGCTCTCTAGTCCAGCCTCCTTGAGGGACAAAGTAGTGTACCCACTGGGGTGCAGAGGTGGGGATGAGCAGGTGAGAAACCTGTGGGGGATCCAGGTGCGGATTCACCCGAGACAGGAATCAGCCGAGGCTGAGGCGCAGAGTGAGCAAGGGGGGAGTGAAGCCCTGGTGACCCGTCTGGAAGGGTCTCTGGGAAGCCCTGAAATACATGTCTTGATCATGTTTGGCCTCTGAGTTCCTACTGTTTTACTTTCACAATGAAGTCAGCCTTCCAGGTCGAAGATGCTGGTGGAGGGCATGTGGCTGCCGGCATGGTGGGTCTCTGTGTCATGGAAGCTGGGAGGGAGAAGGTGCTGGTGTTCCTGACCCTTCTTCAGGGCTTTGGGAGCCGCACCGTGTATTCCAGGATGTACTAAATACTTGTTATGTGGTTTAGGGTTTTCTTTTTCCAGTTGACTTACTGTCATTTTTAAGGACAGAGTCCTCCTCTGTAGATGGAACTTGCATTTCCTTTGGGTATTTACTGAGGCCTGGGATTTCCTGGTGGAGCCCTGATGTGTCTGCTGCGGCCTTGGAGCACATTCTTTGTGGAGTTTGTGTGTGTGTGTGTGTGTGTGTGTGTGTGTGTGTGTGTGTGTGTGTGTAGGGGGGAGGGGCAGGGCTGGGGGATATCTGTGGTCTGCTGCGAGTTCAGGGGTGAGTGGAAAGGATGCCTTATTTTCCACTTGATTTATAAATCCCTGCATGGGTGAAGCTCATTGCAACATCCTGCGTGGTAAAGGTTATTCTGACATCACATGGGCTTCCTGGGGGAGCAGGCTTCAGGCAAGGAAGGGGATGATCAGATGCAGATGGGCTGCTGGTGGGAGCAAAGTCGTGATGAAATGGAATCTATGGACACTGTGTGCTGTGCTTGCTTGTCTCTTTCTACGCACCCCCATCCCCATCTTGTTCCTACCTACCAAAGGAAATGTAACTTTTCTGCCTCACTTTCCATTAATAAATCCAGATAACCACACATCAGGTCCTCCTCACTGAGGTTCTGTAAGAACTGATGAGCTTTTCGTAAAAGCTTGGAGAGATACTGTGGAAATACATGCTGTGCAAGTAGAAACCATGGCTATTGACACTGGTGTTCAGTTTTTTAACGGATGAACCGGACATCTTTAGTGACAATTCCCACATCGTCCTTGATTTCTCCCTCCTAGCTGAGAACTCTCACGCCTGGCTTTCCCACCCCCAATTTCCTGTCCAACTTTGACTTTCTTGCTCTGCCTGGCTTGAAAACACCACATTAGCTGGAATGGTTAGCTTACTAGTCACCCAAAATGTTTTGCATAGCCTATTTCTTAATTCTGGAATATTCTGTGGCCTGCAACGTCCTCTCCCGCAAGATACCCCATCATTAAAGGTGACTCAGCTCTTAACTCTCCTAAAAAGTTTAACTCCATCATTTTAGTTCATAGCAATCCTTGACTCCTCCAGCATTCTTTGGCAAAATTGCCTATCTCTCATTTCACTCAATACTCATTCGTTCATTCTATGAAGGGCACTTGTCACAATTGCCCTGTATTATCACCTAAGATTGAAGTGTCTTTTTCTTTCTGTTTAATTGCAGAGAACAGAAACCTGCTCAAGCTAGTTTATATAATGGGAGATGTGTTGAAAAGATGTCCCAGGATGTCTTTTGTCATCAGACCACATATCACAAGTCATTGCTCAGCTAGGGGAGAGGGTTAAGGGTACAGTTCTTTCCAAGGGGTCTGCGGGCTGGCAGGTGTAGAGATTGAGACGCAGGATCTCAGTTCTCTTATAATTTCCTTGAAGATGAAGACTGGATGAAGTTTGACCCTATTTTGTATTGCTCACCATGTTTGCACAAAGTAAGGGCTCAATAAATACTAAATCATTGATAACAAAGAAGTGATTTTGACTTATTGGGATAAGGAAATTATAGATGCTTTTGGCGTGTAGAATTAAAGGAAGTTAAAAAGAGAGAAACTAATTTTTAAGAGCTTCCCCAGCTTGCATTAATAATGAGTAAATGTTAAACTGGATTAGAGCAGCCAGCCTGCAGTGTGTGCACCCCAGTGGTTGGGAGGTGAGCATTCTCACAGACCGGCATCATTCTAACAAGATGGATTGTCATTGGTGGCCTGCTTTTCAACTGAATTGGCCTATTTCTTCCAAAACAACAATAAAAACCAACCAAAAAACCCTCTTCTTGGTGACGTATAGTCATAAGCGTTAGAACTTGACACCCTCCCAGGCTGGTCCAAGGTCTCCAGGAGGAGACTGGGTTAGGTTTGACATGAGTGGGTGACACTTGCCCACAGCTGGCTACTCCACCTGCCTCCTAGTTCACCTGTGGCCATAAGTGCCTTTGGGAGAGGCATCTGGGTTCCCTCACCTCTTTAGATTTTGGAATACTCATTCACATGATAGGAATGCTTGATCATTATGGATAATGTTATTGTGAAAGAAGAAATGTGTTCAGCTGCTTGGAGAAAATGGCCAGGAATACATTAACATTAACATAGTGTTTTCCGTTTGACGGATAATGAATGGAATGGAGATAAATGTCTCAAAACCAAAGTGCTTAGTGTGATATTCTTTTGCAGTTGTGTTGCTCTGTAGGTTTGCAGGTTGCTTCCTTTGAGGTGAAATGAGATTAAAAGTGCTTGGTGATCATGAGGCTAGATCTCTGTACTTTGTTTAGAGACTTTGCCCCTTTGCTGTATGAGCCATGAGGACGACCATCATTCTAAGTGAGTAATAGCTAATTCAGCCATGCAGTAGGGAGCCCTCGGTGACTGGGATGAGTGCCTGTCCATCTCCTCCTGCTCCATCACACTCCCCCTTTAGAAGCTTCAGGTAGGAGTCCATCTAGTCACCTATGGTGATGGGTAAAGTAGCCTTGGAAACACTGAGCATCAATAACTGAAACCTTATATTAGGTATGCAATTGATTTATTAAATTTATCCAAATATGGAGTGTCTGCTGCTTGCCAGGCACAGTTCTGCTCAACCCTAACTGAAATCCTTACCTTGCCTTAGCTTAATGTATGAGCTTAATTCATAACTGATCTGGTTTTCTGCCTTTTCTCTCCCTGCCATGGCGAGACTAAAAGTGGAGAGAATGAAAGAAGTGTATATGGTGCTCTCCTCTCTCAGTTCTTGGTCCGTTACTATATATACACGCCCACCTTACTTGAACCTAATTCAGTTGAACGGTTGAAAACATGGAGCTTTTGAAGCAAGATAGTTTGGGTTAGAATGTGAACTCTTCCATGATGACCTTGAGCCTTGGTTTCTTCACCTGGAAAACAGGTCAGACAACCTCACTGAGCTACCATGAGTATACGCGAGGTCGCTCCCGTGAAGTGCTCAGCGTGTTGCCCTGCATGTCAGAAGCGCTGCACAGAGTGGCAGCTATTAGGAAGGTCTGTTCTGTTCAGTATTTACCATCCCCAGTCTCGGTGCTGGATTCCAGAAATCTTGGGATGAATAGTTACGGTATAAACTCAAGGAACTCTGAAGCTAGCCTGGGACATACCCACACCCCGTAACTGCAGCATTTAGTCAGGATTTCTTGTGTGTGTCCCATTGTTGGAGTCCTGTCATTGGAAAGTCTTTGTAAAGCTTTGCTTAAATGGCGTGGTGTTTAAAACGGTAGACCTTCTCAGGAGGATGCTGAGGAGGCCGCGAGGATCTGAGATCCCACAGGCTTTCCTTACAGGGCACCAGCTATACGCCTTTCCCAGCTGGCCTCACTCAGGCACCTGCCTTTGCTGGGATGTGCTTTCTTGGGGGTAGGGAGACCCACCGACTCGGCTGTCCAGGATGAAGAGGGTACTTGGCTGGAAGGACTTACCACTTTAAAAACCAGAGTAGTCCCAGAAAACCTGGGACCAGTTGGCCACCCTACTTCGGGGTGCTGTCCTTGTGCCATGGTTGTTGTTTGCATCCTGAAGTGGGCTTTTGTAGATCTTTCACATCGTTAGAGACCCAGCCATCTAAGGTAACAGGCAGGAGAGAACCAAGCAGAAGGATGGAGAAAGCCGCGTCAGCCTCTTTATTTATGCATGTGCTTTTGGATGGAATCTTTGTTAGCATTAGTATTATTTTAAAGAAGAGAGCGCTTTAATAAAGCCACAGAAGCTGGACAGTGTAAACTGTAAAGTTAATGGAATCTTTAAAAAGTTCCCCTGGACAGTGGTATTTGCTGTGCCTGGTAGGGCTGTTGCCCAGACCTTGGTACATAGTAGACGTTCAGTAAATACTTGTTGAAGGATTGCTGCAATCAATGTAATCTTCAGAAATAACTTTGAGAGCTGGGTTCCAGTTCAGGCTGGATTTGAGTCTGGGCCCTAACTTGAAAATGTGCAAGCCGAGATCTGCTCTGGCTTCCTTATCGTGCTGATATCCCGAGTGCATTTATTACATCTAGGAGCTTAGGCGCTTCTCAACCTGTCTCTTTTTCTTCTTGGTAGAACTGCTGGACACCAGCAGGTGAGTTGCCTTGTCTTTTGTGGCAGCTAGGATGCTTCTGGAACGTGCCCGTCATGTAAACGTGATGGGGGAGAGGGCTGTGACGGGGGCATTTGTGCACACAGTGCTTTCCTCGCAGGGATTGGGAGGGATTTCCTGATGAGTCTGTTAATTCCAAGTGGGGACTGGGAAGGGGACCAGACCTGCCGTAATACTGGGTGGCAGAGTCCAGAGCTGGGCTTCCATTGGCCGTGTTCCCTCTTTCGGAATCTTCATTACTAATTTGGAGGGTTGGTTGGTGGCAACCTGATCAGGCTCTTAGATAAGCCATAGATTTTTCTAGTCTTTAGCTGCAGCTTCAAGTGGTAATCTTTTGTTTTCTGTTTCTTCTTGAGAAGTGTTAACTGTTTATCTGGGGATGTTAGGACCTGCAACAAACTGCCAGAAACAGTAATTAGTTTGCTGGTTGCCATTCTGTAAATCTCATGCACAGAGCACCCAAGGGCAATTGTCAGACGTTTACATCACCTTCCCATCAGACTCCCGTTTCATCATTGTGTACACTGAGAGCTCATAGTCCCTCATGTTCCTGATAAGACAGATTTCTTCATGGTTTCTTACTTCACCTAAGAAGAAGGTAAGCAGTTTATGGAAGAGGAAATCTTTCGCGAAACAGAATTCATTTACTAAAATTGTGTTTATTTCTACACACAAAATGCTAAATATTAGTTCAGACAGTTAGTGTTTCTTTGCAGAATCCATAGTTTACTTTTTTTTCCCCAACAGTGGAGTCAGAGCTCTCAAAAGTTAATTGTTCATACAACCTTAAATTTATATCAGAATAATAAATAAGGTCTTTGAGAATTGCATCTCAGGCCAGTCATACTTCCCTACAAGAAGTTCATTGATGTACAAGGAAAAATGTCTTTACTAAGAAATTAAAAAGAACACGTCGGATTTGACTCCAGACTGATTATACCTTGTTTGTGAAATCTGTCCGTGCAGATGCCAAGCCCTCACTTTAATGTACTCCTTAGAATAGCATCCTCTCGGGGTCAAGTCCAGTCTGCAGTGGAAATTGAAGAAGACGCTGTCCAGACAATTTAGAATTCCTTATAAATTAGGAGGGCAGTGATAATCAATTTTGAAGTCTAAGTGTGATTCAGCCTCGGTCTTCCAGTTGGCCTGGTTTTTTTTTTATTCCTTGTTCTTGACTTACTGCAAAAGACATCGTCACGCGCTTCTGTTTCCACTTTTCGTGAAGGTGGTCGGGTTTGACTTCGCCAGGACCCTAGTTGCCTCCCCTCACCATAGAAGAAAGCAGTTCTGAACAGGCTGACTATCCTCTGGGTTCTGGAGTCGGCTTCCTTCTCATTTTAACTTCTCTTTAGTGATTCTGACTTGAAAAGAAGCAAGTATCTTCCTTTTATGAGGCTTTTTAGTGCTAGGTGACTAGTGTCGGTTAGTATAAGCTATATATAGTACGGAGAAGGCAATGGCACCCCACTCCAGTCCTCTTGCCTGGAAAACCTCATGGACAGAGGAGCCTAGTGGGCTACAGTCCATGGGGTCGCTGGGAGTCGGACACGACTGAGCGACTTCACTTTCACTTTTCCCTTTCATGCACTGGAGAAGGAAATGGCAACCCACTCCAGTATTCTTGCCTGGAGAATCCTAGGGACGGCGGAGCCTGGTGAGCTGTCGTCTATGGGGTCACACAGAGTCGGACACGACTGAAGCGACTTAGCATATATAGTACAATTAGATACACTTTGTTTTCCCAAAGCTGACTGCAGTGAAAAAGAAGAATTAGAGACAGCAGTTTGGGGGAGAAAGAATGAGTGAAAAGAACAATGAGGGTAAATAACTGTGTTAAGACTGTGGTATTCTTAAAATTTTAATTTTAGCTCCAAAAATAAGAACCACCGTTGTTTACATGGTGATAATGGTTTTGTAATTAATAGCATCTTGCCCAAGCAAATTGAAGCTGCCATTAATAATGTACAAAACAACGTGAAAGTTCATCGGGTGCTTTTCTTCCCAAGCCCGGTTGGATTCGGTTGGATGACAATTGAAAGACAGTTTTGGAGGGTGGGGGAGATGGCCCAGGTAGATACAATGTTTATTGTCTGTTTCAGGTGAAGTGCTAAGAGTTTTAAGCATATTATTTGGGAGGGAAGTTTCCTAAGATTCTGGAAACTTATGTAACTTCTTCAAGGTCACACAGTGAATTTATGCCAGAGCCAGGATATGAACCCGGGGAGGCTGTGCTGGGGAGCCGGGAGCCACTTTCGCAACTGGGATTAAAGATCGGAAGAAGCAACACTTTTCTGTTTTAACCCAGCAGGCTCCGTGCAGTGTGATTTAGGAGGAGGTCTGCCTTCTGCCCTGTCCTGTCCTTGGGAACAAAGATGGACGCATTTGGTCAGCCATCTGCCTGAGTCAGTTGCATGTTGGCTTGGAGGCAGCGTGGTTTGGAAGACTCCCCGACAGGTCCTGTTGGGAAATTTGCAGTGAGGTTTCCGGCTATTACCTGACTTTGCCCTGTGCTAACAAGTTCCTGTGGAGTCTGACGGTGTGAATTGTTTCAGTAAAGACCACTTGACTGACAGCCAGTGTGTGTGGCTGGGAACTTGAGACTTTCATGAATACATTGCTAAAAAACATTGAACAAACAGGCATTTTTTACTCACCTTCCTCCCCTAGTTCCTATTTTCCCCCCAAACAAAAAGGGAATAAATCACATCCTTTCATATCGGCATTCCTTTGTTTTTGCAGTTCCCTTTTTCCTGGAACCACTTTTTCTGTCCACCCCCTCCCTGCCAATAAAAACACAGATCTCTGATGGAAAACCATGAGTGTACACTTCCTTGAAGACATCTTTCCTGTTACACTTGCCCTATGGATTCTCCTCCAACTCTCTCAAGCAAAATTAAATTTTCCTTCCATTTTTTCCCTTAAATCCCACTTATCCGCATATCTGATAGTTCTACATATGCTTGCCTCCCCTGCTCCATTGTGAATTCTTTGACTGTAGGACTTTGTCTTGTTTAGGAGCTTAGGTGAGTGAATGGAGGAAGCAACGAGTGGATGAACAGCCTGTCGATACGTGGATTTGCTGGGATTGGTGAGTGTATGGTAGTGGGAAACGGTGGAGGATCCAAGCACTGATGTGTGTGTGGTTCTGGCGACTGGCTCGATGCTTACCAAAATCTCAGCATTATTGCCGTTTGGGGCTGGTTAACTCTCTGTTGTGGGGAGGCCCTCCTGTGTCCCAGGGGACGCATCCCTGGACTCTGCCCACTGGGTGCCTCTTGCCCAGCTGTGGCAATCAAAGACATCTCCAGATGTTGCCACTTGCCCCTTGAGAGTCAGAATCGCCCCAGTTGACACCCGCTGTCCTGGGCTACTTTGTGCATCAAGGTGGGGCCATGTGGCTGGTTCTCACCAAGAGGACGTGTGTGGGAATGAGAGGCGGGGTGCTCCTGCCTGTCAGCTCTCTTCCTGGCCTGCTGGCCGGCTGCAGGGGGGCCAGGGAGAACCGTGAAGCCCAGGGGTACAGGGGAGTCACAAGGGAAGGAGCCTGGGTCCTGCGTGACCGCGTGGAGCAGAGCCTCACGTGCCAGGCTGCCCTGGGCTGCAGTGTGAAGACGTTAGAGCACACGGCGTTAGCCAGGGAGGCCTGGGGCCACGCGTTTTGGCAGTCAGTCTGCCTTCCCTGGGGAATTTCCCCGGTGGCTCAGGGGTAGAACAGTCGGCCTGCAATGCAGGATCCGTGGTAGGAGCCGTGGGTTCCATCCCTGGGTCAGAAAGATCCCCCGGAGAAGGAAATGGCAAAGCACTCCGGTATCCTCACCTAGGAAATCCCATGACCAGAGGAGCCTGGTGGCCTGCAGTGTCTGGGGTAGAAAGAGTCGGACAGGCTTAGCAACTAAACAGCCGTACCCACTGCCTCCCTAACCTTCCCTGACACTTGGGATTGTGCTGAGGCAGCCTTGCCAGTATTCCAGGTAGTGAGTAAAAACAGACATTCTAGCCATGGACAATGAGAGTTTGTTTGTTCCTATGTAGGTAACAACAGTCTTATTGCTAAAATTCTTTTGCTTTCTAAAATTTATCAGAAAATAAGGAGGTGATAAACGTGGATTTATTATTTCACCAGTCTAATAATTCTGACCTGTGAATAACAAGCAGCCCTGAGCTATAAATATTTTTAGTAAAAAGTAATAAAACATCAGATGTCCCAGCAGTTCTCATTTCCCCAGGTAGGAGTATGTGTCTGCAATGCAAGTTCAAGTTAAAATATTTGTGGCAATTTATGTTTAATGCATCTTCGTATTTGGCGGGGGGTGGGGCATGACAGATGTTGATACCCTTCAGTCACAGCTGTTCCCCACACCATTAATAAGTAAATCGCTATATGGTGTGATGGACTTTGAAAATGGACTCATATATGCTTCTGTGCAGCTGAATGCGGTGGATTAGTGTTCTTTAAAAAGCTAAACCCAAAGGCTTGCTTATCAGACCAGATTCAGTGCCTCGTACTAGATTCCTTTGAAGCCATTGACTGTACCCATGGTTGTGTCTACGTAGAGCTGCTGTCCAAAATGCGTAAGTCAGCCGGTTTCCTTTGGCACCCATCTGGATGACAGCGGCAGGGTTGTTTGCGGGAGACAATGGCTGACTGTGGGTGAGCCCTTCGTGGGCTGAAAGCTTCGTGTTTGAGCCAGTGGTCTCAGTGTCTGCCTGCTTGCCTAGTGTTCAGTCCATTGTACAAAGAGCCATCCCCAGTGAACGTCACCTTTCCTGTCAATCAAACACTCCCACTCAGCAGATAGAGCAGATTTGGCTTGATGACTTTAAGATGGTAAAGTCTCTCTTTTTTCTAGAAGAAATCCTGCTAGGCATCTTAAGTACCAAATATTTTTGATTCTTCTGTTTTTCATCCCATATAAAACATTTTCACAATAATAAAAATAAGAGTAGCTAATACAGTATTTTGGTCATCTGATGCCAATAGATGACTCACTGGAAAAGACCCTGATGCTGGGAAAGATTGAGGGCAGGAGAAGAGGATCAAGAGGATGAGATGGCTGGATGGCATCACGGATGCAATGAACATGAACTTGGGCAAACTCTGGGAGCTGGTGATGGACAGGGAGGTCTGGTGTGCTGCAGCCCATGGGGTCGCAAAGAGTTGGACATGACTGGGCGGCTGAACAACAACAACAAGCTGATTCCGATGGCACTAATTCTGCGCTGGACTCTAAGTGTTTTGCATACAGTATGTGTATCATTATTACAGGAGTCTTAAGGGGGAGCTACTATTAATATCTCTAATGTAATTTCCCCATTTTCAAGAAAATGAAGCGTGGAAAGGCTAAGTGATTTACCCAAGGTCACAAGAGGAATAAGTGCCAGAGCTGGGATTAGAACCTGGCCATCAGTGGCTCCAGAGTTTATGCCATAAGCCACTGCAGCATGCTGCTGCAGATTTTTCATTCTGTTAAGATGACTCACTTTCTCTGAGATGTCCTGTATTTTTATGACTTCAACTAACATCTGTACATGATAATTAAAAAGAGCTATTGATGTTACTGCATTATTTTTTGCATGGGTTGAGCATCATTTCCTTGCTAAGCTGTCAGCTGATAGTCTTCTGTCTTCCATAACTCTTGGCACAAATGTTTCCTTGTAAGAAAGAGCTAATTTAGCGTGTCGTTTTGATTATTTTCATATAGGAGGTGGGGCTTCCCTGATGGCTCGGACAGTAAAGAACCCACCTGCCAATGCAGGAGACATAAGAGACACAGGTTCGATTCCTGGGTTGGAAAGATCTCTGGAGAAGGAAATGGCAGCCCACTCCAGTATTCTTGCCTGGAGAATTACACAGACAGAGGAGCCTGGTGGGCTACAGTACCTAAGGTCGCAAAGAGTCGGACATGACTGAGTGACTAACGCACACATATAGGAGTGTAGGAGGAAGAACAACGTGTATGCAAGGGACTCAGATGCCAGGTGATCCTGGATGAAGTGGCCTTGGAATTCAGAGGGGGACAGATGGCTTCCTGCTGGAGAATGGCTTCCTGGAAGAAGTGGCATTTACTGATGCCTGGAAAGGTGGGTAGTCATCTGGACACGCGGGCAGGTGCAGTGGCATTTCTGCAGCAACAAGGTGTAATGGACGGTGGCTCTTGTCTTCTGGACAACAAAAGATGCTTTCCGACTGAAGTATGGAGTAAGCAGGACTTGTGGGGGAGGATTAGAATGGTTGGTGGAGAGGGGCTTTGGGATTTATTTGGCAGGAAGCCACTGATGACGTGGGGGCTGCGGAGAACGCGGTGTGGAGCTGTGCTCCTGGAAGCTTACTCGTGCATGAGGATTGCTGTCTATGGGACCCTGCCTGGAATACGGGGAACCTGATTGGAAGACCCTTTCCTCATCTGAGCCGGTTCACTTTGGCCAGCATGCATTTGCGCTCAGTCACGTCTGACTCTTTGTGACTGCATGGACTGTGGCCCAGCAGGCTTCTGTCCAGGGGATTCTGTCCATGGGATTTTCTAGGCAGGACTCCTGGAGTCAGCTGCCATTTCCTACTCCAGGGGACCTTTCCAACCCAGGGATCAAACCCGAGTCTCCTGCATTGGCAGGTGGATTCTTTACTGCTGCACCAGTTGGGAAATTCACCAACCCCTGGCTTGGGGCCAGCCAACCTGCTTGCTCTTCTATTCGATTCTGTCCTTCTATTCTTCTAGGCTTCCCAGGTGGCGCTAGTGGTAAAGAACCCACCTGCCAATGCAGGAGATGCCAGAGACGCAGATTGGATCCCCGGGTTGGGAAGATCCCCTGGAGGACGGCATGGCTACCCACTCCAGTCTTCTTGCCTGGAGAGTCCCATGGACAGAGGAGCCTGGTGGGCTATGGTCCAGGGTGTCACGGAGGGTCAGACACGACTGAGCGCACACACTTTCTGTTCCTCTATTCTACTCCATCCTGTTACTCGGGTCGTAGCGCTTCCTTTAGTTCCCTGCTCAGATCTCTTCATGGAATCCCTGACTGTTACTCAAGTGTGTGTGCTCAGTCATGTCTGACTCTGTGATCCCGTGGACTGTAGCTCACCAGGCTCCTCTGTCCATGGGATTTCCCAGGCAAGAGGACTGGAGTGGGTTGCCATTTCCTTCTCCAGAGGATCTTCCCGACCCAGGGATCGAACTCGTGTCTCTTGCTTCTCTTGCATTGGCAGGTGGGTTCTTTACTGATAGCACCCCCTGGAAGCCTTGATAAGGGCCCCTAAAAGTGACCTTTACTGCCTCCTTTGTCTCTCAGACCTTACAGCAGGGCCTGGGGATGGCCAGCTGCGGTCCAAAGGTGGGTGTGGGCTCTCTGAGGGCTGGGTCCACTTTATTCGTTTTTGCATTCCGATGACCTAACTATATTATTTTTTTGACCAGTATATATGAGTGTGAGCCGTTATGCATGTAACTAGTTCTCAGGCTCCTTGAGGATTGCAGAGATCTAACTCTTTTCTGTATTTCCCATGCCCTTTTTGATATCTTCATGGATACTGGTCGATTAAGGGCAGTGTCCTCAGAAAGTTTCCTCTCTGGGGACACTGCATCTTGGCAGCTGAATCTTGTGTCTGCACTCAGAAGTATAACATGTTAGTTCCCGCCTCTGACTTCGTTTATGCTTGTCTTCTATTAGGAAGACGTACTGACTGTCCTGACTGATTCTTCTCTCGATGTGCCGTTAGGTTGTGGCTGCCAGGACACAATCTCAGGGCACGTTGCCACCAACTTTTTGTTCGACCCAGTGGTTTTCCCTTTGGGTTTAAGGTAAGATGTTGAGTTAGGTTTTCAGGAAACAAAATATACTCAGAGCCCAAGTGGGCACAAATAGTAGTAGAAGCATGAAATTCATTTTTATATTTCCAAAATTAACTTATTCAGACAAAATTCATTTAGTATGGTATGAAAAATGGTTGTGAGTAAGCAGAATGAAACTATGCTTATTAAGATAGATTAGGAAAATACTTTGGGGAGTAAAGCAGCTTTAATTTTCCTTTCCTGAGGTTTGTTTACTAATACAATCTCGGCTCCATCAGCCTCAAAAAACTCCTAGCAATTAGTACTGATTAACAGGAATCTGCTGGTCTGGGCTCTGGCCTATTTCATTTTCTCAGAAAACAAGCCCACTTTCCCTGGGTTATAGAGAAAGAACTTTTACTGCTTCAGAGAAAGTTTGGTGGGCTGATGCTCATAACTCACTTGTGAATAGTGAAAGTTTAGTATGTTGGAAGAGAAAGAAGCAAGTGGGGGTGTTGGCTGCAGTGCTGTAAGAGGTAAGGCCTGCCAGTCTTTAAGTGCGGAGGTTGCAAAATTTTGGGTAAAGTATTAAATATCTTTGAATTGGATTTGTACTTTTATAAGTGAAAAAATTGCTACTATGTGCTTCAGTTAAGTTCAATCGCTCAGTTGTGTCCGACTGCAACCCCATGGACTGCAGCACGCCAGGCCTCCCTGTCCATCAACAACTCCCGGAGTTTGCTCAAACTCATGTCCATCAAGTCGGTGATGCCATCCAACCATATCATCCTCTGTCATCCTCTTCTCCTCCTGCCTTCAATCTTTCCCAGCATCAGGGTCTTTTCCAATGAGTCAGCTCTTCGAATCAGGTGGACAAAATATTGGAGTTTCAGCTTCAGCGTCTCTCCTTCCAATGATTATTCAGGACTGATCTCCTTTAGGATGGACTGGTTGGATCTCCTTGCAGTCCAAGGGACTCTCAGGAGTCTTATCTAACACCACAGTTCAAAAGCATCAATTCTTCAGTGCTCAGCTTTCTTTATAGTCCAACTCTCACATCCATACATGACTACTGGAAAAACCATAGCTTTGACTAGATGGACCTTTGTTGGCAAAGTAATATGTCTACTTTTCAATATGCTGTCTAGGTTGGTCATAGCCTTTCTTCCAAGGAGCAAGCGTCTTTTAATTTCATGGCTGCAATCACCATCTGCAGTGATTTTGGAGCCCAGAAAAATAAAGTCAGCCACTGTTTCCACTGTTTCTCCATCTATCTGCCATGAAGTGATGGGATCGGATGCCATGATCTTAGTTTTCTGAATGTTGAGCTTTAAGCCAGCTTTTTCACTCTCCTCTTTCACTTTCATCAAGAGGCTCTTTAGTTCTTCACTTTCTGCCATAAGGGTGGTGTCATCTGCATATCTGAGGTTATTGATATTTCTCCCGGCAATCTGGCAATCTTGATTCCAGCTTGTGTTTCTTCTAGCCCAGCGTTTCTCATGATGTACTCTGCATATACGTTAAATAAGCAGGGTGACAATATACAGCCTTGACGTACTGCTTTTCCTATTTGGAACCGGTCTGTTGTTCCATGTCCAGTTCTAACTGTTGCTTCCTGACCTGCATACAGGTTTCTCAGGAGGCAGGTCAGGTGGTCTGACTGTGTACTTGGCAGTCACTAAGTGTAGTGTCTTGTGAGACTCAAGTCACCCAGTGTAATCCTTACAGTAATTTAGGAGCAGGTTTTGTCTGCATTGTTTGGATGACCAAACTGAGGCACAGAGAGATTTAGCATCTTGCTCAACGCTGTGCTCTCAAGTGGCAGAATGGAAACTCAGTGGCATTGGTGTGTCAGTCCATTATAATGCAATGATCTTTCAAAACTTTTCAGTATTGAAAAATACCGATAAAAAGCCACTGGTGTCGGGACTTCCTGCTGGTCCAGTGTTAAAGTCTTCCAGGTTAAGACTATGCCTTCCAGTGCAGGCGGCTCAATCCCTGTTCAGGGAGGTAAAATCCCACATGCCAAAGATACCGAAACATGAAACAGAAGCAATATTGTAACAGATTCGATACAAACTTTAAAAACGGTCCACATTAAAAAAAAAATCTAAAAAAAGGAAAAATAACTGCTATCAGAAGCAAAATACGCTGACAACAAGCATCTTCAATGAACATAATATTAAATAAGAAATGCTAAAAAGTTTAGTTTTCGTTTCAGCTACTCTGTGCTCTGGTCAGGATAGCATTGTAACTATTTATCCTATTATGGCTATTTTGTTTCTATGCCAGAAATTCATCCCGAGATTATAGTGCAGTGAGTAGCCGCTGAAATTATGTGAAGGTTGAGGATATCCTGGTGATTTTGAGGGAGGACTATTTGAGGACTCGGAGAAGGCAATGGCACCCCACTCCAGTACTCTTGCCTGGAAAATCCCATGGACGGAGGAGCCTGGTAGGCTACAGTCCATGGGGTCGCTAAGAGTTGGACACGACTGAGCGACTTCACTTTCACTTTTCCCTTTCATGCACTGGAGAAGGAAATGGCAACCCACTCCAGTATTCTTGCCTGGAGAATCTCAGGGACGGCGGAGCCTGATGGGCCGCCGTCTGTGGGGTCGCACAGAGTCGGACACGACTGAAGCAATTTAGCAGCAGCAGCATTTGAGGACTGTTCCTCTGGTGGAATAGTCAGTGCTTTTCCCGTGTAGGACAAGCCAGAAAGGAAGGAGGCCTGATCATGAATTTGTAACATATGATGGAAATGAGTAGGTTTTCAGCAGTGTTTGGTGATTAAAAATCAGACTGCTCAGAGTTCATTCAGATATTTTAACCATATGTATCAAGGTCATTAGCAATGTTTTTTCTCTCTGGTATTAAGTTTTTTTAAAAATAAACGTTGTTCATCTCTAGCCTGCTGTTCTATGAATCCCCCTTTTGAATGTCGGGAGTAACTGACACCAACAGGTTTGCTGCCCTCCTGACCTCAAGACCCTTTTCTGGAAGCTCCCTCATGAGAAGTTTTGTCTTTTGCCACGAACCCTTGACGGTGAAAGGAGATTACGCCCTCCCGAGTAGACGGTTTCCATTTTATAGTCAGGAGAATCTGGGTCTAAGTGGGGTGAATTGATAGCCCAGGTCTCTGCGATTCAGAGATGGCCCTATCCGAGTGAGCCCTGATAGGACATTCGGCCTGTTCGACCCCAGCCGCGCTGCAGGGATCTCCTGAGGCCCGCTCTGGTCGTCCAGCCCTTCCTTCTGACCGCCCGCCGTCGGCGTACCCCAGAGCCCCGCTGGCACACTCTCGCCCCGCCGGCCTCGGTTTGCCATTAGAGATTCATTCTGTGTGGGGTGGAGAAGACGGCATGAACTCGTCCCTCGTGGACTGAGAGCTGTATCCCTGCTCTGCTCCTTGTGATCAGCCATGTGACCCTAGCAAATCACTGCGCATTCTCACCTCGCGGGGCCGCTGCTGGGGAGGCTCGTAGTGCTAACCCAGTGTGTGCGGCCCAGGTAAGGTGCTGGGTGCTAGTGTCAGTTTTATGTATATTTTAGCTCACCCATTCTCAGAATCAGGCCGAGGGAGGAATCGGAAGCAGGCGGAGAAATTAAATGATGTGTTTGAGACCGACAATCAGTATAAACTAGTTCTTTGTTCCTTTTGGGTTTTTGTCCATGAAAGTGAAAGTGAAAGTCGCTCATTTGTGTCCGACTCTTTGTGACCCCATGGCCTATACAGTCCATGGATTTCTCCAGGCCCAAAAACTGGAGTGGGTAGCCTTTTCCTTCTCCAGGGGATCTTCCCAACCCAGGGATCAAACGCAGGTCTACCCACGTTGCACGCAGATTCTTTACCAGCTGAGCCACAAAATCCTTTGCTAAAACGTGAGTGCCCTTGGGTAGGGTTACACATTCACCTCTGTAAGGGTGCAGTAGCTAACCCTGTGATTCAGGCTTCTACCAACCCCTCTGAGAAGCGGGCACAGGGCTTGGGGGGAGGAGGGTGGAGGGCGGGTCAGATGGAGGGAAGGTGAGAAAGGAGGCAGGTTGTAATGTGATCGGGCTGGTACAGGCTCTGCTGAGATTTGAGGATGCGGTGGTGGAGGAGTAAGGGGAGCCTCAAAGCAAGGCAGGAGGCCCAGATCGGGAAAGGTGGGGGGCGCTCAGGTCCAGCTGGACCTCTCTGCCTGGGATGGCCTCTCTGCCTGGGGTGGCCCCTCTGCCTGGGGTGGAGCTGGTCCCTTACTTTGGCTTCACTTTTTTCTTTCTTCGATCTGAGTAAGTGAGGCCTGAAAACTGTCTGATAGGAAGATAGGACTTTGATCCTTTCTGTTTCTTGGTTAAACTTAAAAGAAGCCTTCTTCTTTGCGCATCCTTAAAAGAAAGGAGAGACAAGTGATGTCCTGAAGCAGAATCTCCAGGGAGTGGCTCTGGGGAGACGCATGGGGCGCAACTTTGGGGGGATGGCAGGGGCGCAAGGAGGACCACACCAGCTGAAGAAGCAGGGGTGAGGGACAGCTGGGTGGAGAGGGTGTTCTCGTCCTTGGGTAGAAGAGATCGGAGCAGGTGAGGGCACTTGGGGGAGACGGGCTCTGTGGAGGCGAGCAGACGCGGACAGGAAGGTATTGTAAACTGCCATTCCTCGTGTGTGTTTGCAGCAATAAATCCCGTCCTCAGAGACGTGATCGGTAAAGCTTGTTTGGAGTGCACAGGCCGCGTCACAGCTGCCACTGGAGGCTTCCTGCTGTGCCGTCTACACCCCACCCCAGCCCAGCTTTATAGTCCTGAGGGCAGAGCACTCGTGCTAGCTGTGGGTCCAGTGAGGTGCCATTTCCATATTTTCAGTTATTTCTTTCCAGGAGAGGCTTGAGAGGAGTGGGAGGATGTGATAGGAAGGACAGCCGGCAATGCTGGACTTGAGCTGGTGAACGTGCCCGCCTTTTCCCTCCTGAGTTGAACTGAGAAGGATCAAGCTCAGCGTGTAAGTCTGTGTCGTGGAACACAAACGCTTGCCGTGAGTCCCAGCGGCACGACCACTGTCGTGGCTTCCTGTCCAGAGGTGCCTCTGCTTATGCGCTTTCTCATTTTGTCTTTATATCATTGTTCCTTGTATTGTTAGCAGTTGAAATTGGAGAGAAATTTCATCGTTCTGTGGATTTCCCTCATTAGAATTTTGTGGTGATGGAAATGATTAAGACTGGAGTTCCTCGAACCAGTCCTACCTACAAAGAAATGGAGAACTTAGGATATTCCTAGAATACACAAGCTTAACCAAGATGTCAGAATGTTCTAAAAACCTTTTCTGAGAATCTGACATGCTTATGAAAGGTCATTTTTATGAACAATTGATGCTTTTTAGTTTTTCTATTTAATCATTAAAGTGGAAACCCTAAGAAACTCAAGAATAGGCAATTCTTTGTCTGTCTGCTTATAAGTCCCTTGGGAAGAGTGCTGTGTGTCCTTGACGTTTCTGTGGAGCTGCCTTTGGAATGCCTGGCTATGGCTTCTCTGCCCTGCATCCTTCCTCTGCGTAACCACAAGGCGGAATACCACCGGACGCTTCTCATTCATCTAGTGGACAACTTGGAAGTTGCTTCTAAAGCCCATGCTTATCCTGGTGACCTGAAGTGGCCTCTCTGGATGCCCAGGGCAGTAGGTGCCCTGCAGGGTCAGCTAAGGGTGTCTGGGCTGGACTTCCCTCTGTCCTGAGGTCTCCAAACTGACACTGAGCAGGCGTGGCTGCTCTTGTGACATTGAATAAATGGGGAAGAAAAGAGACAAGTTAGAAAATATTTGGCAAATGCTTCTCCCTGGGAGAAACACCCCTGAACGTGGCACAGATAGTTGCTGTAAACCGACAGCAACGCTTGAACGCCAACCTCTAGAGTCAGGAGCTTGCTCTGAAGGCCGGTGCCGGCTGCAGGAGAGATGGAGGGAAGAAAAGGCAGCATCGCGTGCTGCTGTGTTACCAGGAGTCTCCTTGGAAGGTTTTCTGAGAGAGACACAGGCATCCAGAATGCCCCCCAAGGGGCTCCTTAAGTTCTGAGAAGGTGAGGGAAGATGATTTAATGTCGTGTTTGTTTTAGCTAGGGTATGAGCTGAAGGCTAAATTTACATAACAATAGGACCTGGGAGAAATCACATGCACTGGATATTTGCGACTATTCTGAGGGGTTGAGGAACATTTAGGAACATTATCTTACAATTCAAGCGATTACCATGACTTGCAATTGTTACTTTTCTTTCTGTGTTGTCAGTGGCGTCTGAGTTTATTTGGTGCCAAGTTCGTGGTCAGGAATGTACGCCTGAATGGTTGGGACTGGTGCTATGGGGAGTCCAGGCTGCTTTGCATCAACTCACCCCTGCAGAAGGGTCGACAGAAGAGCTGTAGGGAGTGGGTACCGTCCCCTGCTTCCAAGTATCTCTTTGCCCTCCCTTCTGCTGCCAGGAAACAACAATAAAAGCCAGTTGGAGCTGGGGATTGTCTGTCATCTCTTTGCTCTTGTAACACATGGGTGACTCTTGAGTTCCCCGTCTAAAGATCACCCCTTGCCAATTTAAAATCCGAAACAGGCTTGCTTCATAAACCCATTAGCTAGTGAGCAGACAGCTAGGCGTTCTCTCCATTGTGTGGTTGCCATGTTTGAATGCTCGATGGAGAAAAAAACAAAAAAACTCCCTGACAGGCACAGCTTTGAAAAAGTGCACAAAACCCCTTGCCCATCTCCTCCTCCCCACTCTTAAGGGTCCTGAGTCAGTTTGGCACAAGCCCCCGAGTCTGTTTCTGCTTTGACTTTGAACACGTTTGTCATGACACATTCATCCGTTCCAAAGGTTTAGGGACCATCTCTCTGCGGCCTGCTGCGGGTGCGGGCGCTGGTCGTGGAAGACCCAGGGCTGTTGCCCTGGAGAAGCAGCTCGTGGATTCGAGGGGAGACTCATGTGTGCCCCAGTGTCAGTGAAAGGGAAAGTCACTCAGTCGGGTCCGACTTTGTGACCCCATGGACTGTACAGCCCACGGAATTCTCCAGGCCAGAACACTGCAGTGGGGAGTCTTTCCCTCCTCCAGGGGACCTTCCCAACCAGGGATCGAACCCAGGTCTCCCGCATCGCAGGCGGATTCTTTACCAGCTGAGCCACCAGGGAAGCCCAGTGTCAACAGTAGGTCGCGAATGGTTGACAAAGGGTTGAATGTAGCACTGCTGGAGCAGAGAGTGGGGTGAGAGGAGAGATACCCAGGGGGGTCTTGGGAGCCCTCCTGGGAGGACAGGCGGAGAACAACAGGTGCGTAGTTTGCAGAAGCCAGAGTGGGGGGAAGATGGAGAAGCTGGAAATGGAACCCAGCCACCCAAGCGTCTGTAGGCCTCGGCAGGTGTGTGCGCCCTGCTGCCTGGTCATAAGGAGTAAGTCGGATATTCGAGGCTGTGGGTGGCGCGATCAGACAGTCCACAGCGTGGGGAACTGGGCAGAAAGTGTGGTGTGAATCCCGGCTCTGCCGTGTTCTTGCCCTGTAACTTGGGCAAGTGTGTTGAGTATCTTTGCAGACTTGCCTTGCCCTGCAGTATGGGGACCCTGAGGGCACCTTCCCTGGATTGTCCCCAGGGGTAAGGCAGCATCATATTAAAGCCCTGGCATGGAGGAGCGCTCCCGAGGGCTGCCTGGGGTCTGACTTGCCACTGAGGACCAGCATGCAGGGTGGGGAGAGTGAGGGGCAGACTGGAGATGGGGATCCAGCTTTTGGGCTTTCAGGGTGGTCTGGACAGTGGTTCCCAGGGAGATGTGCCCTGTGGGACCTTGGTCTCTGAGTTCCTTTGGGGGCACGTGGTCAGGAGCATCCCTGCTTCTCCATCCTGGTCCGGGTGTGAACCCTGGTGCTGGCTGCAGGAGCAGACCTGGGTGACGTTCTAGGAGGCAGCATAACCTTTGCTCCAGGCAGCTTTGGAAACCTCATATTCTCTTGTCTTTTGGACCACAGGGTTTGTTCCAGCTCCCAGTTGTTCCAGCAGGAAGATATGTAATTGACTCTCAGCTGGCCACCCTTCCTTGCAAACTAAAAGAAAGCTGTCATTTTTAGAGTTTTATACAGGTTTCTCTCAGGAGGACATGGACAGATACCACCTAGATATTTGCCTTAAATTTAAAACAAGTTGCCTTGGAAATTCATCGGACTATACGTTTAGACTCGAATGTGGAGAAAACTCTTTTTTTCTGAGGCACCCAACTATTAGTCCATCCTGAACCTCTCTGAGGCAATAGAGATGCTAAGAACTAGATTCTGCAATGAAATGGAGGCTGCTGGCAGGGGATTATTTAGGACTTGGGTTTAGACGGTTTGCAGAACAATTCGGCAAAGTCTACGAAGGCAGTGGGGGAAAAGAGTATTGCTTTTTTGTGCTGCCAACCAGGTTTGTCACATGGATTAGTAATTTAGATAGGAACAGCCGTGAATCACCACTCAGCGTTTCACATTTAATTTTATCCTGGAAGCAATTTCCCTTTCAAATTCTCGAGCTGTAGTTATCATTAATGAATTAAACATTATGAAACCCAGAGAACTACTAATTCATTTTGAAATAAGTAGACATTTAAATCCGAAAAAGAAACCTTAAATTTCCTTCAGTGGTGTTTAATATTTTCAAGCTGACAAGATGGGGGGCGAGGGCAGTTTGCAGAGGAGATTTCTCGGGGTGTGAGTGGCGAGCCTGAGGTCTCTGCACCCAACATCCTGGCCACGGGCTTGGGGGCGGGAAAGGCGCGTCTTCTCGGTGACCAGTGACCGGGGGTTTTCCAGAGGCGGAGGATTATAATAGATGGAAAAGGCAGCTGATTGGAGGCAGAGCTCCCCACCCAGCTCTTCTCCCCAGTGCTTTGTGGCTTGACCCTTTCAGCCCTGTCGTTTCCTGGGGTACCTGCCAGCCCGCTTGGTCCCTGCCTTCTCTGCTCTCGTTCAGTGATGCTTTGGGGAAGGGTCCGGTCCGTTCAGTCGTCACAGGTTGTTGGACACGAGTCTGTGGTGCTCCAGCCTCTCAGTCTCTGAGGTCCGGCTTGCACAGGGTGATGCTTATGGAAAGGTTCTCTGGTCGCACAGACAATTCTGAAGACTGGGAAGCCTCGAATGAGACAGAAGGCTAGGGTTCTTGCGTGTTTGGGGTTTCTCCTCAAAGACGCTTGACCAAGCTGGTCAGAGAATCAGCGGGTCATGTCCACAGCAATGTTATCTGAACAACTGAAAAAGATAAAGGTCAACTTTTCAAGGCTAACAGATCTGATTCCCTTTGGAACTTTTGTTTGACCCCATCTTTTTTTATTTAAGACAAAATTTAGAGCTTCTCCCCCCGCCCCCCACGCCCCATGCCCCACTCCCATGCCTTTTGCTTTGTTAACTGAACTTCTTTGCAAGATGGTCATTGCAACTGTGATCTTGTGTGAACCTCAGTTTCCTTGTGTGTAAAATGGGAGTGATAATACTTTCTCTCCTTCCCTGTTGTATGAAGATTACACCAGATCATGGCTGTGAAAACACCCATTAGTATCTTTCTGTAAGCAGGGAAGGGACTGAGAGGGTCAGGATGCAGGAGGCAGGATTTTGTATTAAGTAGGGAGGAATAAAACCTCCAATTTCTATTGCTCCCACCCCTACCCTGTTCCTTCCCCTCCTTGGGGCTGAATTAGATGGTCTAGTTTCTTAGGGGAAGGAAGGTTCCTTCCAGGGATGCTGGGCCTTGTCTGTCTTCCTCCAGTGCAAGCAGATAGGCAACCACACTATGAAGGATGTTCCTGATCACAAACACGCACGGATCTTCCTTGGCTCACAACCAGGCTATATCCTAGCCAACCCATCGTATGTCAAAAATATCATGGTAAAAAGTGGTTTGACTACACCCAACCTGCTGAACACCATAGCTCAGCCTCGCCCACCTTAGACATGCTCAGAACACTTCCACGAGCCCACCGTTGGGCAAAACCATTTGACACAAAGCCATTGCCTTCTCCAGAGGATCTCCCTGACCCAGGGATGGAACCCGGGTCTCCTGCATTGCCGACAGATTCTTTACCATCTGAGCCACCAGGGGAGCCCAACACAAAACCTATTTTGTAACAGAGTTTTGACTGTCTCATATAATTTATTGAATGTTGCACTGAGAGTGAAAAACAGGATGGCCATCTAGGTACAGAGTGGTCGCTTACCCTGGTGATCGCCTGCTCAGCGCCGCTGCCCGGCATCACGAGAGAGGACCGAGAATTGCTCCCTTGGGGAAAGATCAAATCCAAAATTCAAAGCTTGGTTTCTCCCAAATGCCTATTGCTTTCACTCCGTTGTAAGGTTGAAAAATCTTGAATCGAACCATCCTCGGTTGGAGACTGTCCGTATCTCCTCCTTCCTCCTTGGTGCTGCTTCTCAGTCCATAGGTTTTTGAGATCCCCCGTTGTTCGTTCCCCCTTTGCTTTCCTTTCCTGGGGCTGTTGTAACAAATCACATAGACTAGGTGGCTTCACACAAGAGAGTCTTATTGTCTCGCGTTTCTGGGGGCTGGGAGTCCACATTGAAGGTGTGGGCAGGGCCACGCGTCATCTGAAACCTGTAGAGAAGGATCCTTCCTTGCCCCTTCCAGCGTTTGCTATTGCCAGCAACCTTGGCTCACGGATACATCACTAATCTCTTCCTCTGTCGTTACATTGCCTTCTCTCCTCGTCTGCTTCTTCTCTTAAACACATTGGTGCTATTGGATTAGGGGTCCCCCTAATGCATTGTGACCTCATCTTAGCTGATGACACAGGTGACAGCCCTGTTCCTCAGTCCAGCTGCATTCTGAGCTCCCGAGCCTTGGACATCTTTTTTGGAGACACAGTTCAGCCAATTGCCTTCTCTCCCAGCAGACAGCTTGATGCTCCTTCAGGCCACAGCTTCAAGTGCATTTCAGAGGGCGGCGTAAGCTCCCCCTGACAGGGACACAGCTCAGCTTTCCAGAGCTGGGAGCTGTGATGGAGCCTCTCTAGTGACTGCAGCGTGGAGCCCCCGGGAACACGGTCTCTGAGAGGCACACAGCACTTTGGAAGCAACTTGGGGTTTGAATCAGCACCCAAACAGCCCTCTCCTGCTCTGTTGCCGATTTCACTTAAGTCAACTAAGCCTGAAACCAAGAACTTAGATGGTACCAGTGGGAAGGACAAAAGTCCTTCCAGTTTTATTTGAAACGGTTGGTTTTATCAGAAGTACTCAAGTGGGCATTTGAGCAAAGGCCTACCCTGTCCTGCTCTGCGAGGTGGAGTGAGCTTGAGGTGGCTTCTGAATGGGGCATGCAACGTGACTCGGACGCCAGGGAGCCCCAGCCCTCCTCAGTGATGGGACTCGTGTCCGAGGGGCGTCGGATCAGCCCGCGTGGCTTAGAAAGTGCCTCCCCGTCCTCTCGCACTCGGTAATTGACACAGCATAGGGTTTCCCCAAATAGGATTCATACAGTAAGAAGGAAGCCAGGTCAGCCTGCGTTTAGTCCTGCTTATGCCCCAGTCTTGCCAACAGAATCTAAGCACATTTCTTATTAAAATGGGATCGCAGGTTTCTCATCTCTGTGTGAAAATTGTGCAATCTGCTGCATCATGGTGTCTGCAGGCAAAATGGATGGCCGTGAGCAGGCCCCTGGCCGATTGCAGGTAAACAGTGAGGGTGATGAGGAGGACAGCCTTCACAAGCTCTGTCTCCACGAATCAATAGATGTTAGGCTCAGACGGAGGCATTTAAGTAAGAACAAGGTCTGAAGTGCAGAGCATTGGTTGAGAAGAAACTGCTGATCTTTTCTTGGGGTCAGGCCAGGCCTCGAAGGAGTGCGGTAGACTTGCCTGGTGAGGGCCATGGGCGGAAGTCTGCTTCCAGATAAACTGGAGGAGCTGCAGGAGGCCTGGGACCAGGGGTGCGGGTGGGTGGTAAGGGGGTGGGGGTGGTGGGAGTCGTGGGGGGAGGAGGTGGCAGGGGGTTGCAATAGGAGGCTGATGGAGACAGACTTGGAAACTATTTCTAGAGTTGCCAGCATCTCAGGACACGCTCCCTGTGCTGGGGTACATGGTGGTTGTTTTTCAGTCACTCAGTCGTGTCCGACTCTTTGCAACCCCATGGACTCCAGCACACCAGGCTTCCCTGTCCATCACCAACTCCCAGAGCTTGCTCCAACTCATGTCCATTGAGTCGGTGATGCCATCCAACCATCTCATCCTCTGTCATCCCCTTCTCCTCCTGCCCTCAATCTTTCCCAGCATCAGGGTCTTTTCCAGTGAATCGGCTCTTTGCATCAAGTGGCCATAGTAGTGGAGCTTCAGTCTCAGCATCAGTCCTTTCAATGAGTATTCGGGGTTGATTTCCTTTCGGAGTCACTTGGGTGTAGGGACAGCAGGTCCAGGTGGCTTGAGGGACAGAGAGGCAGCCAGGAGTCCAGGGAGCTTCAGAGCTGAGGGCTAAGGAACCAAGAGAGGGTTCAGGTATAGGCAGGGGAGCCTGGCAGGAAGTCACAGTGGAGCCAGCACTGGGAGGGGCTGGGAGGGGTGGTCCCGGGGGCTGCACCAACCCCACCCCGGTGTCTCCACGGAGGGGGTGGCTGGGTGGGGGGAGGGGATTCCGGCTGTGAGAAAGGAGGGCTGGGGCAGACCATGTCTGGGACAGAGCATTTGCCTTCCCGGCCCCACTCGGTTCTAGCCTTGCTTCATTTATTTCAGCAGATTTAGTAACAGTGAAGATCCCAGAAATAAAGCCAGGCTCAAACCCACCACCTCAGCACAGGCTAGAGCAGTTTAAAAAAAATATGATTTTTAACTGGAGGATAATGCTTTACAATGTTGGGTTGGTTTCTGCCAAACATCAGCATGAATCGGCCACAGGTGGACCTATGTCCCCTCTCCCTTGACCCTCCCCCCACCACCCTCCCCACCCCGCCCCTCCAAGCTGTTACGGAGCCTGACAGCGAGCTCCCTGTCCGCCCACCGCCCCCTCCTCAGTCCACCCCGTGTCCGTAAGTCTGTCCGCCCACCCCCCCTCCTTCCTCCCCCAGTCCGCCCCGTGTCCGTAAGTCTGTCCTCTATCAGCTGGAGCAGGTGTTTGCTGCTGCTGTGTTGTTTTCGTTATTTGATCATTTATAATCACGCGGCAAATGCATTACTTGAGCAAACACTATTGAATGTAGATGTTTATACACTTCCATGACAAATTTACTTTTAAATGACGATTGATTAACAGGGCTGAGGCTGAGAGGTGTTTTTCGATATGGTTATCACCCCAAAATAGAATGAACAATGACCCACAGTCAGATTTTTGATTGCTGGCCAGGGCCTGGAAGTGGAGAGTGGGATTATCTGCTACTTTTGTGCCTCTGTGTGATTAGAACATGACCACGAACCGTAGGCTTGGTCATTTATTTATAAGAAGTAACAGTGGGTTAGGAGGCTGACTGCAGGAATGACGACAGACTTTGAGGACCTGCAGCTGCTTGGAGAGAAAATCTCATTTACATGGCAGTTGGAAATACACTTCATTTTGAAGTGAAGTCGCTCAGTCGTGTCCGACTCTTTGAGACCCCATGAACTGTAGCCTGTTAGGCTCCTCTGTCCATGGGATTTTCCAGGCAAGAATACTGGAGTGGGTTGCCATTTCCTTCTCCAGGAGATCTTCCCAACCCAGGGATTGAACCCAGGCAGACTCCTTACTAGCTGAGCCATGAGAGAAGTCTTTTGCCCTTTTACTTCATTTTGCCTGGATTCAAATCAGAGTATTCTGAAGCCCTAACGTTCAAAGGCAAGGCCCAGGCAAAATATATGACAGCCTTTGATATAAAAATTATTTAGGTTTTGCCATGCAAATGAAATCAACACGACACGCTAGGTGGTGTCCTGGAGGAGTTTTTGAAATAAGGAATTCGGTGATCTGGGTTTATTGTGACTCGCCTTTGGGCTCACCTTTCAATATCCTTAAGTCTCCTTTTTCTCTTCAGCAAAATAGAAGAATTTCCATTTCTAATAAACTGTCTTCCCCTTCCAGTGTTGAGGGTTATCCAATGAGGCATACACAAAACAGTCTTTGAAAACTGAATTGTACAACTGATAAGTAGTAATTACCAGCATGAAGGTAAAAAAGTCAAATTCCTTCTCTTTGATGCCTGTTTCCCTGCGTCAGTTTTAATTATATTCACGCCAGAGTTTTGATTGAAAAATCTTGGTTTTTCCTCATTTTACTACTGAATTAATTTAAAATGCTATCCTGAGTAATAGCAGTGTCTCTAGATGAGGGCTGTTCAAAGACAGGGATTGTGCAGAAGGATGTTTGTAAATAATGCTTAGGTGACACACTGTTGTGATAATTATGGCTTTTTGAAGATGAGTTTTATAGCAAGTCCTCAATTTTCCTGTCACTTTTTTTTACCCCCCTGAGCTTTCCCACTTAAGCTAGCGTATTTGTTCCGTGGAACTAGCAGCTCAGGGAACTAAATCCTGAGAGAGCTCAACAGCTCTTTGAATCAGCTTTCTGTTTTCTGTGGCTACTTTTCCGGGCTCTCGAGAGGACAAAGGTCGCCTCCCCTTTCAGCGGAAATTGTAGCAAAGTGATGCCTAGTCTCCGGTGCCAGTGAACCCCTGGATCAGGGAGACCTTGGAAGTTATGTTCAGTGGCCAGAGGGCCCTAATGGCGATGTTCGTGTGGGATCTGAGTCCCGAGAATAACCCCCCACCTCACCCATCCCTTCCGAGTTGGTACTTGGGAGGCTCGGAGTGCAAGGGGCAGCGCGATTGAAGACCCTGCTGCGGATCAACTCTCAGGACCTCCAGGCTTCGTAGCTTTCCCAGCAGAGGGACTTGGTGTGGATTTCACCGTGTTTGCTCACCAGCTTGCATGCGTTCTCCAGCTTTTAGTTGTTGAGAGTCTCGGACGTCAGCTTCATTGTCTTCTTTTTACTCACCAACTCAATCAGAATCTAATTTCAGATACAAGTCAGGCAGCGAATTCTGTTAATGGATCTTTGGAAGCTTTTAGAGTTGGGATTGGAGGAGCCCATGGAGGTTGTCCTAACCAGCCCCCTTCACCGGACAGGTGAGAACTCTGGGATTCAGAGAAACTGAGTGATGGGTGAGTGCAGGTGGCTGCAGTGAGTCGGTGTCAGAGTCGGGACAAGGACCCAGGGCTCCTGAGCAACCTGGAAACATTGTGTGGTCGTATAAAGTACGGGGTAAGGAGTCCCTAGGAGGTGTGTGTGCCTGTCTGTTCAGTCGCTCAGTCATGTCTGACTCTTTGTGACCCTGTGGACTGGAGCCCACCAGGTTCCTCTGTCCATGGAGTTTTCCAGGCGAGAATCCTGGAATTGCCATTTCCTCCTCCAGGGGATCTTCCTGACCCAGGGATCGAACCTGAGATTCTCACGTCTCCTGCATTGGCAGGAGGATTCTTTACCACTGTGGTCTGAATTCTTCCACATGACGTTTACAAGCCCTGTTTTGCTGCTGTTTTATAGTTTCGGGGACAGAGACAATGAGTTCTCTTAGGAAAATCATGTAGCTTGCTGATGCTATACCAGTTGCATTCTGATGCAATGCAACATTGATTTTTTCTTTTTCTTCACCACCATTTTCGCATTAGATTGAACACAGACACAGGCAAGGTATAAGCTTGGCAGCGAGATTTGCTTGGCTTGTTTATTTTCTCCCATTGTTAAAGTGCCTATGATTCAGCATCAGGTTCTCTCCTCTGTGATGAGCCAGTGAGAGGAGGGGATGGGAGATCCCAGGCTTCACGGTGTTAGAATATGCTGATGACCCAGCTGCAGTCACACTGAGCACCAGGGGACCAGCCATGGGGCTCCAAATCCCACCCCCTCAGCCCTCTCTGACGGCTTCCCTGAGAGCTCAGCTGGTAAAGAATCTGCCTGCAGTGCTGGAGACCCCGGGTCGATTCCTGGGTCGGGAAGATCCCCTGGAGCAGGGAAAGGCTACCCACTCCAGTATTCTGGCCTGGAGAACGCCATGGACTGTATAGTCTATGGAGTCACAAAGAGTCAGACACGACTGAGTGACTTTCACTTTCACTTTCAGCCCTCTCTAGTTCTCTCACTTGAGAGAAAGAGAGAAAGGAACCGTGGATCCTAGGAACCGTGGATCACCAAGGGGACAGTTTTCTGTATTTTCTAAATAGATTGTTTCGAACACGGAGGTTAGAAGTGGAAGTCCTTCGTTATAAGCTTTACTTGAGACTGTTGCTGGTGTGTGTAGGTCTTCTTGCTGTGGTTCAGTTGCTCATTCGTGTCCGACTCTGCGACCCCATGGACTGCAGCGCGCCAGGCTTCCCTGTCCTTCACCATTTCCTGGAGTTTGCTCAAACTCATGTCCATTGAGTCCGATGCTATCCAACCGTCTCATCCTCTGTCATCCCTTTCTCCTCCTGCCTTCAATCTTTCCCAGCATCAGGGTCTTTTTAAATGAGTCAGCTCTTCACATCAGGTGGCCAAAGTATTGGAGCTTCAGCTTTAGCAAGTTCAGATTGTTTTCCTCCTTTAAAACTGAGAGCTGGCTCCCTTGCCCATATACATTCTTTTTTTTAAGTTTTACTGAATTTATTATACTATTGCTTCCGTTTTATGTTTTGGTAGCTTGGTCATGAAGGATGTGGGATCTTTGTTCCCTGACCAGGGATCGAACCCACACCCTCCATGTTGGAAGGCGAAGTCTTAATCATTGGACCACCAAGGAAGTCCTCCTCTCCCATAGACTTTCTTGTGAGAACGATCTCTCCGATAGTTGTTACGGTGGAGTCTGTGTAATGAATCGCTGCCTCAGTGCCTTGTTGGTTTAGCTGGACCATAACGGAGGGGTCAGACTTGAGGCAAGCTTACCAGCAACGGTGCACAGAACTGGAAATTTCCACTTGGCATTTATGGCTGAGGAGCAGTGATAATGGCTGGGGCAGAGTTGAAACACTTCTTGCTAACAGTGTGGTAAGAGCCTGGAAAAGAAAATAATATCGCAAACATGGCCTTATCTGGGGAAGCACCAGGAGTGGCTGAAAGAAGTGGGGCTTGGAGTGATGAGATCAGGTTTGAATTCAGCCCCATTGCAGACGGGGAACCCGGGTGAGGCATGCAACCTTGAGCCCCAGTTTCCATTGAAAGGTGACGATGGTGGGCAGAGGGGTGGGCTGAGGGGTGATGGCGGTGACACGGGCCCCTCAGACAGACTGAATGTTGGCCTCCAGAGACGTCCTTGTTCTAATCTCTGAAACCCATGAATGTTGCCTTACATTGTAAAAGGGACTCTGTGGAGGTGATTGAGGGTATGGAAATGGAAAGATTACCCTGGATTATCTGAGTAAGAGTTGGACACCACTGAGCGACTGAACAGCAAGTGTAATCACAGGGTCCTTATAAGGCTTCCCTGGTGGCTCAGTGGTAAAGAGCCTGCCTGCCAGTCCTGGAGATGTGGGTTCGGTTCCTGTGTTGGGAAGATCCCCTGGTAACCCACTCCAGTATTCTTGCCTGGGAAATCCCATGGACAGAGGAGCCTGGTGGGCTACAGTCCATGGGGTCGCAAAAGAGTCGTATACGAGTTAGCGACTAACCAGCTTCCTTATAAGAGGGAGAGAGGGAGGCAGCTGAGGATCTGAGAAAGGGCTGTTTCTCATGATCACGGGTGGCCGTCGGGAACCTTAGGGAACAGGGCAGAGGAAGGTTGTTGGCCCATTGCTCATGCTCCAGGTGGTCCCCGGGAGTGGACGTGATTCTCGGATCTGATTAGCTGTTTGGTCAGTCATGTGTCAAAGCAGACGGGTGATTAGGCATCTCCATTTGCTAGATGCTGTGCCAGCTGTTGGGGTCCCTGGCCCCTGCCCAGATAGAGATCCCTGGAGACCAGGAGACCTCATGGATGAGGGGTGGGTGCAGATGCCATGTGGGAGCTTCAGGAAGCTTGCACCAGGTCCCTGAGCTCAGAGAAGCACTTGGGTGTTTTATGATTTATGAAATTGTTTATAACTTATTTTTTTAGATACCATTCACAAACAGATTTCCCTTACTGACATGAGTTCTATCTTTTTTTCATAGAAAATGGTCTTAAACGAAGTCTTCTTTTCCCAAGATTTTCCTCGGTATGAATTTCTTGTGCTGTAATCAAGCCTATGGAGCTTGGTCCTGCTTTTCAGCAACTTGGGTTTCGTTAGTGATTAGAGCTGCTAATCAAGTTTGGTGGGATCACGACAACTGTGTATGTTATTTTCAACTCTGCTTTTCCAGAAGAGAATTATTTTAAGGACAGAAAATTTCTAGAGAATTCTCAAGGAAAGTTTGTACTTTCACCAGACTCACTTAGAGGTGCTTATGAAAAATGATAAGGAGAACGATAATGATGGTAATGATTGCGATGATCACATTTGCTTTCGAGTGGTTATTCCGTGCCGGACAGTGTCCTGGGCGTGCTCTCATGGTATCGCCCAGCAGTCGTATGAGGTCGTGCTTTCTTAGTTTTCACTTTTTACAGAGAAGGGGCACTAAGGCACGGCAGGGTTGGATGTATTGTTCAAGTTCAAATGGCTCATCAGTGAAGGGTCTAGCATTTTATTTCCAGATGAGTCTGATTCAGACTGGCTTTCCCCATTGCTGTATTATTGCCTGGGGACAAAGTCCACAGTTAGGAGGTTGGGAACAAAGATCCTCTGAAGGAGACAGGAAGGATGTATTAGCTAACTCACCTCAATTTGTCCCTGACAGGTTTGAATGAGGAAGCATCATATTTATCTTGGAGTTAGGGACATGGAGCTGCTGAGAAACTGTGGATTGCCTGAGGTCTCAAAGTAAGTCATTGATAGAACTGAAACCAGCAGCCAGGCGCTCCTCCACCTCGTCTGATGGAGACTCAGTCTACCCAGTTGCACAGCCTACAGTGGTTCTGCTGCGCGGATGACAGAGAGATCTGTTTTGCTTTGGGTCATCTTAAGTCAGAGGTTTACGAATTTTCAATTTGGATTCATTTCTAAAGCTTCCTTTTCTTTTTTTCCCGTTTTGGAAAACTGCACGGGCTTTGGCATCTGCTCAGAAGTCCCTTTGCGTGGCTGTCGGGAGGGGCTGTGAATGGCCCTGGAACTTTGTGGGC
Organism: Giraffa tippelskirchi; assembly: GCF_054371585.1. Lineage (NCBI taxonomy): Eukaryota > Metazoa > Chordata > Mammalia > Artiodactyla > Giraffidae > Giraffa > Giraffa tippelskirchi. The sequence continues at coordinate 71,211,545 of NC_137288.1, read as the reverse complement.
ATTTTCTCTAATTGCCCAGTGACTGGTCACTTACTCTGCATTTGAAATAACTTTGGAAGAGAGAGCAGGGCTCTTGGGACTATAGTCATGGGTCCAGGGGATTCTTCAGGGTAAACGTCAGGGTGGAAGGAATGGAGATTTTCTAAAAAGGAAACTCTCTGGCCATACCACATAGCAGTTCCTTCTCAGTGTTCGTGTGTTGGGTGCTGGAGACCGTCTGCTTTGGATAAGGGACTTAGTGCTCAGGTTATGAGCCACTGAACAGCCCCCACCCCCTCCAAAGACAGGACTTCCCTCCAAAGACTTGGCTCCCAAGTCCTAGTGGGTCAGCAGCTCACAGTGAGAGGAGGTGCGGAAAGCTCAAGCCACCCGTCCATGCTCTCCCCTGGACCAGACTCCAGGATAGCCATGGGCTAACACGGGTATGCTGGGCTTTCCCCCTTCGTCCCTCCAGATCATTCTCTGATCTTCCCAGATTCTTGGGCTGCATCATCTGGGCTCCCTTGCCCTCTGGCTTGAGGTTGAGCCGGGCCGCTGGCAGGAGGCGGAAGGACAAGAGAAGAGAGGAGTCAGAACGCTTCTCCTGGCTGCACTGAGCCTGGTGTCCCTGCCTCTCTCTGCTGCTGGGAGACTACATGCCAGGCGTTTCCCGAGACTGCTGACAGCACACTTCTGCCACCCTTCAGCCCCGGAGGCGGGGTCTCCCACGGATGCTGAGCCCCGGGGGTTTTGGTAGAACCCTAACCCTGCACAGCCCCTTCCTTAACTCTCTTCTCCTTAGGAAAATGCAGCCATGTCCAGCTTCGGCCATACACGGACACGTCACTGTGTGTTAAACAGAATGTGGGTGTGGCTCACTGCTCTGTCACTGACTTCCAGCTTTCTTTGGGGGAAGATGATGGTCACGGAGTGGTATTAACTTTTTTCTTTGCCTATATGTGACATAGAAGGTATGGGTCCTTCAAACGTGGTGCCATTATTAGTGGTCAGAAAAAATGTGGAAGCAATGGTATTTCCTGCAAAGTGTCCAAAAATCTGGAAACTAACTAGTGTGATGGGACAGAGAGAGACACGGGAACCTGTTTTTCCTGCTGCCTCCTCGGACTTTAGTTGGCTGATGTGACAAAAGCCCTGAAGCAGTGTTTTAGTCCAGTCTCCGGTGTGCTCAGCATGGTCCTGGATGCTGCGATACCAAGTAAGATGTACAGGGAACTCATGTTCTGGGGCTTAGACGCCATGCAAAACCAAATAAATAACTTACATAAAGTGTTAGAAAGTGGTATGTGTCTGGGGAAAAATAACCAAAGAGGGGGAGAGGGGATGCTGGGAGCGTTGGAATCTCTGAACAGGCTGGCAGAGGAGGCTGTCTAAGAAGGGGACTTTGTACACAGACCTGCGGGAGCCGCGGAGGGGAGACACGTGTGCATCTAGGGAAGTCTAGGCAGAGGGCAGGGCCCCCCGGGGCGGAGGGAGTAGGGTGGGCAAGGGGCCGCAGCGCATGATGGGGTCAGGAGGCCCGGCGTCCTCTGGGCGCTGAAAGAGCTTGGGTTTTACTTCTCGCACGAGTGGCTCTTGTGGGGCTTCTGGAAGGTGGCTATTGCAACTTCCTCTGACTTTTTTAAAAATTTTTATTTATTTATTTTTGGCTGTGCTGGATCTCTGGCGGCACGGGCTTTTCCCCGTTGCAGAGGGCGGGTCTGCGCTCTGTCGCGCTGCGCGGGCTTCTCAGTGCGGTGGCTCCGGAGCGTTCAGGCTTCTGTGGTTGTGGTGCGTGGGCTCCGGAAATTGCAGTTCCTGGACTCTGGAGCACAGGCTCAATAGTTGTGGCGCACGGCCTTAGTTGCCCCAAGGCATGTGGGATCTTCCCTGACTAGGGATTGAACCTGTGTCTCCGGCATCCGCAGGCTGACACTGAGCCATTAGGGAAGCCCTTGCTCTGACTTTTGTTGTCACGCCGTTTGGGCTTCCCTGGGGGCTCAGATGGTAAAGAATCCACCTGCAATGCAGGAGACCTGGGTTCGATTCCTGGGTGGGGAAGATCCCCTGGAGAAGGGCATGGAAACTCACTCCAGTATTCTTGCCTGGAGAATCCCGTGGACAGAGGAACCTGGCGAGCTAGAATCCATGGGGTTGCAAAGAGTGGAACAGGACTAAGCAGCTAACATTCCTCTGGATGCGGGACTGGGAGCAGGCGGCAGGGGTGAAGAAGGGGACAGGACCCGACAGGACCAACGTGCCAGGTGAGGGGGGTGGGAGCTTGGACCCACGTGGGGGCGGTGGAGCAGACAGTAGAATTAGGACCTTCTTAAAAAGATGAAGCGAGGGGCGCAGATGGAATATGAGGCGTATCCGAGAGAGGCAACCCAGAGGATGCTGAGGGTTTTGGCTTGAGCTGCTGGAAGGATGGAGCTGTTCTGGGGACGCAGAGTCAGTAGAGATGGGGAGGGTTGTGGAGAGAGCAGGTTTGTGGGTGAGTTGGGGGCGGGGGCAAGAATTCCATTCCGTGCGAAGTCGATGAGAAACCCCAGTGGTGAACTCAGATGTGACTGTTGTCCATCTTTGAATGGCAGTTTTTCGTTTCAAATTATATCACCCTTGGTGGCTGGCTTCCTCTGAGGTATGTTTTAAGAAAAAGAAATGTTTACACCATGGCTGTAGTGATTTCGAGAGTAAGCCTCAAGGCAGAATATGCAATGCCTATATTTTCCATTGATGCAAAACCATCTTTGTGTAGTTAACAGATTCAGGACACTTGTGGGAATTTGTTCTGAGCCAAGAGACTTTTGGCACTGTTTTAGCAGCCTGACTATAACGACACCAAACCTTTTTAGAGCAACGCTGTGTGTTATGCCATCAAGCAGAGGGGTTCAAGCCAGCCACAAAAGCAGGCCTTCGGCAAATGGAAAGCACTCTTTCAGCGAAGCCTGTTTGCTGGTGTGTTAATGCTTTTGCTGCCCTTTAAGGCATGTTTCTGCTTTTTAGTGTTATTCTGTTGTCTTCCTTCTGCTCCCCTCCACGCACTTCTTTCTTTTTATCTATTTCTGAAGGTTCTGTTTTCTTGTTGCCAATGTCACCGTTGCTCCTTAAGTAAAGTTAGACGATGCATCGGGGAAAAGCACCAGTGTTTCTTGAGCAGCTGTTACAGGCTGGCCACTGGGTACCTTCCTCACCCGTTTAATCCTCAGAGCAACATTTTGAGATAGGTGTGGGTGTTTTTGCTTATCAGATGAGGAAACTGAAATCAGTGAGGGCGAATGACTTGCAGGAGGCCTGACACTGATGAGTCGAAAAGTTGAGTTTCCGACTCTGAATAGTGCATTTCCAAAGTCCAGGGGCCCCAGCTCGGTCCAAACTGAGTTCTCTCTTTGCACAGTTCAGTGCTCCTGGACGTCAGTACCTCGATTTGTCTGCCTTCCTACTGATGAGGTGATGTTACTGATCCTCAGGGGGCCTCCATTCCTGCAAACGTCACGTAAGGAATGACATGGGAGAAGTGTGACGGGCAGGGGAAGGCGGTGCTCCGAGAGTGTGTATGTGTTCTGGGACCACCTTTCACCCCACCTCAACCTCTCCGCCGAAGAGGTGTCCAGCCAAGGAGATGGTGAAAAGGCTCTTTGCAGTAGGAACAACACCAAGCAAGGCCTGAGGTTGGGCTGAGACTGGATTAAATGAGATTGTGCGGGTGTAGCGGGTGGGAGGCGGGGAGAAGGGGTAGATGGAAGTGGTCCACCCGGGTACAAACTGATCCTTGTACCTTTGGTTATTTTTACTTCATGATGTTGTTGCCACTTTTCAAGATAGTCTTTGGGGATTTTTAAAAAAGGTTTAGGAAAAAGCCAAGGATAAGACCCAACATTGTTGGTTTGAGAATTATAAAGTGTGCATTGGCTAAATTTTTGAGCAGGCTTTCGAGACTAAATGGGCTACCCTGGTGGCTCAGACGATAAAGAATCTGCCTACAATTCAGGAGACCCCAGTTCAATTCCTGGGGTCGGGAAGATCCCCTGGAGAAGGGAATGGCTACCCACTCCAGTGGGGTTGCAAAAAGTTGGACATGACTCAACGATCAACACTTTCCGTTTTTCATGGGGCTAAACAACAGCAGTGGTCAGGTTCCCATATGCACAGACTATTAGCAGACGGTTTTAATTGGGAAGTCTGGCAGCCCAGCTGCCTCTGCTTTGGGAAGCCAGTGTCACGAAGAGTAGGGTGTGTGAGTGCTTAGGGCGTAGTCACCCAAACTGGGCGTGCAGAAGTACAGGTAAATGTATCTACCCATGTAAGGTGAGATGATAGACAAACTGTCAGAACCTGTCATGAGGGAAGAAAACTTTTTGACTGTAAATGTCAAATTTCAGTGCCTAATTAGAGGAAAGGTTGACGTTTTCTAGCACAGAAGCTCCTAGGTGGCTCGGCTGGTTTGGGTGGCGGCCTGGAGGGCAAGCTCTGTATGCCCCGCTGGCATGGGGCTGGCATGTGGGCTTGGCAAGATATCTGGTTGTCTGAGCTGACTTCATTGTTCACTGACTTTTATCTCACATCCCTAGCATTTCCCTTCCTCCACAGCACGGCCAGAGGAGTCACCCCTGTAAATGAACAAGAAAGTCTTCTTAACCCAGACTCTCTCCTGGCATAAAAATCCTACCATGTCACCAACATCGTTCTGCCCTCAGATCCACTTCTGGCTCCTGGGAGGAATAGAGGGAATAAAATGAATGAAATAGGCCCTTTGTTACTTGCCCTGCATAAATTCTTCATCACTAGGGTGAGTAGGTGAATAAATGCCTTTTTGCAAGGCCGTTGTGAATATCTAAAGCTGTCATCAGAGCTTTAAAAATTAGGATAACATGCATTTTGCAAATTCCCTTGAGAAAACAATTTTCACTGCATCTTACTGCTCTCCTTGGAGATAGAAGTTTTAAGCACATATGACCCACAGACCCATGCTTTCATTACTCCTTTTTTTTAAAAAAAATATTATTGGAGTTCTTTATTCCTCTTATTCCTCATAACCCTCCAGAGTTACTGGGTAGATGCGAGATGAGTCATTTGGTGGACTGTGTGTGCCAGGAGTTTAGAAAAGGAAGCTTCCCTTCCAGGTAAAATGTTCTGCTGTGAATATGCCACAGACCCAAACATGCTTCTCACACCGAATAGCAAAACCAGTACGCAGACCCCACCAGAGCGAGTGTGGTTTATCTCACCAGGCCGTGCCGATGGACAGCCTCTGCCATGTGAAGGGTGGCGGTAGGGGATCATTTTTATTATTTCCAGTGTTCTGTTCCTGGTAACTCTTTGAATTAGTTGGGATTTTGTAAAAGACATTTGCTCGTGAATTTGACTTTGGCTTTCATACGAAATGATAACCTCACTCGTGCTCTGTTGAGTCTTCCTGTGCTTGTTAGACGCCTAGAATGCCACATGGGGCTTTCTGTGCCACAGCGGCGTTCCTGAGGGAGGCTGATGTCTAATTCGGTGAGGCTTGACTTGAGAAACCAATAGAAGTGGCTGGAAACACACTGGGAACCTAAGTCATTTCTGGCTGGAGCTGGTTTTTCTGTGGCCGTATGCATGAGTTCTAAAGAAAATAGTCTTACCAATCACTCAGAAATGGTTATGCACGTTCCCCTGGTACAAGCCCACGTGAGCCACTCTTCCATCCTTTCAGTAGCCGGTCGGCCAGCACCTAGCCAGGTCTGAGCTTTAAAATGCAGGACACTTGGGAGGAAAACCCACCTAACCCACTTCTGTTCTGAGTCGGGTGGTTGTGCTTGATGGATGTTCAGGACACCCATTCAGATCTGTCCAGAGCCTATCAGGAAGCAAAGTGACTGGGTGACGTAGTCATGCGTTTAACCTTTTGCCACGAAGGAAGGATCGGCCGGAGAGGAGCCGCCTGTGGGTCCTAATTTTTATGAAAACAAGTCTCCAGGGAGACACAGCCCTGTGACTCTTGGCCTGAGTCTGACAGCTGCCAGGCTTGTTAAAGAAATGACAACAGAGAAATAGCGGGCGGCTGGGAACACGAGAGACTGTTCCGCTTTCACATCGCGCGCGTGGTCGGCTGTCAATTAACAGAACTTCGCTGCGAGTCAGAGAACCGGGCCACAGAAGGTCTTTCAGGAAATGTTTATGATGTGGACTTATTCTGATCCTTACTGTGTCAGTTGGAAAATGGAACAATGGCTTGTTCATAACACATTGTTCAGTAGGAAGAAATGTAGAATGGGAATTGCTGCGTAAGTAAATAGCAGACTGAATATGACAAAATTTGTGGTAAAAATAAATGTGAACCCTTAAAAAAAATACCTGAGTTGAGTTTTGTGATTTGCTGTTACCGTCTTTGTTCTGACTTTGAAGTAATACCTTCCAGTGCAGCCCTTGGGACAAATCCAGCCTGACTCCTGTTTCTATAAATAAAGTTTTATTAGAACACAGGCACTGTGTTGTATATGGCTGCTTATTATATATGGCTGCTTTCTGCTACAATAGCAGAGCTGAATAGTTGTAACAGATACAGTAAGATCCACAATACCTAAAGAATTTACCATCTCTCCCTGTACAGAAAAAAGTGTGTTCATTTCTGTTCTAGAACATAGCCGCTCAAAGCAGCCTTGGTGATTCATTGGCACATTGAAGTCTGAGAAGTCGCGGCCTAGGGTGTTCTTTACCTGGGGCTTCAGCGATCAAACTCCGTGAAGCTGTAGACGCGGTTCTGTTTGTGCGCTTACGTGTATTTTTCTGCGTCTCTACCTCCTCAGACACGGAGGGATCTGTACCGTTCATTACTTTTTCAAAATCGTTTGTAACCCTCGAAAACTGAGAATCATTAGGCTAGAAAAGGGAGGCCTTGACTCAGAATTCATGGATTCGTGTTTGCAGTGATAGTAACAAAGACCTTACTGTTTCACGCTAAGAAAAGTCAGGCCCAGCTGGTGCTTCTTTATTTATTCTTCAGTAAAGAATGTAAGATTTGCAGCACAGCCCAGTTGTGGGCTATGACATTTTGTAACTATTATTAATGGGTAAGGGATTATTTCATGGATATTGGTTCCTTGAGCCCTAATAGCTATTGTCATATCACATTGTGGTTCTGAAGATATTTATTTCCTGACTCTCCCACCTTGGAAAAATGAAAGCTCTAAGGGCCAAAATTATAGGCCTTCGTAGTGACTTTTTATGGATACTTGCTAGAAATCACTGCTAGTTAGCCTGACAATGTTATTAAACATCCATCATGTAGAGAACCCTGTAGGAATTTCTAAAAGGCAGAAGATGGAACCTAAAATGGACTGAGGCTGACTGCCGATCGCCTTTCCTGTGCATGGCTTTTTCACCTGCTCTGTGTCTTCCTCAGCCTTAATCAGGCCCCCTCAGTAGGCATTAGGACCAGAGACTTCCAAGGACAGAGACTCCAGGGACAGAAGCTGCGCAGATCAGTACAGGGAGGAATAACAGGGATTTAGAAAACTGGGGTGTCAGAGGTAGAGAAAGAAAAGATGCTCAGGACTATCTGAGGAGCACTGACCTTGGAACCAAAATACTGCCCTCACAAACCAGAAGATACTTTGCTTCACAATTGGCTTTTTTTTTTCATCCATTAGAGATTAATGTAGGTTGAGTGTTAGGCACTCAGTCATGTCTGACTCTTTGCTACCAAAGGGACTGTAGCCCGCCAGGCTCCACTGTCCATGAAGCTCTCCAGGCAAGAATACTGGAGTGGGTTGCCATTCCTTTCTTCAGGGGAATCCTCCTGACCCAGGGATCGAGCCTGGGTCTCCTGCATTGCAGGCAGATTCTTTACCTTCTCAGCCACCAGGGAAGCCCCTAATGTAGGTTTAAGGTGGATTACAATTAAGAATTAAAATACTTTTTGGTGCTGATTTTCAACGAGGGTTGAAGCAAACAGGTGGCTGAGATGCTGGCTTCTGGAAGCTGGAATGGAGTTGTGTTCAGTGCAAGCCTGGGTCTCAGGCTGCCTGGGACCCAGGGACTCTGAAAGTTTGCCCGTGAAGTCAAGGAGTTAGAAGCAAACAGTATATGCCTAAGAGTGAGACCAAGACCGACTCATCAGGTGGAGCTAGGCGGCTCCAGACCCCAGAGTGTGAGGCTTTGGAAGAGGAGGGGGAGCTGTGAGAGACAGGACACCACTTTGTAGGCTCAGGTCCTTGGGGTTGTGGGTTACAGAGAAGAGACAGACCAGTTCAGGCTGCAGGATTCTAGGAGACTTGACTGATGTTGAGAATTTTCTACTTCATAGGAGCAAAACTTTCAACATTCCAGGAGAGCTCTGAGGTTACATATATTTTCTAGGTGTGTCTACTTAACAGGGCCCCAGGGCAGAGAGATCCAGTGGCCATGAGCACACCTGTTAGCCAAGTCTTGGTTTTTAAACGCCATTCTGCAACTAAGAGGAATGGGCTCCTTGGAGAAATCTGATTCTGGGCTGCAGGAGGGGAAATATAAGATGAGCCTAAAGCATCTTTTTGTGCCAGGAAGTGCTCAAAGAATGTGGGGTCATTTCAAAAGGACATAGCAGTCAGGTTGAAGAAGCTCCCAATAGCCAAACCGGGGTCATTTTCAGCATGAAAATAAATATAGAAGTAATGGATCACAGTTCATTGAGTCATATAACATCAGGGAATCCATACTAATATGAATAAAATAAATAAGGAAAATAAGACAGCCTATTAAAGATAGATAATACTAATAAATGTAAAATAAAAGGTAGAATTAACAATCATCATTGGTAATCATCATGTAATGGTTAATTCAGGAAAGAAATGTTAAAGTGAAAACAAAATTAGAGGGTTAAAGCTTGATAAGGAATAGGATTTACATAGCTTCAGGCTATCTCTCCACAAAATACTTGTTAAATACAAAAGAAGGAGGGATTAAAGAGTAACTTTACTTTGGAGAAAACTGGGAGACACAAGTGATCAAGTAACTATAATACAATCACTTGCTAAGATAGAAGGAGAAAATGACAATATTGCTTCTGTAATATCTCCCCTCTCCCCACCAAAAAATATATAACCTGAATCTCTTCCTGAGAAAACATCAGACAAACTCCCAGGTGGGCCCTAGTGATAAAGAACCCGCCTGCCAATGCAGGAGACATAAGAGACACTGGTTCGATCCCTGGGTCAGGAAGATTCCCTGGAGAAGGACATGGCAACCACTCCAGTATTCTTGCCTGGAAAATCCCATGGACAGAGGAGCTTGGTGGGCCACAGTCGATAGAGTCTCAAAGAGTCGGACACGACTTTTGTTTGTTTTGTGCTACAAAATATAATTGATGGTAATCTTCAGATTGTCAAGGTTATAAAAGAAAGGGAAGACTGAAGAACTCTTCCAGATGGAAGAAGAATAAAGAAACATGACAAGTAAATACAGCCTGGAACTCTGGGTCCTGTCCTTTTGTATTAGGACATTTGATTAAATGTGGGTGTGGTCTGTGGCAGTTTATCGGTGTTAATTTCCTGATGTTAATGGTCCTACTGCAGTGAATTAGGAAATACGTTGAGTACACGAGGGTAATGGGACCTCCGGTCTGAAACTTTCAAGTGATTTGGGGGAGGGGGAAGTTATTTGGTATTGTGCAGCAAGGTGGATAATCATTATGTTTATTGAAGTTGTGTAAGATGGCAAAGGTCAGCCTCCCTGTCCATCAAGACCCTGATGCTGGGAAAGATTGAAGACGGGAGGAGAGGGGGACGATAGAGGATGAGATGGTTGGATGGGATCACCGACTCAATGGACGTGAGTTTGAGTAAGCTCTGGGAGTTGGTGACATTTTGGTACAGTGCCCCATGAACAATATTCCACTGCGTCACCACCAAAGGACCATAACACACGTGTGCTGAATTAGATCTTTGGTTACAGGTGCTGTCTGCCCGGTCTGTGCACTGTAAGGCCGACTTTTTACCACTTAATAAGCAATCCGTGCGCTGATTCTTTGAGGCAAGTAAAGACCCTGTCTTTCAACAGCCTTTCACCCAGTGATTTTTAGTGTCTGTTGGTGGACTTGCCTAGATCGTCACTCTGTTGGAGATGGGAAAATGGTGTTCTTTAGGTTTAATCAGTGGTTTTTTCATCTATAAATTAGCACTTGTCAGTTATAAAACAACAGTCTTCCTCCCTAACTCCTCTCTTTCTTTCACCTTCTCTTTCTGTATTTTTGTTTGTTTTCCATTTGAGCATCACTGTGGAGTCACAGATCATTTTTATAATTCAATGTCTTGTAAAATGTTACTTTGTCTTAGTTATCTTGAATTGCTGTAACAGTATACCATAGACTGGGTGGCGTGAACAGCAAATAATTATTTCTCACAGTCTGGAGGCAGGGAAGTTCAAGGTCAAGGGCTGGGCAGGTTCAGTTCCTGGTGAGTGCTCTCTTCCTGGTCCAGTGACTTCTGCTTTCTCACTGTCCTCACTTGGAGACAACGCTCTAGCATCTTCCTCTTCTTAGAAAGGATTGATCCCATCATGAGGGATCCACTTGTACAACCTCATCTAAACCTAATTACCCCCAAAGGCCCCACCTTCAAGCACCATCACATTGGGTTTAGAGCTTCAGTTTCAGGGAGATACAAACATTTAGATGGTCGTTCTTTTCCATGTTCAGAAGTTGCCAGGTTTGCAACACAGTTTGAGCACTTCAGGCTAACCCTTGTGGTTTCTGACACACCCCCATCGCTCTTACCTGATGGCACTATGGGATGATCCAGGCTCACTTTGTATTTTCTCTGCCCTGGACCTGAAATCAGCCATTTCCCAAGGATTTCAGGTTCTTTTTAGTGAGAAATAGAATTTAGAAACCAAGATCAAGGATTGAAACATGCTCATTGTTACTGGACGGTCATTGTTTCTAGACTTTTACAGCGGACGAAACTTAGAAATGCATGTATACTATTTTAAATTGTGATTGTATGCCTGTGGTTCCAATTTATATTCAGCACAACTGACTCCTTTTTACCTGCCTTGGTTTCAGTATTTTTTTATATCCCCTTTTCCCACAGTGTGAAAACCTTCTTTCCTAACAACATCAATATAGTTGCTTATTTGTATTAGCATGTACTACACAAAATAGTTTCAGAATTTCTACTACACTGGCATCAATACCAACAACAAACCAATTAAGTAAAGTTCAAAATTGCTTGGCAGGTATCATCATCATCATCATTATTATTATTACTAGTAAAGAATATACCCCACTAAGAGTGTGCTAAGTGTTTATGTTCAATAGTTATTGAATGTAGCTGTGCTGTCCATCTGCAATCAGTTCACTTGTTTCTGTTTATACTTAATTTTAGTGTTGACTTTTACCCCGATCTCCTTTGATTTAACTATTTTGTGGGATGTGTGAAATGTCTATGTGACCAAAGAGTCACAACCGTACAGAAGATGCACTGAGAGCCTGCAGCCCGCGCCCTTCCTCTCCGTCACCACCTGTCCACTTACTGATGACCGTTTACATTAGTGAATTTATTCTTTTATTTGTGTAGAAATAAGCAAGTAAATGAGCAATAAAAATATATATTTTTACTCTCCTTCTTACTCTTTCACCTTGCTTTCTCTTCACTTCATCCAAAGCAGTTCATAGCATCTTTCCCATTCTTTTGTACGGCCACGTGGCACTCCCTGGGGAACAGACACCAATTCGTTTCCATGAATGGGAATTTAGATGACTTTTCCCCAGCGTATTTGTGTTGCAGATAATGACATGAATGAATTACCATGTGAACATGTTATTTTGTATTTTAGAGGTGTATTTTCAGAGTGAATATTTAAAAGTGGAAATACTGGGTTGAAGGTAAGGTCATAAGTAGCTTTATAGATAATGACACATTCCCCTCCTACTGATTTGTTCTCTCAAGAGCAGTGTTAAAGAGTGCCTGTTTCAGTTCAGTCGCTCAGTCGTGTCCGACTCTTTGCGACCCCATGAATTGCAGCACACCAGGCCTCCCTGTCCATCACCAACTCCTGGAGTCCACCCAAACCCATGTCCATCGAGTCGGTGATGCCATCCAACCATCTCATCCTCTGTCGTCCCCTTCTCCTCCTGCCCCCAATCCCACCCACCATTAGGGTCTTTTCCAATGAGTCAACCCTTCGCATGAGGTGGCCAAAGTATTGGAGTTTCAGCTTCAACATCAGACCTTCCAATGAACACCCAGGACTGATCTCTTTTAGGATGGATTGATTGGATCTCCTTGCAGTCCAAGGGACTCTCAAAAGTCTTCTCCAAGACCACAGTTCAAAAGCATCAATTCTTTGGCGCTCAGCTTTCTTCACCGTCCAACTCTCACATCCATACATGACCACTGGAAAATCCATAGCCTTGACTAGACAGACTTTTGTTGGCAAAGTAATGTCTCTGCTTTTAAATATGCTATCTAGGTTGGTCATAACCTTCCTTCCAAGGAGTAAGCGTCTTTTAATTTCATGGCCGCAGTCACCATCAGCAGTGATTCTGGAGCCCCCCAAAATAAAATCTGACACCATTTCCACTGTTTCCCCATCTATTTCCCATGAAGTGATGGGACCAGATACCATGATCTTAGTTTTCTGAACGTTGAGCTTTAAGCCAACTTTTTCACTCTCCTCTTTCACCTTCATCAAGAGGCTCTTTAGTTCTTCTTCACTTTCTGCCATAAGGGTGGTGTCATCTGCATATCTGAGGTTGTTGATATTTCTCCTGGAAATCCTGATTCCAGCTTGTGCTTCCTCCAGCCCAGCGTTTCTCATGATGTACTCTGCATATAAGTTAAATAAGGAGGGTGACAATATACAGCCTTGACGTACTCCTTTTCCTATTTGGAACCAGTCTGTTGTTCCATGTCCAGTTCTAACTGTTGCTTCCTGACCTGCATACAGGTTTCTCAAGAGACAGGTAAGATGGTCTGGTATTCCCATCTCTTTCAGAATTTTCCACAGTTTATTGTGATCCACACAGTCAAAGGCTTTGGCATAGTCAATAAAGCAGAAATAGATGGCTTTGGCATAGTCAATAAAGCAGAAATAGATGTTTTCCTGGAACTCTCTTGCTTTTTCGATGATCCAGCGGATATTGGCAATTTGATCTCTGGTTCCTCTGCCTTTTCTAAAACCAGCTTGAACATCTGGAAGTTCACGGTTCATGTATTGCTGAAGCCTGGCTTGGAGAATTTTGAGCATTACTTTACTAGCATGTGAGATGAGTGCAATTGTGCGGTAGTTTGACCATTCTTTGGCATTGCCTTTCTTTGTGATTGGAATGAAAACTGACCTTTTCCGGCCCTGTGGCCACTGCTGAGTTTTCCATATTTGCTGGCATATTGAGTGCAGCACTTTCACAGCATCACCTTTGAGGATTTGAAATAGCTCAACTGGAATTCCATCACCTCCACTAGCTTTGTTCATAGTGATGCTTTCTAAGGCCCACTTGACTTCACATTGCAGGATGTCTGGCTCTAGGTGAGTGGTCACACCATCGTGATTATCTGGGTCGTAGTGCCTGTTTAGGGGTAGATTATTAGAGCCCTTTTTTAGTTAGAATAAGGACTTTTCAGTGGCTCTGGGCCCTTAGTTGACGACACAATCACCCAAGGAGCTTTTGCAGATATTTACCTCCGAACCACATACCCCAGAAATTCATTTGTTCAGCCTCCGGTGGACATTATGAGGCATAGATTTAAATTATTTTGTTGAAGTACAAGTTTAATGTCCGAGTTTAGTTACCAACATAGTAACTTTCTTTTCCAGTGAACTCACCATTCTCACCATTCTGGGAAGAGGAAATGCAAGCATCCTGTTAACGCGTGAATCCAATCATGGTCATGGTTTCTGAACTGCCTACATATACTGGTGACCCTGTATCCTTAATTTTTCAAACATGACCTGATTTCAATTAGGCTTCATTCATTTTACAAGTATTTATTGAGCATTCACTGAATGCCAGCCATTGCCTAGATACTAAGGAAAGAATACAAGATCAGGTCTTGTCCTTAGGGTATTCATTCCGGTTGGAGAAGAGGCAGGTAAAGGAGAGGCCATTGAACCCCTCAGGTGGCCAAATATGGGGTGTGTGTAGATTCTTGCCCTTGAGGAACTCCCTTTCCAGTGGGGCAGACACAAGTAAGTAAAGTATGATCATTATAAAAAGGGCTCCTTAGAGAACGCAGAGAAGCATCTAACCCAGGTGGAAAGATGAGGGGAGGTTTCTTGGAGTTGGTGGTGGACATTTGGGCTGAGTGTTGCCCTACTGAAAGAGGGAGGGACAGCACCCCAAGCTAAGAGAATGATGCGTGTGCAAAAGCTCAGCAGTGAGAGAGGAATTAGCTTTTGGAGAAACGCAAGTGCCTCCGAGTGGCTGGAGTGTGGGCTTCAAGCCAAGCACGACAGAAAGAAGATTGGATACGTACCCACAGGCCGCATCATCTGCTCCAGTGCCTGGCGCATAGTGGGTGTTAAATAAATCAGTGGACGGCTGATCGCATGAATGATGACTTGCTGATTTTTGTGGAATGGAGCAGTTTTGCATGAGCATTTTGCTAACCACATTCAAGATAAAAGGAGTTGGTGTTCCCAGTGTATTTGATACTTTATCTTGTGGATAAAGTTGATTTTTTTTAACGCAAATGGCAATCAGATTTTGAAAGTAGCCATGATTGGAAAGGGTCACCTGGATGATGTGTTTCCCCATTCTGGATTGATGGACAGAAAGAAAAATCTCTTCAAATTGTTTTCACAATGTTCCTGTCTCTTTATCTGCTTATTATAATCCAGCTTCGGGGATAGATGGCATTTTAAAAATGCATAGTCCTTTTGGCCCCGAGAGCCCGTCAGCTAAAGAAAAACAAACGGGCTAGAATCATAGACAGCGCTCGTGTGCAGTGGTGTCAGCTGTAGAATGGCTTCCTCAGGAAACTGTATTGTGTGTGAGTCTGGTTCTGTAGTCTCGTTGATTTTCCACTAGACTGGAAAACGAGCAGTTCCAACAGTTCAAGTGACCATTTGAAGGACAGGAACTCTGGTGGAAGTTGGATTGAGTTTGCAGGTATAGCAGTGGTTCCTTGTGAATCACCTTACATTTGAATTTCCTTAAGGCTTTGCTCCCTCTTCCCTCCTTTTGACTTAGGTTAAATTTGACCTTCTTTTAACTTACTCAGTGTTTTGAGAGCATTAGAGAATTATTTTCTGAAATAGACTGGCTGTCTCAATAAACCAATGTAATCTGATTCCCATGACCTACATCAGCTAATGGCTAGTGAGATGTCCATTTTCATTTAAATCTGTATTTGTTGTTTTATTCCTATTATTATTATGTCTCTGTGAAAAATGTCATAATATGCATAAAGCAAGGAAACAGCTATTTTCTCTGTTGGTAAAAGTCATTGAGTTTAGTGGAAGAAACATAGAACCAGGAACAGGAGGAAGCTGGCTGCCATTGTATAACTGGCATAAAGATTTGAAATATGCTTAACCATTTCTTCTGCTTTGAAAGAATATCTTGAATTAAGCAGATATAGATTTACTGTGTTATTAAAGGTACTCGTAAAATAGGAGCAGACTGACAAAAACTCAGCAATGTGAAGCATAGAAAATTACCACTTGGTGGTTGAAAACATGCTTGAAAACCAGGCAGGACCTAACACAGGTGGGCTCCATAAACAGTTGGCTTCTAAAATCCTATCAGTTTTATTTTCTGGCCTGAAAGACTCTTTTCATTTGCTTTCTACTTACTAAATGAATGCTTATTAAATCGGACTGTTTGAAACTCAAAGATAGAGTTTGGGTAATTTTAAAAATATTAGCTTCCTGTTTTTAGATATATCTTATGAATATTCTAAGAAAGATAAGTTATAGAGAATTTTTTTCTTAAATGAAACTGGAACTCTTATAGTAAGTTATTTGTAGATTAAATAGACTTGAGGTAACAGGGTAGTATCAGTCCATGACTATTTGGTAAATGTAATATTTGCCTTAGTGAATTGGGCTAGTGGTTTTCACCAAATAAGACTTATTTATTTAACTGTGCTGCTAGCTTTGGAAAATAAGTATTCTGTACTATAAAGGTACATAGTTTTATGTTTTAAGTAGTTTTGGTTAGGTAGTATGTCTATACATGTGTGAAAAGTGAAAGTGTTAGTTGCTCAATCATGTCCGACTCTTTGTGACCCCATGGATGTAGCCCACCAGGCTCCTCTGCCCATGGGATTCTCCGGGCAAGATCACTGGAGTGGGTTGCTGTGCTCTTCTCTGGGGGTCTTCCCGACCCAGGGATCGAGCCCAGGTCTCTCTTGTGTTGCAGGTAGATTCTTTACCATCTGAGCCAACAGGGAAGCTAGCTTCGGAAGATAAGTATTCTGTACTATAAAGATACATAGTTTTATGTTTTAAGCAGTTTTAGTTAAGTATTATGTCTATACATATGTACTTAACACAAAAAAATCCACATATTGTGACTAACAATACCAACTTCCCTACTTACTCGAATCCTGAATACTCTAGGATGACTTTATTCAAACCAAAAAAATATGAAAAGGATATTGGAAAAGGCATTGGTAGAAATTGTTTTTAAGTGTTGGCCATTACTGATTAACTCAGATGTTGTGACTATCAGTTGTTTAAAAATCTGGCTTAAGTATTTTACTTCCCCTAGAATCGAATGTATTTGATGTGATGGAGAAAAATTGCAATAATTCTGTAACAAAACCAGTTTGAGTTAAGAATTGTCTGTCTCTGTTAGTTTCCACAAAATGATTTGGATCTTATGTGACCTATATATATATATAAATATCCTAACAGATCATGACACATATATATTGCCACACATACATGCTATATTTAGAATATGTATTTATACTCTAAAAAGGTTACATAATTTTCAAAAAGGTTTTGGAAGTAAATTGTTCCTTATTTGATGATGAGACCTCTTGTTAATATTTAACAAGAATTTTTATTAATTAGAGAAGTCATTTACATGTCAAGTTTTAAAATAAAATGAGTTATTGCTTTTATCTGACACAGAGATTGTATTTTTACAGTGTTTTTTGCTTTGAAGGTGCTTGGGGAGAGTAGGGGGTGAACACCGTGTCCTAAATTGCTAAGCTTTTTTCCTCACAGCCAGCTTAAATGCTTTGTGCCCGGTCTTGGGTATAAAGGTTTGGGTCATTCATAGCCTCACATTTCAGTTTGCCCCTCCTTGGAAAGTTGAATTGTTTCAGTTGAGATAAAATGAGAGTATGTGAGAGCAAGTGTGCCCTTTAATGCTGTGTCATTTATGAAGACCTGCCCACCATCTAAGGTTGTACCATCTACAGACGCGTCTGCTTAACAGAGGAGCAAGGAGCTCTGGTGAATAAATAAGAAAGGGAGAGGGGCTGAATCCAGCATTTCCCTGCGTCGGTTTTATAATCACAGCCTGGTGTTGAGTCAGAAGGGAATTTACAAGGCAAGGAATGGCTGTGGGCCCAGAGACAGTCCTTATTTGACAACGTGATGACCTAGTGATCATTTTGGCCCCGCACACCCCCTTATATAGGTATTTGACTGTAGCTTCTCAAAAGTGAAAAGAATAGGAATACTGTTAAGGTTTAATCTCTATAAACTGGAACATTTGTGAGTAACTGTTCTCCTCCCTTGCTTCCATTTTTTCTAGAGGGCCTATTAATGAAAATACCTATTTCTTTGTTGTCTAATAATTGACTTGGTGAAATATAACTTCATATAAATAACAGTATGTGGTAAAGCTAGTTTCCCAATAGTTGTCTAAGCGTCCCATGGAAGTCAGGACTCCAGTGATTAGACAGTTTCAAAATGTAGAGAGTACTGGGCATCTCTCTGACCCCCAGACCCACCCCCCACCCCCCATCCAACCCGCCCATTGCATTTCAGCAGAGCCACGCTCCTCAAAGTTGCCACCTCCAATCAGTGGTCTGAACCAGAAACCGGGCATCTCTCGCTCGTCCCGCCTTCAGTTTCTCCTCGCTCTCCTCTCACGCTGTACTGCCATCCTGTCTCCAAGTCCTCTTCATTCGCTCTTCCCTTTTCTTCCATCCTCACAGCTTTCATTCCAGCCTTGCCCATCCTTCTCTTTCAGCTGAACTCCTGCCAATTCATCCCCACTGCTGGGGAAGCTTTAAAAAATAATACACAGTGGAATATTATTCAGCCATAAAAAAGGACAAATTCTGAAACTTGCTTTAATTCAACATGGACGGACCTTGAACACATGCTTAGTGAAATAGACCAGACCCAAAAGACAAGTATTACGTGATTCCCCTTACATGAAGTACCTACCTAGATAGGTAGTTCCTTGGAACAAAATGCAGAAGAGAGGCTCCCAGGCGCTTGGGGAAGTGGAAGGTAGGGAGTTCCCGTTTAATGGCTATAGGGTTTCTATTTGGGAAGATGAACAAGTTCTGGAAATAGATCTTGGAGATGAATCACCACCAGGAATGTACTTCATGCTATATTCTTTAAAATAGTCCAAAATAATAATGATAATGCAGTTATGGTTGGGAAACCTCTCTTCCTGAAGCTGAAGCTCCAATACTTTGGCCACCTGATGGGAAGAGCCGACTCATTGGAAAAGACCCTGAGGCTGGGAAAGATTGAAGGCAGGGGGAGAAGGGGATGACAGAGGATGAGATGGTCGGATGGCATCTCCGACTCAATGGACATGAGTTTGGGTAGACTCCGGGAGTTGGTGATGGACAGGGAGGCCTGGCGTGCTGCAGTCCATAGGGTCGCACAGTCGGACATGACTGAGCAACTGGATAACATCTCTCCTATGAAGTCTTCACAAGCCCCGTCACCTCCCAGATAAAATCCAGGCTCTGTGTAGGAGGAAGGAGGGGCCCCTGTCCCACTCCTTGGGATTCCACCTCTTCATAAAAGAAGAACGCTTGTTTCCAGCTGCTCCTGGGCCCTGGGGCTCCCTCGGTGCCCTGCCCCCCACTGTCCTGCTCAGCTCGCCCCCGTTCCCCGCTTGCCCGTCTCAGCCCTGCCCGCGCGAGGCCTCGCCGCCTGGTGACCTTGCATCTACCCAGGGGACAGGTGCTCAGTCGTTAGGACCAGAGCGGGCAGGAGAGGAAGTGGCCTCGGCTCGGGGCCCAGCTGTTTCCTCCTGTTGTGCTTTAGGGCGGTGTGGCCGAGGTCGTGTCTTAACCCCCCGTTTCATCATCTGCTTCTCCGCTGAGCTGGGAGCCCGGGGTGGGAGGTTAGCTAGCACTGCCCCCAGCCCGCCGCCCTGCGAAGCCCCCGCCTGCTCTTGGGCGCCTCCTGGGATGCGGCCATACCGGCTGCCGGCACCAAGAGCTGCCTGCGTGGTGCCCAAGCTCAGTCTGACGGCCGGTGGGCTGGGCGCTGTCACCGTCCTCTCTTACAGGGGTCCTGGAGCTGCTTGCTGGCACCCTAGGCACTGGCCCCGTTCCTAACCACCCCCATTCTGCCCCACGTGGAACTCTGCCCCTTGCCTATGCTGTGTCCTCAGCTTGGAGTCAAGATGCTGTCTTTTCCTGCAAACGTCTCTCCTGGCTCCCCAGACAGACAGGGGCTCCTTCTCCGTGTCTACCCAATCCTCTACCCCGCCCGCCTTGAGCCCAGGTCACACGGTCCTGTAGCTATGAGTCTGGCTGTCTTTGCAAAGATTGGCCCCGTGTTTTTCTCTTTCAAACCCTCAAACCGAGAGCGGTGCCTCTTACTTGGTACATGTTTGAATGCGTGCATTTATAGTAGTGCTTGTCACTGTAGGGTGTTCTCTGTGAAGTTGAGTAAACACCTTATTTTCAGAAATCATGGTCCTGGGACAATCTGTAAGTGCTCTCAGAATATTGCTACTGTCGCCTAAGTCAAAACCCACAGGTAGGGCTTTAAATACACAACCAGATTCAAAGATAGAAAGCAGAGCAGTGACTTTAGGGGCTGGGGGTCCGGGTGGGGGTAGGAAGGACAGGCTGGGTGAGGCGCAGGGGCCCCTTTGGGTGGTGGAAATAGCTTGATTGGTACAGTGGTTACACAGCTTCTCACTGGACAGAACTCATTGAACTGTACTCTTAAAATATGTGCATTTTATTATTGATAAATTTTACCTCAAAGTGACTTAAAAATATCAGAAAGCAAGTGGAAAAATCTTTTGGATTTATCGTTTGGTTTGGAAAGATGAATTAGTGATTGATAACCTTTGGTTGCAGCACTGTTCGATATCTAGTTTAAGGATTTGTACGTTTTTCTTTTCTACTTACCTTGCCTAAATGGAAAATCAACGCTCATTGAATTACTGCAGCTGGAAGTAAGAAAAAGCATAAGTGATGAACAGACTGACAGCTGACTCCCTGTGGCGCTTAATTTTAGTACTGATGCCTTTAGGAATTCTTTGCAACTTCAGTTTGAGGCTTAATTCGTGCGATGAATCATCGATATTGAGGGTAGGTAGGGAGACTGGAGCAGTAAACACTCCCTGCTCAGAGAAAATAATCTGGTGAGTGTTTTTTGAATAGACTTATTTAAAGTGATGCCATAAAACCCACCAGGTTTTTAAGGCGCCATCCTTTTTTCAAATGTTTAATATAGAATGTTCTCCAGGTAACTTGAAGAACTCTTAAGAAATAAAGGAATTCAAAGAAGAGGGGATATATGTATACATATAGGGCTTCCCTGGTGGCTCAGTGGTAAAGAATCTGCCTGCAATACGCAGGAGCTGCGGATTCGATCCCTGGGTGGAGAAGACCCCCTGGAGGAGGGCATGGCACCCACTCCAGTTTTCTGGCCTGGAGAATCCCATGGACAGAGGAGCCTGGGGGGCTGCAGTCCATGGGGTCGCACAGAGTCGGACACGACTGAAACGATGCACACACGTATACACAGAGCGGTTTCAGTTTTCTGTGCGGCAGAAACTCACACAGCATTGTAAAGTAACTGTGTGTGCGTGTCTGTCAGTCACTAAGTCGTGTCCAACTCTTAGCGACCTCATAGACTGTAGCCCACCAGGCTCCTCTGTTCACGGGATTTTCTGGGCAAGAATACTGGAGTGGCTGCCGTTTCTTTCTCCAGGGGGTCTTCCCCACCCAGTGATTGAATCTTTGTCTCCTGCATCTCCCGCATTGCAGGCACATTCTTTACCACTAAGCTACCTGGAAAGCCTGTAGCAATTATACTCCAATAAAAATTAATTAAAAAAGAAATATATGTATTAAACTTTTTTCATGTGTGAAAATAGGAGAGTCTTAACAATTAGGTGGTTTTAAAAAGGTTGAGCCAAGACTTTCTTGCCCTGTGTCTCCTTCTAGCCTTCAGAGTCCTCAGATGAATGGTGTCCTCGCTGTAAATCCCACACGTTCTGTCGCACTTTGAAGGGATGCCCATGTGTTTGGGAAATGTATCCAAAAGTTGAACCATCAGAAGATGCTTCTGTATAGGGCTGAGATTCACCTGGCCAAATCTAAATTTGTTGAGCTACTGCAGGATGATGCAGATGAAAAACAAGAATCATATCCAAAGTTCAGACCCATCAAGAGGCATTATCATGGTGTCTCTGTGCAGTTCCATCAGATGAAGGGTTGTCTTTAATATGGAGCTGTCATAAGGAATTCTAGAGCCATCGCTTGTTTGTTGCAGCAGCAGAGCCACATATTTCAGTGTGAGGAACGTTTGGAGCCCTAACTGTGAGTTCTCACTGATGGTCTCAGTGAATATGTGCTGTCGGTGGGACAAGCAGATGTTGGCCATTGTCAGTGTGCTTTGCTCAGCTCTCTTTCCTCCTATTGTCTGGGAATAGTCATTTAAAAGGACCATGCGGTTGTAAAGCTGATACTCCCTTACTGTCTTCCTCAAATAATTATGAAAATATTTTGCATCCTGTGGCTTGACAGAAAACTCAGGTAAGATAGCTCATGTTCGAGCAATAAGCTGATTTGAGGATGGGTGTCTCTGGAGTAATATACTGAATTTCAGGGATTAAGGGCAGAGCTGATGAGAAACGATGTAGACCTGAGGTCAGCAGATGATGTCCTGTTGGCCGGATCCCATCTGTGGCCTCTTTCTGTAAAGGGAGTCTTATTGGAACGCAGCCTCAGATGCTCTTTGACGTGCGATCCGACTGTTTTGACGCTTTGATGGCAAAGCTGCATATTTGTGAAAAGCCTGCATGAATCCAAAACCCTAAAAGACGCCTCATCTGCCCTACAGAGGAAGGTTGTGGGCCCTGAAGTAGATGGCGTATCACGGGAGAACATTAAAGAACAAGTTGCCTGAAGGTTTCAGTTTGTGCTGGAACTTGTGGCTGGGTAAGAAACAGGCGTGGGGATGCACGTGTGTGACTCATTTTATGAAAATGCAGATATTTCCATCGGCCATTGTTGGGGCCTTCGGAGGCTCTCTGTCCCCTGCACATGAAGAGCAGGGGCCATGGGGGTCCTTGGCAGAGAGAGGCCTCTGCTCTCCGGGGCGTTTGCCTCTCAGACAGCCCCTCAGTCCTTAACGCACAGTCTTGGCCCTCAAGCCATTCGCCCCAAAGGTGACTTAATGTGCTTCCTTGGCACTGGGCTGTCTTTAGATTTTGCCTTGCGATACCACCTTAAACTCTGGCATCTCTTGAGACTTGTGAGCTCAGAGCCGCCCTGCTATCTGAGGTGATGCTGACACGGGTCAGATGGGATGCTTAATCAAATAAAGAATATTTCTTTGTCCTTCTCGCTGACTCTTGCTATCCAGTGTCTGGAGTCAAAAGAATAGTGGGCCAGCTTAGTTTACTTGGGCTCCGATATCCTCTCTGGCCCTAACAAGCAATGGTTCTTTGCTTAGCGGTTCTGTCTAAGCCCTGTGCATGATCAACTGAATTTGTGTGATCACTTGAAGAAGAGTCTCCCTTTTACTGCTATGTTGACCCTTCCCCTTGACTTTGGTTCTCAGTTCCTTCAGCTCTACTCAGGATTCTCCGCGTTGAAGTGACTGATCTTTTCCCCTTTGCTCTACCTGTCTATCTGGTGGCATCTTTCATCATCGCCTCTCTCCAGGGAGCCTGGGGATCCCCTGACAGTCCTTTATATCTCTTCTCTACCTTTGCGACCATCTGCACCTTTCTTTCTTCACCATCATTGGGTGATCAGAGCAACTGAAGGCGCAACTGTATGTCCGAGGCCAGTGTTAACCTTGGCTTCAGTGTGAGCCAGACAGTTATTCAGGTGTCTCCCCAAGGGACAGTTAGCACCTCACCTTCACCTAGCTGCAAGCTTTGATAATGGGGATATCTTGCTTGAACTGAGAAGGTTATTGATTAGATGTAAAATAGTAATTCCTTTGATTATTCCTACAAATCAAAGTTGTGGCTGTTTTCTGTTAGGGTGTTCTGATGCTCATTCATTAAATTCAAGGCATAAAGGAAGAAACTTCTTTTTTAAAAAACGTTTTAGTTCATGTTGGGAATATTAATTTAACACTGTTGTGACAGTTGCAGGTGGGCGACAGAGCGACTTAGCCGTACATGTACATGTGTCCATTCTCCCTCAGACCCTCTCCTATCCAGGCTGACACTAACATTGAGCAGAGTTCCCTATACTATACAGTAGGGAAGAAACATCTAATGTTTCCTGTTTATTTTAGATGCCCACTGTAGATGGGCATTTTAGATGTTATTATTTTAGATGTCTCATGTAAACATGCATGAGATCACTGGCAGTTAATATGGGTAGATGATCTGTCGAGTATAATGAGAATGACTGTAGAACAGACAGCCTGACAGCTCTGTCATTTGCTGAAAACCCGAGTTTGGTTAGCAGTTACTCAGGTCATAGAACCGTTTTCACTAGAAGGGACTCGAGGGACCATCTAGTCCAGTGTCCTTGGAGGTGAGGACCCTGCACTCACCGAGAGGTGATTTGCTTAAGGTAACCCATCTCCTTAAGGGCAGAACTGGAGCTAAACGCTTTCTCTCCCAATTCCTATTAGTAACGATTGTCTGACAGATACTAAAGCAAACAAACCAACGAAGCCCAGTGCTTGTTATACTGAAATCTGGCTTTAATTCCTAAGAATGTCTTGATTCCAATATGCTTTGATTTTAAATACTTATCACCAAGTTGTGGATGGGTCCGACTTGTTCTTCTTTTCCCTACCTTGACTTAAATGAAATGCTCCTGTGTAAATACAGCTCTGGAGACTGTGGTTCCGTTTCAGCTGCTTGGTTAGTTGCATTTTTGCAGCAGAAGCTTTGGCACGTGGATGCCCCTTGGACTCATGGTTATCCCATTAGCAGTGCTGGCAAGGCTAGTCCCACAGCTCTGGGGCCAGGCCCCAGGTGACCATTGCCTGCTAGTGGGTCTGGTGCTCTTTGCCCATTTAGCCAGTGACCTCTGTCCTTCCCTGCCCGCCTCTGCTACCGAGGCCAATCTGCCTCCAGCACTGTCACCATCCTTTGCCCCGTACCTCTTGGTCATTCAAGACTTGTTTTTTCAGCCACACCGTGTTGTTTGTGAGATCAGAGTTCCCTGACCAGGGATTGAACCCATGCCCCCTGCAGTGGAAGTTCAGAGTCTTAACCACTGAACCGCCAGGGACGTCCGTGCTCAAGACTTTGAAGGAACTATTCTTACTCTCCAGATTTATCTGTATCATCAAAGACTGCAAACCATGATGCTCACGGGAGAAAACAGGACAACTCTTTTTTAAAGCTTGGGCTGATAGAATTCTCATTTGAGATTTGTTAGAGCCCTGGAATCCACTGCCTTCTCCATGAAAACAGACAGTTGTTATGCCAGTTGGACTTTACATGCATTAGGCAGTTGTGTCCTGAAAGGGTTGCTCTCTGCTGCCAGAGGACCAAACGTCACCACACACCTGGCACCGCCAAGCCATTCCCATTCTTGCCACTAATCAGAGTGTTTGCCAAGATCCAGTATAACTAAATGGTCTTGCCAGTCGAGATGCCAGATTAAATGGAATTGTAATTATTTTCTTTAATCTCATTTCAAATATTTACATTTTCTTGAATAAGTAAATGACCTATATCAAGAAGACATGCTACTTTAAGAGAGTAAGAAAAGCATATAGTGACTAGCTTAATCTCTGACTTGGAGATTTTTTTCAGCGTGACCATTGAATTTAAGATCCTCATGCGGACCAAAGAATGGAGCCATCAAGGTCGGTCAGCTGTAGTCGATGCCAGTTCATGTCACAGCGCTGGGGAGAGGCTTCATAGCTGGTGTCACGGTTGCAAATCTCAGTCAAAGTGTATGAAGAATTTTGAAAGTATAAGCGGGGTAAAACTACCTGGATTATAGTTGGCGGATTCCATATCCTAGAGTTTCATATTTGAGGGTTTCATATCTGAGGATACAGAGGGCCAGCATCCTAGGCCATTTTAAATAAGGAGCTTGAATATTCTTGGGGTTTTTTTTC
Organism: Giraffa tippelskirchi; assembly: GCF_054371585.1. Classification (NCBI taxonomy): domain Eukaryota; kingdom Metazoa; phylum Chordata; class Mammalia; order Artiodactyla; family Giraffidae; genus Giraffa; species Giraffa tippelskirchi. Next base: position 71,186,165 of record NC_137288.1, on the reverse strand, counting down.
TTCTTTCGTTTTTGGATTTTGCTATCCTGCAAGGGATTCTGGAACCAGTCCCCCACAGACACCGAGGGATGACTGGATATATTTTATCAGCTTTTTTATTCTTATGTGCCTGGACTTCTGAAAGCAACTGAACTATAAAAATTCAGTGTTGAAGACCTTTGCTTTTTATCACCCACTAAATTCATGGGAGCACGTGATCACACCCACACTTTTACTAAAGATGCTTAAAATTATGTAGTTTTTTAACAGGAAGAAATTTTCTTGTGTGAAAATATACTGGTATTGTAAAACACCAAATGTCGATTGACCCTGAACAACAATGACAATATACATATCCCTCTGGCTTTGGCATTTTCCCTCCAAGTCACACCTTCCTCCATTTATACACATCTCAGTTTTTCAAACTGTTTTAAAACTGAGGCATGAATTAGCATGGAGTTCAATGATGATTCAGGGCCTTTCATTTGGATGTTGTGCAGTTGACAATATTTATGAAACTGGGTTTAAGTGTTTTAAAATTAAGGTATACACTTTTTTCTTGGCTGCCCTGTGTGACATACAGGGACCTTCATTCCCTGACCAGGGATTGAACCTGTGCCCCCTGTAGTGGAAGCGCAGAGCCCCAGCCAGGGGAGTGCCAGGGAAGTGCCAAAACTACTGTTTTATGAAGATACGTTTGACCATAAGTTGTATCCTGTAAACCATGTTGGTTTGGGAAGGCCCTCCCTCAGCTGCTATTCCTCTTTTTGTGGTCCGTCTGGTTGGTTTCTTCTTCTTTTTTTTAATCTTTACGTTCTTTCAAAATAACTTGTAGTGCCTTAAAAATCGTTCCATTGTATTTCAGTTTACACCTGTTTTTACGCATTCTACCAAAATACTCGTTCCTTTTGCATCTGGGTGTTTACTCTGAGTATCACGTCTCGCTCCTGTAAGGAAACTAGTGGCAAAGACAGGTTGCCAGTGTGTGTGTGTCCTGCGCTTGACTGGGAATTTTGAGTTTCTTTTCTAGCTTATGTGGACCTTATTTTTTCTATAGTTGACTCACATCTTTGGGGTTTATGAAAGGAAGAAAGGGAGATGAAAGGGAGAAAGAATGATTCATCATTAGCTTTGGTACAGAGCCTCATAAATCTTCTTCTCTTTACCTAACTAATCATCATCATTACTAATTACGAGACCGAAAATAAACTGGAGCATAAACTCAGAAAGAACATAAACTCAGTACGGGCTGGCTTCACATAGAGCAAATCAGAGAGGCTGTCCTGTGGTCAGAGTGACTTGAATAGCTGAGCAGAGAGGGGAGGAACTGTTTTCCCCTCTGCTTTTGTGTTCGGCCTGTGTTTTAAGGCCTACTCTTGGATACAGTTGGAAATTTTAACTTGGATATGTTGGAAATTGAGTCATATAATCTAATTTTAAGGGAGCTCGACACCAATTAAGGGAACATTACTTGGAACATACATTCATGAATAAAGTGCGTGTTGGTTTTGTTGAAAAACGATGGTGTGGCAGGTCTTGGGGCAGGGCCAGGGGACTCCGCGCCTTCCTCCTCCCCGAGCTGTGGCTCACGGCCGCCCTTCAGGAGCCAGGAGTGCCTGTGGGCAGATCGCGCCCGCACCTGGCAGAGTCCAAGTTGGAAGGAAGGAGCTGACTTCAGACACACACGCACACACGCACATGCACGCACACATGCCCGCCCACACTCACACACACATGCACACACACGTACACACGCACATGCACACGCACGCACTCCTTATCTCTTGTCTAATATTACAGTAGCTTCCCAGCAGGTCTTTCCAGTCTGTCCTGACTGTGGCTCCCTGATGAGTCCCGTGTCCTCAGCACTCGGGGCTGTCCGCAGTTTGTGGTCTGGGGTCTGTGGCCCGGGCCCAGGTCCAGTCACCTCTCCTCTCCCTGCGGGCTCTGCTCTCCCTGGCTTGCCTGCGGGAAGGTGCTTGCAGGTTCTGTGTGAATTTTGTTTCTTTGAAAGGCATGCGGGGACTTCCTGCTGGTCCAGTAATGAGGACTTCACCTTCCAATACAGAGGGTGTGGGTTTGATCCTTGGTCAGGGAGCTAAGATCCACATGCCTCGCAGCCAAGAAACCAAAAACAGAAGCAGTACTGTGACACATTCAATAAAGGCTTTAAAAAATAAAAATAAAAAAATAAAAGGTGTCTGTATCAAAGACCTAAATGTCTAAGCTAAAACTGTGAAGCTCTTAGAGATGGCATCTGAAAGTTTCTCTTGTGTCAGAAAAAAAATCTAGCCAGTGTCACAGCCAGAGTATAAAAGTAACTCTGTAATTGCTCACCTCTTTTCCTTTGCTCCTGCTGATTTCTGAACTTGAAAGTAACCTGCCCCTGATTTTACCTGTCTAAATCTTCTGCATAATCCATACTCTTCACTGAGCCTCTTTGATTGTTCCATCCAGCTCCAGTAAGGCAAGCATCACTATATTTATATTACAACTATTTACTTGCATAACTGTTTAAGTACGTCTAGGCTGGGAGTTTCTTATGGGTGGTGACAAGGTCTTTGGTACAAGGGACAAAAATAACTACCATAATGCTTGACACATGGTAAATATTCAATGAGAATTTGAATGAATAAATGAATGGGAGAGAAAATACGTTCATGAGTTCATTCTTGCCTAACCTTAAATAGCTTAGGAGTGGTATTTGGGTCTGATTCATCTTAATAATCTACCATGGCTAGTATTGTGCTTTTTGCATGATAGATACTCAATAGATATTTCTTTTTTATTTTTATTTCTTATTTCAGCTTTATTGAGGTATAATTGACAAAATAGATTGTAAGACATTTAAAATGGACACTTTAAAGTATGGAAATAAGTATGCATTGTGAAAGGACTCCTCACATCTCATTGATTAACACATCCATCATCTTACATCTTAATCTTTTTTTTTTCTTTTGGTAAGAACATTTTAAGTTCTACACTTAGCAAATTTCAATTATTCCACAACTATTTCTTGAATTAGTGGATAGATGAGCAGTTGATTATAATATACGCTTTCTGAATGCTATGTTACTATATTTTATTTTCAATAATTTCAGTCCTCTTACTACAGCAAAATATTTTAAAATGTTTCTCTTTTGATTGTCAACATTAATTTTTATCAGTGATTATTTCTGACTTTAAACTTTTTCTACATTTTGATTTTGATCTTAAATCGTAATCACCACGGAGGGGTGTATTCTTAATTTCACAAAAGAAATCAGAAAGAAAAAGAAGGTTCTCTTTTTAAGAAAAAGTGAAGGAGGTTATATTATTAGCTCCTGCTTCTGGGTGTAGGTGGGGTTCTAGGACTAGCAATTATTTCTACAACAATGGTTGAATAGTCTTTTCCAGAGTCATCATGGTTCCATTCAGAACACATAATTTAGATGCTTTCAATAGGAAATGGTGTTGGGCAGCCTTTCTTAAAACATTTGATGGATTCCTTAAACTCCAGTTAAGTTGAACTAAGTTATCCTGCCTCCTATCAATACCAGAAGGCTAACATTCTTCTTCTCCTCTTTTTTTTTTTTTGGTAACGGTTGTTTGCCAGTTTTCTTTGACAATAATACTTGATTATAATCAGTGAATTAATGGTATTTGCTTTGGGGCCTGTCAACGCAGCCTCAAATAATCGTGAAATTAAAAGAACTGACTGAAACATACTAGTGATCGTGTGTATTTTTGTGACCCCTACTGCCTAAAGATTCATTGTTGTTATTTGGCAGTTGTTTGTTTTGTTTTTTGACTCTTTTTAAAGCCATTTGACAAAAATTACCTTGGTTCAGGTGATGTGGTGGAAAAGATAACCGATACCTGAGTGTGCTTCTTTGGTGGCACCATTTTAGTTACTGTGAGAGAGGAATAGTACTAATCCACGTCGAACGAGTGAGCTGGTTTCATGATGCACCTGGATGTGTAGAGTTGCCTGTATCTGGCAATGAGCACTTACAGGATGGTGAGCTGAGTCCGGAAAAGAAGGCCAGAGGTGCAAAGGAAAGACATTTAGGAAATGCTACAAGCTTATTGGAAATGAGAGAATTTCTGCAATGTATTTAGGAGAACAGTTCAGAAGAACAATCAAACAGAAACAGCAGGCTTCCTCTGTACAACATTTGGGGGGCATTGCATACCCTGTAGAGATACTTGTTTCTTTAAGAAAAGTATTCGGGGAGAGGACTCGCTCACTCACTGTCCACTGGACATCCCGGGACTCTTCAGTCTCAGGGGCGGGAAACTTTAGCCCGACATCCAGACCTTTGAGCCGTGGAATACATCCGTCTCGGCTTGTTGGAAGTAATTCACTTTGTGTGCGATTTTGTCTCCTTCAGAAATGCGCGCGCCTGAGTATGCTGGAAGCCCGTGAGCGCCCCGACCCCCCGGCGACTGCGGCGAGCCCCGCGGGAGGAAGCGGGCGGAGCGGCGGCCTCTGACTCGGGATCCGCCCGGCTCTGCCCTCGGCGCCGGCGCGCACCATGGAGACGCTCTCGCAGGACTCGCTGCTGGAGTGTCAGATCTGTTTCAACTACTACAGCCCCCGGCGGAGGCCCAAGCTGCTGGACTGCAAGCACACGTGCTGCTCGGTGTGCCTGCAGCAGATGCGGACGAGCCAGAAGGACGTGCGCTGCCCGTGGTGCCGGGGCACCACCAGGCTGCCCCCGGGCTTCTCCGTGTCGCAGCTGCCGGACGACCCCGAGGTGCTGGGGGTCATTGCGATCCCGCACGCCTCCGAGCACACGCCGGTCTTCATCAGACTCCCGAGCAACGGGTGCTACATGCTGCCCCTGCCCGTCTCCAAGGAGCGCGCGCTGCTGCCCGGCGACGCGGGCTGCCGCCTGCTGCCCGGGGGCCAGCCGAAGGCAGTGGCCGTGGTGAGCGTCCCCGCGGCCGAGCAGCAGCCTCTGCAGCCCGGGGCCCCGGGCGAGGCGGCGGCCGAGGAGCCGGACCGGCGGGGCGCGGCCAAGAGCTCCACCTGGTCCGGGGTGTGCACCGTCATCCTGGTGGCCTGCGTCCTGGTCTTCCTCCTGGGCATCGTGCTCCACAACATGTCCTGCATTTCTAAGCGCTTCACTGTGATATCCTGCGGCTGAAGGCGGCCGCGGGCAGGTCTCCGTGGGTGCCCACTCGGGGCTGAGCAGCTGTTGGTGGGGGGATCGCGGTGAGAAGGCGGGGGGCCCGCTGATGCCGGGGGGCCCGGTGCTGGCCCCCGGGCCCTGGGCCGCCGTTTGATTTCCCGAAGACAGACACGAAGGGCAGACCCGCGGCCTCAGTGGGAAACCAGGCAGAGAGCTCTGATTCCTGGCGGCCGCAGCTTCGAAGACGGTTGCATGCATCCTCATAATCACCTATTAAATGGGCTGTAATTTATCATTTCTCCAAATCATGTTACGAGATAGGCCTATTCTACTTAGACGTTACACTGTTGGAAGTGCATACAATGTGATCTTCTCTCAATGTGGTAGATTAAAACAGAGATGCTCTGCATACAAGTAGAATTAAACCTGAAAATCCATGTAAAAACTCGACTGCAACCTGCCACGCTGGTTTCTTTCCTTAGTTTGAGAAAAGGAGACCTCCTCTCCCTTTAGTTGCTGAGACTTTTTATACCGTTTTGAATGGCACCCAAATTAAAATAAGTTAAGCGGACAGATGTCTTTTCAGGAAAACATCTGAACGGGTGTTTCCACCGTGCTGTGTTTTGTCACGTACCTTCGTTTTTCCTCCCTTGTAATTAGCCCTCGCTACGTGTTTATTAAACTGAAGGCCCGAAAGGGGAGCAATAAACTGAGTAACAATGAGAAATGCCTGATCCCACAGGAAACCTACATGCCAATTTTTCTCAAGCCATCTCACAAAATAAGAATTTTAAATGTAAATATTGTGTATTTGTGTGTGTGTGTAATTTGATTTACCTCAGGTTTTGAATCTTTTCAGAAGAATCCCGGGAGTAGGACTTCGCGGGCATGAAAGGGTCCAGAGTCTGAAACAACGGCCACCTTGCGGGCACCTGGGCCCACCCGGCGAGGGTCCCAGGCCTGTCACTTCCACACTTGCTCCTCTTCTGTGTACTCGAGTCCTGTGCTCGGTACGGCACAAATGGAGAATACAGAAGGTTCTGGCTTTTCTCCCGGTTTTGATGTATTCTAACAGCCGTGAGTGTTGGTCATTGCTAACAAACCTGGACTGGCGTTTTAAGACAGTCCGTGATTATTTCTTGAAAGAGATTGCTCCATGAGAGTTAAACCATTTCAAATTCCAGTTTCTTCTTGTTAGTAGAAGTGAGACTTTCTCTTGTATTTCAAGGTATTTTTATTGAGAAAAATGGCAAGGTGAATTAGCAATTCCCATTCCCAGTTTAAGTGGACCAGTTCATCATAAATTCACAAACGTTCTTAAATGTTTAATGGCCTGCAGTTGCTCATGAAGAAGGATCTGCCGGTTTTAAATGATACATTCTGTGCCTGAATATGTGTGCGTTCAGACATAGCTGTGAGCTTTACAGGTCTAGTTTCTTTTATGGAATTCATGAGGCAAGTGGTGCGTGCCAAGCCCCTCCCCCTGCCCGCCTGCACAGATATGTCCATGTTCCACTGAATTCCTGAAAACAGGGGACAGAAAAATAAGCAGTGACTGCCTCTAAAAAGTGAGGCTAGAAATAATCCTTAAGACTGAGATAATTTAATTTACCTACATGCTAACTTTTACCTTCAAGCAGCACAAAATATGCACATTAAAGTTATGGCATCAACTGAGATAAAATGACAATATAACGAATAGAATCCCAAGCTAATATTCATTGACATGAGAATTTGATATAAAAATATGAACTTGGGTTTTTCAAATTTGTCATTAGCCCTTTAGAAAATGTATTTGAAATCTCAAACGAGAAATTAGGTTAAAATGCCATTTTATTGTGTAAGCTATTGGGCATTATACAACAAATAATCTAGGATTTGTTTGGTATTAATAATTTAGGTATCATATTAGCTGAATACTATCCTCTATTGCGTAACCTAATATACTGTTGGGTTCGTTTCAATTTCAAACTCTCCCAGGCTGCCGTGATGCATGTCTGACCTAATTTCTATTCCTCTCGGGGAAAAAAACCCACAGAAATGTTACACTAAGGATTCTGCATTTCAAATGGACTTTACTCTTGCAATATTAAGTCATGCCATATTCAAATTATTTTTGTGAATGATATCCACATATGTTTATGTCCTATATGAAATGACTAGCCCTGGAGTATAGTGTGATAGAATTCTACATGGTCTGTAGGTTATATATAGACACCGACATATGTGATGATAAGTGCCCTGTGTTTCTTAGCACAAACCCGTAGAGTACAAATGTCCACATACTTTTTACTTAAAAACAATCCCAATTGCAGTTTAGCAGTGCCAAGTTAATCGGCTCTATGATAGATTCTTGACATTACAATTTAAGGTACAACAGCAACCAAAGTCAGAGTTTCTGTGTGAGTCTTACTGATGCAAAGCCGTTGTTTAAGTGGATTCTGCCTACTAGTTATTTATTTGTGTACCTGCTTAGCAGTGTGCAATCCTGTGTGTGCCGAGTGTGAGTGTGCGCATGTATGTGATGTCTCAGCCTGCCGGATAAAATGTTTATAGGCTTCGTGTTGTTGGGTGTTATTTGGCATCCACTGCTATGGCCTTTTGCACTTACTCATGACCCTGAGAACACATCTACCCCATGTGACGCTAGCCCAGTGACACCATCGGCCAGAACTCACAGTTGCGTATGAATGAAAAAACTCACAACTGAAAGCACAGGAAGTTGGATCTGAAAGCAACCTCTGGTGGCTTGATTTTTTAGATGAATCCACGCAGGCCCACAGAGATGCAAGACAGTTTGTTCTGCAGCAAAAGGGGGGCCAGGACTTTGCAGGGCGGTTTCCTCCTGCTCCTTGCTAGACCTGTCGCCGTCTCTGTCGGGCTACGATCTCCTTTCAGGGTGGATGAATACCCTTTACTAACTCAACTATTGTTTAAGGTCTTTGTTTTTGTAGATTTATATATTTGTTTTAGTTAGCATCTACCTCTCTGGGAAATGAAAGGAGGATTGATTTAGGGATGTGTATAGACAATTAAAGAGAACCATGTGATCTGAATTTTTTGAGTTGCAAAACGTGGGTTTCCCCCCCTGCCTCCCCCTTTACCTGTAAAGGACAGTGGAGTGTTGTGTAAATAGTAAACTATAAGAAGCATGGATTTTTCTTTATTAATGATTTTGACATAACCAAGAGAATGCTGAATATGCTAAATAGAGTCAAGTATGCTATCAAAAACCATTGTTTTTGGAAAATTCTGTACAGTGACCTGGGGCATAGGTAGTGATGAAAAGACAATGGGTTCAATTCCAGTCATACTTTATGATCAGAAACCTATATTTCCTTCAAGAATATAATTAAGTTTAATCTTGCACATGACTTAAGAGTGGTTCCCTTGATGGCTAAACCTTGTACTGGTGCAGCCCTTGGGATCTTCACAATTGGCGCTGCTCAATAGAACATTCTGGAAATGTTCTAGAACTTACGCTGTCCAATACAGTAGCCACATTGGTTACTGGGCCACTGAAATGAAGTTAGTCTGAAGGAGGAACTGGATTTTGTATTTTAAATTAATTAAATTGATGCCACTCACATGTGGCAAGTGGGTACCATTATTGGACAACGGAGTTCTGGAGGGTTGTGCAGTGGAATCTAGCATCAAGGTGTTAGTGGAGTAAACAGTAAGATGGAGAAGACAATTTGTGGTTTAGTAACATGCAGTTGGCTTAAATTTTTTTTTTCCTTTCTGGACTTAAAAATAAATGATCTCAAGTATGATAGTAAAAATGCATTGATTGCCCTTTGGGGTTATTACTTAGATACTCTGGGCCAAGGAAAAATCAGTGAGGCTTAAAGAGTGCTTGATAAAGCCCCTTTTCTGGGATCATTAGCTGCATGTGAATCTATTGTCAAAAAATAGTAAGTAGTTAGACAGTAGCTTTAAAATGTTTGACCTGCATGACCTGTACTGTGAAATTGTATTTAGGGTCTTGTGGCCAAAAAGTAAATGTTACAGAAAGAAAGAAAAAAGCCTAATGAAATCCCTCTTCACTTCCCACATCTTACTCAGACTTCATCACTGCCCTAGTAAGGTGTGAAATATAGGAGCAAGCATGGTTTGCAGTGTTTATAGGCAGTGTTTTTGTTTACCCTTGAAGTCTGCAGGCTTGTCCTTGTATTTGAGGGGGGCATAGGTGGGCATTGTTTTTCAGATGCCAGACTAAAATGCAGGTACTATTTTTAGAGTGAGATTTGACATTGTTTTAGTCTTTTTTTTTTTTAGTTATCACTGAAATAATTGAAGATTTGAATCCTTGCACAATGACACTTTGTTTGACATTAGAAAAACACTGCCCATGGAATGTAAAGACCTGAAGGTTATTAAAGTTACTAAAATTGCTTTTTAAGTGAGTAAAGGGAAGCAGAAAATTCAATTTGAGATGTATCTGCATTGATCAGACTCTTCCTGATCGTAGAGTATTTATTCCAGTCTATTTGATTTCAAGAGCTCTTGTAGTTCTATTTGAAAATGTGCATCGTGTCTAAAGTGGTTAGTCTGCTTTTCATTGTCAAAAATAATGTTACTCAAATGCATTTGTTTCAATTTAGCAGATTTCTTAAATATAGAACTTGTCAGTGAGCAGGACTCTTTAGTTTGTGCTTAAAAAGGATTACATTTTTTTGCCCAATAATAGATTTTCTTTAGACTCTTGAGGAAATTAGAGGTCCAAAGGTTATTGGTATGAGAGAAGTGAGATGCCAATGGTTTGAATTTCTATCTTCTCTTAGAAAAATGATGCTGCCAACTAGTCAGCATTTTGTTTCCACATGAGAAGTGTCATCAGTCAGTTGATCTGTCATCCTTGACCTAGAAGGAGAAGCTGTCCCTTACCGTTTTCATCATTCTCAGGAAGACGTTACCCACAAAACAATCCTTAGCACAACGGGAACTCCAGAGAAGAATGAGGCAGTCAGGACAATTCAGTAACTGTTTGAAAGTGATAGTCTCTTAGTCTATTTCAAGAGATGATGACCAGTTGCTGAATTTTGTTAAATATGAAACATTTCTAAAAAAATAAGTGGAAATTCAAGCCATTGACTTTGCTGACACAATTGATTCACTGTATAAAGATATATATCTATACATATAGGTATAAATATATACATATATAGGCACACGATTTAGCTGTAACTGAAGCTTAAAAAATCAAGTGAAATGTTTGTCATGTTTTCCAATGTGGGTTATATAATGTTGAATTTAGGTATTAATTTTTCAACAAATGCTATAGGCTGCATCCATTTTGTCAAACCAGCTATCTTTGGGAGTGTCTATATAACTAAGCTCTCGAGACTTCATATATATGAAGAGGTGAGTTCTACTATATGAAGAACATTAGTGGGTGGGACATTTAATTTCTGTCTTCCAAATAACTTATTTTTTGGCTCTGCTCAGGTGGTCATGAGTAGAGCACCATTATTCTTGAACTCTTGCAGTATGGCTCCATTTTTCTGCACAAGTTTCCTTGCACAGTCGGGCCAATGATTTTTTTTTTTTTCAGGATTCACTGCCTGGGGTATCCCACTATCTATATCTCACTTACGATGTAGTGGTGCTTGAAAACACCCATCTTGTTAGCTGGACTTTATTATTCTATTCTACCGTTTTTGATACTATTCATATTATGATCTTTTTTAGAGACAATCAGTAATATTTGGGGCAAAAGTACTGAGGGGTCTCTTGAAGTCTGCAACAGCATGTATTTTCTTTTGTTTTTCTAGGGGGTGTTCTCTTATAGCTGGCCTGGTTCTTCTAGAACACTGCTCTAAGCTCATCATGGGATGCAGGGCTGGTAGCCCCTGTGAAAGTCTTCTGTGATCTCTGTGGGGTGTGTTCTTGAATTATTCTAATAAGAGTGTTCCAAAGGGAAGCTCAGTTTTTAATTTGACATTTGCATTTTGAGAGTCCAGAAGTAGACGGTTGGATATGATGGCAGTGGAGGAGCACGGGCTGTAAGAAGGAGGAAATAAATGAGGCAGGTGCCCCTTAAGGGGAACAAGTTAAGCTATCTCTCTCATCTCTCTTTAAGAAGTGGGAGGCCACAGGAGCTGGTGTCTTGCACTGCGCTGCAGAAACCGCCCGGTTGCATTTTCCTGGCGGAGAGACAAGCGGACTCCTGGGCAGGCCCTGTGTGGTGGAGGTGGGGATGTGACCTTGAGTCTGTAGCCAAAGAGAGGCAGGCACGCCCAGAAAGGGAGAAGACCCCGGAGGAAAATCCACAGTGAGATGATAGTCCCTGAACAGAACAGAAGCTGAAGGTCAGGCGTGGCAGAGACCAGCTGAGGAAAGAACAGAGAAGAATGGGAATTAACTTAGCCGAGCGCAATTTGTCATTTCAGTATGGCCCACCGAGCTCAGTTCAGGACGTGGCGGCGTGATCAGCTGACGGGAGTGTCCGAGGAGGCCCTACTGGCTGTCAGTCGGCACACTGTACCGTTTCAGAACTTGCTCTAGGGTTGGTTGGCCAGTCATTACAGACAAACTCCAATGATGTCCTCTTAACTATGGAATGCAGTGCCCACGCCTGTGGATGTAACATGACTTGAGTGGGTTAATACTATTGGGAAGGCTCATTCAAGAGTATTCCGTTTCTCACCCAGTTGTGGTCATTTGTTATATTTTTCATTCCACCGCTAGTTCCCGTTTCGCTCCCTCGGCAGTTGCAGGAGGCTGGTTTCAGCCTGGGACGGTTACAAGCTCCCAGCATAGGCCACGCAGCTGCTACCCTGAGGCCCTGACCCTCCGATGGCTCCGCTGGCGGGTTTCCTGGCCTTGAGAACTAGTGCTCCAGGCAAATGGCTGGATTAATGCTGCTCAGAGGCTGTTAACTCAAGTCCTTGACATGTTTCATTTACAGTTCTGTGGATTATTTATTTTAGAATCTTTTTTAAAGGGCCAAACAGCCCTACAGATAAACGAGCTGCTGGGCTGTGTAGAGAATATTGTCCAAATGTTGCCAAATACTGACTTCATAAGGGGGCTGTCACGCTGCTGTTTATAAATCTGAATGTCTTAAAAGCATTCTTGCTTGCTCGCTCTGTTGTAGGTGGTGTCTTAGCAAGTCCTGAGTTTTTCCAATGAACCCGATTTTAATATGGTATTTTTGTATGCCAATCTGGTGTCTTGTCCTTTGTATATGTGGTAATGTTGATTTTATGACTACTGTTAAAATACATTTGCTATGATTAAAATTCATGAAATGATTTCAAATAGACTCATGTGTTGGTTTTCTTCCCCCCAACCTCACGAAGAGAAAAAAAAAAAGCTGGCTGGAATTTTCATCATCAGAGACTCTAAGAATTTTAATAGACTTGGGTCATAAAGCAACAAGGAGCTTCTGAGCCAAGGATTTTAAGTGAAGGTGACCTTCAAGTGGCCCCCTGAGAAGCTAAAGAATGCATTTTAGTGAATGAGGCCGAGTGTGTGTTTGTGCAGTTGGGGTTTTTGTGACTTGTGGTGGCCCAACCTTCATCCTGCACTGTTTAGAAATGATGCTGTTGGGACCATCTTCATGGTGCTGTTGGGACCGTCTTCATGTACCTTGTGCAGAACAGTCTCACACAGGCCCCTGTGTACCCTGAAGTACCATGAGCTGGTCTCTTGGCTGTGTGTCTGGAAAAGTACCTTTTAACACATTTTTCCGGTGGTTAGGACTCTGCACCTTCACTGCCGAAGGTTCAGGTTAAATCTTTGCTTAGAGAAATAGGATCCCACAAGCCACCAAAAAACAAAACAAAAAAAACAAATGTTTTCTTCAGTGGGACAGAGGGTGTTTGAAAAGCTTTTTTTTTTTTTTAATAAAAAGCATTCTGTCTTTGAATAACTCAATATCCTATCAGTGAACTACAGTTCAGTTGAACAGGTGACCTAATTAAGGGGTTATCAATGATCGGGTATGCATGAATGCTAGTGTTGGTATGCCCTGGCTCTCTGGGAAATTTAAAAAGTGATCCTTATTAAGTTTAAACTTGAGAGGTTATTGCGCTTCAATATCCATTTCTTGTACCAAAAAAGCAAGTTTTTTAGAGAGTCCAGATGTTTGAAAGTATAAAAGTTTAATTAGCATATTTTAGAATTTCTGGTGTGGATTTCCCTGATCTCAAACAGAGGGGGGGGGGGGGTGTGCGCGCGTGCGTGCTGGGGCCAGAGAGGGTCCCTTACTGTTGTTAGGGCCGCTTGCCCTTGTTTGAGCTTTGCTATCAGCTCGAGGAAGAGTTGACTGGGAGAGAGCGTTGAAGGCATATAGATGCTCCTAGCCCCTCCAGGAGTTTAGCCAGGACTGGGTCCCATCTGGAGTCTAATCTAGACTTCTCTGCAGACTTGATGGGGTCCAGGGCAAGGCAGAGGGACCACGGGAGAGCCCTGTGTGTGCGTCTCATCTGGGGAGAGCTCAGGCCCGCAGCCTCTTCAGGTGCGGGGGCAGGGCTGGAAGGACAGCGCGGGCCTGCCTCAGTTCCGAGAGCCTTGCCGTCCTCACCCTCCCGTTGTGACTCGGGGGGACTGAGTGTGAGAAGCCCAAGGTCCCAGGGGCACGGCGGGAGCGGGCTGGCCCGGTGTCCACCACAGCCCACCTCGCCTTCAGTCCTCACGCACGTCACCCCTCCAGCCATCAGCCACATTTCCTGAAATGAAGGCCTGTCCATTGGCCACTGCGTTGGTTTTCTCGATACTTTTGTCTCCAGGAATGATTCTTGAAGGAGGAGACCGTGTCCGGCGTTCGCAGTGGAGCTCACGGCCGGGGTGAACGGCCGCGGGGTGGGCGGTGGGGGAGGGACTGACCGGGAACCAGACGAGCCTCTACTTTTTTTCTGTAGGTTTGAAAATTTTTGCACAATTTTACCTGACCCAGAAAGTGACGCAGCTGTAATCGGATTTGGCCTCTCTCATTCCCCAGACGTACTGCTCCCTGCATTCCCCTTCTCTCTTCACACTGTTACACTTGACAAATGATTGTTGGTGCTATTAGTTTTAAATTTTGCTTTGTTTTATTTCTGCCTGTGCTGGGCCTCTGCGGCTGTGGGGACGCTTCTCCGGTTGCGCTGAGCAGGGCTCGTCTGCAGGCGCGGGGCGCGGTCCTCCTGGCGGTGGGCCCCCCACGGGGCACAGGGGCTCCAGGCTTCCGGGCTCCGGGCGCTGCGGCTCTTGGGCTCTCGGGCACACGCTCAGCAACTGTGGCGCGTGGGCTCAGTTGCCCCGCAGCACGTGGGATCCGCCTAGATTGGGGGTCGAACCCGTGTCTCCTGCATCGGCAGGTGGGTTCTTAACCCTGGAGCCACTGGGGAAGCCTTGTTGTTATTTTATTATTATTCACTGGAGTAACTGGGTGTACAGATGCACATGTGTGCAAGCGTGCCTGTGTATGTGTGTGTGCACACATGCACATATATGAACAGTTCATAGACTCTTGGTATAGATTTTTTATTAAGGTTGAAAAAGTGAAGATGTTTAGAGAAAGAGGAGAGAAAAGCACTCAGGTTTGGCTGCAAAGAAAGGCTAGCGTGGGTAGGATCATGCGAGAAATGAGGGAGAGGGAACCTCCCCTGCAACCCCCCTTCCTTCGCTCAGAGCTCCCACTGGTGGGTCCCCAAGCACTGGGGCTGCTGAAAACAAACAGGATGGGAGTGAGCCCGGCCTCTTGAACCTCACAGCCTAGTAGCGAAGACAGGTATTAACAAAGGATGTTTACGTCCAGAGCAAAGGTATAGGCTGAAGCCGGAAGGTGGGTGGGCTGACCTGGTGGGTTCAGGGTAGGAGATGTAGTCAGAAAAGGCTTTCTAGAGGAAGTGTCTTCTAGGATAAGATCTGAAGGATAAATCGGGGTCACTGAGGACCATATGTGGAAACACTTTCAGGAAGGGACAATAGGAGACAAAGGAGATATGAGGGCTTTTACGGAGACAGAGTTGGCTTTTCTTGTTAGGCCCCCTGCCGTGGGGCACTGCCTGGTGCCCTGTTGGACTGCGATTGATGGTATTTCAGGATGACTCCCCAGTCCCCGAGAACATCCTCAAAGGAGCACTGGACAAAAGCACAGGTGTGTGGTCCATCCCACCAGCAGGTATTTTCACCTGTCATCACCACATGGACATTTCACCTCCTTGTGCTCGCATGACATGTGGCTGTTTTCTGCTGCCTTGGCCACGTGCAGAAGAAGACGTAGGGTCTTGTGTCCCAGCACTTATATTATTTGTTTCAGAATCAAACGGATTCAGAGTCCGGCACTGCTGACAGCCTAAGGTAAGAACTGATAAAAGCATTCCCCGAGTTACATTTTGAGAGATTAGCAGGTGTTATAGGAAAAATGTTCTATGATTTGAATAGATGGGGAAAATACTAGGTTAAATAGGTTTTTTTTTAAAAAAAAAAATGTAGAACTTTTCAGAGATTTAACATAGGTATTAGTTCCCTAGAGGAATAGAACCAATAGAATATGTGTGCATGTGTGTGTGTGCATGTGTGTGTGTGCATGTGTGTGCTATTCTCTCTCTTGATATAGACCCTTGAACAACACAGGGGTTAGGGGCTGATCCGCTACTCAGTTGAAAATCTGTCTGTAACTTTAGAGTCAGCCCTTCATATCTGCAGTTTCCCCATCTGTGGCTTTAACCAACCCTGGATCATCAGATCATAGAGTACCCTGGTAAACATGTATTGAAAAACCTGTGTGTAAGTTGAAACCCTTGATGTTCAAACATGTAAGTGTATATGTATCTACATGAGGTCTCTCTCTCCCTCTCTCTCTCTATATATATATGTATACACACACACACAGAAACAATGTACTGTATACATATACATGAGTGCTGCAGTCGTGGGGTCACAAAGAATCAGACACGACTGAGCGACGGAACTGAACTGATATGCATATCAATTATACATCCAGATCTACATGTATATACACATATCTGTAAGTCTATATGCATCATCTAGAGCGAGGTTTACTTTAAGGAGCTGCAGAGGCTGTGGCAGGTCCCCAGTGCTCAGAACAGGCTGCAGACCCAGAGAAGAGCTGATGGTGCAGGCTGAGTCCAGAGGCAGCCTGCTGGCAGAATGCCCCCTTCTTGAGGGCAGGCAGTCTTTTTCCTCTTAAAATCATCAACCCACTGAATGCCCCTCAACTCCACCCACACTACAGAGAACAGTCTGCTTTACTGTAATTGATTTACTGATTTAAATGTTAATCTCATACAAAAAATACTTTCACAGTAACACCCAGACCAATGTGGGATCAAATATCTGGATATGTGACCTACCCCAGCTGACTCATAAAATGAACCATTACCAGATGCTCAAGGGCCTTGCAAATCTGTAAATGGGGAACGCAATACACATCACTTAGCCCCAACTTAGCTGAGTAAAAAACTCATTATTTGAAAAAAACCTATTAATATCTGTTAGAACACAGTTTGGGGAATTCTGACCTTGAAAATGATTCACAATTTTGATTTACCCCACATCATCAAAATCTGGCTTTAAAAATGCATTAAGTGCTAATTATTGTGTAATAAGGCTTCCCAGGTGGCTCAGTGGTAAAGAAATCACCTGCCATGCAGGAGACAATATTCCATCCCTAGGTTGAGAAGATCCCCCAAAGGAGAAAATGGCAACCTGCTCCAGTATTCTTGCCTGAAAAAATTCCACACACAGAGGAGCCTGGCAGGCTACAGTCCATGGGGTCACAAGAGTTTGTTGGACACGACTGAGCACACATTATGTAGTAAAATTAAAACAGTAACTCATGTTTGCTCTTTTAATTTTAAAACAATTATCTTACATACGAATGTAAAATAAGCCAGTACTTGTATTAGATTTACCTTGATAGTATATTGTGAGTACTCTGCATGCTAAAATTCCATGTACTGCCCACATTACCAATGAAATGTTCTCACATTAGCAAATCTCAGGGAGGAGTATGTATACATCTGCTGTAATAATAAGGGTATGGATGATTCATACTTGAACCAGTGCTTAGAGACCAGAGAGAGTTTGGAAAATTATAGCCTAAAAATTCATACATATTCATTACTATGTGTTGTGGGGTTAAAAACAACCTACAACAAACTAAATTGATAATGATGAGCAAAACAAACAACAATCTGCTATTAAGAAGCAAGAAGAGCAGCAAGTAAAAAACATGATCATTCAAGGCAGTGCTGATAATGAACACACATCCTTCCCCCAAATTGTAGGAATTCAGCTATTTGCATATGCACGTGTGCAGTTAGAAGCCTCGCAATGTTAATAAAACACAGAATTAGTAAAACACTGAATTGGAGTCATGCATAAACTCTGTCAACTCGCAAAAGCACTAATTTCAGTTTAAAAATACTAAACTTATCGAAACACGTATGGGCAGTTATTAATGAGTTGCTCTCATTCAGGCATTTAAGGAAAAGTTTTGTGGTTGGAGGAGGCCACCCGTGAGGAAGACCTCTTGGCCCCCCAGTGGGCAGAGGGCCATACTTTGAGAACTACTGTGTAGAGAATTAGGCAAACAAAGGAATTTACAAACATAGACAAAACACTTAAATTAAAAAAAATTTGTTTTCCATTTCATAGAATATTATTTTAATAGAAATATAAATTTCACAGAATGAAATCAATAGTTACAGTAGTCTCTGATTATCAGCAAAGGAGTACGTTCCAGACCCCCAGTGAAAGTCTGAAACCATGGATGGCACTGAATTGTATGTACATAGACTGTGTGCTTTCCGACACATACACGTCTATGATAACATTTAATTTAATTTATGAATTAGGCACAGTAAGAGATTAACAACAGCAACTAATAATAATAGAACAATTATATTGTTATTATACAGAATAATAATAATATAGAACAATTACAACTATATGCTGTAAAAAATGTTATGTGAATGTGGTCTCTCTCGCTCTGTCTCAAAATATCTTGTTGCACAAAGTTAGTGCCTTTTCCAACTTCACTAAGCATTTGTCAAGCACTGTGGCCATAACTTTTGCAGTTTGAGATTCAACAGGAAGACTACCACAAATTTCTTTTTCTTTCTTCACAATTTCATGGATAGGAGATTTATTCTTACTGTAGATCTCAGTGACCTCAGCATACCTTTGCTTATGAAGTTGAAGATTTTCACCTTTTCACTGAAAGCACTTTACGGCTTGTCATGGCATATCTGAATTGCCAGCATCGCTACTCTTGGCCTTTGGGGTCATTGTTAAGTGAAATAAGAGTTACCTGATCACAAGCAATTTGATACCGCGAGAGTAGATCCAATAACCGAGATGGCTCCTAAGTGGCTAGTAGGCGTGGTACACTGGACAAAGTGATTCAGGTCCTCGTGCCACTGACCCAGGAAATCCCGTTGATCCTGCCTGGGGTATGTACCTGGGGAGCCCTCCATGCTCTGCACTCGCCGTGCATCCAGCGCCTGGTGGAGCGATTGGGGCTCCATGAGGATGCGCTGAGTGGAGGAGTGTATGTGTCACCCATCTGCTGAGATGACTCAGTAACCCTAGGCTCTGTGTACCCACACTTTGGGGGTACCCAGGGTGGGTGGGGCTCTCTTCTTTGCAGAGCTCATCACTTTTTGCGCTAGAGTCTTGCTGTTGCTCTGGGGAATCGTTTGCTTTCTCCTTCCTGCCCATCAAACCCATTTTAATGAGTTGTTCCTGTTCAGCTGTCTTCCTGCAATAAAGTCATTTCCTCTTCCTTGAAATGTTCCTGCTCCAGGCTGACTGGCTTGGCAACTTCGCTTGCTAATCAGAATTCACTGATGTCAAGTCTACACCAACCCTCTCACTTTGACCACCTATAAATGTGTGTGTTCCTCATAGTCCATTTATTGGAATATATGACCATGCTATATTCTCTTGTATTAAATTGTGGCATGTGGTGTGTATTGAAGAGAAGAGGGCATGGTCTGGGTAAGGATGAGACAAGTAAGTCATCTAGGGTGGACTTTTTAAGGAGATGCCCACTCTCTGAGAGGCCTCCCTCTCCTCACTGTAGTCGCAGCTCTGGGAGGAGGAAGAGAGGATGTGTGTGTGTGTGTGTGTGTGTGTGTGTGTGTGTGTGTGTGTGTGTGAGTGTGAGTGTGAGTGTGTAAGTCATGACTGTGACTGGATTGGTGGTAACATCCAAATATGACATCACTAGTTTTCCCTACTGTTGCCAACGTGGTCTTCCAAACATGGTTTGTGCTCAGTCAATACTACATATGTTGAAGTAGAAAATAACCCCAATTACAAGGTCACACTTTATCCTCCCAGCTGAAAGATCTAAAAAAGAAAAATGCCGTTTAGGCCAACTTAAATATATAAACTTTTAAAGGCCTAGATGTCAAATATTTACTTTATTTATTTATTTTTTTAGGCCACACCACATAGCTTATGGGATCTTGGTTCCCTGACCATGGACCTGGGCCCCCGGCAGTGAAAGCCTGGAGTCCTAACCCCTGGGCCACTAGAGGATTCCCTCAATGTTTACTTTGATCATAATTGACCTTAATTGTACAATATATTTGAAATCTTAGCTGATTTTTCTCTTTTGCCTCTTAAAGAGCAATTCTCTCGCGTGACCTCTTAAGAGTCTAAAACTAGCAGTTTCCTCACATGATAGTGAGGGTGATAAACACTATTTACAGTGTTGTTGTGAGAATTAAAACAGGTAATACAAACAGCAGACTTAGCACAGTGCCTGGCACCCTGTGGGGTCTCAACCAAGCGTGAGTATGTGGCTGGGCGTGTGTGTCCCTGGCTCACGTGTCTGACCCAAGCAGAAACTTGCAGTTCAAAGTATATTAAGAAAGACAATAAGCATGTGAAAGTTTGGCCTACTTCCTCCTTTCTGAAGAGTGACTTTCTGAGACGTAACAACCTTATCTTCTCTTTGGGCACATACAGTAATTGTCAAGTAACTGTCACTATCACTTTAAAAAAGACCAGCAATGCAAATCTCAATGGAAGGCTCTAGAATTATAAGCTGAGTTGAGGCTATGGAAAAAGGCAGTTGGGATACAAGGCCTCAAAAATAATCATGACTATCTCTCTGTGCAAACATGACCCACTTTATTTCTTGAACATTTTCATGCCTTTTGAGTGAGATTTTTTTTTTCTGCTCCTCTTGCTTTTTCTGAAACAAAAACCTGTCTCTCATTTCATGACAGTTTCCACTTTGCTCTCTTCAAGACTGAGTGACTTTAGGTGTGTCTAATGCGACTGGATTTATTTGAGAAGCTCAAGCACTAATTTATTTATTCCATTTACTTCGACAGCATGCCCATTACCCAGGGATTCTGAGCACATATAAATGATCTGCTTGGGGTTGGCAAACAAGAACTGGCGATGGATGGAGAGTGAGCAAACAGTCTAAAAGCATCCGTCAAAAGGGCTCTTCCGTCCCAGAAATGCTTGGTTAAGCAGGTTAGTCTTGCAGTTTGCTTGGATCCTGACATTTTAGGTTCACACCGTTTGCTTTTTATTTGACATACACAACCAGAGGAGGAATTCCTGGGTGAGGGGGCATTAGGGGTGGGACCTCGCCGTGCCAGGGAGGGGACCCAGAGGTGAAGCGTGCCCCTGACCCCTTGACAAAGCCCTGGGCTCTGTCTGCGTATTTTATGATTCACAAAGGGAAAGACTCTGGGAGGCGGATGAATCGGTGTGCCTTGGAAGGTCTCTAGTAGGTCAACCTGCTTCAAGGAAGATAAAAAGATAGACGCTGGTCTCCATGAAGAGGGGATCAGCAAGGAGCAAACCAGAGAGGAACCCAGCTTGAAGACCCACCAGAGGTTCCCCCTCAGGAGAAAGGCGCTGATATCAGAGCAGCCGAAGCGCATCCGGGATGCCGGCCCCGGGCCTCCCTGCAAGTCCCTCCTCACCTCAGGAGGCAGCTCCCTGTCTCGTCACTTGCTGTCGGCCTTGGAGCGGGTCACGTCATCTCTCCGCACCTCTGTTTTCTTATTTGTAAAGTGAGGAAGTTGACCTGCAGTGAAGAGTCTTCCCAGGGTGAACCCCTGGGAGCCAGCTGGGGAGGACCAGGTTAAGAACGGCCAAGCCAATCAGCAAGTGCGTGTTTTGTCAGCTGAAAGGAGTTCTGCCAGAAGAAACGGACTCGGGGTTTACTCTCCTGGGTGATTTCTAAGTGCTTTCCAGTCTTTCGCTACTTTTTCTCCAGCCAGGCTTTCCCTACTGGTGCAGTTGGGTCTAGGTTCCAGATTACGGCAGTCTCTCCCATGAAGATTCAGGAAACCAACTGCCAACATAAGGAGATCCAGCCAGTCCATCCTAAAGGAAATCAGCCCTGAATGTTCATCGGAAGGACTGATGCTGAAGCTGGAGCTCCAGTACTGTGGCCACCTGATGTGAAGAGCTGACTCATTGGAAAAGACCCTGATGCTGGGCAAGACTGAAGGTGGCGGGAGAAGGGGACGACAGAGGATGAGATGGCTGGATGGCATCCCGACTCAAGGGACATGAGTTTGAACAAACTCTGGGAGACAGTGAAGGACAGGGAACCCTGGGTGCTGCCGCCTCTGGGGTCACAAAGAGTTGGACACGACTTAGCAGCTGAACAACAGCCTTCTTTAAGGCTGTTTCCTCTGCCAGCTTATGAGGGTGGGAGGGGGGCGGGGGTACATGGTGTCTCGAGGCCATTTGTCACTTTCACAAAGTCTGTTGGGATAAAGGGACTGATTTTAGAAAAGCATCATCAGAACAATGTGGCTTTGAGTGGGGCGCTCAGCCCAAAGTGCTCTCTAAATGGAAAATACCCCTTTCCACAGCAAGAAAACACAGACCCGCTCATATAAACACAGGGGTGGAATCAGCCAGATTTGACTCTGAATGGAAAAGATCTTTTGACAAGTAGGTCTGGGAGCCACAAACAAATGATGGACAGAGCAAGAGGGGATGAGGTGACTTTGCCTTTTTGAAGGGAGTCGTGTCGGGGACGCAGGTGAGTGAAGACCCCAAACACAGCGACAGTGTAAATGGCGCTGAACACCAGCTCACCTCCCAGCGCCGCAGATGACAGAGGAGACTGAAAGAGAATGAAGCCTAAATGGGTCACCAAATGCTTTTTGGTTTCCCTTAGTGATCAAGACAGATCTTCATGGCCCACTCAGCCTTTCCATCTAACGCAGAGATTTGACAGATATTTACTCCTGCAGCAGGGAGAGAAGTCACCCTGTTTGGCGCCCCCTTGAAAAAAAGTCAAAATGTCAGTCGCTCAGTCGTGTGTCAGGCTCTTTGTGACCGCATGGACTGTAGCCCGCCAGGCAGATCTGTCCGTGGGATTCTCCAGGCACGAATGCTGGAGGGAGTAGCCATTCCCTTCTCCAGGGGATCTTCCCAACCCAGGGATCAAACCTGGGTCTCCCACATTGCAGGCAGATTCTTTACCATCTGAGCCACCAGGGAAGCCCCCATAGATCCTTGTTATTAAGTGTGCCAGGGCAGTTAATGGTGGTGGTGGCTCAGTGGTAAAGAATCTGCCTTCCAGTCCAGGAGACTCAGAAGATGTGGGTTTGATCCTTGGATCAGGAAGATCCCTTGGAGGAGGGCATGGCAACCCACTCCAGTATTCTTGCCTGGAGAACCCCACGGACAGAGGAGCCTGGTGATCTACAGTCCATGGGGTGGCAAAGGGTTGGACACGACTGAGCGACTAAACAACTCCACCTGTGCCAGAGCCATGTGCAAATGAGTGGATTCACTGCTTGTTGGAAAAACAAACTGGAAACAGCTCTGCATTCCTTCCCATCTGTGTCTATATCGGTGACTTAGAGGATTCCACAAACTGCTCAAACTTACATTTTTCCTGAAAATTTTCCATTCCCCTGACAGAGAGCCCACTGCCAGGTAGACTTGCACTTCCTGGGGATCCACAAATAGGGAGACTGCTTTGGACTATGCTGTGATGGACAGGGAAGCCTGGAGTGCTGCAGTCCACGGGGTCACAAAGAGTCAGACACGACTGAGCGACTGCACAGCAGCCGGGGTTGGAAGGCACACCTGGGCCAGAGCAAGAAGGCTTGGGTCTGAGCTGAGCCTCTGCAGCTTGTTGTCTGGGAGGCCCTGGGGGAAAATCAAGTTCACTCTCTTGAGCTTCAGTTTCTTCATCTGTCAAATGGGCTCATAACACTTATTTACTATCTCACATAGGTACCCTGGGGAGCAAACATGATAGTGAGGTTTGTGAAAATGATTCAGAAAGCTGAAACATAGGTCATATATTAGTGAAATACTTTGGTTACTGGTGGGTGCTCACGGAGCACCCGTTAAATGGAAGATTATGAAGGCCAGAAAGAATAATGAAAGAAGCACCACGTTTATTATTCTTCTACATCCTTGCCACTAATGCCACAGTTTAGATGCTTTTCAGGAGATTCCAGTCGACGTGAGCCAAGGCTGACGCCCCTGACTTCTGCTCGGTCTCTCCCACTAGCTCTGTGCCCTCTTCCCTGAAGCCCATGTGTTCTCTGAGCATGACTGACTCAGGAGCCCTTCACTGGCTCCGTCTCGTCATTCGGACCAGGGTCCTGGTCCCCAGAAACACACGCAGGCCCCCCACCCCGCACCTCTCCAGCGGTGTTAAGGGATGTCCAGCGTTCCCTGAGGGCAACTGTCCACACACCGTGTCTCCCTGCTGCCACTCCGGTCTGGCTGGGGCCTCCCACGCGGTTTTCCAGTGTGGATGGCGCGGACGCAGGAAGGTCTCTGAACTGAGGGGAGAGGGTCTGTCAGCCTCTCTGGTCCTGGCACCCGTCACTCGTGGAGGACTCCGCGGACGGCGGTCGGCCTGTGGGGATGTGGAGAGAGCGGGCTCACTGCTGCTTTGCGCCTAGAGACCGTTGGTGCTCCTGCGGCCTCATGAAAAGGGAATCAGGATTTCTGCCCCCGTGCTGGGGATGGAGTCCCCCCCCCAACTCTCTCTATTCATCCCTCCCTCCCTTCCTTCCTTCCTTCCTTCCAAGCTTTCCTTTCAACGTCCTTACTGACGGTTGTCACTGTGATCCTGCTGTGTAGCGAGTTCTCCGCTCCCAACCTTCGGTGTGAAGACAGAGGATGCGACCACTGGCTGCCTCACAGGGAGACACGCCTGGGCTCTTTCTCTGCCTCTAGTAGCCCTGGATCACTCAGTCCCTGCTTAGTAAAGAGTCAGTGTTTACTAACAAGGGCTTATTCAAGGAAATTATTTAGATTCTTTTAAAATTATTTGGAATATATATATATACATACATACATGTATATTGTATATAACCAGCCCTAGTCAATTTTCAAGAAAATGAAATTATAAAAGTTTTCAGAATAAACGGGTGCTGCAGCGTTCATGCATGCTTGTGTATAACATCAGATATTACCATGCACACAAATTATTACCGTGGTTTTTGAGATGAGGATTCTAAAGAACAGAAAGGTCAAATAACACTCCTGGAGCCACACAAGTAGTTAATGGTGGTGTGTGCATGCTAAGTCACTTCAGCCGTGTCCGACTCTTTGTGACCCCACGGACTATAGCCCACCAGGACCCTCTGTCCATGGGATTCTCCAGGCAAGAATACTGGAGTGGGTTGCCATTCTCTTTTCCAGGGGATCGTCCTGGCCAAGGGATGGAACCCGAATCTCTTACTTCTCCTGCATTGGGAGGTGGGTTCTTTATCACTAGTGCTACCCCAGTTAATGGTGGTGCCAGGGTTCAAATCAAGATCCTTTATCTTTAAGAGAACTAAAGCTTTGAATGTTATATCCTTAGTGGTTTTTATGCTAAAGCAATATCCTTTTCGTATACGAAAGTGAAAGTCACTCAGTAGTGTCCAACTCTTTGCGACCCCATGGACTGTATAGTCCATGGGATTCTCCAGGCCAGAATACTGGAGTGGGTAGCCTTTCCCTTCTCCAGGGGACCTTCCCAACACAGGGATTGAAGCCAGGTCTGCTGCATTACAGGCGGATTCTTTACCATCTGAGCCACAAGGGATATCAGTCAGTATCAGTTCAGTCGCTCAATCGTGTCCGACTCTTCATGACCCATGAACCGCAGCACACCAGGCCTCCTTGTCCATCACCAACTCCCGGAGTCCACCCAAACCCATGTCCATTGAGTCGGTGATGCCATCCAACCATCTCATCCTCTGTCATCCCCCTCTCCTCCTGCCCTCAATCTTTCCCAGCATCAGGGTCTTTTCAAATGAGTCAGCTCTTTGCATCAGATGGCCAAAGTATTGAAGTTTCAGCTTCAACATCAGTCCTTCCAATGAACACCCAGGACTGATCTCCTTTAGGATGGACTGGTTGGATCTCCTTGCAGTCCAAGGGACTCTCAAGAGTCTTCTCCAACACCACAGTTCAAAAGCATCAATTCTTCAATGCTCAGGTTTCTTTATAGTCCAACTCTCACATCCATACATGACTACTGGAAAAAACCATAGCCTTGACTATATGGACCTTTGTTGGCAAAGTAATGCTTTTTAATATGCTGTCTAAGTTGGTCATAACTTTCCTTCCAAGAACTAACAGTCGTTTAATTTCATGGGTGCAATCACCATCTGCAGTGATTTTGAAGCCCAGAAAAATAAAGTCTGACACTGTTTCCACTGTTTCCCCATCTATTTGCCATGAAGTGATGGGACTGGACGCCATGATCTTAGTTTTCTGAATGTTGAGCTTTAAGCCAACTTTTTCATTCTCCTCTTTGACTTTTATCAAGAGGCTCCTTAGTTCTTCTTCACTTTCTGCCATAAGGGTGGTGTCATCTGCATATCTGAGGTTATTGGTATTTCTCCCGGCAATCTTGATTCCAGCTTGTGCTTCATCCAGCCCAGCATTTCACATGATGTACTCTGCATATAAGTTAAATAAGCAGGGTGACAATATACAGCCTTGACGTACTCCTTTTCCTATTTGGAACCAGTCTGTTGTTCCATGTCCAGTTCTAACTGTTGCTTCCTGACCTGCATACAGGTTTCTCAAGAGGCAGGTCAGGTGGTCTGGTATTCCCATCTCTTTCAGAATTTTCCACAGTTTATTGTGATCCACACAGTCAAAGGCTTTGGCATAGACAATAAAGCAGAGATAGATGTTTTTCTGGAATTCTCTTGTTTTTTCGATGATCCAGTGGATGTTGGCAACTTGACCTCTGGTTCCTCTGCTTTTTCTAAAACCAGCTTGAATATCTGGAAGTTCATGGTTCAGGTATTGCTGAAGCCTGGCTTGGAGAATTTTAAGCATGACTTTACTAGCGTGGGAGATGAGTGCAATTGTGTGGTAGTTTGAGCATTCTTTGGCATTGCCTTTCTTTGGGATTGGAATGAACACGAGGGATATATTTACCACTAAAATAGGGAAAGGGGTGAAGGAAACACAGGGAAAGGAGCAAAATTAAAAGTAGAGGGGATACTTGCTACAACATAGGTGGACTTTGAAACCATTATGCTTAGTGTTACCGGCCAGACATAGAAGCAGGAATATTGCTTGATTCTACTCACCCGAGGGATCCAGAGCAGCAAGTTCATAGAGACGAGAAGTTGAATAGAGATTCCCAGGGATGGGGAGGGAGGAATCGGGAGCTACTGTTACATGGGTACTGGTTTCTATTTAGGATGATGAGAAAGTTCTGGAAATGGAGGCTGGTGGTTGCACAGCACTGTGAATGTACTTAATGCCCCTGGATGGTACACCTTACAATGGTTGCAGTGGTAAATACGGTGTATATTTTACCATAATTAAAAAAGGAAATAAAATGTAAATGGGGAGGAATGCCGTAACAGTTTCATAATCCTGGGCAAGAGCTTTCTCCTGAGACAGCCAGAGAGGCGTTAGGCATGACTGAGGGCTCTGCCATTTGCTCTCAGCAAACAGAGTTTAATTAACCACAGCCCACCCCCTTCCACAGCTCTGACCAGACTGGCGGCTGCTCGGGGCAATTACTGTTGACAGGGCAAAACTAATGGGGGGGATGCATATCTTAAAATCCTCTCAACACTAAGGAATTATGCAAAGTAAATGCCTGACATCTAGGATCAGTTTAACCAGGGTTAAATACGTTCTGCATGGAGTAAAACCAGAGCCACTTGAAACGCAGAGGCTCAGGTGACAGAAGAATGGACTTTCCTCCAGGTGTCAGCCTCACTGACTGGTCAGAGTGCAGAACAGTCGTCCCCTGCGGCTAGAAATCGCTATTGTTGTTGTTTGTTTTTCGGCCGCAACGTGTGGCATGTGGGAATCTTAGTTCCCCCGACCGGGGATCAAACCCGTGGCCCCTGCATTGGAAGCACAGCGTCTTAACAACTGAACCACCAGGGAAGTCCCCAGAAACTGTTCTATTTGACCGGCAACCCTGTTTATCTTGTCAATATTTTAACATCTGGTTATTTCTTCCAAACATCTGGGTTTCTAACTTTTCTTGAATAATCTGAAGGTCCATTAACCTGGTCCCTGCACACCTACACAGCAGAAGGCATGTGGAATTGACATTTCTCTCCCGTACTAGCGTCACTCAACTCATGTTCTGTGCTCTGCCCAGGGGACGTGGGAATTCCTCTCTCACATGCAAGTCTTAGCTTTCCTTTCTCTCACCTAGAGAAGGCTGCAGGGAGCATGATGTGGAATAAAATTTTTTGTGAGTACCAGTACATGGCAGGCGCAGTGGGAAGTAGAACTTGGTGTGATCACTATATAGTTTGTACTCCACAGAGATTTTACAGCGGGTGAAGGAGATGGAGGATATACAGACTATAATGAAGGTTAAATGTGATTTTTATAAAATAGGAGTTAATGTTACAGACTATCAACCACGTGCCAGGCTTTGTGCTAAGCACTTTTCATAATTTAATTTATTCAGCATTCACAATCGTGGGCTTCCTTGGGTCTCAAAATAGACAAACATGGAGGTGTGACTCAGAGAAGGTAAGCAATTTGCCCAAAGCTAACACAGCCAGGGAGCAGCAGAGCTGGGCTCAAACCCAGCACCTCCAAGGCTGTGCTCTTAACCATGGTGCCCAGTTGAATTCTCTAAATGTAATAATATCACAACAGACTTGCAACCAAAAGGTGAGTCTACTACTTAGGGGAAGAAAAGTCCAGGAGGGAGTGGCATCTGACCTGGGCCAGATGAATTAGAGTTGACCTTCGAGAAATGTGGGGGCTGAGCTGTGGATAGTTTACGGTTGGTCTTCCCCACCTGAGGTTCCTCCACACTCGTGGATTCAACCAGTGGCAGAGTGTGTACTGTTGCCAGTAGGACTGACTCTTGAAAAATATCCACATACAGGTGGACCCGTGCAGTTCAAACCTGTGTCTTTTAAGGGTCAACTGCACTAGGACTCAAGGAGAGGGCATTTGAGAAGGTTCAAGTACAAACAGGTGTGGAGTCAAAAAGGCATGGGATTTGTTTGGGGAGGACAAGAAATTTGTGTTTGGATAGAATTGCTGGATAGAAAGAATAGAAATAAACTTGGAAAGAGAATCTGAGGTCAGATCACAGGAGGTCTTAAATGCTAGGCAAAGGAGTTTGAACTTGTTGGAAAAAAAGCAATAACACTTTTAAGCAGAGTAGAAAGAGGAAAAGTGAAAGTCACTCAGTCGTGACCCCATGGACTGTACAGTCCGTGGAACTCTCCAGGCCAGAATACTGGGGTGGGTAGCCTCTCCCTTCTCCAGCGGATCTTCCCAACCCAGGGATCAAACCCAGGTCTCCTGCATTGCAGGTGGATTCTTTACCAGCTGAGTCACTAGGGAAGCCCAGAAAGAGGAAAGGCCGTGTCTTAGAATAAACCAGCCAAATGTGTGAAGACTAGATGAGACTGGGGACCATCTGGTCAGGAAGAGGGCAGGAGCTCTGACAATGGCAGTGCCAGCGGAATGGAAGAACCTGAAAGAGCAGCCATTTTAGGGGGAGAATGGATGGCGTTTGTAATGAATATGGGAGGGGGTGGGAGGGGATTGGGAGGAAAGAATAACAGATAATTCAACCTGGCGAAAAGTTCAGATAATTCTTTATTTTCTTACAATTTATACTTTGTTTCTTTTTCTAACACTTATCTTTGATCCCCAGACAGGAGTCAAAAAAGGAATTTTACTGCAGAGTCTTTTGGTGAAATTCAATGAATGCCAGTGGAACAAAGCTGATCAAATTATGAGCTGTAAAGCTTCAAATCTCTTCTCCCAATGAAAATCTCATTAGCCTGCCATTTGAAAAGTGGTGCATTCAAATCTGCCTTTGTTTGGTTTGTATGGTTTGAACCCTTTAAAGTGATCGTTTGTTTAGGAGTGTAGCAGGAAGCCTGAAATTTCAATTAAATAAGCCAGAGGTTTACCTGTTGGAGGAGAGAAGGTATTATCTTTCTGTTGCTAGGTGATGGATCTCTAAAGCAATCGTTCAGTCTTAGAGGATCAGAGCTCTTTTAAAATTCCTTTTCTTTTGAAAACAAACATCAATTTCAAACCAACCCCAAAGGCCCTGCTCTTGTTCTGTAAGGAATAAAACAACCTGTCATAAATCCACCAAGCCTCCTGCTCACCCCTTCCTCAAACTAGACAGCCCTGATTTACATGAATGGCCAGCTTTCCTGTAAACACAGTATATGGACAGGAATAATGATGACCAAGATCAATGCTAGGAGTCATCCTCCCTGCTTTGTATGCCTCACTGCATCACAATTATATGATGTATGTACTACTTTTCTCCCTTCTGATGGATGGTGTGATAGTTAATTTTATGTGTCAACTTGGCTAAGCCATGGTACTTGGTTGTTGGTCAAACACTAGTCCAGATATTGCTCTGAAGGTCTGTTTTAGATGTGTGTGCGTGCTCAGTCATGTCGAACTCTTTGCGACCCCATGGACCGTAGCCCACCAGGCTCCTCTGTCCGTGGGGTTTTCCAGGCAAGTATACCGAAGGGGGTGCCATTTTCTCCTCCAAGGGATCTTCCCGACTCAGGGATCAAACCCTTGTCTCCAGTGTCTCCTGCATTGGCAAGCGGATTCTTTACCACTGTACCACCTGGGAATCCCTTTTTAGATGTGCTTAACATTTAAAACAGTGGACTTTGAGTAAAGTAGATTATTTTCCATAATTTGAGTGAGCCTCATCCAATCAGTTGAACGCCTTAAGAGCAAAAACTGAGGTCACCCTCAAAGAAGAAATCACCCTCAAGAATGCAATGCAGAAAGCTTGCTTGAGTTTCCAGCCTGCTGCCCTGGAGAGGCCTGACTTAAGACTCCAACAGCGACTCATCGGAATCCAGCCTGCAATGTGTCCTACAGATTTCAGATTTGGCAGCTCCCACAATGGTGTGAGCCAGTTCCTTGCAATCTCTTTCTCTAAAATATCTGTATCTATATCCACATCCACATATTTATACATATTGGTTCTGTTTCTCTGGAGAGCCCTCGTACAGGTGGAGAAACTAAGGCTCACATGGCCTAATTTGTTCAAGGTTACACAGGTGATAGGTATTAAGTGGTAGAAGCAGGGAGGGAAAGGAAATGAGATCTGTCCTCCTAATGAGCAGACTATACTCCTGTCCAAAGATAGTTACTTGTAAAAAAATACATTCAAACTCAGTAACAAAGCCCAGATGAAACAAAATTTTAAATGTATTTTTCAAATAAAGACATGCAGATGCTAGAGAAGATTCCTTGGGTTTTTACCTACCTCATTATACTTGCTCTTGGGCTTCCCTTATGGCTCAGATGGTAAAGAATCAGCCTGCAATGCAGGAGACCTGGGTTCAATCCTTGGGTCGGGAAGATCTCATGGAAAAGAAAATGGCAACCCACTCCAATATTCTTGCCTGGAGAATCCCATGGACGGAGGAGCCTGGCAGGCTACAGACCATGGGGGTCACAAAGAATCGGACACAACTTGGCAACTAACACACACATTTGCTCTCAGTTCTAGTCTGAGTCAGCCCAGGAGGTATACGCTCTTTTTCTTGAACCTCTTTCTTGGTCCTGGTCTGCGTGTGTTCCAGGTTTGCAACACTCTCCCTACAAGTGGTTCTAACAGTGATTCACTCATACTTTTGGCTTAAGGGAGAGGATGATAGTGTAGGTTTGAGTTCTGGGAGAGAGAGATTCACAACAGAATCACAGACATCATTCTCTTCTCTTAAAAGTGCAGGGGTATGGTTTCCATGGAGATTAGGGGTGCGTATGAAATTTATGAGGCCACTTTAAAGTGGCTAAAGATTGGAAAGCATAGTTCCAAGAGGTGGAAAGTAGCACAGTCTAGAGGATGAAGGAAGTGTGTATCTCCAGGTGCCAGACTGCATGAGGGGTAGAGATGCAAGAAGGTACAGTCTTCCCCGGACTCTCTTCACTGGGGACAGTGAATAGGTCTGGGTGTATCTGAGTCTGTATGGATTTGGAGCCCAGGACCAAGGAAGGGAACTTCTCTTATAGCATTTTCTGGGAGATTCTCACCTAAAAACCTATATCCTGGCAATGGGATACTGGGGTAGTTGTTTGCACAAAGGGCCATAATAATTTCCTTCTCTGCCCTCTCACACTGACTCTGGGCTTGGCCGTGTGAGTTGCTTTGGTCAATGGGACACAATCACAGACTCAAAAAGTAATTCAACATCAGGACTTGTTCTCTGTTTTGTGGAACCCTGAGACCACCATGTGAAGATGTCAGGTTCGCCTACTGGAGGATGAGGAGCCCCAAGGAGAAGAGATGAGCCATTCCGGCCGTGGGGGCCCTAGACGAACCAGCCTTCCAACCACCAATCTTGTGAGCGAGGCCCGCACACCAGGTGACCGCAGCAAGCCTTCCAACCACCAATCTTGTGCGCGAGGCCCGCACACCAGGTGACCGCAGCAAGTGAGAATGCCCAACAAGAGCAGCTGGGCCGGTCGGGAAGACGCTCCCAGCTGATTCACAGAATTGTGAGCTAAATAAAATGGGGGTGCTTTAAGCTCCTTCTTTTCAGGGAAGTTTGTTATGCAGCATAAGCTAAATGATAGATACTAGTGCCCTTCAATAAATACAGACAGCATTTCCTCTTAACAAGGTTATAAACATGTCTATCAGCTTCAGTAGATGCAAGATATGCATGAGCTGTTTACCTTATGAAAGGAACTTGAATTCATTTCTTTTCTATACTTTATTATATCGGCTTCCCTGGTGGCTCAGAAATGGTAAAGAATCTGCCTGCAATGCAGGTTCGATCCCTGGGTCAGAAAGATCCCCTGGAGAAGGGAGTGGCTACCCACTACAATATTCTTGCCTGGAGAATTCAAAGGACAGAGGGGCCGGGTGGATTACAGTCCATGGGGTCGCAAAGAGTCAGACAGAACTGAGCAACTAACGCTTTCACACTTTATCTGATTTATGATTTATGCTTCAACAAGCCAACTGTTACAACACACTGATATCAAAGCATAGCAGCTTTCTCTAAAGTAAAATTTCAACAATTAAGCATATTTCATAGTGAAGATTAGAGTTTCCTTTGTATCTTGATGTCAGTGTGATGAACGGCCACAGTGATATCAATATCAATAATGTTTAGAATTTACATAATATTTCACGTTTCCAAAAATATCCAACTGTTGTTAGACAATTTCAATAATCTCTTTGAAAGTGGACAAGTATGTATTCTAATATGCAACCAGAATATAAACTGTATAAAAGCAGTTCTATTGCCTATTTGGTTCATTAATTCTCCATAGCACCTAAAACCTGGAACATAGTAGGTGCTCAATAAATATTTGTTTAATGAACGAATGAGTGAGTGATTAAGGACCCAAAAGACTTGGTTAAGTGTGTAGCTGTCTTTTGGATGGTGTAAAACATTTTTTCACATTTTCTATTCTCTAACAAATGGATTTCTGCCTTCACTCTACCTAATTATTTTTCCAGCAAGACTACTTATGCTAAAATATTAAAGTAACTTGTTTTTAGAAGTAATATGCTAATTTTTCTTCAGTTCTGAAAATCATCAATCATTTTCAAAGAGTTCTAGAAAACCCATTGTATTATCTCTATCATATTATCTCTTTATATATTTTCTAATCTAACAAGGAAGAGTCCTCCAAGACCTGTAATAACTGATAAGGCCACTCATTATGCAATCTGAAAGCACAAACCACGATGGTGAGCAGCATCATCTTCATCTGAGTGAATGCCAATCCCATTCTCAAGCATGGGCTGTTACTTTAAGGAAAGGTATTGAGAAAACCTGAAGGAGTTTGGGCTGTGGTTTAATCAGAAATTATTTTTTAAAAGGCTGTTGAGTCCCAGTGGTGAGGGCAATGATAACACAACTGAATCCTTAGTCCAGCTTGCATATCTGAGTCACTCTGGGCATTGAAAAATATTCTCTATGATATATGGGTATGGTTTGATATTGTCAGTGTTCCAGATTTTGACCATTCTAATAGGTGTTTGTTAGGAGTTTCCCTGGTGGTGCAGATGGTAAAGACTCTGCCTGCAGTGCAGGAGACACAGGTTCCATCACTGGGTTGGGAAGATCCCCTGGAGAAGGGAATGGTTACCTACTCCAGTATTCTTGCCTGGAAAATTCCATGGACAGAGGAGCCTGGTGGGCTACAGTCAGTGGAGTCCCATAGAGTCAGACGTGACTGAACGACTAACAAACACATATGGGGCCTCTGCTCAGTGTTCCCGTAAAGCCTAAAGCTGCTTAACAAATAAGGTCTATTGATTGAAAGAAAGAAAACACATGTAGACGCACACGCACATATCCTGGGGTGCCGACGGCCGATCCGCACACGGAAGGAACCAACATTTCTGAGGTTGGAGCCTGGGTATCTGACTGTTGAAAGTTCCCTGAGAAGCTTCTAATGTGCCACCAACATTGTGAAGAATTGCCTTATAAGGAGGGCAGCTTTTCTGACTAATGCAAATAGCGCCTTGATTGCAAATGGGTAAAGAAACTTGATTTCGCTTTAAAATGTCTATGAGATCTTGAGTGGAGATGATATATAGCGGTGCTGCAGGTCCAGAATTGAGCTCATGTCTGGAAACAGCGAAGGGCCGCTAAGCGATTGACCACTGCTGTGCTTATCTGCCAATCGTCTAAAGAAAGCCGGCTGCAATCAGCCATCTCCTTATTTCATTAGAGCTTCCGCTGCCTGTCGGTACAAGAGAATGGGCTTGAATATAGCAACTGTGAGCACAGTGAGTTCAAGGAGGCCACCTCCTCCCCCAACCCGGGTACAGGGTGCTAGTCCGGGGGTTGGCTGAGGGTCCTAACTACGTTAGTAACCAAGCATCCTTCACAATAAACGGCCGACAGGATCCGAATTAATGAGCTCGATTCATCGGAAGCAGAATCCACCTACTGCGTAAGAGGGACGTGTATCCATCAAGCCGAGTGAAACGTGGAGCCTGCAGAACCTATTAATGCTATTTAACGTCTTTTATCGGAGGTTTTCAGAGCACTTTATAAACATTAACTCTCACTGCACTCTTGGGAAAGTTACTGATAACAAGCGGGCGGTGCAGCCGGTAAGCTTAGCCTTCGATCCCTCCAGGAGATCTGGCTCAGCAGCAGCTGGATGGGGCCTCGGGGACCCTCCGGGCTCTCCGCACAGTCCAGGGAGGGTAGGGGAGGGGATGGCGGGAGGCCTGGGGATTGGTGCGGGAAACAAAGTGTGGAAACTGGGCGCTTCTGGTTCAAGCCCAAAGCGAATCTCGGCCTTCAGTGTCTCCATTGCGAAATGAAGATAAGGCGTCTTCTTCCTGGTTTCAAACGACTGTTTGAGGCGGGTGATCCGTCTTTTTCAGGGTCTCTGCTAGCTCCTTCCAACCTCGAAGTGGGGTTCCCGCCCTTCCCCGCCCCATCAAGCAAATCCAGTATGCGGGAGAGAGGAAACGGTCAGCTAGGTCCGAGTTCAGTTTCTAGCGGTGTGACCTCAGGCTAATCCCTCAACTTCCCTGGGCTGGAGTCTGCCCGCGCCCCCAGATGGGGTGTACAGTAAGCGCCACGCGGAGGACCGGGATGAGGGCGGAGATG
Organism: Giraffa tippelskirchi; assembly: GCF_054371585.1. Taxonomy (NCBI): domain Eukaryota; kingdom Metazoa; phylum Chordata; class Mammalia; order Artiodactyla; family Giraffidae; genus Giraffa; species Giraffa tippelskirchi. The sequence goes on along the minus strand of NC_137288.1, from coordinate 71,151,055 downwards.
GTGGCGCAGGGGATGCGCACTCGGGCGCTGTGCGTTTGCACGAGGCGCGAACTTGTGCACTCTGCAGACATTGGCGAGGACGCAGCTCTCCGCACGCGAGACTGCTCTGCCTTTTGGGGTTTTCCTGAGGAGGTGGTGCGAGTCGAGTAGGGAGATGGGCTGGGAAACCACGGAGTCCAGTCAAGGGGGCGTGAAGGCCTAGCCCTGAGAAGCGGACCTGAGCGCTGTTCGGGCGGCGGGCGCTGATCCGGCTGCCCTTTGCAGCCATGTGGGGTCTCGGCCGCCTGCCTTTCGGCTCCTGTTCTGTCCCATCCACGGGTTTCCCCGTATTTTCATTTCCTGTCTGCTGCCACAAAGTACCACAAACTGGGGGCTTCACACACCAGAAATGTATTTCTCTCACAGTTCTGGAGGCTAGAAGTCTGACATCAAGACCGCTTCTGACGTTTTAGGGAAGAATCTGTTTTCTGCTTCCCTTCCGGCTTCTGGTTGCTGCCAGCAACCCCCGGCTTCCCTGATCTGTACACGCATCACCCCAGTCTCTGCCTCCGTCTTACATGACCTTCCCTGTGTGTCCCTCAGTGTCCAGATTTCCGACTTCATCTTAATTTGATGGCATCTTCGAAGACCTATTTCCAATTCAGCTTACGTTCACAGGCATGGATCCTGGAAACAGCAGCCTATGCAGACACTCTCCGAGAGGTTTGATCACAGTGCCAATAATTCAGTGGTCAGCAGTGTCCTTTCACCTTCACGAATTTTATTGCCGTCACCCCCTTGTTGCCTTCTTCCCTCCAAGCAGTGTGGGAAGGGATGGGGATCTTAGCTCACATGATGATGTAATTCCCTCAGGAATCCAGTGAACCAAGTGTTTGAACTCCCAAAATAGTGTTAGTTGTTCAGTCCTGTCCCACTCTTTGCAAACCCATGGACTGTAGCCCTCTAGGCTTCTCTCTCCATGGAATTCTCCAGGCAAGAATACTGGAGTGGGTTGCCATTCCCTTCTCCAGGGCATCTTCCCAACCCAGGGACGGAACCCGGGTCTCCCACATTGCAGGGAGACTCTTTACTGTCTGAGCCACCGGGGAAGCCCTGAACTTCAGAGGGGCTCTGAAAACCTGGGTCAGCCTCCAACAGGCTTCAGAGGAGGAGACAAGGACTCCTCAACCAGCCCTTCCTGGAAAACTACAGCTGACTACCTCCTTGCTACTTAACAGGGCCTCGGGCCATTAGAACTAATGCCTTATCGTCTAACAACAGATGTTTTTCCTGGGGCTTCTAGAAATAACTTATCAGGATTGCTGATATTAAATACACACTTTTACAACAAATACAGTTCAAATGCTTCAAAAGCAGCCTTTAGAGAGCATCCTCAGCACCAGGATTACTACATCCTCCCGAAACACGTGTCACCAATGACTGGCAATTGACTTGAATCTTTTTTCCAAACACACAGAAAAGAGCACCATTAAAATATTTCTTTTTGACACAGGATTGAACTTATCAGTGACCTCCCAGCTGGGCAGAACATTATAAAGTTTCTTCTCAGGGACACTGGCCTACCTGGGGATTTTCTAATTTCCCTAGATCGGTAACATGGACCTGATTATAACCGGTGAGAAATGGGCATGAGAGAGAGGGAGACGTAGAAGATGACGTGGACTTTCTGGTTGGAATGTTTAATGGCCATTCTGACATTTCAACCAACAGTATGTAGGAGAAGGAGTTGGTATGTGCATGATGGGGAGGGGCCAAAATGAGTTCACATGTAAACATGTGGAACTTGAAATGCATCTGGGACATCTAAGGGGAGCAGTCCAGAAGGCCAGGAGCTCTGGGTGCCAAGATCTGGTGTGAGATCTCTGCTGTTTATGATGGGAAAGGCCAGAATGGTTGCAGTCACTCAGAAAGCGTGCAGAGTGAGAATAAACGAGAACTCAGGGTGAAGCTGGGGGTGGGGAATCCAGCCCTCATGCATGCAGGGGGAGCGGCTGCAGCGACCTGGGCGAGGAGCGGGGGAGTGAGACCTCCAGAAGCAGATGAGCAGGGGTCAGGTGTGAGCAGAAGAGGGGCAGAGACCATCTAAAGAAAGGGGAGGAGTCGGGGGAAGAGACGGCTGCTCAGGGGCCCAGCCAGGCGAAAACTAAAAAGCATTTTAGGAAAGGGACGATTGATGATTGAGCGGAGAGGATGCAAGGCTGAAGACAGTGTTTGGGGAGTGAAAAAACAGCTTCTATAAAGTGTACAAAGCTATTTGAAGAATATTGACTGGAAAGTGATGAGAGAGAGAGAGAAGTGGGGGGAAGAAAAGATACAAAACAAATCAAAAACGGGCTTGAACGTCCAGGAAAGAAAAAGACAGAATGATGACTGCAGTTAAAGCCCCGAGAGGACGGGAGACAGTGGGATTCAGAGGCGTGGACTAAGGTCGTGTCTTTTTTCCTTTAAAAAAAATTGTGGTGAAATACACTTAATATAAAAGTTACCATTTTAACCATTTGAAAGTATACAGCTCAGAGGCAGTAAGGACGTTCACATTGTTGGGCAACCCCCACCACCATCCATGCCCACAACTCGCTTCATCTTGCAAAATGGAAACTCTTCTTGTTAAATAGCAACTCCCTCCTTATCCCTCTCCCCAGCCCTAGAAGCCACCATTCTATTTTCTGTCTATGAGTTAGACTATTTCAGGTACCTCATGTAAACGAAGTCATACAATATTTATCCTTCTGAGACTGGGTTACTTCATTTTGCATAATGTCCTCAAGGTACATCTATATTGCAGTGTATGTCAGAATTCCCTTCCTTTTTAAGGATGAATAAAATTCCATTGTGTGTATATACCGTATTATATTTATCCATCTATCTCTCAATGGACACTTGAGTTGTTCTAGCTTTTGGCTATTGTGAATAATGTTGCTATGAACACAGATGTACAAATTTCTCTTCGAGTCCCTGCTTTTCGTGGGTATGTAAGAAGGTATATAAGATATAAGATGGAATCAACAACTCAGTGGACATGAATTTGAGCAAACTCCAGGAGATGGTGAAGGACAGGGAAGCCTGGTGTGCTGCAGTCCATGGGGTCGCAAAGAGTTGGATATGATTTAGCAAATGAACAACAATGTCACTTCTTTTTTTGGCAGGTGTCCCCTATATCAGGACATCAGCCCAGCTGATGGGAAAGGCCAGAATGGTTGCAGTCACTCAGAAAGTGTGCAGAGTGAGAATAAACGAGAACTCAGGGTGAAATGGGAGGTGGGGAATCCAGCCCTCTTGCATGCAGGGGGAGTGGCCACATGAAAACAGTCAAGATCCTGCTGCTATTGACACTACCTCTCAAATTATAGCACAGAGGCCACATGTTCTAACCCCATTACTCATAACCTTGATGCTCCACGTTATATATAGGCCATAATTCATTTTTAGAAATTGTTGTCGTAAAGTGACTGTCATAAAGCAAGTTATATTTTCCCACAGGAACCATGTTATAATTGGGGGTTCTATCTTTGATCCAGAATGCAATATCAAATAAATAATGGCTAAACAAAATATGTGCCATAAACTCAAATATACAAAACTATTAACCTCTACAATTAATTAAAATAGCAATGCCTGTAAATTGGTCATAAACGCACAGTGCACTTTATACAACAGGCTCTCGATGGGCTATAAAGTGCACTAATAGCACATAAAAATTATGAGTGGCCACATCAGAGATGTGTGCTAAAATAGAAGCTGAAATTCACTCTAAATCATAAATTAACAACATTTCTATGTATTTTATTAGGTAATGGAAAGCAGTGTCTCTGAGGGATGTTTGTATTACAGAGCCCTCATGATAGCTTCAGAGAGCAAGTCTTGGGTTATGTAAATAGTGCTGTTTGCAGTGGGGCTTGGAGGAAAGAGAATGGACTGGGGTTTAGTCCACTTGAATCACACCAAGTTGCTTCCTACGAGCAAGGCAATGTACAAGGGGCAGATTTAGTCCCAGCTGAGGTATTGGGACCTCAGCGTCTCTAGCTATTGAGTGAGATGTTGGGGTAACAACCACCAGCTCTAAACTTCCACAACTCCATAACCCGAAGGGGCTTTGTGAGGATGATATAGTTAGCCAGGTTTCTTGAGAAGCCGTCTAAAGATGCTTAGACTAGTAGGGTTGGGAAACAGGGAGTGGAGAAAGATGTTTAGACTAGTATCTTTTATATTTTCCTAGGTAGGTTCACCTCTCGAGAAGCAAAGAGACTTACAGTCATTCCATCCGTGTTCGGATGTCTGAAGCTATTTTCACAGTCCCTCTGTGCAAGGATAGATGTGGGGTGGAGCTGAGGGATAGGATGTGACATCTTACCAAAAGCGTACTCAAAATGACAAGTTGACAAGAGAGCACACTTGAACTCTTTCACCTTTTGCATTTTCTTAACTTAGAGCTTCACATGCAGCTGCTGGAGATCAAACCATATAAAGGTCCCTAGAAAATAATAAACTTGCTACAGACTAAATGTTTATGTCCCCCCAAATTTATCTGTTGAAGCCCTAATCGCCCGTGTGATGGTATTAGGAGGTGGGGCTTTGGGGAGTTGATCAGGTCATGAGGGTGGAGCTCCCAGGAATGGGGTTAGTGCCATTACTGAAGAGGCCTGGGAGAGCTGATCTTTCTCTGCAATACAAGGGAAGACGCAGCAAGAAGCAGCCGCCTGCAAACCAGGAAGAAGCCCTCACCAGACATGGAACTTCCCAGCTTCCTGAACCATGAGAAATACATTTCTGTTTTTAAGCTATCAAGCCTACAGTATTCTGCTTAGCAGTCTGAAGTCACTAAGGCAAATTCCTATAAAGTATTTTGCTAGACACATGGTTGAACATTGTCAAGTTCATTCTACTTCATTAGAAACCTGCACAGATTAAAGTAGCCTTTCCATTTCTGGTGGGATGCTGAGCTTGATAAATGAAAACCAACATGAAATACCACTGCACATCTATTAGAATGGCTAAAATTAAGGAAGGGCTAGGGAACTTCCCTGGTGGTCCAGTGGCTAAGACTCCATGCTCCCAATGCAGGGGGCCTGGGTTCAATCTCTGGTCAGGGAACTAGATCCCACATGCCTCAACTAAGACCTGTGCAACCAAATACATTTTTTTTTTTAAAAGGACTATATTGAAGTTGGAAAGCATGTGAGACAACTGGAATTGCTGGTGGGAATGTAAAATGGTACAAACATTTTGGAAAACAGTTTGGCAGTTCTTAAGTAGTTAAAGATACACCTGCTGCTGCTGCTGCTGCGAAGTCGCTTCAGTCATGTCCGAGTCTGTGTGACCCCATAGATGGCAGCCCACCAGGCTCCCCCATCCCTGGGATTCTCCAGGCAAGAACACCGGAGTGGGTTGCCATTTCCTTCTCCAATGCATGAAAGTGAAAAGTGAAATTGAAGTCGCTCAGTCATGTCCAACTCTTCACGACCCCATGGACTGCAGCCTACCAGGCTCCTCCGTCCATGGGATTTTCCAGTCAAGAGTACTGGAGTGGGTTGCCATTGCCTTCTCCAAAGATATACCCAGTATATGTCATTCCACTTCTAAATATGTACCCAAGAGAAATGAAAGCCTATGTTTACATAAAGACTTGTGGTGATTGTCCATAGCATATTTATAACAGCCAAAAAACTAGACATAATCCAGTGTCCGTTAACAATTGATGAGATAAACAAATTGTATTGTATTCATATTATTGAATACCAACCAATAATAAAATAGAATCAATTGTTATAAATGCAATAACATGAATCAATCTCAAAATAATTATGCTGAGTGAAAGGAGCTGGTTCCAAACAACTCTTTACTATACTATTCCACTTGTATAACATTCCAGAAAAAGGAAGCTGATCTATAGTAACAATCAGTGGTTACCTGGAGACAGTGATGGACGGAGACAGATGTAGATGTGAAGGGGCATGGAGTGATGAAAGTGTTCTGCATCTTGATTGTGGGTGGGGGTTTCACAGGTTTTTACTTTTGTTAGACTCACTGAATTGTACATTTTAAATATGTGTAATTTACTACACTTAAATTATACCCCAATAAAGTAGTAAGTAGAAAAAAATAGAACAAAGCCAAAAAGTTATTTTAAGACAAAAAAAGCTAAACTTGTCTTAATAATCCTTAATTTAAAAAAGTTCTAAAAAATTTATTTTGGCTAGGACAGTGATTTTATAGGAAAGGTATGAGGTACATTAACAAACAATAAGCTGGTGGTTGATATTGGATAAATTAAACAATCATTAATTGAATAAAGAAAAGACTCATATTATTTAATTTTGGGAATTGACAGTGGCACACAATTCAGGAGAGAGGTGATAGGTACATGGTCATTTCAAGTTCCTTACATTATTCATTAAGAGTGTAAGGTGAATGAATAATCTAATCTAATCTTTAGATAAATTTAAGCCCCTGAAAGAATATAAATATAGAACTTCCAAACCAACAAAGAGAAAAATGGAATAATTAAAACAAAATCATAAGGAATAGAGAAAAAGAAACATTACAAAGGTGGGCAAAATCGCAGTAAAGATGTCGTATTAGTTTTCTAATGAGACATTACCACAAACTTAGTGATTTAAAAGAGCATGCGTTTATTATCTTATATAGTTCTGGAGCTCCCAGTGCAAAATGGGCTAAAATCAAGCCATCAGCGGCTATTCCTGGTGGCTCAGCAGTAAAGAATCCATCTGCAGGAGACGTAGGAAATGCGAGTTTGATCCCTGGGTCAGGAAAATCCCCTGGAGAAGGAAATGCCAACCCACTCCAGTACTCTTGCCTGGAGAATCCCAGGGACCGAGGAGCCTGGTGGGCTACGGTCCACGGGGTCGCAGAGTCGGACACGACTGAGTGACTGAGCACAGCACCCGCAAGCCATGAGCAGGGCTGTGTTCCTTGTGGAGGCTCCGGGGAGGATCTCTTTCCTCTGCAGCTACTAGAGGCTTCCCGCAGTCCTCGGGTCATCGCCCTTTTCCTGGTCTCCCGGAATTCCGTAGCATACGGCTGGGTGAATGGAGGCAGCTGTCACCATGTCGGGACACGCTACACCGGCTAGTCTTCTGTCTTGTAACAGCAAGTGTGAGCAAAGTGTTGAGTGAGCAGTCAACGGAGGACTTAGGGACTGCAGGCTGCATCGCAGGGGCCGGGGCTGGGGAGGAGTCAGAGGTCAACAGCTTTAGCGTCTGTGACCTTCTGAGAAGCTGCATTCCCCACCAGGAAAGGGGACCCTGGGTCCTCAGAGACACTGAGGTGGTGCACACACAGACACCACAGAAGCAGAAGGGGCTCTTTCTCCGGTACATCCTGTGTGCCTGGGTCCTTGAAGGAAAGGGAAGTGGAAGTTGCTCAGTCATGTCTGACTCTTTGCGACCCCATGGACTGTAGCCTGCCAGGCTCCTCTGTCGGGGATTCTCCAGGCAAGGATACTGGAGTGGGTTGCCATTTCCTTCTCTAGGGGATCTTCCTAACCCAGGGATGGAACCTGGGTCTCCTGCACAGCAGGAGGATTCTTTACTGAATTACCTGGCACTCATCGCATTGATGGAGGATAAGAAAGAGAGAAGGTACAAGCACGGTATTAAAATATGAAAGGGGACATAACTATAGGTGTTTCAAAGACTAAAAATGTAAGAAAATACAGTAAAAAATTTAATTCTACTGTATTTGAAAACCTAAGATAGACCTGTTCCTAGGAAAATGTAATTTGCTTGAAATACAATGCAAGTCTGAAAGAAGATTATGCAGTGTGTAGTTTCTCCCTGTAGCGCAGCCAGCCTGCTTTCGCCTAGGGGACACCGGATAGCGCGTCAGCATTACACTGTGGGCGCTGTTTTGAGCAGTGGAATCACTGACAAAGATCACAAAAATGCGAAGCGTAACGCTGAATAGACCACCACAAAAGGAATACTTGTTTACGGTATGAGAGCTGCAACAAGCAGGCCAGAGGTCATCTGGTTTGCCCTTGCTCCAGACCTGCAGGTAGGGTGACTCAAAGTCTTCTCCACTCTGCACCTGCGCATGTCTGCAAAGCACTGCGAAAGCACTGTATTGATTTTGGCCTTACAGATAAGTTTTAGCAAGCAAGTGAATTTGCAAATACGGATGTCATGAATAATGAGGTTTGACTCTCTTCCTTTTAAGAATAGAAAGAAGATGACATTGAGGATCCTAGTCAGATTTGGAGAAGACACAATTTTCTTTTTATGAAGATGATGTGACTCTTGTGAGATTTGGAGAAGATATGCAGATGATATGACTATGTACATAGAACCCCCCAACCCATAATAACCATTAGAGTTAATCAGAATTTAGAAAGATTGTCTAATACAAAATGAGTGTACAAAAATTTAATTTGTATATGTCAGCTGTAAACATTCAGAGAATGTAATTTAATAAGAGATATCAGTATTATAACACTGAAAATATATTAAGTACCCAGGAAGAAAACTCTTGAAGAGCAAGATCTTAATGAACAAAATTTTTAAACTTTATTGAAACATGTCTACCAAGGTGCCAGTAAATGAAGGATATACTGTATTGATTGATGGGGGGTAAATTAGCAAAGAAGGCAGTTCTTTCAAAATTTGTATGTGTGTGTATGTGTGTGCGTACTCAGTCATGTCCGGCTCTTTGCGATCCCATGGACTGTGGTCCACCAGGCTCCTCTGTCCACGGGATTTCCCAGGCAAGGATACTGGAGTGGGTTTCCATTTCCTCCTCCAGGGGATCTTCCTGACCCAGGGACAGAAACTGCATCTCTAGAGTCTCCTGTGGCAGGTGAATTCTTTACCACTGAACCACCAGGGAAGCCCAGTGGAATTCCACATAAAACACCAATGGATTTGGTTTTTTTTTTACTTGATGAGATGATTTGAAAATTTATATCAAAGAGCAATAGACCAGGAACATCCAAGACACTCCTGAGGAAACAGTTGGGTGCCTGGCTTTACCGGAAGCATATCACAAATTATTGCAGGGATTGGCACAGTTTGGAAAGACTAACTGACCAATAGAACTGAATCAAGTGCCCAGAGACAGACCCAGTTATATACAGAAACTTTAGGCACTGCTGGTTAGCGGGTAAAGGATTGACTATCTTGAATGGTGCTAAGGCAGTTGGTAATTCACTTGAAAAATAATGAAACTGAATCCCTACCTCACACTACATGACAGTTCACTCCAGGCGGCTTCAAGGTTTACGTATGAAAGACCAAACCATGAAACTTTTCAAAGACAAAGTAGAATATTTTTATGACCTTGTTATAAGGAAGGATTACTTCAACCAGATAAAGATTGAATGTTGGTGAGGGTAGGAAACAACTGGGACACTTACATACTGCTTGGTGTTGGGTTAGTTGTCGTCATGTCCGACTCTTGCAAGCCCGTGGCCTGCAGCCTGCCAGGCTCCTCTGTCCATGGGAATCTCCAGGCAAGAATATTGGAGTGGGTTGCCATGCCCTCCTCCAGGGGATCTTCCCGACCCAGGGATCAAATCTGTGTCTCCTGTGTCTCCTGCATTGCAGGTGGATTCTTTACCCCGCTGAGCCATCAGGGAAGCTATATTGCTTATGGGTATGTAAATTCTTGTAACTACACCTGAGGGTAACTGACATTATTTGGTAAATTTTAAAATGTGTATATCCAATAACCTAGTCATTCTACTCATAGGGGAACAGGAACTCATATGACATTGTATAGTAGCCCTGTAATATCTAGAAGCAATTGGCGTATCCAATGACAGTGGAATGGTTAAATACATTGTGATATATTCGCATAATAGAATGCCGTAAAGCCGTGAGCACATCTGAATTACAGACACACAGTAGTATGCGTGCGTATGTGCTCAGTCCCTTCAGTCGTGTCTGACTCTTTGCGACCCTCTGGACTATGGCCCGCCAGGCTCCTCTGTCCATGAGATTCTTCACTGGAGTGAGTTGCCATGCCTCTTCAGGGGGTCTTCCCAACCCAGGGACTGAACCCGTGCCTTTTATGTCTCCTGCATCGGCAGGCGGGTTCTTTACCTCTAGTGCCACCAGGGAAACCCACACAGTCATATGGATGACTCGTAATACTGAATGAAGAAAGCAAATCTCAGAATACCTCAGTATGAGTACATTTATGTAAAATTTTAAAATGCTAACTTAGGTCTATTGCATAGGAATACAACTAAGAATTTAAAAGCACAAACCCAAAAGCAAGCAAGAGACTGATCTCCAAATTAAAAATAATCCTTTATCGGGAGGAGGGGATGAGATGGGTGGGGATTTAATGTGCTTCCCTGTAATGGTAGCTTTCTTTTCTTAAACTGATTTGTGAATTAGTATGTTGTTACTATTTATACCTTATGCATAGAAATAGTTTGGTGTATATACAGGCATTTAATTTAGCAGTTAAAAAAGAACAACAACAAAAAAGCCAGACACCAAACAACAAAAATAAAAGTTTCAAAAAATTGCCAAAGCAGGCAATATAGTGACAGGCCTTGACTAAGACTGACCCACCATTTATGTATTGCATTGTTGTTGGCATTTTACATAGATCATTTTATTACATTCTTTCCGGTATCTTTTGAGGATATGTCTGATTACCCTATTTTATAGAAAAGGAACACTGAAGCTTAGAAAGTTTAAGTGGCTTGATGGAAATAAGCAGTAAATGATAGAATGGGCATTCAATTCCAACTATCTCATGTTCCAAAACTGGCAAAAACCTGCGTTCTGAAACCTTGCTTTTTGATATAAAATTTCAAATCAGCTCATTAAGTTAAAAACAAATCGGGTGAAGAAAGCTAAGACAAGCATTTCCTCTAGGCCGTCTGGGACCCCGGACCCCTTTCTAATCAGCAGAGAAGCCAGACATAGATAGAGCATGGTCCTGCAGCTGCTGCGAAGGGCAGAATCCCAAGAAGAGAAAGCAGCATCGAGGAAAATGGAGGCCGTTTTTGGTCCCAAAAGACGTCTGCAGGGACTTCCCCGGCGGTCCAGTGGTTAAGACTCCACCTTCCAATGCAGGGGGTGTGCATTTGATCCCTGATCAGAGAATGAAGGTCCCATATGCTGTGGGGTGTGGCTAAAATTTTTTTAAAATGAAAATAAATTAATTAATTAAAAATTAACTAAAAACAAAAAGATATGTGCAGCCCCCAAAGGAGATAACCTATGGGCAAAACAGACAGAGCAGAGCTCAGTCTGCAAGACAGGAAATGGAAATACAAAAAACAAGCAAAAAATGGGTCTTGTGGAACTTCCAAGGTGAGTGATGCTGCTACCCTAGAGCCAGTCCTGGGCCAGACCCAGCTGATGCTGCAGACAGACGGACAACAGATCTGCCTGCTGTCCTGAGAGGCTGCTCTGCACAGATAAGGCCGTTAGTGCAGGCGCCCCCAGCCTACCCCTTCCTTTCAGACCCGGCCAATTAACATGACTCATTTAGAAGAAAAGCTCTTCTCAGAATTTAATCTTTCAATGGTGAGCTGGGATCGAAATAATTTAGCAGAGGTGATTTAGGGCCTAAGAATTGGGCAAGAAGCAGAGGTTTCTGATGTGGTGTGTTTACTACAAACATTGCAAATGCTTTTCCCGTTGGGCAGGCCTTCCTCTGTACGGAATGTTGTCAGAAGTCTGTATTTTCCACTTTCTTTTCCCTCTGTGGCTCATTGTATTTTCAATAGCTGCCTCTTCTGAACTTGCTTTGCATGGAGGAGGGGAGCTGTGACATTTCCCCAAATCGTGGCCTTAACACACTTAGGTTTTGAAATGAGACTTGAGAAATATTCAGCGTCAAATCTTCCAAGGAGCTAGTCGCTTGTATTATCAGGGTGGTAAAAATCCCAGGTTCCATGGTAAGCTGAATTCCTGGGCTCTCATTGCTACTGTCTCCTGAAATTTCCTTCAAAATAAAACAGCCACTTCATTCCCTAGATCTGAGGTGGCAGTTTGGTGGCATTCTTAGTTTTTCAGTCTCTAGGTCTCACTCTCTGAGATCTGCTGACTTCCCCAAAATCCATTTAAAACTTGGCTCCCTCACCATCAACCCCCACACACACCAAAAAAAAGCATTTCTTCACTTTACTTCACACCATATAATTGGACTTTCTGGATGAGAAGCTGCACCTCAGACATTTAGCCATGGTTTTCGCAGTCAATAAATGAATAAATTAGAGAGCTCCCTGCCAGCTGTGGTTTCTGAGAAGAAACATTTTTCCCTCAGTCATCTGACTCTATTTCCCATTCTTCCCTTTTAGGTGGAGATGAACTTGGTGGGTGGATACAGTTTCTTTTTTTTTTTTCCATTAGAATTTGTAAATTAATATTTATAGTTAGTCAACCCAAAATAAGTTTTTCTAGCAGGTATTTCCATACTTAGTGAAATTACAGAGTTAGAATCCAATGAACTTATGAGGATTTCTCATGCCCAGCTCATTTTTGTTTCAATTGTGATAAAACACACATAACAAAATCTACTGTTTCTCAGCCACTTGAAGCGTAAATAATGTGGCATTAAATATATTTACAACATTTTCAACAACATTTTCAACCATCACCAATAACTAATTCTAGAAGTTTTTGATCATGCCATAATTCTCCATTTCCCGGCCCGCCTCAGTCCGTAGTGACCACCATTCTGTCTTCTGTTGCTACGAACTTGACTCTGTCAAGTATGTCATATAAGTGTAATCACAGGAAATGTAGGCTTTCTGTGCCTGACTTATTTCACTTAGCATGTTTTCAAGGTTCATCCACATTGTAACAGGCATCAGAACTTCATTCCTTTTCACAGATAAATAATATTCCATTGTACACATGTTTATGCATCTGTTGATGGACACATTATTTACAAAAGCCAAAAGACCCCCCTTGTTTTGACTCTTGCATGTCATGGATGCTGGTGCACTGGTATCAGAGTCTGCTTTCAATCCCTCGAGGTATATACTTAGGGTTAGAACTGCTGGATCCTATGGTGATTCTGTGTTTAACCTTTTGAGGAATCAGCCTCTTAGTTTTTTCCCTAATTTATTTTTAACTGAAGGATAATTACAACATTGTGTTGGTGTCTGCCATACATCAAAGCTCTTATTTTTTAAGGTAAGGGAACTAAGGATCAAAAAGGATCAATTATTTTTCAAGATCACTCTTAGTAAGAATGTTTGATGACCATACATTAAAAAAAAAAATACGTCTTCCTACCTTGAAATATTCCTTATGAACTTCTAGAGGGCAGGAAGCTTAATTTGTTTGAATTTCCAGTGTTTAGCAGTCTCTGGTGCATGATTAACTTGCAGGAAATATATTAGGTTTTTACACATCAACATTTTGAAATGGGACTCTTTCAAAGACTCACAGCCAAATGAGATGGCAAGTACCCTCACGTTCTTAAGTGCGGTGTTAGACCACTTACAGAGGACTTGGAAATGAGGTTTCTATAAGCCTATCTTGTGACCTTAAGCCCTGAAAAAGATTGAGGTTGAAGAAGTCAAGAGAATTTCCCTGAATGTTGTGGCTAACAAGCTACGGCATTTTCCCTTCACCAAGGGCGCTGTTGGAAGAAGACTGGACTTCCACTCACTGCAAGGCAGGGCTACCCAGTAGACCAAATGTGAATATAGGTCACTCCGAGACGACATCCTGCCAAGAACGCAGGGATGCAAGAGCTGATAGGAATGTCTTAAGCAGACGGCCAAAGGAGAGACCTTACCCTTTCAGTCAAGAGAGCTACAAATGGACATTTCCATAGATGTCCCATGAGCCGGTCAACAAAGGAATCGCCCACAATCACAGAACATGTCGGCAGGCCTTGACGGTGGCAGCCAAGTAATTCAGTGCTCCTTTATCTCCCCAAGAGCTGGCCCCCAAATCCATTTTCAAATGCAATCCTGGAGGATTCCGAAATCTAGGCCGCCCAGCCAGGAGAAAGGAAGGGAAAGAGAGACACAAGAACGTGACTCACCTCGCCACCCCGCCCTCACAGACACCCAGCTGGAAGCAAAGCATGTCTGCATCGGTGGGAACTTTCTGTGAAGTTTGTCATTCTATTTGTTAAACTGAAGAGGGAATTTTAGTTACTGAATGGAGACTGCCCTTGGTTCTAAAAGTGACTGGAGGACTTTTTCTTATCAGAGTGCTTGACAAAGACAAGATCTGCCAAGGGTTTATCCAAAAGGCGTGGGCAGCAAGCACTCAGACAGTGAGCAGGAAGAATACCCTTGTTTTCTGCTTCCGTACTGTTGAGTTTCTCTTTCTCAAGGCTAAATTTAAAGTGAGTTAAAATAGACTTTTGTTTTGGGAAAATCATCCATCATAAGATTATCCAAGCTAACAAAAATGTTAAATGTATTTGCTTCTGATTATAACTTAATTGACGGGATGTGGTAACACTGCATATTTTATTGAAGTAAGAATATTTTTCATTCTAACATTCAGTATCTATTTTAGTAGTAGTATTTCACATGCCTTGTGGGAAATTATTTCTCTTTCATTTAAGAAAGTTTGGTAAGACTGTTACTCAAGAAGTCTAGTCTTCCCCTAGCCAAAAGATGGAATAGTGATGCAAGCTACCCTGGACCGTTTACATATACATTGAAAAACTTTTTGGTCCTATGGCATGTGGGATCTTTGTTCCCTGACCAGAGACTGAACCAGTGGAGCCTTAACCACTGGACCACCAGGGAAGTCCCTACTCTAGAATTTAAATTTCAAGCAGAATGAAAAAAAATACCATCAGCAGAGGTAGCGAGTCGTCCCCAGTGGCTCAGCGGTCAGGAGTCTGCCTGCACTGTAGGAGGTGAGCAGGAGAGGCTGGTTTGAGCCCTGGATGGGAAAGATACGCTGGAGGAGGAGATGGCAACGCACTCCAGTATTCTTGCCAGGAAAATCCCATGGACAGAGGAGCCTGGCAGGCTGTGGTCCATGGAGCTGTAAAAAGTTGGACACAACTAAAGTGACTGAAGACACACACACGATAGAGGTAGCACTCTGAGAAGACTGTAAATAACGATCTAAACTCTCTGACCCATCCTCTTGCCCAGATCCAGATTTCTAGACTTAGTTCTCTAGTATCTGAGCCACGACATATCCTGCCAATAGATTGCCGTAATCATAGATTCTATAACTTAGAACCAAAAGAACCTAATTTGTACTTACTGGAGGTTAGTCATGTTTGACTCTTTACACCCCCATGGACTGTAGCCCACCAGGCTCCTCTGTCCATGGGGGTTCTCCAGGCAAGAATACTGGAGTGGATTGCCATTTCCTCCTCCAGGGGACCTTCTGATCCTGGAATTGAACCTGGGTCTCCTGCGCTGCAGGAGGATTCTTTATCTTCTGAGCCACCAGGAAATCCCACTTACTGGAGGTTAATAAATATTTATTTATGCAGATACCTGGGTTCGATCCCTGGGTCAGGAAGATCCCCTGGAGGAGTGCATGGCAACCCACTCCAGTATTCTTGCCTGGATAATCCCCATGGACAGAGGAGCCTGGTGGGTTACATGTCAGTGATTAATACATACAAACAACAAGATAAGTTTTCATTTAATATTTGCGGTTTGTCTTTCAAAATGGAAGCTGAATGGGGGTGAATACTATGGACCACAAAGTGCCTGGTGCCTTCAAAGACCTGAAGGAAGAACTCTGTTGCTTCGTTATGGAAACTCATAGTCAAGAGACTTGAGTGTGGGCCCTGACTGGGAGGGTGGGAGATGGGAAACGCCTTAACCTCAGAGAATGGGTCCCTCTTTTGTGCAGGGAATTTGGAAACCCAAGCAGGTTAGTGAGAATAAGGAAATAACTCCTTTGTGCATTGGGTTCGAGAGAATACTTCAAAGACCTGTAGTCACTGCCTTTTCCAGTTTAGTTCAGTCGCTCAGTCCTGTCTGACTCTGTGACTCCATGGACTGTAGCACGCCAGGCTTTTTAACCTACACTTAAAATGGCTCTGCCAGGCTAAGTACAACCAGAGCAGAAACTGTAATTATCCCTGAAATAATAGATCCAGCCATTTTTTAAAATTAATAATAAGTTTGGATAGCAGCAGACTAGTAATCTAGGTTTGAGGAGATGACGATGCCAGCACTCAGTTCTGCAGAAAGAAAATGGCAGATCTGGGATCCCACGACACCATCTGCTGATTCTACTCACTGACTTGCCCAACACAGGGGAAAGAATGCATAAAAGGAACCAAGAAATTACACATGATTAGCGGATTTCTTGCTTCCACAAGGTTTCCCTTTGGAAACCCAAGAGTTGAAAACTTCGTGGTGGAAACCACTGAAGAATGTGTCTAATAAATACTGATTTGTTGGGGGGATGCCATGGAGAACTAATAAAATGAAACATCTCAGGGTTTTGAGACAAACTGGCCCATTTCCACAGATACTCAGAGCACTGCCCTGTGACCAGCGCTGGGCTTGACATTCTGGGAGATCGGAGGATAAGTATGACATTGACTGTGCCCTTCAGAAGCTTGGCTTCCTTGGTGGCTCGGATGGTAAGGAATCTGCTTGCAATGCCCGAGACCGGGGTTCAATCCCTGCCTTCGGAAGATCCCCTGGAAAAGGGAAAGGCAGCTGTCTCCAGTATTCTTGCCTGGAGAATCCCACAGACAGAGGAGCCTCATGGGCTGCAGTCCATGGGGTTGCAGAGTCGGATATGACTGAGCAACTAACACTTTCACTGTCAGAAACTTATCTCATAGAAGGCAGTTGAGATCACTGTAGATCTCATTCATTCTTTTGGATAAATCGCTTACTGTATATACTGTTTATACTGTCTGTGAGTAGAGATACATATTGTCAGCCTATATTATAATGAATGGAATAAGCTGGTTGTGATGATATGGCATAAAGCTGATATACCATTTTAATAAGAATGCAAGAGGAAAAAAACAAATGTTTATGGGCCAGCAGCTTGATGAGCCTCATTTCATTTAATTCTCCCTGTGACCTTGAAAGTACACATTAATGGCCCCACTTTATAGAGATAGAAACTGAGGCAAAATTAAGGAACTTGCCTACAGACACACAACCAGCAAAAAGCAGGCTGGCTGAGGAACCTTGTCTCTGGTCTCCAGGCTCCAGGCATTTCCCTGTACCACACTGCTCCTCCTGCTTCCGATGGAAGGATTTCCCCATGAACCCCTCAGAGCCTTGCTGTACTTCCCCAGCGCTTCCAACAGACCGCTGAGATTATTTAAATAAGTGATGAGCCTATATATTAGGGAAGCTTCTCATGCATAATTCTTTTATTTGTCTATACTAGATGAGATTGGCCAGATTTTGATCTGAATTATTGCAGGAGAGACGGGGCTGTTGCGTGCCCATGAGTCTTCTGCTCGGATGAATCATCACACTGTGACCTTAAAAAGTCACAGTTGACAATAATCACTTATTGTCATTGAAGAAGGAAAAAATGGATGCTCACTGAGTGAGAACTCTGGCTCTGTCTGGGTATTTAGATGGTACATTCTCCCCGCAATGGTCCCTATTTTCTAACACCTCTGGGCCACCCTTCTTCCCACTCATCCGAAGTGTGTTACAGAATCTGACAGCTGTCAGCCCTGGAGCAGTGGGAAGTTGCTAGAATACAGCATATATCCATTAATTTTTTGTTTTTTGATTGAGTATCTGAACGCCACAAAGATGATAGTGACTCCCTTGGACACTTAGCCTTTGCAACTTCCCAGGTAGTTGTTATTATCCTAATTTCTAGGTGAGGAAATGAAGTTCAAGGAGACGCATACACTTCTCCACATTCTCACGGCTAGCAAATGGCAGAGCTGGGGCTCCAGGGCACCCTCTGGGGATTCACTTTGCTCTGCCTGAGAGTAGGCAAAAGAAACATTCAGGTCTTGAAGTCTTGGGGGAGCTGGTTATCAATGGGCAAGTCCTGAAAAGGATGGCTGTTGTGGACCCCAAATTTATATGTTGGAATCCTAACCCCTAATGTGATGGTTTTTAGGGGGTGGGGCCTTTGGAAGGTGATCAGATCGGGAGGGTAAAATCCTCATGAGTGGGGTTAGTGCCCTAGTAAAGGACACCCTGGATGACTTTCTCCCTCTGTCACGTGAGGACACAGTGAATGGTGACTGTCTATGAGCCGGGAAGCGGGCCTTACCAGACACCCACCCAGTGCGCTGGCTTTTCGATTTGGGGTTTCTCAGGCTCCAGAACTGTGACAAATATTTAAGACACCAGCCTGAAAGGGTGTTGTGTTGGGGTTAGTGATAGATGTTGGTTTGATGTAAATATATCTCCCTGTCGTTTATTGCCCGGTCCGGAGCAGGCTGCTGAACCCCTCTTCCGAGGGCCCGGACCTGATAGCATGTCCCCGCTGCCCCCATGGCCCCTCCCAGCCGCTCTTCCCGAGTGTCCAATGGCCCTCTGCAGCCTCAGAAGAGGCACTCCCATGGAGAGCTCCTTCTGGCAATTTCTTAAATGTTCCTTTCATTCTCCCAGTGTCTACTACATGTTAGGTCCTCAAGAAACTCACAGCCAAGGGGAGAGACAGACATCTAGACAATTCACTGTGACATCGTGCCTCCTGAAGTAGATTCAGCCACAGAGTTAGTGCGCTATTAGGAACCCCTGGGGCGTCCCTGGGGGCTTAGTGGTGAAGAATCTGCCTGCCGTTGGAGACCTGGGTTCATTCCCGATCCAGGAAGACCCCGAATGCTAAGGAACAACTCTGCCTGTGCGCCATGGCTGCTGAGCCCCAGAGCCCGCGCTCGGCAACGAGAGAAGCCCCCGCAGCGAGGAGCCCGGCACCGCAGCTAGAAGGAAGCCCGCACGGCAACCAAGACTCAGCACAGCCAGAGTAAATGGATGAATAAAATCACATACAGAAAAAAGGACCACCGAACAGTGCTGGAATCGCTAGTGATTCTGGGAGACGACCCCCAAACTCTCATCTTCAGCATCTTTGGTTGTGTCCTGGCTAGTCAGAAAAAAAGTCTTTTTCTGAAATTTCGCTATCCCAGTTTACTGACTGCTTTCTGTTGCCAACAGTGAATCGCCTTCATATGGCATCTCATGTTCCAGAAGAGCCTCTGGTGGCATGAGACTGAATTATCCTTTCCTGGTGCTGCGAGGGCCTTGCGGGGCTGTCTTCTCTTTTGGTGTTTTAGAATGATGCTGCCTATAAATAATGCTTGAGCTTTGTTTATAGCCTGTGCCTAACATTTAAATGTAATCCTCGGTGCACTAAGCAATATAACAAGCATCTTTGGATTCCTGGACATTTCCACTGATAGAATTTGGGAAATGCTTGTGATGTATTAGTGTCAGATAGTGAGACAGCACACGGGCGGAGGTGGTGGGAAGTCAGCCACAAGCACGTCTTCTGCAGTGTTCTAAGCTGTGGGGTCTTGCTTTTATCAGAAGCACAGCACTTCTGGGACTTCCCTGCTGGCCCAGTGGCTAGGGCTCGACACTCCCAATGCAGGGGGCCCAGGTTGGGTCCCCGGTCAGGGAACCGGATGCCACATGCCGAAACCAAGAGTTCACATGCTGCAACTAAAGATCCCTCATGCATCAGCTAAGACCTGGTGCAGCCAAATAAATATAAAAAAAAATCCACATCGCTTCTAATGAATAGATGTTAATAAGAGAATTTAGTGGCTATTGCTCAGATGATCTCTATGCCCTACTTTATCTGAATATTGAGGGTGTTTTTTCAGAAAAACCAGAACCTGCAACTATATGTCCTGAATAAATTTCACAGCCAGGCCATGCATGGTAGGAATCAGAAGAGAACGTCAGTTTATTTTTCTCCTTTTCAGAAGAGGGGGAAGCAGCAGGAACGTGGCCTGCCAGCAGAGATGTGATTGGTTACATACAGACCACAGATTTGTGCCATTCTTTATCCCTCATTTCTGGAAACAGCCAATCTCTGAGTACCAGAAGGCCCAGGGCCCAGGGGATCTGACCACGGAAACAGCTTGTACTTCAGTTTCTAGGGCTGTCATACAGCTGCTATAGACAGCATGCTTTTTTTTTTCCTTGCACTCTTTCTTATCAGAAGGATTCGCGAGTAATGATGTACTTCCTTGAAAGTTCTTAAAGCTCTGCAGGAGAAGGATCACATTTAAATGAATTACAACAAATGGTACAGATCCTTCCAATGTCTGGGTCACTTCTCCATGACACAGACTCTTTTAAGACTATATAAATTTGTGCATCACATGAAGGTGATATCAGGATATTTCAATAAATCATGGAATGCACTCATTCATTCAGTTGTCAGCAAACATTTCTTGAACACCCATTACATGCCAAGTACTGCATTAGCCACAGGGGTTATTAAAAGCTCTAAAGTGGTTCCTGAGATCAGATGCTGCCCCTGTGGTAGAGTGTTTTGTTATAAAAGGATGCACTTGTCTTCACAACGATGTGGGGAAGTAAATATAATTATTAGCTCTATTTTACAGATGAGGAAACTAAGGCTCAAGGAGCTCAAATGATGTGCCCAAGGACCTATACGTAAAACCTGACCCCATGACCCTTGCTGTCTGGTATTCATGTCATTGTATCCCCTTCCCTTGAATGTCAACTGGACCGATGACTTGCTTTTTTAATTTTAATATTTATTTACTTCGTTGTGCCCGGGTCTCAGTTGCGGCATGAGGGATCTTTAGTTGCAATGTGGGACTGTTAGCTGTGACATGTGAGGTCTAGTTCCATGATCAGAGATTGAACCCAGACCTCCTGCATTGGGAGTGCATAGTCTCAGCCACTGTACCACCAGGGAAGTTGTAGTCACACTTTATGTGAACTTCAATTGTGTGTTAGTTGCTCTGGCTCACTATGGTAGTGGCTCAGATGGTAAAGAATCTGCCTGCAATGTAGGAGACCTGGGTCCAATCCTAGGGTTGGGAAGATCCCCTGGAGAAGGGCATGGCAACCCACTCCAGTATTCTTGCCTGGAGAATCCCACGGACAGAGGAGCCTCAGCCACTGGACCACCAGGGAAGTTGTATTCGCACTTTGTGTGAACTTTAGTTACTAGATTTTAATCAAATGAGACCAACCAAAGTCAGTATACAGACCGTTGGCACTGGAGGACTTAACTTTCTTGGCTTTGATTATTTGCTAGACTATTCTTAGGAACCATTAGCAAATGCCACGGAAGAGCCATGACTTAGGGATTTAAGTTGTTGATACATGATCTACTGACTGGCTCCCATATGAGGCAAAGGTACGGGGCTAGTCCCTTATGTTCAGAGTGTCTTACCAAGTGGCCACATCTCAATGTGGCTCTATGTTTTCATTTATATATTTTGTAGGGAAAATGCTATAGTAGCCTGCCCATTATTAATAGTATTTATGAATATTGGAACTCATGAAAATATCTCAAGCATTGTCCATCATGAATGTCAATATAATAAAATTTACTGACTTGGAAATGAACAGCTTCAGTTTGGGAACTTCGAGCTGGAATTTGATCTCCTCGAGGTTCACATCTTCTCAGTCATCTGACTCACCAGAGCCTCTTCTACTGGCCTCTGAAATGGCGACCCACTGCAGCGTTCTTGCCCGGAGAACTCCACGGACACGAGTCTGGCGGGCCACAGTCCGTGGGGTCGCAAAGGGTCGGACATGACTGAGCGACTCACTCTCACTCACTTCAGGAACGGGGCACAGGGCTCTGGCTTGGGTCACTTTTTATTGGAACTGGAGCCGTCATGCTCTGTGCAAAAGCCTCAGAGAGATTGCTCTTGGACCCCGCAGGCGTCCACAGCTCCTGGTGGTCACTTCTTCCTTGCTCTGACGGTTAGCTGAAGTAGAGGCCACTGAGGCTCCTATAACCAAATACCACAGATGGGGCAGATACCGATGGGACGGATACAAACAACAGAAGTTTACTTCTCAGCTCTGGAAGCTCGAAGTCCGAGACCAAGGCGCCCTCATGGCTGTGTTCTAGTGACAGTTTCCTGGTGACAACCTTCTTCCTGGTTCATAGCCTGGTAAATTCTCCCTGCGTCCAGGGGCTGGAGATCTGTCTGGAACCACTTTTATGAAAGGGCACTCATTCCATTCATGACGGCTCTACCCTCTCTTCAGGCCTGCTCCCTAACTCCCTCGTCTTTGGGGGTTAGGTGTCAACATGCGAATTTTGGAGGGCACAAATATTCAGACCATAGCAGGTGGTACCTCAGGGAACAGACAGTTCGATGCAGCCTTGCAGAATTTTTGTACTTTCTGTCTGCCGTGAAGTTAGTAGAATGAGCAGGTCTTTCTCAGATAGCTCCACTACATCTGTGTCTGATGCATACTCCTGACTGCTGGCAGGAGTCTAATGAGGTCACCATCTCTGACCCTAGAGGCTTCATTAAACCTTTCATTTCCATAAAGTACCCCATCTGGAAGAATTTTGATGGGAATGAAATGCTCCAAATAATGGATTTAAAAATCCTTTTTCTAGTTGGAGTAGGTATTAGTAAAATGAAACTATGGCAGTTCAAGGCTATTTTAGAAGAGTAGAAAAAAAAAAAAAGAAAATGGGGATTACAGCAACCCAACCCCAGACTCACAAAGCAGAGTACAGGATAGTGGAGAGAAGCACTAGTTTAAAAACCAGCACAATCACTATTTTCAAAAAGCTACTCCAATGAGTGGAATCCATGGTCTTTGTGATACAAAGACACCATATGCTATACTGCAAGGAGTTGTTTTGGAAAAAAATAAAAATAAAAAATCTCACTTTCTACCATTAGTCACCTATGACTTTAACCATTAAGATTCTCTGGAAATATCCCTTCTGACCACATGCAAATTTTCTTATCATCTTTGAGTTTTATTTAACCAAATGTGTACATGTGACTTTGGCTTGGTTGCAAATAAAGGTAGCACTTAGATTTATTTGTGCTTCCCTGGTGGCTCAGACAGTAAAGACTCTGCCTGCAATGCAGGAGAACTGGGTTCAATCCCTGGGTTGGAAAGCTCTCCTGAAGAAGGGAATGGCAACCCACTCCAGTATTGTTACCTGGAGAATTCCGTGGACACAGAAGACTGGCGGGCTATGGTTCATGAAGCTGCAAAGAGTCAGACATGACTGAGTGACTAACACTTTCACACTTGTTAGATTTATATACCTTAAAACTACCAGTTTTACCATTCATTCCTGCTACATATAAGAATTTGGAAATGTTCTTCAGAGGTCAAGGGCAAATATGTGTCATATCCTGAAAACAAATTGCAGGCTGAGGAACTTCTGTTCAGTCTCTTCTCTGTCCAAGAGAAGGAAGAGTGGAGATGATGTAGCCAAGAAGAAACTTAGGAGAAACAAACCAAAGCGCATCTTTAGTTTCGTACGGTACCGGCCTCATCCATAGCACATTATAGAGATTCGATGCTGGGCCCAAGCATTATCAAATATTCTTTAAGAGCAAAGAAAAATGCTGTTCCTGCAAATGTGAATGTCTAAATACTCATCCAAGCTTTGCTGCAATCCTGCGGAAATGCGTAATAAGATTTTCTGGCTGTCAATCACTGTGACTCTGACCGCTGTAATAAGATTCTGGCTTAATCTGTACTTCTCAATAACCTGGGCCCTGGAGCAGAGGTTGTCCTCTTGAAAAGACAGCTCTCACACTGTCAACCAGTTTCTCCACATTTGGAAAGGAGGAGGCGGCCCTCCTTGGTCCAAGCCCCAGTGGGGCCGCATAACAACTGGGGCGAGTAAGGTGCTTGATTTTTTTCTTCTCTACCGCCACTCATTGTTCAACGGGATGACAATTTCCCACAGCAACTGGTCTTCCAGAGGGACAGTTCGGTAGAAGACTGTCTAATCAGGAAAGGCAGAGCGTTTCAAGTTCGAAGTTTTACTCTAATTCTGATAGAAAGATTTCCAGTAATAGAAATTAGTTAAGGATCTGTTCTCCGCAGCAGAACGTGTTTACTGCCCCCTCTTTTGAGATAATGAAATGCCATTTAAATTATCCTCTCCCCCTGGTAAATCTGAGCAGAAAGCAAACTCTCTGAGTTTCCCATCGTTTGGCAGAGCCTGAATCCGTGTCTAGTAATCACTTCAAGTCTCACTGGGGAAGAACAGCAGGTAGGAAGCTATTTGGGATTTATAGTGCCACTTACTTCTCCAGGCAAAACCGGAGTCATAAAAAGCAAGAAGAAAGACTTCTTGAGCCCTCTGGGGTAAGTAAGGCAACAGACTTTAAAATTCTGATTTTTATTACTCTAGACAAAAGAAGACACCTTAGCCGGTTACTGCAAGACTCAACTTCAGCCTTTTTCTGCCTACTTATCTCTACGGAGCTCAGACAGGGCTGGCGCTCTCTCTCCGAGCCTCAGTCTCCCCAGCCCTGAAGTGAAGCTCCAGTAGGTGGAAGCCTGGGCTTGCGGGAGACTCAGGAACAGGAGGCACCACCCCGGGCGCTAGGGCTTGGTAAGGATGACCGAGACACTGACGGCCGAGAAGTCAGACGCAAAAACGGCCCGTTTTCCCAAGTGTTTCGCCCCAGAACTGGCCCAGGTTATGCCCTCTGTCGGTTTCCAGGCCACGGGTCACCCTCTGTTCTTACGGGGCCCTTCACCTGGGGTATCAGAGGTGGGTCCTAAGAGGGAGAAAAGAAGGCACCCAGTCAGTGTAGCTGGCTTTTCTAGGTAAACTTGGCCAGGACCCAGCAAGAAGGCCAGAGAGGAGCCTCATGGCTGGACACTGCTAGAGAAGAGGCCAGTCCAAGGCTGTGGAGGGATCCCGGTGGGAGGCTTATTTGCAAACCATTCCAAGTGGGAAGAGGTCTCTGATCCTGGGTCTCCCCTCCGCTCCTCTCGCCCGCAACGCCTCCTCTTGGTCTTGAAGGCCGCTTGTCCCCTTGCGGCAGACTCCTTCCCCTCCCTGACAAACGCGCTCGGCTCTTTTCCTAACAGAAAAGCCCAATCACGCAAAGGGACCCCGGCACCCCTTCAAGCGCCCCGGTGCCGCGTCCATCCCCTCACACGGCGGAGGAGGAAGACGCGTCCGGAGAAGCAGGGGCTGGGCCCAGGCTCACACCTCGCCTTTCTCTATGCGTGCGCCGGGGACCCCACCTCCCCTCTGTCCCCTCAGCGAAAACAGCAACGCAAAGCGGTGACCGCAACGCCCGCCCGAATTAGGGAGGCTGCGAGAGGGCGGGCCTGTCAGTGCCCAGCAAGGAGCAGGGGCTCGGGGAGCCCGAGGCCGCCTCCTCTCACCGCCGGAGGCTGGAGGCGCGGCCGGACCGCCGCCCCCCGCCCTCACGCCCGCCTGGCCGCGGGGCCTGGAGGGACGCGGGTGTCTGTTGACCTTCTGCCGTGTGACAAGGATAAACACTGCCCCCGCCTCGGAATCCTGCCGGCGCCGGTTTCCATGACGCAGCAGAATCTCTTGCCGTTTACACAGCAGCGCAGAGAATGCCTCCTCCAGTTTAGAGTCACAACAGATCGGGTGCTTTGCTTCCCGTGCGGGACCTGCCTGTGCTTCCTTAGCGCCGGGCAGCCTTGGGGTGGGTCCCCAGAGCTCTGAAGACCCTTGGGGGTGGAGGGGTGGGGCAGACTGAGTCGCTGTTATTTCAGTGCTCAGGGAACGCGCTGTATTAACGGCAGCAAGCCCTGGCCACATCCTCACAGCCCGGAGGAGCCCCAGATTTGTTCTGATCGCTCTGGATATTCTGGAGTGAGTGGGGCAAGTGAGGTGGGCAGAAAAAAGGGAAGGAGTGCAAGGGTTAGTCTCTCAGTCGTGTCCAGCTCTTTGGGACCCCATGGGCTGTAGCCCTTCAGGCTCCTCTGCCCGTGGGATTCTCCAGGCAAGAATACTGGGGTGAGTCGCCATGCCCTCCTCCAGGGGATCTTCCCGACCCAGGGATCGAACTGGGGTCTCCTGCACTGCAGGCAGACTCTTTACCAGTCTGAGCCACCTGGGCAGGAAGTGCATCTAACATCCTCTGCTCACCCTTGTTGGCTCGCTTGGAGCCTGTGACCCCTCGAGTTCTGCCCTTTCATCATCCACGGAGCAAGCGGGTCCCGGGACCTCACACCCAGGCAGCGCACTGCACACGGGTCTCCGGGCTCAGCCTGGAGCTTGCTCTATCCCATCTGCAGCCGTGGACTGTTTGTCTGTTGACAAGATGCCAAACCCATGTTATATAAACAAGGGTGTTTGTGGGGAGAAAAGCGGAAACTAGACTGGTTAGGCCAACTGGCAGCCAGACAATGGATGGAAAGAGCCCGGAAACCTGGGTGTAGGTGAGACAAGAGAAAGGGTGAGAAATGAATCAAGAGGGCAGGGAGACCGACTGCTCAGGGTCCTGGACGCCCTGGGGAGTGGCCCCCGGGCCGGGAGAGAGCTGAGGAGGTTTGGGTGCACGTGGGGGCCGCTTATGCTGCTCTTACACTGGAAATTGAGGGTCGGACAGGAAATATATTGGACAAAAAATCTTTGCCAGCTGAAAGACTCCAAGCACATCAATAGGGAGGGAGGGCAGGCATGGGGCCACGAGTTCCTCCCCCCTCCCTCCCTGAATCTCCAAATCCAGGAAGGAAGCAGAGGAAATATCAGAGGAGGATGTCGTGGATCATTTCATAGTATATAAAAATATGGAATCACTGTGTTGTTCACCTGAAGCTTATATAATATTGGATGTTAATTATAACTCAATTAAAAAGAAAAGAGATTCCAAGACTTTTAGGCTCAGAAGAAATGATCTAATTTTATTCTTTCCTTTATAAGTGAGAAAACTGCAGGACAGGAAGGTTAAACATCCTCAGAGCAGGTCGCTGGGTCAGTGTGGAGAAATCACTCTGGATCCGGGTCTTCATTACCCAGGTGTTAGTTACCCTGGATAAATATTATACCCTCTCTCCAAACAAGGTCACTTTTGCAGATACCAAAGGTTAGGACTTAGACGTTTCTTTAACACAAAAAGCACACGCTTCCTTCTCATACAGGGAAGAAGGTCATGTAAAGATAAGGCAGAGATTGAAGTGCTGCATTTTCAAGCCATGAAATGCCATGAATTGTCAGCAACCACCGGAAGCTGGAAGAGGTACATAAAACGGACCCTCCCTCAGGGCCCTTCAGAAGAAACCAGTTTCTCTTTCTGACCTCTGGCCTCCAGGACTGTGAGACAATGAATTACCCAGTTTGTGATCCTTTCCTATGGCCACCCTAGGAACCTCCACCAGGCTAAGGAAACCGTGCACATATGAGGCATGGAATTTCCTTAGGCCCAATACATGGCAACATGTGATGGCTTTCCATAGAGTCTGGATACACCTTCTCCACGTTCTGGGTTGACTAGAAAGCCTGAGCAAGCAGAGACAGGTGAGAGGGAGCACAGGGAGCGGGGATGGGCAGAGAGAGCCAGGACCAAGATAGAGGTTGTAACTGTCCAGCTTTTAGATTCTACAGCTGTGTTAAGGCTTCCCAGGTAGCGCAAGAGGTAAAAAACCCACCTGTCAATGCAGGGGACTTAAAAGACTCAAGTTCGATCCCTGGATCAGGAAGATTCCCTGGAGGAGGGCCTGGCAACCCTCTGCAGTACTGTTTCCTGGAGAATCCCATGGGCAGAGGAGCCTGGCGGGCTCCAGTCCAGTAGGATCGCACAGAGCCAGACCCGACTGAATCGACTTAGCAAGACACGGCTGTGCTAAGGGCCATCTTGACCTGTGCTGCTCTTGGATGTTGGGGGATGAGCCGACAGTGATTCCTAGGGTGCCCGTAAGAAAGGGTCACAAGCTAGGTGGCTCGAAGCAAGAGGAATTCACTGTCTCACAGTCCTGGAGGCCAGAGGTCAGAAAGAGAAACTGAGCCACCTGGGGGGCTGTGACCCGAATCCGATTAAAGGAGTTTAAGCCCGGGGACACCACCCGGTGTCCTCGCCTGATAAACCGCAGGGCGTCACGTCCATGTCCACAGAGCCCTCCTCTTCCTCCCTGCATTGCTGAGGCAGCCCTGCCACACTCAGGTCCCACCTGGCCCCTTCTTGGGTCCTCGCTGCCCCGCACCCCACAACTTGCCCTGCACCCTGCCCCCCACCCCACGACCCACGGCTCACACCCTGCACCCGTGCCCCCGCACCCCCCTGCATCCCTCCCCCTGCCCCCACCCCCGCCCCCTGCCCCACACCCCCGCACTCCCGCACCCCCGCCCCCTGGCCCCTATCCCCTGCACCCCGCACCGCCTGCACCCCGCACCCTGCACCCAATCTAGCCCCGTGGACCCATCTGCAAGGAGTCGGCAGCGCCCCACTCTCGGGACCCACAGCGCACCCCGCTCTGAGGCCACTTCAGTCCGGTGGCCTTCCTTGTGTAATTACCGTCGCAGAGCCCTGCAAAGAGAATGGTCCGCGGGGTTGAAAAGATCCGCTGGGTTAATTAGACATATGTCTCCTGTGTCGCCTGGCGCTGACAGCAGTCACTCTCCGTTTTCTTGGTCCTGACAAGAGAAGGTGAATGAGGCAGAAGCTGCCTTTTCTCATTCAGTCTGGCCTGTCAAGTGAGCTTTGAATTTCTTCGTGGTGACATTGCTCAGTCAGTTTCGCCCGGGGGCAAAGCAGAGCAATTACACAGTGTGGACCCTGCGGCCAGCTTGCGTGTAAATCCGGCCTCTGCTGCTCCGCTTATGATTTTAGCAGCTGGCGAACCCTCCCTGTGCCTCAGTTTCCTCATCTATAACTTAGGGTTGCTAACGGTGCTTGTCTCATAGGGTTTTTGTGAAGGTTATATGAATCAGTGGCTTCCCTGATGGCTCAGCGATAAAGAATCTGCCTGCAATGCAAGAGACGCAGGGGACCTGGGTTCGATCCCTGGGTTGGGAAGATCCCTTGGCTCTAACTTCTCCAAAGCTGTCCTTTCTGCCCCTTGCTTTGTCACAGAAATGTATTCTCTTCTCTCCCTACTGGGAAGACAGCTGCCCCTTCAAATTAAGGACTTTGGCACGGGCCTCAAATCACCTGCGAAGAGAGCAAGACACTGAGAAAAATCTACGTAAACACTGTGTCTCTCCTTCGCCAGACAGTGACCTGAGCTCTTACACCGCAGCCCCCACATATCTATGTAAACACTGTGTCTCCCCTTCGCTAGACCGTGACCCGAGCTCTTACACCGCAGCCCCCACATATCTGCATGAACACTGTGTCTCCCCTTCACTAGACCATGACCAGAGTTCTTACACCGCAGCCCCCTACATATCCGGGCCCTGGGCTCAGCATTCTGAATGCTGATCTGTGTCCTCTCATGACAAGCTCCAACTTATTCGCTGCCTCCTCTTGTGCTCATTCTCTAGGGAATGCCTTTCCGTTAGGCCTCCCAAAGGACACTCGTGATGGCCCCAGAAATTCAAGCCAAGGCTCACAAGATGGGCCAGATGGCTTTCTGTCTCTGGTGCCAAAACCGTGGCGACTCTCTGAACCTAAGATTTTCACATGGTAGCTAGAAAATGACTACCCAGGCCAAGAAATCTGTCCTCTATTCAGAAACAAAATGACTGGTTACTGTTGAGGTCTGTGCCTCTGCACTGGCGGCTGCTGCTGTTTAACATTTATGTGGCTGTCTTGGGTCTTAGTTGCAGCTCGTGGGATCTTTGTTGCAGCTGCAGGATCTTCCTCATTGTGGCTGGAGGGCTTAGCTTCCCTTCAGTGAGTGGGATCTTAGTTCCCTGCCCAGGGATCAAACTCAGGTTCCCTGCACTGGAAGACGCATTCTTAACCACGGGACCATCAGGGAGGCCCCGGCACTGGTTGTTAAAGAGCTCTAATAAAGACCATGAGATGGCCTGCCCAGAAGGCCAAAGAAGCTTTCTGCTTTCTGGGGGGAGCCCAGCATGTTCTTGAGTGAGCGCCAGGCGGACGGACCCGCTCTCATGGGTAGAGGCTGGAAGAGCAGAAAGTCTGCATATTGGCTGCAGCTGGTCTAAGCTTCCTGGAAAGTTTTGCTCTGCTGTTTGGAAATTGTGCTAAGTTCTGCTGCAGATGGAGAGGTATGAGCTGTCTGAAAGACACCCTAAACGTCTGTTAGGAGACCCTAGACTATTCGTGTGTGTGTGTGTGTGTGTGTGTGTGTGTGTGTGTGTGTGTTTGAGTTTGAAGGTTAAAATGCTTGATACAGGAAGAGATATGGACACTTGGAGGAAATCGTTTCCAGCCGTAGACCCCGTGTTGACAGTTCCGAGCTGCTGAGAGAATGGTTGTGTTCAGTTTCAGTTTGTACAAGAATTTCCTCAGGAGATTGAAAGTTCTGCTTCCCAAAGTTGTATGTACTGAGGGCATCTTCTGACTGAGGAAAAGGTGGTGAGTGCACCTTAGCCCCTACTGGAGACATTTCAGCATCAATAAATAACCATGTCCCACCATGGCCAGAGGACAGCCAAGTAGCTGCTCTAATGGGTGGAAGTGAAGTAGAAAAATCCAGAGTCATGTGACTATGAAAACATGGAGAATTAGATTTCTCCAACCAGGGACATTAAAAAGCAGAGACATTACTTGCCAACAAAGGTCCGTCTAGTCAAAGCTATGTTTTTTCCAGTACTCATGTATGGATGTGAGAGTTGGACTATAAAGAAAGCTGAGCGCTGAAGAATTGATGCTTTTGAACTGTGGTGTTGGAGAAGACTCTTGAGAGTCCCTTGGACTGCAAGGAGATCCAACCAGTCCATCCTAAAGGAAATCAGGCCTGAATATTCATTGGCCATTGGAAGGACTGATGCTGAAGCTGAAACTCCAATACTTTGGCCACCTGATGCGAAGAACTGACTCATTGGAAAAGACCCTGATGCTGGGAAGGATTGAAGGCAGAAGAAGAAGGGGACGATAGAGGATGAGATGGTTGGACGGCATCACTGACTCAATGGACATGACTTTGAGTAAACTCCGGGGGTTGGTGATGGACTGCAAAGCCTGGTGTATTGTAGTCCATGGGCTCGCAGAGAGTCGGACACAACTGAGCGACTTGCACTTTCACTTTGCCAGGGGAATCACAGCAGAGCATGTTGTGACGGAGGGAGGCTGGGAGACATGTGGCCGGTGGAAACCCCTGATATTTGATGGAATGGCCAAAAGGCTTGGAAAACGAGGAGACTCAAGCTTAGTTTTATGAAAGCAAAACTGTTAGTCACTCAGTTGTGTCCAATTCTTTGCGACCCCGTGGACTGTAGCCTGCCAGGCCCCTCTGTCCATGGGATTCTCCAGGCAAGAAGACTGGAGTGGGTTGCCATTCCCTTCTCCAGGGGATCTTCCCAACCCAGGGATCGAACCCGGGTCTCCTGCATTGCAGGCAGATTCTTTACCGTCTGAGCCAGGAGGGAAGCTCATGCTTGGTTTTATGGATGCAAGTAATTTTGAGACTGTGCTGCTTCAAGGCAGGTCTTTTCACTGTCTCAAACCTTTAGTGAAGTCAGCTTCAGTAAAGAACTACTACATGAATGTATTTGGAAGAAAATCACAGAAAAGAACTGAGTCCCAGGTCTTAGGGCAAGAGGATCGCTCTGCAAGGGGACAGAGGGAGACAGTAGGGGCACAGAGCCCAAGGAGGCTTGGGGAGTCTCTGGAACTTGCCTGGGAACTTGCCAGAATCTTGACCTTTCCACAGAATTTAAGATTGAGGCATTACGCCAATTTCATTTCAATCCCAAATGACTCAGGGACCTCAGCAGCTGCAGCAATTAAAGTGGAAAACATGTGAATCACAGCACATAGGACACGACACTTAGTAGGTCCTCAGTGACTGGAAACTGAGATTAACGTGGTGGTTGTTACTGAGTCTTCGATTTTTTCAGTTGCCGAGCTTGTCTACTATGATAAGGAGTTCTATTTTTTATAAAATAAAAAATTCTGCTCCCTCTTGGTTAATTATGATCACAGATGTTTGCTTATTGGATTGTGACATCATCATGTCCCAAGCAGGGCCACCACCTGGGAGGAGCTTGTCTGAGCGTCAGGACACCTCCCAGGGAGGCAGTCATCCTACTTGCCCTGGACTTGACAAAGGCCGAGGTAATCTCGCAAAGGCATTGGCCAACCACTGGCCAAATCCGGTTCGTGGGTCTGGTAAGATTTAAAGGGGGCTTCCGCAGAGGCTCAGACAGTAAGGAATCTGCCTGCAATGCAGGAGACCCGAGTTCTGTCCCTGGGTCCGGAGGATCCCCTGGAGAAGGGAATGGCAACCCGCTCCAGTCGTCTTGCCTGGAGAATCCCCTGACAAGCCACAGTCCACGGGGTTGCAAAGCATGGGACATGACAGTGACTAACATACACACACACAAAAGATTTAAAGGATTAAAAAAGCAGAATCCCCCCTCCACACAAACAAACAAGGAATGTGGGACAGAGATCATTGGAGACCAACAAAGCCCCCAAATGTTGACTGCTTGACCTTTCGCAGGAAGTTTGCGGCCCCGAGGGTTAAGGCCATGCTGGCTGTCAGGACTCCTAGCCCAGAGGAGGAGGGAGAGGTCCCCGAGGGAGGGTGTCGCAGACCCTCTGAGCAGCTCCAAGTCCAGGGAGGCATCCTGCGCTCAGTCCGGTCCAGACGGAGGGCTTGGGATCGAGTCCCCCTCCCGGGGCCCCACAGAGAGGGCCAGGGCTGGTCAGGGGCCCGGACTCAGGGGTGAGGCTGGCAGATATACCACCCGCTGTCCCAGGAGCGAGCCTCTGGTGGGGCAGCTGGCTCCACCATGGGAGGCGCTGGAGTGGGCCCCATGGGGATGGTCAAGTCTGTCAGGGAGGCAGGAGGTAGGATGTAGGCCTGGGGAGGGGAGGAGGCTCAGGGTAGCCCGACGTAGGGGCTGAGGCCTTGGTCAGCTCAGCAAGCTGAGCCCGGGGTGAGTGGGGAGATAGGCCACCTCCTACAGAAACCAGAGCTTTGGGTTGGTATGATCCTATCATGTGTGTGTGTGCTTGCGTGCTCAGGCATTTCAGTCGTGTTTGACTCTCTGCAAAACTATGGACTGCCGCCCGCCAGGCTCCTCTGTCCATGGGATTCTCCAGGCAAGAACACTGGAGTGGGTTGCCATGGCCTCCTCCAGGGGATCTTCCTGACCGAGGGATCGAACCCGCGTCTCTTGCAGGAGGATTCTCCTTTATTGCAGGTGGATTCTCTACCTCTGAGCCACTGGGGAAGCTGAGATCCTACCTCAGCTGTATGTAAGTGGCCTGCCTCTGCGCCTCCTGGGTCTGAGCTCTTCAGTCACAGTCTCTGCTCATGTTTCCCCACCGCTCTGCTGGGAAAAGGGAGGACACCCAGGCTCCAGGCTTCCCCAAGCCCACCTTCATCCACACACAACCCCGGGGATGGTTCCAGTCTCCACAGGCAGCACATCTGGGGTTTGGAGTAAGAAAGACAATGGAGGGACTTCCCTGTTGCTCCATTGATTAAGAATCCTCCTCACAAATCCAGGAAGTGAGTTCGATTCCTGGTCAGGGAAGTAAAATCCCGCATGCCGCACGTTCTGCAACTAAAGACCTCCCATGACGCAGTGAGGATCTCGCATGCTGCAGCTAGGACCCAATGCAGCCAAATAAATAATTTTTTTTTAAAGAAAGACAATATAATCTGACAACTAGACTTCACATCTGTGTGCTCTGTTTTGAATCTCGTTTGTTTGTTTGGGTTTTGGCACTGCAGGCGTTCCTGCAGAGAGGAGTTTGAATAAAGGGGCATTCTTCTCGGGGAACAAATCCCACCGCATCACCCAAGGCCGAGCTCTCAGGCCGAAGTAACCGGATGAGGGTGTGGAGTCAGCGGGGGCCACCTTAGAGGGGCAGAGGATGCGCCCGGACAAGCTCTAGGTGGCCCCTTGGGGCGGGGCCCGGCTGCGATGACGGGGGCTGCAGGCCTGGGAGCTCAGGCGGCCCGAGCAGCGGCTCCTGGCGCTGGAACCACGCTGGCCCACCCCTGGGCGTGCTCACGTCCAGGGCGGCTAGGACTGGTGTTTGGTATTTCTTGGGCATTTTTCAGGAACTGGAGAGGTCAAATTAGGAGACGGTTGTTTCAAGCTCCCAGACAGAAGGGATCTTGTTTGCTCCATTCCCTGCAGAATCCTCCTGTTGGTAACAAAGTGTGCCTCATGGAAGACACGCAAATATCCGTTGATGCTGGGCATGTTAGAAGCTCTATTTTTAAAGGGAAACCAGCTCATTTTATGAAGAAGGGGCGAATCACTACCCAGGCAGGGTTTGGTACAGCAAGCTGTTCCAGAAATTCTTTCCCTCCAAACCCAGTCACTTCTTTGAGCTCCTAATGTGTGTTTAAATCTGTGGTAGAAACAGAAAAATGGGACGAGATGAGAAAAGGAACCAGCTTGCGGCTGACTTACTGGCCAGCCTGACTGTGCCACGCCCTCTGGAGCTCCAGGTTCGAGCCCAGTCCATTGCTTTCATGTATTTCCTGGGGGGGGGGGGGGGGAGGCCAGGTGGCTCAGGGGTAAAGAATCTGCCTGCCGATCCAGGAGATGCAGGTTTGATTCCTGGGTTGAGAAGATCCTTTGAAAGAGGAAATGGCAACCCACTCCAGTATACTTGCCTGGAAAATTCCACAGAGGAGCCTGGCTGGCTACAGTCCATGGCGGGTCACAGAGTCGGACATGACTGAGCACGCGTGCATTTCCTGAATGGAGAATAAGGTCATGCCTTAGGAGTCAGAAAGCCCCGGGTTCCAATCCCAGCTCTGCTGCACCCTGTTGTATGATCTGAGTTAGGTAAGTGGTTTAGTCTAAGCCTGGGTTTTTCATCTGTGCAATGGAGATAACATAGTATCCATCTCTGAGTGTTAGTATGAGGAGTAAATGAAACAATGGAGGTGGTATATCTAGAAGAGTACCAGGAACACAGCAGAAGTTTAATCGAGTTTAACCATTACTATTGGAATTTGGGGTTTTTTTGTCTCCTCTGCCTCACACACGGCATAACCCTCCACTCTTTCTCTAAGGCTCAGTCTGTACGACGTTCCGCTGGGAGGAAGCTTCCACGGACATGTTCCCACTCTCCTTTGTGCTTTCATTGTAGCCTGGGAACACTTCGTCCTTGGGTTCACTGCCTTTGGCGTCATGGTCAGCTCCAGGATCTGTCTCTTGGTCAGACTGAGAGCTCCCTGAAGGCAGGGCGCTGTCACTTAACCCCTCCCCTCCTAGCTTGCATGGCTTCTGGTTTTGTTAGGGTTTTAAGTATTTGCTAGGCAAATGAACAGAAAGGCAATATTGCATAGTTTAAGGGAGAAATGATTGTTACAGATAATCAGGGCTTATCTGAGGTCTGAGGAAGAGGCGAAAGGGACTAATACTTGTGGTCTATGTTTAAAGAAGAAAGGACAAGTTGATAAAGAGAAGTGAAGGTTTCTGTGTGAAGTGAAGAAAGATAAAAAGAAGTGAAGGCTTTGATATATTATCTATAATGTTTTTTAAAAGAACTCTGTTTAAACAGGGTGATGATCGTGTGTATTTGAGTTTAATTGCTATCCTCAGCATAGTTATTTAACATTTGAAGTTTTCTAGCATTCTTGGCTTATTTAAGTTCTATTAGATTCCAGGGCTTCCCAAGTGGGCTCTAGTGGTAGAGAATCTGCCTGCCAGTGCAGGCTACAAAAAGAGACACAGGTTCAATCCCTGGGTGGGGAAGATCCCCTGGAGGAGGGCACGGCAACCCACTCCAGTATTCTTGCCTGGAGAATCCTATGGACAGAGGAGCCTGATGGGCTCCAGTCCATATGGTTGCAAAGAGTCGAATACAAATAAATTGACGTAGCACACAAACACACTATTATATTCCAGAGGTTGACATTAATACTTTGGTTATATTTATTTCCAGGGTGTCAGATTTTATTTTTTGTTGGTGGAGTGAGTTATGCTTGTTGGATTGTAGACAAGTTGTTCAGAATCCTTGCCTTCACATGAGGAGAGCTGAAGCAACTCGTGTCCTTTGGAATGGCCTCCGGGTCTTAGAATTCCGCTAGGTCCTGTGTCTATCGCTTAAAGAGAAGTCTGTCATCTGACCAGTTAACCGCATCTTGCCGCTAGCTTCTTGTCACATCTGCTTTCTCTCTCGAGTGAAAGGACAGAGAGCCGCGACTTTGAGAGCTTACAAACCAGGCGGTCTGATCTTGGTTCCTGCTGGCTGATGAGCATCTCTGGGTGTCAGAATTCGGCTCGAGACTTGCGTTTTCTGTGACAGGCTGAGAGGCACTGCTGAGGCCTGTGGAGCGATAAACCTGATACTGTAATGGTGAGACGCCATTGGCTCAGGTCATCGTGGATGAGTAGGTTAGGAAGGCAATGGTAGCAGTAAAAATGCAACATAAAAAAAACACAACAGTATGAGCGGGACCCAGGAGAGAGCAGAATCAGCAGGGCCTGATGGCTATGGCGCAACTGCTGCTAGTCTGGATTTTATCTTCCCCCTGAATTCGCAGAGTAATCCTAACCCCCGAAGGTGATGGCTTCAGGAGTGGGGGCCTTTGGGAGCTGATTGCGTGGTGGAGCCCCCAAGAGTGGAATTAGTGCCCTTGCATAGGGTGCGTCTGTTCTGCAGTGTTTATCTGTTTCCCTGGCTGCAAGACACATCTCCGACCTTTTACGCAGGAGCTTCAGTTGCAGCACCCCAACTCTTAGTTGTGGCATGTGAGCTCCAGTTCCCTGCCCGGGGGTCGAACCTGGGTCCCCTGCATTGGAGGTGGGGAGTCTTAGCCACTGGACCATCAGGGAAGTTCCAGTGCCCTTATACAAGAGACCCCAGAGAGCTTTTTCTCCCTTTCTACCATGTGGGGTACATGAAGCTTGTGATCTCCAAGAGGGCTGTCACCCAACCATGCTAGCACCCTGAACTCAGATTTCCAGCCTTCAGAGCCGTGCCAAATACATTTCTGCTTTTTACAGAAAGTCACCTGATTTGTGATATTGTTATATTGGCAGCACCAGCAGGTGAAGACAGGCACTGATGCTGACCTTGCACACAGAAGAGGCATGGCTTCTCTGTCCTAGAAGCAGACTCTCCCCTAGATTTGAGGGCAAGTCTGTGTAGAGGTCCAAGATGTCCCCATAGCTTACTCTCCAGGTCACACATTTCCTGGGAGCTTGCCTTCTATTTGTAGCCATCTGTTTCACCCAGAAACCCACCCCCAACATCCCAATTTAGAAACAAATATACCTTCTGCCCTATAACATGGCTTTGGTAAAAGGGTTTTCTATGCATCAGGGCAAAGTAAAGGGAAACCACAGCCATAGAACGTATTTTTGTTGGACACATCACCGTTGGCACTTGGGGACTCCTCGACTCTGAAACAACAGGTCCTTTGATCATTTGGAGCTCCCTGGTTGAGAAGAATCTCCTATCTCAGCATCTTCCTGCTGTTTTAAGAAATAAGACAACAAATAAAGATGAAGATCACATTCTTTATTGTTAATATTCGCAACACCATCAAACAAAAGAGAACACAAACCACCTTATTTGGGGTTTTTATTTGCCATCACTTTAATTGAGACCATCAGCTCTCCCAGGGAGCCTTGTAAAAGTACAGATTCCTGGGCCCAGCCCCCACTGGTTCTGGTTTTGCAGATATAAAAGAGAGACTGTCTTTCCCACCAGAGATTCAGCTGTGTTTATGTTTAAGGAACCTTTGCTCCTTTGTTCTAGGACAGGCTACAGGCTTGAGTGAAGATAGAACTTTCCGTGTGCTCTTTGCCAATGTCCATGTGGTCCTGTTTGGTTGCAGCCGCTCACTGGATTAGTAATAAATTGCCTTCAGGCCCAGGCCAGCTCTGTTCTCCACGAGGGCTCCCTTAACTTTTCCAATTGGCTTCAGGCTTCTGTTTCTAAATTGGCCTTGGCAGATTTAGAAGGTGCCTTGGAGACATTTCTGTGCCCAATGAGCAACTTAACTTGGCTCAGGGCTCTGGCCAAGAGGGCTAATGGGCGAGGGCACAGTCTAGGCTTCCGAATGCAGCGCATGATGGAGAGACTGACCGGGGAAAGAGACTTCAGAAAAGACATCTCTAAGGTTTTCTGAGACACGCAGGCAGAATCTGATTTTGAGGCATAAAAAGACAGCCTGGGGGGAAGGGTGGGAGAGATTGCCAACTCTGTTCCTGCTTCTGTATTTTAACTCTGCCTGCTCAAAGCTTGGCTTAGGTGAAATGTAGACATTCGTGGCTGGGTCTGTACACATCTTCTTAGGCCTTTATACCTCAGTGTGAATGAACATATTAACATTAGTTCCCTCCCTGGAATCAGGAAAGAAAAGATAACGACGACTGGACGTGAAAAGCAGGAAGGGCGAGGGGGACGAGGGGCCCCGAAGACAAACTCTGGCTCGTTGGCAACCCTGCCTGATATGGGGAGGGCGCAGGGCGTAGAGGCAGACGCACTCACAGCAGGCTAGGGACACAGGGACCCGGGCTGACACCTTCTTTGGGAAACATTTCACACAAAAGCCTTGAACTTGAATGGATACAGGAGCATCTTCAACACCTGGAAGTCTTTATCTTTCTCCTGTCCCCTAGTAATGTCTTTCTTTAAAGATTTTTTTTTTAAATGAGGACCATTTTTCAAGTCTTTATTGAATTTGTTTCGATATTGTTTCTATTCTGTGTCTTGGTTCCCTGGCTGCAAGGCATGGATCTTAGTTCCCCGATCAGGGAGTTAACCGTATACCGCACACTGGAAGGCGAAATCTTGACCACTGGACTGTCGGAGAAGTCCCCATCAGCCATGTTTTTGTTTGTTTGTATTTTCCATTATAATTGATGACAATGTGTTGAATATAGTTCCCTGTGCTGTACAATAGGACCGTGTGGCTTGTCTATCTTATAAAAATAGTAGTTTGCATCTGCTAATACGAAACTCCTGATTTATCTGTCCCCCTGATTTAGCAATGTTTTCTTTAAAAAAAAAAAAACAAGGAGAAGACTTAGCAGTAGACTATATGTTTACGAATAGAATTAAATAGAAAATTCAAATGTTTTGTATTATGGTAAAACAGATCTAACATAACATTTACCATTTGAACCATTTTTAAGTGCACAGTTCAGGGGCATTAAATAGGTTCACACTGTTGTGTAACCATCACCACCATCCATCTCCAGAACTTTTTCGTCTTCCCGAGCTGAAACTTTGTGTCCATTAAACACTAACTGCCCATCGCCTCTCCCTCCAGCCCCTGGTAACCCTGCTCTACTTTCCGTGTCTGGGATGCCAGGATTTTATAATATGGATCCTCTAAGATACAGCTCACATGCTTATACCCTAAGAGTGTCTCTCTCTCCTTTGATAAAATGACTTGCCTGCTCTGGTGGGTTTTCCTATGTTTTGACCATTTGTGTCTCCAAGACTCCTTTACTACAGGGTCACCTTCCTCCTGCGCTTCCCTGGTGGCTCAGAGGTGAAGAATCCGCCTGCAATACAGGAGCCACAGCAGACCCAGGTTTGATCCCTATGTTGGGAAGATCCCCTGGAGGAGGGCATGGCAACCCACTCCAGTATTCTTGCCTGGAGAATCCCATGGGTAGAGGAGCCTGGCTGGCTACAGTCTATGGGGTCACAAAAGAGTCAAACATGCTGCTGCTGCTGCTAAGTTGCTTCAGTCATGTCCGACTCTGTGAGACCCCATAGATGGCAGCCCATCAGGCTCCTCCGTTCCATGGGATTTTCCAGGCAAGAGTACTGGAGTGGGGTGCCACTGCCTTCTCTGAGTCAAACGTGACTTATCGGCTAAACAATAACAGTGCTGGCAGGTGACTGGTGGGTCTGCTAATCTGATCGGCCTTGAGACATCACTGGGCGGCTCTGGGCGTTCAGCCACACATACCGGATGCTCAGGACCCACTTGCTCTAAAAACCACAACAGATAGCAAGGCAGACCACCCCAGCTGGCTTGGAAACTGGCTCTCTCAACAGCCCCCCATCTCTCAGGGAGGCAGGTTCAAGATAGCTAATAAGTCACTTGGTTGTGATTTTTGTTTAGCTACGTGAACTTCACAGGCAGCTTAACTGCAGCTGCACAAGCAAACCATGTAATCACAAATTGGGCCCTTTCCATCTCTCGCCTTCCACCAGGAGGACCGCTCTGACTGAGGATCCTTATTTGGGGTTAATTCTGAATCAAAGGAGTTTTTAAAGCAAGAGGGGAGAGCAAAGCACTACTTTCTTTTCCAACTCAGAAACCTTTGAGATGCAATCGTGTCTGACACACACAGCCATTCTCAGCTTCCCTTCTGGATTCTTCTATAGCTTGTCAATGGGTATCTACATCCTGCTGCTGCTGCTGCTAAGTCGCTTTAGTCGTGTCCGACTCTGTGCGACCCCATAGACGGCAGCCCACCAGGCTCCTTCGTCCCTGGGATTCTCCAGGCAAGAATACTGGAGTGGGGTGCCATTGCCTTCTCCGATCTAAATCCTAGCTACCGTGTAACTGATCGGCTTCCTCGTTTAATTACCTAGCAGAGCATATTCTCAACCAATAAATTTTGCTTCTGAAATGCCAGTGCCCTGCTCTGGGGAAGGAGGGGGGTCAATTAATCCTTGTTTGCTTTTTAATTCCTGTTCCGAACATAGTACATTCACACATGGGTTAATTTTTAAATCCACTCTCCTCTTACTTCACTGCTTTCTTTAATTCGCCTGGAAACCTTGGTGACACTAAAACCCTATCAACCTCTTCTTATTGCTTATACAGCCTCATTAAATAGCTCAGCAAATACCTGACCTGGTCATTTCCCAGACTTCTCCTGGTAGCAATTGTCCAAAGTCTCCTTAATTTTTCTGTTCCCAGCTGAAGTCCTTCAGGGTAGGGGTTTTCAGGAATTGCTGACACCTCTCTGTCTTAAGGGCTTCCCTGGTGGCTCAGCGGTCAAGAATCTCCCTGCAATGCAGGAGACCTGTGTTTGATCCCTGGGTCAGGAAGATCCCCTGGAGAAGGAAATGACAACCCACTCCAGTATTCCTGCCTGGAGAATCCCATGGACGGAGGAGCCTGGTGGGCTGCAGTCCACGGGGTCACAAAGAGTCGGACACGACTGAGCTCCTAAACGACAACGACTCCATCCTAACGTGGCATGGGGGGGATGGCAGGCCGCCTTCCTTAGGCCACCTGAAGGCCTGCTCCCAGGTCCTCTCTCTCAGCAAATCCAGCAAATCTGCGAGCCCAGATCCCATTGAATTTTCAGGGGTTTAAGAGGCAAGAATATGTGTAAGGTATCAGGAGCCATGGACACAGAAATGAGTCAGTGTCAGGTCATTGCATCTCCTTTGGCAATGACCTTTCTAGGCATGTAAACAGAATCTCATTCTTCTGGTTTAATGCTGATTTTTGCTTAAGCTGCAGCTTGGAGAGTTTGATAATACCAAGAATGGCAGTATGACAGTCAGCACAGGAGAAATGAGTCCCAGGTATGTCTCCCCTCCCATCCCAAGCCTCTGACCCAGCGGGGAGTCCCAGGAGTACCTGGACTGGGTTTAGACACTTTGAGCTCCAGCCCCGGACTTCATCTCTCGCCCAAGGGGTCAGATCTGTCGAAGGTCCAGACTGGTTTGATTCTGGTGTGTGGCCAGCGTTGTTGGAATATACCAGCTTCCAATGCAGTCGGCTTGGGTTTAATAACCTTGAAGTCGAAGATCAGTCAGAAAAGCATTAAGCGGGTCTACGGGGAACCTTTTACAGCATCTGAGCGGCCTGCCTGGATTTGGCTAATGCGTGTTTCCTCTCGCCTGACAGAGTGCACAGCGCCTCCAAACCCAGCGGAGGCTCCCCCAGGGACGGTGTCCTCCGCGCTTTCCCAGGAAATTAATGCCGTGGGACTTGGCGGCTCGCAGCTTCTAAGCAGTTCTCAAAAGCGAGCTAGGAAGCAGGCATTCGACCTTTGGGAGTTTTGATCTTGTAATTTCGGCTGGAATGTTTAATATGATAGTTAAAAATAAACAGGCGAATGGATACTTTTTCATAAGGCCGCTCATAAGTATCGGAAAAACTCCGAGGAATGAAACATTCCAGTCGTTTCTGGTATCATGGAGAGAGGCTCAGCAGAGACGCAAAACGAGGCTTCTAGTCTCCCTTCCTGATGAGGCCCAGCTGCTCCCCAGGTGCCCCAAGCCGTGACTAATGCGGATCTGACCCATACAGATTGTTCCAGGAGGTGCTGATAGCCTCGTGGCCGAGGTTGTGTTAGAGGCTGTATTATGCATGAAAACACAGCTAAGCTAATGCCTCACAGCCAGGCCGCAGGGGAGCCGACAGCTCCCAGGAGAAAGGCTTTTTGTTTTCAGGCTTATGGGGCCCCTGTGGGGGTATTTCCAGGGTGTCTGTGTCTTTACTCTCGCCTGCTTCCAGTTCTGCCCCCAAAGCCACCAGGCAAGAACAAGAGTAGAGGGCTGTAAACCTAAGACGACTCTAAGATTTAGAGTAAAAAATAAAATGCTGAACCTGTAGGAAGGGCCGAGCATCCTTCTTCCATCCCACGTGGAAACATTTTGGTGATGTCAACAGTAAAAGCTATTTGAGAGTATATTATATCCATACATTTTTGCGATACAGGTTCTGTGCCTTTAAATTCCAAGATGCTCATTTAGCAGTTGTTTTGAGTTTTGCAAAATCTGAGTTGTGCGAACCTGTCTGGGTGAGGCAGTTGCATAAGCTAGGATGTTACAGTGTCAGCTTCTGGGTGGTTGACTAGGATTGAATGCATCCATGTATCGGTGACCGAACCCAGAACTGGAAGGGTAGGAAAAACTCCTATGTAAACACATGCACACACGTGTGTGTTTGCTTGCTTAACTATTTAACATCTTCTGTCTTAGCTTGAATTTCCTGAAAGAGGAGCCTCAAAGGGGCTTTCCTGCCTGCTAGTCATTACTTGAGAGCATCCCCAATACCACGGAGCAAATGTGAGAGACAGGGCACGGGGACAGAGTGGGGAACGTCAGAACAAAATGCGTTATCCAGCCAGCCATGCTGCAAGCGTCTGGTGCTCCTCCCGGCTGGGACCTTCTGAGAAGCCTCCTGTGACCCTCTTAGAACTGGGGGGGTTCTAAGAACTGGAGGGTCCAGCCAGAGGGGGACGGATTTCTCCAAGAGTCCAGCCACCACTGCCCCAGGGCCGCACTCCCCCCAGCCCGCTCTGGGTGCCTGGAGAATGTCGACAGCCCCATTGGGGAGCCCCAGGGCTGGAAGCAGGAGCTGAGGGGAGAAGGCCGAGACTGCGGCTTTCCTGAGCCGTGTCCATGGGGAGCTGGGCTGAGCGGAGTGGCCCTGGTCTCCATCACGATGACCGGAGCGTGCGGGGAGGCCGAGAGGTGTCCTGTTGAAGAGCAGAATGTGGTGGGAAAGCAGGCTGTGCGCTCAGGGCGGCAGGGAGGAGAGGGAGCCCTGGTGCCACTCCGCTCTTCCTCATTCCTCGTTCTCAGAAGTGAGGATGCTCCCCTCCTCTGGGTGTATGGAGGGCGTCTCTCACATGAGGGTCTCGTGAGCTTCCTCAGGGGGCCCAGGGGAGGCCAGAGTGTCCTTCTTGCACTACTGAACACTGGGCCTTGCCTTCCTATCCAGCAGGAACTCTTTTCTATGGGGTCAGGGTTTCAATAAAACGATGGACCTGCAAAGATTCCCTTCGGTGGGAACCTTCTCCTTCTCGTCTCCTCCCCAAAGACTGAACAAGTCGGACAAGCTGGTCCCTAGAAGTTAGAGAGAGCGGTGTAGCATCCAGAGATGGAACTGGGGACAATTAGGAACACTTTCTTAATTGAAAAGCTTCATTGAGCAGCTTCGTTGCATTTCTTGCTACTTGGGGCTCACCATGAAATGTGGAAGCTGCAGTGTTCATTTGCAGCAGGAAAGAAACAGATGAATCTTCCAAGTACATTTTTGCCTAAAATTGCAGCAGCTACAGAAAGCAAGTAACATAGGAGAGAAAATAATTGGAATCGGTAAAATGCAAGAAAATCAAGAGATGGGGCTGAAAGCAGAGAGCAGCTTCTTTTAAGGGCGAATTCTGGAGCTATATGCTTTTTCTTCCCTCTCTCCATAGGCTTGCCATTACCCTGCAGACATCAGTAGACATGGTGTGCTGGCGTGCATTTCCAGGGATTCTGAATGAGAAAATCCTTATTTGCCAAAATGTAAGGGCTTTCTCATGACACAGACTGAGAGTGAATAACTGCAAAATACTTGTCTCACAGAGGACTTGTATTCAGAATACATAAAGCATTTTAAGAGCTCCATTATAAGAAGATAAACAACTTGATTAAAAGATGGGCAGAACATCTAAATAGAAACTTCACCCTGGAAGAAGGACAGGTGGCAAATAAATACAT
The DNA here is from genome assembly GCF_054371585.1 of Giraffa tippelskirchi. Taxonomy (NCBI): domain Eukaryota; kingdom Metazoa; phylum Chordata; class Mammalia; order Artiodactyla; family Giraffidae; genus Giraffa; species Giraffa tippelskirchi. The sequence continues at coordinate 71,106,778 of NC_137288.1, read as the reverse complement.
ACAAAGATGTTCAATACCATTAATTATTAAGGAAATGCTAATTAAAACTTCACTGAGCTAACAATACACACCCGCTGGAAGAGCTAAAATCAGAAAGGTTGACAGTGTGTTGGTGTGGAGCCACTGGAACTCTCACATACCATCGGTGGGAATGGAAAATGGTAGCCGCTTTGGAAAAGTTTGGAAGTCTCTTTTAAAGTTAAACATATTCTTACTATCAATTCAGTTCAGTTCAGTTCAGTCGCTCAGTTGTGTCCGACTCTTTGCGACCCCATGAACTGCATTTCATGGCCTCCAGGCCTCCCTGTCCATCACCAACTCCCGGAGTTTACCCAAACTCATGTCCATCGAGTCGGTGATGCCATCCAGCCATCTCATCCTCTGTCGTCCCCTTCTCCTCCTGCCCCCAATCCTTCCCAGCATCAGGGTCTTTTCCAATGAGTCAACTCTTCCCATGAGGTGGCCAAAGTATTGGAATTTCAGCTTCAGCCTCAGTCCTTCCAGTGAACACCCAGGACTGATCTCCTTTAGGATGGACTGGTTGGATCTCCTTGCAGTCCAAGGGACTCTCAAGAGTCTTCTCCAACACCACAGTTCAAAAGCATCAATTATATGACCCAGTAATCCCACTTTTTATTGTTATTTGTAACAACTCCAAACGGGAAACAATCCAAATGTTCATCTACTGGTGAATGGAAAACTCCATTGAGGTAAGTATACACACTGGACCATCACTCAGCAATGACAAGGCATGAACAATTCATACACAGAATAAGGTGGATAAATCTCATGAGTGTTACGCAAAGTGAAAAGCCTAAACGTTGTGTGATCCTGTTGTTGTTGTTATTGTTTAGTTGCTCTGTTGTGTCCGACTCTTTGCGACCCTGTGGACTGTAGCTCACCAGGCTCTTCTGTCCATGGGATATGCCAGGCAAGAAGACTGGAGTGGGTTGCCATTTCCTTCTCCAGGGAATCTTTCCGACCCAGGGATCCAACCCATGTCTCTTGCGTTGCAGGCAGATCCTTTACAGCTGAGCCACCAGGGAAGCCCTTGTGTGATCCTATTTATATGAAATTCTAGAAAAGACCAACCCAGTGGTAAGAGAACAGAACAGTGAATGCCAGGGGCTTCAGGAGGGGAGGAGGATTGACTATCAGGGACACCAGGGGACTTTGGGGGTGGAAATGTTCCGTGTCCTGACTGTGGTAACAGTAGACAACTGTGATCAGCTGTGAACACTCAACAAACAGCACAATTAAATGATGGATTTTATTGTGTATAAATTATACTTTAATAAAGCTGATTAAAATGTTGTAGATTTCTGAACAAAGATACTTGACAACTTTTGGACAGGACATTAAAGGAGAGATACTTGTCGTCCTCTGGGGACCAACCTGGCAAAGGGTGGACTTTATCTGCTCCCAAGGACAAGAATCATAAGCTGAGGCTTGGTGCTTGGAAACCTCCACACATTGGAAGTACGTACCGAGCTGGGTCAAGGAGAAAAGGGCCCAGAGGCAGGGCCCCCCTGGTGAATTCTTGGTCATAAAGATAAATTCCCAAGGATATATAAGGGATATATCCTCAAAAGAGTATAAACCTGAACTCAATTAAAGATTTTCTTTTTCTTACAATAGGAAAACCAGGTGGCTCACTGGCTATAAGCGGTAAGGAATAAGATAAAGAAAAAATTTTTCGAAGTAAAGGAATGTTGAAATGAAAGTGCAAAGAGAGGCAAATTGGTTTTTCCACAAGAAGGAGGGACACTCGCCCACCAGCAGAATTCCTTTGTATGTGAGAGCTGCTTCGGTTACCCACACATTTCACAGCTGTTGAATATTTCCCATAGGTTCAGCTTTCAGATCTCGGAGGAAGGGTATGCTATAGACAATATCTAGTTTTCTATTGAAACACACATTTTTCCTTCCCAGGGTTTCTGGAAAGGCTTTCTGGAACCACAGGGAGAGGTAGCTGCCTTTTGGTTGTGGATTTTTGTTGCTTCTTTTCTATCTCCTCAGCCTCTACCTCTGCTGCAGTCAGACGCCTTTCCCCTGCAGAACTCATTGCTAAAGAACACTTCAATGGAACACAGATTTATTTTTCTGAACACCTTGGATAACTTTGCTGCCCTGAGGCTCAAGTGGCCTCTGGGTCCCAACCATATAGTCGTCTTCACGCTGCTGCTTCTGAATGGCATCGCCTTTGTGAGAATGAAGAGGGAAGAGCCTGCTCAATTCACAGCACATGCTCAAGGTCAAGTTCTTACCTTTTTTATTTTTTAAGATTTTTTAAAGGTTTTAAAAATAATATATATTTCTTAAAAGTTAACATGTGCATGGGAGGAAAGCGAAAATCACAAGAAGCAAACACCATGCATAATCACAGGCAGATTACTGTTGCTACGTCCTTCCGGGCCTCGTTTGTGCAGGTGAGACGAGCCGCTGTGTGGGGAGCATGGTGTACTCAGCGCCACTGCATGCATGTCCGGGGGGCGAGCGGAAATCCTTGTTTGAAGCGTCTGGCCTTCCCAGATAAAAGTGCACAACCTATTTTGAAAATAGAGAGTTAAGGTAAACAGTTTTTAAGTATTTTTTTCTGTTAATTCACAGGATAATTGTATTTGGGGAGTGGAGTTGTCTTAGATATTTTTGATATGGGCCGTTTTCAAAGTCTTTGTTGAATCTGCTTCTTGTTTTATGTTTTATGTTTTGGTTTTTAGGCCACAAGTATGTAGGATCTCAGCTCCTCAACCAGGGATCAAACCAACAACCCCTGCACTGGAAGGTGAAATCTTAACCACTGGACCGCCAGGAAAATCCCGAATTCTTAGGTCTTAAACTCATTCTATCCCTCTCTGGCCCAGTCTCCAGGCTCCAAAGACCAGAAGAGGGTGGGAAATCACACTAATAGGCATAGTTTCATGGTTTTGGAACATAAAATCTCACTCGCAAAACTTCTATATCTGCTTGGATCAATTTCTATAACAAATCTTTCTCCCCACACTAATAGTATATCTGTACAAAGAACGCTGAAATAAACTTCCTACACTACTTTAAGAATTATGTGGAAACTCTAATAACCAAATATCTGAATAGAAGGTGAATGATTTTCAAGTTACATCTGTGTTGTTGTCAGGGTGATTAAGGCAGGAAAACCAATCAGATACTTGGGATTAAATCTTCGCTCTACCAGCTCCTGTGTGACCCTTAGGAACTGACCGAACCTCCTTGAGACTTGGTTTCCTCTGTACAATGGGAATAACATCAGCTTTACAAGGCTTTTATGGGGATTAAATGCAAATGGCTATAAAGCACTGAGGCTAGTCCCTGGCATATAGGGAGGAGGTACTGAAAGAGTCAACCTTAAGTTACGTGTACAGGTGTGAGGGCTGGGGAGGGGCAGAATTCTCTGGTTTGTTTACTCTGCTAGCACACTGACTGCCTAATTTTTATGCTAAGGTTTAAATGTGTGTAGAAAGAAAGCCAATGAACCTAGTTATTGCAATCTTATAAGTCTATTTACGTAATGAACTTTACGTAATCACTGGGTCTAGTAGCTTGAACTTTAAACTCCTGCCTAAACACAGCCTTCTGTGGGAACTTCTATTTGTTTTTATTACAGTCTTTAGAACCATGGCCTTTTGACACTTCTCCGTATTTACTTTTTTATTCTGCTCATGTTTTCAATAAAGATCTATTCAGCCCCTCTCTGTGTCAAGCACTGGGCTGGGCAGTAGTGGACAGATGGCCAAACCTGCACGCAAGTTGCTTACCATCCAGTGGGAGCAGAAAGTCAGGACAAACGGTGAATGCAGCTTAGGGTGAATATTCCATAGAGGTGAGGTCAGGGTGCCTGATGGCTCACGAGAAAGGCTGCTGCTGATAAAACAAGCCAGACGCAGAAAGACAACTGCTGTATGATCTCACTTACATGTGAAATATAAGAAAGTCAAGTTCATAGAAACAGAGATTAGAATGGTGGTTACCAGGGGCCGGGAGGTGGAGGCAGCAGGGAGATTGGTCCAAGGGTACAACTTCCAGGTATAAGATGAGTAGACTCTGGGGATCTAGTACAGGATGGTGACTGTAGTTAATAATACAATATTATATTCCTGAAAGTGGCTAAGAGAGTAGATCTTAAATGTTCTCTCACCACAAAAAAAAAAAAAAACAAAACAGTAATGTGACTGGATCTTAGCTAACTCTATGGTGGTAATCATTTTGCAATGGCTAAGTGAATCAAATCAACATATTGTAAATCTTAAAAGCACACAATGTTATATGTCAATTATATCTCAATAAAGCTAGAAAAGAAAAAAAAGGCTACTCCCTCATCCTGGGAGTAGGTCAAAGGAAAGGCTTCTAGGAGGAGGTGACACTTAAGCTGTCTTGAAAGACGGTAGTCATTAGCCAGGAGGAACTGGTCATGGGTATTCTAGGCAGAAGACATGGAAAAACACAAAGACGTGGACAGTAGCTCTTTGGTTAGAACGCAGGTGTGCGCTGGGGAAGTTGAGATACGAGATCAGATCTGTAGTAAGGGTCAAGTCACGAAGGACTTGATTGTCTTTGAACTCTGTACTGACTATAGAGGCAAGTCCCTGTGTGATTTAAAGCCTGTAGTGATATAAACCAATGTACATTTTTGCAATTAAAATTCTAGTGGCAATATAAACTAGAAGAGGCAAGACTGTGTGGGGAGAAAGACAGTAGGAGGAAGTTGCAGTTACTGGTGAGAAGTTAGGAAGACCGGAATGGAGGCAGCTGTGAAAGGATGAATTTTCTGTTTCAAGAAGTAGAATCTGATGATTAATTTGGGAGAAGTGAGAGGCAGATAAATTTGGTGGAGAAGTTAAATGGGATATCCAGGGTTGTGGTTTGACTAGTATTAACAAAAATAAGGAAAGGAAATATTAGAAGGAGTGTTTTTGGGGGGGATAAACTATTTAGCCTTGAATACGCCTCATGGCTGTAGAACCTAAAGGATGGATTTAAGGGTTTAGTGCTGGGGCCACCCTGCTGAGGGTAGCTGTCAGGCTACGTTGGAAAGATAAAGAACAGGTGAGCTGAAACAGGGTCCAGGGGAACGGTGTCTAGGACCCCTCTGTGAATCTCTGGTGTAAGTGACCTCTTTAGGGAATTATAACTAAGTGAACATCAGGTGAGCCTCTTGATGAACGTGAAGGAGGAGAGTGAAAAAGTTGGCTTAAAACTCAACATTCAGAAAACAGCTCACGGCATCTGATCCCATCACTTCACAGCAAATAGATGGGGACACAGTGGCAGACTTTATTTTGGGGGCTCTACAATCACGGCCCAGTGGCAGCTGATTCCTCTCTCCCACTCCGAATCACTGCCCCACTGAAGCTCGGTAGATGCCCTGTTCATTGAAAAGTCTCCACGAGGCTTTCCCTCCAGGCTTTCTTTTTCCCTTGTTTTTTTTTAAACTCTCCCATTTCCTTTTTATTTTGGAATTTCAGGCCCGTAGAGGAGTTTAAAGAATAATGCAATGAATACCCACATGTGCTCCACTTCACGCCACCAAATTGGTAACATTTCGCTGTGCTGGTCCTTCTTTGTGTTTATCAGGACATTTCACCCAAATATTTCGGCCTGAAAGCTTAAGCACATACTGCCTAATTTTTTAAAAAAAGTCACTCATTACAATATACTATTGTTGTTTCTGCAGCTCGAAGTCCTGTCTGACTCTTTTGTGACCCCATGGACTGCAGCCCACCAGGCTCCTCTGTCTTAGGATTTCCCAGTCAAGAATACTGAAGTGGGTTGCCATTTCCTTCTCGAATAATCCACTATTATTTGCAAGGCATTTAACATCGTTAATGTCTTTTGAAGTTTTATTGTCTTTAAATCTGAGAGTCAAATAAACTTCCTGCATCATTCTTTGTTTTGCTTCTTCAAGCTCTCTTAATCTAGATTTTAGAAAATTCCATCCTCTTTTGTGAAATTTGACAATAGTTGACATTTTTGAAGAGTTCAGACCAATTGTCTTGCAGATTGCCCCTCATTTCTGGGCTTGTCTGATTGTTTCCTCATGTTTAGATCTAGATTAAGCATTGTTTTGTTTTGTGTTTTGGCAAGAATACCCCCTAAATGACGTTGTGTACTTTCAGTTGCATCACATCAGGAGGTACGTGTCATTTTGTCCCATTATTTGTTTGGTGACCGTGTTGTCTGCCAAAATTTCTCCATTGTAATAGTACCTTTTTCCCATCTGTCATTAGCAAGTATTCTTTTGAGACCCCGTCAATATCATGTTTCCAGCACCCTTTCACTCAGCGGTTTCAGCATTCAGGGATTATCCTTGCCTCGACCAATGATTGCAGTGATGACCGCAAAACGGCACTTTGCTGGTCCTTCTCCTTTCACTGGCTGGTTTCTTGGGTAAAACACAGCCTCTGCTGCTCCTTTTTTGCTCAGTGCTGTTACAGACTGAAGATTTCTTTTCTTTCCTTCTGTTTCATAACCCGTGGCTGTCATTATTCTTTTCGATGCCCAAATCAACACAGACGTGGCCGGGGGAGCCCTCTAAGCCAGCGCCCGTGTGTGGCCGTGGACACAGGCGCACTTGGCCTCCCCGCGCGCTCCTGCTTTCTGGCCTGAGACGCTTCGCGCCGCTCTTGTACTTTTCGGCACCTGGGATTAGTCACGTGGGCAAGAAGCCCATGTTCCTCTCCTTCCTTGTCGTCTCCTCGCTTTCCCTGGAACACTAGACTGCGTTCGACACAGCCTCCTCCCTGAAGCTCTGGTTTCATAAATATTTCATTAGCTTCAGTCTCTCGCCTCCTTCATAGCTGCTCTTTCTGATTCCTGTGTTAGAATCACTCATTTTTTGGCAGACACTGAAATGTTTGCTATGTGTCAGGCACTGGGTGTTTGAAGCCCACAGACAAAGAGACCACAGGCCCTACCCGCAACAAGCTCACGTTCTCAGCCTTCTAGCTGGGTAAACTGTCATCGATTACCCAGACGGGACGCTCTGAAAGTGAGAAACGGGTACTACAAATAATAATACTGGGACAAGACACACGAATCTGCACTTTCCAAGGCACATCAAGAATTATGTCATTGGCTCCTAGCTGATGCCTTACCTGTAGGTTTCCATTATCAAATTCACTTTCTTTTTAAAAAATATTTTTTAACATTTATTTATTTGGCTGCACCAAGTCTTAGTTCTGGCGGTATGTGGGATCTAGTTCCCTGACCAGGAATTGAACCTGGGCCCCCTGCATTGGGAGCTTGGAGTCTTAACCTCTGGACCACCAGGGAAGTCCCAAACTCACATTCTTAAACATAGCTTCCAGTATGTAATCCATATGCCCCCAAATCTTGCTTCTCGGTTTTTTTAGGAAGTCAAATCAAGCCTCTTATGATGCTTCTAAGGCGTTTTTAAATACGACCCTGCGTTATCAAGTCTCACTCCGCACTCTGACGTGTGGCCTGCCTGGCTGCGAGGCTCGTGAGAGCAGGACACCTCCGAGCTCCTGGAACGTCTCGCCTGGCCTCACACCCGAGCCTCAGCTTCAGAGTCGTTGTCCTTGGAGCGCCGGGCACTCAGATCCCTGGGACGAGCAGGGACAGAGGACGGGAAAGTGCGCTGGCCGGAGCCCTGTTCTGGCCGCCGCTCGCCGGCTTCGTGAGCCGGACCTGCCCCTAAGCTCTCCAGCTTGTTTCCTCTCAGTTCATCAAACAGGGTGAGGGGCTAACATGACCCCTGAGATCCATTCCAGCGCAATGAGTTATGACTGGTCCTCCCATGCCTTTCCTCTGTGACCTGGAGAAGAACTGTCCAGAAAGATCGTCACGAGGATCAGTGACAGGGCATGGCCAGTGGGCAAAACACCACTGTCTCCTCGCCTCTTCTCCAGCTAGAATCGCTCCTTCCTGTTTGGCATGGGACTCCCAGCCAGCCTTTATTATTATTACTATTTTTGTCCATGCCTTGTGGCTTGAGGGATCTTAATTCCCTGACCAGGGATTGAACCTGTGCCCCCTGCAGTGGATGGAAGCGTGGCGTCTTCACCACTGGCCCGCCAGGGAATCCCTTCAGCCAGCCTTCTAGAACACTCTTTCCAGGTATGACCTGAAGTGCATACCCTTGTCTGGCCTGAGGACAAGGGGGACTTCCAGTCTCCAAGACTAAGGCCTTTCCTTGCAGCTGCCCTGGTGGGCCAGTGGCTAAGACTCCATGTTGCCAACACCTCGGTCTCTTATTTGATCCCTGGTCAGGGAACTAGAGCTCAACTAAAAAGTTCGCATGCGGCAACTGAAAGACCCCATGTGCCACACGAAGAACCAGGCACGGCCAAATCAATCAATCAGTACTTAAAGAAGCAAGTCATAGGTCCAGTTGATGTTCAAGAGGAGGGGATTATACAAGGACATGAATATGCGAGGATTCATGGATCGTGGGGGCCCATCTCAGAATCTATCATGGGCAGTGAAAGAGAGTGGTCAGGACTTGAATTTCAGAGCTGCCTGCCTGCTTTCAGATTTCTAACTTTCTAATTACTAAATGCTCCACCATTTAGTGGGCTTCCCAAGTGGCCCTAGTGGTAAAGAACCCGCCTGCCTATGCAGGAGATGCAAGAGAATATGGGTTCGATCCCAGGGTCGGGAAGATCCCCTGGAGGGAGGAAATGGCAACCCATTCCAGTATTCTTGCCTGGGGAATCCCAAGGACAGAAGAGCCTGGCGGGCTACAGTCCATGAAGCTGCAGAGTCAGACACGAAGGAGGGACTAAGAAGCCACCATTTAGTATCTGAGCATCTTGGTGCCTCCGTCTCTGCATTTGTGTGGCCAGGATAATAATAGTACCTGTCACAGAGTCGTTGTGAGAGGTGAATGAGTTACCAGTTTTAAGTGTTCAGAGCTGCCTGGCTTGTGACAGGGCCGTGGAGCTGTTAGCTCTCCCCTCTTCTTCTCTGGTGACGCTGTTTCTAGCGGTAGGGCTGCCCAAGGCTTCGGCTTCTCCCTGAGACGACAGCGGTGCTTCTCAGTCATTCCCACACACGTAGCACGTACACGCGGTGGTTTTAAGATAATTACAAATAAGCAGCATGTTACACATCTGACAAATTGCTTCCTATTGATTTGTGTTGGGTTCCCAAGAGGAAAGTGGGATGCCACAAATGACAAGTAAAGTGTCTGGAGCCAACTATTCAGACCGAAGAGTCTTTAGGGAAAATTTGATACTGTATAAAGTAGTTCATCTTTGGAAACCATGAAGATGAGGCCATCAAATATTTATGGGCCTTTAACAGGGGCTGCTGTCTTTCAGCTATCTTGTGGAGTCCATTGTAAGAGTTCTGAATGAAAACTATTGCCTTTGAAAAGGTTCTGCCTAGAAGACGGTCTTTAAAGATATTTCAGCTTTGTGATTGAAAGAGCAGATGGAATTGGCCCCTATGGCAGTCTTCAGGTGGAAACTCTAAGAACTCCGTTTTCCAAAACTGACATGGAGTATTAGGGAAAAAAGGGGTTTCAAATACCACCCCCACAAATCTCACTATATTAAGGAGTGACAGAGATGAAGATCTCAGAATTTAAGGAACTGAAACCAAGACTTTATACCAATTGGAATAAGCATTGCAATTCACTATTTTCAAGAAGTTTGGCACAACACAGATTCTTTTTCCTAATACTACAGTAGTAGTGCTGGCTTAGGAGGTGTCAGCCAAGACAGATGCGAACACCCGTCACCAGGATAAATGGCAGAAGGACAGAGCGGAGCTAGCATAGCTTGAATGCTCTAAGCAGATCCATTAGGACTGCATTTAGCTGCAAGTAACAGAACGTCAAAGTGACAAGTCTTAAACAAGTAAGGGGTTTGTTTACCACATTTGTCACATGCAACAGAAGGTCTGGAGGTAGATGATCCTGGACAAGGAAAGCAGTTCCAGATGTCATCAGGGACCCATTCTGTTTATCTTCCTCCTCCATCCTTCTCAGCAAGTAGTGTTCATTTTCACAGTCTCCAGAGGGCTGCTACACCCTCAGCTATCACGCTTGTTTTAGGGGAAAAAAGGAGAGAAGAAGACAGGCTGAAGGACAGAGCTGAGGAGCGGTGCTGTCCTTTCCAAAAACCCTTCTGAGGGAGCTCCGTGCTGGTGCAGTGGTCAGGACTCAGTGCTTTACTGACATGGCCCAGGCTCAGTCTCTAGTCAGGAAACTAAGATCCTGCAAGCTACGCTGCTGCTGCTAAGTCGCGTCAGTCGTGTCCGACTCTGTGTGACCCCATAGACGGCAGCCCACCAGGCTCCCCCATCTCTGGGATTCTCCAGGCAAGAGTACTGGAGTGGGTTGCCATTTCCTCCTCCAGTGCATGAAAGTGAAAAGTAAAAGTGAAGTCGCTCAGTCGTGTCCGACTCTTCACGACCCCATGGGCTGCAGCCTACCAGGCTCCTCCGTCCATCGGGTTTCCCAGGCAAGAGTACTGGAGTGGGGTGCCATTGCCTTCTCTGGCAAGCTACGCAGTGCAGCCAAAAACAAAACAAACAAACAAACAGAAACTTTCCTGAAAGCTCTGTCCAACAGCTTTTCTTTATTCATTGGCTTGACTCTGTGACCAAGCCGCAGTAAGCCTGGGAAAGAAACATTTTCTCTTTCCAGCTCTAGAGTAGAAAAAGGCAACGGAAAAAGAGCTGTGAAAGGTTTTTGAATTTGCAATCCACAGAACCTGCCATAGTAATTTCTAGAATTCCATGTGCCCCTTGTCACTCTTGTTTGCATATTTCTGGCTGAATTTTTAAACTATTTCCTTTGTCTATGTGCAGGAAGCCAGTTGGAAATCTTTTTACAGACTATCAGGGAATTGGGTAATTTGAGGCTAATAATCAACGGAAACATGTGAAATAAAAAAAAAAAAGACCTCATATCTGGTCACATCCGTCTCAATGGCCACAGAAAATTTCCTACCTCTAAAGCCGTGTGTAGTCATTTGAACAATGCAGCATTTTGTAACTCGTGCCTTACTGCCTAGAGGTCAAGAAGAATGAACATAAACCCTGTCTTGCCCACAAGAGCCTGTCCTCATAGGATGGAAGCCATGACTTGGTTTTATTCTTATACTGAAACACAAATGTTAACAGAAATCCCAGCAGCAACCAGCTGGCCCAGGGCAGCGCTCAGTCAGCGCGTTACAGAGCAAGGGCACAGTCCTCTCTGACCTGCTTCTCTCCCGGGGTCACAGGCCAAGGCTGAGAACACGATCCACTTGCATACGACATGAGGGTACTGCTGCTGTTTGGCTTCCACTGGAAGGACTGTGTTGTCAATATACCCAGTGTAACTACTTCACTTTGGACCCTGGTAAAGCACTTGCTTGGTTGTGTCTACCACTGAACTGTCTGTCTTAACATGGGGAGCATTTGCTAAATTGCTTTGACCACAGCTGTTCTCATTTTGCACAATCCAGGTAAATTGTAGGAATCTCTTCTTAAGGCTCAGGTGGAAGGACAGAGAAAAGAGGCAGGAATGTGCTTTTTCCTTTGGGAGGGGCCTGTGACAAAGGGCTCGGGGTGCCCAAGCATGTCAGAGTCATTTGGTGGAGATGGAGGGAAAAAGAGGGGGTGCATGGTGGGATGAGAACGTGGTCTGTAAAGATTAAATAAATGCTTTGAGCCTCCACCTGAGAAGATGCCAAGTCTTTGAGCAAAATACCTAGCCTGATCATTAAGCAGGCTTCCAGAAGAACTTCCCTGGTGGTCCAGTGGCTAAGACTCCATGCCCCCAGTGCAGGAGGCACAGGTTCCATTCCTGGTCAGGAAGGTAAATCCCACTTGCCACAGCTAAGACCTGGTGAAGCCGAATAAATAAATATTTAAAAAAGGAAAAAAAAAAAGCAAGCTTGCAGAGTGTGTGTAATGAGACTGAAACCGAACTGTTTACTCAACATTTGGTCAAATCACTTTGACACTTCATTGATAAGAAAAATAAAATGCTTAAATGAACCCATCCTGTAAATGGAAGGAGAGATTTTTGGAAAAAAAAACAAAAAAAACTTTTTTCAAAAACACTGTTTTGTCAAAATCATATGACTTCTCTTGTCCCCTCAGCCTCTGAGAACTCTAATCCTTTGAAGACCATTGATTTCCTTTTGGTTGATGTAGCGAGGCATGCTCTCACGTGACTCAATTAGAACACAGTTTTCCAGTGGGCAATGATCTTGATCACATTAACATTCATGGGATGAGTCTGTGTCCCACTTGTTTTTTAATAAAAGGAATAGAATATTATTCAGTCGTAGTGGCTCATCACCCAGGGACAACATCACTATTGCAATTCCATTAAAAGCACTAGTGATCGGAAGGGAAGTGGCAATAATAAAAAATTGTTGCTTTTAGGTAAAAACAAGAAGATGCTTGTTGTGAATATCCTCTCTTGACTGTTTAATCAAGAGTAGAAGCAGATGTGCTCCAAACAGCTGGAGATGCTATTGAGGTCCACACCAAACAGCCATGATGACTGAGCCAAAATTTCACTCGTAAAAGAGGGAGGCACCATGCCACTCTCCTAACCTGTCCTCCAGAGCTTCTGTTCCACCCTAGGAAGGCTGGACCCCCGAGTCACATGCTAGCACTCCCACTCCCTTTCCTTTGGGGGGACATCACATAAGCATTTTGCCCAGATATTTTCTGCACATCATTTCATTGAATTCTCACTACAAGCCTAAGTGGAAGATTGTTGTTGTTCAGTCACAAAGTCATGCCCGATTCTTTGTGACCCCACGGACTGCAGCAGGCCTCCCTGTCCATCACCATCTCCTGGAGCTTGCTGAAACTCAGATCCATTGAGTCAGTGATGCCATCAAACCATCTCATCCTCTGTTGTCCCCTCCTCCTCCTGCCTTCAGTCTTTCCCAGCATCAGGGTCTTTACCAAAGAGTCAGGTCTTCGCATCAGGTGGCCAAGATATTGGAGTTTCAGCTTCAGCATCAGTCCTTCCAATGAATATTCAGGACTGATTTCCTTTAAGATGGACTGGTTGGATCTCCTTGCTGTCCAGGGGATTCTTAAGAGTCTTCTCCAGCACCACAGTTCGAAAGCAGAGTTCAAAAGAGGAAGGTGTTATAACTCATTTCCTAAACTGATGTCATTAAACATCATCCAGGATTATACTGCTAGTAAAATGTGGAAAGTAGGATCTGAACCAGATCCTTGTAAGTCACAGAGAAACAGAGAAACACTCTGTCAAAATAAAAAAAAAAAAAGCAAGAAGTGGTTAGAATCTCCCTACAAGAATGGAGAGGGACTTGTATGAAGGCTGCCAGTGTGACTGTTGATTTCACACTGGCATCAGCAGCGCAGAAACAAAGGTCCTGTGGAGACAGAGGGCCGTGGTCCCACCATGAAAGTTATGTAGGCTTGTACTCCTCCTCCATCATCTCTTTGATGTTTCCCTTATGGAAGTTCTCACTGAGTCTGGCTCCCCGGAGTGGAGTTTAAACTTGAGAACTAGTCCTAGACAGAGGTTTGTATCTTAGCCAAAATGTGTGTTCATCAGCCCTGCTTTCCCAGATGGCTTCCTTTTCTCTGCCCACACAGGCCTCCTATATCATGACTCCTTCTCAGAAATAAGTCACTGTCTTTGTCCCCTCTGGTGGCCATAACAAAATGCCATAGACAAGGGACTTAAACAGCAGGAATTAATTTTCTTGCAGTTCTGGTGGTCAGAGAGTTCCAGATCAAGGTTCTGGCAGGGTTCAGTTCCTGGTGAGATCTCTCTTCCTGGCTTGAAGGCGGTGGATTTCTCACTTTGTGCTCACGTGGTGGAGAAGAAGCAAGCTCTCTGATGTCTCTTACTATAAGGGCACTAATTCCGTCTTGGAGCCTTCATCCTCGTGACCCCATCGAATCCCAGTGGCCTCCCAAAGTCCCCATCTCCGAATTCTATCACATTGGGGGAAAGGATTTCAACGTGTGGATGTCCGAAGGACACGAACATTCAGTTCAGTTCGTATGTCCTTGTGTTTGCATCTGCTTTCTCCTGATTCTCCCCTCAGCTCCAAGGAGAGTTATCAACTGTCTTTCTTGCTGAAAAAGCATCATGTCTTCTTTCTCTGTGCCCTGCTTGCATCTTGAGCTAGACTGAGCCCATCTCTGTCAGGAAACAAAATCGCTGAATGATTAACTGCCTGGATTTCAGGCCACAGAAGTCAGCTCATTTTGGTAAGTGTCGCCCCCTGGCCCACTCCTATCACCCACCAAACTCATTGCTCAGTCGGCAACATTTTTCCTGTGGGCTGCTTTACTCTCGCACATATTCCTTCTTCTTAGGTCCCAGAGTTTACTATTCTCTGTCTTTCTCCCATTTATACATATGCACTTATGCATATGTATTATGTAAGTATAAATGTGCTTATACATATATGTGTATAAATATGGATTTATACACATATATGTGTAAATGTGCTTGCATGCTCAGTTGCTTCAGGCATGTCCAACTCTTTGGGATCCCATGGATGCAGCCTGCCGGCTCCTCTGGCTGTGGGATTTCCCAGACAAGAATACTGGAGTGGTTTGCCATTTCCTTCTCCAGAGGATCTTTCTGACCCAGGGATCGAGCCCACGTCTTTTCATCTCCTGCATTGGAAGGCAGGTTCTTTACCACCAGTGCCACCTGGGGAGCCCGTAAATGTGCTTATATATGTGTAATTCACATGAAGAAACCTTGTGTTGAATAGACACTCGGAAAGGGCGGGGAAAATGCAGTGGTTTTATCAATCCTGTGAATAGGTTTTTATTTAGAAGGCATTTTTTTCATAACCAAAGAACTCTTAGTTACTGCATAATGAATAATTAAAAGGCCTCTTCCTGTGATCAGAATCAGGAGGGTTTTTTTTTGTTTTTTTTTTTTAATGTTCAAGTTAAACCAGCTCCTCAGGCAAAGGAAAAGCCTTATAAAGGATAATATGAACATTGCATTTCTAGTTAATATGAAATCTCAATTTCTATTATTGAGAGGCTCAAAAATGATTATTTTTTCTCTTAAACCGAGTGACTAAAAAAATGTAGAGAGAGTTATAGTAATGACCTTGGGGTATTCTTGATGGTAAGAGGCTTCCCAGTAGCAGGTGTCTGTGGCCATTTGGGGGTCATCTGATACAGTTCCTCAGTACCGAGGGAAGAGGACATGAGGAAAATTAGCCTGGAACACGGTGCTTTTGCTTAATGAAAATTACTGCTTTCTTACTTCTTTAAGAGTTCAAAGACCTAGGGTGATGTCTCTAAATGGTTTCTGCTAACCTGATGCAGAAAGGAAGATGAAAATTAATGGCACCCTCGCTGGAAGGTTTAAAGTCCAATTAGCTCTCAGGCTGGCTGAGTTTTGTTAATTCATCGATGGGATTCTGGGAAGGCAGGCAAGGCCAAGGAGGCAGTAAGAGCTAAGTTAGACTAAAGAGTGCAGGGAAAAGCAAGCAACCAACCAAGGTGATTTGTGCCACTTTTTGACTCACCTGGCACAAAAGCCATTACCGATTTGTTACCTTGTTAACAGGAGCCGTGAGAAACTTGGAATAGTGGCCCACTTACACGTCGGATTAATTTTCTATAACTGAGGGTACTGTAAGTAAATGGATTAAAGAACCATTTGATCTTCAAAAAGAGGTTTATGGTTGCTTTGATGATTAAGTACCCAGGGGACGCAATGGATTATCATGGATAATGGATTAGGAAAAGTGGGATATTAAACCTGAACTCTCCTCCCTGGCTGTGCGTGGATGGTGCTGAGAGGTGAAATGGGGACTAGATTAACCCTGTCAGTTGCTCGAATGAACAGTCCAGGTAGGCGGAGTGAACTCAGTCAACCCAAGGGAACACACTTTTCTCACTTCTGGGAGAACAATTGAGGATCTTGGTGATGGAACTTTGAAGGGTAACCCCATCATCTCAAGATAAATTCTTGGGAAAGTACATTCACAAGGACAAGTTCAGAGCTGAAAAAGCACTCTGAGAAAAATGGCCTTTGTTTACCAGGGGATCACCTCTGCCCAGCAAGTCTCTCTCACAAAATATCAGCCCATGGAGAAGAGCTCTCACGGGGAGGCTCCTAGGGCGGGTCCCCCGTCTCCTCTCGAGTCGTTTCCTTGTGCTGGCTCCCTGCGCCCTCGGGTTCTGGAGCTCTCAGGCTCAATTGCCCCTCGACATGTGGGATCTTAGTCCCCTGACCGGGGATTGAACCCGCGTCCTTTGTGTTGCAAAGCAGATTCTTAACCACTGGGCCACCAGGAAAGTCCCTCCACTCTGGTCTTTTATCTGTTCTGAGACCACACTTACTCTGCTTTCCCTGTTGGGAGAAACAGTTGGTGATGAAGTGTCATGAAATAAGGAGATTTGGGGGTGAGGAGAATAAATATAAACACAGTAGGTTAGTAAATAAGAGTATGGATGATTAACACGCATTCTGTGCCCTGTGAGTAACCTATGAAAGCCAATTAATAAACCAAAGGTATTGCTGATGCCACTGTGTATCACCACTCAATTTGATGCAGAAGCGGAAGCTCAGTAGGCTACCAGAGCCAGCACAGTAACCAACAAGGAAACTAGGCCAAGCGTAAGTACATGTACATTCATTGGCCTTGGTGGAGATTGTGCTTAACTAGAAAGCCTGCCTCCCATCAGGGATAGACCCGATATGCATGCGTGCTGCCTGCTAAGTCACTTCAGTAGCGCCTGACTCTTTGTGACCCCATGGACTACAGCCCACCAGGCTCTTCTGTCCATGGGCTGCTCCAGGCAAGAATACTGGAGAGGGTTGCCATGCCCTCCTGCAGGGGATCTTCCTGACCCAGGGATCGAACCCTCATCTTTTACATTTCCTGCGTTGGCAGCAGCTTCTTTACCTCTAGCACCACTTGGGACATGATACAGCTCCAGCTGATCGTTGCTGAGGAGGAAAATGAGGCCCAGTGTTATCGAATTTCCACATTTCTCAAGAGAAGATAAAAATGTGGATTTTGAAAATGGAAAATCTCTCCTCATTAAAGTTTTCTATGGGCTGAATTTTTCCCAGAGGGAGTCCAATTTATGTCTTTTGCTTCAGGAGTTACTAAGTAAACCACAGCTAAATTAATGATGATAAAGTTATATTAACAATAATTCATTATTAAAAAAGCAAGAATAAGTGAAATATTTAGGTTTATATCTAACAAAATATGTAGAGGACTTGTGTGTGGACTTGTATGCTAAAAACTACAAAACACCAAGGAAAGAGATATTCTTGTGTTTATGGATTGGAAGGTATAATATAAGAATGATGTCAGTTCCTCCCAAATTAACATACAGTTTTAATACTTTTCTTGTCAAAAATCCAGCAAGATTTTTTTGGTAGATATGCAGACAAGATTATTTTAAAATATATATGGAAAAGCAAAGGAACTAGAATATCTAAGACAATTTTGAAAGAGAAGAATACATTTGGAAGAATCACTTTGCCAGTTTCAAGACTTATTATATAGTTACTGACATCAAGCGTGTGTGGTATTGGTGAGGGAATAAGCATTTATATCAATGGAATAAAATAGATAACCCAGGAATACACACACACACACGTGTAATCAACGGATTTTTGACCAAGGTGAAAAAGCAAATGAATGGGAGAAGGGTAGCTTTTTAACAAATGGTGCTGGAAAAATAATCTATGAAGGGAAAATACCTTGTTGTAAATGCAAAATATTTTCAGTACAGGATGTTAAATTTAGAAATATCCATAGGACAAGTGTGGTATATAGGTTTTTAAAAAAATATTATTTAATGAAAGACTTTGAAATTGAACTGGGCTTAAATCACTGCTCTATGTACCTTTTTTAAAAAAAATTGGAAGATAATTGCTTTGCAGTGTGTTGGTTTCTGCCATATATCAGCGCAAATCAGTCATGACGACATGTAGATATGTATACCCCTCCGTCCTGAGCCTCCCGCCCCTCCAGGACGTCACCGAGCACAGGGCTAGGCTCCTCGTGTGGTACAGCAGCTCTCCCCGGTTATCGGCTTTACACATGGGCGTGCGTATGTGGCAACGCTACTTTCTCGATTTGTCCCACCCTCTGCCTTCCCCGCTATGCTCACAAGTCAGTTCTCTCCATCTCCGTCTCCATTCCTTCCCTACAAGCAGGTTCATCAGTTTCATTTTTCTAGGTCCCATATACATGCATTAGTATGTGAGGTCCTGTGTATCTTTATGTTAACCTCGCTGGTTTGTACTGCATGTTTGATTGCGATAAGTGTTAAGTGAACTCCTGCATGAAGCGCCTAGGGTATTGTTGAGAGCACACTAAATGTAATTGATGTTAGTTCTCTTCCTATTCGCTTTACACTATTATCTAAAAGGTAGAGTCCCTTTAGTGAAAAAAAGGATGTATTTTACAAGTGGGAAAATGAATGAAAGATTCAAATGGATGGCAGAATTGTAGTTGGAAGAAAACGACCTGCAATAAATACTGAAAATCTGCAAGGGCAACATACCGGGGCAAGAGAGATTCCTGCAAATTGGAGGTGACATAGCAGGAGCAACACTTCCAACTTGAAGTGACCCCCAAACCGACAAGGTCAAAGATTTTTAAAATTACCTCTGCATGGATGATAAACCCAAGATATCACTCCCAGTAAATTAATCTACCCAAGTTAAACCACCAGGGCTGGAAATGGAAACACTATTTCATGTCTGAACACACTTTTTTTTTTTCTAATTTGAAGCAGAAAGTCATTTTATTCTATATCCCTTCAATGTTACTTTTATTTCTTTCCTTTGTTTCTCCCAGTAGAACAACATTCCTATTTTCACACATTTTAGTCTAAGTTTCACCAGGCAAACTAAAACCGAATGCATTAGGGGGGAAAGTAGGGGGAACAATGGGCCACTTGAGATGGACTTCAGCGAGGTTGGTTTTACGCTTTACTTTTAAAAAGTTAATCCAGAGACATGACTAAATACAAAGGTTGAGTCGATTTAGGACGGGCAGTGCTGTCCTCTTCCAGCTTTATCAAGCTTGCTGGGCTTGGTGGTTTTGGGTACTGATGTAAATTAGGACTTGATTCCAGGGAGTTACCAGCAAAAATGTCACCCTGGGACAGGAACAGGAAAACATGCTTTTGAATTCAAATGTATAAAACTACCTCCTGATATTTTAATCACTTTGTTCTCTTACGGCCGGTTTTTGAAAATTCCTGCCAAGATACCAGCTGATCTTTTATAGAGCAGCACGTACTGATTTTAGTGGTAGTTATTTATCCTTTTCCTCTATAGCAGTGGGCGTGCTCCTTAGAACAGTGAATGTTAAATAAATGTCTGATTTCACTAGTTACTAACAAAAAATGTCACTTCCAACTGGCACTGTTTACACACACAGTGTTTAAAACATTGCTATGAATTATCTCCGACATACAGGTTAAGGGAGAAACTTGGTTTCCCTAGCCACGTGGTTCCATGGAGGGGGACTTCGGCCTCTCTTGGTCCTGGGGAAGAGTGTCTATGGGCTGCTACTGTGAGACACAGCAGAACGCTCTGCCTTTCTCCCTAGCCGAGGTGAAGGCCGTGTCTCTTCCACCAGCCTGCATCCTGAGTGAGGAGACGTGGGCCCTTGGCTGACTTGCATGAACACGTGTGTAAGCCTGGAATAAACCTCCAGTGGCTTAAGCTACACACAGCTTTCTGAGGTGCCCTGTGCACCCAAGCCCGGATCTTTCTGCCCAGATCTTTCCTGAGTTTTGCAAAGGAAACTGTCTCATTTCTCATCGTTGCCTTCTCTTAGGGCAGGTGGATCTATGCTCCCCCCGTTTGGGTAAATGGATTTCATCCCTCGATTCGTTTTTAATCCTCCCAAACTGGTGACATCTATCCTCGGTTTTCCTCCCTGCTCCTGCTCTTCCTGTCCTTCTGACTTTACTCTTTAAATACCTTGGCTTATATATTGATGGTGTTTCAGGAGGAGACAGAGATACATTTTTTTCTGTCTACCCCATTTAAATAGAATTCTTAACTAGCATCTGGAAGTCTTTCTAACACTTGATGTCAACGTTGCTCCTGGCAATGCGGTGGTGTGGAGAGCATCCCGAACTGGGGGGAACAATAAGGAGGAAACAGAATGCTATTGTTTGACAAGGAATGTTCTTAGACGCATAAGTGGATCTTTAATAGCGAGGGCAGATGAGGGACTCCTGTTCGCTTTTGGAAGGTTGGTCAGCTTTCTCATTTTTGGAAGATAAAAGTAACCAGTGTCAGTGGCGGGGGCGGGGGTACTCCCTCACTTGGATGAGAGGCAAAGGGGAGAAAACGTGTAGTAACAAACACAAACTCGGACTTGGGGCTCCAGGGTTGGTGTAGATAGAACTTTCTACTTCTAGAATTCTGTGCAGATTCACTTTAAAAATTATTCTTAAAGAGGAGAAAAAAAAACCCTTCAATGAAAACTGACCAAAACTTGACAAGGAACAGAAAAAGGAGACCTAAAAATGAGGGTATCGGACTTCCTGGCTGTCCCGTGGTTAGGATTCCATGCTTCTCGGCCGGGTGAGTGGGTTTGATCCTTAGTCAGGGAATTAAGATTCTACAGGCAAAAAAAAAAAGAGGTTATGGGCTCATGTCTGTAGTTTACTTTTGAAATACATTAAAAAAAAATGAAGAATGCATAGAGGAATGGTTAGGTGGATAGATATGTGATAAAGCAAGCAGAGTAAAATATTAATAGTACAATCTACGGAGAAGGCAATGGCACCCCACTCCAGTACTCTTGCCTGGAAAATCCCATGGACGGAGGAGCCTGGTAGGCTGCAGTCCATGGGGTAGCGAAGAGTCGGACACGACTGAGCAACTTCACTTTCACTTTCATGCATTGGAGAAGGAAATGGCAACCCACTCCAGTGTTTTGGCCTGGAGAATCCCAGGGATGGGGGAGCCCGGTGGGCTGCCGTCTATGGGGTCGCACAGAGTCGGACACAACTGAAGCGACTTAGCAGCAGCTGCAGTACAATCTAGGTGGTGAGTATTTACTAAAATTCCTTCAATTTTTTACTGTGTGTTTGAAATTCTTCACAGTACAATGTTGGAAAAAATGAGGATTGTGGTGATAAAGACAGAAATAAAGAAAATAATGTTTCTAGACATACATTGATTAGCAAGACAAGCCCAGGAAAGACACTGTCACTCCAATTTTCTTGGAGAAACATCTTTGTGTGGACTTTAAGATTTCACCTAAACACTCTGAAGTTGTTGCTACATCCTTATAACTATGGGTACACTTGGTTGCCTCTTTCTGACACTTGCCCTTCAAACCTAAAATTAAGACAAGATCTAAATTCAGCTCAAAACTAAATGCTCGCAAACCATGGCCTGGGCACTTAACAAGGAGGAAATGATATGGATTCTTATTGCCATAGCAGAAGGTCAAATTCCTAATAGGCTGATCAGAGAAGATGTGTTTTGAACTGTCCATTTATCATCATATAATCTCTAACTTCGTAGTTTCAGTTGGCAAGTTCTGATGAGTAGAGCATGGTGCTAATGAAATCCAAGGAGTGTTGGCCAAATGGCCTTTAACCTAAGTGATATAATTCTGACTTGATATCAGAATTATGGGTCCAATCATCACCCAGATCAGTTGCTTCATATAAACCATTATCCAATGGCCAAAAATACAACCCTGATCCTAGAGCTATCATTTGCAGCTGTGTCCTTTGTGACAAAGGGGAACTGAGAACCAGTTTATCTAAAACATACTTATTACCACTTCAGGAAAAAGCAGTTCACTTATGGCCATAGGAGATATTCAATACCATTAACCTCCCAGGTTTATATGGGCTCATCTGGGTGGTAAACAACATTCTTTTTTAAAGGAGAATATTTTAATAAAATGCTTCAAAAGTTGACAGTACTTTTTTCCTCTCTAAACTTTTTATTTTGTATTGGGGTATAGCTGATTAACAAACAATGCTGTGATAGTTTCGGGTGAACAGAGAAGGGACACAGCATACATATATATGTATAGTCCATGGAATTCTCCAGGCAAGAATACTGGAGTATTCTTGGGTAGCCATTCCCTTCTCCAGGGGATTTTTCTACCCAGGGATTGAAACCAGGTCTCCTGCATTCCAGGCAGATTCTTTACCATCTGAGCCACCAGAGAAATCCATATATGTCTCTATCTTCCCCCAGTCTCCTCTCCCATCCAGGCTGCCACATAACATTGAGCAGAATCCTCTGTACAGTGGGGAATACAGAAGGCCCTTTTTGGTTATCCATCTTAAATATAGCAGTGTGTATCTGTCCATTCCAAACTCCCTAACTATCTCTTCTCCCGATCCGTCCGCCCAGCAACCATAAACTCGTTCTCCAAGTCTGGGAGTCTCTTTCTGTTTTGTAAGTTCATTTGAGACAGTATATTCGAAAGAAATCAGAAGTGTTTCCAGAGGAAAGATTCTGTACAATTAGAAATGTTAAGTGTGTTCGTGCCTTGTATATATTCATCTGTTCTCATGCTTGAAGATGCTGCTGCTACATTCGGGATAGTGTGTGTGACATGCAGCCATCTGTATCATTGAGCGCTGTAATTAAGGGCTACAAGAGACACCAGAGCTGCTGGCTTGATGCTTTCACTGATAGGGACCCTATTCATTAGAGACAACTTCACAAGGATCATCTAAACATGTTGATATCTGCCACTCCACACACATAACTCTTTCATTTTTTTGAATTTGATTTTTTTTCAGACTTCAGGGAGGCCCAATGAATTTTTTTTAAATGGTTTAGCTTTCAAATATAACATATTTTGAAGGACCTTTGTGGCTCTTTTAGTCATTTATCAAAAGGAACCACTTATTGGATTGGCCGAAAACTTCATTCGGGTTTTTCTATAAAAACTTACAGAAAAAACCTGAGTGAAATTTTGGGCCAACCCAATACATGTTGGCCTGTAAAAGACCCCGATGCTGGGAAAGATTGAAGACAGGAGGAGAAGGGGATGACAGAGGACCAGATGGTTGGATGGCATCACCGACTTGATGGACATGAGTTTGAGAAAGCTTCGGGAGATGGTGAAGGACAGGGAAGCCTGGCGTGCTGCAGTCCATGGGGTTGCAAAAAGGGACACAACTGAGTGACTGAACAACAGCAATGCATGTTGGTACTTGAAGAAAGCTTGACTACTTTAGTGCAAGCTCCTTATTTCATAAATAAAGAGACGGAGGCCCAAGGATGTATGTGACCTGTTTACAGCTGAGGGAGTCAAGAGTACAGCACAGGTACTATATTCCAGTTCTCTGATCACAGATGGGCAGTTTTTCTGTTCATGGTATCACCAATGGTGCTCAAGACAGAATTTCTCTCCTGGTTCAGATAACGTCTCTGCTGAGCTGTTAATCATTTGGCAGAGCTTTCTAAGCTCCCAAATTAAAAAATAGTTTTGTTCATACTTGTTAGGAAAAAAAAATTTCAAAAAGTAATGTTTACAATACTAAGAAGACATACTTTGATTAAAAATAGGCCAAGGGTTTAGACAGAGCTTTCACAAATTGTATGAATAGTTAACAAGCTCATGAAAAGATATTCACCATCCTTAGTCATCATAGACATGTAAATAAAAGCCACAATGAAACATTACTACACACCCACTCAAATGGTTTAAATTTAAAAAGACTGACATTACAAGCACCAAGTTTGGGTTAGGGTGTGGAGCAAGTAGAATTTTCATGCCCTGCTGATGGGAGGGAAAATTAGTTTTCCCTAACTAATCAGTTTGGGAAAGCTCTTGGCAGTTTTGTTTAAAGTTAGATCCACACTTAGGCAAAGCACGTTTAACCAAAAGGAATGGACACATATGTATGTAAAGGTTTGTACATACGTGATTATAGCTGCTTTATTAGAAATAGTCAGAAACTGAAAAGAATCGAAGTGTCCATTTGCAGATGAATAGATAATGAGACTGGTATATCCAGGCAAAGCTATGTCCAAGGTCTCACTCCTGGGGCCTGGGGATGCTACTGAGATAATCGAAAATATCTACTGGTCTCTGTTCTGGCTTCTGGCACAAATCTCCTAAAAACTGTGTGATTTCCTAAGTGATAAGAACCTTGGGTGGGGGGGAGAAGTAAATTAGGAGTTTGGGATTAACAGATACATACTACTGTGTATAAAATAAATGACAAGGACCTACTGTATTGCACAGGGAACTATATTCAATATCTTGCAATAACAAATAATGGAAAATAATCTAAAAAAGAATATATGTATATATAATAATTCAGTTAATATATACATGTATTACCTGAATCATCTTGCTATGCACAAACAAGGAAAAGAAAAAAATGAAACATCTTCTTGCATTTCTAATGAACTTTCATGTTTAAAAACAACTGGACTATATGATGATCTTTTATCTCGTTTGTTCACTTTTTCTATTTCATAATCAGCGGTCACATTTAATTTAGTTTGTTTTCCAATTTCTCTGTATCTTTTGTTGTTGTGTTCTTTATCAAGCATAGTAGAAAAGCTTTTGTATAGAAAATATATATATATATATAAACAGTATGTATAATATAATATGTTAAAAAATGGAGTATCTTTTGTTCTACTTGGTCTCTGACCCTGTTCTGACACAGAACCCTGTGACCCTGTTCCTGACACAGAGTTCTGGAACCCCTTGGAATTTCCTGGGTGATCAAAATGTCTTTTGGTCGAATGAGGTGACCTGGGTGGGCTTCTGGATTGGGGCTGGTTACCAGAATCCCCAAGCTGTCCTCAGAAGCTTAGAATTTTCAGCCCCATCTCTCAGTCTCCAGAGAGGGGAGCTCAAAACGGAGCGGATATTCAGTCGTACCTATGTGATGAAGCCCCCATAACAGTCCCCAAGGCACAGGGTTGAGAGAGCTCCCAGGCTGGTGAGCACAGGGAGGTGCTGGGCAGTGGAGATGCTTGGCGAGCACGTGGACGCTCCAGCCTGCTTTGCCCTCTGCATCTCTTCCATCTGGCTGTTCATCTGCATCCTTTACTGCATCCTTCTATAATAACCTGGTGAAGAGTAAGTAAGCAGTGTCCCTGAGCTCTGCGAGCCGCTGTAGCAGCTCATCAAACCAAAGGAGGGGTCATAGGAGCCTTTCTTCAGTGGCGGCCCGAGGCTCATTCCCTCACCCGGGCTTCCTCTGGCTGCGGCGAGCAGGGCCTGCTCTCTGGCCGTGGTTTCTCTGGTGGCGGCACGAGCTCAGTGGTTGGGGCACACCAGCTTAGTTGCGTGAGGCAAGTGGAATCCTCCCGGACCAGGGAGCGAACCTGTGTCCCCTGCACCTGGCACTGAAGTCCAGAGAAGTCCCTCACGGGAGCCTTTGGCTCTTAGCCCACTGGTCAGAGCAGAGGCAGTAGTCTGAACCTGTGATTGGCATCTGAAGTGGGTGGTCTTGGAGGACTGACGTTAACCTGTGGGATCCAGGCAGAGTGTCAGAATTGAGTGACACTGTGGAACACGCAGCTGCTGGTGTGAACTGCTTTTAGCGAGGAAAACCCCAGCCACACCTGGTGTCAGAGTGTAGTGAGCGGGGGGTCATGTCAGAAAGGAGAAACAGGAGAATGGGGATTTTCTCTCTTCGGTGGCCTTATCTGGATACGGAGTCTTTGCAGACGTAATTAAGGATCTCAGGATGATGTCATCCTGGATTTAGAGGGTCGTAACAGAAAAGACACTGGGACACAGATGCGTAGGGAAAAAGATCTTGTGAAGATGGAGACAGAGAATTGAGTGATGCTGCCAAGCCAAGGAGCCCTAGGAGCCCCAGACAGTGGGCATGCAGGGAAAGATCCTGCCTTTGAAACTCCACAGGGATCCAGGTCCCAGGGACACCTTGACCTAGGACTTCTGGCCTCCAGAACTGTGAGAGCAGAAATTTCTGTTATTTTAAGCCATCCCATCTGTGGGAATTTGTTGCTGCAGATCTAGAAAACCAATATGCCGTATGATTCCATTTATGTGAAGAGTACACAGACTAATCTGTAGTCACACAAAGCAGATCAGTGTTTGCCTGAGCCTAAGGATGGAGAGAGGGATGGTCTGCAAAGGGGCTATGGAGACCTTTAGGATGCTGGGGCTGTTCTCTGCATGCATGTGGTAATGGCTCCAGCCCTGGAGGAGGACATGGAAACCCACTGCAGTCTTCTTGCCTGGAGAATCCGCTGGGCAGAGGAGCCTGGCGGGGAGGGTTGCAAAGAGTCGGACGACTGAAGCGACTTAGCAATGGTTTCACAGGTGAATGCATTAATCGGATTGTACATTTTAAATAGGTGTATTTTATTGCACATAAATTATATCTCATTTGTTGAGATTTAAATGGCTATTGCCTAAACCCAGATGATCTTTGTAAGTAGAGAAGACGGCTATGAGACCCCTTGTGGGTTCAAGTTTTCCTTGATCAACTCTTTCCAGAGAAACATAAGGTGTCACTGCAGTTTGAGAGTTAACTGCAGCTGTCTGGTAGCCGCCTCGGCCGTGTATCCTGTAAGGATGCTGAGTGCGGGACAGTGAGGAAGGCGGTTTGGGGGACTTCCCAGGAGGTCCGGTGGTTAAGACTGTGCTTCCACAGCAGGAGGGCACGAGTTCGACCCCTGGTGGGGAACTAAGGTACTACACGCTGCGTGCTGCGCGCCCTGAAGGAAACGTTAGAACAAAAGGGAAGTGGTTTTGTTCGATTATTCAGTTTAATGTTTTTCTGTCACTTTTCAAAATTCAGAGCCAATTTTGGAACATTTTTTAAATAAAGAAAAAGAGCTATGAAGTTATTCATATCAGCTCCCGCGAGTTTCCCTAAATAGAACAGTACCATCTAGTGCAATTGTGTGTGTGTGTGTGTGTGTAGTGCAAGTGTGTGTGTGTGTGTGTGTGTGTGTGTGTGTGTGTGTGTGTGTGTGTGTACACCTGTCTGAGTATTTGCAACAGTTCGCCAGGGAGGAGCCTTTAGACCCTGCTGGGTGAGGTCACCTATCGTTCGATACTCAATACATTTCCCAGAGGACCCTTCCACTCCCTCTCGGCCTGGGGCTCCACGGTGAGCTGCTTGCGTTTCCTCAAACCTCCCACAGGACATGATTCCGAAGTTCCGGGATCTGATTTTTAACAAGCTTCCTGGTTCTGAGGACCTTGAAAACAGACCTTGGGGGAATTAAACGAGCACTCCCTAGCTTTGTTCTTGGGATTCAGGGATTTCACCAGAGCTCTGTCTCTTTCCATTCTCTGGGACTCAGCGAGCCCTTGCAATCTGCTGACTCAAGTCTTTCCTCAGACAGGGAGATTTTTCTCTACTACTTAACTGGTTATTAACCCCCCTCTCTCCATTCCTTCCTTTCCTCCTGGACCTCCTCTTCTCCACATGCAAGGGCTTCTGGGTCTGCTGCAAGTCTCTTCATTTTGTCCTCTGATTTCTGTCTTTCTGTGTTGTATCTGTACCGTGACATATTTCTTCTGATGTTACTCCTGATTGGGATCATTCACTGTTACAAGTGATTGACTGAAGAGTCATATCATATCCCTTTGGCTTCATAAGTCTCTCTCTTGCCTCCTTAGATCTCGTTGAGGACTCTGGTTCCTGTCCTGTTGACGTCCTCATCTGCCTCTTTCACCACGTCTCCTCCAACTGGAGCTGCCAGTGGCAGCCCCTTTGTCTTCCTCCTCTGGGCACTAACCACGCTCATCTTCCTCCCTCTGCTCAGGGCTCCTCTCTTCTTAGAAATCAGGCCAAATTCCTGGGGTCTCTCAAACAGTGTGATCCCCACCACCCTCCTCCTCCCTGAAAGTCTCTGCTGAGAAGCTCCGATGTGGATCCAGGACACAACTAGACCGTGGTGTGGAGGTGGGAGGCAGCAAAGACGAGAGCAGAAGCGCTGGCACGTGCCGCGGCACGTCATCTCTTGCGTGTCGGACTCTTTGGGATATCTACATAACTACGTATGTCTGGGTATGGCCGAAACCCCGGCCAGCAGTGGTGTGCCGACCGCTGGCCTGTCCCTTCCCCACATGCCCTTCAGGAACGGGCATTGCAGTGGGTAAGATTCGAAGACCTGACTCGTCTTCTCTGTGTTCCACTAGGCAGCGGTAACCAATCCCAACGTGCATTCTGCATCCTGTTCAAAAGAACTCATCCTCTCCAAGCTTCTTGTAGTCTCTCAGAAGCCAAGCAATTCAAATAGCTCTGTGGGAAGAGGAGGTCTCTAGTACTCACTCCCCGGTCTACACCTCAGGTTCTCACTATAGGACAGCGTGGAAGAAAAGTACTCGGAGCTGGGAGCTAGCTTCTTGGAAGAGAGTAGCGTGCGCGCATGCTCAGTCATGTCCAACTCTGTGTGACCCCGTGGACTGTAGCCCGCCAGGCTCCTCTGTCCATGGGAGTCTCCAGGCAACAACACTGGAGTGGGTCGCCACTTCCTCCTCCAGGGGATCTTCTCAATCCAGGGATCAAACTCTCTTCTCTCGCGTCTCCTGCCCTGGGAGGTAGATTCTTTACCACTGGGCCACCTGGGAAGCCCAAGAGGGTCGAGTGGGTCTGATTAAGTCCAGGTAGGAATCAGGTTTTACTCAATTTCATTACACAGCTGAATGCAGGCCTGGTGAACCCCTTCATGCACAGCTATAATTGCCAACTGTTGACCTGATTTTTGCAAGAACCACAGTTCTGTTTCTAAAATCAGACACATCTGATCAATGTGTAAACCTGGAGGCTGAATCAGCAATTACACAAGGAAAACAGCAGGGTCCTCTTTTGAGCTCTATTAATATTTTCAGATCAGTGTAAGATTTTCACCTTTTTAACCAAAGAAAATGTATGCCTGCTCCTCAATTCATCACCAGCCTAGAGAGAGGACTTCTGACCCAGGGCTTTCTGAGTGTTAACCTTCTAAAGAGATGCCTTTTCTGCAGCTACTTTTTCTTGGTTCAGCAGCTGCTTGGTGCTGGATCCCTAGGCTTCTGGGAGCTGCTATGTCCTGGAGAGTTGAGTAATAGCCGTTCTGACTACAGCACCCTACTGGATCCCTAGAGGAACCAAAGAGAGGAAGGGCGAGATGGTTTCTCCTTAATTAGAATGTCTTTCTCTTGTTTACAGGGAGCGTGTCAAAATCTGTATGTATCAAGGTATCTTATGAGCTTCACACTAGTTCCATGAGGCATGTAGGGAAAGTGTGTGTGTGCTAAACCGCTTCAGTCGTGTCTGACTCCCTGCTGCCCCATGGCCTGCAGCCCACCAGGTTCCTCAGTCCATGGGATTCCTCAGGCAAGACTACTGGAGTGGGCTGCCATTTCCTTCTCCAAGTAGGGAGAGGAATAGTCCTGTTTCACAGATGAGGAAACTGAGGCTTAAGGACTTGCCTGAATTCGTGTTGCTGCTTGGAAGCGAAACTGGGAGTCTAATCCAGTCTCTTGGTTCCTGGTTTCTCCCTGCTGGAAGCCTGCAAGTTGCCTAGGCCTGCTAGGGTATCTCTTCCTAATTTCTCTCTCTCTCTCTTGGCTATGGAGGGTTATTAACCAGTGGCACCATTATGAGATGCTATAAAATTTCCTTCCCTAAGGCGCCAGGAATATAATCCCTTTTGTCTGTGACCAGAAGGGCATAATGATTTGAATCTCATGTGAAGCAAATGTGTAGGCCTGTCCTGTTCTGCACTTAATATCTAGCTTTCCGAGGAGCGATCTGAGGGCAGCCACACATCCAACAAACGCATCCTCAAGCGCCGGCGGGGCTTATGTAGAAGGCATATAATCCTCTGAAAACCCCCAAGACCGTTAATGCTTGTTGCTCTGAAGACAACCCCCTTTCTAGATATTAGCACCCATTTCTGAGGCTCACCTTCTCCAGGGAGACGCTGGCTATTTTGGGGGATTTTGTTCTGGGCTCAACTCTAGCATGGGTTTTTTATAAATAGAAAAGAGACCTCAGACTTGGATTGCTCTGCTGACCTTTTCTAAGTCAAATGGCGACTCCCACAAAACATGGTCCATAACCTTCAGTCTCTTGGTCCCTTCAGTGGATGTATGACCATCAAGGAAAAAACTTGTTGCTTCTCTGGCCGCGGATGGGTAACTGCAGGCTGACCAGGGCCTGATTTGTATCTGTCACCGAGAGGCGAAAGAGCCGAGTGTCAACTCCTGTGGACCGGCTGCGCTTTAGTCCTCTGAGTCTGCTTGGCTAGAGGTTGCCGCCTGGCTTGAGCTGCCCACAGGCGCTCAGTCATGGGAGAGAAGGGGACAGGGATCCAGGGAGCCAGCGTGGACCCAGTCCTGGCACCTCACTGAGCCCATCTGAAGCAAACTTCATAGACGGACTTCATGGTCAGGGTGAAGGAGCGGGAGGAGCGAGGTCAGCCTGCAGCAGTGGGCGTCTCAGGGGGCGCGTGGAGGTTGGTCAGTCCGGCGCGGAGAGTGGATTTTGCAAACCGCGTTTGCTGGGATTTAGTTAGCGGCGAATGCTTTCAGGCCCTCAGAGGCCTCCGCGGGGCTGTTCCTCCGCTGGCTCTGCCTCCAGCCCCAGACCTATAAGGGTGATGAGTGACGGTGTGTGGCTTTGAGGCGTGTGGCCGGTGCGCGGACAGGAGTCTAAGTTCAAGATCCATCTCCCGCACGGTCTCAGACGTCTCATTTGTACTTCTTGGTTCTCCACTTCCTTTCCTGTAAGATGGAAACACCCCTCGGAGAGCCAATACTCTCCGTCTCAGCACTTCCACCCTCAAAGAACATGTGTGTGCATGCTAAGCCCCTCCTCTCGTGTCCGGCTCTTTGTGACCCCATGGACAGTCATCCTCCAGGCTCCTCTGTCCAGGGGATTCTCCAGGCAAGGACACTGGAGTGGGTAGTCGTGCTCTCCTCCAGGGGATCTTCCCGACTGAGGGACTGAACCTGCATCTCTTACATCTCCTGCATTGGCAGGTGGGTTCTTTACCAATAGTGCCACCTGGGAAGCTCAGAATGAAGTGTGCTGCAATCTTACTTCGATATGTGACCTGCAGCTTTGTATTTCAACAGAAGGTTTCTTGAGTGGATTGAGCTGAAATTGTCAGCTTTGTAGAACCAAAAACAGCTTTGCCAAAAAATATATACATATTAAAAAACTTTATTTTATTATTTTCTTCCTGACTTATATTTGAAAAAAAAAAAATACCAGGGCTCAGATGGCAGTAAAAACAAGAAAAGAGATGGTCAGGAAAAATTCACTGAACTTTTCCCCTTTGCCCTCTGCTTATTTTCATGTCTTAGTGTGTTTCAAGGTACAACCAAGTTGTTAATGTTTTCTGTTTAATAAACAGAACATCTGTAACCTCTGCTCCCGAGGTTCTCAATCAGCCTGGCTATTAGCTAACAGGGAACTAGTTTGAACTGCAAAACTCAAGGTCACTTTCACCGTTCTTTCATTTGCATTCTCCCTATAATTCACGGCGCTAATGCTCTCTCTGAAAACACCCTGCCTTAAATATATCATTGCTTTCTCCCTTGGGCCCAGAGCAAATAATACAGCCCCCACCATACAGAGTACCGAGCTGGATTAGCACAGTGATTCATATTTGGGGAGCTGTGTTCCTGGGGCTCAAAGAGTGATATTCATTTATACCTTCAAGAATAATCCTCTGAGTGCTGATAATAAATTAGTCACTGGGCACGGCTGGCTGCTGAGTGACCTGCTTTGGCACCTAGACCTGAGGACCGCGGGAGGCTTAGTGTGACCTGGGCTTCCTTCTGAGCTTCAGTAGGCCCTGGGCTGTGAGGAGAAGGCGCTGGTTCTGAAATCTTCCTGAGAGGGACATCTCAAGAGGCAAGAGAGAGCTGGTTGGGACCTCGCCATCAGCGAAGCTCTTGCTTTTCCCAGAGAGGATATTTTGCACAGTTACCCCTGTTTAGTCAGTAACACTTGAAGGGGAACGGGCAAGCTATCCTGGCTTCGTAGCTGTCCTCCGCCCTTTCTAGAGTCAACGGCTTCGTCCCCAAGCTTCCCACCTCCCCACCCCCATCGTCACTTAGAAGGGGTTGTCCCATCGTTACTCACTCTGTACTTTTCTTCTGAAGTGGTTTTGTTAGACCATTTATTTTTCTATTTTTCTTTTACATTAAACTGTTTCCAGGGTTATCCTGTGGGTTCAAAGCTTCCAGGAATTAAGACTTCCCTGACAGTGCAGTGGGTGAGGGCCTGCCTGCTGATGCAGGGGACACAGGTTCGATCCCTGGCCCGGGAAGACCCCACGTGCTGCGGAGCAGCTGAGCCCTGAGCCACAGCTGCTGAGCCTGCCTGAGGCCATTGCTGAAGCTCATGCCCCAAGAACCTGTGCTCTGCAGCGAGAAGCCACCGCAGTGGGAAGCCCATGCTCCGCAGTCAGGAGTACCCCTGCTCGCAACAATGGACACCCAGTGCAACCAAAAATAAATAAATAAAATTTTAAATATTCAAGGAATTAGTAATAACAATTGAATCCCTTTTCTAAGGCTTCCCTGGTGGCTCAGATGGTAAAGAATCCGCCTGCAATGCAGGAAATCTGGGTTTGATCCCTGGGTGGGGAAGATCCCCTGGAGAAGGGAATGGCAACCCACTCCAGTATTCTTGCTGGAGGATCCCATGGACAGAGGAGCCTGGCGGGCTACAGTCCACGGGGTCGCAAAGAGTCGGACACAACTGAGCGACTAAGCATAGCACACAGCACCCTTGTCTAAAGTCTTCCTTTTTCTGATTTTCCAGAGTCTTCAGGTTTTCATATGAGCTCACCAGGAGCAATTAATCAGTATCAATACCCTCACTTTTTCTTCCATGTAAATGGGCACAATATCGGTTATTTTCCTTAAAAAGTAAAGTATGGTGGAAAACTTTAAAAAGATCTACAAGAAAGTAATATGCTGATGACTTTGATACTTTAAGCAGGACATGTAAATGGACATGAAATAGTTAAGCCCTAATAGATCACAAACAAAAAAAATCACAGCTCACAGTTGCTGTGGATGGAAGGATTTAGGGTAAAGGAGAGGGTAATGTGGCAATACAGGAAGTAAACACGGGCTGAAGGTCATGGACGAGGCAGGAGAGAAACTTCAATGTGGCCTAGAACCTAAACTAACTCTTCCAACCTTGGTTTCCCCGTTATCAGTGAGCTTAGGCAAAAGTGCAAGCGGCCCGTGAGAGGTTTCGGAGACTTTGATCCTCGATACGCAATCTAAAGATTGAAAGATTATCTTTTCTCTCTAATTAAATTTCCTCCAACCTCGTATCGCGTGCTTGCAGGGTGAGTAGGCAAGATCCAACCTGCTGGGTGCAGTAGCTTCCCAGGGAGACTGGGAGAGGCCACGTCCTGCCAAGGGAAGACCTCTGTGGTCACAGTTTGCACTAGGAGTTACTGAAACAGCAGCTACCTGTTTATGTAAGTGAGCAGAGCCTCGGGGGAAGGGGAGTTTGGTGGAGAATGGAACCATGTGTGTGGGCGGCTGAGTCTCTCCACTGTTCATCTGAAATGATCACATTATAAATCAGCTATACCTCAATACAAAGTAAGAAGCTAAAAATAAATAAATATATAGGTTGGCAGAGGCAGATAGTGAAACATATCAAGAGCATTTTTTTTTTCCTGAGATGCTGATGTTGATGTAAGTAGCCCTAAGAGAAATTTCAATCTACTAGGTCAACAGGAGTATGTGTGTGTGTTAAGTCGCTTCAGTCATGTCCAACTCTTTGCGGCCCTGTGTGCTGTAGCCCACCAGGCTCTTCTGTCCATGGGATTCTCCTGGCAAGAGTACTAGAGTGGGTTGTCATTTCCTTCTCCAGAGGATCTTCCCAGCCCCGGATCGAACCCGCGTCTCCTACACCTCCAGCATTGGCAGGCAGTGTCTTTACCACTGGCACCAGCTGGGAAGCCCCAGGTACATCTACAGTTAAAGGTACAACCTGCTGTCAACCCATGTATTTCATAGCAGGCCACTGTAGGTGCAAAATCACAGTATGACTGAAGCCCCAGGTAACGCATGGGTCTAGGCGTTTTTGTGAGCTGTTTTGTCTCGGGGAGGAGGTAACCAAGTTTCCGAGGGTTCTTCATATTCTCCTCTTTTTATTTCCCTTGGTCTAAAGACTGTTATTTGCTAAAGAATTCTATGCTCGGGACCTTGAGGATATTTTGTGCACCCAGTTCACTTGGAGGAAGTGGATGTCTCAGAGGGTCAAGTTGGCCCCTCAAGATCATGCAGCTAACTGCAGCACAAAAATACTCCTGCTGCTCTTTAAAAGAATATTTTTTGCTTCTTTATTTTATTAGTATTCGGCTACACTGGGTGCTAGTTGTGGCATGAGGGATCCACGCTGTGTCACGCGGGCTCAGTGGCTGGGGCACGTGGGCTTAGTTGGTCCGAGGCGTATGGGGTCTTAGTTCCCCAACCAGAGCCCGAATTCTCGTCTCCTGCACGGGAAGGCGGGTTCTTAACCATGGGGCCACCAGCGAAGTCCCCTCCCGCCGCTCTTACGCCCAGTGGAGCGCTCTGATCCTTGGTGCCTCGATTCTGCTTCCCTTTCGCACCGGCCGCAGTCCACATGCTGCAAAGTGGAGACGGAGAAGAACCGTTCTCTTGGGTGAACTATTTCTTCCTTTTGGGGGAAGAGGGAGAGAGCCTGGAGCAGTAGATGAAGGGGCCCCTCCCACCAGTGGGGTGAGTGGAAGGGTCCCCACATTACCACAGTTATGAGATTCCTAGGGCGCCCTAGCAAGTGACCACAAACCTGGTGGCTTACAACGGCAGGAGTTCTAGTGTCACAGTTCAGGAAGCCTGAAGTGTGAAATCAAAGCATCTGGAGGTTCTAGGGGAGAATCCTTCCCGCCTCCCCCCAGGTTCTGGTGGTCGCCCGCAGCCCTTGGATCTGCTGGCTTGTGGCTGCATCGCTCCAGTCCCTGCTTCCTGGCCGCCTCTGTGGACTCTTCTGTCTCTTATCACAACGCCATCACTGAACATAGGCCTCACTCAAATCCAGGATGAGTTTACGTCAATTCCTACCTTGATTACATCTGCAAAGACCCTGCTTCTTTTCTTACAAATTTATTAATTTTTAAATTGCAGGACAATTGCTTTGCACCGTTGTGTTGGCTTCTGCCACGCATCAAACACGAATCACCGCAGCTGCACACACGTCCCCTCCTGCCCATCTCCCACCCCTGCCCATCCCTCTAGGCTGTCACAGAGCACCAGGGTGAGCTCCCTGGGTTACCCAGCAGCTTCCCATTAGCGTCTATAATATTTAACATAAGCTTATGTATACATTTCAATGCTATTCTCTCAGTTTTCATCACCCTCTCCCACCCCTGCTGTGTCCATAAGTCTGTTCTCTATGAACAAAAGCTCTGTTTCCGAATGAGGTTGCTATTTGCGGTTTTGGGTGGACTTGAATTTTGGAGGGACACTATTCAACTCACTAGATCATTTATTCTAAAATAACAGCTAATAGCGAGATACTAAATTGTAAGTATTATATAAAAATGAGGAGATCATTTTTTCTATTTAAGAAACCTTGTGATGGTCCATTGCAAAGCCGAAATTCTGAGGTTAAAACTCCCTAGCAAAAGGCTAGAAGGTAATATTAAACACCCAATAAAGTTTTAAGAGAATAATATATTTTTAGTGTGGTTTTCTGTGCCAAGCATTGCATTCAGTGATTTACTTGGACTATTTCATTG
This sequence comes from Giraffa tippelskirchi, assembly GCF_054371585.1. Lineage (NCBI taxonomy): Eukaryota > Metazoa > Chordata > Mammalia > Artiodactyla > Giraffidae > Giraffa > Giraffa tippelskirchi. Next base: position 71,071,113 of record NC_137288.1, on the reverse strand, counting down.
AATCCTTTTAAAATCCCTGGAAATCCTGTACCACCATGGTCCCCACTCTCTGTTGTTGTCCAGCCACTCGGTCATGTCCGACTCTTTGCAACCCCGTGGACTGCAGCACGCCAGGCCTCCCTATCCATCACCAACGCTTGGAGCTTACCCAAACTCATGTCCATTGAGTCGGTGATGCCATCTAACCATCTCACCCTCTGTCATCCCCTTCTCTTCCCACCTTCAATCTTTCCTAGCATCAGGGTCTTTTCCAAGGGGTCGGCTCTTCGCATCAGGTGGTCAGAGTACAGATTAGGAACCTGAGGTTCAGGAAGCCTGAGCACTGGCCGGTCTTACACTGCCGAGCCCTTAGCCTCCGTGCTGGCTGCTGGACTCATGTCTAGATCTCCCTGTAACCTGCAGAGCAGTGGATCTGTGACCGCTGGATGTTGAAAATGATCAGCAGTAGGGGTTGCAGATCCGATGGGGCTGGTGACTTGGGGTGGGGACACTGAGGGAAGGGCTGATCTTGGACGGCAGACCACTCAAGTTCAAATCCCTGCTTGACAACCTGCTGGTAATAGCTCTGTGTGATAGTTTATGCTTGCTGCTGTAACAAATTACTGAAACTTCGTGTCTCAAACTACTCTAGCTTATGAGCTTTCAGTTCTGGAGTTCTGGCAAACTGGGGAACAAAATGGCAAAACTGGGGAACAAAAGGCTTTCCAGCTCTGCTGAGACCATTTCCTCTTGTGCCTGAAAGCATTCTGAAGATTTTAGGAAAAGTTGAGTGAAGCATTTAAGCTGAGAGAGACACCTTCCTGGAGGTCCCCCAAAGGTTGGGAACAATTGAATGCAGGAAAAATCAAAGGACGCCATGCGGCCTTCAAGTAATGCCGCAGACTTGAAGCTTTAGCTCTCAGGATATTGGAAGCCGGCTAGCACAGAGTCTCTGACTTCTGTAGCTGGAGCAGATATAGATTCTGGGTGCATGGGCTCCATTGAGCCAGACAGCCTGCAGTAGAACAGCACCCACTGGCTAATTTCTTTAGATAGAGACGCTGACTCAGAACTGAGAGGACCTGCCCCCAAGCCCCCACCTCCGCTGCCATCCTCGCCGTGAGCTCCCTTTACCTGTCAGTGACACGCGTGTGTGATCATGCGGAGACACGACAGTCCCCCACGATCACCTGTGTCCCCATCCCCTCACTGTGGGCTCCTTCGGGTGAAGTCTTGCAGCCTCCAGAGAAGTCTTGCTCAACTGCAAACGCCCTTAACAGAAGAACACTATTGGGCCCTACGGGAGACTTAAAAGATCATTTCTTTCAATATCATCATTTTTCTGAGGAGGAAACCGAAGACCTCTGAGGATTTAGATCACAGGAGGCAGTCACCATCCAAGACCACCCTGTGCTTCTGACTCCACCTGCAAATTCCAGGGGTTCCCAGGCACCCTCAGATTTGATCATCTGCTACAAAGACTTGAAGAACTCACTGAAAGCTATTATCCTCATGGTTATAGCTTACTGCGGAGAAAGGATACGGATAGGATATAACATTCAAAGGAAGAGACACCCGGGGCAGAGCCCAGGGGGTTACAAATGCACAGTGTCTGCTGTTCTTTTCCCACAGAGTCAGGACACTTCAGTCTCCTGGTACCGCTGGGGATGATACACGTAGAGCACCCCTCCCCAGCCAGGGCAGCTCATCCAGGTCTTGGGGTTCGGAGGGTTTGGGGGAGCCATTACACAGGTGTGATTGATTGACAGCCCGTGTGGTGGACCTCAGTTTCCTGTCTCCAGAGCCCTCCAGGCATGACCCAGAGCCCCCACACTCAGTGACATCAGTGGTCTTCCTGGGATGGCCAGTCATCACTTGAAACAAAAACACTGCTATTAGGGGTCACCTCCTAGAAGCCAAGGCTGAAGTCCAGAGCTCTTTAAGCAAGGTTCAATTCTCTTACATTATCCTGAGAAGTTAAATGACTCAATCCAAGTCATATGGCTCAGCCAAAATATTTAAATTGTTACAACTCAGTAATTCTTCATAGCCGTTAATGATCAGTACAGAAGCAGTCTAGCGTAGTGGTTAAGAGTTTGGATTCTGGGGACTCGTGGGTGGTCCAGTGGCTAAAAATCCGCCTTCTGGGGACTCGTGGGTGGTCCAGTGGCTGAAAGTCTGCCTGCCGGTGCAGGGGAAGAGGGTTCCATCCCTGATCCGGACGGATTCCATGCGCTGCAGAGCAAGTCAGCTCGTGTACCTTGACTACTGAGGCCCGTGCTCTGCAACACGGAAGCCAGCACAGTGAGAAGCCTGTGTCCCAGGACGGGAGAGCAGCCCCCGCCCGCAGCAGCTAGAGACAGCCCTCGGGCAGCAGTGCAAACCCAGCACAGTCAAAAATACTAAGTAAATAAAATAAATAAATGAAAGAGTTTGGATCGGGAATTGGAGTACAGGGTCAGGGTATAGCCCTGCATTTACAACTGTGTGACTTTGGGCAAGTTCCCACCCTCTTTGTCCCTCAGTCACTTATTTATAAAATGGGGATAATAATGAAACCTAACACAGAATCAATACATGCAAACACTTAGACCAGTATGTAGCACATATTAAGTTCTTGATTGCTTTAGTTTTTAATTTTATTAAGCGGCAAAAACACGCAAATAATCAGAAAGTAAAATGTACACATAATCTTATTGTCTTTCCACCTAATTGATACATATCTGTCTGAGAATCTGTATTTCCAAACCTTTGCTATTCCTAAACAACAATAAACAAATTATACTACACATAGTCTATAATTTCATTTTTACCTAAGATTTTCATCAACCATTTTTTTTTTACTCTGAAGTCAATGAGGATTTTGGAAATTACATAATTCTTGAATGAATGTGGAAAAGTTAAACAACACAATGACAACATTTCTGGTTGTAGAAGCGTTTAGTACATGAGCAGTTGAAAGCCACTTGGCTTAGAGAGGCTGAATAACTTTTCTATTTGTGTAAAGTCACAATAACAAGTGTGTCCCCCACACAGTCCTGCTCCACGTCTGATTCTTTCATCACATAGGAGAATAGTATTTGTCAGGAAATGCTTTCTGTATGTTGAGAAAGAAAAATAACCTTGTGGAAATGTCTGCCCACCTCCGTGGCAAATTTCCAGTTTTCCGGTTGTACAGCTGCAAAATATTGTCTTTAGCTGTTATGACTAGAACTGAAAAGAGGTATGTGAAAAAAAAAAATAACGGAGAGAGAAAGAGACAATTAATGTTCGGTCACGGGGAAATGTGATTCAGGTCCTACCACGTGGTGGGCTCTGGGCTGGTCCACTAGAGGGGAACCAAGTCAGAGATTTCCCGGTGGTGGCCTGGGGCACCCAGCCTAGCAGGACCGGATGCACACGGCCGGACAAATGACATGCTAAGGAGATGCTGGAACCCAGGGTGTGGGGCTGGGATAGGGGGAACATTTCATTCTGACTGGGCTACGTGAAAGTGAGGACACCCGGGTTCTGCCTTTAAAGATTTCGGGGGGCGCCCGCTCCGTTAAGATGAGAGCATGTCACCAGAGGCGTCTCCGAGATCTGTTATTTCGAGAAAGCTGAATCCAGGCTGGTGAGACATGTCACCCTCCGTGGAAAGCCACCCAGCATAGGAGTTTTCCTTCTCACTCATCAGAGAGATGTTAACGTGTACCTTTTGTGAGCAGGCAAGTGGAAGCGTCCTGAAACACTATCCTCCAACAAAAATGACCCTTTCCTTGCCTTCCATTTTCGATAGAGAGCTGATTGATTAAACGAATGATATCAGGCATACACAGAAGTACTTCTCACCTTTCAGCAGACTTTTAGGGGCATTGGCATGTGCTCAGAGCAACCTTGTGGGAAAGATCGGGTTGGTGATGTAAAACCAGTGAGGACAGGGAGGCTGAGGGTCATGGCTGAGCTACAGACCTCCTACTATTCTTTGCACTTCATCTCATAAGCCCTCAGCTTTCTGGCTTTCTTCATTCCTTTTTTTTTTTCCTCCCATTTTTTAACAGGTGAGAGTCCAAATCTCACAGCGCCCTGGCACCATTTACATTTTAAGAGGGTTAAATTTTTAATTTCTTTTCCATTTCATTGGAACATTTTAGAAATTCACACTGCTTTTTACTGCATCGAATTCTGAACATATCTTCCCACTTTGATCCTGACCCCTGCAGAGCCTGGGCAAGGCTGGACTCTGAGGGAATCAGTAAAGGTAACGGGAAGTACAATAGGTAAAGAGTGTTCCAGTGAAAAGCGGGCCAAAGACTCCTGCCTTGTGACACCCCATTCCACGAAGGAGACGGCAGAGGGTGGGTTTGGATTATTGGATTCCAACAGCCCAGGTGCTCAGAGTCTGCCTACCACACCCTCTGCAGCTGAAGACACCTTCAACCTTCTGTCCACCAAAGCATCACAAAGGCCTGCCGCCTCCCTCATCTCAGACAGCTGAATTACATTCAACTGCAGTCACTGCATTCCATGACGGACACTGACGCAATCTGTCTGCTGCTTTGCCATCTGAATGTCGTCCTCATTAGATTTCAGGAAGAACAGTTAATGGCCCCATTCAGATTTCCTACCTCATTTTGCTTTCCCCCTTAAGCAACTGCTTAATTGGCTTGCTTCCCCTGAGACCAAACATTTTCCTGTGGTGGGAGCAGAGAAAATTAATAGCTTCTGGAATATAGAACAATTGGGCCAGGATGTTGGAAAGGAATCTCCCTTTTGTAAGGTTCTTCTTGGAAGAGAGTCTTTGTTATCACGTTAGTGGAGACCTGCCTCCTAAACACTGCCTGATGTTACCGCTGCTGCGGTCCAAGCCTATCGTTTAAAGAGGTGAAAAGCAAACGAGCCACAAAGTTGACCGATAACAAAAGTGAGATCTAAGGTTCTAGGCCAGCACTCACAAGCTCAAGCAAAAATAGCCTATTGTTCCTGAGAAAGCCCAGAAAACACACAAATCAACACCAGGCAGCTATGTGCCAGTAGCCATTTCCTTGTCCCTGTCATCAAATCTCCTGCTCTTTTGAGTTTACAAATAGGAAGAATCTGCACAAAAAGGATTTTTACCTGTGAATTGTGAATTCCTCCACTTTTTTTTAAAACAACATTTTTTTTTTTCCTTTCTTCTTCTTCTTTTTTGGCCACACCTGGGAGCGTGCTGGGTCTTAGTTCCCCAACCAGGGATCGAACCTGCTTACCCTGCATCGGAAAAGTGGAATTTTAACCCCTGGGTCACCACTGAGGTCCTAACATTCCTCCTTTAACTCTCCATTGAGAGTAGTATGTGTGCTAAGTCACTTCAGTCGTGTCCAACTCTTTGTGACCCCGTGGATGTAGCCCACCAGGCTCCTCTGCCCATGGGATTCTGCAGGCAAGAATACTGGAGTGAGATGTCATGTCCTCCTCCAGGAGATCTTCCTGACCCAGGATTCAAACCAGATCTCTTACGTCTCCTGCATTGGCAGGCGGGTCCTTTACCACTAGCGCCACCTGGGAAGCCCTGTGAGTAGTATACAGTAGAATACAGTTAGTCTGCAGAATTTCTGTTTTAAATAAAAACACCTAGTTTTGCACTTTACTGCACCTGTTGACAACTTGTTAAAATATTGTCTCCTCTCCCAGGAAAATCATTATCTTGGTGGTTAAGGCTCAACTGTTCATCCCTGCCTCTTCTTTTCTCCTTGTCAAGCCAACCGTGCACGTTAATTTGTTCAAATGTCCAGCGTGTATTTGCTGACTCCCCCTGTGTCATACGAGAACCTGAGAAAGTCCAGGGTGACTGATAAGAGGAAGTAGGGATCCTGTGGCCATGCGAGGACTCTGGAGTCTCCGTAACTGAATAGCTAAAGCCTTGCAGTGCAGTGAGATGCGGTCAGGCTGAAAAGGATCCGTCCAGCATGAGTGACGAGGAGCGGGGGTAGCGGGGGGAAGGAGGGATTCAAGTTCTGTCTTGATGGGAGAATTGACAGGACCTGTTGATGGACTAGATGGGAATCTCAAGGAGGGAAGTATAAAAATGACTCTTCCTCTGATTTACACCCTGACTGCTTAGTTAATTTCCCTTTAGGTGACCTTTCTCCTCTGGCTGTGTCACTTGCCTCACTCCCAGGCGGAAATGAGCTGAGCCAGTTCTTTCCCTCTGGGACCTTGACTGGGAGAGGCCGGTCAACTCCACAGGAGGTTTCTTTGGCAGAATAGTTACCTGAAGACTATTTTTTCCTTTAATTCAAGATCGTATAAAAACAATAAAATAACTTGGAAGCGGCTGGAGCCACACTCCGTAACAGTGATTAGTTACAGGTTTTGTATTGTACTTCATGAACTCTTAGAAATATAAAATGAGTTTGGTTATAAATAGCAATTCCTCTTCATGAAAGAATTGGCTTGAACTCTTTATTAGTATCAACAAGCAGAGCATTCTGGCTTGGAATTTGTTTCTCCTCCAGATCTGGAGATATTTTTGTCTGTTTGGTTGGTGGCACCATATTGTCTTGCCCCAGGACATCTGGGGAGGAATATTCATTTCCTGTTTTTTTTGGCCTCACAGGAATGATCCTTTTCTCTTTGCTTGGGCAAAGAATGTCAAGTGCGCTTTGAATAATGGGTGTTTGTCAACTGACCTTCACAAGAGGCTTTCTTTCTCTTCAAAATTCTTTTAAGATTTCATTGTAATTATTTTATTAGTAAGTAATCACCATTAACAACAAATATAATAGGTACGACATAGCAAATGCCAAGAAACTCTGTTTATGGGGACTCAACTGTCTTTCATCCAAAGTCATGAGGTTGCTTAGTAGCGGGGACAGAGTCTGAGCCCAGATGGAGCTGGTTTCAAAGCCCGAAGTCTTTCTGTTTGTTCGTTTCTTTTTGAAATATAGTTGAATTACAATGTTGTGTTGATTACTACTGTATAGCAAGGTGACTCACACATATGTATCCATTCTTTTTCATATTATTTTCCTTCTGGATTTATTATGGGTTATTGACTATGTTCCCTGTGCTGTACACGAGACCCTTGTTGTTTGTCCATTCTGCATACCCCAGCTTGCGTCTCTAACCCCAAACCCCCACTCCCATGCCCTCCCAGCTCCCCGCCCCCGCCAGCCACCAGTCTATTCTCGAAGTCCTCTGTTTTGTTTCTGTTTCATAGGTAGGTTGGTTTGTGTCATGGTTTAGATTCCACAAATAGGTGATATCATATGGTATTTGTCTTTCTAACTTCCCTCACTTAGTGTGATAGCCTCTAGTTGCATCCACGTTGCTGCAAAATGGTATTACTTTGTTCTTTTTTTTTTTTTATAAAACCCTAGCTCTTGGCTGTTGCCTCGGGGTGGGGGCTGAGGGAGGCTCCCGGTAGCCTGAGTCCTCTGGGCTGAGGCTTTCCGTGGCGGCCACTCTCCTCCGTGGCCTGTGATCACCATGTGCTTTGCCAAGTGGAGGGACATTTTAAACCACCTGAAGAGGAAACAGCGACTTCCTCCTTGGCACCCCGGTTGAACTTAATCTCTCCCAGATCTGACTTCCTGTGTATCACTGTACATCCTCGTTGATTTTTCTTCTTTTTGCTTTGTATTCTTCCTCAGTTATATCAAAAAAAGAAATCCTTCTTTTCCTCACTTTGTCTGAATCATTCCCTCCCCAAGCTGAAATGGAGAATCGAGTGGTCATGGCTAATAAAGTAAGAGTCAAAGAAAATAATGATAAAAATAAAAAGTAAGAGTCGGTGATGCAGTTTTATAAAAAAAAAAAAAAACAAGTTTGTTCTAGACTTGGTTCTGCCACGTTACTGATTGTTTTCAAAAACACAGTTTTGTTTGGTTTGTTTTATATTTTTTGGCCTACTGCTCAGAATGTGGGATCTTAGTTTCCCAGCCAGGAACAGACTCAAGCCCCCTGCATTGGAAGCACTGAGTCTTAACCACTGGACCACCAGGGAAGTCTCTCTCATTTCTAATTACGGATATTATCTTAGATAAACCAGTAATTGCTTCTTCATTTCAAAGCACAGTGGCTGATACAAAGTAGGTACTTAATCTATGATAATTGATTATCTTAATTAATCTCTTAATCTAAGTAAAAAGAGGTTAAGCTCATTTACTCAACAAACCTGTATTGAATACATATATCCCCTCCTTTTTTCATTTTATTTTATTTCATTTTTTAATTGGAGGATAATTGCTTTACAATATGCTGGTTTCTGTATATATATATAGCTGTTTCACTTCGCTGTACAGTAGAAAATAACACATTATAAAGCAACTATACTCCAATAAAAAATTTTAATTTTTAAAAAAAAATGAAAAAATATGTATTGAAGGCCCTCTACGTGCCCAGCACCATGCCAGGGACTGGGATGCCTAGATAACGCTGAGATTTAGAACATCCAGGATCATGCAAACTTGGGTTCAAATCTTTCTCTGCCCCACTCTAATTGTGAATCTAGGCAAATTATCTCTCTGAGCTTCAGATTTTTCATGCAATACTTAATCAGAGAACTGTTAGGAAGGTTGAACGAGGGTGCACACACAGTCCTTAGCACAATCCTGGCACACTGTGAACCCTCAGGACATGCTTCCTGGGATGAATGATGGGCTTCCCAGGTGGCTCAAGCAGTAAAGAGTCTGCCCGCTGATGCAAAAGCCACAGGAGATGCGGGTTTGATCCCTGGGTCAGGAAGATCCCCTGGAGTAGAAAATGGCAGCCCTCTGCAGTATTCTTGCCCGGGAAATCCCACGGACAGAGGAGCTTGGAGGGCTGCAGCCGTGAGGTGGCAGAGTTAGACATGACTGAGGGACTAGCACCCACATACATATTCACACACACACATCTGTGCAAGGGAGATAGTGATTGTTAATGTTGGGGAGAAGAAGGATGAGTATATCTAAAATTATATTTAACAAACTAAAGTGTACATCTTCTATACAACCCAGACTGTGGTATATCTTGCTAACGGTTTGCTGCTGCAGACAAGAGTAGGGATTTCGGATGGAAGCAGGAGAGGGTGGCAGGCAGTGTAGGACGGTATCTGGAGATGAAAACTTCAATTTGTCAGCAGGGAATCAGCGAACTTGAACCAGAGGCCCTCAGTGTCCTGTGATTCTCCCATAGCACGTGAATCTATTTTAAAGAAGGACAGATTTGAGTTCTGATGTAAATTTAGACAGCTCTGCAACCCAGCAGTAACTGGATTTTCCGCGTGAAGGCGGCCGTGGCCCCGTGGATGCGGGCAGGGAAGCAGGCTGGCCTGGCCGTTTGGAGGGAGCGCCTTGGCTGGACGCTGGCTGAGGTTTGTGCGGGGTCCGGGGGAGCAGCGTGGCTGAAGGACAGTGCGCTCCCCAGTCCTGAGCGCTGGGCATCGGGTGAGTGGGTGGCCTGACCCCAGCGATCTGGAAGTCCAACAGCAGGCAGGGAGGGCAGGTGGGAGCGCGGCGGAGCGGTCCTCAAAGTTCAGCCAGGCGGGCCGCCCACAGGGATGGCGGGCAGGCCGCAGACCCTCCCCTCTGGGCTGAGGCTCAGGGGATGGGCCTGGCATGGCCGGTCTGCTTTGCAGACCTGGAATTCCCGTCCCTCCAAATTTCAGGTCTCTGTGGCCACAGCACAGAACCTGTCAAGGCCACTTAAAAGGACTCAAATACTTCTATTTAAGGGGTATTTAAGGAGCCTGACCTGGAGGTAAGGGTCACAGGCCACTTTGCTGGGAGAAAGAGAGAGTTTCAGAGGCTGGGAAACAGCAGGATGCCTTCTAGAATCTGCACAATTTCTACTCTTATCTCATCTTCCTATTTTCTAGTTGTTTTTAATTAGTACTAGTACCCTGTATTGCTTTGCTTAGTAAAATCCCAGAAATCCAATACACGCTATTAAAACGACCCCCTGTATCCACTAACCAAAATGATGCGAAATGTCCCGAGCAGCCCAGAGCCTCAGCTGAACTTGGTTTTATGGCTTCTGTGTATTGAAAACATTATATACAGAAGCCATAGAACCAACTCAACTTTTAAAAATATTTTTTATGTGTCCTTTCCTATAAATTGTCAAATTGAAGACAATCCTTTGTCCATTTTCCACTTGTGGGTTTGGAAAGCAGTTCCTGTTTTAGGGAGTCTTAAGAAAGAGAGTTGTTGCGATGGGGAAGTGCTCACGTGGGTGAGCTGTTTTTGTAATGAAAACTGTATTCCAAATTCAAACAGCCACACTGGAAGTTCCTTCCAGGTAAGATCTATTTGGAATACACCGTCTCAGGATACACGGAACCTTTGGTGAAATGGTGTTCAAGCAATGTCAAATGCCTCCCCCCAGACTGGAGCCACTGAGCCTTAGAGGTACTTTATCCTTGAAACCAAAACAGGGCCACTGGCCTTAGATATTTAGCTTTTCTAGCCGAAATCCCTCTCTTCCTTTGAACAGGACTTCCCTGGTGGCTCAGATGGTAAAAGAATCTGCCTGCTGTGCAGGAGACCAAGGTTGGATCCCTGGGTTGAGAAGATCCCCTGGAGAAGGGAATGGCTGCCCCAGTATTCCCGCCGAGACAATTCCATGGACAGAGGAGCCCGGCGGGCTACAGTCCATGGGGTCGCAGAGAGTCGAACACGCCTGAGCGACTAACACACTCTTCCTCTGAACAGTGTGCCCTGTCCCGAGACGGGAGGTCCCCTTAATGCCGTCAGGGACTTGCCCAGCCTCATCTCTACCAGAGGAAAGCGGCAGCTATTGAAATGTGACGGGGTACTTCCCCGGTGGTCCGGTCGTTGAGACTCCACAGTTCCACTGCAGGGGGCATGGGTTCAATTTGTGGGGCGCCAAAAGAAAGAAGAAAGAGATGCCACCTCTCTCCTCACCCGGCCCCGCCCTCGACACCTCTTGCCGCCCCTATTCCCTGCACAGTGAGGGGCATAAACATCCCCCTAGGTGCTCACGTCAGACATGGCAGAGTCAGCCTGCTTCAAGGACCAGTTGTGCTTCTGTGAAAAGCTTTGCCTCGTCAAGGGGACAGCCTTCGGAGTGCTCTGACGCCGCGGGGACGGCTGCAGAATGCCGCGAATGGCGCGCAGCCGAGAGCGCAGCATGGTTCTGAGTCCCGGCTGAGCCCAGCCCGTGCTGTCTCGTGGACGTGAGGACCCTCCCCTCTGCCTCCATCTGCGCCTTCACTCCAGTGTCCCTCCTCCATAAGTGTCTGCTTTTCAGCTTCTCCCCTGAACCAGTTACAACATCTGGTTCCTTCCTTATGAGTGGAATAAAATCTTTAGCTTGTGTTCATTTTATGTCCTTATGAGTCATGATTTTACCATTTTTTTTTAAAACTTGTCTTCTAACACCAGCTTCTTCTCACTCGCCTCCTTCTTATCCTTCATTTTCTTCCGTCTGTCCTCTTTCCAAATGTCTCTCGAGGGCTTCTCTTCCCCTGAGACCCTCGTGGTCATTGTTCACGGTGGTAACTGGAACCGCCTCCTAGTTGACTCTTGTCTCCAACCTTGGGTCCACCCACCCCTCCCAGGGCCTCCCTGGGGGCTCAGATGGTAAATAATCTCCTCCAGGGCAGGAGGCCTAGGTTCAGTCCCTGGGGTGGGAGGGTCTTCTGGAGAAGGAAATGGCAACCCACTCCAGTATTCTCGCCTGGAGAATCCCATGGACAGAGGAGCCTGGTGGGCTACGGTCTACAGGGCCGCAAAGAGTCGGACACGACTGAATGACTACCTCATATACGCACACACATTCCTCCTCACAGAGTGTTCTACACACCAGAGCTCCTTAAACTAAAATCCCAATCCACTTATCCACTTTCTGCTTAAAACTCCTCGGAGGCTTTGCATCACCTTGGCTCACTGGTCACATTAAAAAGCTCAGTCTTTGAGACACATGTGAGTGCTGTACTTCACGTGGGACATTAGTCCCCCGAACAGGGATCGAACCCGAGCCCTGTGTCTTCTCTTGTGCTGCCTCTCTTCCCCGTCTGCTTTCACTAGGTGGGCTCCTAGATACCCATGATCTCTCAGCTTAGATGAAGAGTGAGGAAAAAGCCTTTTTACTCCACCCTCCTAGCTTCCATGTCTAGGGCCTGGGAATCAAACTGAAAAAAGATCAGAGAAAAACAGTTTTACTTCTGTACCTTGCATGAAGCTTCATAGAGAAAATGGGGCTCAAGGAGGCGGTTGGATGATTGGGGCTTATGTACCACGTTAGGCCAAAAAAAGGAGAAGGCGTTTGGGGCTTCTGGGCTGGGGAGCAACGTAGTGGGAGAGGAAATTTGGGGTGAAAAAGGATCTTCTTGTTATGCACGTAAGAGTTGTTTCCTGAGTAGCTCTCTTCCTGGTACAGACATCTTTCCAAATGGAAATTTACATGATAAATGTGAACTTCCTTTTCAAAAGGGGAAATTTATACCTTATTTTTAGGCAGCTGCGGAAGGTAAAGAGCTTTTCCTGCATCTGCTGGTTCTCAGTTGCCTTTAGCTCAAAATAATCCAAATGCCAAAGGGGCGTATTTTGGGGTGATGTGTTTTGATGTCATTTCCTATGGAAAGACTTGTCCGTGTGTGTCTCGTTCTTTCTCTACAGTAGAGTATAGGACGTGCGGCCTGGGCCCCGAGGGTGGCCTAGGAAGGCAGTGGTAACTTTTTTTTCTACGAGGATTTTGCAATAGTTTTAAGCTGTAGAGTTTTACAGCATCCAGAGACTATCCTCGGCCACCTCTTCTTTTAAACAGAGAGGTTAACCTACACCCTTGGAGCCCACAGCTGGTATCATGGCTCAGCTCTGAAAGTGTAACCAGCGTGACCTGAGTTCTAGAGCCCTGCTGCTCAAAATGTGGTCTGTGGGAACAGCAGCATTGGCATTCCTTGGAGCTTATTAGAAATGTAGAAGTTCAGGCCTCACCCCGACCTTCTGACTCATTTTAATAAGATGCCCAGGTGATTCAGATCCACATTAAAATGTAAGGATCCCATTTTACTAACCTAGTGACCTTGGACAAATGACTTAGCCACACACATACTTCAACTTCGAAGTGGGGTTTCTAGTTTATTTGTACTTTAAAGGGCTGTTGGGAAGAGGGAAAGAGTCAATAAACATGTAGAGCTTAGAATCACAGCATTTAGTAAGACCTTGACAAATATTAGCTTTTGATAATATGACACCAGACCAAAGAGAAACACAAGTCATTGGGATGGCCGACGCCTGTGTGAAGGGCCAGCTCAGAGACTGGTGCATTCTTGGGAGCCAAAGCTTGCAAATCCAGTTTGGAGATTTATTTCAAGGAGTTTATTTTATTAATGTTTGACTCCCTCACTTAGGAAAGATTCTTCTATTTGTGGTCATCTTCAAAGAGGGCTTGAAGACTAGCGTTAGGAGCAGTTAAAAGACAAACTCAGGTCATCTGAACTTTTTGAGAGTTGTTCTATATATAAATATATAATCTTGTGCCTTTTTGTCTTGATTGCTGTCTGTGAATTTCTCGTGGTGTCACATGACTCCCTTTGCCTGCTTCCCTCCATTTCCTCTCTCTTGCTTCTCTGACTCCTCTATTGCCTTCTATTCGTCCTCTATTCACCTGACCAGATAGCCCTCTATCCCACTGTGTCTTTCCTTATAAACTGAGCTTTTCCTTGTCAACCGATTTAAAGGCCTTCAGATCGAGATGGGCTGGTGGCCACTGGCTGCAGCACCAGTGAAGACAAGCCAGACCAGGCTTGGGTGGCAGTTCCTGTGTCCTTACGTTTTTGCTTTCACCAAGCTCTCTTGTAGTTGGCTTTGAGAGTAGACTCAAGTTGACCTTGAATCAGGATAAAGCCACGTTAACCTCTGCAACTGCATGTGGTGGGAAAAGGTGAAGCCCTATAAAATCAACAAATGGCCACTGAACTTCCTGTGATGTCCACCACTGAGCTAGATCTGGGGAATACAGAGGGGAAGGTCCCAGATCAAGACTTTGAAGAACTTGCTCCATGATCTGTGACTTAATGTGATAATCAAAAGACAACTTATTTTATGCAAAGTTCTGTACCATAAAATGGGGCTTCTCAGGTGGTGCGATGGTGAAGAATCTGCCTGCCGATGAAGGAGATGCAGGTTTGATCCCTGGGTCTGAAATATCCCCCAGGGGAGGAAATGGCAACCCATTCCAGTATTCTTGCCTGGAAAAGCCCATGGACAGAGGAGCCTGGCGGGCTACAGTTCATGGGGTCGCAAAGAGTCGGACACGACTAAGCAAATGAACAGACACACGCATACCATAGAATAGTACAGGAGAGCTGATAATCTCACTGCTTAATCTGTTGGTGTGTATCATTCTATTTTACTAAACTACCACCTATTTGTCTATCTTCATAATTTTTACATAAATAGAATTTTTACATATGTATATCTTATTCTACAACTTGATTCTCTCCCTTAACAATGTATCACAGGTGTTTTTCATGTTAGTATTCATAACAACTCTCCATTCTTTTTAATGGGTATATGGTGTTGTTAAATAGATGCACCATAATTTAATTGATTGTTCTTCTTGTATACATAATGGTATACATATGCAAGCATTACTGTAGAATAAGTTTCTAGATTGGATTTATTGGGTTACTGGGTACGCATATACTAAGAGGACATATGCAAAAATGCCTTCCAAAAAAATTCTGCATCAGTGTACCTGTCTACTACCAGTATGTAAAAATTCTAGTGCCCCGCCCCCACTTAAGCTTTTGTTTAACAGCATGAAAAAAAAAAGGTGTTATAATTTTCTTTCTTTAGTAGATAGAATGTCTTCTCACGTATTCTTTTACCATTTATATTCTCTATTTGAATTCCCTGTACCTACCTCCTCATCTTTTTTCCCTGTGTTTTTTGGTATTTTCTTAAGTTTGTGCAAAGTCTTTAAGTAGAATGGCCACTGATCTAATATCTTATACATTATAACAAGCCCAGTCTATCTTTTATTTCTTTTAATTTGATTTTTGCCTCATTTTTGTCATTGCCAGGCAGATGCCTTTTAAAAAATTATCATTATATATGCACATTTTCCTTTATGGCTTCCAAATTTCATGTCTTGTTTGTGAAGGCACCCTCCCCACCTCAAGAAGGTAAAATCAAGTACAGAACCTTAGATTTCACATATATAGGGATGGTTCAGTTTGGTTCAGGTGTAAAAGTTTCATCTAAAAACATATAACTATGGTATGCCTTGAATTAACAGGCCATACATATTTGTCAAATTGTTAAATGACATCCTTTAAAAGGAGGTTTGCTTACCTAACATTTACGATAGATTGAGTCTCCAGGCATACAATAGCTCTGTGAGGATTCTCAGTCATGTCATTTGATTGTTTTCAAATGAAAACTTTACAAAAAGTTGTCTTAAAGTCCTGTTGTGCAAAGGGCATACAGACGGAGCCTTCTGGCTTTGCGTGTGGGAGGCTATGTTGGGCTTCCTGGTGCAGGACTCCGTGGCTAGTCCCCGCACCCACCGAGGGAACGATGTTTCTAGACAGTATCCTCAAGCTTGCGGCTGAAATTCCAGATTGACGTGTCTGGGGGCTCGTGGTGGAGCCAAAGAGGCCCCTCAGGAAAGGTACTGTGAGAGAGCAAAAGACGCCGCTGTCGAAGGAAGTAAAAATTAAGGATGGATGCAACCGGCTCGATTTCCAAGCCGCATCCTGGTCTGAAGCACTCTCAGACCCACTCTGCCGCCTGGCCCTGCCTGTGCCTGAGCAAGCCGCCTTCCTCCAGTGGCTCAGCCTTTCCACACTCCATCACCTGGCTCTCCCGACTACCCAGTGCCTTTCTAAAGCAGAGACCTTTTAAATGTATCGTGGGCTTCCTCCTTGGATGCTCTGCAGGGCTCAAAGAAACCAAATCAGAGGGCCATTGCTGAAGGCTGGCATGTCAGTGCGTGATTTCTCCACCGGCTCTCACGGGCCTGGCCGCGATGCAAGCAGCTGGCTTTGCTGAAGGCGGGCGCTGGTGGCCCCAGGCCCCTGGAAGCCTGGCCCAAAAACGGCCTGGGGACCTACCTGAGATTCACTTGCTGACTTTAGCCACAGGTGGGCACCAAAGGCTTTGGGAATAAAGGGTTCAGGCAGTTAGAGAAACAGAAATTCCTCCATGTCTTTAGGCGGATCCTCCAATCTAACCTGCCTTCCCACTTTAGGGGGAGCACAAAGGCTCTTCTGCCTAAAAATACTCTTGCTCCCTCTTTCCTTCTCATCTCTATCTGTCTGAGTCACTCTTCCCTTCCACTTGAAATTCTGCTTCAAAATGGCCCCAGGGGATCGAGCGGGAGTGAGAAAGAACGGCGAGAAATGAAGGTGAATCTGGAGCCGACAAGGAACTTCTGCACTTTATAGGAAGATGCAGGATCCCCACTGAAAAACAGGCAAATAATATAAACAGGCAGTTCAGAGAGTGTTAGTTTCCTATAGCTGCCATAACAGAATACCGCAAACTGGTGGCTCAGAATAACAGAAAGTAATTCTCTCAAAGAGCAGGAAGCTAGAAGTCTAAAATCAAGGTGTCTGGGAGGAAGGGATAGCTAGGGAGTTTGGGATCGACATGCACACACTGCTATAATTAAAATGGATAACCCACAAGAGCCTAGTATATAGCACAGGGACCTCTGCTCAATGTTACTTAGCAATCTGGACGGGAGGGGGGTTTGGGGGAGAATGGTTACATGTATATCTGTGTCTGAGTCCCTTTGCTGTTCACGTGAAACTATCACAACATTGGTAATTGACTATATTCCAATACAAAATAAAACGTTTTAAAATAAATTGTTCAGTCACTCAATCGTGTCTGACTCTTTGTGACCCCATGGACTGCAGCATCCCAGGCTTCCTTATCCTTCACCATCTCCTGGAGTTTGCTCAAACTCATGTCCATTGAGTCAGTGATGCCATCCAACCATCTCATCCTCTGTTGTTCCCTTCTCCTCCTGCTTTGAATCTTTCCCCGAATCAGGGTCTTTTCCAGTGAGTTAGCTCTTCACATTGTGGCCAAAGTTTTGGAGCTTCAGCTTCAGCATCAGTCCTTCCAATGAGTATTCAGGGTTGATTTCCTTTCGGATCAACTGGTTAGATCTCCTTGCTGTCCAAGGGACTCTCAAGAATCTTTTCCAACACCACAGTTTGAAAGCATCAATTGCACTCAGCCTTTTTTATGGTCTAACTCTTACATCCATATATGACTACTGGAAAAAATCATAGCTTTGGCTATATGGACCTTTGTTGGAAAAGTGATATCTCTGCTTTTTAATATGATGTTTAAGTTTGTCTTAACTTTCCTTCCAAGGAGAAAGCATCTTTTAATCTCATGGCTGCTGTCACCATCTGCAGTGATTTTGGAGCCCCCAAAATAAAGTCTGTCACTGTTTCTACTTTTCCCACCTCTATTTGCCATGAAGTGATGGGACTGGATGCCATGATCTTAGCTTGTTGAATGTTGAGTTTTAAGCCAGCTTTTTCACCCTCCTCTTGCAGGGACGGGCTCGCTCTCTCAGATGCCTAGAGAAGGAAGATGCTTTCTGGACTGTGCGGGCTTCTGGTAGACCCAGATGATCCTCGGTTGGAGGCAGTACAGCCCCAGTCCTCACGTGGTCCCTCTATGTCTCTCCACGGGCCTGCCTGTGTGCACATCTGTCTCTGTGTGTAAATTTCCTCTTCCCAGAAAGGACACCAGTTAGATTCGAACTCATTAAAATGGCCTCATTTTAACTTGATTGCATCTGCAAAAACCCTATTTCCAAATAAGGTCACATCCTGAGGCACTAGGGATTAGGACCTCAATATGTCTTCCAATGTGGGGCATGTTTAACCCATTACAGAGAGGATAAAATTAAATAAACCAAAATCTAATCACTTTATGGAGAAATGGGTGAAACCATTTACAATTAGATAAATGCCAATCAAATTAGCACTCTTCTTGTATTAGACTTGCAAAAATTAGAAAGCTGGTAATGCCAAGCGTTGGCTGGAAAGTGAGGACAGAGAGGCACTTGCGCTCTGCTGGTGGGAGGGAGTGGAGATGCGAGCTGCCTGGCTGGAGAGCAACCTGGCAGAACTTGGTTAAATGAAAACCATCCGCAGCTATTTGTCTTCTAGGAATATGTCCCAGAGACTTTCTCACACAGCGCCATCATGGGAACAGAGCGGAGGGATTTATTGTGATCTTACTTTGGGTGGCGGGGAAGATTTTACACGTCTTTTTGTGTGTGTGATAAAATGTACCGTTTTAACCATTTTTAAGTGTCCAGTTCAGTGGCATCAAGATCATTCACATCGTTGTGCAACTATCACCACCATCCACCTCCAGAACTTCTTCATCATCTCAAACTGAAACCCTGTACCCGAGAAATAACCACTCTTCCTAACCCACTCCCTCGAGTGCTGGTAACCACTATTCTACTTTCTGTCTCTGTGGATTTGACTATTTTAATTAACTCATGTAAGTAGTGTTAGTTGCTCAGTCATATCCAACTCTTTGCGACCCCATGGACTGTAGCCCTCCAAGCTCCTCCGTCCATGGGATTCTCCAGGCAAAAATAGTGGAGGATGTAGCCGTTCCCTTCTCTAGGACATCTTCCTGACCGAGGAATCAAACCCAGGTCTCCTACATGGCAGACAGATTCTTTACCACCTGAGCCACCAGGGAAGCCCCACCATATAGATAGAGGCACACATTATTTATCCTTTTGTATTTGGCTTCTTCCCTGATGGCCCAGTGGCTAAACTATCTGTCTGCAATGCAGAAGACATAGGAGATGCAGGTCCAATCCCTGGGTTGGGAAGATCCCCTGGAGAAGGAAAGGCTACCCACTGCAGTATTCTTGCCTGGAAAACTCCATAAACAGAGGAGCCTGGTGGGCTACAGTCCATGGGGTCACAGAGGGTCAGACATGACTGATCAACTAACACTATTTCAGTAAACATAATTTCTTCAAGGTTCATCTGTTGTAGTGTGGATCAAAGTTTCTTTCTGTTTTTGGTCCAATAATATTTCACTGTGGGCATACAATGGGCTTCCCAGGTGGCACAGTGGTAAAGAACCCTCCTGCCAATGCAGGAGACATGGAGTTAGATCCCTGGGCTGCGAAGAACCCCTGAAGGAAATGGCAACCCACTGCAGTATTCTTGCCGAGAAAATCCCAGGGACAGAGGAGCCTGGCGGGCTACAGCCCACGGGTCTGCAAAGCGTCGGACACGACTGACTGAGCACACGCGCACATGGGCACATAACACACTTAAAAAAAATCCACATTCATCTGTTGGATTGTTTCTGCCCTTTGGCTGTTGCATGTATGCTGCTATGAGCATTCGTTCACATGGACACGCCCTGCATCCTCCAGCTTTCAAATCTTCTGGGTTCAACCCTAGGAGTGAAGCTGTTCGATTCCACAGGAATTCTACGTTTAACCTTCCCCTGAACCACGGAGCTGTCCTCTGGTGCAGCTGCCCCAGTTCATGTCCCTACCAGCAATGCGGGCGGCTTCCAGTCTCTCTCTGTCCTTACCGACGGGGCCTATTTTCTGTTTTTTTAACAATAATCATCCTAATGGATATGCAGTTGTACCTCACTGTGGTTTTGATTTCTATTTCTCTAATGAGTTACGAAGATGAACATTTTTTCATGTGCCTGTGTACTTTTTTTAAAAAAATTAATTTCTTTTGTCTTTAATTTCTTCAAAATAAAAAAAAAAATCTCATATATATCACAAACAGAGATCTAGCTATCTATCCATATATCCATACATACCACACAATAATACCATTTTTCTAGACACATATAAATAAAAAGATACAGTTTAAACAGTTGAGAATGGTTGCCTATGAGGGGAAATGAATGGGGTTTGGAGATAAAGAGAATAAATAAACAAACGTCATTGAGAAGACAAAGATGATAACGAGCTATGAACTGAAGAGAATAACTAACTCAAACCATTAGACATTAAGCCCAAAATAAAAAAAGGAAAGAAAGCAGGAGGCAGGGAAGAGCCATTTTCAGCCCACAGTCCTTTCTGGTCCCCCTGTGCTCACGCAGCAGAGCTGGCAACCGTCTGGAAGCTGGGCTGTCCTCCCGGGCCTTCCAGCCTCTTTCTCTGCAGCAGGGAAATCCAGGCTGGGGGCAGAGGAGGCGCGGGTCCTCTGGATGGTCAAAATCAGGGTCCGTGGGAGCAAGCGGCCCCTTGCTTTCTTCTCCATTCTACGGCCTTAGGTCTCAGCGTCCTCTTTGGGTCAGGGCGGGGATTCCTTCCCTCCAGTCCCTTCTGGCTGTCAGACATTCTCCAGCACACACTCTCCGTGCCCTCATTTTCTTCTTTCCTTTCTTTCTTTTTTAATTGAAGGATATTTTATATATATACCTGGGAATCCTGGCTCAGAGAGTAAAGAATCTGCCTGCAATGCAGGAGACATGGATTCGATCCCTGGGTCAGGAAGATCCCCTGGAGAAGGAAAGGGCAACCTGCTCCAGTATCCTTGCCTGGAGAATCCCATGGACAGAGGGGCCGGGCAGGCTACGGGCTACATGAGGTCGCACAGAGTCAGACACAACTGAGCAACTTAGCACATGCACACATAGCTCCCTTACAGTGCTGGGTGAGTTTCTGCTGTGTAGCAAAGTGACTCAGGTACACATATACGCACATGCTTTTCCACTGTGGTTTACCCCAGAGGACTGACTATTGCTCTCCGTGCCATGCAGTAGGACCTTGCTGCTGTCCACTCTACACGTGACAGTTCCAGTGCTCTCTGACTCCATTCCTGCCCCCAGGCCAGCAGAACCCCTGGCCCAGCTGCCAGTTTGTTTTGTGAGCCACTGGCAGGCAACCACCCTCGTTTGCAGGCAGAAAGAGGAGACAAGCTGTTCTTAAACAGGTGACTTCAGTTGGTCTAAAACCCAGGGAGGAAATTAAAGGAAGTTAATTTTTCTCCAGAAGCTGCCGCAGCTTCAGTGGTGTTCTTTGGCATTTCAGCATTTCCAATGCCAGCTGAGACCGGCTGGTACAGAAGAAGGGAGTTATTAAAGGGTGTTGTCAGTTTTTTCGAAAACTCAGAGATAGCTGAACCGAAGGTTGTGGGTTGGGGAGAGCAGAGAAACCTGTTTGCTTTAAGTCCATTTGAATACTTGGCTTCTTTTGAATAAATTATCATGAATGGCACTTGGCAGAAATCAGCTTTAATAGCACGTATGTGTGAGTCTCAGCCCAAAGTGCTGCACTGGAAAAGCTGATGGCTCTGCTGAGAGCATTTTCCTTCACCAGGATGCATGAGAGGAGACGGGTCTCCTTTATTCGCTCTACAGCAGGGCCACACACCATTCTGTTCCACTCAAGAAATAAGGAGCTGGACATCTTCTAATTAAACAGCTCGGATTGTGTTTGAGGTGATGACCGCCCACGGAGCCGGCACCGAGTGGGGGCTCAGAAGAGCTGTGGGCCCCGCAGGGTTGGGGGCTCATCCTCGAGGCTCGCAAGATTCCCCTCTTTGAACCTGCACATGACTCGGCTCCAGACTCACCTCAGTGCTGGTGGAAATGAATTCAGGGATTTTCCAGGACTTCTCTTGGAAAATGACAAGTGATAAATTCCCCTTGAGGGTGGGACGTCACCCTTTCTTCCTTCTTCGAATCAGCACTCAGATCCAGAAAAATAAACAAGCCACATTAGCTGCAGGGGAAAATAAATAAATTCAGGGATTCAAACTCCATTTCCCAGTTGATTTCAGAGAGCCTGTTTTGAGTATATAAATCTGCACTGGTGGATTTTATTGCCATTTCAAAAATTGCAAAAAACAGAACATAGGAAGAAAATGAAAAGATGCATCATTGGAAGAAAGAACAATGACATGCATGTTGCTTTTAACCAACAGTTCAATGGGCTTCCCTGGTGGCTTAAACAGTAATGAATCCTCCTGCAATGTGGGAGACCTGGGTTCTATCCCTGGGCCGGGAAGATCCCTTGGAGGAGGGTGTGGCAGAATTCTCCAGAATTCTTGCCTGGAGAATCCCATGGACAGAGGAGCCTGGTGGGCTACAGTCCATGGGGTCGCAAAGAGTCAGACACGACTGAGCAGCTAAGCACAGCACAAACACAGCAATCAGTTCAACAGTCTTGATTGCTACTAGAAAGCCTAACACATGCGTATGTATTATAATAGTACAAATAAGCAAAAAAATAACAAAATGATCATTTGTTTATGGTGAATCCTACCTATGTTGGCACATGAGGGGATGACCCAAGAGTTACACTGGCTGGAATTTGCACCTATTGAACCTCATAATTTTTAGGAACTGCAAGAAATTATGCAGGCACAGTGGCCTTTGGAGAGATTTTCAACACTCTCCCCCTCCTCACACCCTGCCGCCCTGCCAAGCCAATAGAGATGGCATTTGCAACCTGGGTTGAGGTGCAAAGAACTGAGTTGGGCAGACTTTGAGCACACACACACCTTGTACTTTATTTGACATGGCTGGTCTGGTGCTGGGTCCGCCTCAGTGACATCTCCCCAGCTCTGCATGATTTTCCCATGAAACTAGCGCTGGATGTCACCAGGAGAAGGCCCAGAGCTGCTTAGTGGAACCAAAGATGCTAGGCACATGTGCTGTTCAGAACACAGGTGCTGGCAGCTGTGAAAGGAGCTCCTCACAGAGGAGAGAGGAGAGTCTGTGGTTTAATAATCGGGGAGGGGCTGAATCCTTTGCATCCCTCTAAGAAATGTTTCCTAGCATTGAAGGGGAGCAGGACATGTCACCCCTAATATGTGCCACTTTGGCTGGTGAATGGGCTTCTCTGGTGGCTCAGATTGTAAAGAATCTGCCTGCAATGCAGGATACCCAGGTTTGATACCTGGGTCCAAAAGATCCCCTGGAGAAGGAAAAGGCTACCGATTCCAGTATCCTTACTTGGAGAATTCCAGGGACACGGGATAATACAAAGAGTGAAACCCACCTGACCTGCCTCCTGAGAAACCTGTATGCAGGTCAAGAAGCAACAGTTAAAACTGGACATGGGACAACAGACTGGTTCCAATCGGGAAAGGAGTATGTCAAGGCTGTGTATTGTCACTCTGCTTATTTAACTTATATGCAGAGTACATCATGAGAAACTGGGCTGGATGAAGCACAGGCTGGAATCAAGATTGCTGGGAGAAATATCAATAACCTCAGATATGCAGATGACACCACCCTTATGGCAGAAAGTGAAGAAGAACTAAAGAGCCTCTAGATGAAAGTGAAAGAGGAGAGTGAAAAAGTTGGCTTCAAACTCAACATTCAGAAAACTAAGATCATGGCATCCAGTCCCATTACTTCATGGCAAATGGATGGGGAAACAATGGAAACAGTGATAGACTTTACTTTTTGGGCTCCAAAATCACTGCAGATGGTGACTTCAGCCATGAAATTAAAAGATGCTTGCTCCTTACGAGAAAAGTTATGACCAACCTAGACAGCATATTAAAAAGCAGAGACATTCTTTGTCAACAAAGTTCTGTCTAGTCAAAGCTGTGGTTTTTCCAGTAGTGATGTATGGATGTGAGAGTTGGACTATAAAGAAAGCTGAGCACTGAAGAATCGATGCTTTTGAACTGTGGTGTCGGAGAAGACTCTTGAGAATCCCTTGGACTGCAAGGAGATCCAACCAGTTCATCCTAAAGAAAATCAGTCCCGAATATTCATTGGAAGGACTGACGCTGAAGCTGAAACTCCAATACTTTGGCCACCTGATGCCAAGAGCTGACTCATTGGAAAAGACCCTGATGCTGGGAAAGATTGAGGGCAGGAGGAGAAGGGGACAACAGAGGATGAGATGGTTGGATGGCATCACTGACTCAATGGACGTGAGTTTGAGTAAACTCTGGGAGTTGGTGATGGACAGGGAGGTCTGGAGGCCATGAATTGCAATTCATGGGGTCGAAAAGAGTCGGACACAACTGAGCGACTGAACTGACTGACTGGCTTGTGGATTATTTTGAGCTGAAGTCTATCAAGGTGGCCAGCTGATTCAAGAAGAGCTGTTAACTTTGTGAGCATTTGTGTGCATGTCCGCACATGTGTGCGCACACACACACACACACACACACACACACACACACACAATAATCTAAAACAGTGTAGATAGGGGACTTGACCCAGAAATAACTTTTTATCTGACTGACCTATCGGTATGGCAGGGCAAGGGTCTATTATCAAAATCCGTTCTTATGGCCCTGGAAGCTATCTTCCTCCCCAGAAGCCCCAGGCCTGTCCCCTCCTGTAGCTCAGGATGGCATATGAGCCTCCATTGCCTGGCTGTCTTTGGGTCTTCTAATATTATGGGGATACTTATGTACAAAATGGGGCTTCCTGGGTGGCACTAATGGTAAAGAACTTGCCTGCCAGTGCAGGAGATGCAAGATATGCAGGTTCTATCTCTGGGTGAGGAAAATCCCCTGGAGAAGGAAATGGCAACCCACTCCAGTATTCTTGCCTTGGAAATCCCATGGACAGAGGAGCCTCGTGGGGTACAGTCCGCAGGGTCACAAAGAGTCGGACACGACTGAACTGATTCAGCGCACAGGCACTTATGTACAAAATAAAAATTTTGTTTGTCTCTGGTTACTCTGTCATATGTCAACTGAATTACTAGACCAGCCAAAGAATCTAGAAGGAGAGAAGGAAAATGTCCCACCTTACAGCATGTTACCATGTTGGAAGTCCCACAGAAACGCAACAGGTTTCACTTTGAGGAAGTTTGTAAATTAGTCTTCCAGGAAATAGCAGTTTGCAAAATGTTGTAGTTGAGGGGGTCAGAGACAGAAGGATTTCCTGGGTTTGAAAAGGTAAAATGAAAGTGAAAGTTGCTCAGTTGTGTCCGACTCTTTGCGACCTCATAGACTATACAGTCCATGGGATTCTCCAGGCCAGAATACTGGAGTGGGTAGCCTTTCTCTTCTCCAGGAGATCTTCTCAACTCAGGGATTGAACCCAGGTCTCCCGCATTGCAGGTGGATTCTTTACCAGCTGAGCCACAAGGGAAGCCCATAATACACCCCATGGATTATACAGTCCATGGAATTCTCCAGGCCAGATTACTGGAGTGCATAGCTGTTACCTTCTACAGAAGATCTTCCCAACCCAGGAATCAAACCCAGGTCTCCTGCATTGCAGGCAGTTTCTTCACCAGCTAAGCCACCAGGGAAGCCAAGAGGCCCTAAAATATGCCTAGGGGAGCTCCCAGAAAGAATCTGGGAAGCTGAACAGGAGAAAACATGATGTGCGGGATCCTAGGAGTTGGAATCAGGAATGACTGCTCAGTAACAGTCTTGAGAAATATAAACCGTGCACCTGAGACTAATGGGCACTGGAGGAGCCCTAATTGCCTCCCTATGCCCAGGCCTGATGGGGCGCTTCCCAAGGTTTGAGTCAGGAAGCTCCATCTGGAGGCCCAGAGAGGGCACATCTGAGCACCAACCCCTCTGATTTGTCCAGGCCTCTCCCAGCCTTAGGGCTTCCGTGGTGGGTCAGCGGTATAGAACCCACCTGCGAATGCAGGAGACGCGGTTTCCATCCCTCAGTCGGAAAGATCCCTGGAGAAGGAAGCGGTAACCCACTCCAGCATTCCTGCTGGGAGAATCCCACGGACAGAGGAGCCTGGCGGGCTGCAGTCCCTGGGGAGCAAGAGTTGGACATAATTTGGTGACTAAACTACCACCTCCTCCCAGTTTTAGCGCTGAAGTTCTCCCGTCCCAGGACTCCCTCCGTCCTGGGCAAACCGGCACCTGTGGTCCCCTTAGCTCTCTGCCTGGGAAAAGCAGAGCCTTTCATTCAGTCTCCGTGTGAAAGAAAAATAACTGGAAGTTGCCTGCAGGGGCTGTGCAAGACCGCCTTTATCTTGGTAATTCTCTCTCTGCTTATTTTTGTTACCTCTTATCTGTTTCCTGGTAATAAATGCTTTAGAAAGAAAATGGACTGTGGGCTTGCTCTGGGCTGGGTCGGGTGTGGTAGCTGGGACACGGGCTCACTCGGCAGTTGGCTCAGAAAAGAGGAAACCTGTCAGGCTGTAGTGCTTCCAGCAAGAAAGGAACACAAGCCACATTCTGGGCCCAGTGAAAAGGCAGGACAGGGTGTTGTCGGAGCTGGTCTGGGCCCTGCGTGCCTGAGGGTGAAGAGCCTTCCCGGGGCGGTGGGGGCACTCAGCTCATCCCTCCAGTGGGCTCCAGCGTTAGGGGATCTCCACTCTTTCTCCCACATCAGGCCTTCTTCTCCGCTGTGCTCTTGGGTGGATTCATCCCAGGCTTTGCCTGATGTCAAGAACCTGGTGTGCGCATGCTCAGTCACTCAGTTGTATCTGACTCTCTGCGACCCCCAGGCTCCTCTGTCCATGGGATTTCTCAGGCAAGGATACTGGAGTGTGTTGCCACTTTCTCCTCCAGGGGATCTTCCTGACCCAGGGATCGAACTCGAGTCTCCTTTATTGGCAGGCAGATTCTTTATCACTGAGCCCCCAGGGACGCCCCATCCAGAGTCTGAGCCAAAACATTACAATTTGTCTTGAGTCGTTCTCCCGCCACACTTCTTTTCCTCATTTCTTTCCTCCCTCCTTCCTTGGCTTCCATTATTTTCATTCCCCTTTCTCTTTTAGGCTCAATTTTAAAAGCCCCATCACCCGAAAGCCCAAGTGCCGATACGGCCCCATGTGTATCATGGACACAAGAACTCAGCCCCACAGTTGTCCACACACCTGGGGAGAACTAAAGACCTTGGGATACTCAGGGCGAGCTGTGGATGGAGCTGGAAGGCCATTGACTGGACAGTGCTGGCCAAGGAGCGTGTCAGCTGGAGCAACATTTCTAACGAGGTAGCCGGGCTGGCATGCGGAAGCCGTACACTCTGGCTGACTGAGGATTTCCCTAAGAGAGGACGTCTTGATCGCGTTTCTGGACAATGAGCTACTGCAGGTCTTGTCTTTAGCTCTGATATACACACACAGGGCAGGACCGCGTCTGCCTTATCCAACTTGAATTTTTAATGCTTAAATGAGGAATGTTGAGACTCACCTTGTGGTCCAGTGGTTTAGACTTCACCTTCCAATGGAGGGGGTGCAATTTCAATCTCTGGTTGGGAAGCTAAGATCCCACATGCCTTCTGCCCAAAAAACCAAAAATAAAAAACCCCAAAAACCCAACATGAAATAGAAACAAATCCAATTAAAACTTATTAAAAAATAATCCTTGTGCAAAATTGACATATTTGGGGGAGAGGTTTGTTCTGAACCCTTGAACATCAAGGACCAATCCCATATTGGTTCTTCTGTATTCACTCTGAGCTTTGTCTTTATTGTCTCAGTTGCTTGCTTTTCAAGCGTCCACCACTCCCTGAAGACAGTAGCCGTCTACACTAAAGAGAGTCGCTATGGTAAGGGGCCATTTGATTGACAGAAGATTTGGCCAACTAGAGACAGTGATGTTTGGCATAAAGGTTCTTTTGAGCGAAGACAACTGAGAACTAGTAGAAAAGGCGCTTTGCTGCCCACCCTTAACTGGCTAAAAATAAATTTGTCTTTTATTTTGCCTAACAAAGTATACAACCCCAGTCATCTGGTTGTCTCCTTGAGTCTCATTTCTTTGTGAAACTCCTGTATATACATACATATTTAACTTTTTCCTTTGTTAATCCATCTTTTATAAATACTATTTGTGGGCCTAGCCAATGAAAAAGGTTTTTCCTCTCTACATCCCCATTTCCCAGTCCCCGAAGCCCACTGGTCCAGCTCTGTCTCTACAGTTTGGCCTCTTTTGATCTTTTCATCTAAATGGAATCATATAATGTGTGGCCTTTTGCATCTGGTTCCTTTCACTTTGCATAGTGTTTACAAGATTCATATGTGTCATAGCACATATCAGTGCTTCGTTCCTTTTTATAGTTATATAATATCCCATTGCACAGATATACCACTTTATTTATCCCATCTATCAGTCAGTGGGCTTTCAGGTTGTTTTTGCTTTTTGGCTATTATGAATAATGCTGCTGTGAACATTCATGTACAAGTTTTTATGTGGATCTGGTTTAATTCTGTTGAGTAATATCTAGAAGTGGAAATGCTGTATAATTTGGATACTGCATGTTTAACTTCTCAGGAACCACCGGACTGTTTTTCCAAGTGGCTATTCAATTTTACTTTTCTACTAGCAGTTCAGTTCGGTTCAGTTCAGTTTAGTTGCTCAGTCATGTCCACGACTCCATGGACTGCAGCATGCCAGGCCTCCCTGTCCATCACCAGCTCTCAGAGTTTACTCAGACTCATGTCCAAGGAGTCAGTGATATCATCCAACCATCTCATCCTCTGTTCTCCCCTTCTCTTCCTGCCCTCAATCTTTCCCAGCATCAGGGTCTTTTCAAATGAGTCAGTTCTTCGCATCAGGTGGCCAAAGTATTGGAGTCTCAGTTTCAGCATCAGTCCTTCCAATGAATATTCAGGACTGATCTCCTTTAGGATGGACTGGTTGGATCTCCTTGCAGTCCAAGGGACTCTCAAGAGTCTTCTCCAACACCACAGTTCAAAAGCATCAATTCTTCGGCGCTCAGCTTTCTTTATGGTCCAGTTCTAACATTCATGTATGACTACTGGAAAAACCATAGCCTTGACTAGACAGACCTTTGTTGGCAAATTAATGTCTTTGCTTTTTAGTATGCTGTCTAGGTTGGTCATAGCTTTTCTTTCAAGGAGAAAATATCTTTTAATTTCATGGCTGCAGTCACCATCTGCAGTGATTTTGGAGCCCCCCAAAATAAAGTCTGTCACTATTCCATTGTTCTCCCATCTATTTGCCATGAAGTGATGGGACCAGATACCATGATCCTAGTTTTTGGAATGTTGAGTTTTAAGCCAACTTTTTCACTCTCCTCTTTCACTTTCATCAAGAGGTTCTTCAGTTCTTCTTTGCTTTCCGCCATAAGGGTGGTGTCATCTGTGTATCTGAGGTTATTGATATTTCTCCCAGCAATCTTGATTCCAGCTTGTGCTTCATCCAGCCCAGTGTTTCTCATGATGAACTCTGCATTAAATTTAAATAAGCAGGATGACAATATACAGCCTTGACATACTCCTTTCCCAATTTGGAACCAGTTTGTTGTTCCATGTCCAGTTGTAACTGTTGCTTCTTGACCTGCATACAGATTTCTCAGGAGGCAGGTCAGGTGATCTGGCATTCCCATCTCTCAGAATTTTCCACAGTTGGTTGTGATCCACACAGTCAAAGGCTTTGGTGTAGTCAATAGAGCAGAAGTAGATGTTTTTCTGGAACTCTCTTGCTTTTTTGATAATCCAACAGATGTTGGCAATTTGATCTCTGGTTCTGCTACCTTTTCTAAAGCCAGCTTGAACATCTGGAAGTTCATGGTTCACATACTGTTGAAGTCTGGCTTGGAGAATTTTGAGCATCACTTTAATAGTGTGTGTGATGAGTGCAGTTGTGCAGTAGTTTGAACATTCTTTGGCATTGCCTTTCTTTGGGATTGTTATGAAAACTGACCTTTTCCAGTCCTGTGGCCAATTTGAGGTTTTCTAATTTCCATGTTCTTGTCAATAGTTGTTATTGTTCTGCTTTTGGATTATAGCTACCTAGTAGATATGAGCAGTATTTCATTTTGTCAAATATCTTTTTTAAAAAATACATAGCTTATTTTTTAAAATATTTGTTTATTTGGCGGCATCGGGTCTTAGATGTGGCACTAAGGGTCTTCATCACATCATGCATGGTCTGTCTTTGCATCTGGCAGGCCTAGTGGCCCTGTAGCATGTGGGACGTTAGTTCTCAGACCAGAAGTCAAACCCCTGTCCCCTGTTTTGCAGGGTGGATTCTTACCCACTGGACCACCAGGGAAGTCCCTTGTCAACTATCTTATTGAAGGTTTCTAATAACTAACCTTTTGGGTAGTTTGCATACATTTCTGTAAGTTTCTTATATGCTTCTTAGCATTGCTTCATAACTTTTCTTTTCCTTGTAGTTTTGTAGTTTACTACCATGATACCTTTTATGACTCTAAGATAAACTATTCTATTTAGACATTTTAAACAGGTGACTTGTCATATGACTCTATATATGGAGTAATTTAATTGCTTTATATATGGAGCTATTTATCTTCAAACGCCAGAAAATGAAGTTACCACAGGGCCCTAGTGAGCCCCTCTCTGTGGCATGGGACAAGTTTTGTGTCCTGTCACACTCTATATGACAGATGTGTGACCAAACCTTACTCTGTTAATAACTTTACGTTTTAATTGAACTTTTACCCGTCACGGATGGAGGGACAGGTTATCCAGCTGGTTCTGAGTTAATTACAACTGCCATTATTTTTTATTTGCAGTGCCTCAGCAAGCAGTAAAACAGCAAGTTAAGTCACATTTGCAGAGGGACCATGACTCAATTAGTGTTTTTGAATAAGAGGCAATAGTAATTAAGGTCATGGCCATCACAGCAGCAGCATCACGTGGCAACCTGGCTTCTGCAAAGGCTGTTTGGCAACCTGTCTCCAAGGAGGGGGGAGGGGAGGCAGAACAAATCATATGGGGGTTCCACTCCACGTCTCTGGCAGACCGGGAGTGGAAATTCTTGAGAATGTCTTAGGCAGTATTTCAACATCAGTTCACCAACTTTCACTTTGGAAGCTCAAAATTCAACGTAAAACACGTAGGTCCTTCGAGGTAATATTTTCTGTCAGTTAACAATGGCCCCTGGGGCTGAAAAGCATATGAAAACATTAACCCAAACCTTATAAAATCCCTTCCAGTCCAAGAGCTACCGTGCCCATCTTGAGGATAAGAAGACTGGGGTGGTGAGAGGATTCGTTCAACAAGGACATGCACTCATCTTCTCCCGTGAGAGCACTAAAGTTGCAACCGGCTGTTGAACAGCCATCAACAGGAGAATGCTAGAACCCACCAACAAAAGCTACGCATGTCCAGGGACCAAGGAGAAGATGATTGAGGTGGGACTTCCCTGAGTCCAGTGGTGAAGAATCTGCCTTGCAATGGAGGGGACGTGGGTTCGATCCCTGGTCAGAGAACGAAGATCGCATGTGCTGTAGAGCAGCTAAGCCCAAGTGCTGAAACTACTGAAGCCCAGGGCCTCCGGAGCCCACGTGCCGCATTTCCTGAACCCGCACGGCACAGCAGAGAGTCTGTGCGCGGCAACAAGAGAGCCCACTGGATGCAACAAGATCCTGCACCCACAGCTGAGACCTGACACAGCCCAGTAAAGAAGCAAGGTAAATACATAAAAAAAGAGAAGATTGAGGCACACATGGTCACGTGACTTGGGTGTGATTACCCCTAAGAGGGCTTCCCAGGTGGCTCAGCTGGTAAAGAACCCGCCTGCAATGCAGGAGACCTGGGTTCAATCTCTGGGTTGGGAAGATCCCCTGGAGAAGGGAAAGGCCACCCACTCCAGTATTCTGGCCTGGAGAATTCCATGGACGGTCCATGGGGTCGCAAAGAGTCAGACATGACTGAGCGACTGTCACTCACCCCTAAGAGGGGTCCTGGGTGACGCATTTAGTTCTCATTTAAGATTTTAGTTGCTTCTATCACCATCTTTCTAGAGCTACAAGTACTCGGCTTGTATGGCCCTTGCCTCCAGCCTGGTATTTTATACTGGTGATAGAAAGTTTTTTTATGGAATAAAGAAAGATTAAATCCAAAGGAGGAGATGTTACAGACCTTAGGAAAGAATGGGATATAAGAAAGGAGGCTGGATGAAGGCGCTGAGTGCTGTTAAAATGAGCACTGCACCATCCTTGAAGGTGAGCTTCCTGGAGGAGGGGACCAGCTTTGGAGATGAGCTGGTTGTGTCTGGGAGTTATCCCCTTTATCCTCTACCTCTGGCTCTCCACAGTTCTCACCACCCAGAAGCCCTGTTCTTGCCCAAACTCAGGGCAATACAGTCACTTGCCCAAGTGTACTTCTCTGGGTCATTGTGGACACCCTTTCCTCAGTTTGCAATGATTCTATTTGGAATCACGAAGCCAATGCAAAGGCTTTGTATCTTCTAAAAATTTGTTTGTTAATATTCTAACCTTCAGAGACGTTGGCTCTAGGAGGTGGGGGCCTTAGGGAGGTGCTTAAGTCATGAGGATGGAGTCATCACGTATGGCATCAGTGCCCTTATTAAAGAGGCTCCAGAAAGTCCCTGGCCCCTCTCACCAGGTGAGGACGCGGGGAGGAGACACTGGCTGTGAACTGGGAAGCAGGCCGTGACCGTGCTGGAGCCTGGGTTGTGGACTTTCTGGCGAAGTCAGCGTTTGTCACTGTCTCCAGCTGTCTCCCCTCCACCTCCACACTTCAGATCCCACTCCATCACATCTTCCTTGACCTCTCTCTTAATTCCTATAGCTTGCATATGTATTAAGCATTGGGCAGTCCTAGTGCATTTGGGCTTCTATAACAAAATACTGGAGACTGGGCCGCTGAAACAGTAGAAATTTAGCATTTCCTAGTTCTGGAGGCTACAAGTCTAAGATAAAGGTGCCCTCAGGGTTAGTTTCTGATGAAACTTTTCCTGTCTTGCAGACGGGCTACCTCCTCACTGTGCTCACAGGCCTTTCCTCTGTGTTTGCACCTGGGGTGGGGGAAAGAAGAGAGACTTCTTCTTATAGAGACTCCAGTCCTATAGGACTACGGCCCCACCTCTTCAACCTCCTATTACCTTAGTTACCTCCTTGAAGTCCATATCTCCTAATATAGTCCCACTGGGGGATTAGGGCTTTAATGTGTAAGTTTAGGGAGAAACAGTTCCATCAACAACAACAACAACAAATAACACAATGCAGAGAGTCAACCAGGTCTGATCATCTTAGAATCAGCATCTGCTTATTCTAGTTTTCCAAAGTCTTTCTACTTGCCCCTAAGATAGCAAAGGTGGGTCTTACCTTAGTTTGTTGTTCAGTCTCTCAGTCGTGTCTGACTCTTTTCGACCCCATGGACTGCAGCACTCCAAGCTTCCCTGTTCTTCACCATCTCCCGGACTTTACTCAAACTCATGTCCATTGAGTTCGTGATGCCATCCAACCATCTCATCTTCTGTCCCCTTCTCCTCCTGCCTTCAGTCTTTACCAGCATCAGGGTCTTTCCTAATGAGTCAGTTCTTTGTATCAGGTGGCCAAAATACTGGAGCTTCAGCTTTAGCATCTGTCCTTCCAATGAATGTTCAAGGTTGATTTCCTTTAGAGTTGACTGGTTTGATCTCCTGGCTGAAAAAGGGACTCTCAAGAGTCTTCTCCATCACAATTTGAAGGCATCAATTCTTTGGCACTCAGCCTTCTTTATGGTCCAGCTCTCACATCTGTATACGGCTACTGGAAAAACCTTAGCTTTGACTATACAGACCTTTGTTGGCAAAGTAATGTCTCTGCTTTTTTAATACACTGTCTAAGTTTGTTATAGCTTTTTTCCAAGGAGAAAATATCTTTTAATTTTATGGCTGAAGTCACCATCTGTAGTGATTTTGGAGCCCAAGAAAATAAAGTCTGTTACTGTTTCCATTGTTTCCCCATCTATTTGCCATGAAGTGATGGATGCCGAAGAATTGATGCTTTTGAAGTGTGGTGTTGGAGAAGACTCTTGAGAGTCCCTTGGACTGCAAGGAGATCCAACCAGTCCATCCTAAAGGAGATCAGTCCTGGGTGTGCATTGGAAGGACTGATGTTGAAGCTGAAGCTCCAATACTTTGGCCACCTGATGCGAACAGCTGACTCATTTGAAAAGACCCTGCTGTTGCGAAAGATTGAAGGCATGAGGAGAAGGTGACGACAGAGGATGAGATGGTTGGATGGCATCATCGACTTGATGGACATGGGTTTGGGTGGACTCCGGGAGTTGCTGATGGACAGGGAGGCCTGGCGTGCTGCGGTTCGTGGGGTGGCAAAGAGTCAGACGTGACTGAGTGACTTAACTGAACTGAACTGATGGGCCCAGACCCCATGATCTTAGTTTTTTGAGTGTTGAGTTTTAAGCCAGCTTTTTCACTGTCATCTTTCACCTTCATCTTATCTTAGTTGTCCCTTGTGTTTTCTGGGAATACAAAATGGTGGGAAGAAACATAGGGTTAAAGTTCAACACTGATACTAAAGAGAAGGCCTCGAAATTATTTTGATTCGTTGTCCTCATCATAATTTTTTTGAGTATCTACTCCTGCCATCTATTGACTCAGTCATTTAGAAACTCATACATATACTATAGTCCTACTGGATTATATTATAAAACATAGAAAATGTTTAAAAATAAATGAAATAAAATAATTTTTAATTAAAAATAAAGGAAAATAACTTGAAGCGATTTGAATAATTGCTTTCGACACTTTCCTTTGGAGAGCACTCTCCTGCTGTCAGGACGTAATAGGGAAAAAAGCAATGAATTTGGAACCACTAATTTTAGATTTTGGTTCTTCACTTACCATTTGTATCTTCTCTGAGTTGCTGAGTTTCAGCAAAATAAAAGACCCAGGAACCCCCAGGTAGCTCCAACAGGTTAAGATTCCTGACAGAGCTTTGGAGTATTTGGACACTACATAATTTTGATGACTATACAAAGAAGACTGTGCCTCCCAAAGAGGGCAGGCAGGCCGGGAAGATGAAGAGCTGGGGAGCTGTATACTATAGGAAGCTGCCTGGGCTTTGATTTTTATCTTTGAAGAGCCTTACTTAGCATTCAAAGATCTTGCCCTTTAGTTATGAAAATTTCACAGTAGCTCCTTGTGGTTCCTGACCTTAAGGGCTGATAGAGAAAGAGAGTTGAATTTTATTTACTTGCAAATGAAGCCAGTGGGTTGCAGATGAAAACCCAGCTTGTGGTCCAGTCACTTAGAAGTGAATTAAAACACCATCCCTGGGGTAATAGGGTTTCACCTTGGGGAGTCCTGAGAAAGACAGGAAACAAGCCTGGACCTCCTGATGAAGCATCCATTGCTATGCTAATGTACTCTGAGCAGGTGTGAACGTGTGGTTCTCAACTATAACTTCCTTTCTATCAAGTTTTGGATGTTTGTGGCTGTATCACAGGGAAGAATCCAAGTAAGTTCTTACTTTGGACTCTTAAAGAATAATTCTCAAAAAACAAGAGGTAAAAATGACAACTGTTAACACTGATTTTCAAACTGAACACATGCTAAAGATTTAATTCAAATCGGACAGGTGTTGAAACCAGTTCATTGGAAAAGTAGAGAAAGTACCGTCCTGTGAATACAGGAATGTTGAAATCAATGTGAAAGCAACCCCAACAAATCTCTGTCTTTAGGAGAAGGAAGTCCATGAAACCTCTGCTGTTGTAGGTGTTCCGTCGCTTATTCGTGTCTGACTCCCTCCGACTCCCTGGACTGCAGCACGCCAGCTTCCCTGTTCTTCCCCTTCTCCCTGAGTGGGCTCAGACTCATGTCCATTGAGTTGATGATGCCATCCGACCACCTCATCATCTGCCATAAAACCTCGGGGGATAGGGCAGAATCTGCATGTCTATCACCAAGAATTATTTTGCATTGCCATCAGTCATGCACAATCCTCATGACATTATGTAACCCAGAGAGGCGTCCTCTAGAACCTAGACACTGCACAGTTTTCCACGGAAGCACGCTCTGTCCCCACTGCTTATCTCTGGGGGTCAATGGGCATGGCGCCCACCGGAGTTGTGCATTAAAAGGTTGGGGGGCGGTCCTGGGCCTGTTTCACGCTCCCACTGCCTGTTTTCCCGTGGAGTCCTGTTCTTATCGTCAACGTCAGCTCCCACGCAGAGCACCCACACAAAGGGACCCCCCTGAATTCCTGACCTGGGTAATATTTTTACTTCTCTGAGTTCCGTCTACTGCTGGGATACCTGGAGAGAGACAAGAAAAAAGAGTGCTACATGGAAAAGCCAATCCTGACTCTGGGTTGAACCTGACTTTAACCTTTGCTTGTGTTGTTATAGTCATACACAAGGGCCTGCCTTGGGGAGCCCTCTGCCTGTTAGACTAAAGTGCCTTTGTTCAGTTCACAGGGAGATCATTTGACCCTGCCCACCTGTGAATAGCTGCAGAAAAGAAGAAATTAACACATCCTCCTATTTCAAAAGATCAATGGCCTTTTACTTTCCTTCCTCACCTTCTCTCCCTCTCTGTTCTATAAAAAAAAGTGGCATCCAGACCCCATAAGATGGCTGTTTTGAGACATTCAGTTGCCATCTTCTTGGTTGGCTGGCTTTCCAAATAAGGTCATATTCTTTGCCTCAACCCCTCGTCTCTTGGTTAATTGGCCTGTCATACAGCAAGCAGAGTGAGCTTGGACTTGATGATGAGAGGATGATGTCTATCATGCTTTTTCTGTGACTGTGGATGACTTCTGCCTCTTTTGTCCTGTGAAGAGAGGGAGGTGGAAGGATCAGATCTGGCAACCAGTTGCCCTATATGTACAAACCCCAGGGAGCTTGGCTAGAAACCGTCTTCATATCCTGTGTTTTTTTACTACCCTGTCCAGCAGAAGGGGAGAGCTGGGGTGAAGACGGTACCCAGTGAGGAAAGCAGCAGAAGAAATGTTTGAGGACCAGCCAAGGGCATTTAGGGGAGGGTCCCTCCTCTCTGCAAGACTGAGGATGTTTCCTGCTATTCTAGCCAGACTACCAGGTAAACTTGGGGAAACAGTAGGCACAAAATCAGTGCTCTCTAAAGCCTTCCAGGCCATCATAGTTTGTATCTATGAAGTCTGACTTTCCCAGTCAAGTTAAATTCCCAAACAAAACAGCAACAGAAAGGAAAGAGCAGAAGCCCCGCCTTGGCAGGAGAAACGTGAGTATGAGATGGGTCTCTGACCATCTTGGTCATAGGGCCAGGCCTGGATTGAGGCAGAGTTGTCTGGTCTTCTGTCTGAAATCTAAAAGAGATGCATTTAGTAGGCTCCATCCATATAACTAAAATTCAGAGCCTCATTGAAAGGATTAAATCTTACAGTGATCAGTTTGGGGAATGTTTTCACTTAGGTTGTCTAAAGTGGGACCTGTTTTCCTAGTAGTGTTTCACTCTGTGCATGCATGCAAGCTAACTCGCTTCAGTCATGTCCAACTCTTTGTGACCCCATGGACTGTGGCCCTCCAGGCTCCTCTGTCTATGGGATTCTCTAGGCAAGAATACTAGAGTGGGTTGCCATTTTCTCCTCCAGGGGATTTTCCTGATCCAGGGGTCAAACCTAAGTCACTTAGGTCTCCTGCATGGCAAGCAGGCTCTTTATCACTAGAACCACCTGGGAAGCCCTTTGCTCAGTTTAGTCTCATTAATTGAATTCCTCCCTTGTTATGATGGACTCCGCACAGTGCCCTGGGCTGGGGTTGGGCTTGGAGGAAATACTCCACAAATATCAATAAAATTGGACCCTTTCTTTTTAGCAGTTTAAGAGTAAATAGAAAATTCTTTCTTTCTTTTTTTTTAATATGGCAGCTCCAAGAGGGTCTCCTAGAGCCTACACTCCAGAACTCATGCATTATCAGCTCCATCACATTTAGTTGATCAGGAAATAATCACAAAAAGAAACCTCTCTGCCAGTCCAGTGGTTAAGACTGTGCTCCCACTGCAGGGGGCATGGGTTCCATCTTCATGGCACAGCAAAAAAAAAAATCTGAGATAATTCCGCCTGCTGCATAGGAGGATTGGCAATGCTACATTGCAAAGTGGTGAGCATATTGGACTAGAAGGTGTTGGTGGCCATTAAATAATTTACCATACATACACACAGGCCAGCATTCTTGCCTGGAGAATCCCCATGGGCAGAGGGCTACAGTCCACGGGGTCGCAAAGAGTCAGACAGGACTGAGCGACTGAGCCCAGCACAGCACTCACATCGGTAGCAGGTGTGATGATTAACATATGGAGGGGAGGAGCTTCTCTTGTGACAGGACTGTTTCTCATCATTGTCCTGATTTTGACATCATGTCTTTGATCACCTAAAGTCCTTTGCCCGGGCAACTGGTCAGCCTAACGCACCCTCGTTTGAGAAAAGTGCTCTGGCCCGAGTCTGGACTGCCGGGCCCAGCTGGCCCCGGCTCCCCGACAGGGGCGGCGTTTTCTTCATCTCACACCGCTGAGTTGAGTTCAAACACGACTTCTCCTTAGGGCTTATTGGAATTGGTTGTCTCTGTCACAGACTTAGAGAAGGAAATTATGGTTGCCGGGGGAGGAGGAAGGATTGGGGGAAGGGGTTATCAGGGAGTTTGGGATGGACACGTGCACACTGCTATATTTAAAATGAATCACCAACAAGGACCTACTGTAGCACCTGGAACTCTGCTCAATACTATGTGGCAGCCTGGATGGGAGGGGAGTTTGGGGGAGAATGGGTACATGTATACATATGGCTGAGTCCCTTTGCTGTCCACCTGAAATTATCACAATATTGTTAATCGGCTATGCCCTGATAGAAAATAAAAAGTTTAAATTAAAAAAATAAAAAGAACTGATTGCCTCTGGGCATTACCCATTCAGCATCTGTGATCAAAATTTCAGCTTAAAGAGGAACTCTCCAAATTGCACAGACCTGAAGTTTCTTCTTCAACAGCCTTTCTCACTGGTTTTGTGTTCTGCTAAGGAGAAGGGAGCTGGATTCCCTTCCTTTCATGAAAGAAAAGTGTAGGATTTTCCCTATGGATCTCAGAGCAACAGAAGCATAATTGTAGTGAGAACAAATATTTGAGGATTCATCTAAGAATTTTTTGAGCTGTAACTATTCTGAAAAAAGAGATTCCAGTCAACACAAATGGATTTTCTAAGGGAAAAAAAAAAGTTTGTTTTTCGCCTCCTTTATTTTAGCATTGGTGTTTTGACTGTAAATTAAACTCATGCCACGTGGGACAGGACATGCTTTGATTCTGTCTAATGCAAGTCTTGTTGGGAACAAAAAATAAAGCTGGGTACTAAGAGGGTGTCAAGACTTCAGTGGATAAGGAATGAATAAGTTCTTCCAGTGAGAGTGCTGTATCTTATTCATCTTTATGCCTGCTGGGATGACAAGCCCAGTCACTTGTACACGGTAAATGATTGATAAAGGTTTACCGACAGGTGAGTCTTGGGATTTGCTATGTGCTCTTAACCTTTCAAGATGATTGTCAAGGACAACCATGCATCTTTTGGGGGAATGCGTATTCATTCTTATTTTTAACTGTATTCCTAAAGGTTTGCAAGTTGTTATTTATTCAACATCGCATGAAATCCAAGGACATAGTTCATTTATCTTTTGCTTTATTTAAATTACACTTAAGGAAAGCTTACTCAGCTTACTCTATTATTGAAAAATAACTAATATACTTAGAAAAGAGACTTAGGCACTAGGGCAGGGAAGCAGTAATTCAAACCAGGTAGTCTTCTAATATCTTAGTTGTTACCAAGTACTGTAAGCACTTTACATTGGCAAGTTATGGAGTAAGTTTTATATACAGTTCTGTCTTGAAGTAATGAGCTGGCCAGATCACTGATGGATTTTTTTCTGTGACTCCCATAAAAATTAATTTTTCCCCATTAAAATTATGGCTAGCAAATAACACTGCTTCCTATAAGACTAGAAACAGCCCTGTGACGGCCAGGCTTGAGTCAGCGTGTAGTGGTGTGACGTGGATGGTGCTGCCTGGAAGCTAGTGGTTGCTTCTCCACTCAAGATTTACTTCCATTGTGTTTAGGTGAGAAAATAGACGTGAAGATTTCTAAGACAAGTTTGGTTTTTTAGAAATACAAGTAATTGCTCCCACTGGCGTGTTCCAGAAGTACAGCACTGGATGCTTGGTAGATCATGAGTTGACATTACATTTCCAGGATGGAGTGCTGGTCTTTCTGTGAGCCTCAGAGGAAAGGAGGCTTAGACACTGGCACTAAATAAGGCTGCAGAACTGCTGGCTGTGGAAACTCTTGCTTTTGCATGTAAATTTGAGATCCTTTAATAACACGAAGTGATCTGTGTACATTAAAATTCCACAGTAGACATTTGCTGGCTGTTAGACACCCAGGCAAGGAAGAATGAAGGGATGAAAAACCCAAGTTCAAGTATTTCTTTGATTTGAGGCCTAGAAGATGCTGCAATTTGCACTGAAGGTCGTTCTTGGTGACTCTTTCCCCTGCTTTGATGTTCTATGTACAAATGCATGTACAGTTTTCAAAAATGAGTCCACGTTGGCAGCTCTGTCTAGTTAGGTTTCTTTTTTCCAAGACTCCTTCCATTTGGAGGAAAAGGGGCAAAGTCGAGAGAATCTTGCTGTGGAGGCACAGGTGGGAAGGACAGGGTTCCTGTGGAAGGGAGTGTTGGAGGGAGGAAAGAGCCTGAGATGACGAGGGCAAGGAGGAAGGGAGCGCGGGCTGCAGAGACGGGCGAGCGCGATCAGGTGTGTGGTCAGGGCCAAGGCGTGAGGTCACTTGGGTTTCATTCCTCCCAGTGACTCTTGATCTTGGACACAGCGAGAGGAGGCCATTCTTTTGCTTTGCTTTAGTGTTCATTTACGTATGTGGCTGTGCTGGCACTCGGGATCTTCGGTCTTAGTTGCAGAATTCGTGATCTACAGTTGTGGCGTGGGGACTCTTAGTTCAGCAGGTGGGATCTGGTTCCCTAATCAGGGATCAGACCCGGGCCCCTGCACTGGGAGTTTGAAGTCTTGTTCGCTGGACCACCAGGGAAGTTCCAAGAGGAGGACATTCTTTCTTAAACTTTCCCTCTAGACATTTTGGGTGAATACAGATCTCCATCATATTTATCTCTGTACCTGGAATCTGTCCTTCGAATCTTCCTGTAAGAAGGCAGGTTGCTTGGACGAGTTGAATGTTCGAGGTCAACCTAGGTATTTCTGGCAGGGCAACAGATGTATTTCATTTGTTCTTGAGTAGATGAGAGAAGAAGGGGAAAAAAATCTAATTTTAATGCAGATGCATATGTAAAAAGTTGTACTAGAAGCAGGAAGTGATTCCCAAGAACAGCAAAGCCCAGTTAGACCTCTGGGCTTTTTTTTTTTCATTTCCTAGTTGTTTCCTTAGTGCAGTAAGCAGGGTGTCAGTCTCATAGTCTTTTTGATTTTCTAACAATCCTGAAGGTTCTTTTAAAGAGGAGAAGGCCATTACGTAACTAATGCAGAATGATCAGAGAAAGTGATTCTAATAATGGTAATTATCTAACATTTAATCAGTGCTCATATGGGTCAGGCACTGATCTAAGATATTAAGTCTTGACTCCCCTACACAAACCTATAAAGCTGGAAGGTGCAAATAGAGACCAAAAAGGCACGAAGATGGCAGTTCTGTTTTCTGATTCTTCTTCTTAAAAAGTTGTAATGACACTTTACTTATTAATGTTTATTATTATTCGTCACCACGCCAAGCTGCTTGTGGGATCTTAGTTCTCCAACCAGGGGTTGAACCCAGGCCCCAGCAGTGAAAGCACCAAGTCCTGACCACTGGACCACTAGGGGGATGTCTCTGTTTTCTGCTGCTGCTTTTTTTTTTTTAACTTGGAAATTTGGGAGCATCCTTTCCAAAAATCTGAAAATTCACAGTTCTCTTAGGAGAGGTCCTGGCAAGGTCTTAATGGCACTCCTCTTCATGAACATTACAAAACATAGCACTTACTACATTAATTGATGTGGTGAACCTGCTGAAATTTCACTGATGTGCCAGAACATTTACCAGCAGCCCCTGAGCTGCCATCAGCCTCCCCTCTGGGCTCATAGGCGTCCTGAAGGCAACCGGCTCTGCCCTCCTGTCCCTGCTCTGCTCTCCTCACTCTCCAAGTCAGAGTGGAGCGTTTTCGTGCCTTTGGAAGGGATGAGGGGTGGGTGGGGTGGGGCGCAAAAGAGACAAGGCAAAGCAGGGGGCAAGGGCTCCGGCAGAGCAGGAGTCCAGCCTCAGAGCTTTTTGGCATTTAACCTAAATAGGCAGAGTCCAGCGGTCACGTGTAAAGAGAGGCTGAGCTGCACTGGGGATGACCTTGGGGGTCTCTAAGTATGAGGCTGATTTATGTATTGGTTTCTCGCTGCTGTAAAAAATACTACAGTCCAAGTGGTTTAGAAAACACAAATTTGGGACTTCCCCGGTGGTCCAGCGGCTAAGAATCTGCCTTTCAATGCAGGGGATGTGGTTTTGGTCCCTGGTCATCAGGGAACTAAGAGGGCTTCCCTGGGGGCATAGATGGTAAAGAATCTGCCTGCGATGAGGGAGACCCAGGTTCAGCCCCTGGGTTAGAAAGACCCCCTGGAGGAGGGCATGGCAAGATCCACTCCAGTCTTCTTGCCTGGAGAATCCCATGGACAGAGGAGCCTGGTGGGCTACATTCCATGGGGTCTCAAAGAGCCAGACACCACTAACACGCACGCAGCACCTGGGGCGGGGAGGCCACAGGGCATGTGCTCAGCTGGTGCGCACTTCTTTGCTTGGCTGACGGCGAGGCAGCAGGGTGGTGTCACGGGGTGTCATGCCCTCCTCCAGGGGATCCTCCCAGCCCAGGGATTGAACCCTGGGACTCTTGCATTGGCAGGTGGATTCTTTATCACTGAGCCACCTGGGAAGCCCTCCCTGTACCAACCTTCCCTTTAAAAATGCTTTGCCGTAGCCCTTCTAGGAGCCTGAAGCTTTTCAGCACATGAGCCATCTCACGGCCTTTTCATGGTCTTGCAATTAACCTTTCTTTGCTCCACACTCTGACTTCAATTGTTTGGCCTCACTGTGCATTGGGCACACAATGCACACAACTCGTGTTAACACCTTGCTCAGAGAGCCACCTGTCTCCAGAGACCAGGGGCAGAATAGAGGCAGCAATCTGCCAAGCATCAGAGAACAGGAAGGCTCAGGGGATAGAATGAAAGGCAAGGACTGGAGAGCACAGCTGGCCCTGGTCCCTGGCTCTTTCCTCCTAAGTCTATGCTTTCAGTTCAGTTCAGTTCAGTTCAGTTCAGTCGTGTCCGACTCTTTGCGACCCCATGGACCGCAGCACGCCAGGCCTCCCTGTCCTTCACCAACTCCCGGAGCTTGCTCAAACTCATGTCCATTGAGTCCGTGATGCCATCCAACCATCTCATCCTCTGTCATCCCCTTCTCCTCCTGCCCTCAAT
The DNA here is from genome assembly GCF_054371585.1 of Giraffa tippelskirchi. Lineage (NCBI taxonomy): Eukaryota > Metazoa > Chordata > Mammalia > Artiodactyla > Giraffidae > Giraffa > Giraffa tippelskirchi. Next base: position 71,028,063 of record NC_137288.1, on the reverse strand, counting down.
CTTTCCCAACATCAGGGTCTTTTCCAATGAGTCAGTTCTTCACATCAGGTGGTCAAGTATTGGAGTTTCAGCTTCAGCATCAGTCCTTCCGATGAGTATTCAGGACCTATCTCTTTTAGGATGAACTGGTTGGATCTCCTTGCAGTCCAAGGGACTCTCAAGAGTCCTCTCTGACACCACAGTTCAAAAGCATCAATTCTTCGGTGCTCAGTGTTCTTTCTGTGCTTTCGGTCTTGGCCTAAGCCATGGACTCTGACCCTCATTCATCCTTTGCTTCCATGGTAACCTCACTCTCCCCCTCCTTTACCTGCTTCTCCTGTCCTGAGCTTTGGGAAATAACAAAATCCTGCCAACCAAAACATCCCTCTGTACCAGTCCAGAAGATAGAGAACATGATTTGTTCCTGAGCGTGCATCTCAGATCACACGCAGGCAGGCAGGCTGTGAGAGATGGCGGAGTCTGTGTAGAGTCTCAGAAAGGACAAGCAACACTCCTCTAATCTCCTTCAGAGACCAGTGAGTGGACCTTGTGTTAGTCTCCGGTACTCCTCAGGAGAGCCTGCTGAGCTCAACTCAGAGGGACGTGTTTGCAGGTCCAAGGGTCAGAGGGCCCATGACCTTGCATTGTAAAATCAAAAGGTCAGGCCTATTACTGGAGCTATTATATCTTCAAGGAAATATGCCGAAAGGGAGGCTGGGGAGGCAGCTGCCTACTTCCTTTCTACTAAACAAAGAGCGCTTCATCATCTTACCTTCGTCGCAGTGAATTCTTGTGTATTCAATATAGGAGCTTCATGTCTTCTGTCCTCACTCTGTAACTCAGCCCACAGGAGGAAGCAGGCTTCAAGCTCAGATGAGGGGCCCCATCCTCCTCCCGGGGTCCGCTAGCTCAGCGGTCCCCACCCTTTCCGGCATGAGGACTGGCTTCACGGAAGACCATTTTTCCACAGACGGGGGAGACGGGGGAGGGCGGGGGTTGGTTTCAGGATGATTCAAGCGCATTAGGTTGAATTTACTCTCTATTTCTGTTATTATGACCTCAGTCCCACCTCCAATCATCAGGCATTAGATCCTGGAGTCTGGGGACACCCAATCTAGATGTCACAGGTTTCCCCTACGGCTGGCTCTGTATTAGGATCACCTGGAGAATTAAAAAACATTGTCACGCCATGGCTCTTCCCCAACATATTCAAATTAGTGCATTTGGGTGGGTTGTCAACAGGTTATACAAGCTCCCTGCATACAAGTTTGTGTGCTCAGTCCTGTCTGACTCTCTCTGACCCCGTAGACTGGAGCCCGCGAGGCTCTTCTGTCCATGGAATTCTCCAGGTAAGAATATTGGAGTGGGGTGCCATTTCCTCCAGGGGAATCTTCCTTGAGGGAGGAAGGGAACAGGCTGAGCTGACTCCATCTTGAAAAAGAAGGAAAGTCCGTCTTGCACTTTCAGTGAGCTTTGGACTATGTGCCTGGTAGCCATGGGGATAACATACCTACGGCTGAACTGGCCTCCGGGACTGATAAGCACCAGATCCGATACCAAGATTTCCCGTCGCCAGAAAGAATGCAATAATCCCCTATATAGTCAATCACCTCTGTAATCGTTATGGCCCCATTGGTGTAGGCTACAATGTATAACCAGCTGACCCTTCTGATTATGAATTGTGGCTGTAATCTGAATGTATCTCCCTTTATCACTTTCCAGGCTAGGGTTAAGGAATTTGGGGATGTGGGCTTGAGCAGTACCCTTAAGGTACATAAGGTTTTCACGAAAGTCAGTCGGGGTTCCTGGCTAAAGAGGAAACTGCCTCAGACCTGCCGAGGTAATAAACTGCACTCCACTATCCACGCTATCCTTCAGTTCCATCCCCATTATAAATTCACATTTGTCTGGGCTTTCCTGGTGGCTCAGTGGTAAATAATCCACCTGCCAATGCAGGACACTGGGGTTCATTCCCTGGGTCGAGAATATCCCCTGGAGAAGGAAATGGCAACCCACTCCAGGATTCTTGCCTGCAGAGCCCAATGGACAGAGGAGCCTGTCCGTGGGTTGCAGACAGGACTTAACAACTAAACAACAACAACATTTACATTTATAAGGAAATCTCCATTTGTAAGGGTGTCTTTCTACATCAAGAAGAGAAGGATGTCTTAATCCCTAGCAGCTCGTCAAAGGAGAAAGCAAAGACTTTGATCTACATAATAGCCGTGACCTTGTTACTTGTTACCTTGTTATTCCTGGTCATCTCCCATTAACAAGCCTTTCTCCACCTCTCAACATCTGTCTTTGGTCATTTGCTAAGGACGGTATTTAAGTTTCTGGCCTGGGCCATTTCAGGGATGCACTCAGTTTTCCTGGGTATACAGGTGTGTTTGTTTTTCTTCTGTTAATCTTTTTTTTCTTTTTTATTGCCATTTCAGCCAAGAACCTAAAAGGATAGAGGGAAAATTATTTTTCCTCCCTTGCAATACTTTCTGCCACTTCCTTGTTTGTTTGTTTTTTTTTTACTTTTGTAATTGAAGTACATACTTCAGTCCTTCAGCCTTTAAAACATTTTTTCTTCCCTCAGGAGTATAGCACACTAAATAGCCCTCTTTGACATATGGGCTATTTTGAGTTAAAGGCTGTTAACAACCAGTGGATGCAAGGAAAGCTCTACAAACAGGCATAAGTTAGTTATCTGTTTATAAAGGAAATGTAAGAAAATTTCCATTTGTAAAAGTATCTCCCCAGCCTGCACCAGGGGAGAAGGACTTTCAGCATCTCTCCGATGGAGAAGGTACCTACGTAAGTCTGTGTAACGCATCCTGTTAAATCAATACCCCTCCTCCACTCTACTTTTCCTTGTCATCTTCCCATAACTGGCCTCCACCCCCCAGAAGTCCCAAACCCCTTTTCCCTTGTTTCGCCTGGAATAGTATATACACATTAATCACCTGCCTGTCCTCCTTCTTTGCGAAATCCCATGGAAATGTATACCTGTAACCGAGCAGGATCCCAAGGGGACTTAGCCGGGTGGGGACAGGCCTTCCCCCACATCTTCTGCTCTAGCTCCTCTCTGAAGAACCTGGATAATAGTATTTGATGCACATTTCCTGAGTTGTTTTGTAGATGTGAAAGCCCCCCTCCCTCCCACCAATTGGAAGATGTTAACTACTTGCTGCTTTTGAACTGTGGTGTTGGAGAAGACCTGCCGTCTATGGGGTCGCACAGAGTTGGACACGACTGAAGCAACTTAGCAGCAGTAGCAGCAGCAGTTGGAGAAGACTCTTGAGAGTCCCTTGGACTGCAAGGAGACCAACCAATCCATCCTAAAGGAGATCAGTCCTGGGTGTTCATTGGAAGAACTGATGTTGAAACTGAAACTCCAATACTTTGGCCACCTGATACAAAGAGCTGACTCATTGCAAAAGACCCTGATGCTGGAAAGATTAAGGGCAGGAGAAGAGGGCGGCAAAGGATGTGATGGTTAGGTAGCTTACAACTCAATGGACATGAATCTGAGCAAACTCTAGGAGATAGTGAAGGATACAGGAACCCGGCGTGCTGCAGTCCGTGGGGTCTCTTAAGAGTTGGACACCACTTAGGGGCTGAACAACAACGAACAGCAACTACTTGATGACCCTGAACACATAGTCCCAGGACTCCTGGAGCCTAAGGACTGATAAAGTTAACCCCTGCGACACTACCCAGGTACCTGATCATGAGCTAATCACAGAGCTGTGCATGACCCGATCACAGTCAGGAGTATGCTGTGACTCCGCTGCCCACACCTGGCTTTTAAAAAGGCTTTTCCAGAACACTTCAGGGGAGCTGGAGGCTCTTTAGGGCTTGATCTCACCCATCTCCTTGCCTGACCTTGCAGTAAACCTTTCTCTGCTCTAAACTCCAATGCTTCAGTTTGTTTGGCCTCACTGTGATTGGGTACACAAACTTGCATTAACACACACATCACTAAATGTGTATGTGTGTGTGTGTGTGTGTGTGTGTGTTTTAACCTCTTGTTAATCAGTCTTTTATTTTACTATTATTATTGTTATTTAGCTGTACTAAATGGCTTGTGGGATCTTAGTTCCCAGAGTAGGAATTGAACCCACGCCCTCAGCAGTGAAAGTGTAAAGTACTAACCACTGAACCACAAGGGAATTTACAATTTGTCTTTTATCAATTTGGCCCCAATCAGAGAACCTAAGATGGGTAGAGAGAAAAAAAAATTTTTTTCCTTTCCCTACAAAACCTCCAGAAGCGGCTCCCTTCCATCTTACGCAGTAGATAACCAGCCAGTGAACCAGGAGGTGGAAACAGCTGTGATTCTCCAGTGAAAAAGTCGCTCAGCATGAGAAGGGCATGTGACAAGACAGGGCACGGTATCCCCAGGAGGCCTGGGGCTCTCTCATCCAGACTTCCTGGGAAATCAAGGAGAAATAATAGGCAGGTCACATTTGCAGCCAACCAGCCTGGGTGGTATGCTTTGAAGGGAAGTGCTCAGAAATCAGTCCTGGAGCCAGGCTGGTTTGACACACTGGAGATTTTGGTGGCCTGTCTGCTCTTTGGAGCAACCTCAGGAAGCTGAAGAAATCAAGTCAAGACCTTTTGCAGAGCTGCTGTGAAGAATCACAACTCCTGTAATATAGACTCCAATGCTGATTTAAAAATTCAATTATATAACATTAAAAGTGTCACAATTACCTCCCTTGGATAATGGCTTCAATTGGGGTGTGGCTTCAATATCAGCCCGTGACAAAGTCAACAAGAAGGCTTTCGTCCCTGTTTTTAAAATAAAAACGAGCATAATTCAGATGTACCACCTACCTGTTTATTAGTCCAATGGATTTTTTTCTTAGACATAAACTGGGTGTGTTCCTAATAAGAACTACTCGTTCATGTATGTTCTTTGCTAAAGCAAATAAATGCAATATTGTCATTGCTTTTTTTTTTTTTTTTTTTGCCAGAATGTTCAGGTTTAGATTTCACACCCCAGGGGGAAGGGAGTGTGTGCACAGGAACATTTGGCAAACTTGTTGTGCATATTTCGATGGGTGTGCTTCTGAACACGGGAAAGTTTCCCATGTTTTTTCTTGTGATGAATTGGGAAGGTTATGCTTCTGAGCCTGGGTAAATCCTCCACTTGCCAAGTGAAAACAGAAAACAGGCAAACAGATAAACACAGTTTTTTTAAAAAGTTAAAAATGAAACAATGGGAAGGCCAGAAGCCATCTAATTTCAGTAATATTTTCAATAAATTAATGGCTTGTGTATGTGGCAGCAGACACTTGGAAAAGACTGCGCTGACAGATGGGCGCAAATAAAGCCGTGGGAAAAGTGGGAAGGATGATGAATAGTATCTGCAGGCCATTTTTATCCCCCTTGTTAATTAACCATCCTGCTCTTCAGTAAGAGCTATGCTTATTTTCCTTTTTACTCTGAAGTTCTGTCATTTCATACTGTTTTCTTTCAAACATTCTCATAGTTCCCTCCCCTGTGTGTGTGTGTGTGTGTGTGTGTGTGTGTGTGTGTGTGTGTCTATCCCAAATCAGCTTTGATTTCCAATCCTGTGTTCTTTTCCACTTTTCCTACAGTGAGGTTTTTGCAGGGGAGAAACCAAGGACATTTCCTCTACCTCTTGTCAGCTTCCTAACAATTTTCTTGCTGTTAATGTCCAACAACTTTACAGCTCCAGGGAATACAAATTCCTTTCCTTTTCTAGAAACTGCTGTGTGCTGTTCTCACTACCCATCACTAAAAATACAACATGGCGTTATTCATCTCACTGTCTCCCTTTTTTTTCCTCTTAGAAGAATTAAACAAATGGATTGGTTCTGCCCTGTGTCTTTTAAGGGTTTATAGTTTCCGATGTCCAGTTTGGCAGCCGGGCAGGTCATTTAGTTGAAAGAACATGGGCTTTGGAAGCAGCCAGCCCTTGGTTTATCTTCTCTTTTTTTTTTTCTTTCCTATTAACTGGATGACCTTGGGTAAGTTCTTTAGTCCCTCTGAGCCAGTGTCTTCATTCCAATAATGATTCCTACCATCTGAGTTTGCTGATGTGTCTCAGGGAGACGTGACACATATATCATCCAGCACCTTCTATTTCTCTAATAGCAGAATGCTGGAGAGATATGCAGTCAAGGGGACTTTAGGTCAATCATGATTTTCTCTTTTGCAGACTTAATGCCTTCTTCTTTTCCTGCCACAAAGACAATACAGTAGCTGAATCAAATGAGACCTTTGTGCTTTTTGAAAAGCTTTTATTGAGCCCAACTCCTTAAACAGAATCCTCTTTGGACTTCCCTGGTGGTCCAGTGGTTAAGAATCCACCTGCCAATGCAGGGGACACAGGTTTGATCCCTGGTCTGGGAAGGTTTCATGTGCCACGCAGTGGCTAAGCCCATACACCACAACTACTGAGCCCAGGCGTCCCAACGACTGAGCCTGCATGCCACAACTGGAGAGTAGCTCCCACTGGCTGCAACTAGAGAAAGCCCATGCACAGCAACAAAGACCCAGCACAGCCAAAAAACAAACAAACAAAAACGAATCTTCTTTGGCCAGAGGAGACTGGATTTGTGGTCACAGGGTTCAGCAGACACCTGATATACCTACTCTAGGGGCTCCCCAGGTGGCAGTGATAAGGAATCCCCCTGCCAGTGCAGGAGGTGCAAGAGACGTGGAGTTCGGTCTTCTGGAGGAGGAAATGGCAATCCACTGCAGTACTCTTGCCTGGAGAATCCCAAGGGCAGAGGAGCCCGGTGGGCTGCAGTTCATGGGGTCGCAAAGAGTCCGGCACAGCTGAGCACACACATACTTCCCCCGGCATCCTTGTTCTCCTCTTTTATTCTCAGTGTTCAGGAGTCATGGGGGAGGCAAGAGGGAGAACAGGAGATGATGCTGGAGTTCTCCCTTCTGTGCAGCAGCTCAGGTGTAGTGGAAGGTCAAGGAGTTATGATGAAACTCACTGAGGAGTTGTCTAATCTGAATAACTCAGATTTCTGCCAACCATCACATCCTCAGAGAAACCTTACCTGACCATAGGATTAAAGTAATTTCCTCAGTCACTCTAGTCATCATTCTGCTTTACCATCATCAAAACACTCACCACTATCTGAAATTACTTGCTAATTCATACGTTTACCCATCTATGCTTTTTGTTTATTAGCTCTGTGGCAGCTGGAACCCTACTGATCTTACTTTCCGTTGTAGCCTGATTGCTTGGAGCAGTGTGCGACAAAACAAGGCCCCCAATAAATGTTTGTTCCATTAACAGTCAGGCTACAGAGCTTGCTGAAATGTTGGAAATCATCCTGGCAACGATCAGTGAGCATATGTAGCAAAAGATCTGGTTTAGTCTGGGCTTTGTTGTGTAGTTGCTAAGTCGTGTCCGACTCTTTTGTGACTCCATGGACTGGAGCCCACCAGGTTCCTCTGTCTATGGGATTCACCAGGCAAGAATACTGGAGTGGGTTACCATTTCCTTCTCCAGGAGATCTTCCTGACCCAGTGATCAAACCCGTGTCTCCGGCATTGGCAGGGGGATTCTTTACCACTGAGCTACCTGGAAGCCCAGGCTGGGCTTAGCTAATCTTACTGGTTTGTTTATAGGTCTGCAGATGAAGTGGGTGTGGCAGGACAGTTTTTGTTGGATGCTAACTGCACCCTAGTTTAGCAGTGATATATGCCCAACTATGATATTCACAGTTGGTAAAAATGTTTTCATTTTTACCAGCAGGTAAAAAATGTTTTCTTTATTTCACGGAGCACTGATTGACACACATCATTCCTCCCTAGGAAAACACGCTCTGAGTTCGTCTTCCGGAACACTGTCCTCTCGTTACCTACTTCAGTAACCTCTGCTGGCTTTCTTCATCTCTCCAAAAATTTGAGTCTCCCCTCATCTTTATCAACATTCATTTCAAGGTTATTTATCTAGTGATATAACATCAAACACTTTCCTATTCCAAACACTCTCAATTTTATATATTCAGCCCTGACCTTTGAATTGTGACATGTATTGGGCTGGCCAAAAAGTTTCAGTTATGTTTTCACCTTTCTTGAAATAATAAAGCATAATAAGCCAAAACGTTGCTCTTTTACTTCCATCTTCAATATAAAAATGGCTACACAAAATTCAAAAATTTTAATAAGATTTTTTTAAGTGCACACTATGACAGCTGTCATAATAAAATCTAGCAAAACTGTTTTGAATGAAATTAAAGATAACTGAGTGCTGTCAGAGCCATCTTATAGAAAATATTGAAAACTTTTTCAAGTTTCCAAATACTGAAAAAAACAATATTTTTTAAAATGTGTTTATTTATGACCGCAATGGGTCCTTGTTGCTGCAAGCGGGCTTTCTCTAGTTCTGGCCATGGGAGCGGCTCTCTAGCTGCGGCGCACCGGCTTCTTGCTGAGGAGGCTTCTCCTGCTGCAGCCTCTGAGCTCTCGCGCATGCAGGCTGTGGTAGCTGTGGTGTTCAGGCTTAGCTGCCCCACAGCATGTGGGATCCTCCTGGACCAGGGATCGAACCCACATACCCTGTACTGGCAGGCAGATTCTTCCTTGTTGGACCACCAGGAAAAAGCCCCCAATATTTCCAGACATCCTGGAATGCTAAGTGGGCCTTAGGAAGCATCATTATGAACAAAGCTAGTGGAGGTGATGGAATTCCAATTGAGCTCTTTCAAATCCTAAAAGATGATGCTGTGAAAGTGCTGCACTCAGTATGCTAGCAAATTTGGAAAACTCAGCAGTGGCCACAGGACTGGAAAAGTCAGTTTTCATCCCAATCCCAAAAAAAGGCAATGCCAAAGAATGCTCAAACTACCGCACAATTGTACTCATCTCACACGCTAGCAAAGTAAGGCTCAAAAATTCTCCAAGCCAGGCTTCAACAGTACACGAACTGTGAACTTCCAGATGTTTAAGCTGGATTTAGAAAAGGCAGAGGAACCAGAGATTAAATTGCCAACATCCATTGGATCATTGAAAAAGCAAGAGAGTTCCAGAAAAACATCTACTTCTGCTTCATTGACTACACCAAAGCCTTTGACTGTGTGGATCACAGCAAACCGTGGAAAATTCTTCAAGAGATGGGAATACCAGACCACCTGACCTGCCTTCTGAGAAATCTGTATGCAGGTCAAGAAGCAACAGTTAGAACTGGACATGGAACACCAGACTGGTTCCAAATAGGAAAATGAGTATGTCAAGGCTGTATACTGTCACCCTGCTTATTTAACTTATATGCAGAGTACATCATGAGAAATGCTGGGCTGGATGAAGCACAAGCTGGAATCAAGACTGCTGAGAGAAATATCAATAACCTCAGATATGCAGATGACACCACCCTTATGGCAGAAAGTGAAGAAGAACTAAAGAGCCTCTTGATGAAAATGAAAGAGGAGAGTGAAAAAGTTGGCTTCAAACTCAACATTCAGAAAACTAAGATCATGGCATCCAGTCCCATCACTTCATGGCAAATAGATGGGGAAACAATGGAAACAGTGAGAGACTTTATTTTCTTGGGCTCTCAAATCATTGCAGATGGTGACTGCAGCCATAAAATTCAAAGATGGTTGCTCCTTGGAAGAAAAGCTATGACCAATCTAGACAGCATATTAAAAAGCAGAGACATTATTTTGCCAACAAAGGTCTGTCTAGTCAAAGCTATGGTTTTTCCAGTAGTCAGGTATGGATGTGAGAGTTGGACTATAAAGAAAGCCTAAGAACTGATGCTTTTGAACTGTGGTGTTGGAGAAGACTCTTGAGAGTCCCTTGGACTGCAAGGAGATCCAACCAGTCCATCCTAAAGGAAATCAGTCCTGAATATTCATTGGAAGGATTGATGCTGACGCTGAAACTCCAATACTTTGACCACCTGATGTGAAGAACTGACTGCTTGGAAAAGCCCCTGATGCTGGGAAAGATTGAAGGTGGGAGGAGAAGGGAACGACAGAGGATGAGATGGTTGGATGGCATCACCAACTCTATGGACATGAGTTTGAGCAAGCTCCGGGAGTTGGTGATAGACTGGGAGGCCTGGCGCGCTGCAGTCCACGGGGTCGCACAGAGTCGAACACGACTGAGCGACTGAACTAACCTGAACTGAATATTTCCAAATACCCATCTGATATCTCCATATGGATCCTGGGGTTGGTTGCATTAATATCCACACCATTTGCCATGTGACTTTACATTTTCTCTCACTTAACAGGCAAGGTCTACTCTTCCTTCTACCCCTGCAGAGGCTGGGCTAAGCCATGTCACTTGCTTCGCCAGATGAATGAGGTTGAATTCATTGTGTGTAAGCTCCAAGCCGACCGTTCAAGAGTGGGCATGCATTTCCACTTTTGTCTCATGCTTTGCCACTGTCATGGAAGTACTAGGCCAGGCTAGTCCTCTGGTCCCAAGAGGAGAATGACAGACTTAGAACAGTGCTTCCCAGCCAAGAGGTCTCAGCCAAGCCAGACAAGAGCAGATCCTCAGCTTACCTGTAGACAGGTAACTTGCAGACAGGTAATGAGTGAACCTAGCTGACATTAGATGAGTGCAGCCTAAAGCAACTAACCTTCCTCAGCCACTAGCACTATAGTAAGCAACTATAGCTTTAATCATTGAGGTTTTTTTTAATTGATTTTAGATATAATTTGTGTAGTAAAATTGCTTCTGTTTAAAGGGTGTAATTCAATGAATCTTGACTGTATATACACTGGTGATTTAAAATGTACAGTCCTTGGGATTTTCCTGATGGTCCAGTGATTAAGAACCTGCCTTGCAATGCAGGGTACACAGGTTCGATCCCTGGTCGGCCAACTAAGACTCCACATGCTGCGGAGCAACAAAGCCTGTGTGCAGCAACTAACACCCGATAAAGCAAAAAAAAAAAAAACAAGGGAAGGAAAAAGCAAATCCCCTAAAGGCAGAATATCATCAGTCTGTTTACAGGTTTATAACGCGGTTTGTCACTTCAGCTGGTAAACAGACTCATGAACCTGCTTTTGCAGGAGCCTCTAAGCTCTGCCGTTGTGTACATGCAGCTCACGCCAGTGATTCTTTTTTTCTATTATGCTATTATTTTAGCATTCACCGTTATTATCATGTAAACTATTTTTACGACCTATAACAATGTCGTTCAAGTATTCATAAAATAATGATGTAACTGCTCATCCTGGAAAATGCACCCCTAATCAATAGCTGTTGAAGGGAAGTTATATGTGATAAGACACCAAGAAGAAGAGCAAACAGCCAGTGCAACATGGTGCAGTTAGTATGGGAGACAACCTCTGAGAAATATCAGATATAACGCCGGGAACGGGAACAGCGGCTGTAAAGAAAAATATGTTACAACTTGTAAATGTGGTCTGAGAATGCATCTGTCTTATTTTATACATATTCCCTTGAGAAAATCATCCTTGAATTATGCAAGTTTGAATTATACAAGCTCTTGTGAGATGTAGCTTTTGTATGAAATAAGACCTCCCTACATTTTACAACCAGAAATAATCCAACTTAGAAAAAAGTGCTGCTGCCACTTAAATAAACAAGTTGCAGGTTGTCTTATTAATAGGAAAAAAAGCTGCAGTTTTAGATTATATAATCCATCAGTTTGAGTTGCTTAAAAGTGCTTAGCAAAGCCCCATGTGCAAATAGGTGTAAAGGAAATGTTTTTGGTGATAAGAATCAGGTAGTTAATATTTCGAAAGCATTTTGGTCAGACATGTGAAGAGCTAAATTAATTTCCTTGACATGTTTAGTAGAATGCATAGTTATTAATCTAATTCAGCTTCCTATTAATGCAAAACTCACTGGAATGTTACAGTGTAATGGTCAGCTGTCGAGATGATTTATGTCATTTATTATTTTTAAAAGGAGGGATGTTTTGCATTTTTTTTTTACTTCCATGTGATAACCTCGGCAGAATGAAATCTCATTTCTAGTTTCCATAGTGCAATAAAAACAAGTTTGGCTTTTCAAGTTCAGCCGTGTGATTTGTGTGTGTGGTTTCCATTTGTGATGTGACAGCCAATGAACGGCTGATTTAATAAGAACCTCCACTGCACAGGAATGGCTGAAGTGACGTTTCCTGAGATCAATAATATTGCTTGGTTTTACCAAGGAAATAAATCATTTTGCCACAAGGTTGCCAAAAGGTGAGGACTGTTTTCTTGATCAATGACACAAAAGTGAGTGGCCTTTGGAAAGACTATGAGATCTTAGTCTATCGATCAAATCCAACTTTAGTTAAATCTAATTTAATGGACTACTGCCTAATAGAATAGTTCAAAGAAAGTCATAGTTGAAGCACAACGAGTTTTTCTTTTACCACAAATGGCTAATCCGCTGAATGGAGGGCAATATTTCACCAGAACTGGCCTGTAGGTTCTCCTGACCAATGAATTTTGGATGCTTTTGCTAAATTCTTCCCCTTTAAGTGTAGAAAATGAAAACTTTGGGCTATAGACAGAGACCAAGTTGATTTTTTCTTTTTTTTCTGACTGGCGGCTTGTGGGATCTTAGTTTCCCCAGAGGGGTCGAACCTGTGCCCCCTGCAGTGGAACTGCAGAGTCTTAACCACTGGACTGGCAGGGACGCCCCCAAGCTGATCTTTAATTAGATTTTTGATGTTTAAAAATAGAGATCATCAAGAAACCTCTTCCTTTTTCCTATACTCTTCCACACAGCCATATCCTTTTATGAAAAATCGTGGTAAAACAAAAGAGTAACTTGTCATTTTAGCCATTTTAAAACGTACACGTCAGTGGCATTAACTATGCTCTCAGTGTTGTGCAGCCAGACTTCAGCTGTCAGCCCCTCCAGAGACCCTCACAGCGGCCGAGAGCCAGCTCGCCTTGGGCAGTGGGCAGAACTCCAAGACGACCCTCAAGAAGGCCACTTCCCTGGTGAGGGTAGAACCTGTGGATATGATGGGCTGTCTCTCCCTTGATTATCCTTGCTTAGGTTCCACTCTAGGGCAGGTGTGACGGCTGCTGCAGCTGTCTGGAGGGGAATCAGGAGTCACAGGGGGAAGTCACAGAGACACGCCCTGGTTGGTGAGGGAGAAAACAAACCAATCCACACTGTCAACTGAACGTGAGGGCCACACAGCAAGGAAATGGGAGGGGCCTCCAGGAACAGAACTCAGTCCTTGGCTGACAGCCAGCAATCAGCCAGAGACTGCACTCATGTGCCTGGAGGGGTGGCCTCTGCCATTGACTCGACTGAGTTGGGAGACCCCAAGCCCCGATGAGAACCGCAGCCTTGCCTAACATCCTGGTATCAGCCTGCTGTGCTCAGCTGCTGAGCTGTGACTCTTTTGCGACCCCGTGGGCCATAGCCTGCCTGGCTCCTCTGTCCATGGAATTTTCCAGGCAAGAATACAGGAGTGGGTTGCCACTGCCTACTCCAGGAGATCTTCCCAACCCAGGGATCGAACCTTTGTCTACTGCATTGGCAGGCAGATTCCTTACCACTAGCACCACCTGGGAAGCCCCTTGATATTAGCTTCGTGAGACCCTAAGCAGAGGATCCAGTTGGGCTGTTCCTCGATTCCTGACTTATGGAAACTGTGAGGTGGTAAATTTGTGGTGTTTTAAGCTGACAAGTTTGTGATGATTTGTGACACATCCAAGAAAACCCAAGATCATGCCTTTTATCTGGGTGGCCCACAGCCAATGGCCAACCTGATTTATGAGGAGCTATAAGGCCTGGCCATCTTGGCCCAAGTTAGAATAACTCTAATGAGGTAATTAGCTCCAGAGGTCCCTGTAAGATTGGCTGGGGCTCTGATTGGGCTGGTGTTGGGTTTCTGACACCCAGTTCCAATGTATGTGTAGAATTCCTCATATCCATGAAGCAATGCTCTGATACTAGTTGGGCATTCTACAACTTGATTCACTTCTGACATTGTGTACTTGGAGATAGCATCAGATCACACAGATTAAGTGTTCAGTCCTACAAGACTCAGTTCAGTTCAGTTCAGTTGCTCAGTTGTGTCTGACCCTTTGTGACCCCATGGACTGCAGCACGCCAGGCCTCCCTGTCCATCACCAAGTCCCGGAGCTTACTCAAATTCATGGCATCAAGTCGGTGATGTCATCCAACCATCTCATCCTCTGTTGCCTCCTTCTCCTCCCGCCTTCAATCTTTCCCAGCATCAGGGTCTTTTCCAAGGAATCAGTTCTTTACATCAGGTGGCCAAAGTATTGGAGCTTCAGCTTCAGTCTTTCCAATGAATATTCAGGACTAAAATCCTAAAGGATTTCCTTTAGGATGGACCGGTTGGATCTCCTTGCAGTCCAAGGGACTCTCAAGAGTCTTCTCCAACACCACAGTTCAAAAGCATCAATTCTTTGGCACTCAGCTTTCTTTATAGTCAAACTCTCACATCCACACATGACTATTGGAAAAGCCATAGCTTTGATTAGATGGAACTTTGTAGGCAAAGTAATGTCTCAAGACTGTTTTCCTTTAAACACTCTATCTCAGGACTTTCCTGGTGGTCCAGTGGTTAAGAATCTCCCTGCCGATGCAAGGGACACAGGTTCGATGCCTGGTCCAGGAACTAAGGTCCCAGATGCCACGGGGCAACTAAGCAAAATCTGTGTGCCTAGAGCCTGTGCTCTGCCACAGGAGAAGCTACCACAACCAGCAGCCCGTGTACCACAGCTAGAGAGCAGCTCCCCGCTGACTGCAACTGGAGAAGGCCCACAGGCAGCAACGAGACCCAGCGAAGCCAAACCCACCCAGCATCCTGTCTCCAAACACAGTCTACTTCTGAGGGGCTAGGTCTTCAACATACGAATTTTGGATGGACATCATTCAGCCCATAACACCAGGATGTAGATTTTTAGATTGTTGCAATCATGCAAATGCAAGTCATGTTTTTCATCAACTTCACAATAAGTTCTATCCTCAACTCGCATATATCAACTCACGCCAAAGGCACGGCATGGGCTGAGCAGAGCACTGGGCTTGTAGAGAACAGTCGGGAGGAAAGCATCAGGGGCAGTCCAGTGGGTGAGCAATGTTGGGAAAAGACCAATTACCAAATCCCCCACCAGCTTTGGTGTAAGCTAATAACCCAGGTGAGCAGTGGGGCTTCGGGTATGCTCTCCATTTGCCTTTTCTTCCTGTAGGCATTCTTCATAGCCTCTTCCTTTCTACTGGCAGTAGAAATGTTCGTCATAGTCTCCAGACACTAATGGGACATATTATTTTGGAAAATGAAAAAACTCTGACAAGCATTTATAGATGCACGTGGTTTTGTCAAGTTATAGGTTCAAGGAAAACCCAGCCAAAAAGCGTAACTATTTTATTATAGTAATAAATCAAATTTTATACAAAAGTACAGCAAATGGTCAGGCCTTAGTTTTTGCTATGTCCCTGGAAACTATGCTATAAAGCAGATTATTGCAAAAGGCAAGGTCAATCTTAAATGCTTTGGGGGTTACATTCCTCTTTCAAAGAATTATGGACCAGACCAAGAATATGTAATACATGTAAAACCACAACATCTATAATCCTTTATAATCATATAAATAGTAAAATTATGCTTGAAGTCATAAAATAGACATAAATGTACTGTGAATATTGGTTGTTAAATAGGCACTAATGTATTATAGAATATATCTATGTTATATCAAAAATATAGCTTCACTATATCATAAATTGGACTCATTTCTAATTTTTAGCCGTAAGAAGTAAATGAGTGCTTGTGTGCTAAGTCGCTTCGGTTGTGTCCAACTCTTTGAAACTCTATGGACCGCCAGGCTCCTCTATCCATGAGATTCTCCAGGCAAGAAGCCTGGAATGGGTTGCCATGCCCTTCTTCAAGGGATCCTCCCAAGGGGATAGAACCCGCGTCTCTTGCATCTCCTGCATTGGCAAGCAGGCTCTTTACCACTAGTGCCACCTGAGAAGCCCACCAGGGAAGCCCCACTAAATATATAATTAACATTAAATTTGTTTGACTTAGAATTTTGAGGTGTACTTTGGATAGCTTATTTCTCAAAATCTTTCAATAATACTGTCTAGGGCAGGTAGAAATGTCAATTTTTTTGTTTTTGTTTGTTTCTTTCTGTAGAAATATCTCCTCACAGTTAACCAAGAAGGGATGATCTCAGGGTCACTCTATTTGGCTGCGCTGGGTTCCCGTTGCAGTGTGTGGGCTTCTCGCTGTGGTGACTTCCCTCGGTGCGGAGCACGGGCTCCTGGCAAGTGGCTGCTGTAGTCGCAGCTAACAGGCTCAGCTGCCCTGCAGCCCGTGGGAACTTCTTGGACCAGGGATGGAACCTGCGTCTCCCACACTGGCAGGATTCTTAACCCCTGGACCACCAGGGAAGTCTGCAGGGTTGTTCTTAAAGTTGGAGTTGTTCTTTTCTTTGCAGCATCCTTACATATTTCAGGACAGACTGTATGAATTGCGTGGACTGTGCGAGGAGCTGTCCACCGAGTCTACGTTGCTCGTTCTTTGTTGCCTCTCTGACTTCCAACATCAGCTGTCATCCAGGGGTCCCAAACCATACCCACTTCTTACCCCTGGGGTCTCCTCCCACGTCATGTATGGCGGGGTGGGAGATGGGGCGCAAGGAGAGGGAAGCAGGGTCCTTTTCTTTCCAAGACCCTGAGCTTGGGGGACCCTCTCTCTGTCCCTGGACCATCAGCTTGAGGGCCAGGACTTAGGCTCTGCCAGGCTGACCCTCTGAGCCTGGAACTGAGTCTCTGGGTGACAAGAAGATGCCGGCAGCCAGAAACAACGCCCTCCGGGGCTCAGAGTCCATAATACCTTGGCCTTGAGCTCAGCAGGGTTCCTGCCTATTGTCTGAACCCCAAGCTTCAGTCATTTGGTGAAGCCCACTTGCTACCTGCCCTCCTTCCAAACAACCCTGAGGCCACTCTGAGCTAACTGCTGTGGCTTGAGCTATCCTAGTGTGAGGAGTGTCAGTGAGCGGAGCCGGGCACAGGGAGTGACGAGTGTCTGCGTTAGGAGGGGGCAGGTGAACGAGGCTGCCATTCTTGCAGGAGTGACTCTCGGCACCTTTTGTGGGAGCTTCCCACGTTCTGCCTTGTCAGGGGGCCTGAGGAGCCATGTTCCTAGTGAGGAGCTCCTTCGGGATTCTTGTTCTCGTTCTATGTCCTGCTCACTCAGTGGGTACTAAGCCATGACTTTATAGGAACGTCAGCTGGCTCAGCATGGTTATCGGTACCAACCAGACACATTTAGATCCTGCCTCCTGATAGAAACATCTCAGCCTGGATATTTGGATCCAGTCCACATATCCAGAGCTGTCTTCTTCCTTTCTTTTGCAGAGCTTCTCTTCCTGAACCTTTTTCTTCCTCTCTGGGATCTGGTCTCAGCTGGAGAACTGTGAGAGCAAAACACCAGTTCAAATCCCCACAAGAAAGGAGAGAGGTCTCCGGGTCTTTCCCCCCAGGAGGCCCTACGCTCCTTGTGCTAAGAGAAGAGGTGGTACCAGCCTAACATTTAAGTCACTAAGGGCCACACATACAGAGGTCGGCGCCAATGCTTCAGAGTTCAAAATTGACCAGTAACCCCTAGATGACAGTTTCTTTGTGAAAATGAAACCAAGCCAGTAGAGGACCTTCCATGTGAGCCTGAATTCAGCCTTGGCCCCGCTCTGCTTAACAGCCGGGTGTGTGTGGCCTCAGCTGGAAGGAGGCACGTCCTGCTTTTCCTTGTCCGACACATGGCGCAGAGTACCTGCTTATCTGCATCTCTTGTGGAATAAATGGATGTTTCCTTCTATGGTCTATAACCAGGAAATGAAGCCCCTTAGTTATCAGCCCTGGGAAGGTTTTAGCACAATGAAGTCTAACCAAGGGGTTCACAGTGATGCTTTGAATTCAGTGACCCTTCCATCTATTTCTTCGGTTGTTTCAGATTTGGGGCTTTGGCTCTATCATGTCTGCAAAATCGATCCTACTCGGAATTGTATAAAACAGAATACATTTATTAATTCATTATGTGGCCTTCCTTAGTGCGACTGTCTGCAAATGGCATTCTCTTCCTGGGTATTTCCCAGGTAGCTAAATTCAGGTTGGAGCACCACTGGGTGAATATATAATTAGACTCCAAAGGGAGTTGTGTGTCCTTAAGGGATATTCCTAACAAGCTATGGAAGCCTAACAGAAATACTTTTTTTTTTTCCTCTCTCTAGGGAGAAAGAATATTTCTGTTCAGTGATTGTCTGAGAGAAAATAGCACAGCTGCTGAAGCCTGATTTGAGGGCTTGCAGCTTTCCTGTTGTATGCATGTAATTTTTTCAAGACCCTGTCTTCCGCTGAATTCAGAAAGCCCATACTGTTCACAGAAGTATGAGATAATGTTATTCTGACTTTGGTATGAATTCAAATCGGAGCATTCTCTAAGGCATTCTGCACTTTGAAGCTCACCTCAAGATATGAGTCTGGTGTCCCGCTTCTTTGAGAAGGAAGCCAAGGATCTGTGAGTGTGAGGGGCAGGATTTTTCCGTCAGGCTATCCCCATCCCACGCGAGCAGATTCCCACCCCGTCTCTAAATAAGATTGTTTGTACTCTAAGGATCCAGGGCTGCTTGTGTGGAGTTACGTAACTGTTGGGTGTGTTTTCTGGAAGAAACACCGACATTGTTCCTCAGCTGTGTTTTTCTAAACTCCGCAAGGACCTTCCCTCATCTTGCCTCTTGAGTCTTCCACTTCCTTAGTACATGTCTGTGCCAGGGCGCCTTCCTCTCTCTGCCTGGAAAATGCTTCTTCCGGGCCCCCACACGGCTCCTGACTTCCTTCAATTCTCTGCTCAGAGAGCATCTCCTCGGAGAGAACGTCCCTCACCACCCATCCGACATGGTGGCCCTGTCGCGCCAGCGCCCCAGCGGGCGGTACTTTACTCAGCATTTATCAGCTCCTGCCAATGCACTGTACACTTAGCGATTTTTTTTTTTTTTTAATTTGTATCTTTTGACCGCTAGGCTCTCCATTTCCCTTACCTTCCAGCCACTGGCAACCATCATTCTACTCTATGACTCTCTGAATGTGACTTATTTATTTGCTTTTTATTTATTTAGAGTTTTGTCTGCAACCCCCCAGCACATGGGATCTTAGTTCCCTGACAGCTCCACCCCATGCATTGAAAGGCAGAGTCTTAGCCACTGGACCACCAGGGAAGTCCCACATTTAGTGATTTCTTCTCTCTCTCTCTTGCATGTTAGCTGTCAAGGTGGGAGTGCTTTGGGTTCCTCTCTGAGTCTTAGTCACACAGTAGGCTCTCAGTAAACATTTATAGAAAGTGGATGAATTAATGAAGGCATTAATCTCAGGTTTGGAGGTTATTTCTTCTCTTTGTCATTCCCATCCTCCCTTCCTTCTTATTCTTCTTTCTAAAATAAGCATTTACTGGGGCATTGAAAGCCCACAGTGGAAGTGTTCGTTCTGGAATGGTTTTCTATGGACTGACAGTGTCCTGATAGAATCCTCACTGTCTTCTTTCCCAGATGGTGGTTTTACTTGCTTGTGGGTTCTGCACATTTTCGGACCTGCAGCTTTCAGTTTTATGATTACACTATGGCACTTCTGCCTGTCTGGAAGGATGACAATAGTGAAAAGACTGAGTTCCTAAGGATAGCAGCTGTCTGTCTGATTCTCATCCGAGGCCCCCATGACCGGCACACCAATATTTAGTAAATATTTGTCGAATGAATGGACATGATGAACAATAGGACACAGGGTGGGAGAAATCTAGGTAAGGTGATTTAGGGGTAGAATGCGTGGAAAGTAAATGCCTAGCAACACAGTTTTTAAAATGATATGCTGCTGCTGCTAAGTCGCCTCAGTCGTGTCTGACTCTGTGCGACCCCATAGGCGGCAGCCCACCAGGCTCCCCTGTCCCTGGGATTCTCCAGGCAAGAACACTGGAGTGGGTTGCCATTTCCTTCTCCAATGCATGAAAGTGAAAAGTGAAAGTGAAGTTGCTCAGTCGTGTCCGACTCCCAGCGACCCCATGGACTGCAGCCCACCAGGCTCCTCCATCCATGGGATTTTCCAGGCAAGAGTACTGGAGTGGGGTGCCATTGCCTTCTCCATAAAATGATATAGATAAGATTAATTTCCTCTCCTTAATTCAAGATCCTTTTTTTTTTTCTTATTGCCCTTATTTAGACATAAAAGGAAATGAGAACAAATGTACCAAATCATTGTTTCATATCCGATCATTAATTATCATTTATTCAAAACATAAGTGATGTAATTTAGCTTCAGAATGACTGTCATAATAGCAAATCAGGAAATGTATTTATAATAACTTTACTTTCCCCCAAACTTCATTAATTTAAAAATAACTGATATACATTCATAGGTTGAAACATTCTAAAAAAGATATCCAGGGTAAAATTAACTTCTGTTTCACTCTCATGTTCTAGTTCCCATGTTGCAATCCCTAGACATAACCACAATTCCAAGTTTCTTATGTAGTCTCCTAGTTTATTCCTACACCAAAACATATTTAGCTAATTCTTATCAAAAAGTATAGGGAGTGCTCTGGTAGGCCAGTGGTTAAGAATTCATGTTTCCATTGCAGGAAGTATGGGTTTGATTCCTAGTCAGAAAACTAAGATCCCATATGCTGTGCAGCATGGCAAAAAATATATATAAATAAATTAAAAAATATATAAATGGCAACATATCATTCTCATTGTTCTTCATCTTGCTCTTTTTATTTAAAATAAAATTTAGAGATTATTCCATTTTGTTGCATACATTTATTGCATACCTCATTTCTTTAACAGCTGGAAGTTATTCTGTTGTATATTCTGGAAGTTATTCTGCCTCTATGATAGTTTAATCTTTTCTCTATTCATATGTATTTAAGTTGTCTCTAACTATTGCAATTACAAATAATATCATTTTATATATGGGCAAATATAAATGCAGGATAAAGTTCTAGAAGGGAAATGGTTATGTCAAAGAGTATAAGGATTTGTAATTTTGACAGATAATGCCAGATTGCCTTTTTTGAAAGTTGTTCTGTTGCCACCCTTACCTGTAATTGCTCATGTTCGGTGATAATTCGCAATATTGGTATAAACGTTGTAATTTTCTTACGGCTTCTCCAGTAGTGTGTTGTTAAACTTTTTATAACTTACCACTCTTTTAGGTGAAATAAAACATTGCACTGCCATGTTAATGTGCATTTCTGTGTAGGGGAGGTTTAATATCTCTTCATCAATTTAAGATTCTTTGCACTTCTTTTGCTGAGAACTATTTACTCTTATCCTCTCCCTCTTTCTTTACTAGGCTTTTTTCTAGTCACTATTCATTTGTTAGAGTTTTTATATATTAAAAAAGTTAGTAAAAGTTATTATTGCTGTGGTCGACTAGGGTTAAGGCTGCTGGAAAAAATATTGTCAAACTATATTTTAAGAATTTAAAAGTCATGTCATTTTGCTGTTTCTAAAATGAAATATTTATTTCTTTTTTTTTTCCTTTAAAAATTATTTATTTATTTTGGGCCACGTCTGGCTGGCGTGTGGGATCTCAGTTCCCAGCCAGGGATTGAGCTCATGCCCCTCGTTGCGTGAACAAGGATTCTTAACCACTGAGCTGCCAGGGAAGTCCCTGAAGAAGCATCTGGAAACATACATATTTCTAAAAATGAAAAGGTATTTAGAAACCTGCAATAACATTCAGATTCTCTAGACAGTATTTGATACAGTTAGTGCTAGTGTCTCAACGTGCAATTCAGAAATACCGACTGATCAAGGAGATCTTAGATTATCTAGTTCTACTCTCCCAGTTTATAGGTGAAAATTAAGGGTAAGAAAACTTAGTCCTTTGGCTGCAACTAACAAGAAGCCTCGAGAAGGCTCAAAGTGGCTTGCATAATAGAAAACGTATTGTGTTAGTCGCTCAGGTGTCTGACTCCTTGCGATCCCACGGACCCTCCAGACTCCTCTGTCCATGGAATTCTCAGGCAAGAATACTGGTGTGGGTTGCCATTTCCTTCTTCAAGAAAATGTATTGCTTGACTTAAAAGGAAGGCCAGAGTCAGTGTTGGCTCTAGGGCTGACTGATCCATCCAGCTCAAGCCACCATCAGGGACCCAGGTTATTTCCCACAAAAGGTCATTGCCAGCACCCACCCAGAGTTACTGTTTCACTCTCCTCCAACAGCAGAGAGAAGGCTCCTTCTGCAAAGCTTCTCAGAAGTATGAGAACAAACCTTACTGAGAGTCCACAACCAATCTCTTCTCATATCTTATTGACCCTTACTAAGTCACACGACCCCACTTGAACCACGCATTGGCAAGGGGACCGCTCCCCCTCAGACCAGCCAGGACCACCTCATGTTCCTATCCTTATTATTTTTGTAAGTCAGATCAGCTTCCAGTGAGGCGTGGGGGCCATTAGAGGGGCTGGTGCCCAGACAAAACCAGGAGTCCAAGTTGTGCACGGTGCTGCTGGGGGGTTACTCGCTCAGTCGTGTCAGACTCTTTTGACCCCGTGGACTGTACCTGCCAGGCTCCTCTGTCCATAGGGTTCTCCAGGCAAAAATACTGGAGCAGGCTGCCATTTCCTCCTCCAGGAGATCTTCTCAACCAGGGATCGAACCTGCATCGCAGGCAGACTCTACCAACTGAGCCCCCAGGGAAGCAAGTTGTGCACAGTGTGACGTGAATCGGCATTATGAGTGTCTCTTCATTGCTTTAATTTATAGATAGCACTCAAAAATAATAATAAAACTCACTTGAAATCTGAATATCAGTGTTCTCCAGAGAAACAAAAGCAAAAGTGTGTATAAACACATATACTGCACACACACAAGTTGAAGAACTTGGCTCCACTGAGAAGCCTGGTAAGACTGAAATCTCTAGGGCCGACCAGCATGCTGGAAACACAGGAAGAGGTTGGTAACTTTTGTCTTGAGACAGAATTCTTTCAACAATAAACCCCAGCATTTGTTCTTTAGACCACCAACGAACTGGATGAGGCTCACTCACATTATTGAGGGTAATTCCCTTTACTCAAAGTCACTGGATTGTTATTTTAATTATGTTTACAAAATACCTTCACAGCAGCATCTAGACTAGTGTTTGACCAAACTCCAGGATACCATAGCTTAGCAAAATTAATACATAAAATTAACTATTACATAATCCTTATTCTCCAATCTTGTTCTCCTCAGTGTTTTCAGCTTCATATCTCCTTGGAGTGAGTGAGGGTGGTATGACTTCAGACACACAAAGCTCACAGCAGAGGTGTGGCCAGTATAGACCGTACATGAATCACTGTTTTTCACACCAGCCCACACCATCCGTAAACGCATCCCCCAAACAGACGGACTCTGCCCAATATTGCCGATGAAGATGCTGTCCCACTTACGCACACTTGGATTCAGATTTCTCCTACAGTGTTCCGCTGTGTGGTGGGGAATGAAGAGGTCTTCTTTCATGTCTACAGTAACGTTAATGAAAGCCCTGACCTAGCAAGTGTGCCAAGTATCAGGACCCAGGCTCAGCAAAATAAAGGAAAAACAATTAGGATTGGAAACCGTTAACTCTGTGTTCCAGAGAAGGCAATGGCACCCCACTCCAGTACTCTTGCCTGGAAAATCCCATGGACAGAGGAGCCTGGTAGGTGGCAGTCCATGGGGTCACTAAGAGTTGGACACGACTGAGCGACTTCACTTTCACTTTCATGCACTGGAGAAGGAAATGGCAACCCACTCCAGTGTTCTTGCCTGGAGAATCCCAGGGACGGGGGAGCCTGGTGGGCTGCTGTCTATGGGGTCGCACAGAGTTGCACACGACTGAAGCGACTTAGCAGCAGCAGCAGCAGCAGCAATTCTGTGTTCTGTCCGAGCCAGCCTCTGGCTGATAAAGCACTCATCTGTAGGTGATGATGTTGGTGATGACGGTGGTGATGGCGATCCACTCCACTGACAGCTCCTGTGACTGTATACAGTACTTCTGGGGCATGTGGCTAGACAAACATTCTGCAGCAAGTTATGGGATTTTAGCCCAAGTGTCTCTCAGATGATTCAAGATATATTTTGGGTGTTACTGTATAGTTATTAGATTGTTTTAAAAATCTTTTTAATACTCAGAGACTCCTCTTCCTTTCTGGGGAGATAATTTTAGCATGCTGGTAATTCTTGTTTTTACATGCTGTGATAGCTCTTGTGCATCTCAAAGTTTAGGAACTCTGCTTCTATCCAAAGAGTCATTCCAATCCAGGGGCTTAACTGGAAATTATGGAATTAGTTAGTAGACTTAGGAGGTGAAAACAAACAAACAAACAGCAATAAAACCAACAAAAAGAACCAGTCTTCCAAAATTCTGATGGGGAGGTTTGAGTGAAAGGCTCCTGATTGGCCATCAGTATTTCATCCTGTCTTATTTCAGAACTTTCTTGCTAGAGACAAATAATATAGGGCGGTGGTGGGTGGGTATGTTTACAGGAGGGTGTGGAGGGAACAAAGGGAGTTTGGGGAGCGGCCAAGTTCGTGCAATTCAGGAATTCTTGCTGGGTGCAGAGCCAGCCCTAATCGTTTCCTTCCTTCAGGTATTTTAACAATTAATCGTCAAAACAAAAATAAACGAAAAGCGAACGTTCCCCGGCTCTGGTCAGGTATCAGACCCGGAGACCCTTTCCTCTCCTTTATTGGGCCGCCTCAGCACGCACGGGATGTCCCCTTGGGAAGGGACAAGGTTCTGCTACGTCAGTCTTCCAGCAGGGATTGGACCCTCGCCCTCTGCGGTGAAAGCCCGGAGCCCTGACCGCTGGACCGCCCTATCACCCTATTTTAAGCCCGGAAATGGGAGAGACTTTCCCATTTAGCACCAGAGACACTAATTCCACCTCCTGATGAAACTGATCCCCTTTCATAGACAATCTTCCGAAAACATTTCCTGAGAATTTTCTAGGGATTATCGCCCTCTTAGCATACGCTGTTGATGGGAGACACTGTTTTCGGACATCTCGATCTCTAAGAGATAAAATGGTGGAGGCCGGGCGTGATGCGACCCCGCCTTCCGGGCGCCCCGGGGTCGGCGCAGGGCTTCGGGGCTGCCGCTGGGAGGCGCGCGGCGGGGCCGCGGCGAAGGGACAAGCGGAGGCGGGAAGCGCCCCCCGGTGGCCGACAGCAAGACTGCGCGCAGGTAGAGGCGCGCCCGGGAAAGCGTTTTCTCTCCGAATTCCCTTTCCTGCGGATGTAAGCAGGCTAAACCCAAGCTTCCGCCTCTGCTGCCCGCCCACCTTGACTCGCCGTTTCTCAGCAGGGAGGGTGATGGGCGCTGAGGCGGGAACGTAAAAGCTAAGGGTCTTTCCTGTTTCAGCTTTTGTCCACTGGCCCGTCTGCCCACTCTGCATTCTCCCAGCCCACTGGCTGGCCCAAACCTTCTCTGGAGACCACCCCTCCTTGTCTGTCCTCAGTCTTATTTCATTTGCGTCTCGGGGAAATATGTGGTTCGCGTGTCCACCTCCTCCGCCAGCCTGGATTTCCTAGAGGACACAGGTCACGCCCCGGGTGTACCTGCGTGGGGCCTGGCACGTTCCGGCAGGATGGGCTGGGAGCAGGCTCGCAGCATGTTGAAAGGCAGAAAGGCCTTTCATGGTCATCAGGGAAGAGCCCTGGATCATTGTCTGATTGCAAGCTGGGATCGTCACGGTGAGCCAAGAATACAGGCTGATTTGAAATGCTGGTTCTACCAGCTCTCTCAGTGGACTTAGACTTGACACGGTGGTTTCAAACCTGTTCACGTGGTTTCATGTGAAACAGCTGAGTGAATTAGATGGGGTAGCTGCTTACTTTTACATAAGAAAAATGTTCACGAAGTGCGGGTGCCTTGCCCCGGGTTCCTGGACCGAGCATCCCCGCTCAGACGCGCTCCTCCTGCCCCTTTGTCCAGAGCTCACTCTTCCATCAGCCCCCTTGCAGGGTTCACACTATCTGGGTAAGTAAATGAGCTCCACGGTCTTGCCCGGGGTCCTCAGTGATTTGCGGTAGCTACCGTTCCCCCATCAATTTCGGTCCCATCCCCAGCTGGCTGGTGACCCACTGAGCATATGACATCGGGCAAGTCATTAACCTGTACCTACATCTCAGCTCCTTCATCCTGAAAATGAAGATGGCAATAGATGCCAACCGCCTCGGTTGGTGTGGAGGTTAATGAGACTGTGCAGGGAGGTGCCCTGAGCTCCTGGGATGAAACGCTTAGCAGAGGCACAGACTCTAGTTATAATTTTGTAACAGTTTCAAAGGAACCTCTGGAAAGGCTGGCTCTTGCTTCTAAATTTAGGGAGCATGTCTATGCGGGCTGGATGCTTTTCTCTCTGCGGGTTGGCCTGGCAGTCTCCTGCTTCTGTTGCTCTTGAGGGCTCAGCTCTGCTCTGATCCAGCGCTCTTGGTCTGCCCTCAGACCTCATCAGCAACAGAACTTAAAGCCCTTAAGGCACTGTCCCATCTTCTATGCCCATAAGAAGGAGCCTACGCATCAGATAGGCCTCTATTAACTTTAGGGAATCTGGACACGGTCCTTCGTCTAAGGGAAGGCATGTAGTATAGATCAACAACACTGGAGGAAGTCCGCGGGGCCCTTCCAGGAAAGGGTTTTCCTTCCTGCTAAGGGGAAGGTCTGGAAGGGAACCTGTCCGAGCCCCGGCCTCCGCGCCCCGCCCTTGAAGGAGAGCCAGATCTGATCGTCGGAGCCACTGCTGCCATCTTGCAACCTGAGAATTATAGCAATATTGGCCTTGGCACCACTGAGTCACTGAGGCAACGGCGGAAGTTCTTGCTTGTGAGAAAAAGAAATCTTCACTTAGGCCACCGTGAGTATTAAGCCTCCTGTTATTACACTTAGGGACAGACTCCTCGAGGACACGTGGCTGCGTCCACCACGACGGGGCCAGGTCCGGCGGTATTCGTTGATCTCTGACCTGAAACGTTACCGTGGAGGTTTTGGAACACTGGATTTTAGGTGATAATCGTCGGCTTTGCTCGCTTTCTACCCTGCGTTGACTTCCTTCTGGCCGTTCTTTCCCCTAGCTCCTCACTAAGTGCTCTGTCCTGAATATGGGAGTAAAATCAGGGTGAGAGCCAGCTTCCAGAGTGAGGGGGTGGGTTCTGCCCCTGCCCTGTTTTGCTGTCTCAGCTCTCTCCTCATAAAGCTTCTCAAACATCTAGGGCTTTCTTGCTGTTCAGTGCCGTACTGCTCTATGGGGACCACAATGTTTTGTCTGATCAGAGATTGAGGGGTCTTTCCCCAACTCTCTTTGGGTTCTCCCTGCTCCATATTCTGAGTTTAAATGACCCAGGCACCATCAAAGCCCTTTCGTCCTGGCTATACAAAAATTTCCATCACTTCTGTGCCCTGATCAATGCTGCTATGGGAAAAAAATCTTGATAAAGAGCGTTTATCTCCTTCAGCTTATTTGCATTTTTAGAAGGGACTTGTAGAGGAAATGCTGAGAAGTTTAGAGACCCTTTCTGGAACCCAATGTGGACAGTCAACTCTCTACCTTTGTGACCTGTTCCAGGGACAGGAATAACCACAGGCTAGTTTTCAGTTGATTTTCACTAGTTTCAGGTTTATTGTGGATTGGGGCATGCAGAATTATCTAAAGCTTTCAACATTCAGTGGTTAGTGTTGGAAAGGAAATAACAGACGAAATGCTAGTCTCAGAAAGCCGTAGAACTTTGAAACCAAATACAGACTTCCTTGGAGAAGGGAATGGCAACTCACTCCAGTATAGTCCATGGGGTCACAACGAGTTGGAGACACTGAGTGCGCGCACACACACACACACACACACACACACACACACTTCCCAGCCATCTCTAGGGAAGGGGCCATCTTACTGAAACCTGTAGGAAGCTAACAGATACTTTCAGACACTTAAGGAAGTGATAAAATAGCTGAGCTAATTAAAACATCCTCCAAACACCACAAATTGGGAAGATGAATGCTGAAAGATTAATTTGTTTGCCTGTAAGGGATTTGATTTCAAATGATAAAGTTGGCTGGTGAAACTCTCAAAGGCATTTTGGGAGAAGACCTTCAACTGGTTTTCTCTCTGTGTGAGACACAAATCTGTGTTTTGGTTGCATCTTAATAGAGTGAAACTTAGTCCTCTTGAGATTGAAAGGTGCTCATTCTTAGGTAAATAGGATTTTTTTCCCAGCCAAAATGAGTAAATTGGCTTTGCTGTATGCCTGGAAAGAAAGCTGAGTATGTGTGGAAGCCAGCAGATACCTTACCTGGGAGCCAACTCATTAAGATGAAAAACAAATGAATAAACAGAAATTCTGTTGAGGGATGTGGTATGTGTACCCAGTCATTAACATGGCGGTATGTACATGAAGTCTCACGTTTGCAGAATAACTTTTACTTTTGCCTCTTAAGTCTTAGGTTTCTTGTTTTGTTCTCATTGATTAATGGTGGTTTTTTACTTCAAATATCCCAAGTCTGGGTGTAGTCACTGGCTATTCCTTTGGTTGCTCTGATGTCATCATCAATGGCAGTGACATGAATGGACCATGACATAGCTGGTGCCAATGTATGGATAGACTTGGAAGCAACCTAAGTTTCAATCAGCAGATGAATGGATAAAGAGGATGTGGAATACATATATATGTTAGGTCTGGCAGAGAGAGTGCCTGAAGAAACATGGATGGAGGTTTGTGACATTGAACAGGAGGCAGGGATCAAGACCATCCTCAAGAAAAAGAAATGCAAAAAGGCAAAATGGCTGTCTGAGGAGGTGTTACAAACAGCTATGAAAAGAAGAGAAGCTAGAGGCAAAGGAGGAAAGGAAAGATATACCCATTTGAATGCAGAGTTCCAAAGAATAGCAGGGAGAGATAAGAAAGCCTTCCTCAGTGATCAATGCAAAGAAATAGAGGCAAACAATAGAATGGGAAAGACTAGAGATCTCTTCAAGAAAATTAGAGGTACCAAGGGAACATTTCATGCAAAGATGGGCACAATAAAGGACAGAAATGGTATGGACCTAACAGAAGCAGAAGATACTAAGAAGAGGTGGCAAGAATATACAGAAGAACTATACAAAAAAGATCTTCACAACCCAGATAATCATGATTGTGTGATCACTCACCAAGAGCCAGACATCCTGGAATGTGAAGTCAAGTGGGCCTTAGGAAGCATCACTATGAACAAAGCTAGTGGAGGTGATGGAATTCCAGTTGAGCTATTTTAAATCCTAAAAGATGATGCTGTGAAAGTGCTTCATTCAGTATGCAAGCAAATTTGGAAAACTCAGCAGTGGGCATAGGACTGGAAAAGGTCAGTTTTCATTCCAATCCCAAAGAAAGGCAATGCCAAAGAATGTTCAAACTACCGCATAATTGCACTCATCTCACACACTAGCAAAGTAATGCTCAAAATTCTCCAAGCCAGGCTTCAACAGTACGTGAACCGTGAACTTCCAGATGTTCAAGCTGGATTTAGAAAAGGCAGAGGAACCAGAGATCACATTACCAACATCCACTGGATCATCAAAAAAGCAAGAGAGTTCCAGAAATACATCTACTTTTGCTTTATCGACTTTGCCAAAGCCTTTGACTATGTGGATCACAACAAACTGTGGAAAATTCTTTAAGAGATGGGAATACTAGACCACCTGACCTGCCTCCTGAGAAATCTGTATGCAGGTCAAGAAGCAACAGTTTGAACTGGATGTGGAACAACAGACTGGTTCCTAATCGAGAAAGGAGTACGTCAAGGCTGTGTATTGTCACCCTGCTTATTTAACTTATATACAGAGTACATCATGTGAAATGCCAGGCTGGATGAAGCACAAGATGGAATCAGGATTGCTTGGAGAAATATCAATAACCTCAGATACACAGATGACACTATCCTTATGGCAGGAAGTGAAGAAGAACTAAAGAGCCTCTTGATGTAAATGAAAGAGAAGAGTGAAAAAGTTGGCCTAAAACTCAGCATTCAGAAAACTAAGATCATGGCATCTGATCCCATCACTTCATGGCAAATAGATGGAGAAACAGTGGAAACAGTGAGAAACTTTATATTTTTGGGCTCTCAAATCACTGCAGATGGTGACTGCAGCCATGAAATTCAAAGACGGTTGCTCCTTGGAAGGAAAGTTATGACCAACCTAGACAGCATATTAAAAAGCAGAGACATTACTTTGCCAACAAAGTTCCGGCTAGTCAAAGCTATGGTTTTTCCAGTAGTCAGGTATGGATGTGAGAGTTGGACTATAAAGAAAGCTGAGTGCAGAAGAATTGATGCTTTTGAACTGTGGTGTTGGAGAAGACTCTGGAGAGTCCCTTGGACTTCAAAGAGATCCAACCAGTCCATCCTAAAGAAAATCGGTCCTGAATATTCATTGGAAGGACTGATGCTGAAGCTGAAACTCCAATACTTTGGCCACCTCATGAGAAGAGCTGACTCATTTGAAAAGACCCTGATGCTGGGAAAGATTGAAGGTGGGAGGAGAGGGGGACGACAGAGGATGAGTTGGTTGGATGGCATCATGACTCAATGGACATGAGTTTGAGTAAACTCCAGGAGTTGGTGATGGACAGGGAGGCCTGGTGTACTGCAGTCCATGGGGTAGCAAAGAGTTGTACATGACTGAGCGACTGAACTGAACTGATACATATATATACGCATATATATATATATATATATATAGACACACACATGTATATACAGACGCACAATAGAATTTACTCAGCCATAAAAATGAATAATGAAATTTTTCCATTTGAAACAACATGAATGGGCGTGGAGGGTATTATGCTTAGGTGTAGTAAGTCAGAGACGGACAAATACCTACGTTTTCACTTATATGTGAAATCTGAAAAATAAAATAAATGAATCAATATAACAAAAGGAAAAGAGAGAGACAAATGAACAAGATGTTACTTCTGATCCTGCTGGGGTTTATTTGGCTAAAGGAGAGTTTAGGCCATGTACCTATTTTACTCAACTCGAAAGAGGCTTGGAAAACTTTGAGGCTTAAAAATGCAGGAAGGCACAGGTCATCGTGTAAAGACTCATCATAAAAATGCCAGGCAGGTTGAGGAGTGGTAGAAAGTATAGCTAAAAGTCACTGTATTCATTGCCTAATGTTGCCGTCACAAAGTACCAAAAAGTGGGTGGTATAAAACATCAGGCTCTCCATCTTTTATAGTTTTGGAGGCCAGAAGTCCCAAATCAAGGCATCAGCAGGAGGCTTCTTCTCGGGGGTCTGGAGGCTGTACCACTCCTGTTCGCTCCCAGCTCCCAGCGGTTGCTGACATCCCTTGGCATTCCCAGGCCTGCAGCTGCATGACTCTAATCTCTGCCTCCGGGGGCACGTGGCTACGCTCCCTCTGTGGGTGTCCATCTCTGGGCACGGTGTTATTTTAGTCTTCAATCTCAAACATGTGTGCTGTTAATTTTGAGAAATGGAAAAAGAGGAACTGGTCAATGAGATCCGCTCTTACTCATGGGGAGGAAAACAACTGGGGCACATGTATTTTGGATGAAGCACCAGTAGTCATCATGAAGGTCAGTCATACCAGTTGGTTAGCCCCTCCTCCTATGGGAAGCTAGCAGGTTTTGTCATTCTTGTATTACTGTGGGCAAAATTATAGGGCTTCCCTGGAGACTCAGAGGTAAAGAGTCTGCCTGCAATGCAGGAGTCACAGGTTCCATCCGTGGATCAGGAAGGTCCCCTGGTGGAGGAAATGGCAGCCCACTCCAGTGTTCTTGCCTGGGAAATCCCACAGACAGAGGAGCCTGGTGGGCTACAGTCCGTGGGGTCACAAACAGTCTGACATGACTGAGCGACGAAACAACAACAACAATAAGTAACTCCAAAATCTCAGCGACTCAAAACTGTGACATCTGGTGTCTGTCCTGTGACAGCTCTCACTTCATCTCAGCTGCAGGCCAGTGGGAGGACATGAGTTGATACGGTCACTCAGACCGAGGCAGACAGAGGCACCATCGCAGCACAGAGTTGAGAGGTAACTGCAGCAGGAGACTGGGAAACCAGCAAATCCTTGGCTATTAGGACTCCTGTTCATATTTCCTTAGCTCAGTGCAGTGACGTGGCCAGAAAGAACCAGACCCCAGTGGAGAGGTTCAGGCCCGTGTGCCTGGACGGAGGTAACTGCAATCTTTGTGACTTGCCCCAACGTCTGCCTGGAGAAGGCACTGGCACCCCACTCCAATACTCTTGCCTGGAAAATCCCATGGACGGAGGAGCCTGGTAGGCTGCAGTCCATGGGGTCGCAAAGAGTCGGTCACGACGGAGTGCCTTAGCAGCAGCAGCAGCAGCCAATGTCTGCCACACTGAGATGTGGGTTTCTTCAGCCTCAGAGTTATGGCTTGTTGGTATCACCGTTCTTCTCAGCTTGGGAGAGGGAGAATTCTCCTCTGCAGGGTGGAACTTTGGCCAAACAACTGGATACAATGCTGAGCAAGTTGTCAGAACATGACTATTTATAATTGATTATTCTATAATATTCTATAATATGTAATCTATATATATGACTTATATATTATTGGATAATGCTATTTATAAACAAAGACTTAGAACACAAAGATAAAGGATGTGTGGTCATCCTTTGAATAGTCTTATGATCAGTATTCAATAATTTAGACTTCCAAGTGTGCTAGTTAATACAGAGTTTATAAAAATCATCTGTTTACATAAGCTTGCTATTTATCTAGTTTATCTATCTAGGCTTTATTAGAAAACTTGGCCAAGGGTAGCCAAGTGACACAATTAACATGAACATCATTTAGATGATCACATTTCTCCCACGTTGGCATTTTTGAGTCTAGTTCTAACTTTGGCTAGAGAGACCCTATAGAAGAGACATCTGTCAATGCTATAAGTTCCTATTTCTGCAGCTTCTGGTGTCTTTTTGCTTTTTCTCTTTGAGATAAAACAGGAGGGTTCCATAATTTCCCTTCCCTTCAAAGGAAGGTGTTCAGTCAGGAGGGAAACAAATAATTAGGATGAGGCTAAAGCTTGATCCCTAATCAAGTTATATTTTAATAGAGCCTCAGGGTTTACCGATGAACTCAAACAGTGAGGATGGCGCTGAAAAGGAAAGAGGAAAGATAGGCTCTAGCCTTCCATTTCAATAAGTCAACAAACGGTGCCTTTTTTTTTTCCCCAAAATACAAGGACTGCACTGGAGCAGTTTCCGCTCCTGCTCTCCTACCTCCGCGACCAAAGAACCAGTCTGAGCCGTGAGCGGCCCACCTTCACGGTGGGGAGCTAAGCTGCGCAGAGGCTCTCGATCATCACATACGGAACAATGAGAAGCAGGAGCGGGAGCTGACCTTCCCAGCTGGATGTATTATTATTCACTTCACCTGCTCACTGGCACAGTGGGTGCTGTCACGGAGGCGGTGGCTCAAAACCCTGATCAAGATGTCTCTGCCAAGTCCCATAAATAACCTGTTTGCCCACCGTGCCTGAGGTGTCCATGGCACATGCTTAGATCCACTGGGAGTGTGGATGTGGTCAGTGGCTTGGAGTTTACAGAGAATCTGTGCCCACTTTGTAGGGAAGGGACACGCTGTAAGCATGGCAGGGTGCCAGTGTCCTCTGGACACAGCCGCCTGCTCCTCTGAGAGGAGGTTGACCTGAGTTGTGCAAGATCTCTGATAATGAAGTCCTAGCCAATGACATTCATTTACAAAAATCTTCATATCATAGTGAAATATACATACTTTTGGTGCTTCCCTGGTGGCTCAGTGGCAAAGAATCCACCTGCCAAGCAGGAGACTCGGGTGCGATCTCTAGGTTGGGAAGATCCCCTGGAGGAGGAAATGGCACCCCACTCCAGTATTCTTGCCTGGGAAATCCCATGGACAGAGGCGCCTGACAGGCTACAGTCTAGAGGGTTGCAAGAGTCAGACACAACTCAGTGACTTAACAGCACTGACTTTCAGGAAAGAGCGTAGGACTGAATTTAAAAGCATGATGACTCCCTGTTTCTCGGTGGCTCTTGTCAGCTGTCCTCACCTGGTTTTACTGCCCACCGTGAAGGCCAGCCTTCAGTTCTCCAGGGCTTCTGGTGTAGAGGGGATATGAACAATCAACAGGGAAGGATGTGTGGGGTGCAGAGCTCCTCACATGTTATAGCTCCCAAGGGGCCAATGGCATCAACATCTGGGGTGAATGTTTTACACATGGCTCTGTGTCCCTTTCTGGTTTTAGATCTCTGCTCTGCTTATGTTTGCAATGTGATAATTTGCAAGAAAGCACCAGGCACTGTGCTTGCATACAGTAGGTGCTCGATAATTGGCTGTTTCCTTCCCCTTCCCTCTGCTTCGGCTCAGAAGCAGTAGCGTCAGCTGGGAGCATGGGGACAAGGCCCTGAGTCCACTCTTGGGTGTAATTAATATTCACCCTCAGGTAATGCCCTGCACCTAAGAATCTCATCTTATACCAGCCATCATATAGTCCAACAGCTGAAGTCCCGAAGTCATGGACAAATGTAAAAATTTGAGGCTTATGAGGCCAGTCCTGGAGGTAGACCCCGGGCCAGACAGCTAGTGCCCCCAGGAGGCTAGTGAAGACTGGCGATTAGGATGAGTGAATTTCACCACATATGGGCCTGGCAGGGAATCACAGAGGACTGCATCCGTTTCCTGGGGCAGCAGGGGAATGTCAAGTACAGGAGACAGAAGGAAACCACGCAGCCTGCTCTTTGAAGGTTAATTCTTTCACTTTGCAGTGCAGCTCTTCACCTGCGGCCACGCCAAGGGGGGATTTGCTGGCACGGTCCGTGTGCTCCATGTTGCAGCAGCGTGTGGGGCGCCTCTTTGGACGCTGGCTTTTGCCCACGCTGCCCGAGGACCAATGGGCACCTAGTGCCGTTGTCAGCAGCCCCAGCCTCTCCCCTTTGTCTGTAACCTCTCTGCACCGCCCACGTCCACGGGGTCACATGAATGGAGGAGTCTCTTCTCAACCATCTGGTGATTCTTCCCCCCTGCCAGGAACCCTGAGTGCTGCTCGAAGGCCGCCAAGTCGGCGGGGCGGCCTGCTGCTGCCTGCGACCTGCCAGACAGCGGGGCGTCTCCAGAGCCCGCTCCACATGCTCGAGCCATGTGCAAGGGCTGAGTGGATAAATATAAAAAAAATCCCACAAAATGAGCACACTAATTCATGAATTAATTAATACATTACCTGTGTGTAGATGTTTTTCCAGCCAAAGTGACAGGGACACGTAAAGGGGTCATGCTGAGTTATTTTTTTATGTTAAACTAGATCTTAAAAAAAAACACAGAATCACCCCTGGTGGTCCAGCGGTTAAGACTGTGCCTCCAATGCAGGGGCACGAGTTCCATTCCTGGTTGAGGAACTAAAATGCCACACGCTGCAGCACAGCCAAAAAACAAGTAAAATAAGAATAATAAGGTAATTAAAAAATGTATTTATATAAGGTCTGTATTGGCTTCCTAGGGCAGACAGAACAAATGATCACAAGTTGGGTGGTTTAAAACAACAGAAATGTATTCTTCCATGGCTCTGGAGGCTACAAGTCTGACATGAGAGTGTGGGCAGGCTTGGTTCCCTCTGGAGGGAGATCTATCCCGTGCCTCTCTCCTAACTTTTGGTGCTTGCTGGCAATGCTTAATACTCCGTGGATTGTAGATGCATCTCTTACATCGTCTGTCTCTACCAACAGAGGGCGTTTTCCTCTCTGTGTCTCTGTTTCTGCGTCCAGATTTCTCTCTTCTTATAAAGACACCAATCCTTGGACGAGGATTCACCCTAATCCAGTGTGACCTCATCTCCACTTGATTACAACTGTAAACATAGACTCTATTTCCAAAATAGGTCACGTTCACAGGTACTGGGGGTTAGGACCTGAACATCTCTGTGGCAGACACAATTCAACTCACAACAAAGACAATGCAGCGGGACTTGCCTGGTGGTCCAGTGGTTGAGACTCTGCCTTGCAACGCAGAGGACACAGATTTGATACCCGGTCAGAGAACTATGATCCCACATGCCATGGAGCAACTAAGCCCACGCGTTGCAACTCCTGAGCCCTCAAGTCACACTGAAGATCTCCCATTATGCAACAAAGATCCTGAATGCTGCAGCTAAGACCCAACACAGCCAAATAAATAAATAAAAAGATGATGTAGTAAAAAATGGATAGCCTTTTTCAATAAATGCTACTAGAACAACTGGATATGCACATGCCGAAAAAGAAAAAAAGCGTATCTAGGATCTACAAAGATAAAAACCAAATGAATTATAGACCTAGTGTAAAACCGAAAACCACAAAATTTCCGGAAAAAAAATTAGAGAAAATATCTGTGACCTTGGGAAGGTAAAGATTTTTTTTAGAAATGATACCAAAAGCACAATCTATAAGAGAATGAATTGATGAATTGGATTTCATGGGGGGAAAAAAAAAACTCCTACCCTTCAGAAAGCATTGTTAAGGGAATAAAAAGACAGGCCACAGACTGGGAGAAAAATCTTTGCAAAGTGTGTACCTGATAAAGGACTCATATCCAGGAAATAAAAAGAAATCTTAAAAGTCAACAATGTGGGGACAAATAACTCAGTTAAAACTGGGAAAATACCTCTGGGTACTCCACCAAAGAAGACAAGTGGATAGCAAATAAGCACATGAAAAGATGCTCAACATTATCAGTCATCAGAGCATTGCAAACTAAAACCACAGTGAGATACTATTATACAACCTTCCTATTATAATGACTAAAATGGAAAACTGACCATACCAAGTGTTGATGAAGATGAGGAGGAAATGGAACCCTCACATACTGCTGGTGGGAATGGGAAATGGCAAAAAGACTTTGGCAAATAGTTTAGCAGTTTAGAAGAACCAAAACTAGAACTGAAAACATAATACTTATCGAATGATTCCAGCCATTCCACTCCTAATCATTCACTCAAGAGAAAACAAAATAAACGTCTATACAAAGATTCACATGCAAATGTTCTTAGCAGCTTTTAACTTGTACAACCAAAAACTGAAAATAATCAACATGTCCATCAACATATGAATTGTTATGGGCTGAATTGTGTCCCCCTCCACGGGGGCTTCCCTGGTGGCTCAGATGGTAAGAATCTGCCTTCAGTGTGGGAGACGTGGGTTCGATCCCTGGGTTGGGAAGATCCCCTGGAGAAAGGAATGGCAACCCACTCCAGTATTCTTGCCTGGAGAATTCCATGGACAGAGGAGCCTGGTGGGCTACAGTTCATGGGGTCACAGAGTTGGGACACAACTGAGTGGCTCACACTTTCACTTTCTGTGCCCCAAATTCATACATTGAAGCCCTAAACTCTAATGTGACTGTATGTGGAGGAAGGAAGTAAATAAGGTTAAATGAGGATATATGGTTGGGCCCTAATCTGATATGATTAGTGTACTTATAAGAAGAGACACCAGAGACACTTGCTCCTGCCACCATGTGAGGACACAACTAGAAGGTGGACATTTGAGAGTCAGGAAGAGTCCTCCCTGGAATCTTGACCAGGCTAGCACCTTGATTTTGGACCTCAAGCTTCCAGAACTAACAGAAAATAAATTTGTTATTTAAGCCACCCAATTTATGGCCTTTTATTTTGGCAGCATGAGGAGACTAACACATGAATGAACAAATTGTGTTGTATCTACACAATGGTATACTGCTTATCATCAAAAAGCAATGAACTATTATTGCACACAGTGACATAAATGAATCTCAAAATAATAAACCTGAGGGAAAGAAGCCTGACCCCTTGCCCCCATCATCTACACAAATAAAGGAGCACACACTGTATGATTACATCTATATAAAACTCTAGAAAATATAAACAAATCTATGGTGACAGAAAGCACATCAGTGTTGGCTTGCGGTTGGGGAGGGGTGGGAGGCAGAGATGGGAAAGAGGTATTACAGTTGGGTATGAGAAATCTTTTGAGGGTAACAGATATATTTACTATCTTGATCAGGGTGATGGCTTCATGGGTATGTACATATGTCAAAACTTGTTAAATTGTATACTTTACCTGTAGTTGACTGTATATTAATTACACCTCAATAAAAATATACTGTATGCCTGTTATATATCAGATATTCTGCTAAGTATTTTCATGGAATATTTATTTCTGACAGTACTGTATGGTAGGGATAAAACTGGATTTCAGAGAATGCTATAACCTATATAACATGAATGTTTTTTATAGAGAGGAGAGGGATGGAAGAGAGAAAAGAAATGGTGAACGAAATCCAAAGTGATTCTTGGGATAGAGGGAAGAGGCAAAGTGGAAAAAAGGGAAAGACAATGACTGACTGCGTTTTCCAGTAATGGGCGCATTCCTTTTTCTTCCAATGTATCCTGATACTTTTTCCATTGAGAGGTGGAGTCTGTGTTCCCTCTCCTTCATTGTGGAGATGCTTGTGACCACTCTAGAAGCAATGTTAAACGACTTCTGAAATTATAAAAGGGGATTCAGCTTCTGCCTAGTTTTCTTGTGATGTTCACTCTTGGAACCTACCATGATGTGAGGAAGCCCACGCAGCTCGAAGGAAGTCTTGCTGACAGCTCCATCTGAGGTCTTAGTTGATCGCCACATCAACCACCAGACATGCAGAGGAGTGAGTGTTTGGATGAGCTGAGTCCTAGCTGTGGAGTCGCCTCAGCTAAGGTCCTGATGTGGAGAAGGGGTGTCACTAACATATCCTTCCACAATTCCCAACCGACCCACAGAATCTGTGAGCACAGTAATTGTTGTTTTATACCACTCAGTGTCTTTTCTTGCAGCAATGCTAGCAAAACAGTTGGCATGGAGAAAGAGAAGTGGAAATAATAAAAGCTAGTATTGAATCCTCCTGAGAAATAAGACAAGACTCAGAGGTAGTTTCACTAGCTTTTGAAAGAGGGTCCTTTCCGTGAAGTGGCTTAAGGTTTTTTGGGATGGAAAGTAGCCCTTGCCATCATAGGTGCCAGGAAGGTGACCACAGCAGTTAAAAAGCCTGGAGTGTAAGAAACAGCCTCATCATCAGTTATCTGGCAGTCTTTACAAATAGATAGTATGGACCAAACAAATGGGGTAGGATTTTCAAGCTTCCTATCCCAGGAGGAAAGATTTAAGAAAAATTGTGGTTTTGGTTGATGTTGTACTATAAATTACTACTTAACAATTTTTGCACAACAGACACAAGAGACAGATACGTCTCATTAGTATATCATTTTACAAAGAAGATTCCTTGATTTAATTTTGTCCATTCCCTATACCAGAACCTTGAACCTCAGGGTCAAGTAGAAGTCCCCCAAATGGAGGTATTTACACATAAAAGTATCTTGAAAGTTCTTTGTTATGAAGATGACAAATGGATTTGAGAATGAGTCCATCTGCAAAAAGAACTACTTGTAAAGTGTATCCCAGGCTCACGTAGTTCAGGCACTAGAAAGAAAATACTGGGGATTCTGACATCAAGATTTGGTACTGGATCACCAGTGAACTAGTAACAATGCTTAGTCAATGTGCCTATTCTGATTTTGGCTTGTCTGAATTTTGTTTTCAGGATTTATAGATTCTTTCCTGTGTAAACGACTCCGTTCTTTGTCTTTGCTATCTGCCATGTTGGGATATTCTGCTTTTTCTGTTCTAACTTTCTATTTTGTATTGGCGTACAGATGATAAACAATGTTGTGAGTTTCACCTGAACAGCAAAGGGACTCAGCATTACATATACATGTATCCATTCTTCCCCAGACTCCCCTCCCATCCAGGTTTCCATATAATACTGAGCAGAGTTCCATGTGCTATATAGAGGGTCCTTGTTCTGCTTTTTAGAATATTTTTCTTTTTCGTATTTATTCATTTGGCTGCATGAGGTCTCAGTTGCAGCGCGTGGGATGTTTTGTCCGGTGCACAGACTCTAGTTGTGGCAGGCAGGCTTAGCTGCTCTGTGACACGCGGGATCTTAGTTCCGCAACCAAGGAGCCACCTGGCATCCCCCACATGGCAAGGTGGATTCTTAACCAACTGACCACCAGGGAAGTCCCTATTCTGCTTTTCTGATTCAGAAAATTTATTGCTAAACGTGATCTTTGCTGTGTGCTTGTTCAGAATCCAGGTCCAGACAGAGCCTTATCAACCAATTTCCACGATGCTCCTTTTCCCTCTAGCATGTAAATTAAAGGCTAGCTGCTTTACCTGTTAACAGAGAACTGGCTGGATCACTTTACAGCTCTCTTGCTTAACAATGCATTCTGCCTGGTCGTGATGGTGTTTTATTTTGAGAGGAACCAGCATTTGCGGTGAACTGTGGCAGTGGAAAGGGAACTCTAAACTCATTCGGAGGGAAGAGTCTCTTTCAGC
Source organism: Giraffa tippelskirchi (assembly GCF_054371585.1). Lineage (NCBI taxonomy): Eukaryota > Metazoa > Chordata > Mammalia > Artiodactyla > Giraffidae > Giraffa > Giraffa tippelskirchi. The sequence continues at coordinate 70,987,731 of NC_137288.1, read as the reverse complement.
TTAGAGTATGAGCTGAAACAGATCTCCTATCCTATGCTTCTCCAACACTTCCTATATCACACCATTAAACATCCTCCCAGGAACCAGAAGCTCCAGGAGCTTCCGCTTAATCACTTCATGCCCAGTATCACGGCAGACCACATTTACAGGATGTGGAGCATGATAACCCCCTGTGGTTAGACGGTTGTTCTCAGTTTTTAAAACACGCAACACAGAGTGAGATGGTCAAAAGATTATCCTCAGGGCTAGCGACAGAAAAGAATGTAATAGGGGTTAATTTGCCTATATTCACAGAACTGGTATGTTGCAAAGCCTCCTTTGGACTCAAGCTCTTGCTTTTTCTGTGCTAAGTTTATTTTTACATCACACTTTACCCTCCGAGAGGACGTATAAGACCTGCCTTTCATGGAGGAAAGTGTCAGTATGTTGAAGGCTGAGATGAGAATTTGCCTTAGTGGTGGTGGTAGTCGGTCGCTAAGTCGGGTCTAACTCTTTGTGACCCCGTGGACTGTGGCATATCAGGGTCCTCTGTCCCCCACTAGCCCCCAGAGCTTTCTCAGACTCATGTCTATTGAGTCGGTGATGCTAACACTGTCTTAGTGCACCATACAGTAAAGAACGAAGCACAGCCTGCTGGCTCCCAGACTCTTAAAACCTTTTTATTATTTCTGCCCAACTGTCCTTTTTCCTGGACAACATCACTCTACTGATGGTGTGGGCCCCAGTAAAAATGGACTGACAATCTAACCTTCATCATATATTTGAGAAAGAGAGACCATACACCAGGCGTTCTCAAAGTGGGGTCCCTGCCTGGGCCAGCAGCACCAGTGTGACTCGAGGAGCTTATGAGAAATGCAAGTTGCAGGACTTCCCTGGTGGCCCAGTGCTTCTATTGCAGGGGCACCAGTACAACCCCTGGTAGGGGAACTAAGATCCTGCAGGCCACGTGGCCATAAGTAGATAGATTAAAAATGCAGATTTCCCTAGATCTACTGAAAGAGAAACTGTGGGAAAAGACCCAGCAAGCTACAGTTTAACAAGTGATCATGTTCCAAATGACCCTGACATACATCAAAAGTTGAGAATGTAGAACTAAGACACTCAGAAAACTATTTTCATTCACAATTTGTTCCCAATGGTGAGGATAATTGTGTAAAATATCCTTGAATAATAGGATGTCAAAGAAAGAGATCCCTTTCATCATGAACCCATTAAGCACTTACTATGTACCCCCTGTTAGGAAACATATATGAATATGGCTTCAGCCTTCTTTGAGCCCATCCAGTATCAGCAAGATGTACATATTTGTTATGTATTTTTGGTAGATATTTGATTTGCCAACAAAATAGAGATGAAAATAGCATCTCTGGTGGTTACGTGCAATACCCTCTCAGGAGATGAAAAAACACGGGCTAAACTCAGTACTGTGTTGCTGCTGTTATCAAACCATCCTTTGATCTTTTAAGAGATGGGGAAATGGAAAAGACCATTCATGAAAATCCTAACAGGGTCACAGTTTAAACCATACATTCGTTTGATCAATGACCAAAACAGAACGCACAGCCTCATACTTTGGTGCTTTGGCCTTTGCCTTATGAATCAGCTCCAGCCGCAAGAACCTCAGACTAGGTCAGGATCACAAAACCATCTCTTACCTGCTCAGCAATTAAACAAATGTGCAACAGACTTTCCCTTCTATTTAACTTTTATTAAAAGAAGTGCTAAAGGTACTGAGATACAGTACATATTTATTACCAAAATTATTAACAAATATACAAAACTTATACATGTAATTTTCTTACATCCATTCACTCTCTATAATACTGATTTGTGTTCAAGTAGGTTATCTACAGTATGTAAACATCCCTTGGATTGACCTCACACAGATTAGGAAAGCCCGCTAACCCATGCTTTTATCAGATACTTCTTTTTATTTGGCTTTCGTTTTGTAGCATCTAATCGTCACATTTGGCACATGGAAGAGACGTCTACAGTGCAAACGAGGCAGAGTTTCTGGTTTCCTTCCCAGCAGTTTTGTGGGGCACAGTTAAAGAGCTGAGGGAACAAGAGCGGTCTAGCTCGATGGAGGTGGATTGGCTGTGATGCCAACAACTCTTGGTTCAGCCATTCAACTTGAGCTTAAAGTCAATGCCTCTTCCTTCTCCCACCCCCCATCCCCCCCATGCAATGCCAACTAGGCCTTAACCTGGTCTTAAAAGGATGGAAAGAGATTCCATCCAGCCCAGAACAAGTGAGGTTAATCTCACCGAGGAATCACTTTCAGTGTTCTTTTGTGTGGGTTGGTTTGTGCAGTGTGATGTGCCCGCCAAATCCTTAAATGGAGAGAATATAACATAATTTTTTTAAAAAAGCCCCCAAACAGATAGGAGATTAGAATAGTTCCCAACGGCCATCTCTGCACTGAAAAGCTCAGCCTCTCTGAGGTGGCAATGAAGACAAACGCCTTCGTGAATGGCGGAGACAAGCCAAGCCCGCCATACGAAACCTCAGACTCCACACCTTGGGATACAGGATCACAAATAATTAAAAATAAAATAAAATAAAGGTCGTTGGCGGCTCTGCCCCCCTCTTCCTGTGTTTCCTTTTGAGGATGTAGCTTAACCTCACCGAGTAAAGCTGATCCAGAGAGAGCTCCGCAAGCCCTCGGCCGCGCTCGCCTGCACGCCTCCGCTCCCGTGGGCCGGGAGCCTCTTCCGCGAAGCAGCCGCCCCGAACGGCCAATTTTGGCCGCGCGCCCGCCTCCCGGCTTCCGTCACCACAGGGGCGTGGGCCCCTCCGACGCCCCGTAGAGCTCCGCCAGCTTCCGGAAGCGGGGCCCCCAGTCCGTGAGGAAGTCGAAGCTCTGCTCCGAGTCCGACGTGGCCGACTGCAGGGAGCTGAGCGAGCCGGCGACCGAGCCGTCGCCCTCGAACATGTAGGTCTGCAGGGAGTCGAAGGGCGGGGCCCACAGGTCCATGTCGGCCTCGTAGAGCTTGGCCAGCACGTAGCTGTGCACGGTGCTGCTGACGGCGCACGTCTGAGGCACGTAGCGTGAGAGGCTCTCGATCTCGGGCAGCATGTCCTGCCGCGTCTTGGGCGCGCCAGCCGCCTGCGCCTCGCGGGGGTTCCACATGGCCGCGATGTCGAAGGCCTCGGTGTCCTCCTCGCCGCCACCCTCGTCGTCGTAGCGCACGATGTTCTCGTGGATGTTCTCCTCGTCGTCGAGGATGTAGGGCTGCTTCCGGTGCTTCCGCAGGGACAGGATGAGCAGCACCAGCACTGCGGACACACAAGGCCGGGGTAGGTGGGAGAGCCGGGGCCTGGGCCCTCGGGGGGGAGGGGGAGGCTCGGGAGGGGAGGCTGGGGGGGAGGCTGGGGGGAGAGGGGAGCCGGGGGGAGGGGGAGGCTCGGGGGGGAGGGGAGGTTCGGGGGGAGGGGGAGGCTCGGGGGGGGGAGGCTCGGGAGGGGTGGGGGAGGCTCGGGAGGGGGGGCGAGGCGGGGTTTGGGTGTCACCTCACGGGCACCCTGGTCTCACTCTGCCTGCCGCGTCCGGCGGAGCGCTTGCGGGCAGCAGAACGCTACGTGATATGTAACTCCCGGTGGTTCACGTAGACGTGAAAGTGATAGTCACTCAATCACGTGCGACTCTTGCGACCCCATGGGCTATAGCCCGCCAGGCCCCTTTGTCCATGGGATTCTCCAGGCAAGGATACTGGAGTGGGGTGCCATTCCCTTCTCCAGGGGATCTTCCCCACCCAGGGATTGAACCTGAGTCTCCTGCATTGGCAGGTGGGTTCTTTACCACCAGCACCCCCTGGTCTCTGCCTTACTTTATCGCAATGAAATGCGTGAGGGTGTCTACATCCAACCACCCAAGTGTAATGCCTTATTAACCAACCACAAAGCCCAGTGGCCCACCATCGAGTATATGCTTAAGGATTAGGTGATGTCTTCTGTCTAGGTAAGGACGCATACATATTTCTCTTATTGCAATGTGAAAATCTTACTCTGTAGGTGAAATCCTGCTTTTTTTTTTTTAACATTGGTGTCTCTATAGGATTCTACTCTAAATACACTGTTAACCCTAGAGCAACATGGATTTGAACTACTGGAGTCCACTTCGATGTGTATTATTTTTTTTTTTTTCCCATAAGTACATAGTACAGTATTTGGGCTTGGTTGCCGCACATGCTGAAAGGTGGATACTGTGGGCCAACGGTTAGGGCATGCACCACTACGGGGCAGGTCTGCACCCCCTAACCCCACCCCACCGTTGTCCAAGGGTCAGCAGCAAGCATATATTAATGCAAATGCATATAGACACATATGCTAAATATGAGCCAAAGTCTTTGTCTTTTCATGTTTTCTCCAAAAAATAAGAGCGCATAAATGACTGCCATTGTCCAGTTAACTCAGATTCCTCAGAAAACCCTTCTTTAGAGAGATGGTTATGACTTTCCGGATCTAAGGATGTTCATGGAAGAGAGGGAGTGAGCAGTGACATTTTATATAGTTCATCATGTTATCAAAAAAGCACCACACTGTTAGATGTGCCCTTGCAGGTTTGGATAAAATTTTATCCCAACAAATGTTTTTTTTTTTTTTTTCCAGGATATGTGTTCAGTGGGGTTTAAAGGAGAGAGAGAGATAAGCCCATTGAATGGTTTATCTCTGTGACTGAAAATGTTTTCCAGGAAGTGTCTTGGGGTTTTGGCTGTAGAACCGCTATTGATTTTTTTTTTTTCCTGGTGTGCTTTGTTACAGCTGGTGAACAGTGACAGCTTGACAACACTGCACAATAAGACCCCAGTTTATCCAAGGGAGGGAAATGGAGTACAGTCATATTCCCATTAACATTATCGACTAACTTAAAGAAATCACAGTAATGGTTTTTAAAACCTGAATGTGGAATGTGAGTTGCAATTAATGTTAATACATGATGTTTCTCTGTATAGCTTGGGTGACAAAATGCACACACAGAAAACAGTTATAAACTCTTGTATGTTATCTTTGTGTGAAAAAATATAACCCAGCCTACAGAACTGTGGGATTTTGGAGAAATGGGCTTAATAGGACTTTACGGAAGTGGTGGCTTGAAGTGGGCTGTGGTGGTTGAGGTGTGATTTGGATGGATGGATGCAGGTTGGAGCAATGGGACTGTAAGTGAACTTGCTGCGTTTGTGGGATTCAGTGAGCAGTTCCTAAACTGCAGTATTTGGGGGAATTATCTGAAGCAAAGGGTAAACAAAGTTGAATATGACATGATTTCTTTTTTTATAAGCTTGCGATCTAAGGAGATGATAGACGTTAATGATAATGTCAATCAGGCAGTGATAAGGACTGTCATAGAGCTACAGGAGCTTCACAGAGAAGCAGCAGGACCGGTTCATTCTCCTGGCGCACTGGGAAAACCCCCACACCAGGGACACTGGAGGGATAGTTGTGGGATTTCAGAAAATGCTGGGAAGCAAACTTAGAAAAGTCTCTTAGTACCAGAATTCTTGCCAGTATAAATTTCCAGTAGAGAATTAGGGACTTTATAGAGCTCTTAAAAAAATAAAGATTGCTGCATGTCTTATTTTTTAGGTAATCTGATTTAAATGGCTCAGAAGGTAAAGAATGCACCTGCAATGCAGGAGACCTGGGTTCGATCCCTGGTTCAGGAAGATCCCCTGGAGTCGAGAATGGCAGCCCACTCCAGAATTCTTGCCTGGAGAATCCCATGGACAGAGAAGCTTGGCAGACTACACGCCATGGAGTCACAGAAAGTCAGACAGGACTAAAAATCAAATTTTGGGGAAACTGCCCCTATTCAGCTGAAAGGCTTCCCTGGTAGAAGAGATTGGTTTTAGGGATGTTTATTATTTAGGATCTATGGGCTCAATGCATAGGGCCTATGAGATTTTCTAGGAGCTAGATACATGTTTGAGACATGAAAAATAATAGTCAAAATTAACATGTTTATATACGTGTCCACAAAATGTATTTTTTTAACAAATCAACTGCATTTTAGTCTTACTCAGTTTTATGAATTATATTTAATGTGAAATGTGCACTTTTAGAAAAAAGTGCCTAAGAGTATAGCGATTTTAGGACAGCTTTGCTCAGTTTAGGTACTGAAAATTGTCTGTTTATTACATACAATTCAAAAGACAAGACATAATGCATTTGGGAGCCACAAAATAAATTGCCCCTTGCATACCACTTCTAACCTAGGTGCCTCTTTGTGCCAGTCTCTAAATCAGTGTCTCTGTAATGGTGGTTCCTTCTACTCTTTGTGGGCTAGAGTGAATTTATAATGTAGACATTTTCCAAAGATGAAAGGAAGGACAGCAAGACTGGAATTTTCCCCTGGCAGCAGGTTTCTGCAGGGCCTCTTGCAAGTTATGCTGTTATGCACTCAAGGACTCCAGTGCCACCTTCTGGACACTCAGGGAATTGCAGGAGGGTTTTATTTGTTAATGTAGAAAGGGACCAGAAACCTAAAGGTTCTCTCTGATCCAGGGATTCAAGGACTTAGAAAGGTAACTTCTTTATCCTGTTATCTCCATTCACGTAGCACTGAGCTGAGACAACAAAACTGAACCACATGTTGTACTTTAAAATGTTTTTTGAGAAGCATATTCAACAGACCTACTAGAAATGCAGTCAAGCACTGACATTTTAGTCAGACCTTTCTTTGGTCTGACTCAGTCTCTTGGTGTGGAGGTAAACTTAAGACCAGGGCTTAAATTCTAATTTAAATCCCCAGTGCTTTACTCTTTTCCCTCATAGAATGCTAGGATTTCTTCCAAATTGAATAATAATATTGTTTAGTAAGTCTGCTTTTCTCTAACCAAAATATGTATGCTATGAATTAACTCAATCGGAAGAGGTGGGAGCTATGTACAGATATTTTCTTGGTGTCAGGAATTGGTTTAGGCATTTTATTGTTTGCTTTGGAGTGTGGATGTTGAGAATGATAGCGTGAATGGCCTTAGGTACAAGGGAGCTGGGCGGCTGCTTTGTAGGCAGTGTGCCTTTAGAGAGGAAGACCCCCGTCCCGGTAGTGCCCTGCCGTTGACCTGTCAGCACATCTTTCTGTTGCACCAGCAGAGGCCACCGGCCCTGGGTCACGTGCTAACGCCCCCGCAGCTGATCCTCCCAGCTGCCCGTGTGGTTCAGTCTCACTTCTTTCAGATCTCTGCTCAGAGGCTCTCTTACCAGCGAGGTCTTCCCTGACTGCCCCACTTAAAGTGACGCCCAGCTCTGCCTCCTCCTCTCTCGGGACTCTGTGTCCCTCCCTCCTTCTCTGTGACACTTACCACCTCTGGGAGCTGGGGATGAACATTCGGGAGAAGGGTCGTACTGCTCAGGTGCAGGGATGTGCAGAGTGGCGCCTGCCTGCTTTTCAGTCCTGGCTCTGCCCCTGAGGTTTGGCTTGGGCCTGTCACTGCCTGTCTGGGATTTATAATAGCTGTTCCATATCTAAGAGGAGGGCGTTAGGAGAGGTGATCATCACATCCTGTCCAGAATTACCACGTAGGTTCTGTGATGTCAGAATGACTTGCTTTGTTTTGAAGTAAGCTCTGTGAAGGCTGGGACGTTTCTGTCTTACTAATCCCAGCGCCTAGAATGGCAGCCTGGCTCTAATAAATGCTTGATGAACGTGTGCTTTGATCTAAAGGAAGGGACAGTCTTCCCTCTCTTTCCTTTTTCCCAGCGTTGCTCCGCCACCCTTGCAATTATCAGCCCGGTGTGGAAAACCAGTCCTGGCCGGCTGAGTTAGGGTGCTGACGGGATGCTGTCATGGCAGCACCTGCAGGGCCCCCCAGCGTGGAGGGGAGCCGCTCACTCACCCAGCAGGACGAGGACGCAGGCCAGGATGGCGATGAGCGCGCCGCGGCTGAGGCTCACTGGGAGCATGTGGGCCTCGGGGCTGCAGGACCGCACGTGGCCCTCATCGTCACAGCCGCACACCTGGATGGTCAGCGTGCCCGTGCTGCTCAGCACCGGCTGCCCGCCGTCCGAGATCAGGATGGGCAGGTAAAAGACACTCTGCTCCTGCTGCCGGAAGCCGGACCTCCTGGTTAGAATCCGGGCAGTGTTATCTGGAGGGGACAGGGATTCCAGGATCGGAAAGGGAGGAGGGAAAAGGAGAAGGGAATGGAAAGCAAGAACCAGGGAGAGAGTTAATTTTGGGGGTTGGGGAAAGCAGGGGGCAGGCACCCGGTGGGGAAGGTGGGAGAAGGGACGGCATTCCCTGGAGGAGGTCTGCCACGGCCGCTCAGACTTGTCAGGATCAGCAGTTGGGTTCAGAAACCAAGATTTTTGCTTGCTTCTAGACAAAACCCTGAGGCCTAGGAGAGAAACCCTTTTTGAGAGTCTGTCTTCCCCTTTGTGACATAAAGTGCCCAGGGCGAACTGTCAGGCTTCAGATCTAACAGAAATGTCCCTGGGAAAGCTCGACAGAAATGAGCAATCACTGGCAACTTGTGGTCCCTGTTTGTTCTCACTCAGCAGCTTTCCAAGGCCCCCGCTGCTGCTTTTGTGCCTCCAGGAAAAGAATGCGGAGGAGCCCACGAGGCTCTGGCAGATTGCTGCTTTTTGCCACTAAGGCTGAAATTCATGTCTTTGGCTATTTTCTTTTATGCCTTTGAAATGCAGTCACCAGTTCCGGTGCTTTCTGATGAACTTGCTCCTTTAGCAGAAGCTTATTTGAAATCCCCTAATCATATGACACACCCTGTTATTTCCCAGTACTTGGTGGTCTGAGTTTAAGCAATTCATATGAATTTGGTGAAAATTCAATACTGGTTTTTCCCTCCAGTTTTAAAGAGGATTAGCCAACTTGTTTGGTATGTTTTTACAAAGCTGGTGTGTGTGTGTGTGTGTATTTATATTTGCTTAATGTAATGTTTTTAGGATCTTTTAGTTTTGAATCTATGTTCTCAAGTTTTCTTGAGTCGGTTTTTGCAAAGCTGGGATCTTTTTCAGCAGAGGAAAAGTTTAAGATGTGGAAGGACATAAAAGCAGTGACTCTTCAAAGCCGACATCAGCAACACGGAAGGTTCTCTGGATGCGTTTCACATTCCACAGGGAGGAGTCTAGAACGTCACAAAAAATTCTGAGAGCCTAATCAAAGGGAACGTTATGAATATCAGTATCAATATTTCTTACATAATAAAGGGTTATACTTTTCTATGCTCTTGACTTTGGATATTTGTATATGATTCACTTTTGTTGATGGGAATGAGCAGAGGTGATCCGTGTCACTCCGGGCAGCAGCGTGTGCCAGCTGGTGTGATTCTGGCGCTCTTGCCTCGGCATGGTGTGTGAGATCACTTTAGAGATGGACAGCCAGGCAGCCTGCGCCACCTGCACGTGGACAGCCGTCCTGCATCTCCAGACCCACGGTCGGCTTTGTGTGAGCAAGAGGTTAACCTCAGTTGCGTTAAGCCACTGAGATTTTGGTGTCTTTTGTTTCCACAGCGTAGCCAGCCTATTCTGAGTAACACGTTATTCCTTCATTAATTTTCCCCCTCTTCCTCCCCCTATTTTTCACGAGCGCAGTTGTTTCTTGAGCGCTCATGTGCACGGTAGTTAGACTTCACGTGCAGCAGCTCGTTTCCTCTTCAGCACCCCTTGGTGACATGGTGGTGGTCTCACCCTGTCACGCTGAGAGAGTCAAGGCCTGGGGCGAGCATGCAATGGGGTCCAAGTCACTGACTGACCAACAGAGCTGGGATTGCAACTGGGGTCTCTGACTCCAAATACATACTCCTTCTGTTGTGTTATGTGACCACGTAGTTTTGTAACAATGTTGAAAATTATTCAGCTAATTGAAATCTCTTCCTGCTTTTTACAGGCCTTTCTTCTCTCATTTCCTTCTCAGTGGAAAAAGAGAGCAGTTGGTTGCCAACCTGAAGATTATACTTGTATTTCCACCTGCCATGCAATCTGCCTAATCTCTGTTTTGTAAATGTAATAGCTAAGAGCTATTAATTTTGCTTCATAGTTTTAATGTTTTTTCAGAAATCAGATTTTTCTCAAACAGAAATCTTTTTCATTTTCATCAAGGGCAGCGTGTCAGATTTTTAGAAAGCTGGAGAAGAGCTGAATTTCTTATCAGTGTTACATCATGTCTCCCATGCATTATGTATTTCTTGATCTCAGAATTATTTGAAATTAAAGAAAAAAAGGTCAGTATCACGTTGCTGAGACTGGTCCTAGCATGTAGTAGCAGATTTTCTGTTAAATATTATAACTGGAACTTGAATAACCCATTTGGAAATAGTATTTGTTTCCACAGCAACACAAAACTGTGTGTGTGTGTGTGTGGCTAAAACAGGAGGCCCCAACTTCCAGTCCCAGTCTTAATGCGCACTCACTCTGCTCTTGGGCTGCTTACTTTCTTCCCTCATCTGTCAAATGAGACATGCCAGTCAGAGGTGTTAGTTCAGTTCAGTTCAGTCACTCAGTCGTGTCCGACTCTTTGCAACCCCATGAATCGCAACACGCCAGGCCTCCCTGTCCATCACCAACTCCCGGAGTCTACCCAAACCCATGTCCATCGAGTCAGTGATGCCATCCAACCATGTCATCCTCTGTCGTCCCCTTCTCCTCCTGCCCCCAATCCTTCCCAGCATTAGGGCCTTTTCCAGTGAGTCAGCTCTTCGCATGAGGTGGCCAAAGTATTGGAGTTTCAGCTTCAACATCAGTCCTTCCAATGAATACCCAGGACTGATCTGCTTTAGGATGGACTGGGTGGAACTCCTTGCAGTCCAAGGGACTCTCAAGAGTCTTCTCCAACCCCACAGTTTAAAAGCATCAATTCTTCGGTGCTCAGCCCTCTTCACCGTCCACCTCTCACATCCATACATGACCACTGGAAAAACCATAGCCTTGACTAGACGGACCTTTGTTGGCAAAGTAATGTCTCTGCTTTTAAATATGCTATCTAGGTTGGTTATAACCTTCCTTCCAAGGAGTAAGAGTCTTTTAATTTCATGGCTGCAATCACCATCAGCAGTGATCCTGGAGCCCCCCAAAATAAAGTCTGACACTGTTTCCACTGTTTCCCCATCTATTTCCCATGAAGTGATGGGACCAGATGCATGATCTTAGTTTTCTGAATGTTGAGCTTTAAGCCAACTTTTTCACTCCTCTTTCACTTTCATCAAGAGGCTCTTTAGTTCTTCTTCACTTTCTGCCATAAGGGTGGTGTCATCCGCATATCTGAGGTTATTGATATTTCTTCCGGCAATCTTGATTCCAGCTTGTGTTTCTTCCAGCCCAGCGTTTCTCATGATGTACTCTGCATATAAGTTAAATAAGCAGGGTGACAATATACAGCCTTGACGTACTCCTTTTCCTATTTGGAACCAGTCTGTTGTTAGTAACTTCCTTCAAACCTCATAGAATTATCGTGAATATCAAATAAAGCAAAGTATGGGAAGATGTGGGTAGAACTATGAAGCAAACGCAGAATCCTTTTCACAATGCTTTGGGGATTTAAAAAAGTAAGAAAGGCTTTACTTGAGATAGTGCACTGTTGTGTTCATAAGTGAAAATAGTGTTTCAGGCATGGGAATTGGAGGGTTTGACAGTAGATCCGCCATATCAGATATTGGTCAATTTTTTAATGAGCCTCGGTAAAGGATACTCAAGGGATAGATTGTTATGAGGAGATTAAGAGCTTATTCTCTCTGCTGAAGATGTGCTGACTTCTGTTTTAGAAAACCTTCCAAGAGATGAATCATTTCTTCTTACAGTCAGCATGTTCCAGTGGCCCGTCTTTTTGTGACATTGACTCCATGAATTGGTGTCCAGAGTCACAGTTAAGAAGATCGCAGCGTTTTGCAATTGCTGCATATTGTTTGTGTATTGACCTTACGAATACCAGCGAAGGCACAGGGACACTTAGGAACACGAAGAAACAGCATAATGGGTTGTTTTTCCCCCAGAGTTTCTACCATAAATCCTATCCTGAAGGGGCCAAGTGACCTTTTACGGGTTCCAGAAGAAGTAGGTTTCCCTAGTGGCTCAGACGGTAAAGAGTCTGCCTGCAATGTGGGAGACAGGTTCGATCCCTGGGTCAGGAAGATTCCTCTGGAGAAGGAGATGGTAACCCACTCCAGTATTCTTGCCTGGGAAATCCCATGACAGAGGAGCCTGGTGGGCTCCTGGGGTCACAAAGAGTCAGACACAACTAAGCAACTAACACAAAAGAAGTAGATAAATGAATAATTCAAAATTTGACCCAGCGAAGATATCAGGATATTTAATTATACTGTGCTTCCTTTCAGAATTACCACAATGGTTTGATAATTTTTTTTATGCAGAAGTTTAAAAAGATGACTTGGAAGAATGCTTTCCATTTAGAATAAAACAGGTTTGATATCCCCAGGTTTCAATAGCAGAGCGTCATGTGGGATGGAATTAATGCTTGGACGTTTGAGGCCATGACTAGGCACGCCTAGATCATGTTCCTTTGTTACCCTTTGTTTAGATGGTTTAGCATTGACAGCACTTTAGATTGGAATAGAAATGAGGCCGCACAGCTCAGAGAAATGATGCCCTTCCTCCCCAAGGTCAGACTGGTTGGTAGCAGACCTAGCAACAGAAGGGGTTCACTCGACAGATTTAAGTTATTTTTTCACTTGCTCTGACCTTTCCCTGAAAAATCCTCTGGCCAGAGTACAAAAGCCACTCCTTTTCCCATCTGTGCCCAGTGAAGAGTGTGCTTGGTCTATCAGCTCCGTAGCTATCTGAATGCTTTTTGGAGTAGAGGGGTGTCGAATTCTATTCCAGCAGAGATGTAGTGGGAAGCACTTTCTGGAATAGGGAACCCCACCTGACTGTTCTTTCTGAATCACTCCAAAGTAATGGAGGTTTTGGTGCCAGAACTACTCACTGTTTCTGAATCTGCCCTTTGTTTCTCTGTTACTTAGCCTTTGTCTCCCTTTTGTTCTGGGAGCTTTTCTCTGTTTCCCCCTTTGATCCTTGCTTAGAAGGGTCCCCTCAGGTTTTTCTGTCTAGGCTGCTTCTGTCTCTCTGCTCAAATTCTTCTCATGGTTAAAGAGCATACAAACAAGGCTGCTCGGTGGGGATGAAGGCTCGTAGCCTGTGTGCCTCCATCGATCTGGCCCAGAGCCAGTGCGCAAACGTGTGAACTGACTGAGTAAAAGTTTCAGAATTAGAGGACGTTCTTTGTCTTTGATGTTCTGAAACAAAACTTTAAAAGGATCATACAGATGAGCATTAATGTCTTCCGTGCTATTAACGTTAAAGAGGCGGTGACCTCCGACACTGTTTGCATGGTACACAACCCACGGTGTCCAGCCCATGCTGTGGAGAAGCATCAGTAGCCAACGGATTACCTTGGTTGTCCCTTACAGTGAAATTGGGGTTGTTAGCGGCCTCAGGAGCCAGGCTGTAGTAGAAGTGCTGGCCATTGCGTGGGTCGTCTTGGTCCACAGCGCTCACGGTCTGGATCAGCTGAGGGAGGGACGTGAAACAGGCAAGTCAGAGTCAAAAGCTTCCAGGGAAGATGAGACCCCAGGTTACGTTACCTAATGACATCCTGAAACTTTCCTCGCCGTCTCTGTGCCATCACACAGCCCAGACGGGTTTGTTTTATTGGTGGGGCTTCCCAGGTGGCTCAGTGGCAAAGAATCCAGCCAACGGGGAGACTCAGGAGAGGCAGGTTTGATCCCTGGGTTGGGAAGATCCCCTGGAGAAGGAAACAGCAATCCACTCCAGTATTGCCTGGGAAATCCCGTGGACAGAGGAGGCTGATGGGGTACAGTCCATGGAGTCACAGCCTCAGACACGACCAAGCTACTGAGCATGCACACGGGTGTTAGCAGGCCCAGGGCAGATGTCCCCTAAACGCTTTGGGCGTTAGGTGTGGAAATCACCCACTGTGCTCACTCCTCGTCTGGCCCTCGTCAGGCAGTCAGAACAAGACTGAGTGAGAGGACTCGGGGCTGCCACCGTTCCCTGCTGGTGTCCGGATGTTTTGTCCTCTCGCCTCACCTTCTTAGCCTCACCTTTGGGCTCATATTTCACTGTCAGATTGCTGTCTTTGAGAGTGAAAGTGAACGAGTTAGTCGCTTAGTCATGTTGGATTCTTTGCAACCCCATGGACTAGATAACTTGCCAGGCTCCCCTGTCCATGGAATTCTCCAGGCAAGAATGCTGGAGTGGGTAGCCATTCCCTTCTCCAGAGGATCTTCCCAACTCAGGGATTGAACCTGGGTCTCCTGCGTTGGCAGGTGGATTCTTTACCATCTGAGCCACCGGGACAGCTTTGAGAGGCCTCTATTTAAAAATGACCAATACCTAGTGGGCAGTAAACAGACATTTCATCGATTCTTTCAAGTTAGTGGAAAACAGATGTGAGAGAATGGGTCGCAGAGCACTCTGTTGGCAGGAAGGGGAGCTAGAGAGAGTATAGAACACAAGGCCCCCCAGGGTAGGGTATACAGCACAGACAGGAAGCGGAGCAGAGCTTGGGGCCGAGGAGAGCAAGAGGTGGCATGGCTTCTTGAGCTCTCTGGCCAAAATTTTGCCTTTTCCACCTGCTCTTCAAAGTGCTAAGTTGCTCTGAAGGTTATGATGAGCGTACACAGTTGAGATGCTGGCAGACTAGGGGGACATAGAAAAGGTGTTGAAGGGGTGGTCTCCTCCCTGTGTGTTTGCTCTCCCACCAGCCAACAGCACAGACCGCCCACCCCTCTCGGGCCTGGCTCTAGACACGACACTCCTGCTGTCAGAAGCTGGCTATTAACAGGATAGAAGATGGAACATTAAAGGTCAGCTGCGGGGCTGAGGTGGGCTTGCTTAGTCTCTTTCTTCATCTGTAAATGGAGGGAGGTACAGCTACCCTCACAGTGTCCCAAAGAGGGAGTAACTGAAGGGGAAGCTTCCAGCAAGGGGCCCGCTGTAAACACAGTGTTGCTCCAGCCCCCGTCAGGGGAGGACTTGATGACTTCACCTGTCAGTGTCTCTGGGGATGGCCTCGGTTGGTGAGACCCACCTCCCCACAGTGTCCACGTCCTTCCATGTCCAGTGACTGATAGGGTGGTATAAAGGCCTGGCCATCCCATCTCAACTCAGGAAAGCCCTAGTTCTCGGCGTCAGTGGAGTCATCCACGGCCGTCAGTGGGTCTGCACCACTGCTAGACGTCTCCTGTCCAGCCCTGCAGGAGTTCTTCCCTTGCACAGGAGTTGGTCCCAAGGGCAGTGCTTACTCATCACTAAACACCTCAGCCCAGAACTCCTGCTCAGCTCATGCCTCCTGGTGAACCCAGCTGGCACTGGGCTCTTGAGTCTGACGGTTGGGAGGATGGGATTGCAGTCCTGGAGAGGGGTCAGGAGAGCCCTGGAGAGGACTGTGGCGCAGCAGCCCAGCCTGGGGCCCCTGCTGCTCCCCCTCAAGGATCACCCCACTGCCCCATCCCCTCTGAGGCAGATCCTGTACCCTCTATCGTGTTCGTGCAGTCAGATGTGTGAAGACACGCTTCTTCGTGAATGATGTAAACAGGTGAGTATGTATAATTTGGCAAATAGTCGTTTCAGAACATCTGACCTGGGAAGTCGTACACATGTATGGTGGAGACCTGGGGCATGTGACTGGTTGGTTACAGGGCTCTCAAGAACGTGAGTGAAGACATGGGTTCGGAGTGCCTGGGCCTGCTCTGCCCGGCCTCCCCTCTCCCGGGCCTCCCCTCTCCTGGGCCTCCCCTCTTCTGGCAGGTCCGGGTCCACCCTCGGCCCACTTCCCGTTCCAGAGTCTGCTCGGCAGGCCTCATGCCACCCTCAGCCTGCACCATGGACGTCCTTGGATTTCTCTCTGGCCTTCTTGGCTGAGGAAAGCGCACGTCCCTGCCCGGCACATGCAGGGCTGATGACGGTATCCGGCAAATCTCACACACGGACGCCTGAGTCTTCATAAGCAAGACGTACCTACTGGGCTGTGTGCTTCTGAAAATTTTCAAAACGTGTCCCAGAGCCAAAATCAAAGGGTAGGATTTACGTTTCTTGGGCTAAAGATGATGAACATGACAGACTACGATAGACCTGTGGCTCAACCTGAACCTGAAGTCGCACATTAAAGTTCATGTGCTTCAGAGGGCTGTATAACAGACCAGTAGAAGATAGATACGGAAATGTAGACAAGGGAGAGGGGTTTGTGCTGCGAAAACAGGAGCGGTGACGACATGCTGTTAACCTGCCGTTCATTTCCAGCAGGATGGAAATGCTCTGTGGGGGTGTGAGGGGGTTTAATGTACTGTGTTCCTGTTACTGTGTATATTACAGATTAAAAATCAGCTTCTTGTCATATTGAATATCAAGTATTATGTTTGTCATATTAGTAATAATCCCATATAAAACAAAAGTTTTTATGTTGTATTTCTACAATATATAAGTAACATTACAATATAAAAATTATTAAAATGAAGGCCCAAGTCTCCTCACTCAAATCTCAGCTACCTTAGGACAGTAACTATTGCTGTTTTTCTGTCCTGCCTACTAATTTTTGTTCACATGCAGATACAACTTTATATTCCTTCAAGCATGTGAATGTAGTTTCTCTGCCTCCTTTCTTTACATATATAATAACATGGATCATTTCTTATGCTGGAAAGTGTTAATTGTAACTTTTATTTTAGCTGTATTATATTATAGCTGTATAATATTTCAAGTTTCTCTAGACTAGAAATGCAATAGATATGAAAGTAGATTTATCTTAGACTTGTTGAAAAAAGTATAGGCGTGCTATAGACCATTGCACTGGGTTTCAGGAATGAATGGATGAGATAACTTAGATGAGAATGACTACAGGACACATTTCCCCACTCCCCCACCCGGGACAAGGAAGTCACTTTTTCTCTGAGTGGAAAGAACAGTAAAGATGGATTGAGGCAATCGTTGCTGAGTTCAGGAAGCAGTGTAAGTTTTGGTTGCATAGACAGAGTCTCTCTGTGCAGCGAGATGTTGAGGAGAGGGAGAGAGCAATGGAAGCAGAAATTGCTTTATAGTCGGGAAACCTGAATTACCGAACCACGAGTGCTGGCCATCTGCACCCAGCCCCTGGACCAGAATCCTCAGGGTCACGAAATCAGCTCAGGGGAAGTAAGGGAGGACTGTGAGGGCATCTGTTGGGTCAGAGGTAGAGAGGACAGAGTCTTACAAAAGTAGGACAGAAGAGAGAGGGCACATGGTCTGAGGTGTGGCAGGTTGGGCATGCTGTGGGCACCAGCCTAACGTGTGTTAATCACATGGCCATTCCAGGCACGGTTTAGATGGTTTTCAGTTGCACCACTGGGATTTAGTCAAATATTCACTTAGGTTTTAAGCAGACTTAAAAAGCAAATGTATATGAGGATGATGGAGCTAATGCTGTTTCAAATAAGTAGACATTTGTTCCTTAAGATGCCTTTCCTCTCAAAACTTACTGTGACATGAGGGTACTGAGAACACGGGTGTTTTAGCTGAGGGAAGAGAGAGTAGGTAGGAATAGGGCAGATAGTCCCTCAGGAGGATGCTTGCTGTCAGAAGAAAGGGAGGGAGGAAGATGCAAAAAATGAACTTTCCTTACTGCAGATGTTTTCAAGGATTAGTGCTAAGCTGAGAAAAAGACTCTTCTTTTTTTATTTTTTTCCTTGATCTTCATGGTCCCTCGTTTCCAGGATCCAAAGCACGTGTTACTACAATTGGTTCTTTACAATTCAGTTACAAGGTGGGTAACTACCTTGATTCACAGCCTTATTTAGATCATAAAATGTAATAGAGGTTCTGAATAGTTGTCTTAGCAAATAAGCAGTTGCAACATGATAAACAGAAGTCGGGGACTCGTACAAACTGTTAGCTCCTGGAGTCTAAATTTCTTTGATGGCCAATCTGGTTATCCGTAACTGTCATTTCCGCGTGTTGGGAGGTTAACCACAGTGCATAGGCTGCTTACCTGCCCTGCTTTGGCATTCTCACAGACGAAAGCTTCATAGAATCTGGGGAACTCTGGAGCATTGTCGTTGACATCTAAGACTTTGATTGTGACAGGAACACTTCCAACCTGGGATGGATTGTCTAAAAGAAGCACACGCAATACAGGTAAACAAAAACCAAAGGTGAGGAGGATTCAGAAACACAAGGAAGCAGCTCTTTGTTGGAGCAAGTATTTGTCTCCTCATTCTGGTTTTTGAAGGAATGGATAAAGACAATGGAACTGGCAATGCCAGGTTGCAGGGGGTGCCTGTTAAGGGTGTGGCTGGAACATGAACGTGGGCAGGACAAGGTGTGTGCTGGAGAGAGAGTGTGACGTCAGGAGGATGAGGGGCGGGGTGAGACTCCTGGGGAAGCAGGCATCACAAATGAATCTTAAAAGAGGTTTTGAGTTTCTCACTTGGCTTAGACTTAGGTTCTGGAATTGAAGGCAGGTTGCAGCCTGGGCAGTGAGCGTGGCACCGACAAGGTCCTTCCCTGGGAAACAGTACCCAGCATCTCAGCATCAAGCTGCCATGTCCTTACACTACGTCTGTGTGCTTCTGTGCTTTCTGTTTTGTGCATCTGCTAGCAAGACGTGTCCTAATGTAACTGCTTCTCCACTTTACACCATTTTGGCCAACAAAAGGTTTCATAGGAACCTTGTACTTTCAGATAGTGGGGAAAACCTGTAATGGTTCTTTGAATTACTGTTTCAGAAGATTTTAAGTTATTCATAGGATTACAGGGAATGCTGCACATTTATTTCTGCTTTTGGACTCGGGAGATACTACAGGATCAAACACACACCAAATCCACATTTTTGGCTGAGACAGAAGCTACTCACAGCCATTCATGGGGAAAAAATACCCTTTTGGTCTGTCTTCTGCTTGACACTGCCACACACAGGTAATTTCACAACCCCACTGCTGACCCTCCTGTCTCTTTCTGTTTTGGCCACTATCCCAGGAAGACAAAATAGAAATTATAAGACATAGAAAGTATGCTTAGTAAATAATTTCATTAAATCTCAAAATGCGCTGTTCCTTTGGTTCATTTTTTCCCTCAAGAATATTTATACCTTGTTTTTCCCCTAAATATATTGCTTGGTTAGCAAGAGTGCTGACATTTAAATTTTTCCATTATAACTTGTGCTGGTGATTGTTTATACAAGCAATGATGAAAATTTCAGAAAAATGAGAATAAATGTGATTCATAGTCATATGACCAGAGATATCCATTATATATTATGTATAATGTTACATGTGTCCAAACTCCCTCCCTCCCTCTCACACACACACACACACACACTCTGAAATTAAAAGAAAAAAATTTGATTTAGAACTTCAATATTTTAGGGAAAGATTTTCCTGAAAGTCATTGAAATGTACCTTGAAATTAATTAATTGGTACATTAATTAGTATTAATGTAAACAGGATATTACTGTATGTACCATAATTTAGTCAAACTCCTATTATTAGACATTTAGGCATTTCCCCTCTTTTAAAATAACAATGCAGTGGATATTTTGGTACATGAATCTTTGTTAATATTATGATTATTTCCTTAAGATAATTATTAGAAGTAGAATTCTTGAGAAAAAGAGTATGAATGTATTGAAGAATCCGAATACAAAAGATTTCTTACCAAATTGCCCTCATGAATGACTACATACTTCTGCCAGCACATTAGGATTTACCATTTCCCTTAATATTTCTCATCACTGGGTGTTGTGAAAAAAAAATGGAATGTAGTAGTATATAATATGTGTTGAGATTATATGTTAATTTAGTTTATTAATTTTCAATTTTATTTTCAGGTTTATGTTAATCTGTTGTAAGATGTTTCAAATTCTTATATATATGTATATATGCATAATAAGGGTGATATGTTATAAATGCTTCCTTTCATCCAATAATAATATACTATTTGCATTCCTAATCATATTAAAGATTGAAAGCATCTTAGATTTCTCAAGAATTGTCCCTTTTCTTCATACAGAAGTAGCTCTTTAGTTCAAGGATGCTATTTTTTGTGCTGCTTTTGCATGATATATTTGTTCTTTTCTCTAGCACAGGACCAGGTATATAGAGATCCTCAACGAGTATTTGAACTAAATACATTCATTCAGTTGCATAAACCAGGATTTCCATTTCTTTCCGTAAGGAATATAATTTTTGTTCCAGAAGGCTCTGGAAACGTCCACTTTCTACAATGCTTATGTTTTGTCACTATATGGAGACCAGTGTATCGTTTTACTCACTCATTTCCATAGCAAGGACAGTGATATTATGCCAAGAAAACTCTTCCCGGTCAAGAGGTCTTGCAGTCATTAGGGCACCTGTTGTAATGTCCACATAGAAGAATCTTCCAGGATCACTGCTTCTGTCAATGGAATATCTGTAGAAACAGAGATTGAATGTGTTGTCTTATCTGGATAAGCAATGTATTCGCACTTACAGCATGTTACAGGAGAGAGCTGGGTGCGTGCTGTGTGAGACAGTGAAACAGGACTAGCTCTGAATCACAGGCCCGTGAAGCTGAGTGCAGACCGTGTGAGGCAGGACTAGCTCTGAATCACAGGCCCTGGAAGGCTGCATTCCTGTTATATCATGTCCAAAACCACTGCCCGCCCCACCTAAAAAAGAATCCTCAAACACAAGACAACAACAAATATTGTTACTGCTTTAAACTGTCCTAAGACTTTAGGGACACTCTGAATATCAACCCCTGCATGTCTTTGTTCAAAACAACTTTTATTCAGATAAATCCAGAAATGCTAAATTGGAACTGGAAAAGATGGAGTTGTGTGGTTCTGGTTCCTATAAGTAGTATCACCTATTGAGAAGGAAAAATTTGATTCAGGTCCTTTGTAAACATACTAATGACTGACTTGTTGGCAGACACAGTTAACATTATTTGCTAGATGGAGTGTCCTTATCTAGGGAATGTTTTTAGCAAGATGTACCGGGGTCTATCTAGGTTGTTTATTGTAAATAGCCTGGAATTTATGGGGCACAGCTTGCTTGAAAATGTCATGTGAGTAGTGTAGTTAATGGAGTATAAAAAGCAGATGTTATGTAACTAAAACAGCTTTCAGGCAATGCCCTTCATTCATTGCATACACCTTTCATATTCTGTGTGGACCAACATGCATCCTTATACAGGAAATAGAAGGATATTTACAGGGACCTACACCTAATGGTTCTAGACCTCTCTAAGGATAGAGAAGTGTTGAAAGTGTTAGTGACAGTCGTGTCCGATTTTTTGCGACCCCATGGACTGTAGCCCACCAAGCTCCTCTGTCAGTGGGATTTCCCAGGCAAGAATACTGGAGTGGGTTGCCATTTCCTCCTTCAGGGCATCTTCCCTACCCAGGGATAGAACCCGATTCTATCCCTGCAAGCAGATTCTTTACCACTGAGACACCAGGGGAGCCCGAGGAGAGAGTGCTTAGCTCATGTTCTGCTGTTGTTTATATCCTTTGAGTCCTTATTCACCTTGACACTGGGTGAGAGCTGTAATTCCTGTTGAATCTAAGTTGGGTATCTGACCCTTTGTGTTTTCTTACCTAAGTTGTCTTACCTGGCGCCCATCTTGGGAGATTGACTAGGTGTGGAGGAAAGCTTAGGCATCTGTATGTTTAAAAGCTTTCTAAGGGATTTTGATGTGTAGCCATGATTGAGAACCATTCTTGAGAATCTTATGTAGTCCTTGGTAATGGGCAGTAGTTATGGTTGCTGCCATCTATTGTATACCAGGCATTTTATAGCTTCTTTTAAAATTCTACAGCATCTCTAAGATATATATATATATATAAATATATATATCAACCAAGAGAAAAGGAGACTAGAGAGTAAGAGAGGTGACTTTCATACAGTTACACAGCTGATAATTTTCAGGTAGTAGTAAGATCTGAAATACACATGTTTATGTATAAACTACTGTATATATTATAGATTGTAAGTTACATTTAACAGTGGAGAAAGGAATGGCAACCCACTCCAATGTTCTTGCTTGGAGAATTCCATGGACAGAGGAGCTTGGTGGGCTGTAGTCCATGGGGCCACAAAGAGTTGGACATAGCAGCTAACACTACACAACATACATAAATACATATATAAGCTATTGTAATATATGGGGTTCAAAATTCCATTTAAAGTTGCCAGCGGGTACAAACAAACCTATTTACAAAACAGAGATAGAGTCACAAATGTAGAAAACAAACTATGGTTACCAAGGGGGAAGGCGGGGAGGGATAAATTGGGAGACTGAGATTGACATGTGCACATTGCTGTATATAAAATAGATAACTAATAAGGACCTGTGTATAGTGCAGGGAACTCTGCTCAATACTCTGCAGTGACCCATATGAGAATAGAACCTAAGAGAGTGGATATATGTATAACTGATTCAGTTTGTTGTACTGCAGAAAATAATACAACATTGTAGATCAACTATAATCCAATAAAAGCTAATTAGAAAAAAGTTGCCAGTGGAATTCCCTGGCAGTCCAGTGGTTAAGGACTGCAGGCTCTCACTGCTGAGAGCCTGGGCTCAATCACAAGTCAAGTGGCACAGCCCCCAAAAAGCTGCCAGCAATTGCAGTCTGTATCTTCAAGTTGTTGAAACTGGGAAATACTGCCCTTTTGATGGCAGTAAGCAGTTTCTTTAGTGCATTGTTTTTCATACTGAAATCATTATGGTGGCTTATGACTACTGTAGAAAGAAAATGAAATGAAATATAGGCATGCCAGACTATTACTTTACAGTAAGGGTAAATACTGATGGTAAACTGTTTGGTTCAGTATATATAAATACGTACATGTAGTTTACACCTGTATATATGGGGCTTCCCAGGTGGCGCTCGTGGTAAAGAATCCACCTGCCAGTGCAGGAGATGTAAGAGACATGAGCTGATCCCTGGGCAGGAAGACCCCCTGGAGGTGGGCATGGCAACCCACTCCAGTAGTCTTGCCTGGAGAATCCCATGGACAGAGGAGCCTGGCGTGGTATAGTCCATGGGGTCACAAAGAGTCGGACACGACTGAAGTGACTTAGCATGCACGTACCTGTATATATAAAGCATTTTGTTTCAAGTATGCATTTTTTTCCCGTTGAGATTCAGGGTGACTGTTCACAGAACTGGGAATTAAAAGGTAAGGTGACCACTAAAGGCTGGAGAAGTTGGAATCATTTCAGTTGAAACTTTCCAAGTGTTGGGAAATTTAAATACGTCATGCTCTTCTTTGCTTCTGACCCTGTTCCTGTAGCCTGTCCCTGCTCTAAACGTCTTGCATACGTTGTCTCATGTAATCTCCACAAAAACCTTGTGAGGCGGGTATTGTTATTATCCCCGTTCTACAAGTGAGAAGCCGAAGCATGGAAATGTTAAGACGTTTGTCCAAGGTTGCACAGCTGAGAATCAAACCTAGGCGTATGAGATGTGTGGGATTCCTTAAGGAAACAAAGCCGCCTCTTTTTCTGAAGCTAGATGGAGCCATGATGGCCAACAGTTGACTATTTAATAAAGAATAAACACATGCCTACCAAGTTCGTTTAAAATCAATTGGAGCATTTTTTTTTTCTGGGTGTAATTAGTGATTTAAAGTCTCCTGGCTCTTTGAAGATTTGAATTTATCTTAGAACAAAAGCACGGGTTGGCTCCTGACAGTCTTTTCTTTGAGCTCCCCCAACATGAGAAAAGCCAGCCATTCAGCCCACAGAGCCCGCCAAGAGGCAGCCTGTGAGGAACCAGCTTTCCGCACGCACACCTCCAATACTGCAGCGAATGTCACAGATGGCAGTGGAGATGGAGCGACGGAAACAGCCAACCGACAGAACCCCTGACAGGACCACCTGCTGACGCTGAGCGGAGACCCCCGAGCTGCCTGAGAGGCCTCCCTCAGCGAGCGGAATCCCTCTCTCGTCTCCCACGCGGGGCCTGCACTGAGGCAATGATAGCATTCATTACTCTGAATGGGACACTGCGCTAATTTTCAGGAGCCTGGAGAACAAATTTAAAGGTGTAGATACAGATAGAAAATGAGGAAATTGGGAGACACTGGTGAATTATGTAGGTGGCTTTCCTTTCTCTGACTAGAATACTCTCACCTGCTGTGGGCCGAACAGGCCTAACATATCCATACAAAACTGCCTTCAGCGAACAATGCTGGTGTTCGTTGAGCTCCCTGCTTGTTTACTTGGCTGAGGAAATTTTCTGAATTTAGGAGCGATTTGAAAGAGTTTCATGGACAGGATCCCAAAATCCACACACACACTGCAGGAAAGCACAGAGGGGCCGGCTGTTTCCATACCTGCAGAAGCCTGTTTCAATTGCTGAATGGTTCCTGCTTGCTAGAAATTCCTCAAGCATTTATTAAAAATTCAGGTGATCCAGACATTATATTTTTCATGTATATATAACTAAATCTGGAGACTTGATATTGGGCTTTACTAGTAAATGATGACCAGCTTATATGCCTGGACACACCATAAATTTTCTAGAAATGAGATTATAAAAGCCCTGATAATGTCATATGTATGCCTATGGCTGATTCATGTTGAAGTTTGGCAGAAACCAACAAAATTCTGTAAAGCAATTATCCTTCAATTAAAAATAAATTTAAAAAAATCCTGATAATCTTTTTAAAAAGTTCAGTGACCTTTATCTGTAGCATTTTTAACCTGGATGATGTGTCAATTTTTGGATGATTTAATATGTATTGTATTTTTAGGAATATGAACCTCATTTATTGGTAATTAAAATGCAGAAGATAAATTCGATAGCCAAGCAGCATATAACACATTCAAAGTATTTTAACACAAAATAGGTTTTATAGGAAAAAAATGAGAAAATGAGCAATTTGAGGAAAGATAACATAGGAAAAGTAATTTCCAGATGGGTTTATTAAGTGATAGCCAGAGATCTGACTTCTGGGTGCTTTCTCACTGAGAATCCAGGATCCCCAGTGTTCTGCTTGGGTCCAGGGACCATACTTTTTTCTTGTTGGACACTACAGAGCCAGAGACTATCTGGCTCTGTGAATTCTGATCCTTCTTTCCAACCCAAATGCAGAGAGATGATTATCTCCAGTTCTGATAAGTGGAATTCAGGTTTACCTCCGTCCTGGGATGTTGGTCTTCAGCAGACCTGTGGCTGTTGCTTTGTTCCTGCCAGTCTCTCTCTCAAGACCTAGAGTCAGGACTTCCTTGGCAATCCAGTGTTAACACTCGCACAGAAAGCACAGGTTCAATCCTGGGTTGAAGGAGCTGAGATTCCCACAGGCCACGTGGTGCGGCCAGAAAGAATCAAGACCTAGAGTCTTGCGCTAGAATAAGCCCCGTGGTCCCTGCTCCAGGCCTCTGCCTGTTCACTCTCGGATTCCTCCTGACCGGGATCTATTGGACTAGACGGGTGCTCCACTATAGATGATCCCGCTGCCAGCTGTCCTGCCTTGCTGGCCAGCTGATGGTTTTCAACAGCGTATCACCTGAAGCAGCATTTTCTGTTAGCCAGACAGGATTCCCTCACGCTGTGTGCCTCCTTTTGCTCCAGGCCTGCAGTGGATCTAGGCCTGCTGGTATTTCTCTTTCCTTCTTGGATATGTGTTGAGATGATGACCTTAGTCCTGGATAATCATGTTCATGCTAGGGGGGTGTGTGTGTGGGTGTGTGTGAATTTCCTTAGTTCCTGACTGCTTTCTGTCTCTTGCTTATCGTTTAGTAGAGTGACTCCTGACAAAACCAAATTTCTAATGCTTACCACTCAGGAGTCTATAGAGTCAGAATCTAGAAAAAAGATGTGGAATTATCCACTGATAGTCTCATTGACTCTTTTAGAAACAGGATCTGAGTTTTTCAAACTGTTCTTGTTTTATTTCAGACATTTTCCCTCCATGAAGTTTTATTCTCTAAAGTTTTCCCCACAGTTCTCTGATATGAGTAGATCAATCAGAACATAGTTATGTATTCTTGGCTTTTGATATTAATGTAATATTTGTATTATAGATTTATAATAGAATTGGTTTCATTTATGTTGTTTTTTTGGGGAAAATATGATTTAACTAACTTATTCCCATCTGATACACTTAAAGCTTAAGGTTGAACTATCACTTCTATAAAATTGTCATAACTTATAAAGATTCGTTGCCTACTAAAAATCAAGTATCAGAATTGAAGCAAGACAATTTTAGCCATTTTAATGCCTGAAGATGTAAAATGTTTGCTACTTGGTTAGAGGAAGCAGATTTCCCCCACTAATGTTAGTCTCAGGAGAGAACCGTCTTTATTAAATGGCAGAAGTACATTTTCCTTCGAAACGGCGCCTGGTGAGGGAAGTAAACAGCTGACAGAAAAGGCCTCTGATGGCGTTGAGGTGCGTTTAAACTGCGTTCTCTGCGCTGACGCCCGAGATCCATTTGTGTGGCTTTCGACAGTTACCGTGGCAGGTGGCCTCAGCCTGGGAAGCCTGGTCTTGTGTGTCGAGCTTCAGAGGCTTGGCAGTTGCTCCAGAAGGTTGAAGTGTCAGCCTGTCCACCAGCTGTTTGCTCTTTGGCTCCAGGGTTGATGGGAAGTGGCCATGGCTATAAGAGCAGCTCTCCACCTGCTCTTGAGGAGGAAGCATCTAGGTTGGAATCTTGATGTTCAAAACGTGCTTTGGAGAGGCTGATTTGTGGATTTGCAGTAGAAAGTCAGTCTACATGGCATCAAAGCTGTTGACAACAGTGGGAGTTTTCTATGTTCTTTCTGTAGTATATGGAAATACGTGTTTATATATGTTATTTTTTCCATTTTTAAAGTAAAAATGTCAAAGGTTGACATAAATTAAGAGTATACAATAATCACCTTTATATTCACCACTGCTGCTGCTGCTGTGAAGTCACTTCAGTCGTGTCCGACTCTGCGCGACCCCATAGACGGCAGCCTACCAGGCTCCGCAGTCCTTGGGATTCTCCAGGCAAGAATACTGGAGTGGGTTGCCATTTCCTTCTCCAGTGCATGAAAAGGAAAAGTGAAAGTGAAGTCGCTCAGTCGTGTCCGACTCTGCGACCCCATGGACTGCAGCCTACCAAGCTCCTCCATCCATGGGATTTTCCAGGCAAGAGTACTGGAGTGGGGTGCCATTGCCTTATCTGATTAAGATTCAGCAATTTTTAATGCTTTGATATCTATGTGTCTATTTGGCAACATCTGGGGTCTTTTGGGGGGGCTTCCCCAATGGCTCAGTGGGTAAAGAATCCGCTTGCAGTGCAGGAGACAAAGGAGATGTAGGTTTGATCCCTAAGTTGGGAAGATCCCCTGGAGCCTAAGGGAATGGCAGTCCACTCCAGTATTCTTGCCTGGAGAATCCCATGAACAGAGGAGCATGGCGGGCTACAGTCTATGGGGTGTGCAGAGTCAGACTTTATAGATTGTTACAACTCAGGGGATGCTTCGGTTTTTTTTTTTTAGCAGGTAGAGGCCAGAGATGCTGCTAAACACTGTAAAATGTATATGATACCCCACTCAACAAAAAATTATCTACCCCTAAATGTCAGTAAGGCCACAGCTGAACACCGAGGGGTGTGTGCATGTGTGTTGCTGAACCAGCTGACAGGGAGTTGTAGTCATAATGATACTTCACTTCTAAATAATATGAAAAGTCCATGTCATTTAAGAAAAAAGCATTTAAAGAAAGCGTCTCCAGAGATGGAAGCAGCAAACAGAAAAAGTGCTAGAAAATTAGATACAAGGGCAGATTCTCAGATATAAGGCAAAGGTGAAATGTGTGGAAAAACCTGATTGAGTTGTTGGTCACATCCGGGTCCTTGGCAGAAATGATCTGTATGGTTGTCCCAATCGCCACATCTTCAGGTACCTCCACAAAATAAAAGCCAGGGTCGAACACAGGGGGCTCATCCACGTCTTCCACACTGATGTGCACCGTGGTTGTGTCTTGAAATGGGCCCAGGTTCAGAAACCGCATCTCGAGGTGAGGGTTGGCTCCCTCCACTTTTAAGGTGTAGCTTTTCTTGCTTTCAAAACTCAGGGGCTGAAAAGTAAGGACAGGAAGATTGGTTAGTTAGGAGCATATATGCCAAGGCTCTAAAGGATGGATGATACTGATGGCTGGCGGGTAGTTTCCCAAATGCATTAAAATGGTGGAAAAGAGACAAGAGGAAAAATAAGGGGAAATTTCCTTTTGTTCCATGGTTCTTGCAGTTTCAACAATTTGGGTAAACAAAGTAAAGAGGATGGTAGATACTTCAGAGATAGTAACGCAAGCCAGCCTGCTGATGAAGAAAGCCACTGCACCCTGGGCAAGGCTGACTTTGACCTGTCTACTCTGTAATCTGCATGGTCATCGTGAGAAAGGCTTGTTCATTTGAAAAGGTATCATGATAATTAAGAGCGGGTTTGAGTTGTTTCAGTATATCCAAGCAACTGAGGCCTAGGCTTCTCTGTTTTCTCCCTTAAAGAATATTCTTAAGTACAGAGGCAATAGTGACCTTTTCTAAGAAACTATCATTATGTGGGTTTCCCAGGTGGTGCTAGCGGTAAAGAACCCGCCTACCAGTGTAGGAGACATAAGAGACCTCCAGTGGAGGATGTTGTTCCCGATTTCTGACAGCTATGAATGAAGCCACTGTGAACATTTGTATACGGGTTTTTGTGGAAGCATAGGTTTTCATTTCACTTGAGTAAATACCTTGGAGTGAGATTGCGGGAGTATATGGTTAAGTATATTTCTAACTTTATAAGACACTTCCAAACCAATTTTCGAAGTGGCTGTACCATTTTGCATTCCCCCCAGGAAGGTATGAGAGTTCTAGTTGCTCCACATCCTTGTTGTCATTTGGTTTTCTCAGTTTCCTGATGTTAGCATCCTAGTGGGTGTGAAACAGTGTCTCATGGTGGTTTTGATTTGCATTTCCCTAATGCCTAATGATGTTAGACATCTTTATATCTTCTTGAAGAGTTCTTTATGTATTTTATGTTACAGTCCATTATCAGACAGGGATTTGCAAATATTTTTTCTCAATCTGTGATTTGTTTTTTCACTCTTTTATCAGTGATGAGAAGAAACTCTTAATTTTGATAAAATCTCATTTATCACTTTTTATTTTGTAGATTGGGGTTTTTGTGTCATATCTAAGAAATCACCTAACCAGGGTCACAAAGTTTTCTCCTATATTTTCTTCTAGAAATTTTATAGTTTAGTTTTTTATATTTAGGTAGATCATTTAAATTTCTTTTTATAGGTATGAATCAAGGTTCTCTTTTTATTGTTTTCGGATACAGATGTCCAATTTTTCTAGTACTGTCTGTTGAAAGACTACAGTGAGTTTTTAATTATTATTAAAGTTTCTTTTTAAATAACTTACTTGAAGTGAAATGAAGTGAAAGTCTCTCAGTCCTGTCCAACTCTTTGTGACCCCATGGACTATACAGTCCATGGAATTCGCCAGGGCAGAATACTGGAGTGGGTAGCTTTTCCCTTCTCCAGGGGATCTTCCCAGCCCAGGGATCAAACCCAGGTCTCCCTCTTTGCAGGCAGATTCTTTACCAGCTGGGCCACAAGGGAAGCCCAAATAAGTTACCTAGTCATTTTTATATTATTTAATGTTATTGTATCCTTTAAGTAATTTTATTGCTTAAGATTTAAAGAAAACGTTGCCTTAATACCTTAAACTTTAAATTGCCCATAATTGATATATGAGTTTGACATTTCTCTCTTGAAAAGTTTTTGTACTTCTTTTTACATATTTAAATAGTAAATCAAAGAGTAGAAATGTCTGAGACCCCTAGTTAAATTCAGGAAATTTCCTAGAGTCGGAGCACATAAAAGTGAAGTCATTGTATCCTTGAAAATTGAGTAATGAAAATTATGTCAGAAAATAGTAACGCAGCTACCCTAAGCAGAATTAATAATTCCCTCTTCTTCTCCCCCAGCACTTTGTCTTATTTCCATTATGGTTCTTCTTATTTTGATTATAAATATTCCTTTCTGTGTTAGTTGCCTTCATGATACTAAAGGGCAAAGACTATGATTTAGTCAGATTTTTATTCCCCAGTGCCTAGGGAGAGCCTAAAACCCCGAAATGTTGTTACGTTGGGTAGTGCAAAAGTTTGTCAACGTATTAACGTGTATTAGTTGAGTGGCAATATATACAGATGTTATATTGCTATATTTCAGTGATTGAATGATATAAATTTTTTCATATTTTGACATTTTGGATATAGAGTTGCTTCTGCAATTGATGGCACCCTGTGATTTCTGTAGGAGGTGGGATGTAGTTGTCAGCGTCTATGCTGGCTAAACCTGGTCAAAGTCATCAGTGTTGTACTTCATTTGAGTTCTGCACTTGTTGGTAATACGTGCGTTGAATTTTGCTGCCTTCTAAAGTGTCTTTAAAAAGATTGTATTATGATTCAACATTGAAACAAAAGTTGTTGTGTAGGCAAAATGACATAGAAGCAACAGCAGGGAATAAATCTGATATTAGTGAAGCAAATATGTCTGTGTTTGCAAGAACTTTTCCAGTGACTACAAACTGAGGCATAAGAAAGCATTGTGCCATTAAAATTAGCAGAGTTTTTTTTTTTTTTTTTTTAAGGGATATCTAAAACCATGATGAGAATTCATGGCACCTTAGGTTTGATAAAATACAAAAGATTTCTGCTTTGTGGCCTAAGAGGGGAGTGGACTGAAAACAGTTGTTTATTGAAGGCTGGAAGATGGAAGACACACTGAACACATGAGATCATGCTCATACATAGAACAAAGAGTATTCTGAAAATTAGCTATTCCAAGTTATCTTTGAAGCATTTAAATTAAGAGACTGAAAATCAATTGATTGATTACTTGAAAGCCAAAAAGACCCAAGGTACTGAGTAATAATCAGTGTGGCTTTATGAAGATCCAATTCTATCAATTCAACTTAATTTCTCTTTTTGAAAAAGTATCTGCTATTTTAGACAAATAACAGGCTTGAGAGAAATAAATCAAAAGCAGAACTTTTGTTTCAATTTTACATGACATTTTTAATGATAAAGTAGGAATATTGGTGTGGATTGAGCATCTGAGTGACTGTTGTTCCAAAAGTATAGATTGATTGATTAGTCAATAGCCTCTAAAGTATTTATTATATTTGACTTGTCCATCTACTCAACTTATTGACCTCTTTCTTAATTCCATTTTCTGACACCACATAAGTTCAGAAGAGAAATCCAAGTGACCTTGGCACAAGTGATAAATATTTTGATTAAAGATGGATATAGTTTTAGCAATGACAGTTTTAGCAATGACAATGAAAGACAGTGTTCTCTCTTAGGAGATTTAATCTTTTCTCCAGGTAAGGGAGCTGGAGAAGCGACATTTTGAGATTCCTTTCAGATATAGCCATACCACTGTGACCAATCTCATTATATGCAAAATTGTAACAGTTAATATTTTTTAAATTAGTCGCTTACAGTAAGG
This sequence comes from Giraffa tippelskirchi, assembly GCF_054371585.1. Lineage (NCBI taxonomy): Eukaryota > Metazoa > Chordata > Mammalia > Artiodactyla > Giraffidae > Giraffa > Giraffa tippelskirchi. The sequence continues at coordinate 70,956,298 of NC_137288.1, read as the reverse complement.
TCTAAGATATATTCTAATAATTTTATATAAATTAATAGTATTGTGTTATTATTAAGGAGGCTTCCCTCGTGGCTCTGCCTGTAATGCAGAAGATGGTAAAGAATGTGCCATGCAGGAGCCGTGGCTTCTATCCCTTGGTCAGGAAGATCCCCTGGAGTAGGAAATTGCAACCCACTCCAGTATTCTTGCTTAGGAAATCCATGGACAGAGGAACCTGGTGGGCTACAGTCCATGGGATCGCAAAGAGTTGAATTAAATATTATTTTAAGATATAAAATAAAATTATACTGAAACCTCAAAAATTCTTTTTTTTGATTGCTTAATTTTTTAAAGATAATTTTTGCCTAAAAGAGACAATAATTATCCAAAACTTTGAACTTTTACTTTGTTGGTAAATATATTATTAATTTATAACTTGAGGCATGCCACATAGGGGAACCAGAGATCACACTGCCAACATCCACTGGATCATTGAAAAAGCAAGAGAGTTCCAGAAAAACGTCTACTTCTGCTTTATTGATTAGGCCAAAGCCTTTGACTATGTGGATCACTATAAACTGTGTAAAATTCTTCAAGAGATGGGAATACCAGACCACCTGACCTGCCTCCTGAGAAATCTGGATGCAGGTCAAGAAGCAATAGTTAGAACTGAACATGGAACAGCAGACTGGTTCCAAACTGGGAAAGGAGTCCATCAAGGCTGTATATTGTCACCCTACTTATTTAACTTATATGCAGAGTACATCATGTGAAATGCTGGGCTGGATGAAGCACAAGCTGGAATCAAGATTGCTGGGAGAAATATCAATAACGTCAGATATGCAGATGACACCACCCTTAGGGTAGTAGAAAGCGAAGAACTAAAGAGCCTCTTGATGAAAGTAAAAGAGGAGAGTGAAAAAGCTGGCTTAAAACTCAACATTCAAAAACTAAGATCATGGCATCCAGTCCCATCACTTCATGGCAAATAGATGGGGAAACAGTGGAAACAGTGAGAGACTTTATTTTTTGGGGCTCCAAAATCATTGCAGTCAGATGGGGACTGCAGCCATGAAACTAGACACTTGTTCATTGGAAGAAAAGCTATGACAAACCTAGACAGAATATTAAAAAGCAGAGACATTACTTTGCCAACAAAGGTCCACCTAGTCAAAGCTATGGTTTTTCCAAGAATCATGTATGGATGTGAGAGTTGGACTATAAAGAAAGCTGAGCACCGAAGAATTGATGCTTTTGAACTGTGGTGTTGGAGAAGACTCTTGAGAGTCCCTTGGACTGCAAGGAGATCGAACCAGTCCATCCTAAAGGAAATCAGTCCTGAATATTCACTGGAAGGACTCATGCTGAAGCTGAAACTACAATACTTTGGCCACCTCATGCGAAGAGTTGACTCATTGGAAAAGACCCTGATGCTGGGAAAGATTGAAGGCGGGAGGAGATGGGGACGACAGAGGATGAGATGGTTGGATGGCATCACTGACTCAATGGACATGAATTTGAGCAAACTCTAGGAGATGGTAAAGGACAGGGAGGCCTGACGTGCTGCAGTCCATGGGTCTCAAAGAGTTGGACACGACTGAGCGACTGAACTGACTGACATAATAGGGGAACATTCTTAATCTTATCATACACTGACTTTGTATTATTATTTCTAATGACCTTTTATAATTTTTTATTAATCCTCAAAGAATATGAATAAAATAAACTTCAGTATTTAAATTATATCCAAATTTATATGACAATCCCAAAATTAATGTCAGCATTTTGCACAGTTTTGAGGTCATTGTATGCCAGTTACAAAGATTTCTGGTTGGAGGAATGCTGGATATATCTGTTGTATTGCTGTACTTGATTGCACTTTAAATAAATATCGGACAAACATGTAAACTCTTCCCTTCTTTCCTTCTAAAGCAGCGTTAATTCAGCTCTATGGAACAGTATAGAATAAGGTTATTATTAAACACATTAACTCATAGCACAGTCTGTTATGACTTCATTGCTTTTGTCAGGGTCATCAATGATCTCCATGTTCCTAAAGCCTGTGGTTGATTTTCAGTGTTCTATGTCCTTTAGCAGCGTTTATCACAGGCAGTCACTCACTTCTCTTGGACAGCGTCTCCCTGCCTTCCAGGACACCACAGTCTCCTGATTTTCCTCTGCTTGCCTGGCCTCTCCACCTCAGTCTCCTTGCTTGTCTCTGCCCTCCCTGGCCTCACCTCTTCGGGTACCACGGGGCTTACTTCACGCTCTCTTCTCTAGTGATGCTCAATCCCTTGGCATATTATTATTATTTTTCTTGCTTTAAGTACCATTTATGACTCTCAAATTTATATTTCTCACTCAGAACTCTTCTCCAAATTCCAGACTCCTATAACCAACAGCGACTATATATCTCCACTTAGGTGTCTAATGAACATTGCAAATGCAACATGCCCAGAACTGAATCCCGATATTTCCCCATCTCACTTAGTGCCAGCTCTATCCTTTTTGTTGCTCAGCTTACTCCTCTTTTTCTTCCTAACAGATTGAATAAGGATGTGAAAGAAAAAAAGCAGGACTGTTGGTCCTACTTTCAAAATGTATTCAGATTCTGACCACTTCTCACTGCCTCCATTCCCAATACCCTAGACCAAGCCATCGTCCTCTCTTACCTGGATTATCACAATAGCATCCCCGCTAGTCTCCCCATTTCCATTCTTGCCCCCTTATGGTCTTTTCTCAACACAGATTGCACAGTAATTATTTCATAGTAAAAGTCCAATGATGTCACACATCTGTTAAAATTCTCCAGTTCTCCACTTTAGTCAGAAAAAAACCCAGCATCCTTCCGTCTGCATACACGGTCCTAACACGGTCTGGCCCCCTTGTGCCTTTTCTGACCTCATCTCCTGCTAGTGTCCCTCCGGAACCTTAGAAAGCCCCTGTCTGCTCTTGAAACAGGCCAGGCAGAGTCCCGTCTCAGGGTCAGTGCTCTGGCTGCCCCTTTGTCTGGAACTCTGTAACAACCCACTCCCTTGTCCACAGGGCTGCCATTTATGGTCCCTGCTGAAAGTCATCTATGGGGCTCCTCCTGGGGTCGTGCATTGCCAGTCTACCCGACTCTATGCTGTAACTCTGCGGACTTCTTTTTTAAATATATGTTTAGTCATTTGGCTGCACCTGGTCCTGATTGTGGCCTGTGGGATCTTTGGTTGCAGGATGTGGGATCTAGTTCCCTGACCAGGGATCGAGCCCAGACTCTCTGCATTGGGAACACAGAATCTTAGCCACTGGACAACCAGGGATGTCCCGACTCTGCCCACTTTAAGTCTTTTCATACATGTCACTTCTCTGTGAGGCCAATGCCAAGCGTGCAGTTAAAGTTGAAGTCACCGTTGACTCTTCTGATCTCACTTCCTACTTTCTAATATACTACTTTATTGACTTACGTGCTATTTTGATAGTCTTCTTCCCCTTATAGAATGTAAATTTCAAGAAGGCAGAGGTTTTTGGTCATTTTGTTTACCTTCTACATTAAATGCAGTGCCTGGCACATAGGTAGGCACTCAACAAATGTGTTTATTGAAGAAATAATTTAAGATATCTTGGGTTTTAAAGTGTATTTGAAATAGAAGAAAAGGAAGATTAAACCAGTACTTTTTTGAATTAATTTATCAGATATATTTATTAGGATGTTAAAACTTCAATTTTATTAGGTTCTGTCTTTCAGCTGAGTGTATGCATATGTGCTTTATGCCACAGAATTGATAGCTTAGATTTAGGAAACGTATTAACTTACTATGAAGCAGAGAGTTTCAAGTGGTGACGTCACTCAGCAGCTATGTTTGATAAAGCCTTTCCAAGTCTAATTAGCATACGAGGGTCTTTAAGTAGCAATTTAAAAATCCCTGCCTGTTATTTATTGATTAATAATAATAAGATAGCTTGCTTTATTGTTATTTATAGTATACTGTGGTAAAAATGAGGTTATTCAAATGCAGATATTGGTTAAGTCATTAACATTATTAGGGAATTAAGGTACGACAGTTTTTTTTTTTTTAAGTGGCTAAGTAGTGAGCTTTTTCATGCTGTTCAGGGGGTTCTCAAGGCAAGATAACTGAAGTGGTTTGCCATTCCCTTTTCCAGTGGACCACATTTTGTCTTGGGCTCTTGGGCTCCAAAATTACTGCAGATGGTGACTGCAGCCATGAAAGATGCTTGCTCCTGGGAAGAAAAGCTATGACAAACCTAGACAGAATATTAAAAAGCAGAGACATTACTTTGCCAACAAAGGTCTTGTCTAGTCAAAGCTATGGTTTTTCCAGTAGTTGTGTATGGATGTGAGGGTTGGACCATAAAGAAAGCTGAGCACCGAAAAATTTATGCTTTTGAACTGTGGTATTGGAGAAGACTCTTGAGAGTCCCTTGAACTGCAAGGAGATACAGCCAGTCCATCCTAAAGGAAATAAGTCCTGAATGTTCATTGGAAGGACCCATACTGAAGCTGAAACTCCAATACTTTGGCCACCTGATGAAGAACTGACTCATTGGAAAAGACCCTGATGCTGGGAAAGGTTGAAGGCAGGAGGATATGGGGACGACAGAGGATGAGATGGTTGGATGGCATCACTGACTCTATGGACATGAGTTTGAGCAAGCTCTGGGAGTTGGTGATGGACAGGGAGGCCTGGCGTGCTGCAGTCCATGGGGTCGCGAAGAGTCAGACTCGACTGAGTGACTGAACTGAACTGAAGTAGTGAACTAGAAAGTGACATGTTTATATTTTTACCATGACTTGGTACCCTTCCTGTAAAACGATGACATAGCCAGTGTTTACATGTGAACAAAAGGAGTAAGGGGTTTTCTTTGTTGTTGTTTTGTCTGTGTTTCTGGCCTGGATGTGCAGCACATAGGATCTTAGTTCCCTGAACAGGGATTGGACCTGCACGCCTTGCCCTGGGGCTTCCTAGGCAGCGTTAGTGGTAAAGAACCCGCCTGCCAATGCAGGAGACACAGGAGATGTGGGTCGATGGGTCCCTGGGTTGGGAAGATCCCCTGGAGAAGGAAATGGCAACCCCGGCGAGTATTCTTGCTGGGCTAATCCCACGGACAGAGGAGCCTGGCGGGCTACAGTCCGTGGGGTCGCCAAGAGTTGGATACGCCTGAGCAACTGAGTCGGCACACGCCCTTGCCTTGTAAGCTGGAATCTTAACCACTGGACTGCCAGGAAAGGCCAAGAGGTTTTTTTTTTCTTAATGATAGGAAAGTGTTGATGAGAGGATTTAAAGCAATGCTATTAATAATGTAAGAGTCCTTACTAATATTTCATACACACTCAAAGCCTCCACTGAAATGACTTGGAAGAAGGAGCTAGATTACCTTCTTCACGGTTATGATGCCCACTTGGAAGTTGGGATCCGTGTTGATGTCAAATGCGTCCGCGCCGTCCCCATCCACAATCGTGTACTTCATCTCCGCATTGATTCCTTCGTCCAAGTCCTTGGCAAACACCCTCCCCACAGTCGAGCTGACCGGAGCTGATTCCAACACACTCATCTGGTAATGTTCTGTGAAGAAGTCAGAACATGCAGTTTTTATAACCTGTCACTACACAAACGCCTCCTCCATATCCCATCACATCTGCCATGCTGTGCAAAACATCTTTTTCATCGTCCGAAAGTTAAAACTTGAGCTTTACCGATGAAAAAACAGAGAGCCAAAGGACTAAGCACGTTACTGGGTCATAGCCTGTGCTGGACGTCGGATGAGGAGGGGCCAAGATACGTCGATCATAATCCTAGGAGTAAGACCGGACAAAAGCAAAAAGATTGCTTACCTCAGTGAGTGTACCTCCAGGGTGGTAGGGAGCACCTTGCTTCCCAGTCTTGCAGTCCTTCCTGATGAACTGGTTCCCCAGTGTTAATTCTGTTGTGGTCACAGAGTGCACATTTGTTCCGTCTGGGTTTCAGATGCCCCCGTTTTCCTCTGTGGCCAGCGTGCCGAGTACGCATCGCGGTGACTGCCTGCGCACATTCGCGGTGACCGGTGCCCCCAGAGGAGGCCCGGCCCCGGAGCCCCGGCTCTGTTGCATCCTGTGCTGTCCGTCAGGGTGTCTCTGCACTGGGGCCTGCACACAGGCAGCTTCTTCATGAGCACATCTCGATGCTGCTTGTTCTCTTTTCTGGAATAGAATACCTCCGAAGTTCTCACGTGTGTAGGAAGCTCAGAGCCGGTGATGTTCTTTTCAACTTGATACCCCAAATCCACTCACTCAGTTTATGTTCATCTCCACGGAGTAGTATTTTCATTAACTTGACTCCTCTGGGGCTCACTTTTTGACGCTCCTCTCTCTGGTCAGTCATAATGTGGATGACTAAATACTCAATCAAACAACCGCATGTTCGATACAGACTCGGTGCCTCTGGTTCTCGTACGCGTTGCAGGCTGTGCAAAGTAGGGGATGTAAGGGCTCCAGTCTCACAATGACCTGGGGGCTGACAGCACCAGCCAGCACTCAGCAGCCTCCCTTGCACAGGAGGAGAAACCTGTCTTTGCCGACGTGAGCCAGGAAATGGCTAATGTCTGTGCTAAACTGCAGGCGCTTGGATTTCATGATCTCTTTACATTCTCTTCCAAAGTTGTTGATGGAGCAGACTGCTACTGCAGAACACGTTTGGGAAAAACAATTTTCTCCAGGAAAGTTAGGCGTTCTGTGTCAAAACAAACATCTTGTCATACAATTTCTACACATAATACATTATATTAGAAATGAGTAGCCTGAGGTCTTGATATTCCATTATATTTGGTTAAATTAAAGGTGACTGAGCTTGTTCAGTATAAAATAGGAGGTGTGTCATTGTGTCAGCAACCCCTCATCAGTTATGATAATATTTGTGAAAAAGAAGGAAAGCAGGATGCAATATCTTTCCTACAATAGGTCCAAATCTATATATTTATGAACTGTGTAATAACTTCGCTCTTCTTCTCTTTCTGCCTTCTCGGAGATACTGTCTGGTGTCAGGTTACAAAGCCAGAGGATAGTTCAGGGATGTTCAGGAATCTGTAGTCTAGCATGCACAGTGTGAGCCCTTCATGAAATAGTGACCATGGGTCAGCAGCGCAGTTAAGAAGACAATCCAGACAGCACTTGATAAACTGTTTCATGATGCTCTAGAATTCTGAGCTGTAGAACCAATCAACTTGGCAACCTCCTTGTTCATATCACTTGTAAAACACTCATCTGATATCTTGTCTTGTGGTTTCACGAAATCTCATGGGGACTTAATGGATACCAGCTGTATGTAAATATTTGAATTTTATTCCTGTGTTTACATAGATAAATGGTTTACCCACAGTGTGGCCTTTCAGCCGATGGTCTGGGTTGGCTCTGTTTTAGTTTAGTTGTTGATCCTGCTTTCCCTGGTTGAGTCTTTCTCCTGGATTTGAGTCTGCTGCTCTCATTTCTCCAGTTGCTCCCTTTTAGAATCTGCTTCTCAAAGTCGCCTCTTCATTCCTGGTCTCCGTTCCTCAGTCATAGCTCTGTATTCCACCTTCCTTAATCCAGCCTGACTGTGCTGCTGTCACCCATGTTCAAAGCAGAGTTGGTCTCCTCCCTGCCTGCCACCAGTCCCACTAAGTGTCCTCTATTTCGCTCATTAGTGCAGTCTTGTTCCCTGTCGCCCAGACCTAGAGCATCATTGTTATCTTTGACTCCACCTTCCCTTAGCCAAGAAATCAGAGATAGAAATCCAAGTTTTCGTATTTGTCCCATTCCACTTCTTCTGCCGTTTCCTTACATTCTTATCAGTTCAAATCTGGACCGTTCTAGAAGCCTCCTACCAGACTCTCCTGCTTCTAGTCTCCATTCCTGCCAACCAGTGCTCTGCGTGGCTGTCAGATTAGCCTTTCTTTCTGTCTCTCACTTGCTCAAACACTTTGCAGTGACTTCCATTAGAAATGGAACATTTGAATCAATAGAAGAGCAGGTCTTCATTTTAGGGATCTTTGAACATAAAATTACATTTGCAGCTTTATTTCTAGGGTTTTATATCCCATATATAGAATGTTGCTTGAAACAAAATGTTTTAAAGTGAATGAACAACTTCTCCCTTCTGGAATGTTTTCTTTTTTTTCCTGTTTGACTCTGTTATATTCTTCAATACCTGGTTGAACTCTCATCCTTTTATTAAGTCTTTACTCATCTTGGTTTATTGTGAAGGCGTCATTCTGCACTAACCAGGTGGCACAGCAAATGCCACTTCCTGCTTAAATTTTGCTGAATACCAAGTATATGCACTGCCAAGTGGACTTCAAGCTTCACAAGGTCAGGGACTTCGCTTCAAGACTCTTGTGCCCCTCCTGCCCAGGGCCCTTACAAAGTGAGTGCTCGGTACCTGCTGTGAATAGATGAGTTAAGGTGACCCGATGGGTTGCTACTTTCACCTCCAGCTTTGGCTTAGTCTCCCTGCATGCATTCTCAACAGGTACAAACACATCAATTCTTGTTGGAGAGAGGTGAAAAAAATCTTAGACATTACAATGGTTTGTGGCTCTCTAAAGTTCATCCCTACCCAACAAAATCTTGCTTAATATTTAATTGTATGAGGGGAGCGGTCAGGGCATGACACTCAAGGACAAAAAGGGTCTAAAAGGGCTCCGGAGGGAGGTGATACTGAAAAATAGAGAAACACTGGTTTAGGGGTCTGGGGAGTTGGATCTAGAAGGGAAATGGTGATGTGAGAATCGCATGATAAGTGTCAGAAAAGAATCCAGGAATAACTGAACTCAAAGAGGGACTCAGACCGGCCTTTCTCTTTCGCCTCCATCACAGCTGCGTCCCTCTGGCTCGAGAGCTGCCCTCTTGCTGGTTCGGTACTCACTCTGGGGAAAGCGGGGCGGGTTATCGTTGACGTCTGAGAGGGTGATGTTGACCGTCGTGGTCCCCGCTAGTCCTCCGAGCTGCCCCCCCATGTCCTTGGCCTGGATGATCACTTCATAGTACTCTTTGGCTTCTCGGTCCATGTTCATGAGCGCTGTCCTAACTACACCTGCAGGATAGAAAAGAGCTTTGTTTTTAAAAGCAAAACCACCAGTTCCGTTTTAAAGATTGGGTTCTAGGCTTCTCCCTGTGCCTTGTCAGAGATGAAAGGCACCTGTTTTATTAACTTGAGGTCAGAATGTCGTTTTAGCTCAGTCGTGTCCAACTTTCTGTGACCCCATGGCCTGTACCCTGCCAGTTTCCTGTGTCCATGGGCTTTCCCAGGCAAGAATACTGGAGTGGGTTGCCATTTCCCTCTCCAAGGGATCTTCCCGACTCAAGGATCAAACCTGCGCCTCCTGCATTGCAGGCAGATTCTTTACCACTGAGCCATCAGGGAATCCCCTGCTTCAAAAAAAAATAAAAAGTGCCGTGCTTAAACAAAGGGTGAATGAGTCAAGACTGTTCCAGCCGGAAGGGCTTCAATTCAGTTCAGTTTATTTCAGTCGCTCAGTCGCGTCCGACTCTTCGCGACCCCATGGACCACAGCTCGCCAGGCCTCCCTGTCCACCACCAGCTCCGGGAGCTCACTCAGACCCCTCTCCGTGGAGTCGGGCTTGGCGGGCTGATTCCTACGGCGCGTTCCCGAGAAAGACCAGGAGGTGGCGGCAGTGGCTCTCTAACCGGCCCCGCAGTGACTTCAGGTCTGCTCTGTCTCACCAAACAAAACTGGGCTTCAGGTGGGAAAACAAAGCCTCGCAGTCTGCAAGGCTGCGACTTTAGATCCTTCTCCTTTAGCGCTCTCTCCAGTAGCTAGAGCCCTCCTAGGGTGAGGGGCTCTTCTTCCCGCAGCTCATTCCCAGGCTGCTTTCTCCTGCCTCCCCAGTGGCTGGCAGCAGGGGTGGAATTCAGATTCGCTCTTCTTTTTGTTGTATGATCGGTCTGTTTTATCAGGTTCTGCTTACCTCTATGCTTCACTGCATCCTGTGAGTTAAGACATAAAAGATGCCCTGAGATGTCTATTGTTAACATCCACACGAGATGAACTTGCCCAGGCGGTGTGTAACATCAGGGTGTGATAATGTGCTTCCGTTTAGGGAGAGGGGTCTAAGTCAGAATCCTATGAAATGTGTTGTTTTGATCCTGCCAAGGATGTGTGGGCATGTTTGATCTTCCTTTTAACGCTTCCACTTAGAAAAGTTGACTTCTGTACTCTCTAGGCAAAGATTAAAGGCTTGTTTACTGCAGGTTTACAGCATGACCCTTGGCTAAACAGACCTTTTGCATGACAAGGGGATAGATTGGGAACCACAAACCTGTCCTCCTTTTACTCCTATAATGTATATGTCGCATTACAGTAGCAACAGTCTAAAGTGAAATATGCAGTGTTTTCTTTTTATAAATGCCCCATGGGCATGGCAGTAACTATCTTTTCATGTATTTTTGACCTTAACACTATAGATGCCCCCTGGGAGCTGTCAAAATAATGTAAAGTTCCTCTTAACGATGTAAGGGACATATTACCCTCTTCCTGTCTGTATTTCTCCTGCCTGTGGGCACCCCCTCATGTTCCCTCCCTCCATTTGTAGAATGGTTAAAATTACTATGTTATAGAAATCCCTAACTGGAAACTGTTTTTCTTTCGTCCTACTAATTTATACTCTCTTGCTTTCTACTTTTATGACATAATTTTCTGAATGCTTGGTTCCCCTGAGGACTTCTGGAAAACATTATATCAGGTTGCTAATAAAACGTGTTTTTTCTGTTTCATGTAAAGAGATGAGTTTGAGTGTTTGGCCTTGACTTTGTCTCTGTGGCTGTAAGTTTCTTTACTCAAGTTTTTTGCTAATTACTCTTAGGACCATATGTTAATTTTCCCGTATGTAAAATGAAGTAATAATGCTTCCATGTATTTCACAAGTTTACAAGATTGTTGGGGCGCTCAAATATGGTGATATCTATGAATGTATTTTAAAAGGGAGAAAGTCTGGCTCAAGTGCAAGATAACAATATGTAATAATATATTATTAATATGTTAATAACAATAATATCTGAGTTGCTCTGCCCAATTCAAAACGGTTAAAGGGAATTCTTCGTGGATAAAATACACATTCTGTTGTCAAAGTTCTTGAGTAAAACTGAAAACAAAACAACACCCAAAGCAGGTTGACTTGCTGGTTGGTGACTTGTCCTTTCTAGACACGGCCCTTGCCCGCCCAGGTCTCTAGGTGGTCCTCCCTGTTAGAGCGTGCCACTTAGCACCTCCTTTTTCGGGCCCACACCCCATGCTCTGTGCTCCATTCATTCTGGCCTTGCTCTCTGCTTAGCACGGGGTGGACTGGTGGGAAGAACGTTGGACCGCGTGTCAGGGGACACATCTGCAACCAGGAGCGCTTTGTTAGGTCTCCACTCACGATCCCCTTATCCACTGAGTGAACGGTGATGGACTGGATGATTTGCCTAAGGCACTTTCTAGTTTCAAAATCAATTATTCTCTTCTATAATGAGCCCGGGTTAATATGCCAGTCCTCTTAGGGTTCCGTGAAGTTATGAAAGATGTTACTCCTGGGGAATAAATACAACCATAGGATTTTTTCTTTTGAAGGCTGGTGAGGAGGTCCTTTTGTGGAGGCAGTTCTTTGGGCCTCTCCGAGCAGACCCGATCACTGTCTGTGCACCGTGCTGCTCTTAGCCACCAGGCAGTGCTAGTTTGCTCTCTTCCTCCCAACGCTTATAGCCATCTTCCTAGCTAGCGCACTGTCTGGAGAGTGCTTGAAATGGAGAGTTGGGTCTGTCCTAAATCAGTTTTAAATTATTAGAGAATAAAACGAATACCTCTGACTCAACCGTTCCATCACATACCTGTTTTGGAGTCCACAGAGAAATATGGCTGGCCCTGGAGGATGCTGTACACTACCCGGGCACTGTTGCCATAGGTTGGGTCATCAGCATCGGTGGCTGTTACCTGGATAACAGAAGTCCCTGAGAAAGAGAGATGGTGGGCACCTGTTCAAGTTGAGTTGCTCAAGACTGGATGGAAGCCTGAGCGGGCAGTGTTAAAGCATTTGCAAATGTTATGTCTGCTTCCTTGGGAGGGCCTGTTTCTAGGTCAAGCTTCTGTAACTGCTTAGTACAGAAGTACCTCTTTAGTGGGGATGGGAGTTACTGGTGTCTTAAATTCTTAATAACTTGTAAGGGTAACACAGGCTTTGGGCTCTTCGTTCCTCTTTTGGTAATACCAAAATGCTTCTCCCTTATGGATCAAATATTATCTGTCTATCTATCTATCTTCTATATATTTTGTTCTGCTATTTACGAACCAGAACTGGGGGTTTCCCTGGTAGTTCAGTGGCTAAGACTCCACGCTCCCAATGCAGGGGTCCCAGGTTCAGTCCCTGCTTGGGGAACTAGATCCCACACACTGCAGCTAAAGATCCTGCATGGTGCAATAAAGATCGAAGATCCCAGATCCCGTGTGCCTCAACTAAGACCTGGTGCAGTCAGATAAATGCGCAAATAAAAATAAAGTAAGGAAGACCCAGAACTGAGAAACAGTACTAGGCTTCGTATTGCTGCTGTCTGCACTGCGGCTGACTTCGTGTCTGAGTAGCTCGGTGCAGTTTTATGTTTTGCGGACTGTTCTGCACTTTCTCTCCTTCTCCATGTTGAGGCAGAGGACCGTCTAGAGGGGGCCGCTGTTTGTGAGGGTCAGTGCATCCCCGCCTTACCGACTGGCGACATCTCTGGCACGGTGGCGACGTAAGGCCCGTCCAGGAACTTGGGCTCGTTGTCATTGATGTCTTGGATTTTGATGATGAACTCGGACTCCGGCTCCATCGGCCTGCCCGTGCGCCTGTCCAGGGCCTGAGCCCGCAGAGTGTACTGGGCCCTCTCCTCTCGGTCGAGCCTCTGGATGGCGTGGATGTCTCCCGTGGTGTCGTCGATGGTAAACACGACACCTGCACCTTCTCCCGAGAGAATGTATTTGATGGAGCCATCTCCCCGGTCCATGTCTGAATGAAGCTGAGGGGAAAAGCACCGACCTCTCAACAGGTGTCGAAAATAAACAGATTTTCAGTATGGGACAAGTGTATGATTTCCTTTCAAACAGGAAGACTTTTTCCCACTAAATGTTTTAAATGTCTACAAAGAACTAATCTGCTTTGAACATGACTGTATCAAAGAGCAAATATAAGCTGATGAATAAGCAAAATTTCTCCACATCACATTCAGTATCCTTAACTTAGTACTATTTTTAAAGCTCCTCTCCCTGAGAAGTACAGAAAACAGGAGTTCTGGAACATGTAGGACCCATATTGTATTGTACTATATACAATAGGACTATTGTATACCCATATTGTGTTGTATACAATAGGAGTCCTATTGTATTGTCCCATGTACAATAGGAGCAAGTCTAATAAGGAGGAATCAGGCCTTTCCATTTAATCTTTTTTAAAGGATAAGTGTAAACATTTAAAAATTTTAAAGTGTTGATATAAATTATTTTGGAATTTCAAAAACTTTAGGACAGTCCAAGTTGGCTGAGAAGCTGATGAAGCAGCTAATAAGAACAGTCTGTGGCCACTGTACCGGAAATACTAGATGACTTCTGGGGGGCCCTTGAAATTCTCTAAATTCCATAGCTTCCCTCAGTAGGACTTTGCTTGCTGCTGTTGCAGGTATCAAAATGGAGTTTTACAGCTGGTTATTATTCTCTGTGTCAGGGTATCTATCATTTTGATGGGACCCGTTTCTGGCCTTGTAATTGACTCACTCAAATCTGTATGTAGAAGGTTGTGGTAGGCACAGGCTTTTATCTGCCCATCCAACTATATTTCCTCCCAAATTACTCTGTGATGACTCTCAAAATGAGCCCAGGGGCACAGTGCTCATTTTAAGCCTGGAAATAAACGCTTGCAGCTCTAATTACAGACAGTGTATATAAGTGGCAAGAACCCTGGAGTTCTGTGCTGTCTTGTAACCGTCCTGCTCCAAGAGGGCAACGGAAGATGAATCACACTTGGTCAGTCACCACTAACTCGCGTTGCTGGCCTTGCATAGCTCAGTGGTGAAGTCCCTGAGATTCGGTTAATCAAATACGCCAGTTTAGGCCAGAGAGGCAAATATATCCGGCCCGAACACTATCTGTATCAGTTATAAATTGAGTGCCCTTGACAAATTATTTAATGTTTATAACTCTCAAGTTCCTCGTATTATAAATGTAGAGAATAGTGTTAATTCTTACTTTGAAGGTTTGTTGGGATCATTAGAAATTAATGTATGTAAAGCACGTAGCTTTCCCATAATAGGAAAGCTATAAATGGGGCCAATTATGATGATGATGTACGTGCAGAGAGAGAATGGTGTTAACATGCCCAGCTCTTTCTACTCCCTTCGAACCTCCAGGAGTGCAGCAAAGATGACAAAAACAGCCTCTTGGCCTTTTTGTTATGCACAGCCCAGTGGTAGAGCTGGGGAAAGCTACCTGAAGCCTTGCTGGGTCAGCGTTAGTCTGAGGATTAAATGGCACGGACACCAAGAAAACACCTGAAAGTGTTCACAGCATCTTCAGACAAGGATGGGTTTGGAGGTTGTGTCTGGCTTTGAGCTGATCTCAGACTGACTCACGGCCAAATCACACAAGCGGTGATTTTGCTGCCTAGAGGAATTCAGCTGTGTCTTATCCAGAGAAGGGAAATGAGAGAACAAAACTGACCAAAAAAATAGCTGTGGATTTGTTTCTACTTAAAAAATTCTATTTAGAATATAAAGTCCTCACATTTCCCCATTCCTTATACAGTATTATTATTATTTTTCACATTCTACATCTTCTATTTATTTAGTTTAAGACAAGCAAGGTGCCTAGCTCTTATTGTATAGAATAGAAAGTCATTTTATTTGGACCTGGCCACAAATAAATGAAAATTCATTCCATCTGGAACTGTTCCCGGGCAGAGGAATGGAATTGGGAGGAGGAGGACAAAGATCTAAGGATTAAAAAGAAAATCCTTATATATTTCTGCGTGTTTATATACATATGTATATACATATGTAAATATAAATATAAATATGTGTAATTTTAAGGCATATAGCATAGGACTTTCACTTAGAGTGAAGTAGGGCATGGCAGATTATCCAGGGGAGAAAGACAGAATTGAAGCTGACATTAGAGAAAATACCCAGGATTGTTTGGAGGTATTCTAGCTGTCATCTAAAAAGTTTTGTCCTGTGAACCTTGAGAAGGTGAAGCATCATTGTGATTATCACTGGCCAAGTTTAAGTGCTCTGCCTACGGAGAGTGCTTAGTAAGTAACAGGAGGCTAGAGATCTTTGCTGCTCAAGAGATGGTCCTGGCTCCTCGCGAGTCACTCGGCTGGCTGACGTCAATGAAGTCAGGGCTGAAACTGGATCTGTGGTTTTTCTTTTTGTCTGTATTGAGGGAAGAATTTGAGGAACTTTCTAGACTGTCAGTTCCTTGAAGTCAGGAACTGTGTGGTTTTCATCTTGCTGTGAGTCTTCATGTGTAGCAGATGCTCGGTAAGGCTGTATGAACGAGTGGTACAGGGTGTGGAATTAGAGTTAAAGCTTTTACTGAAAGCATGTTGTCTTTGTCTTAAAGGAGCTGGCAGGTGTCCCTCAGGTAGCTTCTGTGTGTATCTGTGTGCAGGAAAGGGGGGGGCATCGCAGAGAAGCAGGGCATCTCCTGGAAACAGGAAGACCTGCAGTTGTTGTTCGGTTGCTCAGTTGTGGCCGACTCTTCTCGACCCCGCGGACTGTAGCCCGCCAGGCTCCTCTGTCCATGGGATTCTCCAGGCAAGAATACCGCAGTGGGTTGTCGTTTCCTTCTCCAGGGGATCTTCCCGACCCAGGGATGGAACCCGTGTCTCCAATGGCAGGTGGATTCTTTACCGCTGAGCCACCCGGGAAGCCCAACAGGAAGAGTACCAGCCATGAAAAGTGCCTGGATCTACTTACATATAACTCATTTCTAGGGAATATACATTTGACCCTTGAACCACGTGGATGTGAACTTTGAGGGTGCACATATATGTGGAATTTTTGTTTTTGATTATAAATACTGCAAACAGTCCTCCACACGCATCTGTGGAGCAGAACCACGGATACAGAGAACCGTGAGTACAGAGGAACCGTGGATTTGGACAGAGGGCCAACTCTAGAGTCATGCCTGGATTTTCCCACCGTGTGGAGGGTTGGTCCCCCTAACCGCCACGTGGTTCAAGGGTCAACTGAAATTGTATCAGTTCAGAATCTAGTCAGGGAACAAAACCCACACCAGTCATTTTAGCAGAGAGAATTTAATATGGAGGATTGAAAAGGAAAAATGTTGAGGTATCATTGGCGATGATAACCAGTAACTTGAGGAAACAGCTGGTGCCCCTCTGGCTGGGGGAGCAGAGGGCAGGAGTTGGGGGCTCTTGGAATCTAGATGTTTGGAGGAGGCTGGGCTGGAGCCCTCTGAGAAGGGAGTGTTATCCCCTTGGGCTGGGCTCCAGGCGTTTAGAGGTGCCCCTCCCCCAGCGCCCACCTTCCCAGGAGCTGAGACTCCCACCTCTGAGAAGGGAGTGTTAGCCCCTTGGGCTGGGCTCCAGGCGTTTAGAGGTGGCCCCCCCAGCGCCCACCTTCCCAGGAGCTGAGACTCCCACCTCTGAGAAGGGAGTGTTATCCCCTTGGGCTGGGCTCCAGGCGTTTAGAGGTGGCCCCCCCAGCGCCCACCTCCCAGGAGCTGAGACTCCCACCTCTGAGAAGGGAGTGTTATCCCCTTGGGCTGGGCTCCAGGTGTTTAGAGGTGGCCCCCCCAGCGCCCACCTCCCAGGAGCTGAGACTCCCACCTCTGAGAAGGGAGTGTTATCCCCTTGGGCTGGGCTCCAGGCATTTAGAGGTGCCCCCCCCCAGGGCCCACCTCCCATGGAGCTGAGACTCCCACCTCTGAGAAGGGAGTGTTATCCCCTTGGGCTGGGCTCCAGGCGTTTAGAGGTGGCCCCCTCAGCGCCCACCTTCCCATGGAGGTGAGACTCCCACCTCTGGGAAGGGAGTGTTATCCCCTTGGGCTGGGCTCCAGGCGTTTAGAGGTGGCCCCCCACCCCAGGGCCCACCTCCCATGGAGCTGAGACTCCCACCTCTGAGAAGGGGCTGCCCTCCAGTGGTGCTGCTGTTTCTCAGGGGATGTGTGAGGCTGGGGCTCGGCGTGTGGAAATGGTTCCAGAAACCAGAATCAGCTCCCACAGATAAAAGGAGCAAGTCCCTCTCCTCCCGCCTCTGGTTCTCCCCCTGGAACATTCCACTCTCAGAACCTGGCAGCTGGTTGGAAACAGAAGCTGTGATTTGCAGAGTCCCAGCCCCGTGGAGTATGGGAAGGTGAATACAGAGCTGAGAGACACGAGCTTAGTAACCAGCACAGTGATGGGAACTGAACATTAGGTTCACCAGTCATAGAATGCACATTTGGTTGCAAAAATTGCAAAGAAGAAATATTAACAGCTTTTCTCTCAGTCACTCAGCAAATTGGTACTGCAATAAAGATGTGCTTTATATGTATCCATATTTAATTCAGCTCACACTGACTGAGCACCAGCTCTTCGGAAGAAGGTGCGGAGCTTCGGGAATGGAGTTGGCAGCACACAGTTATCCCATCCTGGGAAAACATCTTTGTTATCCTAGACAGAATAAGACAGCTGGATATCCTACCTAGCCTAACGTTTCTTTCGTCTATAAGATCTTGAGCCAGAGTAGTGAGTGACGGGAAGTGCATGAAGCTCAACACGGGGGTGATGGCGCTCTTTTTCGCCATCTTTCACGGCGCCTCGTATAGTTCCAGGAATGCAGCGAGTGGTCACAATTTGTGGTTAGACGGCTTCCCATTCTTGTTAACCTCAGCATGACTTGGGCCCACAGATCGCGCATGAGCACAAGCTCGCTGCGTCCACCTCTTTGCATCTGTCAATATAATCTCGCTTTGACTCGACACTGCCTTGTCCCTGGGAAGCCCAGTGTGGATTTTATAAGGCCATACCAATTACAGCTGATAGTTGTTGCCATACTCCTTTCTGAAAAAAGCAAATACTCAGGCAGGCTCTCTAAACAGACATCTTCCAGAGCTCAGGGTGATGAGCTGAAATGCCCCTGGGAGAGAGGGATGGGTTCTGTTTCAGAAGAAAGTAAGAGGGGAAGTGCCTGGGTGAGTGAGTACACAGCTCTTCATGTGAAGGTGACAGACCCAGTCCAGGGCGCAGACTTGCATTGAGAGCTTGTTGGTCAGGATGACTGTGGAGGTACGGGGATGGCCTGTGTCCTGGGGTGGGTGGATTAGGACGGGGTGAGCCCCAATCACGGGCTTCCCAGGGGGGCGCTAGTGGTAAAGAACCTGCCTGCCAGTGCAGATGGATGGAAGAGACACGGGTTCGATCCCCAGGTCGGGAAGATCCCCTGGAGGAGGGCATGGCAACCCACTCCAGTATTCTTGCTGGAGAACCCCATGGGGAGGGGGCCTGGAGGGCTCCGGCCCACGGGGTCGCACCAGTCATGAGCACTGGAGCGTGCTGCCCGGCCAAATGCTCCCACCTTCAGGGAACAGGCTTGGTTACATTTCTGGTCTCACTGACACCATGGACTCTTCTGTGTATCTCTCAGGGCGAGGTCTAAAGTCATGGCCACATACAGGCCAAAGAAAAAGAAAGCCTATGGCTTCGGTGTCAGATTTCCTATTAACCTCTGTGTAACTTTGGGCAAGGAACATAACCTCTCTGAAGCTTCCCTTATTTAAATTATCCAGGAGAGGTGACTTATACTCACTTCATAGCACTGTTATGACGACTGAGTGATCTGCCTTATGCGAATGGGACTGACGCATAGCACTGTGGTACCGCAGGGAAACGTCAGGTCCCCTGGTCTTTCTGCTTTTCGCAGGCCCGGTTCTGCGCTAGGTGCTTAGTGTCAGGGGAATGTCGGGAAGGCCAGGAGGAGGTGTCAGTTTGTACCCTCGGGAGAAGGAAGGAGGGCTCGAAATTGTACAAACACACAAAACAATTACTGGATACAAAAGTGTTTTCCAAAACTTGTTTTAGCAGGAGCTATGTGTGTCCAGTTGGAAGAAATGTTTTACAAATATCGAGTTGCTAGAAATCTTTGGCACTCTGAATGAATGGAAGATGTATTCATGATGGAAAATGCTTTTAAGCTGGGACCCTGAGAAACTTGACCATGACTGAACGGAGAGGAGGGGACGGAGTGTCCCGGGTACCACAGCAGCGGGCGCGCCTCTGGGGTGGGACCGATGGGGTGTGTTGTGTCAGGGTCGGTAAGGAGACCCAGCCTGACTGAGATCAGGATGAGACTGGACATACCCGGGGAGGGCCCGTTTTCTGGCAGTCCTTGCCCTGTGTGCTGAGAGCTCTGATGAGCACTGCAGAGGGACGGTGCTTCCTTAATCAAATGGGTGACGTGATGGGGAGGGCGCTTCAAGGAGATAAACATCCCGAGTCCCAGGGGAGGGCCGCGGAGATCCTCCCTTACGGCACCCGCTCAGTTAATCATGAAGACCCGGAGGACCACAGTGAGGACAGAGCTGGAGAGGATGTGTGACTCAGAGAAAGCGGCAAGGAGATCCTGACAGGATGTGGTGACGGGTGCATGAAGGAAGAAGAGAGGGAGGGGGAGAAGTCAAAGAAAATTCACAGGTTTTGAGGCTCAGATATTTGCAGGTATGTTAGGCATGTGTCACTGAGCTGCTTAATTCCAGTAATGAACTTGCTATCCTATTGCTGCTGCTACTATTTCTATTCCTCATCCCATTCCTACTACAGGGTAACAATCATTAAGATCTTACTCTAGACCAGGTACTCTGCTAAAGCACTTTACCAGTGTTAGTTAGTTTACTTAACCCTTATCACTCTACGGGGCTTCCCTGGTGGCTCAGAGGGTAAAGTGTCTGCCTGCAATGTGGGAGATCTGGGTTCGATCCCTGGGTTGGGAAGATCCCCTGGAGAAGGGAATGGCACCCCACTCCAGTACTCTTGCCTGGAAAATCCCATGGACAGAGAAGCCTGGTAGGCTACAGTCCATGGGGTGGCAAAGATTCGGACAAGACAGCAACTTCACTTTCAGTCTATGAGGTACTCCTGTCTGTATGACAGGTACTGTGTTAGGTCTTGTGGAGAAAATGGAAGCGATATCCTTGTCCTCACAGAGCTTATAGTCTGGTCTAAGGCTTCCCAGGTGGCTCCAGTGGTAAAGAATCTGCCTGTCAACGCAGAAGACACAAGAGACACAGGTTCGATTCCCGGGTCAGGAAGATCCCCTGGAAGAGCGCATGCAACTCACTCCAGTATTCATGCCTGAGAAATCTCATGGGCAGAGGAGCCTGGCGGGCTATAGCCTATGGGGCCGCAAAGAATCGGAGGCGACTGAGTGCACACACACGCATAGGACTCCAGCAATACACATAAGAGCAATGAATAACTTAGATATTGTAGGCTGTGATTAGAATGCGGAAGACCTAGCGGTAGTGAGTCGCACAGGGGTGTAGCTTAGGGGATGGTCAAGGCAAAGCTAGGTGTGGAATGAGCCCTCGAGGATGACGAGGAGCCGACCCTGAGGGGAGCCAGGAAGAGAGCGCCTCCCGATGGGGAGCAGGAAGGCAGAGCCGGCCCGTCTGGGAGCTGCGTCCCCAGGTCCGTGCGGAGAGCCGGCGGCGGTCACAGCCCCGGCTGAGAGGGCGCGAAGGGCGGCGCGCGGGGGGTGGGAGCCGGAGGGGAGGCTGCGAGGGGCGCGGCCTCGCGAGGGCAGGGCGGGCCCGGGGGGCTCAGCGCGCGGGGGAGGCCCTGCCGGCCGTCGGCAGGGTGACGCGGTCTGTGCTGGGCGTGTCTGACTCCGCGGTCCCGTGGACTGTGCCCCTCGGGCTCCTCTGTCCATGGCATTCTCCAGGCCGGAATCCCGGAGTGGGCGCCGTGCCCTTCTCCAGGGGCTCTTCCCGACCCGGGGATTGAGCCCGGGTCTCCTGCATCGCAGGCAGATTCTTTACTGTCTGACTCACATTTAGAAAGATCGTGTACAGAGAGCGGACTGGAAGGAAGCGCGGGTAGAGGTAAGGAGGCTGTTGGGAGGCCAGGTGTTTGCGCCGGTGAGATGACGGTGGGCGCGGGGGTGAGACGGAGGAGGGTTTATTTGGCTCAGGACTAACGGGATCTGCAGGCGGAGCGACCGAGTGAAGGGGACGCGTGGCCAGCAGGGTCCAGGCTGAGGAACTGGGTGGCGGCAGTGCCCACACTGGGACGACTGAGGGCAGACTCGATTCGGGAGGGAGATCGAGGACTCTTCAGTGGATCTGCCACACGTGGGAGGCCGTGGAGTCGCAAATGTGGGGCGGGAGGGTTTTTCAGTCCGAAGCTGGAAGGAGTGGTCTGAGCCAGAGACGGAGGCTTTGAGTTCATTGGTTTAGGGGTTTAAAACCATAGGGATGATGAATCCACCTCCCGGGGGTGAGTGTGATAGGCAAGAGGCCCTGAGCAGAGCTTACAGGGCTGTACAGGCTGGGCCAGGTGGACGGGGAGGACCAGCAAGGGGCTGAGAAGGAAGGAGGAAGAACGGGGTTGTGAATGCCATGAAGCTGAGGGAAGAGTGTGAGTCAGGAAGGAGGGGCTGAGCAGCAGTGTCCAAGGCCCCTGTGGGGGGCGCTCGGTAAAATGAAACCCTCAGGTCTGGTGGTGGGGAGGTCCTGAGGAGCCCTGAAAACAGAATGCACTCAATATGCCAGCAAATATGGAAAACTCAGCAGTGGCCACAGGACTGGAAAAGGTCAGTTTTCATTCCAATCCCAAAGAAAGGCAATGCCAAAGAATGCTCGAAATACCACACAATTGCATTCATCTCACATGCTAGTAAAGTAATGCTCAAAATTCTCCAAGCCAGGCTTCAGCAATATGTGAACCATGAACTTCCAGATGTTCAAGCTGGTTTTAGAAAAGGCAGAGGAACCAGAGATCACATTGCCAACATCCACTGGATCATCGAAAAAGCAAGAGAGTTCCAGAAATACATCTACTTTTGCTTTATCAACTATGCCAAAGCCTTTGACTGTGTGGATCACTATAAACTGTGGAAAATTCTTCAAGAGATGGGAATACCAGACCACCTGACCTGCCTCTTGAGAAACCTGTGTGCAAGTCAGGAAGCAACAGTTAGAACTGGACATGGAACAACAGGCTCGTTCCAAATAGGAAAAGGAGTATGTCAAGGCTGTATATTGTCACTCTGCTTATTTAACTTATATGCAGAGTACATCATGAGAAATGCTGGGCTGGATGAAGCACAAGCTGGAATCAAGATTGCTTGGAGAAATATCAATAACCTCAGATATGCAGATGACACCGCCCTTATGGCAGAAAGGAACTAAAGAGCCTCTTGATGAAAGTGAAAGAGGAGAGTGAAAAAGTTGGCTTAAAGCTCAATGTTCAGAAAACTAAGATCATGGCATCCGGTCCCATCACTTCATGGCAGATAGATGGGGAAACAGTGGAAACAGTGTCAGACTTTTATTTTTTTGGGCTCCAAAATCACTGCAGATGGTGACTTCAGCCATGAAATTAAAAGACGCTTACTCCTTGGAAGGAAAGTTATGACCAACCTAGACAGCATATTAAAAAGCAGAGACATTACTTTGCCAACAAAGGTCCGTCTAGTCAAGGCTATGGTTTTTCCAGTGGTCATGTATGGATGTGAGAGTTGGACTATAAAGAAAGCTGAGTGCCGAAGAATTGATGCTTTTGAACTGTGGTGTTGGAGAAGACTCTTGAGAGTCCCTTGGACAGCAAGGAGATCCAACCAGTCCATTCTAAAGGAGATCAGTCCTGGGTATTCATTGGAAGGTCTGATGTTGAAGCTGAAGCTCCAATACTTTGGCCACCTGATGCAAAGAGTTGACTCATTGGAAAAGACCCTAATGCTGGGAAGGATTGGGGGCAGAAGGAGAAGGGGACGACAGAGGATGGGATGGCTGGATGGCATCACAGACTCGATGGACATGGGTTTGGGTGGACTCAGGTATTTGGTGATGGACAGGGAGGCCTGGTGTCCTGAGGTTCACGGGGTTGCAAAGAGTCGGACACGACTGAGCGACTAAACTGAACTGAACTGAAAACACGCGTCAGTGCAGAGAGAGGGCGGAAGGCAGCTACCTGGGTTCAGTGGTGGTTTAGCCACTAAGTTGTGTCCGGCTCTTGTGACCCCATGGACTGTACCCCGCCAGGCTCCTCTGTCCATAGGATTCTCCAGGCAAGAATACTGGAGTGGGTTGCCATTCACTTCTCCAGGGGATCTTCCTGGCTCAGGGCTCGAACCTGGGTCTCCTGCACTGCAGGCAGATTCTTTACCGACTGAGCTACCAGGGAAGCCCACCTGGGTTGAGAAGTGGGTGGAAGTTGAGGAAAGAGCTTCTATAGACAACTCTTGAGAAGCTTTAGTTCTTATTATCCTTCTTCAACATTTGAGGAAACAGAGGCTAACAGGACTTAGCGACCCGCCCAGAGTCACTCTGGAAGCATTGGCAGAGCTGGGTTTTGTACCCACATGCGTTTGACTCTGAAACCTGCACTCTTAGCCTGTGTGCTAAGCAAGTGTCTAAGTTATTTGAATGAATTATTTATTTTCTAATTAGTTCCTTGTTTCCTGTGTTCTCTCACTTAGTTGCTTCTGCAAAATGGCCTCTGATTAACATCCAAATAAAGTAAACACGGGAGAGAGCCCCGATTAAAGATGGAATGATGCTAGATGGATCAAGGGATTTCGAGTGTAAAGTTTATAAATATATTCATTGATCGTCTCCAGCTATCCTAAAGCACAAGCTAGGATCTTCTGAAATGAAGAATGTTTTATTTATTTATTTTTTTTCATTAGATTTTGGCCTCAGGCAATACCTGTAGGAAATGCTTTGGAAAAAAATCCCCTAAGCTCCTCCCTTTGCATTTCTCGGTTTACTTCTTCCTTATCCTGTTATTCCTGAGGTTGCTGCCGCCTGTGTGAGGACTTGAACAGTTCTTGCAGGACCCAAGGCTTCTCCTCCAAAAACCCAATTCCTAGCCTTTCCCACTCAGAACAGAGGCAAGAACAAAGAGAGAAGTCTTTCCTTTCTAACCGGTATCTGACAAAGCAAAAACTAGATCTCAACTAGCTGTCAATTAACATACCTCTAGTTTAAAATTGTTCTCAGGCCTCAGACTATGTGAGCTTTCATAGTTCATATTACTATTCAATTTCAACATCCAGTACTCGGATAATTTATCGTTCTCTTTGGCAGTCCTTACCTTCCCGACATACAAAGGGTCCGTTCCAGTGTATTCTTCCAGAACAAAAAACTGGTTCCAAACCCAGCTCCTCTTTGTCCGCGCGTGTGACTGTGGCTTGTCTGACAGGAACGCTTCTAGTTTGCCTGGCGGTGTTGGTGTGTCCGAGAGAACAGTGGTTGTAAGGTCCATCAATCCCCAGAAGTACAAGGACATGCCAAGTCCAAGCCAGCTCTTTGCATTGCTCATTCTACCAGAAGTCCACATGGGATGGCCAGGTTTTCAGAAAGTAAAGTCCAGGATGACAAAGCCACTGCACTTCAGTATTTTCCAGGTAAAAAAATAATGCAGTTTATCGAACACTTATGCTTCCCCAGTGAGGTCCTGATTCAAGTCAGTCTGCTTGAAGTCGCCTTCCTGTCAAGTGAAGGAAAACACAGTGTGATGATGTCAGATTCTTTCCTGTGGGCTTATAGCAAGTTTTCAAGAAATGTCAGTAAATATTCGGTTTTTCTACTCAACAAATGAAGGAGTCATAACATGTTACTGCTTTAGAAGTATTTAAGTAGTAAATAATATTTTGATAAAAAGAAGACAACTTATCTTGATATAATCAATCCCAAACCTTCAAAAATGGATTTCAGCAGAAATAAAACTAATGAATAAATTTCTTCACATTGGTAACTAGAGGGGTATGCTGTATTATTGATTGGCTCTTTGAAATATTTATGATAAGACAACCTCCTACATTCTTAAAAAAAGCATTCATTTCCAAAATTAACAACTAATAGCTAATATTTTCATTAGCCCAACTGCTTTTCTTGGTCCCTTAGAAAACCAAAAGCAAAATCTATCTTTTTTTGCCACCGATAATTATATTTTGCCTACTCCAGTTATTGATAATATTAGGAGTCAGACTTCATTTGTAAGCAGCCATGGATCACTTCGGAGAAGGCAATGGCACCCCACTCCAGTCCTCTTGCCTGGAAAATCCCATGGACGGAGGAGCCTGGTAGGCTACAGCCCATGGGGTCGCTAAGAGTCAAACGTGACTGAGAAAGTTCACTTTCACTTTTCCTGTTCGTGCACTGGAGAAGGAAATGGCAACCCACTCCAGTATTCTTGCCTGGAGAATCCCAGGGATGGCGGAGCCTGGTGGGCTGCCGTCTGTGGGGTCGCACAGAGTCGGACACGACTGAAGCGACTTAGCAGCAGCAGCCGCAGGGATCACTTCTGACTTTAATCGTTCTCTGAGCTCATGGTGGAATTTGGAGTTTCACACTCCACTGCTTCAGCTCTGAAGCACTGATAGGGGCTGCTAATGTGACCTTGCTAGGATCCAAAAGGTCAGTTAATCATTATATCATTCACAGTAGACTTTAACGTGCTATTAGTCACATGCTTCCCTGGGTACATGAGAAAGTTCTAGCCAACATTATTTTTCCCCTGAGCTGAAAGGCTCATTTAGGCAAAGGGATGTCGACTGCTACCCTGGGGACACGTTTTCATCAGTCAAACTTCTTTTGTTGCTATGAGGTCAGATTGGCTGGTGACCTCACTCCTTAGCTATGACCTCATCAACCTTTTCGTCCTTTACTTGGGCTGGATTTAATGAGCTGGCCTAGCACTCAAGCCATTCTGTCAGAACAGTTAGAATGTCTTCTGTGGGCTTAATATTTTCACTGTTAATGTGGAGAACTGCTGTCATCTTCTTAGAACAAATGTGTTTATTTGGCCATTTCAGACCCATGCAACTAGGTAATGCTCCGTTTGTACAAGTGGTTTAAAATGCATGCACTGATGCTAACTCAGTTACCACCTTCCACCTGTCACCATCAGAACTCGTGTTAGCTTCCTCTCAAATACTCACTATTGAAATGAACAAGAGAATTAAAAAGATATCCTATAATCATTCCATGCAATATGCCATTTCACTGCTGTAGAAGAAATCATTTCAATGAGAGCTGATAAAGGGGAATAAGGTGGGGGAGACTATAGAATTTCTATCACAGAATGGAAGGCTGTGCCTCTTATCAGTTCTAGCTCTAGAGGCAGATTGATTGTCAAGTGAAAGCAAGCTAGCTGTGTCTTCTTTTGATGCCGTGTTTGTTAATACTGAGAACAATGGTGTGCTAGAAAGGAGGTCACCACGTATTAGCTGTTCCTTTTCTCTTTAGACTGATCCATGGAAACCCAGCTCACTGATCCTTGTCTAAGGGGAGACCTTCTGGAAGAAGGAACCTTAACCCCAGAGATGAATTAATGGACAAAATTGGTGAGAATTAGCTATGCTGTTTTAGGGAGCTAGAAGATGGACTAAAGGGCATTACCAAAAAAAAAAAAAAAAAAAAGGCTATTGCTAGAATGAATCCTGGGATCGGTGGCCACAGTGGGAATATTCCATACCTTGTGAAACACAGACCTATCTGTAATTTTGCATATGTTCGCTAGACTAAGGGTCAGACAGTTTGACCTGTGGTTCTGCTTTCATTACCTCTGACTTATTGACATCTATGAATTTTTATTCCTCTATTAAGCAGTAAATGATATTAATAGTTCTCCCACCTACTTCACAGGATGCCCATGAGGATTTGTTGGGATAATATAGGTGAACATGTTCTGTAAATGACTAAGCTGTCAACTGACATTTGAACAGCTATACAGGGAAAAATTACTAAGTCACGTGTGGAAATGATGAAGCTGAGCCTGAAACATATCTCTTGGGCACTTTTTGGACCAAAATATATGTATCTGAAAGGGCTCTACATATATATATATATTACTATATATAACTATTATTATATATTATATATATTATTTTACAGATCTCTGTGTCTGTGATAAGTATTGGGGAGTAAATTCTGGCCCAGACCAATTCTGTAATAGCCAAACTTTTTTTTTTTCTTTTTGGTACGAGGAAACATTGAAGAACTATCTATTTGAAAACTTTGTAGAGAAAATTTTCTTTTGGGGTCACACTTATCAAAGATAGAGTTCAAAACATATATTCTATTTAATGCATTTCCTTTAATGTCTGTGTCTCATGTGTGTACATTTTGTCTAAGCATTACTTTCAATGATTCTGATGACTTTCTCTGGCTACTTTAATCATGTTGCTTTTGGAGTCTAAGTGAGCAGGTGTGTGTGCATTGGGTGAGGGGGTGGGCCGTGCCAGCGTCCCCTCTCCTGCTCCCACTGCTGAATTTTCTGAATGGAATGAGTTCTGAGGAAATTTCGAGAGGAATTTTAGGCAGTTTCAAGTAGATTTTAAGGAATTTTAAGACCGTCCCTTCTATTCTCCCATCTCTAACAAACTTGATATGCATTCTTGCCAATTAAAATCTCCTATCTTTACCTATAAGCGTGATCTGAAGAGCTCAGGAAAAAAAGAAGGCGTTCTGTGGAATCTTTGTGATGAATATTTTGTAGGCTGTTCAGTTGCTTCTGCTTTCATCTCTCTTTCCTGCCCACTTTGGCCTCCTACACACCAGCGCAAAGCCCTCACGTTCTTCCCTTTCACGAGAAACACACAGCAGTGGCTTCTGGATGTTTGGGGCCCGTGGAGCCCTTGGTGACCCTGTGAAAGGGCTGGTGGTCCACGTGCCCCTCTCACGTCCCCTGTGATACACCTGAAATTCCAAAGCCCGCAGTGCCTGGCAACTCTTTTTGTGTTAATAACTCGATGGCAGCTGATTGGCAAGTACTTTCTTCTTGCTTTCTTAGGACAGAATGCATGAAAAATACTCCCTGCTTAACTCTGCAGAAAGCAAAATCTGGGTTATCCAATAGTTAAAGAAGAGTTATTCTTTTCACAATTAGAGTTGTTTATACAAGTGAGGGGAAAATCGGTTCTGTCAGAAATACTATCCAGTCTGCAATTATTATAAATAAGATGGTCCTCATATTCATGTTTGTATCCTCCAGGATAAGAATAGCAATGATGTATCTGATGGTAGGCTAATTGCTGTTGTTCTTATAAAGGAAGAGACTACTATATGCATATATAGGTCTGTTTTGAAAGACCATGTATGCTACATGAAGACAACATTAGTGGAAATTGACTTCTGTGTTAAATGAGTCTTTTAAAAGTTTTTTTTTTTCCCCTCCCATCCTGCCTGAAGAAAGTAAACAGCTTGGTAATGAACCCAGTAGGAAGAAATTAAAGTTGTACATAAAAGTGTGCTCTCAGCGGATTGTTTATTTCGTTACTTAAATTTGTTGTGATATTTAAAATGTAGGGGAAAGGAATGGTTACTGCTTTCTCCTTGAAATGAACTGGGCTTTTATGGTCTCCCGCTGATTTCTCTCTTCATTAGTCCAGTTTTCCCGAGCTTTTCATGGTTAATGGAAATACTACTCAGTGAAGCTCAAATGACGTCTCTACAGAAGCAGAAAAGTCAGTCACTCACCTCTGTTCCTGACTTCTTCTAAGGATGGGGGTGGGGTTTGTTTTAATTTTGTGTTCTGACCTCATGCTTTATAGCGGTAAATGGAGGCTGTGTTGCTGTGGTTTCCGACAGCTAAACTTCCTAAGCCATCATTTTTACTTAGAGTAAGAGCCTCAATAATGTACTTAAAAAGAAAGGCAGAACCTTGCGAGGATCCCGGATATTAGAGTGAAATTTGACGGCCCACCACAAGGAGCGTCAGCGTGAAACCAGACACATCTCCCCGCACAGCGTCATCTCACCTCCCAGTCAAGTCTCTCCTGAAAAACGCGAACGTTTCACTGAGGAGTCAAACCCCTCAGTGTGGAGGACAGGTGGTCCTGGGTGTAAACTGGAGTGACACCATATGAAGATGGTGTCTTTGAATATGTACAGTTCACAAACAATAAGGCTCCCACTGGGGAAGCCCATAAAGAAAATATTTTCAGCACTTCTGTAAACAAGCTTTCAACATCCCTGGATCTGTGTGTGCATGTCTGTGCTACTGACGAAATGAAATGGAAATGGTGTATAGTATAGGTTTGTAGTTGAAGATGACATAGTTCCCTGACCTGAAGTTTTTGCTTTTCCTACAGATGTTCCATTTTACTTTTCAACTGGCAGTCATTAAGTGAGTAGAAGCTCCGATCCTCTTCTGTGACCATCGACTCACCAGCCTCCCTAAAGCTACCCGTCTGTGGAGGTGACCGAGTCTCAGCAGAACAACAGAACCACAAGAGGTGGTCCAGGTATGAGGTTTTCTGGATTTGGGCTGTGCTTCCAGTCCCCTACTCCACACCTTACCTGCCCAATGAATGACACTGCCCCCAACTCATAAGTTAACATGTTTGAAATGGGATATATCTTAAAATCAGTATGTAGAGTTAGTGTGGTCCTATTTCCTCTCCCATCTTTCAAAGAAGCTATTAATTGATGGTGTGTCTAGAATTGAAGAATTATGCTTTTACCTTTTTATAAAATCAAATGGAATTCTTAATTTCCACGGAGAGTTCTTAGAAAAGGTAGTCATCACTCTTGCTTATTTATTTTCCTATGAATTCCTGCTCTTCCAAGTCCCTCAAAACCTATGGAAACCTTGAGCCTAAAGGCCGAGCTCTTGCAATAGTCACTCACGCCATGATCAGCCCAGAAATCTCCCCTTTCTCACCACTTGCTCTCTTTGCTCTCCTCTCCTTCCCACAACCAGATTAGTTTTGGACGAGGGAGTGCTGTTTTAAGATGTTCAAAAATGGAACTGTGAGGTTGTGTGGCAGAGGGGGAGGTAGAGGGTGGCTTAGTTGAAGGTTTTAGGAACAATATATGGTTTTATGTAAGATGAGGGGTGTGTGAGCATGAGTGTGAGTGTGTGCATTTGTGTCTCCCCATGTGGGTGAGGGAACAGAAGGAAAAAATGGTAGAAAGCTGGAATTATGTAATTAAGAGCTGGCTTTGAAAAACCTTATCAGTCCCACAATAAAACCTGTTTTGTATATCCCGTGTATAGGTTGCCCCTCCAGCTATAAATTTCCTAGCTTGGGTCATGAATAAAGGCATTTTCACTTTCAAAATCCTTTTGCTGGAGTTCATGCCCAGTTCTTTGTTTTTCATTCTCTTGTAATCAACATTTCCAGTTGCAGGTGTCCTGACTTTCTTTCCACATCTTCCAAGAATGGCACATAGATTCTTACTGATCCTTTCACACATGCTTGGCATCTAGTAAATGTTTTAATCCTAAAGGAGTCAGGAAGTTTTTGACCTACTTTACCCTTCCTCCGGTTTTCACTTTTAATCAAGCTAATGAAACTACAGTTCAGTCCATGGGCACTTTCTTTGACTGCAGTGAGACAAGAATGATCAGTTTTGATTTTTTCAAGGTCGTCTCACATGCTCACTTATTTCTAGTCTTATGTGCCATTTATAATTGCATTTGTGCCTGTTCATTCAAAGAAAGCATGTGTTTCAAATGTAATTCTTTGGCTAAAGTTCTTCTTTAATAAGAAGTTACAGATAATCACAACTCAGGTTTTTTTTTTGTTTTTTTTTTTATAGCTTTGACTTTGTACAGAAGTTTAGGCGGTAGGATAATTCTGAAAAGTCTTCCCTGAACCATAAAGATTAATCCATAGGAGGAAGAGTTTGGGGGAAAAAGTAAGTCTGCTGTCTAAAATTAAGACAGTTTGTTAATTTGATAAATACTTGAGCATCAAATGGGTTTAGTCAAAGAATGGTTTGTAGGGACTTCTCTGGCCATCCAGTGGTTGAGACTCCACACGTCCAGGGCCGGGCACTTGGGATGCCCTCCAGGGGATCTTCCCAACCCAGGGATTGAACCCAGGTCTCCCACATTGCAGGTGGATTCTTTACTGTCTGGGCCACCAGGGAAGCCCATGAATACTGGGGCGGGTAGCCTATCCCTTCTTCAGGGGATCTTTCTGACCCAGGAATCGAACCAGGGTCTGCATTGCAGGCAGATTCTTTGCCAGCTGAGCTGCCAGGGAAGCCCGTGCATTCTTGAGCAAGTGACTTCAACTTTTTCAGTTTCAGTTGGCCGTCTAGAAACTGGAGATAATTATAGACTCTCATGGGGTGACTGTCAGAATTAAGGGAGAAAGTATGTATGAAGCTCATAGCTTGATGTGTGGAAAAGCCTTGCACTTGAAAAATAGTAGACGCTTCCCTACTTCAAGGCATTTGCAGTTGAGTGGAGCAGCGACGTGTGTGTGTGTGTGTGTGTGCTAAGTCGCTTCAGTCGTGTCCGATTCTTTGAGACCTCATAGACCATAGCCCCTTGGGCTCCTCTGTCCATGGGATTCTCCAGGCAAGAATACTGGAGTGGGTTGCCACTTCCTCCTCCAGGGCATCTTCCCCACCCAGGGATCGAACCTGCATCTCTTTTTGTCTCCTGCCTGTTGGCAGGTGGGTTCTTTACCACTAGCACCACTTGGGAAGCCCTTAGTGGGGCAGATGCTGCCATCACTCTGCGCAGTGGAAAGAGTAGCAGGAGTAGGTGCAGGCCTGACACCGTTCCTAGCAGTGGTGACAATAGTGTCCGAGCAGCGTAGGAGTTAGGGAGCAGTCTCAGCAGATGGATGAGCATGGATTATTTACTCCACGTCGAGTTGTGTTGAGTAATGTGCATTCTCTTCATTATTTAATCTTTGCAATAATTCCATGGAAAGGTATTCTTTTCCCATTCTGCAAAGAAACAGATGAACAGTGGTGTGTTCCGGTTGGCTCCTCCCAACGATAATGGAAGCCGACTTGCACGTCTCTTCCCAACTCTTTTAAATCAACCATGGTGTGAATATTTCCACCACAGCCATTGCCAGACGCCACATAACGAGTCATGGGGTGAACTTCTTCAGCAGCACAGTACTGACTGTAGCACAGTCTCTGTGATAAGGGCCCCAAGATGGGTAGAAACAAAATGCTACACCCGGTTGGAGGGGCTTCCCAGGTGGTGCAGTGGTAAAGAATCTATCTGCCAATTCAGGAGATGCAGTTCGATCCCTGGATGGGGAAGATCCCCTGGAGGAATAAATGGCAACCCACTCCAGTATTCTTGCCTGGGAAATCCCATGGACGGAAGAGCCTGGCGGGCTATAGTCCATGGGGTCGCAAAGAGTCGGATACAACTTAGCCACTGAGGACACATCACTGCACACCAACTCAGAAGAGGGAGAAATGATTTCTAGCAGGGAGGAAATGTTTAAGGTAGCATCTGAATCAGACCTTGCAGGACAGAAAGGAAGGAAGGCATCGAAGTGGAAGAAAATGCAAGTGCAGAGATATGGGTGCAGGATGCAAAGGACCTGTCTGGGGGAGAAGAATAATTTAATTTGCTTGGAGAATGAGGTCTCTTCAGGAGGGTAATGAGAGATAAGACAGGACATGTAGGCAAAACCCAGTAGCTTGGGAGCTTTGAATATTGCTCGACTGGAGTGTTTGGGACACATTTAATTGTCCGTAGTGAGCAAGTAAAGGCTTGTAAGCATGCAAACGTATAGTTGTTCAATGTCCGTGTGTCAGTATTTCTGGAGGGGGATGGGGAGGGGTTGGGGCCAGTGAGAGTCCAGGGAAAGCTGGTGAGGAGCCCTCGACCAGGCGGCAGGGCAGAGCAGCGGGTGAGACCTCTTCAGCACTGAGGAGACAGGGTCTCCAACCCTTGCAAGCGGACCCCACTCTCAAAGGGTATGAAGGAAGGTGTGTGCTTGGGTTAGGGCAGGAAGTTGAGAGGAGGTGCTAGTTAGAGGCGAGGTATTAAATTTGATTTTAGACTTTAGGATAAAAAATTCATTCTTCGATGCCTGATTATTTAAAGAGGCAAGAACCTTCCTTCTCTTTTTAGTCCAAAACTTCAAAGCAGCTTTGGGCATAAAGAATGTGCACTCCCTCCTCCCCCTTGGAGCAATCCTCAGCATCTCCGGACGCGCCACGGAGTCCAGGCTGGAGACCTGGGGCTGGGCCTGCTGTTCGGTGACTCTCTGTGGCTGCCTTGAACTTGGTCTTAGCTGGGGACAGTTTTGACCCGTCAGTCCTCACATATTGTTCTTTTTACACAATCCTGACTCTCACGTTGGGATTGTGGCTGTTTTATCTTCTGTAGTTCTAATGTGTAAGGAATGAACACAAAGAAGACAACTGGATAATCTGCTCAAGGAAAAGAAACCCCCCTGGAAAACAAAACAGAGCAAAAATCTCATTGATATTTATGATTTATTCTGTTAAAGGAAAAGAGAAACTTGTCTCCTACTACATACTTTCCAAACAATGCCTCTCTTTGAAGGAGTGATGCGCAGTGGGACTTAGCACCCCTTGGTGAGACTTTTTCCAGCTCTGCTTTTCACGGTGTGACATGCTGGGTGTCTCCTTAGCCTTTCTGAGTCTTAGACATGAGGATAATAACTGTCTTTAAAGGATCACCACACCTAGATTATCATGCCTAATACTACAGATTAAATTGTTTTTATTTACTTTACTTCCCATGTGTTTCCCTTTTTGTCTTTTTCTCAAAGCACCTTGTGCATTTCCTATCTTGGCTTTTTGTCCTTCAGTGTTGTAACGGTTTACTTGCCTCTCTTCTCCCCGTTCTGTAAGCTCCTTGAAGATACAGATGGTATCTTTTACCGATGTATCCTTGGCACCTAGTGTAGCATTTGGTAAATGCTAGGTGCTTAATAAATGTTAACTGGTGGCTAGTGGGTAGTGTATTTTTAAGCTATGAAAAGTACTTAACAGCTTGATATTGTTATTCTAGGCCTTCAAACTTTTATTTTGAGTTAATTAACATTTTTCCATACTGATTTTAGTATCTATTCTTGAGTGAATATGTTAGTCGCTCAGTTGTGTTCAATTCTTTGCAGCCCCATAGATGGAGGCCCTCCAGGCTCCTCTGTCCATGGGATTTCCCAGGCAAGAACACTGGAGTGGGTTGCCATTCCCTTCTCCATCTATTCTTAGCAGCAAAGTATTAAGTGGTGTGTAAATAGTATAAAGGCAACAAAAATCAAGGAAACAGGAAACCGAACGTAACAAACCTTTGCCTGTCAGAAGCGCTCTAGACTTAGGCATCAGTTGTTGTAATCTAAAGAATATTTTTTTGAGATGCTTGGAAACCTTACAAGGCAACTGGGATTTGAAACATTACATGGCCTAAAATAGATTTCCAACAGTAGATGATTTTAAAAATTATGATATACCCATGCAAAGGGATGCTATGTAACCCTGCCTTTGAAAGAAGATCAAGAATTGGTTTAAAAGCTGTCCTGAAAAACACCATTTGTTATCAACTTCTTAAGACATGTTGCCATACAACCTTCAATGGGAGAAACAAAATTTGGCCACTTCACAGTTTTATCAGAAAGCAAGAACTGTACTCTAGAAGCATCTCAAACGGATACAGTAAGTCGTTATATTAGAATTGGCTGATCCTAGGCTGATGTTGTCCATTATCCATAGATCTCAATCACCTTGTGAGAAGGTAGTTGTAGAAAGCATTGTCTTTAAGCCTAAGATTCAATATCCTCTTCTCCACTTTGATACCAGTTGTATCTTGGATCGCCGCAACAGACCATGCTCAGCCATACGCACATGATAAGAGTGGTTATTTGATCTGTAGGCTGCAGCAGCCACCTGCTTCTAATTATATCATAGCGATACAATTGTGGGGCAGAGATTGGCTAACTGTTCTCATTTTTCTGGGCTATCTTTAGGCCCTGATTGTTCTCTAGCTCAGTAACTGGCACCCCCTTTCAAGCAAGAATGTGAGGTGGTCCTTATTTGGACTCTAAACAGAGTCCCTCTGCTCCCCAAAAGTCTAGTCCCATTAGCCCTCTGTTAGAATTGTTGAGTTTATACCTAAGTTTGTATTCTTTTTTTGAGGAGTTCTACTATGTTAATGGGTGATGTATAAAAAAAGACATTCCCAAATGGCACAAAGCAAACTGGTCTGAAACTAGGTCTTCCAAGCAAAGCGGGATCATCAGGAAGTGACCTGATGACTCTCAGGAGTGAGGACTGTTCTGAATCTAGGGTCTTCTCAGTCCTTCCAGCCTCATCAGAATCTGGTGTAGTTTTGGCATCAAGGGCACCAGCGAGGCTCAGACCTGGATCGAGAGGCACAAACGTCTCACGGAATGAGGAAAAGGGGATGGGATCCTCAGGTCTTCCATCATTAGACCTTGTACTGGGTTATTTTGGCACTAATTCCTGATTTCTGGCTAGCTATTGCTATGAAACAAATCACCTCAAAATGTAGTGGCTTCAAACAGCATTTCATTAGTTCTTGTGGTTTCCATGGTCAGGAATTTGGGTGTGTGTTGGCCGGGTGGTTCTGGGCGGGGTTTCTCAGGCCTCTGCAGTCACATGGGGCTGGACTGGGCCGGCAGGGGCTTCTGGTGCTGCGTGGTTTCACACGGCACTTCGTGTGCCGTTCCCACCTGGACTAACGCAGGCTTCCTCACAGCGTGGCGGCGGCGTGAGGGCTTCCTCAAAGCGTGGTGGCGGCGTGAGGGCTTCCTCATGGTATGGCGGTGGCGTCACGCAGGCTTCCTCACAGCGTGGCGGCGGCGGCTGAGGGCTTCCTCACAGTGTGGCGGTGGCGTCACGCAGGCTTCCTCACAGCGTGGCGGCGGCGTCAGGCAGGCTTCCTCACAGCGTGGCGGCGGCGGTGTGAGGGCTTCCTCACAGCGTAGCGGCGGTGGCTGAGGGCTTCTTCACAGCGTGGAGGCGGCGGCGTGAGGGCTTCCTCACAGCGTGGCGGCGGCGTGAGGGCTTCCTCATGGTATGGCGGTGGCGTCACGCAGGCTTCCTCACAGCGTGGCGGCCGCGGCGTGAGGGCTTCCTCACAGCATGGCGGTGGCGTCACGCAGGCTTCCTCACAGCGTGGCGGCGGCGGCGGCTGAGGGCTTCCTCATGGTATGGCGGTGGCGTCACGCAGGCTTCCTCACAGCATAGAGGCGGCGGCGTGAGGGCTTCCTCACAGTGTGGCGGTGGCGTCACGCAGGCTTCCTCACAGCGTGGCGGCCGCGGTGTGAGGGCTTCCTCACAGCGTGGCGGCGGCGTGAGGGCTTCCTCATGGTATGGCGGTGGCGTCACGCAGGCTTCCTCACAGCGTGGCGGCGGCGTGAGGGCTTCCTCACAGCATAGAGGCGGCGGCGTGAGGGCTTCCTCATAGTGTGGTGGTGGTGTCACGCAGGCTTCCTCACAGCGTGGCGGCGGCGTGAGGGCTTCCTCACAGCGTAGCAGTGGCGGCTGAGGGCTTCCTCACAGCGTGGAGGCCGCGGCGTGAGGGCTTCCTCACAGCGTGGCGGTGGCGTCACGCAGGCTTCCTCACAGCGTGGCGGCGGCGGCGTGAGGGCTTCCTCACAGCGTGGCGGCCGCGGCGTGAGGGCTTCCTCACAGCGTGGCGGCCGCGGCGTGAGGGCTTCCTCACAGCGTGGCAGCGGTGTGAGGGCTTCCTTATGGAATGGCAGTGGCGTCACGCAGGCTTCCTCACAGCGTGGCGGCCACGGCGTGAGGGCTTCCTCACAGCGTGGCGGCCGCGGCGTGAGCGCACGGTCAGGGCTCCCGTAAGGATGCTGCTGCTCCTGGTCTCAAAGCAGAAGCCGAATGGCCTTTTATGATCCAGCCTCAGAATACTCTCAGCGTCACTTCTGTTGGTTACAAGCCACTAGCAGGTCCACACACACAGGGGAAGGGGATTCGATGCCACCTCATAACAGGGGAGCTGCAAAGCTCCAGATGAGCCTGTGTGACGGCGGATATTATTCCGGCCATTGTTAGGAAATGCAGTCTGCCACACCTGGATTGTCGATCAAGCCGTTCAGGGCCAGTGAGTTCAACGTTGGTAATCTCAAACAGCAGAGGTAAGTTTTCGTATTTAAAAGGGATTGATGCGGTAGGGGTGGGGTGATAGTTCTTCTTTGGTTTCAAAAACTTACATAGAACAGACCCTGTCCAAATGACCTAGTCTGCATTTAGGAGTGGAATAGGCTGTGCGGAGACGGGTGCCTGTCAAGGAGGGAGCTCTGTGTGAGCTGAACGCATGGAACGTTGATTATGCCTTCCTCAGGCGTGACCGATGAGAAGGTTTGGTTCTGACTGTTCAGTACTGACTGGAGAGTTGTCATCAGTGGATCATTTTGAATTTAGTGCAATGACAAGTACTATCATATAGGAGCAAGTTCTGCATCAAGTGTTTAATACTCATTCATAACTTTAAGGATATCTCAAGTCATGGTCACTAAGCACTGCTGCTGCTGCTGCTAAGTCACTTCAGTCGTGTCCAACTCTGTGCGACCCCACAGACGGCAGCCCACCAGGCTCCGCCATCCCTGGGATTCTCCAGGCAGGAACACTGGAGTGGGTTGCCATTTCCTTCTCCAATGCATGAAAGTGAAAAGTGAAAGTGAAGTCGCTCAGTTGTGTCTGACTCTTAGCAGCCTACCAGGCTCCTCCATCCATGGGAGTTTCCAGGCAAGAGTACTGGAGTGGGGTGCCATTGCCTTCTCCTACTAAGCACTGAGATTTTACCAAAGCGGAAACCAGTGAAAATGATGGTGATAAAGCTTGCGGCTTAGCTCTCAACACATGGCTCTTTGGAGAGGTATTAGAATATAAACAGAGCGGTGATGAACATGATAAAATTTAGTAACAACTCAAAAGGAGAACGTGTTAACAAACGTAAGATTGATGAGTCATGGTGTATATCACTGCCTCCCAGTTTGACTCCTGACTCTTTTCTTTGTTGGGTCTCTTGCTCTATTTTTCTTTTTTTTTCTAACCTGGAGCATCATGGGCACTTCTAGCTATCCAGGTAAAATCCAGAAGTCAGATTCCTTCCATCCCCCCCGTATCTGGCTCCTTAGACTGTCAGATTCTGCCGTTTCTGCTCTCTAAGCCCTTCTCAAATTCCATCCTTCCTCTCCAGTCCTGCTGTCCTTGTGACAGTTCTCATACTCTGTATTTCATATCTTCACCACTGCAGCAGCCTCATAGCTGGTGTCCCTGTTCTAGTCTAGTCTCTAATCAGCCAAGGGGATCTTATCAGGGCACTCACCTGCTAAAAGGCCTCTAATAGCTTCTCATTTCTTAACTGATACAATCTGAACTCCTTGACAAGGCACTTAAAGGACCTACATGACCGGTCGCCTACCTACCATTCTAGACTCATCTCCTGCGCCTGCTCCCCTCGCTTTCTTGTCCATCAAAATAAACTACAGACTCTACATTTCAACACCCTCACGCTTTTGCTCAGACATGACTGCCTTTCCCAGGCCCTTCTTTGCTTAGCAGCCTCCCTCCCGGGGAACATTTATTAATCATTAGGCCTGCCTTCTATCCCCTCATGCCACTCTGTCCATTCCACCAGCACAGCCCCATGGTCTGCCTGCCCCCAGCCCAGCGAATTCTCTGAGGTTAGTGACTGTCATCTCTGTATCTTCAGAATTAGCACAGTGTTGGCATCAAACAGAAATAAAATAAAACGTGTAATAGAACTCAATTAAATAAAAAGTAGACAACAATTCAGCAGTGTAACATTCTCATTCAGAAAGCATCTTGGCACCTGGAGGGCGATGTTCAAAGTAGGATTAAGGGTAGGATCCCAAGGAGCCTCCAGCTGGGACTGCGATCCTCACCAGAGCTTTGCCAGTTTCTGAGAGGAATGAGGAGTGAGGTGGGTACTTGGAGCAGATACAGAGGCGTCATCAAGGCCTCAAAGATGAAACCTGCAGTGTCTGAGGAAAGAAATCTCTAAGGCTGGAGGAGGAAAGCCATGGTTCAGCTCAATAATGACATCCAAATTTTAAAAATTCATCGTTACTGAAGATGGACGTGTCCTAGGAATCTGGAGCAGAGAACATGGCCTTAGTAGCCAAAGAGATTTAAACAAAAATGGGTCTCCTGGCAGTGAAGTTTATAAACTGGGACAGCATTTCTGGAGATTATGGAACCTGCCTTTTTTGGGGGGCAGTGGGGAGAAGATGGGGCCCAAGACTGCAGGCAAGAAGTTTCCCATGGACTGAAGTTTGGGTCTGCTGAAAGCTGGGGATGGAATCGAAGGGCCAGAAAGTCTTTTACAAATCATTTACGTTGGTGATATTTTCAAATGCTGACTTTACATCATATTAAGAGCATTTAACTCATTTTTGACAAAGAGAAATATTGAACTTAAAAGCACTCTGGTGGCACAGTGGTCAAGAAGCGCC
The DNA here is from genome assembly GCF_054371585.1 of Giraffa tippelskirchi. Lineage (NCBI taxonomy): Eukaryota > Metazoa > Chordata > Mammalia > Artiodactyla > Giraffidae > Giraffa > Giraffa tippelskirchi. The sequence continues at coordinate 70,916,913 of NC_137288.1, read as the reverse complement.
TGCCAGTGTAGGAGACTTGAATTCTAACCCTGGGTTGGGAAGATCCCCTGGAGGAGGAAATGGCAACTCACTCCAATATTCTTGCCTGGAGAATCCCATGGACAGAGGAGCCTGGTGGGCCACAGTCCATGGGGTCGCAAAGAGTTGGACACAACTGTGACTGACCACACGTACACACACACAGGAAAAGAATTAGTGGTCCTTCTCTAGAGAGCTGTCAATTGAGGATGATGCTTGATTCTAGCTATTTCTATTTTGACTTGCTGTAAAATATCAGTAAAGAAAGGAATTTTTAAAAATGACCTGCCAATTGATCTCAGGTAGCATTTGTGGCAAGACAGGATTGTTAGCTCTTCTGTCTGGAAAAACCATATGCCTCCCGTGCATGTATGTTGACACTTTCCCCCTTTCGGGTATTTAAATACCATATAGGGTGTCACAAAGATGTCCTAGTGGAAACTGCATTAGCAGTTAAAATCCCTGTATATTCTTTTTCTATGTTGGTAAAGGGATTGGGTTTCTTAGGAATGGAAAATGCTCTTATGTATCTTTTTGCAAAATTTAATTTATTTTTTCTTTCTCCTGTAACACCTTTCGTCTGTAAAGAGTCTTTAAAAGAAACCCATATAAACCCTACAAGCTTTTGTTCTACACTGTGAGACTAAGAATAGTTTAACAGGAAACAGTACACACGCTTTCATCCATGTTAAGGGAAAAGATTTTGCAAATGTTTTTCTTCAAAGTACTAAAAGTAAATGAAGGCTAAAGAAAGAGACTAACACGAAAGCCTTATTAATGGGAAACACATTCTGATAAATCAAGCTGATTCCAATCTAAATAGTCAATTTAAATAATGGAATTGGTTAATAGCATCAAATTAGGATTAAAGAAAGGGATAAAATCCATTTCCACAAGTTGTTTCAAAACAAGACATTCACTGGTTGAGGCCATATTATATGAGTCTGATTATACTGCACATAATAAAGCATGTCCCACGATAAAATCCTGCTGGGAGATGTGTTTAATCAGATGCCTTTGATATTATTTGAGTGAAAGCTACTTTGGATTCAGAAGACTCAAAGAGAAAAATCTTTAGCTCCTGCAATCAATCTTAATCCACTGTGGATGCTTGTGCTCCATACACACCCCATCCCAACCTACTCTCAAACGTAAGCATGAGCTAACTGGCTGTGATTTCAGATTTGTCTTTTCAGAAGTCATGAACAGAAATTGGTTTTGCTTAATCACCATGTTCCACACTTACTGTTCATTTCTAAGCTTATCAGCAATCAAGTCAAAGTAAAGATTTTCTGTTGGCAGGAATTTTAATGGACACAAGCGACTACACTTAACAGCTCCCCAATAATAATTTTAAATTGCTGTCTTAGCCAGCTTTGAGCTTTGTTTGGCTCCCACAGCAACTAAACCGACACACTCATTCCCTAAGACAGTCTTTCTATGCCACTGACCCATTTTAAACCAAATCTCTTGAAGACATGTCAGAAGTAACATGAAAAGTTTATAACTTAGTTTATAACTTACTTCTTCCCTTCTTCCACGGCGTGTGCTAGTTCTGCACGTTTCTGAGCCGGTCCCTTTGGTGGTGGAGTTCGCATCATGCTGCCAGCCCCCACTGTATATCAGAGCAACTTAAAAGTGGTCTCCCTTTTGCCAGTCTGAAGTTGGTCTTTAAATGATCATCAGCTCTGAAGGAGGCCGTTGGATGTAGGGAATGCAGTCCAGTCCCTTTGAGGGGAGAAGGCTACCCACAGCTAGGGTGTCTCATCCCCCTCTGCCAGGGCCACGGGGTCGAGTGCTTCTCTAGGGGGAGATGAGACCAGCCAGCCACCAAACTGCTGATGCAACCCAAAGCTACTTGGGAAGGGAGTGAGAACAAAAGGCATCACTTGTGTGAGGTGATTAGCGGCAAATGATGGATGGGGGTGGGAGGGAGCCCCGTGTATACAAGGCAGCGGGCTGGCGGTCGCCCTTGTCTAGATGGGGCAAGGACAAAGAAGGCCGTCCTTGAATATTCGAGGCCCTGGGGGATTTCTTAACAGAAGCAAATGGCAAAAGACTGTCAGCAGCCTTGTACGGTAAGAGCTGAAGTTCTTTGAACATGTTGGCCTACCAGACAGCTGAAAATATCTGGTGGCAAATACCTATCAGCTACTTAGGCATTTCAGAAACAGAAGATAATGGGAAGGCTAACAAATTGCACGTCTTTCCCACTTACCATTGCTTAGCGTTTCCAGTAAGTAAATGCAGTATCTCCACTGAGCTGCTCTCTCAAATTATTGTTAATTAAATAATACTCCCTAAGAAATCTGTCATTACCGGCAGCCAGGGATGGGTTTGTGGAGTTTGCCTGAGGCTGTTAATGCTCCAACAAACGGGCTCTTAATTGCCGTAAGAGGTAATTTCACTGGGGACTGTAGTTCACTTTTCCAGCACTTTTATGGTGTATTTGATATCTTAAACTTTTCCTTTGTGTTTCTGTGTCTGCAGTTGCAAAAGGCCAGAGGGGTCATTCTCTAATGATTCGTCCATTGAATTAACCATTCTCTGTAATGGAAGAAGTGCCCGTTGTTATTGAATCTGTAATTTTTTTCCCCCCTATTTTCCATTATGACCAAAGAGAAGCAACTAATAACAGATTTTAAAATTAACTTAGTTTCCCCCTATTCATTACTTATTCTTTGAAATGAGTGACATGCTGGAGAAATGATTTCTGGTCTGTCATGGGTGTAGCTCTGACATGACTGCTTGTCAGCTGTTTTCCTAGTAGACAGGAGTGTTGGACAGTAGGACAATTATCATTAAATCCAGTTGAAAGGGGGAAAGATGAGGATAGTTGGCCCCAGAGAAGAACATGTGCCATGGCCCAGAATTTAAAGTGACCTTATCTTCAAACATTTCCCTTCTATTCATGAGCAGAGAATAAGGACAAATATTAAGAAAAAGTCACTTCTTTCAGTGTTGTAAAAGCCTCCATATGCCATTTCAAAAAAAGTGCTATTCAGTCTTTTCTTAAATGACTTCTTTTTCATCATAGTGTAATATATATTTTTTCACCTTTTGACTTGTACTTTGGATTTTTTAATAAAGTTACATACTTGTTTCAGAAAAATTACACTTTAGACTGCATCTTGGTGTTTCATCTGAACAGTTTCATTTGGTTGAATTAAAGTGCAGCTGCACCTTAGTGAAGGGAAAGAGAGAGAGAGAGAGAAGGGAAGAGAGAGGAAGCAGAAGACAGATGAGAGAAGCTCGCATAGTCCAATCTCCTTCAGCTCCGTATTTCAGTATCATTATAGTAGCCTCTGCCTGTAGTAAAAGCATAATTTACCTGCATAGCAGTGAAATATATGTATCTACATTATATCAGCGATTTACTGTCCTGCAGTCAAAATAGTTTCCTTTCTTCCCTCTTAACCAGTTCACGTTTTGCTGTCTGGTGTCACTTGATAATCTTTCATTCTCCTTTTTTATTTAAATTGGGTTCTTCTCTCTCTTTTTCCCATTAAGATGTGAATGGGCAGGCATCTGGGCCAATATGCCCCTACATGGCTGAATACCCTCGGAGAAAAGCAGGGTCTCCTTTGTCTGGACCCTGGATGGCTGAGCGTCATTCCACGCTGATGGGCAGGGCCTCCCTCAGAGCAGGAACTTTGCGATAACTGCCGGACAAACTGAACTCAGGCTTATTGGTTCCTTTCCCTTTTCAGTTGGGAAAGGGAGGGAATGGGAGAACAAGGCCATTTTTGACCAATGACGATGCAGTGTAGAAATAGATGGGATATAGCCAGTGCCCAGGGTGTTGCAGACGACAGTCACGGGTGTACTTATACAGGATGAGAAGGTACATCCCCATCACCTGGCCGTCCCGAAGGGGCCCAGCCCCGAGTGTTCACTGGCAGGACTGCTGCTGAAGCCGAAGCTCCAATAGTTGGGCCACCTGATGGGAAGAGCTGACTCATTGGAAAAGATCCTGATGCTGGGGAAGATTGAAGGCAGGAGGAGAAGGGGACGACAGAGGATGAGATGGTTGGATGGCATCACCGACTCAGTGGGCATGAGTTTGAGCAAACTCCAGGAGTTGGTGATGGACAGGGAGGCCTGGCATGCTGCAGTCCATGGGGTCTCAAAGAGTCGGACACGACTGAGCCACTGAACTGAACTGAACTGAACTGTTACATGAGCAGCCAGTGAGATGACATGGATGTGACTAGTCGGCACTTGTGTTCTTGTTACATCTGGTGTCAACCAGCAGAAGCAACATTCAGGTTGTTCTCACTAGGGAACAATGAGAAAAAAATGGTCTTTGATAGGAAAGCTAAATACAGGGGAAAGAAATCCATTTAAAAATCAGTTATATTTTTCCCTGCATACTTGTTTTTTATCAGAATCCCGATGAGTGATCTGACAGCTTCCGTATATTACACTGGCAGTGCTTCTAGACCCTTCTCTGTGTCTGTGTGACCACGGGTTCAATTCAGTTGTTAGTTCCACATGCATGATGGTAGCTGGAGACTGTAATCGACACGTGTAAAGGCAAAATGATGCAGTGGGAGAGGTGAGCTTCTCTCTTACGTATGTTCACACTCCACAGGTTAATTCTAAATCTCCACAAATGCCGCAGGCTCGCTTGCAGAAGTCCTCCCCTCTTAGTGAGAGACTGCAGGGTGACACTCGCGGCCGTGGCCGTGTATCTGCTCTCAGCGCAGCGTGATGGGAGGCGGGCCTCGGCGACCGCGCATCTGGCCTGTTGTTGTCAGAACTGCTGGAGCAGGCAGACCACCTGGCAGTGTGACAGCCCAGCCTATACTCTTAAAATAATATTATTTAAATTCAACATTTGAAAGTGTGTGTGTGTGTGTGTGTGTGTGTGTGTCTGTGGGTCCTCATTCAATAGGGGCTAAGCTTTGCTCAGCTGTTCCCGAAGCAGTTGGAGGTCGATGAGATGGGGTGCTATGGCCAGCTGAACGCCTTCCATCTGCCCTTTGCTTTGCTGGGAAAGAACCAGCCGGACCAACGGTTTTTGCTTTGTTTGGCTTTTCTTTTTTTTCTGATCTGAAGCAGAGGCTGATATGAAACAAACATGGCATTTCCTTTAGAAAAAACTGGATTCTGAAATTGGCTTCGTCTTCTCAGAAGCACAGCACTACTGCCGTTCTTTTCCAGTTTTGTGAATGTCATAAACAGTTTGCATATAAAGCTCCAAATTTGGAGGCAGTTGCCACATTAGTTTTTTGCAGTTTGTCAGCAGGGAGGTGTTTGGGTGTTGGTGGACATGAAGGGATATGTTGTAGTGGGAGGAATGGAAATGGTTTCTCTGAACAGAAAGGGATGGAGAGAATGGGGGAACAGACTCATAATCAAGAGCACGTTTGCCTCTTGTTAGCGGTTTTAAAGGAGACAAAGCAAATCTGAAGTCATGCAAATAGAGCTTCTTGAAGAACTTCATTAGCATCACCCACGAGCTGTAGTTTACAATAAATGGCCACAAGGGCCCCCATAGGTCATGGCCTGTGGCCAGCTCACTGCAATTGAAGTGACGCTTACTGTAAGGCGAGTCCCCCGGACACGATGTATGAGGGACAGATGATACTACATTATTGAAACCAGTCATGCAGCAGTGGCCTGAAATTGGGAGGCTTTTAATGGAGCAAGCAGGGGGAAGAAAAGATTCTAGAGGAACACAGACCATTACAGTTCTCCTCGCAGAGACTAAAGATGCTTGTGCTTGAAAGGAGGGGTAAGGGCAAGAACATTCCTAGAAGAGATCTCCTAGCATTCTTTCATGCGGTGCCCTCCCCTTCCCAGACACACTCACAGACCTACACGTGGGGGTGGAGAGCTTTCCCTCTCATCGCCCCCTCAGCATGTCTCGGGGCCTTGAGTCTTTAGGGGATGTAGAGAAGAGCTGTTTTAGGGTGAGATAAGGATTTGAGAATGCTGGCTGCCAAGACTGTCATTTCCCTTCTCCAGCCATGCAGTGAGAAGATGAGCTGTGCAGTTGTAACTTGACTTGACTTTGAACTTGTGATGGACTCATGGCTGTTCTCAAAGACCCAGTTGAGGCACGTTGAGTCAACAATGAGAGTGTCACCAAGGAGGCCCCGAGTGTCTGCAGAATCGAAGGCAGACAACTTGACCTGCCGTGTAGTTGGACTGCCTGGGTCCTAGACCTAGATCCACTGTTTATAGGTTTGCACTTAACTTCTTTGTGCTTCCCTCTTACATCTGGGAAATGGAGCTGATGGTAGCTTGTTCATACACTTACTGCAGAGTCACTGTATGTGAAGTGTTGGGAACTGGGAGCCTCAGCCCCCTATTGGTGCTCCATAAATACTAACCACTAGCACTAGTGAGGGCTTTCCTGGGGGCTCAGATGGTAAGGCAATGGCACCCCACTCCAGTACTCTTGCCTGGAAAATCCCATGGAGGAGCCTGGTAGGCTACAGTCCACGGGGTCGCTAAGAGTCGGACACGACTGAGCGACTTCACTTTCCCTTTTCCCTTTCATGCAATGGAGAAGGAAATGGCAACCCACTCCAGTATTCTTGCCTGGAGAATCCTAGGGACGGCGGAGCCTGGTGGGCTGCCATCTACGGGGTCGCACAGAGTCGGACACGACTGAAGTGACTTAGCAGATGGTAAAGAATCCACCTGCAATGCAGGAGACCCAAGTTTGACCCCTTGGCCAGGAAGATCCCCTGGAGAAGGGAATGGCTACCCACTCCAGTATCCCTGCCTGGAGAATCCCATGGACAGAGGAGCCTGGCAGGCTACAGGCCATGGGTTACAAAGAGTCGCACACGACTGAGCGACTAAACAACAGCAGCAGTGAGAGGAGCACATGGTCTTGGGATCAGGCAGAGTCAGTTTAGATTCCACTTCTCTCATTTTTCTTGGGGTTGTTGTTGTTTAGTCTCTAAGTTGTGTCCGACTCTGCGACCCCACGCACTCTAGCCCACCAGGCTCCTCTGTCCATGGGATTCCCCAGGCAACGATACTGGAGTGGGTTGCCCTGCCCTCCTCCAGGGGATCTTCCCGACCCAGGGACCAAACCTGTGTCTCTTATGTTTACTGCATTGGCAGGCAGGTTCTTTACCACTAGTGTCATTCTTAGGGGGGCAGCAAATTATTTACTCCTTCTGAGGCCCTGAGAGTTTTTCCAGTCCACAGGGTTTCAGGCTTGCTCCAAGGATGAAATCATCTTAGGTATACAGTGTGCAAAGTATAATGTGATGAACATAATACATAAGTGCTCTTTCAAAGCTTGATTCTTTCCCAGAGAGAAGAGACAGTACACCTCCGGTGTAAGCTATTACTATAATGTTACCCTTTTCTTATAATCATTTGGATCTTTTCCTTCCTTTTTGAGGGGGAATGAATCTTCCTAATATGTATTTCACATAAACTGTTTTCCAGCACTGGTGATTTCCCTTAAGATGTTGAAGTTGCAAACCCTGTATTTGGTGGATGGTGGGAAAAGGAAGATTGTTAGTAAAAAGATGTAAGATTCCTTCTGGCTTGTCAAAAGGACACTATTCTTGACATATCTGGGGGGATAAACAGATTGGAAACCTGCAAACATGCTTCATTGTGATTATGTGGAAAGTGGCAGATTCTCAAGAGGAAGGGAGAGAAAATTATGCTGCGTAAGTATCCTCAAATATAGAAAGAAATACGAAACATCAGTTCAGTTCAGTTGCTCAGTCTCTTTGGGACCCCATGGACTGCAGCACACCAGGCCTCCCTGTCAATCACCAACTCCCGGAGTTTACCCCAACTCATGTCCATTGAGTCGGTGATGCCATCCAACCATCTCATCCTCTGTCGTCCCCTTCTCCCGCCTTCAATCTTTCCCAGCATGAGGGTCGTTTCCAATGAGTCAGTTCTTCGCATCAGGTGGCCAAAGTATTGGAGCTTCAGTTTCAGATCATTCCTTCCAATGAGTATTCAGGGTTGATTCCCCTTAGGATTGACTGGTTTGATCTCCTTGCTGTCCAAAGTGTATCTATTCTCACCATAGCCTTATTTGTAAAGGAGGACTCTGCCCCTCCCTCAAGCCAAACCTATGTGTAATAGAGGTGGGGCCAACTGAGGCAGACTGGGCCACGCAGGCCCTGTTTTCTGGGGACGTGGACTCGGGACGGGCAGGGAGGCCTGGGGTGCTCTGTCCTGCAGAGGCAGCGCAGAGGAGGTCCGGAGACGAGACACAGGAAGAGCGCAGGGAAGAGAGAGCCTTCCTCCCTGTTCCTGCCCCTCATCCTCCAGGAAGCTGAGCTGAGCGTCCTGCCCTGGGATTCCGCGAGACACCGCTGTAACCGCACAGATTTCTCTCTTTCTCTCAAAACTAGCTTGAGGGAGTGTTGGTTCCCTCGGACTAAAACTCTACCAGTCGGAGTCATGTCTAAGCCTTGGAAGACTGGCTTCAAGCTGTAGATCCAGGGGAAAACAGTATTAAGATTTTTCTCGGACTTACTCCTCTCTCCTGACCCGTAGATTGTTTCAGGTAACTTTGTTATTAATAATAAGGTGAACTGCAGAAAGGAGAGTCGTAACAAGAATGGCCTTGGGAGAAATGGCAGTGACGTCACGAGCCACAAATTCTGTAACTTTCCATGACCCGAATATCATGTCATGGGAAGATTTATGAATACTGATTGCTAAAGAAGTTCCTTGTGATGACAGCGTTTAAATGAAATAGGAAGTTTCTGTTATAAACGTTAGAAAATAAACTTGAACATTTGTAGATAAGTAAGGTCGAATTCTTTCTTCTTTTGTAAGAAGGTGGTAGAGAATCACTCTCAGAATCATGTATCTATTGTAAATCTTGCATCTATAATATTTATTTCCCAGAGTGATGGACTGCTGTTCGAACAGTGAAAAGAAGTTGCTTCCTCAGGGATATGGCTTCGTGTGGCTTTACACTGTTTAGGTGACAAGTACACCTGCTTCCTAGGGCAGATCCCTGAATCTGAGTTTACCCCTCACGGTTTCTGTAGAATTAGATTGAGGATAATTCTTACTGACTTTGCCCTCACAAATATCCACTTCCATTTTCAAGATGCTTTGGTCTGCTATGCTGAACAACCTTCTTGTTTCATTTCAGTGTTAATTTTTAAAATGAGTTATTAAAATTCACCTGGTTTGATAACAAAATTCCAGGCCATTAATTCTTCCTGAAAATTAAGAATCATTTTATTTCCAAAATATGAAAGTTTTAAAATGGTTTGGAAATCAAATGTCAATTTATTAAATGACAATTTAATAAATGTCAATTTATTTTTGCAAACCTGGTGCTTCTAACCAACTTCAGGATTCTTATTGCCAGTTCTGTTTTGTTTTTCTCAATGTGATGGGAAATATGCATGTGACTAGCAAAAGGTCCATACAGTTAGAAGATGGGAATGGGACCATTTCTTTGTAAGAAATGACAGTCGTAGTTATCGGATGCAACATTATGGTTGACAGAGTCAGGGAGCCAGAGGATGACTAGAGTTAGTAGATTCGGTGCTGTTCTTTGCTTCGCACACCTTGCTTTGCAGGAGCTATAGTAGTACACACGTGGAAAGTAAAGAGTGCCACTGCCTGTTGACAGTGACCCTATTTTGATTTTCACTTAAAAAAATATCTGGAGATATTCTTGGAAAACCAGGCCAACCAGTGTTTTTCTAATGAGCTCTGGGATGATCACATTTGAAACATTCTCAAGGATTTACTTAGTAGTTGAAATTGTTTGCTGTTACGAGGCTTATTTTGAAATGATTCAGTCCATGTGTGGATATTGTCATTTCCTGAATCTAGGGATGAATCAAGGATGTTGTCATACATTGATCAATACCACTGAGGATTTCCCAAACATGTCTGATGACTCCATGGCTTTATTTTTTTTCACTAAGAATGGTTCATGTCTGGAACATAGTGGAGGACTCCAGCTGGTTTCACCACAACCTCAGCTTCAACTTCACCTCCATGCTTAGACCACTGATCTCTGCTTTCAGGCTGGTGAGGGCTGACTATGCTTCACTCTGATGCCAATGTTTCTTCCTGCTGCTAAGTCGCTTCAGTCGTGTCCGACTCTGTGCGACCCCATAGACGGCAGCCCACCAGGCTCCGCCATCCCTGGGATTCTCCAGGCAAGAATACTGGAGTGGGTTGCCATTTTCTTCTCCAGTGCATGAAAGGGAAAAGTGAAAGTGAAGTCGCTCAGTCGTGTCTGAGTCTCAGCGACCCCATGGACTATAGCCTACCAGGCTCCTCCGTCCATGGGATTTTCCAGGCAAGAGTACTGGAGTGGGGTGCCATTGCCTTCTCCGTGTTTCTTCCTAGTCCCAGATATTTATCGATGGAATGTGGTTGCTTTCAGCTCCCTTGTGGCATCAAGGCACTGCCCACATTCACTCCCAGCCAGTGTTTTGATCAGGGATTCTATATGGTGAGGATAGATTTGACAGGCAACTGTCAGCTCATGTAACACACCTTGACCTGGCCGGTGTTCCCAGGCTGCTAGGGTTGAACACTGTGCTGGTTCAAAGCCTCCAAAAAAAAACAGATGGAAAGGGATAGTCCTGGAGGTTGCCTGGTCTTTGCTAGCAGTATAAAGAGGGCGAAGGGAGGGAGTGTTGTGTGGAGGGCAGAGGAGGGAGGTTGGTGGGGAGCCTCAGAGTTGAGGGCTGTCAGGACAGGAAGAACAATGAGGAAAGCGATGGCTCATGCTGCAGAAGATGCTAAAGTTTTTGTCTTTTTTTTTTTTTTCTTTTAACGCCTTCTTAAACCATTAAACTGTTCTTTCCTCAGATGTTTTCTTGCATTTTTTTTTTTTTAGGTTAGGAACCAATGACCATGCTGCATAAGCAGAAAAACTCTGAGCTTACATAAAGGGTATAATGATGTTATCAATAAAATTTAAAAACAGAATTACCATAGTGGTACATATTTAATTACAGGCACACTTCTTGCTGTGCTATATGGTAATAACTGCAAGCGAATCACAGAAACAGGATGGCTGGTGTTACTTTTAATAGGGAAGGGAACTAATATTTATTGAACTCCTCCTATCTGCTGGGCTCCATGCTGGGTGTGTTACATATATTATCTCATTTAGTGTGGTGTGCAACAAGGCCTTTCCAGGGCCCCGTCGGGGCAGAGGAGGCAGTTTCTGCTCTGGGCCCTTTAAGACCAAGATTCTCTTTTCTTGGGCAGGGGTGCGTATTTTCGTGACGGTTTCAGGACCATTGCCCTCTCTCAGGTTTGTGGGCTTCCTGGGCGCCGAAAGCTTGCCCACACTCAGACCCCGTGAGAACACCACTGTCCCCTGACACCTGACCGAACTTACCTTCACATTTCACAAAGGGCTGGGAGCTGACCTGGCAGCCTGTGCTCCAGCCTCCAGATCAGAATTCTGTTTGAATTCAGGGAAGCAGGACCCGGAGCAGCCCCTCGTTTGAGTGTAAGGGAACGTGCGTGGGAAAACCAGGGGAGCCCCCAGCCCCGCTGCCCCGTCCCCCAGGCACAGGCACACAGAGAAGGCCAGAGAGGCAAGCCCTGTGCTTCCAGCTGCGCCCCCTCCGCCCTTCGCCTTCTCACCCCCTTCAGAACATGTGCGTCCACAGTGCCGGCACTGTACTCTTTAGACTATGCCTTTTTAACGTTTTGGGGCTAGGGGATTCTTTGAAAGTCATAACAATTTTGACTCTGCTCCCCAGAAAAATATACCAATATTTACACTGGAAGTGAAGACTGCTTGATTTAGAGATTCACACAAACTGCGCCAGGAAAACTTCTGGGGGCATGGGGTAGGTGGGAAAGGACAGTGTATCAGCCATTTATTCTTCAGTAGGGTTATTTTGTTCATTTGCTTGCCTGAGCTGTGCTTAAGGCAGCAGGGGCTGATGAGAGAAGACGGGTGGTTGGTAGCGTAAGAGGTCATTTTGAAGTAAGAGACCTTGGGAGGCCCGGGGGTGGGGCGGTGTCAGGGTGCACAGTCTTGCGGTGTGGTCCATGGACAGCGCATGGGCATCACCCAGGGGCTTGTTGGAAATGCAGGATTGCAGACCCCACCCCAGATGCACTGAGTCAGAACCTGCATTTTAACAAGATCTCTCCTTCAAGTTTGAGGAGCGTGGGTGTAAATTGAGGACCCGAGGAGAGGAGTGGGGAGCCGGGACTGAGCTTAGAGGAAGACAAGCACGGGAGAGTGGTGCTGAGGATGCCCGTGAAGGTGCCTCTGAGTGCCCACGAGGAAGAGAAACGGAGCCCAGACAGGAGGGGCGGGGGCGAAAGAGACAGAGGCCAGGGCATAGAAGAGGTCCTCCGGGGGAGGTGGGAAAGCTGGAAGTCTGGGAAGAGTAGGATGTATTTAAACACAGGCACAGAACTGCAGCGAAAATGAGTTGTTTACTATAATACGTTGGGGCTTCCCAGGTGGAGCTAATGGTAAAGAATCTGCCCACCAATGCAGGAGACACAGGAAGATGTGGGTTCGATTCCTGGGTCAGGAAGATCCCTTGGAGAAGGAAATGGCAGCCCAGTATTCTTGCCTGGGAAATCCCATGGGCAGAGGAGCCTGGTGGGCTATAGTCCATGAGGCTGCAGAGAGTCAGATGTGACTGAGCACACGCTACAATTATGTTAAATCATGAATGGTATATGATGTAGTGTGAACTATGTTTTCTAAACATTCAGCTGGTATCAAAGAATTGTCATGCTAAATTACTTATGATATTTATGGAGTGAATTATTTTAGGCAGGCTTCCATCTCTTCCCTTGGATGAATCTTTTGAACTTGTAATTTTGTTTTCTTGAAGCATAAGCCACTCAAGATGGGTTACTTGAAAGTCTCAAGGATCTTGAGTTATTAGCTCCTGTTATTAGCAGCTGTCATTGACATGCCTTAGATGCCCTCTTCTCTGTTCCAAGAGAACCTTTATCAAATACTTGTTGGGCACATTACATTAGTAACTGTTGCTTGATCTCTAACTTCCTTTGTTTTGTGAAGGAGGCAAGTAAAAAGAAATGATAATCTCCAAATCAGAGAGAATAATACTGTCATTTTGGTAAAGTTACAGGTTACAGTCTGGTGCTGAGAAAATGCTGGATACGTGTTAGGGGTTGAATTGTTTACACTCCAAAAAGATATGCTGAATACCTAGCCTCTGGTATCTGTGAATGTGACCTTATTTGGAAATAGAGCCTTTGCAGGTATAATGGAGTTAAGATCAGGCCATGAGGGTGGGCCCTAACGCAACATGATGGATGTCCTCACAGAAGATGGAAGACAGACGCCCAGAGGGGAGTGCTCACGAGGAGAAGACGGAGGTTACAGCGATGCTGCCTCAAGGTCGGGGAACTCCCGGGGCCATCAGAAGCAGAAAGGCAAGGAAGGATCCTCCCCTAGTGGCTTGGAGGGATCACGGCGCTGCCGAAACCCTGATCTTGGACTTACAGCTTCTAGGACCGTGAGACAGTTTCTGTTGTTCAAAGCTACCTGGTTTATGGCACTTTGTAATGGAAGCCTAGGAAACTAATATACCATGCTTAGCTATTTTTCTATAGTCATCATTTTGATCCAATTTTGAATTCATTAGTTTTGTATACTCCTGTTTGAGATGGAATACTCATGAAAGAAACTAAAACATTTTCTGAATTAATACTAAATTTGAATCCTCTACTTGAATAGGCTGCAGGTATAGTTTTTATATAATCTAGATATGCAGTGGTTCAGATTTCTCTTTTCATAAAACGCCAGCATTGCTTTTATCTTAGTAAAGAACGCGGTCCCTTAGTACCGGCGCGCGTGCATGCGCTCAGTTGCTTCCGTCAGAGTCTGACGCTTGTGACCCCGCGGACTGTAGCCCGCCAGGCTCCATGGGATTTCCCGGGTAAGAATACTGAAGTTGGTTGCCATTCCTGTCTCCAGGGGATCTTCCTGACCTGGGGGGTCAAACCCCCATCTTCCTGCATCTCCTGCATTGCAGGAGGATTCTTTACCCACTGAGCAACCTGAGAAGCCCTTAGCACTGACTACTAAATAAGATTCTGATTCAAAAATACTAAAAGGTATGTTTAATCCTAAATCAGTAAATTATTAAAAATTAAATGAAACAAAAAAGCATTTCAACAGTGACATTAGTAGCTACTGATGTCTAGGATATCTAACATTGGGGGAAAAAAGTAGCAAAAACATAAGTAAAACACAATTGGCTAAGGAAAAAGGAAACTGCAAAACAGCTTATGTAATATATACACCATATGGTCAAGGGATGTCAAAAATCTCAGATTTATTTTGAGACCAGAGTCGTTCTGATCCTGAAAATTACCCTTGAGAAAGGAAGGTCGAGTTGGCGGTCCCTTCCCCGGCTGGCTGTCCTGAGCGGGAAGGCCAGGAAGGCACTAAAGTGCAGAGACGGTGCTCTTCTGAGACGCCCTGAGCTGGGTCCGTGCGGCCTGCGCAGTACTGGTTGATCACTTGTGTTGTGACTCCCCCTGTGCTGCGTGAGGTTTCTGTGAGTGGCTCCTCCGCTTCAATTAGATCCTACTACACCTCCCCCTTTTTGTCATTTGCCTAAAGTCTGTTGTTTTGAACTCAGTGCCAGGAAGACTGGTTACAAATGTACCCAGAGGAACCTCAGAGATGGCTCTGAGATGTGATTGTCATTGTAGAATTCCATCAAGGTCACTTGTAGTTATTTTTTTCCTAAACAGTTTCGACTTTAAAATGCCTTTGGAATTTCCAGCTCAAAATTCTAATTCCTTTCAGTGAGCTCAGTCTCTATGCAAAACTTGCTTCCCGCCTGCCAAATTGAAAGCATCTGGATGGAATACTGAATTTAGGTCATTTTTTTCCCCAATGTGTCCATCTTTAGAAGAAAGGAAATCAAATCCAATAACATCACAAGAGAAGAGGGTAAACTATTTCCAACAAGAGCTTCTTGTTTCAAAAGTTGTTCGCAGTGAAGTGTGTGACACTCTCTCTTCCCTATCTCTGCCTCTCCTACAACCAGATCTCAATGGTTGATTTGAATTTTTAAAGGCTTCCCTGATAGCTCAGTTGGTAAACAATCTGCCTGCAATGCAGTTCGATTCCTGGGTCAGGAAAACATCCTGGAGAAGGAATCAGCTGCCCACTCCAGTATTCTTGGGTTTCCCTTGTGGCTCAGCTGGTAAAGAATCTGCCTGCAATGCAAGAGACCTGGGCTCGATCGCTGCATTGGCAAGATCCCCTGGAGAAGGGAAAGGTACCCATTGCAGTAGACTGGCATGGAGATTTCCATAGTCCATGGGGTTGCAAAGAGTCGGACACGACTGAGCGACTTTCACTTTCACTTTACAGTCTTTTCCTTTCCATTATCTCTATAGTACCATTCTCTGCTAAGGGGAACAACTAGAGTATTCCAATTCCTGAGGTTAATCAAGGGGGACTTTCAGTCTTCCCAGTGGAGGCTCTGGGTGAAGAACAGACAGGGCTTCTCCAACTTGAAAGTGCATAGGAATCCTCTGAGGGTCTTGTTAACGTACAGATTTTATTAGATCAGCCTGGGGTGGGGCTTGAGCTTTTGCATTTCTAAAATACTCCTAGGTGGTTTAAGAGCTGCTAGTTAGTAAAAGACATCTATAGGGGCAAGGCATGGCCCACTTTGGGAGTATCTAGCTTCAGCTTCACTTTCTTGGCTTAGTCTCTCTCTTGTCACCTGGCGATTTCTGGGCTTGATACATTGAGGTCATATAGGATTTAGTGTTGAATAACATTTCCCACATTGTAGGGCTTTCCAGGTGGCACTCTCAGATCGGTTCAGTTGCTCAGTCAAGTCCGACTCTTTGCGACCCCATGGACTGTAGCACGCCAGGCCTCACTGTCCATCACCAGCTCCCAGAGTTTACTCAAACTTATGTCCATTGAGTCAGTGATGCCATCTAACCATCTCATCCTCTGTTGTCCCCTTCTCCTCCCACCTTCGATCTCTCCCAGCATCCGGGTCTTTTCCAATGAATAATTCACATCAGATGGCCAAAGTATTGGAGTTTCAGCTTCAGCATCAGTCTTTCCAGTGAATATTCAGGACTGATTTTCTTTAGGATGGACTGGTTGGATCTCTTTGCAGTCCAAGGGACTCTCAAGAGTCTTCTCCAACACCACAGTTCAAAAGCATCAATTCTTCAGTGCTCAGCTTTCTTTATAGTCCAACTCTCACATCCATACATGACTACTGGAAAAACCATAGCTTTGACTAGACAGACCTTTGCTGGCAAAGTAATGTCTTTGCTTGTTAATATGCTGTCTAGGTTGGTCATAACTTTTCTTCCAAGGAGCAAGCATCTTTTAATTTCATGGCTGCAGTCACCATCTGCAGTGATTTGGGAGCCCCCCCAAAAATAAAGTCTCTCACTGTTTCCACTGTTTCTCCATCTATTTGCCATGAAGTGATGGGACCAGATGCCCTGATCTTAGTTTTCTGAACGTCGAGCTTTAAGCCAACTTTTTCACTCTCCTCTTTCACTTTCATCAAGAGGCTCTTTCGTTCTTCTTCACTTTCTGCCATAAGGGTGGTGTCATCTGCATATCTGAGGTTACTGATATTTCTCCTGGAAATCTTTATTCTAGCTTGTGCTTCCTCCAGCTCAGCGTTTCTCATGATGTACTCTGCATATAAGTTAAATAAGCTAGGTGACAATATACAGCCTTAACGTACTCCTTTCCCGATTTGGAACCAGTCTGTTGTTCCATGTTAGTTCTAACTGTTGCTTCTTGACCTGCATCTAGATTTCTCAGGAGGCAGGTCAGGTGGTCTGGTATCCCCATCTCTTGAAGAATTTTCCACAGTTTGTTGTGATCCACACAGTCAAAGGCTTTGGCATAGTCAATAAAGCAGGTGGCGCTAACGGTAAAGAATTTGCCTGCCAATGCAGGAGCCGTTAGAGACACGGGTTCGGTCCCTGGACTGGGAACATCCCCTGGAGGAGCACATGGCAGCACCCACTCCAGTGTCCTCCCTGGAGAACCCTACGGACGGAGGAGCCTGCGGGCTACAGTCCACGGGGTCACAAAGAGTCGGACATGACTGATGTGACTTAGTACAAGTACAGTGTCTCCCACACATGGAGGTAATCTCACCATTTCCCTTTTCCTATATTCCCGTTCTTTCCCCACTAAGTGCTCTGAGAGTCAAAAATCAGTGCACACAGAAGCTTGCTGTTACACAGAAACCATTTTTAACTGAGTAGAGAAAGGGATAACAAGGAAAGATTTGTATCTACATTGATCCATCATCAAAGAATTGAGAATTTAATTTTACCAGAGGTGATAGTTTCTTTAGTATTTACTTAGCATTAAGGTAAGTAATAGTCAAAATGATAGCAGATTGAAGCATATTTAATTCTTAGCTTTCCAAGTGCTCTAAATAAAAGAGATTGTAATAATATGACCCAAGCTATTATATCCCCAGCGGCACTTAAGACTGATAGATATAATGTTCCACTTAGGAGCTATCATGGTACAATTAACTGGATGGTATTAAAAAGAAGTTTCTTAAAACAGTTAAAGTTGTAAAGCTATTTAGAAATAGATCTGTGCTTCTCAAGTAAATACAAACAAGGACTGCCGTCATTTTAGTGGATAATACAGGATATCAAGAAGCCCAATTCTAGTTTCCCATGGATGAGATTTAAACAGCAAATCTATGCTGCTTTAGGCAATTAACATAAAATATACTTAAATCTGGAAGATTTACTCTGTCATCACCTTCCCACACAACAAACACAAATCTCAGGCTCATTTGCCTTCATTAATTCACACAGCATTGCTGACTTCTGCTCTCAGCTGCCTGAGCACAGCCTACCTTCCAGTTAAGTTCCTGCATCCGGGCTCTTTAGCTTCTGTTCAGATCCTGAAGGAATCACAGGATACACACATTACGAGCCTTTCAGCCTGATTCTCTAACCCCGAGGGAGGCTCTATCAGTGTGTGCAGAATCAGAGAGGTTTGTGGAGAACAATTGCTTGCCTATCGTCTGGCAGAGCTCAGACCCAGCTGCCTGGCTCTGGAAAGGAGAGGGATATGATAGACCTCATGTGAGAAGAGATGCTTTCCGAGATGTCTCTTGGACAGGTTATCTTCCTGACTCCCCTTCCCAAATATTACAGGAATGGGGCTAATAAATTGTGATTCAGGGCTATATAAACCATGAACAATTTAAGATACGATGGTGTTTTTTTTTGGAAATGGGTATTTAGTTGTTTTTATTTAGTCACTAAGTCATGTCTGACTCTTTTGCGACCCCACGGAGCACCAGGCTCTTTCGTCCATGGGATTTCCCAGGCAAGAGTATTGGAGTGAGTTGCCATTTCCTTCTGCAGGGAATCTTCCTGACCCAGAGATTGGACCCACGTCACCTGCATTGGCCAGCGGATTCTTTACCAAATGTGCCACTAGTCTCCTCAACCAAGGAAAACCGTATTCTAAGAGTGAACATTGGTTCAATATCATAAACACTAACAGTAAACTAAAAGGATGGAGGACCATAAAGGTTATAGAGGAGAGAAAGCACAGACGGAGAAGGTCTCATACCAAGAATAAGGCAGACAGAAGGGAGGAGAGATAGTCACGGAGAGACGAGAAGATGCAGAGGCAGAGGAAACGGCAGGGCAGAAAGACGCGCTGTCACGTTTAAACACGTGTGATAAGCTCTGTGTGTGTTTTCTTTAAGAGTGTTTGAAGGAAATCTAGTTCCTTTGCTTGTAAAAGGAGTCAGTTCAGGGTCCAGGTTGTCCACTGGAGAATCTGCGTGTGAGAGTGAGACGTATCGTACAGAAGAGGGGCAGCAGCAGAGTGAGGCTGAGTAGGAAATGGGTGGCGTGGCCACGGAGGCTCCGGGCCTGGCTGGATAGGAAACGGGCAGGGGCGACGAGGCTGGAGAAGCAGCTTCCTGTGTCTGCACAGTGTTTGACTCCAGAAAGCACTTAACTCCCACACAAATAGCTAGATCTTGTCATATGTCTACCAAACCATGTGGAGATCACAGTATACCTAGGCCAAGTCACGTTTTGTATTTGGTGACCTGAAAGAAGGAAAGGCAGATTTCGTGCCTGTTGCTTACCATCAACTGTGCTAAAATTTATTATCTTGCAACCTCTTGGATCCTATTACTACCTAGGAGCAAACAACTCATAAAGGGCTAGTGTCATAGGAGACCATTCTGGCTTAGACAGGAAAGGTCTCCTGCATAGCAGGTGACCTGGGTTTGATCTTTGGGTCGGCAAGATCTCCAGGAGAAGGGCATGGACACCCACTCTAGTATTCTTGTCTGGAGAATTCCATGGACAGAGGAGCCTGGCAGGCGACAGTCCATGGGGCTGCAAGGAGTCAGACACATCTGAGCTACTAATACTTCCACTTTCAGGGGAAATTTTTGGTGAAGCTGGGTGCAGACTTTAAACTTACATGCCTCTCTTAAAACATTTTCAGTAACTTATTAAAAATTCTTTCTAAAACAGAGGCTCATCATGGACATGATGTGAACTGTACAATTTATATAACAAATATTAACTTGAGATAAAATTAAAGGATCATTTTTTTCAATGTCCTTTAGCACAGAAGTATATAGCATTTGTTTTTCATGGTAACCTATAGTTTTTTGTTTGCTTGTCTAACTCATGTTCTCATAATAGCTTCACATTCCCACATTTGGCAAATAATTGTATACTTGTGGAATCTCTTAGAAGAAATAAAATGTTGTAAAAAATATCATTAAGATAATAATATGAACTTACAGTGGTTTTATAATTAGCCGTATTGAAGAAATCCAAAATATGGAATAAATTACTCAAAAACTATGTCATCTTAAGATGATTTAATTATGCACATTCACATTTAAAAAGTAGAGTTGACCTCCTTTCCAAAAAATAATTTCATTAATGGCTCCAGAATCTTTATCTTACAAACTGTCCTATTAAAACTTTTACCCATCAATCATACTTTTTAATTAACTAAACTGCAGACTTTATTTAGATTTCTCCAATTTTTTCATTCATGTCCATTTTCTATTCTAGGATTCGATCCAAGATCCCACACTGCCTTTAACTGTCATGTCTCTTTAGTCTCCTTCAGTCTGTGTCATTTTCCAGAGCCTTCTTAGTCTTTTGTGATATTGAACAAAATGATCTAGCCATCATTCTTATTGGAAATGGTTTGCAATTATTCTTTTTAGTTTGGTTTGTGGTGGAAGAGTTTTGGGATAATTCTAAGTGGTGGTAAAATATCTGTGGTAAATAATAATTTTTTAAAGAGATATAAAAAGTCCCATATAGAAAGTACATAAAAACACTAATATAACATACATAGAGTTATGAAGACTAAAAATGTGTAGGGCAAATATGAAGAAAATGATAAGATTCTAACAATATAAAAGAGCTGAATGAAGGGAGGACATATCACTGGAATACTATTGGGTGGGAGTTTGAAAAATTATTTTAAGTTTATCTGGAACAGCTGGGTGGTGTAGGAGAAGAGGAGTGATATTTGCCCTTCTAGATATTAAATGTTTTAAAACTATAATAATTCAATCGTTATGGTACTAAGGACATAACACAGAAAGGTCAATGGAACAGAACACAAATTTCAGAAATAGCCAACTGCACATAGGAACTTAGAATACAAGGCAATACATGTATTTCAATTTCTGTAAAGAGAATGTTCCTCAAAATATAAAACCTAAACAGTAATGTGCCATTAAATGCTTTATAACCAGGTCCCTGAAAAAAACTGTATGCAAATATATATGTACATAAATATTATAGATTTTTTACTAAAATAGAGAATACCTAGCATACAATTTAAAAATAAAAATACACAATACTCTTTGTCAATAAATGTTACTAACGTAATCAATTTTTTTCAGAATGCTTTTTTTGATTTTTTTCTAACTTTGAACTTATAGTCAATATTCAGCCATGATCTTTTTGACACATGGAGTTGCATCTCAGTCTGCTAACTCTTTTTTCTAATAAATATATTTTTATTAAATCTAATATGTGGCTTGTTAAACTTCTTTTTATCCCCTTCTCATTAATTAACAACTCAGTTTCAGAACTAAATCAAGCCCTGATTTGTAGCACTAGCTGATTTCCGTGGTGTAAATACTCCCTTCACGACCAATTTTAAGCTGCCAATGACGTCACTGAATGTGGAGTTGGGAAAAGATTTGGAATAGCATACTATATTCACTATCTGCATACGGTAGTCATAACTAATTTTGAAAGTATAGATAATAGGAACATTTAGTAAAGTAACTAGTATTTATTGATTTTGTTTTAAATATAATTTAATTGTAAGTTTATGTAATTTTTAAATAATGGCTACATTTTATGATTGATCCTCAAAATTCCTGAAAATCTGACAGTTGGCTTTCAGAAGTTGCTGAGCTGTTAATCCCACAGATCACTGTTTCTAAGACAGGACCACAAAGTAAAATATTGGAAACTTTCTAAAATAGACTGTAAAGAAAGTTAAAAAATAAGATGAAAAAACAGAAAATGGATTAATTACCTCTCTGGTGGGCAATTTAGCAATACATATCAAAATATAAGATTTACCATGTCTTTGATCAAACCACTCCACTTTTCCTTCATCCGTTAATTGCTCATATTTATTGAACAACTATTATGTTGCAGGAACTTCTAAGAATTAATTTTATAAGCATATAAAGACCTCTAAGATAGGAGAGTTGCCTCAATGTTCTTATAGTAACAAAGCATTAATAAAATATAAATGTTCATCAATAAGGGATTGGTTAAGTAAATGATGGTTCATTGATATGATTGTAACCATTAAGAATGAAGCTATAGATCAATGTTCATTGTAATGGAAATATGTCCATGGTGCATTTAAAAGCAAAAATCGGCAAGTTTTAAAAGTGTATATGGTATGATTCCATTTTGTAAAGAATAATTATATCTCTATACATGCACATACAGGGACTTCCCTGTCGCTCATATGGTAAAGAATCTGCCTGCAATGCATGAGGCCTGGGTTCAATCCCTGGGTCAGGAGAATCTCCTGGAGAAGAAAATGGCAACCCACTCCAGTATTCTTTCCTGGAGAATCCCATGGACAGAGAAGCCTGGCGGGCTACAGTCCATGGGGTCGCAGTCGGGCATGACTGAGCGACTAACACTACTACTACTACACATGGACAGATGTGTGTAGAGAAAGTCAGGAAGGATTTGCACAAGCTATTAACAGAGGCAAACTTTTCTTTTCTTCTGAATAAATGATTTTATAATGAACATGTGTTACGTCTTAAAAATAACACTGAAACTCTTTCCATTAAAAATTGTTGTGATTAAATATGTCCATCACAGATGAATCATGTTCTAGAGAAAGGACTTTAGACTTTGGACTAAAAGTCTTGTTTGGAGTTCATAGTACCATTTTCTCTAGCTGAGTACCTATTTGAAAAGCCCCATAATAAATACTAAAGTTAAAAAAAGAGAGGTCTGAATTTCAGTGCCATTTCTCTTGAGCTATGTGACCTTGATTGAGATGGCTGTCTGCTCTGAGCCTCATTGTTCTTTCTGAGTGGCAGGATAGACTGCATCCTTTTTCATTGGTGACTTTGAGCCAATTACTTAAATATTCTGTTGTTTAGTTTCTCTGCTTGGGAAATGTTGGTAACAATGGAAATGGTGCTAATAGTTGTACCTACCTCATAGAATCATTGTGTTAAACGAATTAAAATGCATGCCTGGCATTGAACAAATTTTGATTATTTTCATTATCTGCAAAATGGATTGATGGTGATGACAATGATGCTAAAACACACCTGGAAGGTTTGTTAAATACTTGATATTTAGACCAAATGCTCATTGCATCTACATTAAAACACAGCCCGAGTAAGATTTCTTCAAGAGAATAGCCAATGTAATTTATTTACCTCATGTCATATCTAGAAATTAGATAATAGGAGGTTGAATGCAAACTTTGGATTTTGACTCATTGAATAAAATACCCTTTCTCTGTTCAATTATCCAATATATTTTCCTGTTTAAAAATCTGGACTGTCATATTTAATAACACAAATATTTCTATATAATTTTATTTTGAGAAATCTCTATTGGATCATCGTAATTCTTTATTATTCCATTAACTCAAAACAATTTGTACTGCCTCACTTGATATTCTCTGTAAATGGAGGCGATGTAATTATGCTATTTTAAATAATTTAAAGTGCCATGTTCCCTACTACCCATCCATTTGTATAGTATATTATTCTGTGTGCATGCCTATCGGATGCCACCACACGGCCTAGTCCTTCAGTACGGAGCCATTAACCATGTGAGGATCAGAAACGATGTATATATTAATGGTGTATTTTAATTTAACACATGACAGCAAGGGACGGCTGAGTGACACATCATATTTAGCTACAAATAAGGGAAGAACTCATTGCTTAGGAGTGTTCGAGTCACAGGTGAACAGCGAAAGGTTTTTATTCCTTCCCTGACAGAATAAATTTATCTCCTTAAAAGTCACCTTTATGCTTTCTACTTATCATCAGGAAGGCTGCATTCTGTATTTCAATTTTATGTGGACAAGACATTAATTTTAAGTGAAAGACATTGTTCCGTGCTGGAATTAAATGAGGTCGTTATTGGTTTGAGTGCTAAAGATGTGTCTGTGGCGCGGTTCAGGCTCATGTTTGGCTTTAATGAGAAAAGTGCTGTGTGAATATGGTCCTCTTGACTTTTTTGGCAGCGAAAGCAGAGTCTAAATAGGGCCATATAGTTGAAAGCTATCAGTAGCCTCCCTAAGTACCTGGAGTCAGAGTATACATCTGCTATCAGATAGGGGATGTATGCAAGAATAGATGGGTCCTTTCTCAGTCGAGAGATGGATATGGCCACTTATAATTGATTTTAGATAGAGGAGCTGGGAGAGCATTAACTTCTGCTTTGAGAAAGGAACTTCAGAGGTCATCTAGTTTAAACCAAAGTTGAATCCTTTCAGGAATCATGTCTCTCCATTTCTTAAACACCCCCAGAAAGAGATTTTACCACTCCTCTCAATACATAAATGTCATCAAATTGGCAGGAAAGAGAGAAAGCTGGTGATTAGAACAGGATGAATATTTAAAACAACCTTAACGCGTTCTGTATCTGAGAGAAAATAAATGAGGTTTTGTTCAAATAAGGCCAAGAAGACCAGCTCAGCTCTATTGAGGGCAAGTTCAGGTGATTGCACAGGAGCACAAGCTAATTACAATTAAACGGTGCCTCCGCTCCCCCTCCTGCTAGACCCGCACTTCCGGAAAGGGAACTTGATAGCGGTTTCGCTTTCTCACTCCCCATTCCCTCTGCAACCTGGGGATAGCTGACTTTTGCTTCTCTAATCAATTGAAATGGTTTCTGAAACTCACCCAAGGTGTTCTTTCCCAGCGTATGGACACTGTACAGCCTTCTGTTACTTGACCTCTCTGCTGTATTTGAGAGACGAGGAAGGCTCTTACAAGTATTCTGAAATACACAGTTTCCCATTATTCTGTTAAATAGTGTGATGAGGTGAGGGCTGGGCTTTCTGAAGCTTCCTTTCTAAATCAAGGGAGGTGGATTGGTCCTAATCACTAGTCTTCTTTTCCTTTTGCTTTTGATATTTAGCTAGCATTAAGTCAAGCACTGTGTTGCTTTACAAACGTTATCTGATTTAATGCTCCCGAATATCAGTAGAAGGGAGGAAGCATTAAAGAGTCAGACACGACTGAGCACAAGCATCACCTTCATTTTACAGAAGAGAAACCTGCAGTTCATAGTGGTGAGGCTACTTGACTGGAGTTATGTCGCTTCTTGGGGCTTCCCAGGTGGAGCTAGTAGTAAAGAACCCGCCTACCAATGCAAGAGATGCAAGAGACATGGGTTCAATCCCTGGGTCGGGAAGATCCCCTGGAGGAGAGCATGCCAACCTGCTCCAGTATTCTTGCCTGGAGAATGCCATGGGCAGGGGAGTCTGGCTAAGGTCCATAGGGTTGCGAAGAGTCGGACACGACTGAAGCTACTTAGCATGCATTAGTGTGCGTGTAGCTCTTTAGGTGGTGGCGCTTGGATTTAAACTAGCCTTGAGCCCGTGTCCAGTACAGCACAGCAGAGGACGGCCGAGAGGAGCGGAAATCAGCCGCTCAGGGCGTAGGTCTCGGCGGCAGGAAGGACATGTAAGTGCAGGTAGTCGTTGTTGTTCTTTAGTCACTAAGTCCCATCCAACTCTTCTGTGACTCCGTGGACACAGCCCACCAGACTCCTCCGTCCATGGGATTCTCCAGGCAAGAATACTGGAGTGGGTTGCCATTTCCTTCTCCAGGGGACCTTCCCAACCCAAGGACTGAACATGAGTCTCATGCATTGGTAGATGGATTCTTTACCACTGAGCCACTTAGTTCAGTTCAGTTCAGTCGCTCAGTCACATCTGACTCTGTGACCCCATGGACTGCAGCACGTCAGGCTTCCCTGTCCATCACCAACTCCTGGAACTTGCTCAAACTCATGTCCATTGAATCGGTGATGCCATCCAACCATCTCATCCTCTCTCACCCCCTGCTCCTCCTGCCTTCAATCCTTCCCAGCATCAGGGTCTTTTCCAATGAGTCAGTTTCTTTGCATCAGGTGGCCAAAGTATTAGAGTTTCAGCTTCAGCCCTTCAAATGAATATTCAGGACTGTTTTCCTTTAGGATTTCTTGGTTTGATCTCCTTGCAGTCCAAGGGACTGAGCCACTAGGAAGCCCATAAGCACAAGTGGTAGAATGTTATTAGGCTGAACACATTGGGACTGAAAAAGCGTGTACCCGAGTCCATAAAATGACTTCAGACTGACTGCCTAGGAGAGCAGAGAACAGTAAACTGAAGTCATGATGTGAACTTAGATCTAAACTTCTCTTTCCAAAGAGAATTTTTGATTTAACTCGTCACGCTCATAATGACTAAATAAATGTCTCTTCACCCCATAGGTCTTGGATTTTGTTTTTGTTTTTTAGAGATTTGAAATGCAACTTTACTCTGATTCTAAATGAAAAGCAATGGGAATGACAGTAACAAACAAGATTGCCCCTCTCAATATTGTCATGTGACTAGAGCAGTCTTATGTTCGAAACTCAAGGAGGAAACAACTGTGTTCCAAAACACCTAAATATGCAGGTCCAAAAACTGAAATTTTTTTAAACTGCCACATTCACTCCAAAGCCCATCCGTTTCCTTCAGCATCCAAAGATTAAGCACATGTTCTGCTTAGCTATATAATAAAGTGGCAAACACGCTGCACCACTGACATCACAGGACAGTTGCCTATAAACTTCTGACGCTGGGCCCCAGTTTCACTTTCTCACAGGTCATCATCTTCATCCGAGAGAGCAGTTGTCTGAGCAACCTCTAAATCGTGCTCAAACTGTGCTGCCAAGGCTGGGTCCATGACCACCTCTGGCAGGGCAAGAGCAGGCATGGCGACAAGCTCCAAGTTAGGGTCTCCAATCAGTTTTCTAGCAAGCCAGAGGAAGGGCTTTTCAAAGTTAGTTACTTTTGGCAGAAATGTCGTAGTACTGAAGATTCTTCTTTCGGTGGAAGGCAGTTGACTTTGCCTTAACCTTTCTGTCCTTAATATCCACTTTGTTGCCACACAGCACAATCGGGATGTTCTCACACACTCGTACCAGATCTCCATGCCAGTTAGGCACATTCTTGTAAGTAACTCTCGATGTTACATCAAACGTTACAATGACACACTGAGCTTGTATATAATAGCCATCTCTCAGTCCACCAAATTTCTCCTGACCAGCTGTATCCCATACATTGAACTCAATCTGTCCTCTGTTGGTATGGAACACAAGAGGATGGACCTCAACACCCAAGTTAGCTACATACTTCTTAAATTCACCAGTCAGATGACGTTTCACGAATGTAGTTTTTCTAGTACCACCATCACCAACCGATACAAGTTTGAACTGAACTTGAGGTTCTCCTTGGGAACCAGAGGCAAACTCTTGTGTTTGACATTGTCTTCAGTGATACTAAGTTGAAGTGTTTTTATTTTCATGGGTAGGTTAGCAGAGTGGAGATGAAATCAGTGAGACATTGTGGGAGAAGTGTGTGTGGTAGGTTTTAACACTTCTACAGATTATTTGATATTCCTCCTTATGTGTCTAATTCACTTCCCCTTAAATATGAGCCAGACTTTGTGATTGACTTCTAACATAAAATGCAATGAAACGATGCTGTGTGGCTTCTGGGACTAGGTCATCAAAGGTGTACAACTTCT
Organism: Giraffa tippelskirchi; assembly: GCF_054371585.1. Classification (NCBI taxonomy): domain Eukaryota; kingdom Metazoa; phylum Chordata; class Mammalia; order Artiodactyla; family Giraffidae; genus Giraffa; species Giraffa tippelskirchi. The sequence continues at coordinate 70,889,614 of NC_137288.1, read as the reverse complement.
ATCTAGCTCTCTCATGGGATGCTTGTCTTTGTAACTCACCTCCTATGTTTTGAGGAAGCATAGGCCGTGTGGAGAGATCCGCATGGAGAGGCAACCAGGCCTGTGACCCTCAGCCCAGGCTGAAGAACCAGCCAAAATCCAGCACCAACTTGGCAGTCCTCAAAGTGAACCATTGGGAAGAAGATCTTCAAACCTTGTTGTACTACCCCAGCTAATGTCACATGGAGCAAAGAGGAGCTTTCCCTGCTAAGCCCTGCCCAACTTGTATATCTGAGAGGAAAATATATGATTATTACTGGTTTAAACCATTAAATCTGGGTGGTTTATATGCAGTGACAGAAAACTGGAGTAGAGTTTTACCAAGGCGTCAACTGAGATGTTTCACTTTGAGTGATCTGAATTTAAATCTTTGACCACTAGTATGACTTGGAATAGGTTACATAACATTTCTGAGCCTCACTTTTCCTGTCTTTAAAGTGGGAATGATTTAGATTGTGGAGGTTTTTGAGTGATTTAGAAATAGTTAGTATAAAGCCAATGGCTGTTACATAGTGGTCATTCAGAAAATGATAACCATCTTTGTTATTATTAGGGAAGCTTAGAAGGAGCTTGAGCTTTGGCACAAATAATAATTTCTGGTTCTGTTGCTAATTAAATTGTGACTTTGGGCAAGGTATGTAATTTCTCTGAATCATCCATCCTTCTTGTGTAAATGGAGGATGAAACCTACCTTGTAGGGTTGTTATAGATTAGAACTAGTGTCTGTAAGCTAGATTAGGAACCACACAGTAGGACTTCCCTGGTAGTTCAGAGGGTAAGAATGTGCCTGCCAACACAAGGCTTTGGGTTTGATTCCTGGTCTGGGGAGATTCCACAAGCTGTGGGGCAACTAGACCCATGCACCACAACTCCTGAGCCTGTGCTCTAGAGCCTGCGAGCTGCCACTACTGAAACGCGTGCAGCCAGAGCCTGTGCTCTGCAACGAGTGAAGCCACCGCCATGAGAAGGCCAGGCACCATGACAAAGGGTGGTCCCTGCCCTCTGCAACTAGAGAAAGCCTGGGTGCGGCGGAGTGAAGACCCAGCTAGGCCAAGAATAACATAAAATAATTTTTAAAAAGAAAGAAAAAAACATAGTGACGAACACATGGTGGGCGCTCAATAAATAGAAGACATCATAATGCTTAATATAATAATGACTGTTAGAGCCCTGAAAATAATATGGCTACTGGCAGGACCAGGGCAGACTAGCAAATTCTGAGCCAAGCATCAAAGCCTGTGAGGCAGTTGGAGGAAGGTTCTAGTAGAAGATGGTGATGAAGTTTCGGGAAGTATGATATTAATAATTGATACGTTTCAAAAGAAAGACCTTTTGAATGATGAGCATAGAATGAAGCCTTACAAAAAGCATTTAGAGTGACCCTCTTCTTCTACTAGTACTGAGCATAGGAGGAAATAGGTTAAGGAGATTGGAAAAATAATGAGTTTCTTAATATTAGAAGAGGTCACAAAACTCCAACATAATGGATCTGAAATTATGAGAGAACAAGGGAGACCAAGAGACTGTAAGAAAAGGGGTATGATTGATAAGCAGCGTTAGTTTTAGGAATTTTAGTGAACAAGACGGAGATTTCAACCTCTCAGTCATTCAACAAACTCATGGTCAGAGCTCCATTCTCTGCTTTAACATTAGCCACACACATAGGCTTGCACAGAACTTGAGGCCATTGCCTGGTCTTCCACCTTTGGGCTGAGTCTCTCTTAAACTTCTGCAGACAAATGAATCTATTCTTAAAAGACAGTCGATAACTTAATGGCTCAGTGTCTGGGAACCCTCATTCTGAATTCTCATATCTGCCAACTTCAGTCTTTTTTTACAAAGACCTTGGCTTTCAAGCGTATTCTGTACCATATTCAATGACCATTGAACTTCTCTTTTGACCTGGAAATGCAAACAGGCTTTACTCAACAGTTCCTGAGAAAGGTACATGCCAGCTTCTGGAAACATTCTTTAAAAAAATTGTTTTATCAGTCTCAATAGCATGATGTGTGCTCCTGTCTTGTGTAACTTTGCTATAATGTCATTCATTCACCTGATATTTGCTGAATATTAACTATGCACTAGGCACTGGTCTAGACACCCTGTGCTTCTGGAGCTTGTACTCTGTGGTGGGACTGGGGATGGGGTGGTACTGATGAGCAAATGAGCAATAAATGAATGAATAAGTTCTACTAAAGAACATCCATGACATGCAATATATCTGGGCCAAGTATGACACCCAACTCTCGGGTGCCTGAGAGAGTCCAGGTGTTGGGTAGGTTGGGAGAAGGAAAAGAAGAATTGTTCTGGCTGGCTGACCTCCTGCCTGCCCATATTGAACACTCAGATCCACTGGATTCCAGGCAGGTCCTACTGTTCTGACTTAGTCTAGGGCCTCCTGCGAGCAACTTTCTGGATTCTACTGGAGTTCTCTCTCCTTTTCCCTTCCCTATCCTTCACAGAGTACTGGGCTTCAAGGAGCCAACGTACTGGTTCTCAGTTTTCTGAGACAGTACCATGAGAAGGGTCCTTGAGTGATCCTTTCTGGAGTAGTGCTCCCCCAAATTTCACCCACAATGAGATCAGGAGCTTGTGCCAGAATGTAAATCAATGCTCTGTGTCTTCTATAAGGAACACTCTCCCTGTGGAAAAGATGTCAGCTGAACTCAGCGTTGGCTTCCGATCTTGCCACAGATTGGAACAAACAGTGTGTGGACAGGTTCTGATCTGTAGGCCACGCTTTGAGAAGCACCGTTCTAAAATGTATATTGCAAATTGAGGATCCAAATTGCTGCATCCAGCCTGCAGATCTAGTTTCTTTGGCCTGCCACTGTTTTCAACATTCTGAAATGGAAAGATTTCACGTGAAATCTCCTGTTTCCCCAAACCTCTTAATCATACCTTTCTTTTGTGTCCCTTCATCACTGAACGTCTTGGGATTTCACATTCCTACATGGCAAGAGTCAGAAGTGACTCTCTCTTTTATAGGGCATGGACCTCCAAGGAGCCCAGCAGGCCCGTTTGACCTACTTTGTTTATGTTGCCTACTGCAATGCCAAAGAATGCTCAAACTGCTGCACAATTGCATTCATCTCATACTCTAGTAAAGTAATGCTCAAAATTCTCCAAGCCAGGCTTCAGCAATACGTGAACCATGAAATTCCAGATGTACAAGCTGGTGTTAGAAAAGACTGAGGAACCAGAGATCAAATTGCCAACATCTTCTGGATCATTGAAAAAGCAAGAGAGTTCCAGAAAAACATCTCTTTCTGCTTTATTGACTATGCCAAAGCCTTTGACTGTGTGGATCACAATAAACTGTGCAAAATTCTGAAAGAGATGGGAATACCAGACCACCTGACCTGCCTTTTGAGAAACCTGTATGCAGGTCAGGAAGCAACAGTTAGAACTGGACATGGAACAACAGACTGGTTCCAAATAGGAAAAGGAGTACCTCAAGGCTGTATATTGTCACCCCGCTTATTTAACTTATATGCAGAGTACATCATGAGAAATGCTGGGCTGGAAGAAGCACAAGCTGGAATCAAGATTGTCGGGAGAAATATCAGTAACCTCAGATATGCAGATCACACCACCCTTATGGCAGAAAGTGAAGAGGAACTAAAAAACCTCTTGATGAAAGTGAGAGAGGAGAGTGAAAAAGTTGGCTTAAAACTCAACATTCAGAAAACTAAGATCATGGCATCTGGTCTCATCACTTCATGGGAAATAGATCGGGAAACAGTGTCAGACTTTATTTTTTTCTGGGCTCCAAAATCACTGCAGATGGTGACTGCAGCCATGAAATTAAAAGACGCTTATTCCTTGGAAGGAAAGTTATGACCAACCTAGATAGCATATTAAAAAGCAGAGACATTACTTTGTCAACAAAGGTTCATCTAGTCAAGGCTATGGTTTTTCCAGTAGTCGTGTATGGATGTGAGAGTTGGACTGTGAGGATAGCTGAGAGCCGAAGAATTAATGCTTTTGAACTGTGGTGTCAGAGAAGACTCTTTGAGAGTCCCTTGGACTTCAAGGAGATCCAATCAATCCATCCTAAAGGAGATCAGTCCTGAGTGTTCATTGGAAAGACTGATGTTGAAGCTGAAACTCCAATACTTTGGCCACCTCATGTGAAGAGTTGACTCATTGGAAAAGAGCCTGATGCTGGGAAGGATTGGGGGCAGGAGGAGAAGGGGACGTCAGAGGATGAGATGGCTGGATGGCATCACCGACTCGATGGACATAGTTTGGGTAAACTCTGGGAGTTGGTGATGGACAGGGAGGCCTGGCGTGCTGCGATTCATGGGGTCGCAAAGAGTCGGACACGACTGAGCGACTGAACTGAACTGAACTGCCCCCTAGAGGAGTTTGGTTTCATAACCCCTAAGAATCTTGGTGGTGGGGACAGGTCAGTGAACAAATGTGATGGTAGCTCAGTCCACGGAGGGAGAAGAACTGGGCCGCAGTGTGATTAAGAATACCTTGAATCAGGATTGCTGGGAGAAATCCTCAGATATGCAGATGACACCACCCTTATGGCAGAAAGTGAAGAGGAACTAAAGAGCCTCTTGATGAAAGTGAAAGAGGAGAGTGAAAAAGTTGGCTTAAAGCTCAACGTTCAGAAAACTAAGATCATGGCATCTGGTCCCATCACTTCATGGCAAATAGATGAGGAAACAGTGGAAACAGTGTCAGACTTTTTTTTTCTGGGCTCCAAAATCACTGCAGATGGTGATTGCAGCCATGAAATTAAAAGACACTTACTCCTTGGAAGGAAAGTTATTACCAACCTAGACAGCATATTAAAAAGCAGAGACATTACTTTGTCAACAAAGGTGCATCTAGTCAAGGCTATGGTTTTTCCAGTAGTCATGTATGGATGTGAGAGTTGGACTATAAAGAAAGCTTAGCGCCGAAGAATTGATGCTTTTGAACTGTGGTGTTGGAGAAGACTCTTGAGAGTCCCTGGGACTGCAAGGAGATCCAACCAGTCCATCCTAAAGGAGATCATGGGTGTTCATTGGTAGGACTGATGTTGAAGCTGAAACTCCAATACTTTGGCCACCTGATACGAGCTGACTCATTTGAAAAGACCCTGATGCTGGGAAAGACTGAGGGCAGGAGGAGAAGGGGATGACAGAGGATGAGATGGTTGAATGGCATCACCGACTTGATGGACATGGGTTTGGGTGGACTCTGGGCGTTGGTGATGGACAGGGAGGCCTGGCGTTCTGCGGTTCACGGGATTGCAAAGAGTCGGACACGACTGAGCAACTGAACTGAACTGAACTCCTCAAGGGAGGGACACATTGGGAGAGGAGGGTGGAAGCATGCGTATTGCCGTATGTGGAGTAGACAGCTAGTGGGATGCGCCGTGTGATGCAGGAGGCTCGCTCTGTGCTCTGTTTCAGCCTAGAGGGGTGGGAGGTACGGCAAGAGGGAGGGGACCTGTGTACACCTGTGGCTGATACATGTTGATGTCTGGGTGAAGCCAGCACAACATCGTAAAGCAATTCACCTCCAATTAAAAACAAAAATAGGTTTATGGATGCTTCAGAATGTAAATGGATATAACAGGCTACGTATTACTCAAAGTGGCAATCCAAAATATAAACATTCAAAAACTACAAAGATAAAAAGAATGCCTGTCCTCTTCCTTCCTTCATTCTTCCATCCATTCATGGAGTCTCCTCTCATACCCTCTCCATCATAAAATTTCTCCAAGTTTATTGCCCTGAGCCTGCTCAGCAATGAGACTGGGAGAGAAAAGGTGATGTGTATATGTTTGTTCGTGCACAGCAAAGCCACGGTTCCAATCCGTCAAGCACCATTTTTCCAAGAATCCGGGGAGCCATTAGATCCATAGACTTGAGGGCAAATCAGTGCGGGTAAGAGGTTGTCTCGGAGGACCAGGCCTGCATACCACTGCGGACTGCTAGGAGATGACTGACTGCAAACCTTCCCGAGAGAGGAGGCTTTATCAAAGGACTGCTTTAGAAAGTGCCTTTTGGTTTTCTAATGGTTCAACGATCTTGTTACAAAGATTCTTGTTTCACTGCTCCCTCTAATCCTTACAAATTTTACAAAATGGTGTTTGATCTGACTTCTCTGAAAGCACACAGTAGTCTCTAGTTTTAGTCAGATTTCTTGATGCTCTTTTTTCTCCATTTAAAGCCTTGGCTATATTTTCTTGGGCCTTGTGAGGTATATTAACTAAAATAGAAGATTATAAGGGGTAAGTGTGTCGGGTAGTCCTCATTGAACCAGACCTGGTTAAAGTTCTGGGAAACCACTGTGATGGTCTAAGATAGGTGCTCCGCCTGGCAAGTCACCATGACCAGTATTTTGCTTGGTGCTTCCTTATTTGCATTTTCTTGGTTTTTATTTATATGATACAAAATATTATAAGATGAATAGTTCCTAAAGTGAGAGGAAAACTGAGTGCAGAAGTCACTTTTTTCTCAACCCCAAACCAAGTGAGTTTAGAATTTTAAGCAAGTCATTGTGGATGGTAAAATACAAAGACACTACAGTCTGTAAATTCCACAAAACAGGGACCACGATTGGAGGTGTACATAAAAGACTTAAAAATCACATTATAATCAATCTAGATCATACATTTTTGGGGATAGAAGTATATAAATGAATAATAAAGCATTCCTATTAAATGAAAAGTATTCTACCGAATAAACAGAATTTGGGAATGTTGAAAGGACACAAAGTAAGTGAGGAGTCCAAGTTGGATGCCATTAAATGCTTAAAGGAAGGTGGCTTTGCCAAAGATACTAGGTGCCCCTGCTGTCAGTGTGACTATCTTATGGGCACAAAAATCATTCAGTGCTTTTTTTCAGTATGTATTTATTTATGACTGCACTGGGCCTTTGTTGCTGCTTGAGTTCCCTCTAGTTGTGGAGTGCAGGGCTACTCTCTGGTGCTACTGTGGGCTTCTCATTGCGGAGGTGCCTGGGCTCTAGGGCCCGGCTCAGTAGTTGTGGCCCATGGGCCCAGCTGCCCCGCGGCGTGTGGGATCTTCCCGGACCAGGGGTTAAACTGGTGTCCCCTGCGCCACAGGGCAGATTCTCAGCCACGGGACCAGCAGGGAAGCCCCCAGTCAGCGTTTCTCTGTCTCACCTTCTTCCGTGCACTGCACTGAATCCCTCCGTGTGCAGCGTTTGTATTTACGGTGTATTTGGTCCTCCCGATAAAAAGAACAGACAGTTCCTGGATAGGCTCCAGCCCTTAATCTGGCTCTTTCCGAAGTTCTGCCTTCCCGGTATCTGCACCCTCTGCCGTGTGACTGCAGCTCTTTCTGTAAGAGGTGGAGCTGGCTTCCTCTCCTTTGAGTCTGGGTGGCCTTGTGCTCTGCTTTGGTCAGCAGCATGCAGAAGTGACGGTGGCCTCGAGCAGCGGTTCAAAGCCTAGGCCTCAGGGTATCTGTGTACTCAGCACAAGTGTGGTCTTCTGGGGGGTGAGAGACCTTGTGAGGCAGAGCTGAGTAAGCCCATCTGGCTCAGCCAAGTTCCCAGCTATGCTGTGGAGTCTAGCCAAGACCAGAAAATGTTCCTAGCTGACTTGAAGCTGACTACAGACGCATGAGTAAGTTTCACTGAACCCCGCTGAGGTCAGAGCTGTCCAGCCGATTTTCCTGTTATTAGTAACAATGAGTAGTTATTAAGTCATACGTCTTTTGTTGTCGTTGCTTTGTTACACAGCATGACTGTGGCAGTAGGTAACTGATACAGAGGGAGTGTATCGATCAGCTTTGGCTGTGATAAACCATAAGACAAACAGCTCCCAAATCTTAGTGGTTTACAAGATGTATTTTCTTTTTTTTAAATTTCCTTCATATCAGCTTCAGGCTGATGGTAGGGTTTAGGACTCTTTGGTATATCTCTCATTCTGGAATTAAGGGCTACCAGGACATGATTTTCTCGTGACAGATGACAGAAGCACAAGAGTCAAGCCGAATGATGCAAACAGATTTAAAGGCTTTGTTTGCATCGTGCCCACCAACATTCTATTGGGTAGGGGAAGTCACATGGCTAAGCTGAAAATCAATGTGGCATTTTAGTTTACTGGTACTGCTGGGCTCTGTGAAGTCACCTGACAAAGGAAATGATATGTAATCTTATTATAGGAAAGAAATGAAGAATTAGTTATAATTCACCATGGGGAGAATTATTCAGAAGGCATAATCGGGAAACTGTTTTCTGAAATACTTGATGAAACTCATTAATGCAATAAATCATTTGCCCCAGAAAAAGCTAAAATAGCCTATTGAAGACAGGTGGTGGTTAATATACTAGTGTGAATATATAATTATTTTCTTTCTGGAAACAAATTATCTGGAATAGGAATATGCCAAACATATTTTCATTTTTCTTGATAAGCTCACCTATTAGTTTTTCTTTATGTAAGTTCAGTGCTGTTTGGGTTGTGTGATAGTCCTCCTTCTCTTGGTTTCATAATTTGATCTACTGGTCCTTTAAGTTTCCTTCGGGTTCACAGTGTTGTGAAAATAGGAGGATATCTTTCTTCTGCTCTAAGAAATCTTGAAGTCTGCAAAAAAGTCATATATGTGAGTTCAGGCTAATATGCATTGTAATTATTAAAATGCCTTTTAGTTTGAACTGTAAAATGAATTGAAACAATGAAATGAGGATAAGTTTATGCCACTATAGAAATGCAGGATTCTATCTTGTATAGACACAGAAAAGTGCTCTGAACACCCTGTTATATGTGACACATTGCACTCTCCTCTGAGAGTTTCAGAATCTAGACATTGCTTTTTTTGTGGTTGACTATTAACATTTCTTCTTGCATTGGTAGGTCTTCCCTTGAACACTGCCACTTTATTATGTAGGAAGTGTGACAGTCAGTAATCATTTTTCTTTGTTAAAAATAAATATATACTAGTGGCCAGTGTCTACAACTATTTATCAGAAAAATTATTTGAAATAACATATTGAAAAAATTGAAGTACTCTATGTGTTTTTGGCTGGTTTGCCCAAAGGATCTGTCTGTTCTGTCTGTCTGTCTGCCTGTGTCAGATACCTGTGACAGGAGCACATGTCCTTGGCAGAGAGGCAGGGTCCTCTCCAGAACCCTTCTCCACCTCCCTGTCTTCTCTGAATCAGTCCCTCTCTTTTTCCTGTCATGCTCCACGCACTTGAGCACATATGATGTCAGGGAAGAAATTGGTTATGTCCTTTGGGAGCAATCAGTGGCAGAGGAGATGAAGGGAAAGAAAGCAAGAGAAACCGGCAGCAATGCAGTGAAGGGTGGAGAGCTACCGTGTGGAGACCAGTGCAGAGCAAGTAGCTGGAAACAGAAACGAGTGGTTTTGAATGTAGAAACAGTAGTGACCCGTCAGCTGAGCAGAAGCGCACCTGTTGTGATACCATTGAGCCCACTTTCTAGCTTCAGAACATTTATTCTTGGTCATCCACATCCCTTCCCTCTACTTCCCAAGTCCTCTGCACTCGATTGAGGTATCGGTGCCAAATAAAATCAATTTATGCAGTTCTACCTTGAGATTATTTGTGTTTAATGTTTCTTCCAACCCAACCTGAAAACACAGTGCAGATAAAATGAATAGAGAATTCACTGAGGGGAAAAACGAGTGGTAGAAATAAATTCTATGTGGAGTATTTTTATGGATTCAAACAATGCCAAAGTTGGGAAAGAACCTAGACACGATACTGTCCAAACTCTCATGTCAGTGTTCAGAGTACAGTGACTTGCTCAAGGTCATGTGAAGGCCAGAGACACTATCAGCCCAGACTCCTGACCCCGAGGGCAATGCTCTTAACCCAGAACTTCCTTTCTGCATGCCCTCTTTGAACCATCTAACAATGATTTTTGTGCAAGGAGAAATCAGGAAATGTAGCCTGTTACGGCATCAGCGGGGTTAATGAATCTTTTCAACATGCTGTCGTTTCAGTGCACCTGTTCAGCCCTTCATTTAACAATATTTAATAATGTCTATTGTAAGTTCCGTGTATTATACAGCAGGCACACAGGGCCAATAATATTTTATGTATTCTCATCAAGAGGGGAATTGTAAGGGCCATAAATGGCCTGATGGAAGAGGACAGTGAGCACGGTGGCTCACAAATCACGTTTCCTCGGCTGAAAGCGCTGAGTGACTGAGGACGTGAATTCTTCCTGTCTCACAGCCCACGGGGAGCCACCTGCCAATGGGGCAGAACGTATGAAGACATCTACCGTTTACATTCTGTTCTGGTCAAAGGATGCTGGTAGCAGTGCCCTTGTGGTACATTCATCTTTACGGCTTGCGTATACTGAGTATGAAGAGTAACTGTTGACCACTTACTGAGTGCATGCAGGTCACTGTGCTAGATCCTTTTTTTGTCAATTATTTCTATTAATTAATGAATTGATTCAGCTGGTTATTCAACCTTCATTAATTGAGTGCTTACTATGTGCCAAGCCCTTTTCTATTTCTTTTGTATTCCTCACAATAACCTTAGGATGGGGATATCCATGCTTATTCCCCATTTACAGCAAAGGAAACAAACTTAGAGAAGGTAAGTAAAATGTCCCCAAGTCGAGCAGTAGGTCGTGTGTAAGTCAGGATTTAAACCCATAGGCAGGGTGTCTAATTCAGCAAGTCCTTGGACATAACACAAAACATGAAAAACCTGATTACAGTTTAGCCAAGGCTATTCTTGGGTGTGAATGGGAGTGGGAAGTTACCCATGTGGTGCAATTTTGTAATTCTTAGGAGAATCCCATGTCCCAGATAATTTCTACTTAATGCTGTAATGCTTAAATTCCACAAATAGAAATGCTTTCTTTTAGATTTTTACACTGATGGCTTCTAAGTGTAACTATAGCATCCATCTTAAGTTCAGAATTTCCACTAAATTTAAAGCTGAATTTTTAGAAGCTTTCTACATGTTTCACAGGCATCTCAAATTCGAGGTGTCTAGAACTGAATTTCGTTATTGGGAAATGCAAGTCAAAACCATGATGAAATAGGTTGCACTTCACATTCTCTAGGATGGCTAGGAAAAAGAAGACAGGCAGTAACAAGTACTGATGAGAATATGGAGAAGTTGGAGCCCTCATCCACTGCTGATGGGAGCGGAAAATGGCACCGCTTCTTTAGAAAGAACGTGTCACGTCCTCACAAGGTTAAACCCAACAATCCCACTGCTAGGTTTAGTCTCAGAGTTTAAAACATGTGTCCTCATAAAAATTTTTACCTGAATATTCATAACAGAACTATTCATAATAGTCAGATGGTGGAAACACCCAAATGTTGGCCAACGGATGATTGGAAAAACAAAATGTGGTCCATCCATACAATGGAATGTTATTAACAGTTAGAAGAAAGTACTGGTATTTGCTACAAGATGGATGAGTCTTGAAAACACTGTGCTACAAAAGACCATATGTTATAAAATTCCATTTATATAAAATCTCCAGAATAGGCGAATCTATAAATATGGAAGGTAGATTAGTAGTTGCTTAGGGCTGGTGTAGGAGGTATAGGTGGAAATGAAGAGGATAATGTATGCAGGATTTCTTTGGAGGGTGTTTAAAATGTTCTGAAATCGATTGTGTTGATGGTTTCTTGACTCTATGAATATGTTAAAAACCACTGGACTATTTTAAATGGGTTAATTATATGACTTGAAAATTATATCTATCAGCTGTTATATTTATTAAAAATAAAAACAGCTTGTTCCACCTATTTTCTAGGATAGCAACACCCCTCCTGCTTCCCCTAGCTGAGCTGTGCGCTCTTTGCAGTGGTCAGCTTCCTATTCATATTTGTCTCCCTGTACCTAGCATCATGCCTGGCCTGTATTAGGTTCATTTTATGATGTAGATTATCATCAAGAAAACAGGAGCGTTTTCCTCTCTGCCAGGGAGAACCTGGACAGGATGAGACTCTTGAGAACCTGGGAGAAATGGATGCACTGAAAGGAGGCCAAAGAGAAGGGTTATGGGACAATGGGAGATATGGAGGGCACCCTGCCCCCGTCACGGCTTTGTCTGAGGTTGGCCTGTGTGGCACGCGAGAGGCAGTCTGATGTAATGGGCAGAGTGCCAGCTTTGCTCAGGCTCACAGAGAGAGGAAATGATGGAGTCAGGCTGTGGGCTCAGCTCAGTGGCCTGAATAACCGTCTTTGTCCTGTGAGTTTCTCAATCTCCTGATCTGTAGAAGAAGGATAGAAATACTTATTTCTAGGAATTGTGAAGATATAATGAGAAAGCATGTACAGACTGTAATATGGTGAAAAATGCTTTGTTTTTATCTTATTATTTTGACATTGAGTCCTGTCCTCAGATGCTGTCACAGTCAGGGCTAAACATAGAAAGTTTACCGCGTTTTCTCTCTCAGTCTTTCCTTATCTCAGACGCCTGAGAGAAAGCATTCTGAAAGAACCGAGAGAAAGTTCTCTGACAGAACCGTGAACTGTACAAAAATTGGAATAAGTTCAATTACTATTCACTTTATGGATCAAAATGCCCACATGCTTCATGACCTTCATTTGTGTTATGTTAGTTCTTCTCATCAGTCTTAGCTTGACAGTCAGTGAGCTTCAGGAGGGTCTGACTGCGGGGCCTGGACTTGGTCCTGGTGTCACGGACGGCTCCAGGATGTGCCACGAGGGAGCGACGCGGTCAGGAGCGGCCCCTGTGTCGCCTCACCCCTCCGCCTCTTAGCTTTGTGCTCCCTTGGTGGGTGACTGACCTCTCGGGGCCGCAGTTTCCTTGTCTATGAGAGTCAAGTCATGCTAACAGTTCCCTTGCAGGTGTCAGAGGGTAAAAGTGAGGCAGGCAAGTAAAACTATTACAGCATCTGGTGCTTGGTAAGCCCTTAATAAACGTGCTTTAAGCTGAAGGATACTTTGAAGACACGTGCTCCACCTAACCAATAAACCGGAGTTCCATACCGCATTTTACAGCAGTTTACCTCCAAGTCAGTTCAACGGGTTATTTATCACTGCCTGAAATGCCAGGGACTGTGCTAATTGTCCTTGTCAGAGACTTCTTCTGTTTTTAAACTTTGATATTTTATTCATCATGGATTTTTTGGTTATTTTCTTTTTTAATAGTGCAGGAAATATTATTTAGTAACTGAGCTTTTCTTGCTTTGGTTTGTTTGTTTGTTTTTTGGGGCCACACAGCATGTGGGATCTTAGTTCCCAGACCAGGGATTGAACTTGTGCCCTCTGCAGTAGAAGCTCAAAGTCTTAACCCCTGGACAGCCAGGGAAGCCCCTGTCAGGGACTTCTTATAGTAGATAGAGTGGACTTACTAACTGACAGGAAGATGTCTATAATGTCAAGTCTCCTTTAATTGACTCGCAGGCATTATGTTTGATTTTTACAGAGTGCTCTGTGAAGGTGTATTCAGAAACATAGAGACTGTCAGATGCCTTAGCGGACTCTGATGTTACTGCTGTTAGGTTGGAGCCGTCAAAGAGCACACGTGCCTCTGTATGTCCCCCAGATGGGCCCTCCCAGATTTCTTCTCAACAGGGAAAATCTAGTCAAATACTGAAGAACTCAATACTCATTCTTGGTGTTGTGATTCTACTCTTGAAGTTGTTTCTAAGGTTCTGTTTTCTAAGAGTAAACAGAAATTACATTTTCTATACTGTTTTCTGATTTCTATTTTTCAGCTATGAAATCCAATACAAGTTGAACCCTTGTTCTTGAACAACGCAAACAACAACAACGACAAACAACAACCCTCCCAATCGAACAATAAGCCCCCAAAGAGGCAATTGCTGAAATAAACTTACAAAAACACTGCCTAAAACTCATACTTTGTCGAGCCATACTATTTATATTTAGCTTGGGTTGTTTTTGGAGCTTATTAAGCCTCTTGCTTAGTCCCAGGCTCTGATGATACATCTAGGTTTGAGGATCTGGGGTTTATAAGGGCAAGGGGCTGCCAAACACGTCATTAGCCAGACGTTACTGTTTAGTGGCCCTGCTTTCATGTGTGAGAGTGGTGATAACTCAGAGAAAGGTTGTAATCCTCTGGTAGATCTAAAGTAGTGGGAATATATTATGTTCAGTAATTATTTTTTAACATATGCTTTCCATCATTATATTTCAAAATAAAAATGAAAAACAAAGAAGTAAATATAAGAAATGACAATATAGATCTATATTTAATCACAAAGAGTTTTGTATTTCATTGAACAAAGTACCAGGTACCAAATTTGGAATGTTGGTATGATCTCATGTTTGATAGAACAGATATTCCTAGTAACGCTGACCACTTACTGCACATGTGCTCTGTTCTTGGCACTGTCCTAAGTGATTTACATATATTATCTTGTTTAATCCTGACATAAATAATGATATGGTATATTTTAGCCACATCCATATATATAAATGGAGAAGGCAATGGCACCCCACTCCAGTACTCTTGCCTGGAAAATCCCACGGACGGAGGAGCCTGGTAGGCTGCAGTCCATGGGGTCGCTGAGAGTCAGACACGACTGAGCGACTTCACTTTCACTTTCCTGCATTGGAGAAGGAACTGGAAACCCACCCCAGTGTTCTTGCCTGGAGAATCCCAGGGACGGGAGAGCCTGGTGGGCTGCCGTCCATGGGGTCGCACAGAGTCAGACATGACTGAAGTGACTTAGCAGCAGCAGCAGCATATATATAAATACGGTATATTTTAACCACACATATATATATAAATATGGTATATTTTAACCACACACATATATATATATATGGTATATTTTAACCATATATATATATAATTTATCCCCATTTTACACATGTGAAAACAGAGACTTGGAAAGGTTAAGCAGCTTGTTCAGGGTCACACAACCAGTATGTGTCAGAGCCAGGTACACTGCCCCTAGCAGATACAGAGAGACACACAAAAATGTCAATAATTGTTATCTGTGGGTGTGGATTTTTTTTCTTTTGGCCTATCTTTATTTTCTAGTTTTCTTCAATGAGTTTATCTGCATAATAAATGAAGTCGGGAGGTAAATTGAACCATAAACAACCTTCGTATCAAGGCAGAAGGAGGTGAAGGGAGAAAGGAAGGAAGAAGGAGAAGTAAAAGGCACGTAAGAAAAGGAAGGAAGAAAAAGGGGAAGGAAAGCGGAAGGAGGGAGGGAGAGAAAGGGGCTGTCTTCCTGAGGAGGCTGGGAGATGCTGTGTGCATACAACTCTGTACCCTCCTGCCTGCCTCTGGGGGTGGCCTTGAATGCAGTCCAGCTCAGAGGATGGGAGCAGAGGAAAATGTCCTTCAGAACACAGGATTTGGGGAAGGGGCTTCACATACGTGGCTTCACATATTTGGAACACTGTGTTCTTTCCAGATACTGAAAACTGAGCATTGCGGTACTGAACTGGGTTGTAATTTATATTGAAGACCATAGCTTTTACAAAATGCAGTCATCTAACAGAATACTTTGAGTATTTTTAGCAGAAGACTATTAGCCACCAAAAAGTTTACTCTGTTTCATCATCAGGGCATGTTGTGGGCACTGGGCAGGGACAGAGGAAGGATTAGCAGCCAGATGGGCAGGACAGGGATGCGGGAGACAAGACAGGAGGCCAGTGGCGGGACGCGGTAGGGCGACCGTATGGTTCATCTTTCTAAATGAAAGGGGATCATATAGTCATTAACAGGGACAACAGGCATATATGAAGACTGTCACTGATAAACTGGGAAGTTTGATCATCCTAGAACAGCCAGGTCAACAGCCTAACCAAGAAGCAATAGAACTAGATGAGGGGCGTGAATGTAAGAAGCAAAGAGAAACTTAAAAAACAAACAGTCCAGCCTCATAAGTAATCAAAGAAGTTCAAATTAAACCAAATAAATGTTTCCTTTACTTTTCAAAATGGCAAAAAGTCATTTAAAAAATAATAAATCTGCCACTTGTTGAACACCTATATATGCTGGGTAACTTCTAGGCCTTTTTGAAAAGAACATTTAATAAACTTTTAATTTTACAATAGTTTTGCATTAACAGAAAAATCACAAGAATGTTACATAGAGTTACCATATACCTTGTATTCAGTATCTTACTATATTACGATGGTACACTTGTCACAACTAATTAATCAATAGTGGTACATTTTTATTAACTAAAGTCCATATTTTATTTGGGTTTTCTCGGTTTTGACCTAATGTCTTTTTTCTGTCCTACTGTTCTGTCCAGGCTATCACATAATCATCACGTCTCCTTAGTTTCTCAGACTTCATTGCTTGTGATGACCTTGACAGTTTTGAGACTGATTGGGCAGGTGTTTTATGGAATGGCCCTCAGTTTGGGTTTGTCTAATGTTTTCCTCACAATTAGTCAGGGCTTATGGGTTCGGAGGGAAGAAGACCACAGAGGTTAAGCGTCATTCTCCTCATCATATTCAGGATGCCTGCTGCCGACATGGCCTATCACTGAGGTAGGATGTCAGGCTTCTCCACGATAAAGGACTCTTTTTCTCCCCTTTCCATGCCATACTCTTTGTCATACTGAGTGAGTTAAGTCAGACAGAGAAAGACAAATATCATATGATATTGCTTATACGTGGAATCTAAAACAAGGGTACAAATGTCAAGAGCCTTAAAAGTATCAACTGATCAAAGGGTCAGATAGTCCAGTCATAGTTCAGTTGGTTAAGAAGCTGCCTGCAGTACAGGAAACCTGAGTTCAATCCCTGGGTCGGGAAGATCCCCTCGAGGAGGGAATGGCACCCCACTCCAGTATTCTTGCCTGGAGAATCCCATGGACAGAGGAGCCTGGAGGACTGCTGTCCATGGGGTCGCAAAGACGCAAATACAACTGAGCGACTAAAACTTTCCCCTTCACTTTCTAGTCAAGGGGAGCAAAGACAAGAAAAGTAGTAGCAGATGCTCCAACGGGGAGGAGAGCAGTAGACCCGGGAGGCAGCCTGTAGACGCAGATTCAGCTTCCTTCATTTCTCCCAGGAGAGGCAACTTTTCTGGTCAAAGCGTGCCTGGGGACCTGCAGCTGATGGTAGGGGGGGATACAAAGTATTTCATGGGCTTATGCAACAAATTCAGTTCTTTATCAGACATGTTTTCCTGACATTTTCCAAGAGAATTAATTATTCATGATTTAACTCTGAAATCAACTGGCTGGTAGTTGTTGAGAACTCATTTTATACCTAAAAAAAAAAAAAAAAAAGATACACTGCTGTTCCCCGAGAGTTCACAGTCTAGAGACTGTGCAGTTTATGCTTGTAAGTATGTGTGCTTAGACTCTCAGTTGTGCCAGACGCTCTGCGGCCCCATGGACTATGGCCCCCCAGGATTCCTCTGTCCAGGGAATTTTCCAGGCAAGAGTACTGGAGTGGGTTGCCATTTCCTCCTCCAGGGGATCTTCCCAACCCAGGGATCGACCCATGTCTCTTGCATTGGCAGGTGGGTTCTTTACCACTAGTACCACCTGGGAAGTCCTTAGTAAGTTTGACCAACCTGTAAAAACAACTCAGGTATTTTCCTGGAAAAAAGAAAAAGGGGGGACACCTAGGATAAAGGAGCAGTTATTCTACTGTCTTTACTGAGCCCCTCCAGCTGCCTTGTTCTGTCCAGAGGCCAAGGTAGGTCACCAGTGAAGTTACAGCTTCCTCACAGTTACACATAAGACATAAGGGCTGAACTTTAGTGATTCTATAGTCTTTTTCTTCAAAATATCAGCCACAAAGGAAAAGTCTGAAGTCAGTGAGAGAAGGGTAACTATAACTTGAAGCAAGGAATAATAATTGTAAACCATCACTGTTTATTTGAGAAGGGATTAGCAAGGAATCACTTCTCAAAATGAACTCCCCAGAGCTTCTCTCTGCTCTTGATTTGATAGGCACGTTGCTAAGACTCTGAAAGAACAGCCAGTGATGGTTTAACTCTTTTGTGCTACAGAGAATCAACAGAGGAGAGGCCACCCAGGTGGGCTGGAGAGGAGAGGAGGGAAGAGTGCTCTGTACTTCTTGCAGGTGGTTTGGGGAAGATAAGTCAAATTTAGGGCTCCTCAGTGTGGTGGCTTCTCTGTTGCAGAGCGCAGGCTCGAGGACACGCGGGCTCAGCAGTTGAGGTGCACGGCCTTAGTTGCTTTGCGGCTTGTGGAATCTCCCCGGACCAGGGATCGAACCCATGTCGCCTGCGTTGGCAGGGGGAGTGTTAACCACGGGGCCACAGGGAAGCCCACGGTTCTCTCAACTCTCGATGCTCTCCTCCCACCCTGCTCTCACCTCTGGTTTGCTCTGTGCCCCTTGCACACTGTTTATTCTTAAACAGGTTTCATTGTTGTGGTTCTGTCCGGTCCCTGCCTAACTGACCATAGACCGAATCACTGCCCTCCCGTGTTTGGGGCTTCTATTTCCCTGTCAGAGTCATCCCGGAGATTAGCGGGGCTGGCCGAAGTCCTGACACAGCGCACAGACGGCTGCTGAACAAAACAGTGCGTTCGTGTCACAGAAACGCCTGCAGCAAAGATGGGCAGTGACTGCAAATGTTTATGAAAATGATGACTGACTTTCCTGCAAAGAAAATGAACCATACAGTATGCGGCCGATGCCGGCCATTAAGCCAGTCCTCGTGGGCCGAGCAATATTGACCTGTCACGGAAGGAACAGGGAGAGACAGTGGACAAGATATTTTAATTCTCCTCACACTCTGCCTGTGAGTGACTCTGAGACTGGAGTTAGAGAGTCTTATGTTTGGTCAAACAAGACAAAACGCAATCAGCAAGCAAACAAAAACTGCTCCCTTGCCCATTTTCTAGATCTATTTTTAAAAAATTCTGTATTTTGAGAAGATAAAGAATGCCATTTTCCTCATATGATTCCTCTCCTTCCCCTAGGCTTTGAAAAACCCTTTTCAAGCCCTTTCTATGTTTTATGTCCTTAGGCCTCTCGTGCGCAATCTTGTGTTTCTTACAGAACGATTTAGTGAGGGCTTATTGTGTGCCAGGCCCTTCTCTGAGCTTTCTCTGCTAACCCATTTGATCCTCACTGGCACCCTGGGCAGCAGTTTCTCTTTACTCCCACTTCAAGTTGGGGCACAGCTCGGAGCAGGGAGTGGCAGGGCGAACACGCGCCAGGCCGGACAGGCCTTGCTGGGGTCACGTGCTCACCCCCGCCTGCGGGGAGCCGGGCCCCGGGAGCCCTCATTCTGCCGCCCCTCAGCTGTCCTGTGTCCCTTCCTCCTCCATTCCCCGTCTCCTTCCTTCTGAGCTGCTCTTACCTGAGAGACCAGGACCACACTTTCTACTCTACGGGGCCATGGCAGGGTCTTCCCACCACTTCCTGTTCATCTGTCTCTGCCTGAGAGCAAGTCTGAATAAAAAAGATGAGTCTGACGGAAGCATCTCAAGGATTTTGGCTTTCCTCTCAGAAACATAATTCTGTTTTTTCCTTGCATTTTCAGTAAGACATTTTCAGGAGGGAAGGAGAGAAGGGGAGATGGAGGGAAGGACAGGGAAAGGGCCTGTTGAGTAATGAGAGATACTTGAGAAGCTCTGGGATCTCATGATTAACCCTGTCATTGATTACCTTGTTCATTGCTTGTTTAAAAAACTGGAGTGAGACTATTGAGGAACTCCCCAAAATGATTTGTGGGCAAGGGTCAGATTCTCATACCATTTCTTTTTACTGTAGGAAAGCAAAAATATTAAAGGAGGAAGAAAAACTATATGATTTAAAATTCTATAAGCAGAGTGAATTCTTGTCTTTTTTTTTTTGAGTGGGTTCTTAGATTGGACTCAATATTATTCCAATGATACTGAAAAAATCTACCTCAAAGCAGATGTCAAAAGTGCATTCTGGGAAATGTTTTTTCAAAACTACTTTGACTAATTTTAAATCAATGCTATTTGACATTAACGAAAATGAGTATATACAGAAGTCTAGATGGATGACATCTTAGTAACACTGTTTATTTTGTAAGCTTCCACAGTGTGACAAATACTGTATTGATTGGGAAAGGCATATTCTCTATCCTAAAGCAAATTCAGTCTAATTTAGACACAAGTAATAATCAGTGCTAATACTGCCATGTTGCCCAGACCCCCAGAGAAATACGATTTTTTGGTTTCAGTTGACCTCCCATTTAGTAAAGTTGTACAGGACGAAAAGTGAGTTTCCAGCCTCCACAGTACAGTGCTCGTAAACATGAATTCAGACACTGGCACGCCTTTGCATTGGATGCAGTTCTCAGCGTTGTCTCACGTGCTGTTTTTTGGAGTATAGGAAAAATGGGCTAAAAAGGGCATACTTCACAGATAATAGGAGAAAGAAAATTGGAAAACTGATTAAAATCTTTGAAAGGAAGTTGTCATCTCTTAGTATATGTAACATCCTTTAATTAATTTGGGTACTTTAGGAAACAATAAAGCACTGTCAGGTTGAAAGAATCTGATCTAGCAGTTGAAAGTGAAGCATAGACAAACTATTGTTTAGCATTTAGAAGTGAAATTTAGACAACGTGTAATAAGTAAAAGAATTTTACAGAACATCAGACTTATAGAAACAGCTTGCAGAGCCTTGAATTTAGGAACTTTTATGGGGAGAGAGATAGGGAGGAGCAGGGGCTGGGGAGGCTGAAACACATCATGATGAAACAGTGGCTCTTGCTGGCTAGGTGTTAGAATGCAGCATAGATTTATTAAGCTAAAAGGAAAAAAAGAAGACAAATTTCGGAGAGATTCAGCATGGGCTTTCGTAGATCCTCGATCTTGTGCTACGTCATTTTCGGGGAAGTCAGGGTAGAGAGAAGAGAGGGCAGTGGCCGTGGTGGATGGAGCAGAGATCATCGACATACAGATTACTGGGATCGTACGGTCAGAGTATAATTCACAGAGTAGTGAACTCTCCACACCAAGGAATGAGGCCTCAGACACACCGAGAGAAACTTAGGACAGAAGAAGATCCAGGTTGTGCCATCACAGGAATAAGTGTTCTTGTGGATTCTGCCCTGGCAGGGCTGACAACGGGGCACCAAAGGGGTGGTACCCCCTCCAAAGATCATTCTCTGTGTGCTCTAAATTCTCACTCTCTGCTTCCTTGGCACTGACCTGAGTCTGTTGACTACCTCTTTCGGGGCCTGCTCCTCACGTCATTCTTGACCTGCTCAAGACCAGCCCTTGTTCCTACTTCTCTGACTGGACGACCCATTGTGTGTCCTCCATACTCCGTGATTTAGTTTTAAAAACCTACTAGCTTACTCAGCTTTGGCTCACTCGCATGTTTTCTGAAGTAAAACATCATGTCAGTTTCATAATTTTGCTTAGGATGGATGCTGTGGGTAGCCATTATGTGTAGTAACTAGTGCTGACTGTGATGCTGGAGAAAAGGGAAGAGCAGGAAGCAGTAAAACTGAATGGTAATTACAAAGTTGTGATTTTAGTTATAGGTAAGCCGATCGCTTATTCACAAGCCTTATCCTTAGCTACAAAATCAACAGTTTAATTTTTTCCTCTCTTCTTTCCAGCTGCTTTAGAGAAAGTTAACTTGCCTAGAAGAAGGGGAAGAAGAGTTGCAAGTGTTTAAATTCATAGAAAACATTTCCTCCTTTGCTAATTGTTAATGTTTATAGACTCAGGACAATAAATAAATGAAAATAGTAGAAAGACACATCTCTATCTGTGCAAAAGAACAGTCAAAACCAAAATGTAGTTGGAGCATATTTCCTCTAGTATTTCACAGTGTGTGTTAAATAGATGAGTCATGGACAGTTTTATTTATGAATTATAGGCCCTTTTACACTTACTTGTTATATCTATGAAATATGACTATTTATAAAAACATATTTAGAAATATATGCATATATTTGACATGTGTTTATAAATTTACATGCATTTATATATTTACTATATTTCATTGACATATCACATTTAGCAAATATTAATTTTTATTCATAATTATAATGTATTCTATGCATAATTTCTATTAAGTCTCTTGTAATCAAAAGCTCACTGTGTGATGATCTTTTTCAGAATCCTAGCTCCCATGCTGAGTAGTAATATTTCTCTGAGATGTAGAAATAGTTTGTTTTTTTTTTTCAAATGTAATTTGCAGTTCTAACCATGTAGTTTTCTTCTAATAGCAGCTTTTCTCAAAGACACAGAGCAAAGGTCAACAGAAACGCCTGGCTAACTAGAAAGTAATTAGAGAAAGTCTCATTAATTTGACTATTTAATTTTTTTTAACTTGTAGTGACATTATTTTTTCCAGTAAAACACTAATTTCTAATTTAACAAATAGTATCAGGCAGTGGAAAATGAGGTGGAGAGATAAAAAGAGAATTTGAAAAGCCATAAAGTAGCTTATAAAGAACCAATAGTTTTCCTTTTGGCTGGAAACTGCCAATGGCTTACCCTGCAGCTGTTATCAGATGTGCTCAAAAGAATATTCTTGAAAGAGAAATGAAATATGTTAATTATGGCTTTAAGCTTATGTAGGAAATCACTTTTCTGTTCCATGGAGCTCTAGAACTACTGATGTTAATTTAACATTGCACTTCATGATTTTTTTTTTTTTTTAATGTTACATCCAGATTCAGGTCATGATGGCGTGGTCTTAAAACCATATTAATCCCAAATCAATATGCTTCTTTTGTTATTTTAGATATTAAACACAGTAAGTGTGCTAGTATATAGATTTTTAAAAAGTGGCTTAGAAAGTGAGCTCCTTTTATGATATGGACTTTACTGAAAGTGAAATTTATAACTATTCAGATGAAAACCACTGTTTAAAAAAATTCACTGATACTAAACAAACCAAATTCAATCTTTCCAGTGGAATTGTTAATTCCATGTTACCATGTGCACCTCTGAAGAAGCAATACTTAGGATAGTTTATATTTTGAGAGACCTACAAATTTGGCAATAGAGCTGAGCATTGTCCTAGGTATGAACTACATGATTACACAGTGAAATCTTTAAGCCTGATCGCCAGGGACGCAGACTTGGTCTGACTGGACTTCCCTTTTGGAACATGCAAATAGGGGATATGCCTCTGGTCACAGTAGTGAATTTTAAAGATAATAAGAGAGAATACGAAGAATTTCATTACGTGAAATTTATCTTCATGTTCAATGGATTGTATTACACTGCTCTTCCGTGTTCTGAATTTGCTGTAATCTTCTTGCTATCATCTGTTGTCCTTTTCCACTTCATTTACTTATAAAAAAGTTCTTGTATGCTTTTTAGACAACATTTTGGTAACTTACCATTCTTAGTGTTGATCAGATAATGCCAAACTAGTTAGCTATTAAATTTTGGAAAGATGAAGTAATTTCCTGACCCTTTCTTTCTTTCTTTTTTTAAGTTTTTCATAGTGGGCATACTTTTAGAATGGATTATTGAGTAAAAGTTTTGAAACACTCAGCAAGGGGTGTGGTGATGACCTGGAGCCAGTAGGAGCGTAGCACTCCCTCATCAGACAGAGGCTCTGCAGGAGCGGCATCATTCTGTCCTGTGCACCACCGTTCCAGCCCTCAGAGAGTGCCCCTCACCTGGAATACACTCAGAGAATCTTTGGAAAGGATGCATGAACATATCAGGGCAATGGAAACTAATATCAATTCCTGTTTTGATATTCAGGTTGCTCATTTGATAGACTACATGATACTATGCATAAAATATACCTGGATTTCAGCATGACATTGATTGATTTTTACTAGGATCTTTTGTGGTGAGACAAGTAGGTGTTAGATCACAGCTTAGTTAGTCTGGCCCACAGTGGTCACTTAAAAAATACTTGTGGAAAAAAAAATGAAAGCTTCCAAAGAGAAGGAGTATGGCATATTGTGCTCCTACTTAAAATTTTTTCATTGATATGATTGAACACATTTGTAAGTTAGCAGACTTGACACAGTTCACAAAGAGCTCAATGGGCTGATAGAATAGCTTGAAAGTGAGACGATGAACCATTAAAAGGATACCGCTTAGCTTCAAAAGCCACGTCTCCTGAGTCTCCTGCGTGGGCAGGGAGTTCTTGACCATTAGTGCCACCTGGGAAGCCCAACAGTATCCAGTACTTGAATATTTTAAAATATACCATTTTTAAAAAATGCACATTTGTAGGTGATTTAGAGAAATTTTGTACACAAGTACGTACATATGCACAAAGGTACATATACAAATAAATTTACAATGCTATCTACTCTAACAGTTTTGTTAATTGCCACAAATTGGAAATATCCTAAGGGTTTATCGTAGGTTGTATCCTTGATATAGCAGTAGGATACCATGCAGTGGTTAAAATTAAAGGGACAGATCCATAAACTTTAATGCAAAATATCATCAAGGTCTATTAAGGGAAAAAAACATGTTGTATATAATATGTGTGTATTATAATTTAAGGGAAAACTCCACAAAACAGTATATTTCCTTGTGTGCATAAAGAGATAAAGACCTGGAATAACTGATAACAAGCTTATAATAGTGGTTCCCTCTGTAGGATTCAGGGAAGGTCAAGGGGCTTTTTATTTGTATAAATTTTAATTTTTGTGTAAAATATTTTAAGACATCTTTTAAATAAATAGTGAATAAGTAGAAGTAAAAGCAGATAAATAAAATTTTAGAGGATTTATATGTAGAAAAGTGATTAAATTTCTTTTTCTGTATAGTTACAGAGGTGAAATAGGGTAAGTTGTATTATAATGCATATTTAAAGTTTGTATAAGGAAGCATTTTCTAGGATTAGAAAGGTTTTAAAATGAAATTGGTTACTAATAACTGACTCTATCTTCATTCCAATGGTTCAACTCTTCCAAGGGTTAAAACAGAATTTAGATAACTCGCCTCCAAAGGTGTTTTTAAAAATAATCACCCTATTTAATGAGAAAGATTCCTTCTGAAATAATTTTAAATTTTATGAGGTTATGATTCTGTGTGTAGATAATGTCTAAGTACCTGTTCAGTTATAAATTCCAAAATTCTAATTTAGAATTCCTTGACTAGAGGCATACCACTGGTCATTCAGGAGGTGATTTTAAGTGTTACATGAATATGTCATTAATAATATTGAATAACTAAATCAAATCATTGGGGGAAATTGTTATTGTCCTTTATAGTACTTTCAAATAAAGTCAAGGAGAAAATTGCTAACATTGTTCTAGTACTTTATATTTTCCCCTTTTAACCAACTGAGAAAAGCTTTGGGGCTTTGAACTTCAGTTATCAATAATATCTATATATAATGTTATTTTTTCTTGTATGTGTTGTAATTACCTTCCGGTTTTTGGTAGCATCGAGGAAGGATGTTTAAGGAGAGCTGATTCATCTGGGAGATGCGTGCTTTCTGTCACAGCTCCGTTCTTCCTTTCTGCTTCCTACACAGATGAGATGGCTAGAGCAACAGCGACGGAATTAGACCATGAAACCCCTTGAGAACCAATGACTCATGCCAAGCAAGGCAGGGCAGAAAAGTAAGAAGGATACTGACCCTTGATAGCCAATGCACTACCATAGCCAACTCTTGACTACTTTTTTATGAGACATTTATCCATTTAAGTTGTTAGTTTAAGTGGGTATATAAAGGAACACCACCCTAACACATACACAAAGTACTACTGATTTTCTAATTATATTAGTGATACAAAATTTACATCTATAATAAATTTATTTCATTGGGATTCATTGGATTCAATTTTAGTTTTGGAGTTTACTTTTTGAACAGGTTTAACTATTTGTAAGGACCGGTTTGTTGTTTAGTCACTAAGTTGTGTCTGACTCTTTGCAACCCCATGGACTGCACAGCCAGTCCCTCCCATCAGGAAGCTTGCACAAGCCTCTTAGCCTCATCCATCAGAGGACAAACAGGAGAGGCAAAAACTGCAATCCCATGGCCTACAGAACGAAACCGCAGTCATAGAAATCTAACCAGAATGATCACATGGGTCCCTGCCTTGTGTAACTCAATGAAACTGTGAGCCATCCCTGCAGGGCCATCCAAGACGGATGGCCAACATCCAAGATTCATGCTGGAGAGTTCTGAGAAAATGCGGTCCACTGAAGAAGGGAATGGCAAACCACTTCAGTATTCTTGCCTTGAGGACCCCATGAACAGTATGAAAAGATAAGGACTGGTACTTTATGACTTTTATTCTTTCTTCAAAACCTTCCAAAGAACAAAGAGAAAATTTGCCATATCTATTAGATAGGAAAAAGCTCATTTAATCTTGTAATTACTACATGGGTCCATTAAATATTTTGTAAATATAAAATATGAGATCTTAGTGATCTTATTCTTATCATTACTTTTTATATCTTGGAACATCATTCTAGTTTATCATCTTAGGAATTATTTAATCATTACTCATCAGTTATTAACAATGAAACCAAAAGAGATTGAAATGATAAGAAAGCATGAGAACAATAGAATCCCCTAAATTTGAAGCCCTCTGAAAATGACATAATAATAAACTATTCTTCAGCTTTCTTATTATGTTGCTGAGAGTACTGTATCATATTTCAAGAATCATATTAAGACTGAAGACATCATCCTTGTGGTCTGCTTTTATTCTTCATTGAAAAGGTAGAGAATTCTGAATTTTACATTTCTGCTCAAAATGGCAAGGGGAAGAAATAGAAGAAACTGTCCAAAATTTTAGGATGAATCAAAGGATAAATCCGAAGAGGCAGATCATAAATTGTTCATATGAGCAAAATTTGAGATTATTAGTTTTCAGATGGAGCTATCTAGCATGAACTCCCCCAAATTTAAAAATCACTGAGTGAACAGTTTATTTCTAAGGACACAAAAGAAAATAGGGCATTCTTATCCAGTTTGTCATTCAACCAAGAAAGACTTCAATATGCCTGTATTTTGTGGCAAGACTCACAAAAAGCATATATGACAGCATTATTTCATCTTTTATGATGTTTGTACATCAAAATTTACTTGGCCAAATGAGGTTTATTATGTTTAAATTCTTATGAAATTTTAAATAGTTAAAAAATTTTCCCTTCATTCTTCTGTAGTTTATTTGTAAAATGATCTAACATATAAAAAAGTAAAAAGGGCCCATTGGACTTAGAGAATGAACAATGATGAGTATTTTTCCCTGTGTTCTTAGGGGTAAGTGGAAATAGCTAGCTAATCAGATAATAAATATGAAGTTAATAAAATGCTAGTTAATAAGTAGCATTTTTTTATTTTAGAAAAAATAGAGGAAACAAAAAACAGAGGAAACCGGTTCAAAATTACAGAATGAATCCAAAGATAAATTATATAACATTTATAGGTTGGGAAACATCTATCATCAAAATCTATTTTCTTCATTCTAACTTTGACATCATTTTAAATGATGTTGTTGTACATTGATTGAGTTCTTCCTCT
The DNA here is from genome assembly GCF_054371585.1 of Giraffa tippelskirchi. NCBI lineage: Eukaryota > Metazoa > Chordata > Mammalia > Artiodactyla > Giraffidae > Giraffa > Giraffa tippelskirchi. Next base: position 70,862,243 of record NC_137288.1, on the reverse strand, counting down.
ATTTAAATTTTTTTATTATGAGCAGTTATTGTTTAATGAGTATGGAATTTCAATTTGGGAAGATGAAAAATTCTGGACATGAATGGTGGTGATAGCCCAGTGATGTAAATGTACTTCATGTTGCTGAATACTTCATGTTGCTGAATTGTACATTTGGTTATAGATGGCTGAAATGGTCAATTTTATGCTTATTTATATTTTCCCACAATGTAAAAAATTAAAAAAAAAATTCTTACTTCCTCTGGCATATTAAAACTCAAATTGTTTCCAATAGAATGCTTTAATTAATGACTGCTTTCATTCTTACTAATGCCTTTATCTTGGGTGTCCTACGTGCTTTTGGACATAATTACTATTAAGTGGATATTGTACTATATGAATATGCTCATATAGAAGAGCAGATACAGTATGTATGATAGAATCTTAAATCATTTCATTCTGACACATATACAGTAGAGCCCATATCAGTGTAAGCACACTATTTCGTACTATTTTCATTTAATATCTATCTATATCTTTCGATACTAGCTTCTAATTAAGCTAGCACCCCAGTGAAGTACCCTAATACCTGTCCTTCTTTTGGGACTATTGTTTTGCACAATGTGAGAGTCATAGGAAACGAATCCATGTGCATGGCTGAGATCAACTGATTTTGGTGAGTGGTTTCTCTGGTGCTTCTTCAGTTTCTGAGTCAAGTTGCCTTACACTTGAGTACTCAGTATCCAAGACCTCTGGAGCCCAAACTTTGCATCTGTTCCTTACTCGTCTGATTTCCCACTGGTTTAATTTCATCCCACATTATCCACATGGCCATTCACACCTACATCTGATAATATTTTATATTTTGGTTCCTGGAATTTGATAGAGGAGCCATGAAGTCCTCCAAAAAACTCATTTATAAGAATTCAAATAAAGATAATTTTAATTAAGACCAGGAAGCATGAGAACAAAAGAGCTGAGGGAGAGCTAAAGCCATGTCTACTTCAAAATTAAGTTTCTCTTGATTTGCTGAGGTTTATTATACACGAGTTTCCTGATGAGCTAGTTTCTTTAAGTATACTGCATTATACTAAGATGTGAAGAGTTTGCATAGTGAACTGTGACACAGGAAAAGTGTTTTATATGTTCCCTTTGAAATTTCTTTCTATTTGTATGCTTAATGTTACTGTCACATTTTTCAGTAGACTCCAGTTTTTCCTAGGAAATTGAAATGCTTTTGTGCTCTATTCATTGCAGGGATTTTCCTGCAAATTAAAAACAAAAACATTTCTACCAATGGGGTCCTTTCAGAACACCTACAGAGGATATAAAAAATATATTGTAGGGCATTGTATTGGTGTCAACAGAACTGTGTGTTTTCACCCTGGTGTGGTGTCAGAACAATGCAGGGCATCTTTCTCTGTGCCAACTCACTGGAATAAAAGATCCATTCACAGAGGGGCCCTTGGATGGGCTCAGTGTTTTGGAGTTTTTATGCATGGCCACACCAGCTTATAACTGTAAATTTTTCTTACAGTTCATTATATTCTCTTCCTATTGCAGCTGCGCTTTCAAATTGAAAAGTGAATATTTTTATATATAGGAGCTGAAATGTAGTGTTCATTCTTTGCTTAAAAAAATAAACATGTTTTATAGAATGATTGTATCCCAAGGCTGCTGCTAAGTCGCTTCAGTTGTGTCCGACTCTGTGCGACCCCATAGACGGCAGCCCACCAGGCTCCCCCATCCCTGGGATTCTCCAGGCAAGAACACTGGAGTGGGTTGCCATTTCCTTCTCCAATGCATGAAAGTGAAAAGTGAAAGTGAAGTCGCTTAGTCGTGTACGGCCCTTAGCGACCCCATGGACTGCAGCCTACCCCGCTCCTCCATCCGTGGGAGTTTCCAGGCAAGAGTACTGGAGTGGGGTGCCACTGCCTTCTCCGGTAGACTTCATAGATCCTACAAATTCTAAAACCCCCAATGTAACTGATAAACAGACATGAGTGTGGATGGTATTGTTGATGGTTTGGGGATGAAATTAAAACATTTCGCATTTAGATGTACAAAATAAGCATAGAGCATTTCACTTTAGGTTGTTGGGGCTTAAGGAGAAGAAAGAAAAGCCTAAGAAGAAAATAAAGCACTTTGCCTTCATTCCAGGAATTCTTCCTCTTCCAATGCTTCATCTTGTTCCTGTTAACATTTTATTCCCCTAATTATGAAAGTCAGTTGTGATTATTGAAGAAATAGGGAAATACAAATAAAGGGAAAAAAATTAAACTACCTTGGAACACCCTTTCCTGCTCCACCCAGAGACATCACCATTAATGTGTTTGTGTGTCTTCTGTGGAGGATATATGTTGCAAAAATAGGTCATACTAAACATGTGAAAATTGTAACCTCATTCTAAACCATGGACCTTTTCCTATTTAAGTAAATATTCTAAAGCATCATTTTTAATGACAGTAAAGTATTTCATTATGCTGCTGCTAAGTTGCTTCAGTCATGTCCGACTCTGTGCGACCCCATAGACGGCAGCCCACCAGGCTCCCCTGTCCCTGGGATTCTCCAGGCAAGAACACTGGAGTGGGTTGCCATTTCCTTCTCCAATGCATGAAAGAGAAAAGTGAAAGTGAAGTCGCTGAATCGTGTCCGACTCTTAGCGACTGCTTGGACCGCAGCCTACCAGGCTCCTCCGTCCATGGGATTTTCCAGGCAAGAGTACTGGAGTGGGCTGCCAGTGCCTTCTCCTTATTTCATTATAGATGAACCATAATTTTAAAAACAATTGCATGGTTATAACACTTATTTTAACTTTTTGCTTATTGCTGTTACATTTTTGCATTCTACACCCCTTACAGCTGAATCACTGTGTCTCTGCCCCATTCATATTCCCCAATTGACTGCTGTTGAGTTATTCCTGTTTATTTCCATTATAAACAAAACTGCCATAATCACTCTGGACATGCATCTTTGTGCACATGTTGAGTATTTATATAAGATAGCTTCCTGGAAGAGAAATATCTGAGTAACAGTGTGTGTGGCCTTTTAAATTTTAACAGATATTGTCAAATTGTCATTCAAAAAGTTGTATCAATTTATACCCTCCCACCAAACAGTGTGGATTCCATTTTTTCACATCCTCTTGAACATTATGAAAATGGAAGTGTTAGTTGTTGAGTCGTGTCTTACTCTTTGTGACCCCATGGACTGTAGCCTGAGATGGTCCTTCGTCCAGGCATGGGATTCTCCAGGCAAGAATACTGGGGTGGGCTTCCATTTCCTTTTTCAGGGATCTTCCCAACAGAGGGATTGAACCTGGGTCTCCTGCATTGCAGGCAGACTCTTTACAATATGAGCCACCAGGGAAGCCTCCTTGAACGTTATAAATAATAAAATTTTACCAATCTTATAGGCAAAAACTCACATATAACTTAATTTTCATTGCCTTAATAATTAAAAAAATTAAGCACTTTTCAATGTTTACTGTATACTGTATTTCCACTTCAGTGGATCATTTTCTCTTTGAAACATTTGTTCAAATACAAACATTTGTGTATTTTCTACTAAACTGTGTCTCTTTTATTGATTTATAGAAACTTTTAACCTTTTGTTTTTTGTACATCTGATAAATATGTTCTTTAAATCAGTCATTTAACTTTTAATTTTATTTTTCCATACAAATATTTTAAGTTCTAGTTTAAATTTTAACCATTTTCTTGATGAGTTCTAGGTTTTATGCCTTGGCTAAGAAAGGCCTTCTAAAAATTTACGGAATAGTTTTCTATGTTTTCTTCTAGGGCTTTCCTGTGTAGATATTTAATCCATTTGAAATTAGTTTTGGCTTAATGGTATGAGGAAGGAGGTCTAACTTTCTTTTTCAAAGAATATCCTATTGTCTCCAAATCACTTCTATTTTATACCATCTTTTGCCACTCCTTTAAGTACCGACTTAAGATACCAAACAGTCATATCTGTTTCAATTTCTCTATTCTGTTTCTTATTCAAATGATACCTTGCTTTAATTTTTATAACCTTTTAATGTGTTTTGATTCTGGAAGGAAGAAAAAGCCATTACCTACTTCCTCAAGTGAAATTATTTGGTCAGATTTTTGTATGGTTTCAGGGCTCCAGAAAGGCCATACCAGTTCATAGATTATATGTGTTTTAAATCACCAACTTGATAGATAAACAGTATCTGATAAAATATTGTGCATATATTTGATTACTACTAAGGCTGAACTCATTTCCCATATAGTTATTCAGTTTCATAATTCTTTTAAAATATTTTCAGTTTGATGTGCTCCTATTAGGAATCTGTACGTTTCAGGAACAGCACAGCTCAGTGGGTAAATAATCTGCCTGCAAAGCGGGAGACCTGGGTTTGATCCCTGGGTCAGCAGGATCCCCTGGAGAAGGAAATGGCAACCACTCCAGTGTTCTTGCCTGGAGAATCCCAGGGACAGAGGAGCCTGGTGGGCTACAGTCTATAGGTTGTTATTACTTATTTTTTTTAAATGCAGAGCGGTAAGTTACTGCTTTATCCAATTTAGTTGTGCTTACTTTTAAGTTTTAACACAGTGAAAAACTGATAGTAGAGTTAGAAATCTCAGTTCTGTCATTTTTCTTATTGGTATTATCTTTTATCTGCCCTTGTTAATTTCGTAAAGTTTCGTGAAAGCTAAGCAAGTCCAGCTGCTATGATATGACTCTTTAAATATTAGACAGATGGTTATTTTCTTTCAGTTTCCACAGTTAAGAGGACCAGAAGTTCAGCCAGGGTTCTAGTCACCTCTTTAGTTCTTACTAGTTTACTGTCTAAGGTTTACGGGTGATCTGGGGGTGGGAGAAGGCAATGGCACCCCACTCCAGTATTCTTGCCTGGAGAATCCTAGGGACGGCGGAGCCTGGTGGGCTGCCGTCTATGGGGTCGCACAGAGTCGGACACGACTTAGCAGCAGCAGGGGGCGGGAGAAAGAATGAAAATGAATCCAAAACTAAATATTGGTAAGAAACAAGCCTTCCATCTGTGGGTTGCACTTCATACACAAGTCTGATACGCGATTTGAAGCATCTGTAGCCGTTGCTATGAGGAATAATATTAGGATCAGAGATTGATCATTTTAACATTGATCAGTGTCCTCTGCTCATTCACGGGGAGTTGGATCCATGAGATGACGTTTTAGAGGCGAGGTTGGAACTACTGATCATCTTACCCATAACCCTGCCCATCTCCCTTATTTTCCTCTGTCTGAATAGATGGCATACCTCAACAGTTACTGACACTAAATCCTAGAAATGATCCCTGAGTTTCACTTCTCACATTCAACATGTCTCCACATACTGAAAAATTTTCTGCATCTTTGCACCATTTTACTTCTCCCCCAGTCAAAATATCAGTAGCCTAAATGATATTTTAAAAATATTACAATAAAATTTTTAAATTGGAAATACATTTTAGGCCTCCAGAAAGTTCCAAAAATAGTGTAAGAGTTCTCGTACATCCTTCACCCAGCTCCCCCTAATGTTAATGTCTTCAGTTCAGTTCAGTTCAGCGGCTCAGTCATGTCCGACTCTTTGCGATCCCATGGACTGCAGCACGCCAGGCCTCCCTGTTCATCACCAACTCCTGGAGTTTACTCAGACTCATGTCCATCGAGTCGGTGATGCCGTCCAACCATCTCATCCTCTGTCGTTCCCTTCTCCTCCCGCCTTCTTCAGTCTTTCCCAGCATCAGGGTCTTTTCCAAAGAGTCAATTCTTCACATCAGGTGGCCAAAGTATTGGAGTTTCGCTTCAGCATTAGTCCTTCCAGTGAATATTCAGGACTAATTTCCTTTAGGATGGACGGGTTGGATCTCCTTGCAGTCTAAGTGACTCTCAAGAGTCTTCTCCAACACCACAGTTCAAAAGCATCAATTCTTCAGCACTCAGCTTTCTTTATAGTTGTAGAAAACAGACAAATCTAAAATAGAGGGGCATTCTACAAAAGATCTGACCAGTGCTTTCAAAAAATCAAGGTCATGAAGGGCAAAGAAAGGCTGAGGACTAAGGAGACAACTATATGACAACTAACCATCATGTGAGATCCTGGATTTATAAGACAGTGTTAATGTCTTACATAACCAATTATGGAAACAAGGAAATTAACATCGATGCAACATTATTACTAAGGTAACAGACCTTGTTCAACCTTCAGCAGGTTTCCACTAACCGTTTCTAGTCTAGGATCCAATCCAGGATCTCACATGATGGTTAATGGTTGTGTCTCCTTAGTCCTCAGCCTTTCGTCTTTCATGACCTTGACTTTTTGAAAAGTATTGGTCAGATCTTTTGTAAAATGCCCCTCAAATTTGAATTTGTCTGTTTTCTACAACTAGATTTAGGCTAGGCATTTTTGGCAAGAAAATCATGACAAAAAGTGATGTCATGCCCTTCCCAATATTATATCATATCAAGGGGGCTAAATGTCTCATTAAAGATATAAATCAAACCATGTCACAGACCTTCAGTGGGTTTCCATTTCTCTGAGAGCCTAAGTCCCTGCAATTCTGTCTCCTGTGGACTTTAATTCATGCCTCTTGCAAGGACAAATACAAATGAAAAATAACAGGCTTGATTCTCCCTGTTGAAAATAAGGGAAGAGACTTCCTCCTACTCTCTATTCTTAGAGCATTTATTTTAGAGTACTTGTAATTGTTAAATTTTTTCTGCTGTCTCTTTGAAATGTCATCGTCCAGAAAGATGGGGCCCCCATCGCCTAGTTTCTGGGGGAGGGTAGGAGCCTAACTTCAGTGGTGCCTCGCTCCAAGTTCCAAAACTACTTCTTGTCATAAAGAGAAGTTAATTTTTCCTTTGGATAAAGCCAATTAGCTAACACAGATGGTCACCCCAACTACTAAGTAAATTTAGGAAGAACTATGTGTGAAAAATGGTGCTGTCAAGTCCTCTTACTTGACTAGTTATTGTTTATCTTGAGAATATGTATGGAAAGGGTTGATCCGCTTGATTCAGTGAAAGGGGGGATATCTTGCCGTCTTTATAATCTCTTAGTGGACTGCCTGTAGTGAGTATCACATTCTGATTTAAGGCTAATTCAGTAATAAAATTGTTTTCTTTCTCTTCTACATTTGTGGGGAGGTTTCCTGGATTGGGAGAAAAATTTGTTTTTAATTATATTTTCCCAGCACTTCTCCATTGACTTATGTTCACATTTTGGAAAACACCCTGCTGTTGCTTGTGATAACTAACCTCCACCAGAAACTCTCCACCTTCCTCCACCTCTTTAAGTGATTCCTTCTGTTCTTTAGGACTGAGCTCAGATATAATCTCAATTTGTAGAAGTCTTAACAAACTAGTTTTTAGCAGTTTGTATTGAATGAATCTGTAAAATAATTATATAGAGGAAGCAGAGAGCCATTCCCTTTTCCAGGGGATCTTCCCGACCCAGGGATTGAACCCCTGCATCGCAGGCAGATTCTGTAACATCTGAGCCACCAGGAAAGTCCTTCAGGGGAAGCAATGAATACAATGCATGAATATACCTTCATCCTTGAATAAAAATAGGCCCAAATGCTTGTTTTTCAAACGGGCAATCCACAATGTATTTTAAAAAACCCACTCAAATTCTTCAGGAAACTTTTCATGTTAACTCTGGATACAGCTGGGGCCACTTGAATTGTAACATTGACTAATTGGCAAGTGTGAACATCAATTAGTCCTGAATAAAGGGCAGGAGACAAATGCCAAGAGGGAGGAAGTGAGGATTCAGATCAATTAGCGAATCTACGAGGAATCTTCACATCCTCATAGAAGAAGCTTCGGAGGTTATGCTGACGTTTGAAGGAAGGCTGAAGACAGTGTTGCTCAGCGTTGAGCGTGCTTTGGAGGGCTTGCTTAACACAGGTTGCTCGGCCCCACCCTCAAAGTTTCTGAGTTGGTAGGCAGGGGTGGGACCCAAGAATTTGCATTTCTAAGATTTTCCCAAGAGATGCTGCTGTTGCTGCCCTTGGCTGGCACTTGGAGAATCATTGCTTTAAACTGTAGCGTGGCTAGAACACGCTGATGGAATTTATTTAAAACAATCTGCTGGGAGTTGACAATGCTTTCTTTTTAAAATTAAACAGATGTTGAAGTTTTTTTTTTTTTTAAGTTGCCAAGGAGTGGTCTCCTTTTTGCATGTTCCCCTTCTTAGGTCCCCATCTCTATTTCCATTCTTACTTACTTGAGTTTATACCAAGTACACACATTACTTCATTTAATCTTCATGCATGCATGCTAAGTCGCTTCAGTTATGTCTGCCACTTTGTGACGCTATGGACCGTAGCCTGCCAGGCTCCTCTGTCCATGGGATTCTCCAGGCAAGAATAGTGGAGTGGGTTGCCATGCGCTCCTCCAGGGGATCTTCCCGACCCAGGGATTGAACCTGCATCTCTTACCTCTCCTGCATTGGCAGGCGGTTTCTTTATCATTAGCACCACCATATAAAGGTAAATGTTATCTCCATTTTACTGAAGCAAAATTTGAGCTTCAAGGTAGCATGATACAAGGCCACTTCCAGGTAGACTGCCCAGCGGTTCACACCCGGTCAGTGACAAAGCTGGAATGCCCCAGGGCTCGCGGACTCCAGGCCCGGGCCTCTTTCCACAGTGCTGCTTCTCAGCTGAGAAAATCCAAATTAACTTTTTCAAATTTATTTTTTGGTTGCACCGTGCACTGCTTGTGGGATCTTAGTTCCCCAACCAGGGATCAAACCCACGCCCCTTTGCAATGGAAGTGTGGATTCTTAGCCACTGGACGGCCAGGGAAATCCCCACAAAAACAGTCTTTTTGCCCCCTGACCAGGGATTGAACCCCAGCGGAAGTGTCGAGTCCTGAGCACTGGACCACGAGGGAATTCCCTCAAATTAATTTTAATCTAAGACTAATGGGAAACACCTTGAGGTGTTATAAGACTAAGGGAGAAATTACTCATGACCTTGAGATCAACCTTCTCTCACAGGCTAAGGTTTTTAAAAAGTCCTAGTGTAAAGTATAGCGTCTAGGTACCTTATTACCCAAGAAAGGCAGTGGATTAGATTCCAAGGGGGTTGGAATATTTTACAGTTAACTCTGGAAAAATCTCATTTTGTATATGAATCTGTGTAATTTATTTAAGTGGTAAAAACAAATTGACCTTTTTTTTTTTTTGTATAATTTTCTACATGAGTCAATGAATTCTCTGTCAAGAGACACCAAGACCGAAGAGGTTCTCCTTAATATCCAAACAATGCATGGATCACCTTGAAAAATCTCTGAAAAACTAGTTACAAGAAGCAAATGACTGAGTTTATAATTGTTTCCCTTTCTCTATGCCAAAATTGATGGCCAGTTGGAAGGCATTGAAATCTAGTGCACACTGACACTATTTATAGGGTCTTGATGTTTTAGATTGTACCATTCATCCTAGGATCATAAAAGTGGTTTTTAAAATTTATACCATATTAGTCTGATTAACACTGAGATGGGTAAAAATAAAGGATTGAGGAGAAATATTTATTTCACAAGGGTAGGAACTTTAATATACAGAAAGCCGCATAAATCTGCAGATGTTCTAATTAGATTCAGCTGAACTGCTTCAGAATGCAGGATAACATGGATTTACTCTGCCAACAACTAAGAATAACTTTTCTGATACAAAAAAATGTTCAAGATTCAATATTGAAACATAAAATACCCCAGCCCAGGGGACAGATTTTTTTCACATCAATTTCTTCATTGGCTCACATTCTTCCAGCGCTTAACGTTACTTCTTTATTATGTGACTTAAACGGAATGAGCTACGTGGTACCCCAATGGTGCTCTTCTCAGGCCATAGTACCTGAAATCTTATTTCCTGTTAATAGTTAAACATTAACCTTAGATCACTAGAATACCGTCAAGCAAGTTACTCATACGATGTTTAATTTACAATCAGGGAGCCGTTTGGGCCATAAGAAAATGTGACTCATGAAGATGACATTAGGAATCAAGGGATGCATTTCATGGGTATTTTTGTCAGCTGATTTCCATTTTTTTCTTGAATATATATATATATATATATATATATATATATATTTAATCTCGGGAAGTTATTCCTGCGTGCTGGCAGGGTAAATCTGTGTCATTCTGCATTCAGAAGTGGTTCAGCAAATCTTATCAGAACATTTGTTGAGGACCAAGTCATAGCCAGGAGGAAGCATCAGCCCTCTTCCATCTTGGGACTCCTGCTCGATCCCCAACGGCACAGGGCTGCTGCCTTCAGAAACTTCCTGCAGCACCAGGTCTTATACTTCCGCAGAGCCTGGCTGTCAGATCCAGCTGAGGGTTTGAACAGTTTCAGTTCTTGAAAGGCAAGGGGAAGGAGGATGTTCCTTTTCAAAGGATGTCAAGGAGAAATGTGACATAGGTTGTGTGTACAATCTTGTGTTCCATTGACTGCCCCTTAGACAAACTGACCTTTGATCAATATTCTCTCAATTATATTTGTTTAAGCCAAGCTATTGTCCTTAATTAAAATGTTGGCAGGCAGTCTTCATGTGAATTTATGCCAAGGATTTGTAATAATCTCCTTGTTTTATGATTTCCCATTTTGAATAGTGAAAGAATAATTTCATAAGCCCTTCTGAAGGAGAGTCTCTGCAAATGACAATTTTATCTCCTTTACAATCTTTTCTGATCCCTGCAAATTTGTGTGGAACAAAAAAATACACTGCCCAAATATGCTGTGTTTTAATTTGTTAATAAAAACAATATAGTTGTGAAAGGCATTTGCAGGAAATTGATTTGAAATAGATGAAATAGATGTGGTGTAAGCATTACTTTGTAATCTTAGGAACAATGAATATAAAAAAAATCAACATTATTTATAGACTTGCCAGCTGCCTATTACTATAGGATCAGAGTCAAGAGTGCTATAAACCATGTAGACCCATGACTTTGAATTTACATTTAACCCTTATCTGTCTAGTATCTAAGACAAATACATTACCTTGTTTCTCTTTTAATCCTAATTGATATTTTTAAAAAGCTGATCATTGATGTAAAACAAAACAGAAAAAAACCTCAGATGGACAAAACTAGTCACTGATGTTGAAAAACAGACAGTACCTATAATAGAGAAGGAACTCAGCACATGTGGGTTCTGTATCCTACAGCCCCCTCTTCATTTATGGGACATTTTTCTTTCTCCCCTCTCTTCCATCAAAGGGTCAATTGGGAATAAAAAAGATGGAACTGGAACAAGCTCCTTAGACTGATTTGCCGTACACGATACGAGGAATTTTTGGCAGACGAGTTTCAGCATGGGTAAAATGAGTGTGAGAATGATCAGTGCCTTTTATCCTTCCCAGAGAGCTTTCTCCTGTAGCATGGCTACTGATGACACAGATGCATGATTGGCAGAACCTGATACGCCAGAGCTAGGAGAAAGTCCAGGGAGACCCAAATCCTCAGCAATGATCGGATGTTCTCAGTCCCAGAAAGCCAATTCCTCTGCTCTCAGGGTATGTGCAAATGGCAGCCACTTGCCCTTTGCTTGACTCAGGCCTGGGTCATCTGGGCTTCTAAACTCTAATAATAATCTTTCAGTCTTTATTTCCTTAGTTCACTGGGGCATCAAAGACTGACTCCAAGTCGTCCGTTGATTCTCAGTTCTGAGATTGATTCACCGAGCTAGGTTTCTACTGGGATAGTGTCATGCCAGCAGACACATAATTTTGCCTTTATCATAAGCTCCGGCGTCCCACGCCAGTGTTCTTGCCTGGAGAATCCCAGGGACAGGGGAGCCTGGTGGGCTGCCATCTATGGGGTCTCACGGAGTCGGACACGACTGAAGCGACTTAGCAGCAACAGCAGCAGCAGCAGCATAAGCTCCGAAGTAAATAACTTGCCCATTACTTGCTTTCTCTACACACGAACATCTGGCCCCTGTGCACTGAGTCTTAGAAATAAAATTGTGTTGGTAACAGAGTGATGCATGTGTTTGAATCTGGCAGAAGCACTTTAGAAACAGACAACACCCTCATGGGGCGAGAGAAGAGTGGAGCTGCGTTCTCTTCGCCTCTTTTGCACTAAAGGAATTTCACTGTAGTCACTGGCTTTCCTTCAAGTCTGGGTTTCTACTCTTAGCCCATCTCCCTTTGTGGTTTTCATTTGCATATAGTCTCAGTTGTATGGCACAAATCAGAGAAGAGAGTCTGGCTTTTGCCTTTGAATCTTTCACAAGGTAACTGAAGAAAAGAATGAATTTTTAGATTATTCTCTCACTAACCATGTCTGGGCTTCCCAGGTGGTGCTAGTGGTAAAGAACCCACCTGCCCAGGCAGGAGACATAAGAGATGTGGGTTTGATCCCTGGGTCCGGAAGATCTCCTGGAGGAGTGCCTGGCAACCCGCTCCAGTATTCTTGCCTGGAGAATCCCATGGACAGAGGAGCCTGGCGGGCTACAGTCCACAGGGTCGCAAAGAGTCAGACACAGCTGAAGCGACTGAGCACGCAGGCACACACCCATGTCTACCCCCACGTTAAATAGCATCTACTTGACTTTGTACAGTCTAGACTGTTCACACTCATTAGCAGGCTGGACAGGTCTCCTGGCTCTTCGCAGCTGGGAGGTGCGACGTCACGGTTCTCCTCTGATAGGATTTGGAGAGAGCTGGGGCTGCAGGTCGGGGAGAAGGACGAGCAGTAGGAAGTGGCCCTATTGTCCTCTCACCTGGCAACAGTCTCAGAACAGCAGCACATTCAGCTCCCAGGATAAAGGCAGGTGTTTTGCTTTAATTAAGACCAACAAAGACATTTCTGTTCTCAATAGGCTTATATTTTTAGACACTAAGGTAAGGAGGAAGAGAACATTATCCCATTCTGTGCACAAAAATAAAGATTCAGCATGAGCTGCATAATTAAGAACTGAAAAGGGGAAAATGCAATTCAATTAAAACTGACAGAATAATACACGGAATCAATGGCTTTATTTGGTGTTTAATGATGATACTGTTTTCATTTTATTATACATGAGTCATAACCAGCTTTGCCTTAGTTTAATTGTATTCCTTACAGAGTAAACTGAAGTATGCAATTTGCAGTAGGCTCATCAATTAAAAAGAGGCTTATTTAAGATCATTATAAATTGATCCCTGAGACGGAAACTAAATTTTTCCCATTCCAATATATAAATTTATTGGAATGATGAAAAATTTTAGGCAGGGGGAGGCGGGAGAGAGGCATTGGTGGGGAGATGAGGAGCAATGTGCAAAGGACAAACCCTGATTTCAAAGAAAAAAATACAATGATAGTAAGTATGTTTTCCAGTGGAGAAAATGATACGGCAGTATATATTTGGCCCAGTGAGCCGAACAAAACACGATGAGATTTTAGACTGGAGAGGAAATGCTAGATTGAACTGCCTATATGAAATGAATCATGGTATTGGCACAAAATCGAGTGTAACAGAGAGATAGCATTGCTATACATGGCCATAAAGCCATAGAGATTTTAAAACTGGGACATGGGAAGCAAAGAAAGCAGATGGGAGGTAAGTGTTAGACTGCTGGAGTACGTCATGCATTAGTGATGGAATATAGAACACGTTGCTGTTAGGCACATTAATCAGAGAAGACTTCTCAGATGTTCTACTCAGTGAAAGTGAAAGTGAAAGTGAAGTCGCTCAGTCGTGTCCGACTCTTTGCAACCCCATGGACTGTAGCCTACCAGGCTCCTCCGTCCGTAGGGTTCTCCAGGCAAGAGTACTGGAGTGGGTTCTACTCAGTAGGATGGATTCATTTCCAGAGCTCTCTGAATGCAGCTGAGGACTTAACATGCATGAGCGGTGAACACCGAATTATTTTAGGGTCCAGAACTGACAGGCTGGTCATTGCAGAATACCTCCATCTTATGTCTTTATTCAGTCAGTTGTGATAAAGTTTATATTCCTCATGCTTGACTAAATTTCAGTCCTACTGTGTAAACCAGAAGATTAAAGGACTTTTAACAGCTCTGCTCTCCTCAAGGTAATGGTTTGAGTCTGGGAAAAGAGGAATATTTCTTCTCGTCAGAGGGTCAAAGGGAACATCCTGCCCTCCTTGAAGGACGAGTACTGGCCACCTGGGATGTGCTTATGTAGACTAGATTTTCACATAGTAATTCTCTTGCCTGAAGAATTCTGTGGACAGAGGAGAGAGAAGTATTTCCTTTACTATACGGAGTTTGCAGGGGGAGGGAAAGTGTATGAGGGAAGTGAGGAGGGCAGAGTGTAGGCGGGTCCCAGAAAAGTCTCAGGGGCAGAGCCAACCACCAAGAAGCTCGAAGGCGCTGAGGTCAGGGGCGATCTGTTCCCTGCATCATGGGTAGATGCCCACAGAAGCAACGGCTGGCAGCATATTAGGCAAATGGGGTCATGGATCACCTCACAGAGACTCTGGTGGCCCAGCATGGCACCAAAGCCCACGCACGTCCTGGATCCCAGGACTGTGAACTGCGGGGAGAATAGCCAGTTTTGAAGGGATCTGCAGACAGCTGTGAAGGAATGTCTTGGGGAGACTTCGTGCAGATGAATGGCGAATGCCCTTAGCTGTGTCTTTCCACTGTGAAAGCTCTCCCCGTCCTCAGAAAGCTCGGCCAGCCCTGGGAAAAGTGGGATTACCAACTGCTGGGAATTAACTGCCCACCACCACCACGGAATGGCGACTCAGAAAGGCAGTGGGATAAAGGAAAAATAAAGCTGGCATCTTGCACATCTGAATTTGTGCAGAGGCACTTACTTGCTTCATGGGGAGGCATCTTCTGGGTTTGGCAAATATTCACACCATGGATTTTATTACAAACCCTAGTTTGTACAAGGGCTTCCCTGGTGGCTCAGGTGGTAAAGAATCCTTGTGCAGTGCAAGAGATCCAGCTTCCATCACTGCGTTGGGAAGATCTCCTGGAGAAGGGAATGGCTACCCACTTCAGTATTCTTGCTTGGGAAATCCCATGGAGAGGAGCCTGGTGGGCCACAGTCCATGGTGGTCACGAAGAGTCAAACATGACTTAGCGACTAACGCTTTCACTATCAGAGGTTGCAAAAACCCTAGAATTAAAGCCAGGTCATTTGGAGGTAATTTGTGTAAACTGTGGGAGAACTGACAACCAGAAATGAGGTTGACTCTCAGAAGTCACTGTTGATTTCGGAAATGTCAGTGGACTGTGATGAGGGTGAGTTTGAAAAAATGCAAAGTAATTTTTTAAACTTTCAGGGAAGAAAAAATACATGGTTTTAGGCAGAAAGAATGAATAGGTGAATGTATCCTTAGAGGTCTTTCTTTAAAAATTTCTTTTAAAGTTTTAGTTAATTAAATTACCAAGTTTTACAAGAACCCCTAGAAATGGTGAGTTCTGAATATGATTTTTTAAAATTTATTTTATTGAAATATAGTTGATTTACAATGTTGTGTTAATTTCTATAAATTATATATACTCAGTTATACATATATATGAATATATATATTCTTTTCCATATGGTTTATTACAGGATATTGAGTATCGTTCCCTGTGCCTTACAGCAGGACCTTGTTATTTATCCATTCTCTCTATAATATATATAGAAAATATATAGGAAAAGGAGTACGTCAAGGCTGTATATTATCACCCTGCTTATTTAACTTATATGCAGAGTACATCATGAGAAACGCTGGGCTGGAAGAAACACAAGCTGGAATCAAGATTGCTGGGAGAAATATCAATAACCTCAGATACGCGGATGACACCACCCTTATGGCAGAAAGTGAAGAAGAGCTAAAGAGCCTCTTGATGAAAGTGAAAGAGGAGAGTGAAAAAGTTGGCTTAAAGCTCAACGTTCAGAAAACTAAGATCATGGCATCTGGTCCCATCACTTCATGGGAAATAGATGGGGAAACAGTGGAAACAGTGTCAGACTTTATTTTTTTCTGGGCTCCAAAATCACTGCTGATGATGATTGCAGCCATGAAATTAAAAGACGCTTACTCCTTGGAAGGAAGGTTATGACCAACCTAGATAGCGTATTTAAAAGCAGAGACATTACTTTGCCAACAAAAGTCTGTCTAGTCAAGGCTATGGTTTTTCCAGTGGTCATGTATGGATGTGAGAGTTGGACTATAAAGAAAGCTGAGCGCCACAGAATTGATGCTTTTGAACTGTGGTGTTGGAGAAGACTCTTGAGAGTCCCTTGGACTGCAAGGAGATCCAATCAATCCATCCTAAAGGAGATCAGTCCTGGGTGTTCATTGAAAGGACTGATGTTGAAGCTGAAACTCCAATACTTTGGCCACCTGGTGCAAAGAGTTGACTCACTGGAAAAGACCCTAATACTGGGTAGGATTGGGGGCAGGAGGAGAAGGGGACAACAGAGGATGAGATGGTTGGATGGCATCACCGACTCAATGGACATGGGTTTGGGTAAACTCCGGGAGTTGGTGATGGACAGGGAGGCCTGGCGTGCTGCAATTCATGGGGTCGCAAAGAGTCGGACATGACTGAGCGACTGAACTGAACTGATAATATATATACATATACATATATATTCTCTATGTAATGGTTTGAATCTGCTAATGCCAAACTCCCAATCCAACCCCAATCCCTAACCCATTTGGCAAACACAAGTCTCTTTTCTATGTCTGTGAGTGTTTCTGTTTCATAGATAAGTTCATTTGTGTCATATTTTAGATTCAACATATACGTGACGTCATATGGTCTTCGTCTTTCTCTTTCTGGTTTACTTCACTTAGAAGGATAAAGTCCATTCATCTTACTGAAGTGGCATTATTTCATTTTTTTCTAAATGTCTTGAGTAGTGTTCCTGGCTCTGTGTGTGTGTGTGTGTGTATCACGTCTTCAGCCATTCACCTGTTGATGGACATTTAGTTTGTTTCCATGTCTTGGCTATTGTAGATAGTGCTGCTATGAGCATTGGGCTGCATGTGTCTTTTCAAATTACAGTTTTTCCTGGATTTGTGCACAGGATCACATGGCAACTGTAATTCTAGTTTTGAGGAACCTCCATACTGTTTTCCGTAGAGCCTGAACCAATTTACATTCCTGTCAACAGTGTAGGAGGGTTCCCTTTTCTCTACATCCTCTCAAGCATTTGTTATTTGTAGGCTTTTAGTAATGGCCATTCTGACTGGTGGGAGGTAGCACCTCATTATAGTTTTGATTTGCATTTCTCTAATAATTAGCGATGATTAGCATCTTTTCATCTGCCTATTGGCCATCTGTACATCTTCTTTGGAGAAATGTCTATTTAGGAGTTCTGCCCATTTTTTGAGTGGGTTTTTTTTTTTTATTGAGTTGTATGAACTGTTTGTATATTTTGGAAATTAAGCCATTGCCAGTTGTATTATTTGCAAATATTTTCTTCCTGTCTGTACATTGTCTTGGTTCTGTGTATGGTTTCCTTTGCTGTGCAAAAGCGTAAGTTTGATTAGGTCCTATTTGTTTATTTTGCCCATATTTCTCTTGCCTTGGGAGACTGACCTAAGAAAATACTGGTACAGTTTATGTCAGAGAATGTCTTGCCTATGTTCTTTTCTAGGAATTTTATGATGTCATATCTTATATCTAAGACTTTAAGCCATTTTAAGTTTATTTTTATGTGTGGCATGAAAGAGTGTTCTAACTTCACTGATTGACATGTGTCTGTTCAGCTTTCCCAACACCACTTGCTGAAAGGCTCTTTTCCCCATTGTGTATTCTTGCTTCCTTTGTCAAAGATTAATTGACCATAGGTGTGTGGGTTTATTTCTGAGTGCTCTATTCTGTTGCACTGATCCATATGTCTGTTTCTGCATATGATTTTTATAGCTTCTAATTTGGACTGTGATTTTTCTAAATGAACTAATAGTTACTATTTCAGGAAAAGAAAGGGCAATTTGCAGTACCAGCAAGAACAGTGAGCATACTTTTCTTTAGTCTAAGAAATGGCTATCAAAGTTAAAAGTGAATTGAATATCCCTTCAAAGATGCTTGCTCCTAACTTTCCAGTGATGCATCCTTGCACATATACACACATACACACACAGGAGTGGAGATACCACGTGTGGGGAGAGAATGGGGGACCAGACTTCACTACACAGCTGGTGCATGCACTCAGAGGGGCATGACTTCTAGGATTATTGGGAAAATACACATTCTTCTTTACATTTTTTGATTTGCTTTTCTAAAAAGAAATGGGCATTTTGTCATAGAATATCCCCATAAATAGATCCCACATCTGGCAATGAAGACAAAAACAGTGTTCGGAGAATGTGTGAGGTTTCAGGAAAGAACCTGAGCATGGAGGTTAAGTCTTGGAGGGTACCCATTTGCCTCTTGAAACAGACATATATCCTTGGGATATATGACCATGACTAGGGGTGGACTGGGAACCCGCAGCCAGAGATGACCAGTCACACACCCAGTTATGTGACAGTCAGAAGAGTCCTGCCTAGTAACAGATTTTAAAAGAACAGCCTTCCTGTTACACGGGTAACTAATGGCGGGGCGGGGGGGGGGGGAGGATATTTAAGGATGTTAACGTACTGCCCCAGTTTCTATGACTTTATAAGTTGGTCTAGCATCATTGACCTGGCTGAGCACCGGCATAGAGAGGAAGGGTGTTGGAGGCAGATGAAGACAGGGGAAGGTGAGTGAGGACCCAGAGGGGCATCTATGCATCGGAGGCCATGGGCAGGGGTAGCATTTTTATAATGAGAGTATTTGCACAAGTAAGCAGAACAGATTTGAAGCCGTGATCAGAGAATTTTTTTTTTTTGGTAATGTAACAAGTTGGAGGAGGGAATATACAGATAAATGAAACAAAGTCCCTGGCTTCGAGAACCTGGAGTTGGAGGAGGTCAAGGGAATGTGTAGAGTATGAAAAAAGTCAGAAACCTAAAACACAAGTAGGATTTGATAAACATGATGAGTGAGACACAAGCAGACAGTTACACAAGTTAAACAATTATTTGAGAAGGGGAAAGAGGTCTTGGAGCTAATTTGTTTATTTTTTATCAGACAGCTGGACTGCCCTGGTGGTTCGTTGGTAAAGAATCGGCCTGCCAATGCAGGAGGCATGGGTTCAATCCCTGGGTCGGGAAGATCCCCTGAAGAAGGAAACGGCAATCCACTCCAGTGTTCTTGCCTGGGAAATCCTGTGAACAGAGGAGCCTGGCAGGGCTACCGTCCATGGGGTCGCAAAAGAGTTGAACATAACTAGGCAACAAAAAGGGATCTTCCTTCCAGAGATGTTGAATGATCTGATGGAGATTTACCAGCTTAAACCTGCTCTTTCAACTACACTATGTATGTAAACACACTTGCAGACCTATTTTCTGCTATGTCAAATGTCTTTGAAATGTATTATTTTAAAAGTTATATAGCTGATCAAGAAAAAGATTACATGAGCTTGCGAGCACAGTGGAAAATGTATATAAAGGAAGTCACATACATTTATATCCAGTACAAAATGACTGAGCTGTTGACTAAATATTGACTATAAATCTTCAACCACCCACTACCCACAGGTGCCAATCTGCCTACAGTTATACACAATTTATATAATATATATTTGATGCCAAAATACACAGTAAATTTCTTGAGTTCTTTAAAAATAAAATCATTAGCCACCTTGAACCATTATAGTCTTCTCCTTAATGTCATTCAGTTTTCCCAACTGAGATCAGAAAAACCTAATTTGGAGAAATGGGCTGGGCTCTACAAATAGGCTTGGATTCCTCACTGAGTTGACAGATAAACATTGATTATTGGCCAACACAACTTCAGATTTAACAGATAGAATGTTGAGCTGGGATCCGTGGAATGAAACTTGATAATCATGGGGAGCAAAGTGTCTGCCCTGAGTTCCACAGGTGGTCAGGGGTGGATTTGATGGGCTTTGTGGGTGTGGTGTGGAAAGCCCAGGAAAAGAGAGGATGAAGAGGAAATTGGTCTTTCTCTTTTTGGTTTATAGTGAAATTGGAAAGAAAGTGGAACTATTTTAGGGCCATGGCAAGATGGATTGAGAAGTAGACATCTGGAATCAACCGTTCAATGTAGAATTTTTTGTTTTACTATATGCAGATGGAAAATAGAACTGGCTTTGTTATTGACGGTATTTAGGAATTCAGAGCTCTGGGTTGGAGATGAGTGTGGCTCTTGGCATCAGAATTCTTGAGGTCCTGTAAACTTGACCCAAACAGTGGTCCTGCTACAGGAGATGAATTTTCTATTTTGTTTGTGGCAGTGGGGAACAGTATAACCAGACATTGCATCATTGAGCCTCTGATTTGAGAAGAATAAATAGTAGAAAAAAATGCTTCACTACATTTTTTTTAAGGGACTGTATTTTGTGGCAGTTTTAAGTTTGCAGCAAAATTAAGCAGAAAGTCTAGAGATCTCCCACATACCCCGTCCCCCTACTGTACACCTTCCCCTCTTATCAGCGATCCCCACTGGAGTGATGACTTGGTTATAATTAATGAGCCTCCATGGACACATTATTACCCTCCAGTGTCCACGCTGATCCATGGTACGGTTTACTCTTTGCATTGCTGGCTGTACAGGCACATGTATAATGACGTCTCCACAAGTGCAGTAGCACGGAGTGGCTGCACTGCTCTAAGAGGCCTCTGTGCTCTGCCTGTTCATCCCTTTCTCCTCCCGGCTCTTGATAAGCACTGATCTCTTTACTGTCTCCATAGTTTTGCCTTTTCCAGAGTTCATACGTTTGGAATCATACACTCTGTACTCTTTTCATATTGGCTTTTATATATGCATTTACATTTTTATATGCATTTTTATTTATACATTTATATTTCCCTCATGTCTAGTCATGATTTGACAGCTCATTTCTTTTGAACACTGAATAATATTCCATTGTCTGGATGGAACAACTGTTTAAGCCTTCTGTTACTGAAGGATATTGTGGTTGTTTCCAAGTTTTGCCTATTATGAATAGAGCTATTATAAAAATCTCTGTGTAGGTTTTTGTGTGGACCTGCATTTTCAACTTCTGGGAGTAAATGCCAAGGAAGGCAATTGCTAGATGGTATGATAGGAGTGTATTCAATTTTGTAGGAAGCTAAACCACAGGAGGAAGGCCCAAGAGGAAACAGGGTGGAGTGGGTGCAGGAAAGAGCAGAGTGTGCAGAGTAGAGATGGAGATGAAAAAAGGAGTCTGACTCAGGAAATATTTAGGAGGCAGAAGAGTTCTGTAATCTTTTTTTTCCACTTGACATATTATGGATATCTTTCTATATTTCAAAAATGTAAGTCCACGTAATTAGGTCTTCATAGTAGTTTCTCATATGGATCGATAATGACATATTCAATAACCTCCAACTGATGGACTTTTATTCAATTAATAATGATTCTGCAAAGAATATCCTTTATATATTAATTGTCTGGTTATTCCCTTAATGTATATTTTATATTTGATGCCAGACTAACTCCCAGGAATTTTGTATCTGCTTATTCTCTCATAGATGCATGAGAATTCTGTTTTCCATCCTCTTGCCAACCCAGTGTATTGCCAATACTTTTAAATTTAGCTGGCTAAGATAACAAGTAAAGGAAATTTAATATTTTAACTTATATTCTTTTGATTACTAATGAGACTGGTTATCTTTTTGCATGTTTACTGGACCATTTATATTTATTCTTCAGTGAATTATCTATTTCCTTTGCCCATTGTAATCCTTTATTATATATATGATGCAAAAATGTTTGCCAGGTTTTTGTTGTCTTGTAATCTTATTGACAGAGTTTTCTAGTTTTTTGTTGCTGTTGTTTTTACCATATATATTTTTTCACTTTTAAGTCATTGAGTTTGTCTTTTGTCAGTGTTTTCCTTTATGCTTTTAGTTTTGTTGATATATTCTAAAAGCCTTCTGCATTCCAAGCGTGTAAAATTATTTTTCAATAGTTTATTTTCTCCTATGAATTTATTTAGAGTCTGGTGTGAGGAGTAAGAAAGGGTTACTTATTTATTTTGCAAGTACGTAGGCAGTTGTCCCCAGACCTTTTATTGGATAACCACTATGTCCCTCCTTGATTTGAAGTTCTATCTTTTATATTTACAAAATTCTCAAATATATTTGAGTTCAGTTTTGAACTCTATAATCTATTTCTAAGCTCTCATCCTGTACCAGATTCATGCTGTTTTATTACTGTAATTTTATAACACAGTCTTTGTATCTCGTAGTGCAATTTTACCTACATTCTTCTTCTTCATCAAATCATCCTAGTTATTTAAAAATATTTGTTCTTTAAGATGTATTTTAGAATTATTTTGCCAAGCTATGCAAAAACTATCCTTGTAGTAATTTTGGTAGGGATTAAATTGCATTTGTAGATTAACTTTAGAGTTATGGGTCATTGTGCATTTTTTTCAAATAGTGGTTGAAGGAATTTCATTTGGAATCAAGTAAGATTTAGCATTTTATGACCCATCCTTCAGAAATGTATGAAAAATTCACAAGCTATATAATTCACTAAATCACTGTATGGTTCTTGATGATTTATTTTTATAAATATTCACCGAGTTAGGCATATGGTCCGTGCTGTTCCAAGTGCTGGGGCTGGTGAACAAATAGGATCCCTCTTTTCACACACTAGCGGGAAGAGACAATGGAGCTTGACTTCTACCGCGGAGGCTGGTGGGGTTGAGAATGGGGAAAACACAGTGGCTCTAGACAGCTCTTTCCAAAAATATTTGCTTTGAAAGGAACAAAGGAAATTGGGTGGTTGTTGGTCATGGGAGCAAAGAAGGCTTTTGTTTTGTTTTTGGTATGGGAGACACTAGAGCGTATTTACATGCTGTAGAATAATCAGCAGAAAAAGAGAAAAACAAATATACAGACGAGTAAGGAGGTGGCTGAAGGTTCCAATCCCTTGAAGGTGAAAGTAGGTGAAAGATATTTCACAAGTGGAGTGTCAGCTTTTGATAGAAGGAACAAATTAATAAGGGGAAATTCAGTGAGGTATACCCAGATACAAGTAATTTAGTGTTTATTTCACTACTGTAATTAAAGAGGTGCTTTTGCATAGGCAGTAAATAAATTTATAATATTCTGCCCACTATTCATCAATTCCATAAAAAAATGGAATGCTGTATTTCAGAGTTAAGCTTGGATGTTATAACTTCTTTGAAACTGAATTGTATATAGTATTGAAATAAGTACGTAGAACAATGTCTGGCACTTATCTGACGCTTAGATATTTATTGAATAAATATACAAATTAATGAATGAACTACAGTTCTATATTGCTGAACAGAATTATCATACCGTACAGGTGATGTCATATCTGCCATATACACTTGTACCAATTCTTAGTACTTTGGTATCAGTACGCATATTTATTTAACCCTTCCGTGAGGTATGTCTGGAAAGCACTGGGCTTGAATTTTATCATTTGCTCAGCCACTTTATTTAAAGTTACTTAAAGCTGGGAGGGGGGTTGGTTACTTAGCTTCTCTGTGTTTTACTTTTTCATTGTTATATGAACAATTGGACGAATCAGTGGTTTTCAGTCTTTTGAAACCATTGGGCATTTTCTTCAGATGGAAGCTTTTCTACAGCCCAAAATGTGAAGGACTCATTAGCTGAAAAATGAGGCCTAGATTTTTTGAATCTAGGACTCATTAGCTGAAAATGGGGTGTGAGAGAGGGGACCCTATCCACTCAGCAGCAATTTCCTTCATCCTGTTTCCATCCTTCCTACGTCTTGGTAGGGCCCCTGAATGGGGCTCTTGGAGTAAAACCTAGAAGCCAAATAAGATTATCTTTAAGGTCTTTAACAACTGTGTAACTGATAACATGTACATTTTAAAAAAACATAATATCTATTTATTTTTATACATACACATGCCCTTTTCAAATTCTTTTCCCATTGAGATTGTTACAGAATTTTGAGCAGCATTCCCTGTACTATATAGTAGGTCCTCTTGATTATCTACTTTGACATGTACATTTTGTTGTGATTTTAATAATCTTGTGAAATGAGGAATGCATAGTATTTATTATTATGTTTTTCACAGATGAGAAGGCTGAGTTCAGATTTTAAAATCTGCCGTAATCTCATGGCTAATAAACGAGGAGCGAGGATTAGAGCCCCTGTCTTCTGTCCTTTGGTCATCCCTTTTGTCCCTATGAAATTATTTCCTCTAACTGGCTTTATGTTGATTTAATGGGAGTCTCTGGTTAAAGTATCTGAATGGATTTCTGCCAGAAACTATTACTGCATACTTATATTACAGTTCACATCCTCACACATGTCATAAAACCACTTAAATATGCTTTTCTAAATGT
This sequence comes from Giraffa tippelskirchi, assembly GCF_054371585.1. Taxonomy (NCBI): domain Eukaryota; kingdom Metazoa; phylum Chordata; class Mammalia; order Artiodactyla; family Giraffidae; genus Giraffa; species Giraffa tippelskirchi. The sequence goes on along the minus strand of NC_137288.1, from coordinate 70,837,945 downwards.
TATTCTATACCTGAGTTACCTACGTTACAGAACCTTTAATCAAATTGATAAAAAAGAATGAGCTGTGGGAAACCATTATAATTTCTCAAGAGAAGCATCTAAAATGCAAATCCAATGAGTTGACTGAACACTTAAAGCTGTTTAATTTTGAAATCAGTTTCATTTTTGAAATAATATTAACATTGGTACAGATGACACATACAGACATATTTAGTGTGAAACATTAAAATAAGAAATCAATCCAAACGTATATTGCAGAGTTAAAAATTAATCAATCAGGAACACTGGGTTGGGACGGTGACGGTTGGGGCGGCCGCATCACGTGAGGGCTGTGACCCCCGTTCCCTGCCCCTCCCCTCGCGTGCTGTGGACTTTCAGGTTTGAGTCTTCCATGCCGCCTTCTCCCTTAGAATGTTTTTTTCCATCAAATACGAATATTACTCATCCTTCAAGTCCTGTTTCAGAAGCTGCTTCCCCTGTGAGGTTCCCTCAAACTTGTGGCCCCTTTTAGGCAGAATTCATCTTTTCTCTCTTTGAGGCTCCGTAAAAGTTTGTGCTGTGAGGATGGTACTCTTTATATTGCCACATACCTAGTCTGAAAACCTTCTGTCCTCCTTGCCAGATTTTAATTTCTGCAAGAACAGAGAATAGTAAACACTTTCAAGTTTTTTTCCCTCTATTATATCAATAAAGTAATATATACTCCATGAGAGAAAGTTTGGAAAAGTTACCAAAAGTTAAAATGAAAAAGAATCATTTCATCAATCTGTTGCCCTAATACGTATTATCAGTGTTTAGAATCTGAAATAATTCATCCCAGTGTTCCCCCTCCCATGGACATATAAATGCTGAATTTAGTTGGGTAGGCATTTTGGATGCTGGAAGGTGATACAAGACTATAAGTCCATTTCTGTCTTGTCTGACAATGTCCAGTACAGCAGGTGGCGCACATATATTTATGTCTGTGTCTATACATACATATATTATTCTAGGGAAATTTAGAATAAAGGGGGGATTTGCTCAAAGTATGGACAAGCTTGCCTAGAAAGTATTACATGAAGTTACTCGACTCTGGAAATCTCATCAAGAAATTTAGCAGAGTTGACTGAATTCCAACCTCTTTGTCAAGTGAGAATTGCTTCTTCTCTGCCTTGAGTAAATGGACATGGATCCTAGTGAGGGGGAGTCTGCCCCTGCAGGTCCTCCCAGTTGGTGGCCTGAGGGTGACTGGGGCCGGGATCCAGGACTCAGGGACAGTTCATCGTTACACAGAGGAAAGGGCAGCTTACACTTGGAGCGCTGGCTCAGGCTTCCCACTCCTCTGTTCCCCACTCCTTCCGGCAGGACCGACAGCTTGTGCTACGGTTAAGAGCAGGCCAGCAGGCGGTGTGTGCTGGCCGTGGGGCCCTGTTGCCGGTCTTGCATTTGTTACTCTAGTGAACGAACATCAACAACGTGATAGGAGCTGTGTTACTTGTGGAAGCTGAATAGACGCAAGGAGGAAAATGGCACTGATAGGGGAGCTCCTTATGGATAAAAACTGAGACGGTCTTGAAAGTTTCACTTGTAGGATATCATTATTTGAGATTACTTTGTCTTCTATAATATTTTTTGACTATAATACTTATATGAATTTCCAGATGGGACTTTGGACAATGCAGAAACATACGAAGATGCAGCTCAAAAACAATCATATACCTATCACATGTTGATAACTAGTATCAATGTTTTGATGTATTTGCATTCAGTCATTTTCTATTAATGTATAAATAAGTGATTAGAATTGTATTTTATATATATATATGTATATATATGTATATATATATATATATATATATATATATATATAGCATTTCAAAAGATAGCTTTTTATATGCTGCTGCTGTTTAGTTGCTGAGTTGTGTCCAACTCTTTGTGACCCCATGAACTGTAGCCCACCAGGCTCCTCTGTCCATGGAATTTCTGAGGCAAGAATACTGGAGCGGGTTGCCATTACCTTCTCCAGGAGATCTTCCTGATCCAGGGATCAAACCCACGTCTCCTGCATTGGCAGGCGGATTCTTTACCACTGCACCACCTGGGAAGCCCCAGCTTTTTATATAAATTATTCAAATTTCTAATTATTTCCTTAGGGTAAATATATAATGTTTTGAGCAATGTTTTGAATTATTTGAACAAAGGTTTTGAAATGTCTAAGAGTCTGTATTTATTGTAAATTTCTGTCTAGAGAAGTTGAGACATTTGCCCTTCTACAAGTAATTATTCCAGTGTAGCCTTAAAAAATTATATTTGAAATGTTTGTTATTTTGAGCATTAAATTTTGTAAATAAATTTAAATATAAGGGTGTCTCACTTTCAAAAAATTATACTCTTTCAAGTGCTAGTAAGGCTGATAATTTTTCTACATATGTATCTATTTATCTGCTCAGGTTTTCTGTATAAATCATTAATGTCTTTCATGTGCAATCAATATTCTTGAGCATTGAATTCTTGTTTGCCATTAATATGTTCTTGATTGTTGGTTTAGAGTAAATAGAGTTTATCAGATTAAGACTGTTGCTTTATAATCTTTTTAAACAAAGAGTATAAGTAGTATATTATGATAAATTAAAGCCCAGGTTTGAAAACAAGGTGTTAGACAAATTCTTCAGTGTCTCCAAGCCTTGATTTTTTAAATTGAATTCTGTGATGACATCGTCTGGATGGGGTTGATGAGATGGTTAAAAGAAATTATGATTCTAGCAGAGGGCGTGGAACATAGCAGGTGTTCAATCGATATTAGCTGTTATTTTTACCACTTTTAGGAAAAGGTAGAAATTTTATGAAATTTCTTTTTAGTATCTATTGAACAAACCATATTGGATTTATCTCACCTACTAGTAGATTCTTATATTGATGAGATAGAGTACTTGATTGCAGTAGGACATTATTTTTATATGATCTAAAATTTGATTTGCTTCTCGTTATTTTTTCAAGAGTAAATATTGACGTGGAGTTTTTAATCATCCTTCAGCTGGAAGCTACCAATAAACAGTGGGTTATTATTTGGAGTTAAGCCCTAAATGCCAAGAGCATCCTGTAAGAAAGCAAATATCTCATTGATTTATCTACCAGATATTTCTTCAGCGCTCACAACTGCAGCTGAGGGTTCATGCCAGGCAATCTTCTTCACCACAGAGTCTCAGCAGCCCTCTGGTTTAGATCCTCTAGGAGTGGTGGGGAGTGATTGAGAGAAGGTGCTACAGTGTGAGAGGGCGCAGGAAGCCTCCTTGGCACAGGCTGGCATTGCCTTCCACCTTCAGGAGATTGATTACAAAGATTGAAATATTGAAGACTGTATTAACTTATTGTCACAATCAGACTGAGTTAGGACCATTAATCAGTACAACTCTTATTTTCTTTGTCCTGATGAGGTACAATGAAAAAGTTATGAATGATAATGATAAATGGTTTTCATCTCTTCTTTTAGACTGAAAATTGAGCGCAGCATTTTCTGAGTGATTTACTATTTAAAACAATCTTTAAAGCAGAGCTACCTACTAGCCTGAGACAATATACTGACAGAATTTTAGTAAGCAGTTTTTACTCATTCTTTATAAAAATTCAAGAATCACTGTCTGCCTCTTTCAATAAAGGAATAGGAGCGAGTAGGTTTGTTTCATGGTTTCTTTTCAGAAAAGAGAAGAAATGCATCTGTGATGGATTTCTGTGCAGGGTAGGGAAGGCTTATTCCAAGAGAGATCTGGTAGTCCCACAGACTGCAAGGCTGGTCTTTATATCCCTGAGAAACATCTAACTGAGTCCAAGTCTGCCCCAAACTGGAACTTCCACTTAGGCTGAGCTGTTCCACGGCCATGCACAGAACTCCTTTCAGAAGATCCTGTCTTTCTCCCTGTCTCTGTTTTCAATTCTGAAGCCATAGGGGAAGAAAAGTCTTCTTTTAATATACTGAAAATAACATTCACTTCAAAATTCTAAATCTAAATGTAGTATCTCATTTTTTTGTTACTCTCAGTGGAATTGCAGATAACATAAATATTTCAGATACCTACATTTTCCCACTGTGTCTATTTAAGAATGCAACATTTTTGACTGCATGAATTCTCAAAGGTATTGCCACTTGTTTTTAAAAACAGAGGATACAGGAGTAATATTTGGTAGTTCAGTCTTTCCAATAAGCACTGTTGATGGTATCAAGTTATAGTGATATCAATGAATATTCCTGTGGTCACTTGTTATGGGTCTGGCACTGTTGTAAGTACCCTAGAGCAGTAAGTTAGTTACTTCTGAATTTACTTACCTGCAACCCTCTGGCATAGGTACAAGGATTATCTCCATTTCACAGAGATTGATAAACTTGATGAGTTCATAAGCTAGCTCACAGTAGAGCTGGGGTTCCAACCGATGCAACGGAGTCCAAGGTCTGCGCTCTGAGCCACTGGAGAGCAGAATGCGCTAGTTCTGTACCTCTCATGGTTCCCTCCAGGTGTGTGACGTGCGTTTGCCCTGCGGTTGCAGTTTGAAGCTCCTACAGCTGTGTGTTACGGCGTTTTCTCAAGCTTCCTCGCTGTCATCTACTAATTCTTCCCATTTTCACTCTGCCTGCCTTTCCCTTCATCAGATTTGGGCTGGGATATTGGAAGGAAAATGCTTATTAGAATGGTTCACTGTCACTGAATAAGAATCTAGAATGCTTGTTTATGTATATGTATCTGTGGATTTGAAAAACAAACTCTAACATAGCCTTGGTTCTGGATAAGGAAGAAAATCCAATATTTGTAAGTGCTTAGTAGTAAGAACAACAAATACAGTTGTTTGTTGAGTATCTACTGTCAGTCTGCCTTAACTATTAACCTCTGTTACCTCATTTCAAACCCCCACCAGCTCCTAAAGTGGGGACTATACTCCTTATCTTCAGAGTTAGGAAGTAGGGCTTGGTTGGTAAGCCTCGAGGATTTAAGCTCATCATCACATACATCTCCTGACTTCTCAGGTTTGATTTTATCAGCTAGGATGCTTTGAATAGCAAGTAACAGAGTATCTAACTAAAAGTGTCCTAAGAAACAGGAGGTTATCTTCCCTCACCACAAAAAGATTTCTAGAGGAAGGTGACTCCAAGCTTTTTTCTATGACTTAACAAAGTTAGTTTCTCAATCAGCCTCTTATAAGAATCTTCATAGTCACAAGATGACTGCCATAGCTCCAGCTATTCAGTTCAGTTCAGTCGCTCAGTCGTGTCCGACTCTTTCCAACCCCATGAATCCCAGCACGCCAGGCCTCCCTGTCCATCACCAACTCCCAGAGTTTACCCAAACCCATGTCCATCAAGTCGGTGATGCCATCCAACCATCTCATTCTCTGTCGTCCCCTTCTCCTCCTGCCCCCAATCCTTCCCAGCATCAGGGTCTTTTCCAGTGAGTCAACTCTTCGCATGAGGTGGCCAAAGTATTGGAGTTTCAGCTTCAACATCAGTCCTTCCAATGAACACCCAGAACTGATCTCCCTTAGGATGGACTGGTTGGATCTCCTTGCAGTCCAACGGACTCTCAAGAGTCTTCTCCAAAACCACAGTTCAAAAGCATCAATTCTTCGGCGCTCAGCTTTCTTCACAGTCCAACTCTCACATCCATACATGACCATTGGAAAAAGCTATTACTTCCTTCCATAATAACATACAAAGAAGGGTAGAGAGATTAGAGACATCCCCCTTAATACCTCTCTATTATTAGAGAGGAAGATCTTTTCCAGAGGCTTCCAGTAGACTTCTCTAAAAGTTCTGTTGACCAGAATTATTCATGCCCTAAGCTGGTCCCTGGAAAAAGTAGTAGTATTACTACTTAGCCCAGTGACTGACTTGGTCCAGTTATGGTTCGTCTCTTAGGACTGGAGAAGTGGCCCACTTTCCCAAGCACACTGTTGTTCCCTTGTTAAACAAAGTCGGGGTTCTGTTGCCTAGGCGGAAGGTGGTAATAGCCGCTGGACAGGCCGCGTAGAGAGTCTGTTGCACTGGGCATGTGGCTCAACAAGACAGGTTGACCTTTGCAGGGGAATCCTCCTTATACGCCGCCTCCTTGCTCTTCCAAGGGAACCTAGAAGCATTCTTTTTCTTTGGGCCACATAACACGTGGCTCTGATTTCTGAAACTGCCCCAGCCAGTATTGCTGCTGAGGGGAGTGCCCTGAGCACAAAGATGACACAGACAGCAGGGCGCGGCTCTGAGGACAGTGAGAAACAGCGGGAGACGTGACTTAACTGCTGGATCAAACTGTCCCTGAAGCCAGTTATATCTCAGCGTGTCCAGTTATAAAAGAAAAGTCATTCTCTATCTTTGCTTTAGTCATTTTAGACTGGATGTTCTGTTACATGCAATATGAAGAATTTTTACAATAAAAGAGTTGGGAATTTGGGAATGAGGCTGCCCCCTCCTTTCATCCTAATGAGGAGGCCAAACCTCATTTTCAGCTAAATAGTGTTAAACATGATTGGTGAATTTCTGATATGCTTTTTTAGCTTTGTGGCAAGGAAATTTTATTTACTCCAGGCAGCTAGAGTGACGCCTCTCTATTTGAAGAAGGCAGTGAGGACAAGCTGACAGTTTTGCCCCGGAGACGCGTAACTTTGAAGTTCTGTAGGAAAAATAAATAAACAGACTCTCTTCAAAACCTTCTATATTTAGTGGATAGGGCAGTACTGTTTTTCATTTTCTTCCCTTCCCAAATGATCCTTCCAGACCGCACTCAAAGTGAGGTGCCCCATCAGAGATTAAATGAGGCGTTCACGGCACGCACATACTTTTAAATCCATGATCTGTTTTTATTAGACCTAAAAAATAATGCCTTACTTGTGAACACAAATGTCAGTGTGTCTCATAACCTCTAATTTCAGCTCCAAGCAGCTTTGTCCTCTTCAAATGGCTGGCAACTTGATGATATTTTATTTTCATCTTACTTTGAAGAGCGATTTAGTTTGAAATAAGCAAATAGGTAAGCAAAAACTGCTTTAAGCCAGCTTCTTCAAAATGAGCAATGTCCCTGTCCTCAGGGGCTGTCAGATTTATGTCCTTAGATGAACAATAATTACATTAATAACTTTAAGGGCTAATTAACATTTTATAGTAAACACGTTGTTCATCACACTAAGGGGAGGGATGGCTGTATCCTTTCTGCAGAATAATTGCTTTTCACAATCAGAACCCATTTATCTTACTTCAGCAAAACGTGCCCCTAACTGACCAAGAAATACTTTGGTGCTGACTTTCTTCTTGTTAATTCTTACAACATAAATTACAGAAATCCAAACAGCGAAAAATGAATTAACTTTAGTTTCTACTTGTGTGAACCAGAAAAAAAAGCAGCTAAGAATATCTTGTCATCTCTTCTTCACATACTTCAAGTTTTCCAAGGCTTTTCCCACTTAATTTTCTGTGGTATTTCTAATGTACATAAAGTTTGAGATCACACTTCCTTCTTCAATCTCCATGCAGCTCAGCCAATTGCCATGGTTACTTCTTTATTGTATCAGGTCCAAGAAATGCACTTTGATTTCACTTTAGATTTTGCAAGCTCAAAGCTAACTGTGGATAAATCTGAGAAGACTTTTCGTCAGGGTGTTGACCCTCCTCCCCAGAAGCCCCTGAAGGGGATGTTCCCGCCTGCAGCCACTTTCAATACTCCCCTTACCCAGAGTTGCAGCAACTTCAAATCGACAGTCTTGTCAGAACGAATGATCTAAAATAAACATCCACTTGTCTGCCCGAATTACTGATCCTGACAAGGATGCTTTGCTTGTAACAACTGTAAGCTGATAGTCCTTGGAAGTTCTTTGCTCATTGCCTTGGTCCAGCAGCAGATGTAGAGCAGATACAAAGCCTGAAGTCTGAATGCAACTGGTTCATGACATTAAAATGAAAACGAAATTTAAATGAAATCAGCAAAAGTAAATCTATCAGCTTTCTCCATTGTGGCAACCTTCTTATTAGTAGCAGTTATCTCTTTTAAGCAAAACACTTAATCACTCACATTAGAACATCCCCAAAAGAACCATTTTATGTACAAAGACTGGATGATGGAGACGATTATAAATCTCAAGGCCACAGTTTTGCAGGCTAGGTTTCCCCACTCATGTTTTCTTAGCTACTTAATGAACACCAAAACTTTGATATCTTTGGGATTCATACTGGGAACTATCTTACGGTACCAAAAACTATTAGCCAATAATAGATATTCTGTCCCTTTGGTCCTAAAAATATTTTGTAGTTTTTTTTTAATTAATTTATTTTTTATTGAAGGATAATTGCTTTACAGAATTTTGCTTTTTTCTGTCAAACCTCAACATGATTCAGCCATGGGTATACATATGCAGCTTTTTTCTTACTGTAATTAAGCTATACTATGAGCCTAAAGAATAGAAAGAGAAAGGTTGCTAAGTTTGTTTGTTCTATGTCGTAAGACCAAGGAAACCAATGCAATACTATGAAGGCATTTTTCTATTAATGCTTTAAGATTTGGTGCCCTCAATAAAGTCATTAAAATTTCGATATTACAGTTTCCCTAAGAGCCTTAACAATTTTTTTTAAGGAGCATAATGATGCTTTTAGGCTGCTGAAATTATATGTGCCTAATACAAATTAAGTAGAAATTGCTTGGTTATTAGGCTTATCTGATCAATTAAAATAGCCAATTGGAATAAAAGAAATCCACTCTTGTGCCACAATTATCTGAACTGATTGTCTGTGTTACAGTATGTGTCATTATCATTTTTATACATCATTTCAAGAGATACAGACAGCCTATAAGCTCTCAAATTAGATTTTCATAAGGGAGAAAAACCTAATTGTGGATGTTACTCTTGAGTTTTTTTTTTATATCATATTTATCTAGGTGTTTCAGAAAGTCTTTTATATTATGAGAAAACTACTGAAAGGGAGAGAAAAAGGCCACTATCCAAATTTACCACAAGATTGTCTGTAATTGCTACATGTTCTCTCAGACTGGCTATTTGAGGTATATATTCTATTCCTGGTAAGTAGCCCGGGGTGTCTCACATTAATTGTGCTTGGAGTGTGGTTGTTTCCTTAAAATATATTTCAAGTCACACCTAAGCTGATGTGCCAAATACCAGTCCTTTAGAAATTAAAAAAAAAAAGAAAGAAAAGTAAAACTGTTTTCCTCACTCTCTACCTGGTAGTTTTGTCATATTTGATCTAATTCAGAGCTTTTACTAAAGAGAATAAAGATAGTCATCGCAGTGATGGTTAATTTTATGTGCTAACTTAAAAAGGTGCCCGTATATTGGTTAGACATTATTCTGGGTGGGTCTATGGGGATGTGTCTGGATGAACTAAATTTCAATCAGTGGACTGAATAAAGTAGATTGCCATTCCCAGTGGGCATTGGCAGCCACTCTTCTGAAGGCCTGAATAGAACAAAGGGCTGAGTGAGAGGGAGTTCATTCTCTCTGCCTTTGAGCTGGGACATTGGTCTTTACCTGCCTATATATGTATGTACACACACAAACACACATCTTATTTGTTTTGTTTCTCTGGAGAACCATGACTAACACATCAGCTAACCAAAGTCAACATAATTTTGACAGTGAAGCTATGTCATAATTCTACTGTGTTAAGTTTTAATTTTGAATACTTATAATAGTATTTAATCTGATCCTGGTAGAATGAACCTGTAGTGAGCAGTCTTCCATTTAGCATTTTAGTCATTCCTGAAGTGAACAGAGCTCTACTGACTTGATAATCTACAGTGAAGGCAAGGGCATCAGTGGGATAGATGACTAGACTCCCCACAGACGTGTCTTGTTTGGCAAAGGTGCAAATCTCTCCTTCCCAGGCAGACCTTTCCTTAAAGGGATACCTCACATTTCAAAAAATGTGAACTAAATAACCGATGGACTTAGACTCAGTCTAATCCAAAAGATAGTAAGTGGTCTAATATGTGCAGGTCTCTGGGGTGAAGGGTAACATAGAGCCAAAGCACAGCTTCTTCCCTCAAGGAAGGGATTTTGAGCCACAGTGTGAAAACAGATAAAGAGGGGTCGGGGGAAGGGCAAGATAGGGGAAGGGAATTAAGAGGTACAAACTACTAGGTATAAAATAAATGAGATGCAAGGATATAAGGCACAGCACAGGGAATATGGCTGATAGTTTATAATAACTTTAAGTGGAGTATAATATATAGTAGTAGTGTGGTAGTGTTAGTCGCGCAGTTGTGTCCAACTCTTCGAGATCTCATGGACTAGAATCTGCCAGGCTCCTCTGTCCTTGGAATTCTCCAGGCAAGAATACTGGAGTGGGTTGCCATGCCCTCCTCCAGGAGTATAATCTATAAAAAGATCAAATCACTATGTTGTACACCTGAAACTAACGCAATGATGGACGTCAACTATACTGCAGTTAGACAAGAGCCCAGACAGTGGCACTACCAGGGAGCCCAGGGTGAAGTGCTCAAATCAGCACCTGCTGGGTTCTCCCAGCGCTGTTTCCCCTGTTGCCTTGTACCAGGGTTCATCTGGGTAGTGACTGCCCTGGTGCCACGTTTCCCAGACTCCTTTGCCTCGTACTAGGGTTCATCTGGGTAGTGACTGCCCTGGTGCCACATTTCCCAGACTCCTTTGCCTCGTACTAGGGTTCATCTGGGTACGTGACTGCCCTGGTGCCACGTTTCCCAGACTCCTTTGCAGCTAGATGTGGTCCTGAGACTCAGTTCTCTGCAGTGAAATGCAAATCAAGGACAAAGTATGACTTCTACAAGTAATTGCCTGGAGTGCAACAGCTGGTTGCAGATTTCCTTTTCCCACTTGGCCGATGAGAACTGTAGACTGGTAAAATGATGTGGGCGTGAACTCAACCTTGTGTATATTCTAAGGGTTCCAAGTTGCAAAGAACAAGCGTATCTCTGAATGACCTCATAGAGCAGACCTGCCTCACTTTATAATTGTTATAAAAGAGAAATAAACTTCTATTCTGTGTTTTTATTGTTGTTGTATCAGCTTAGTCTTTATCCACAGCAGCTAATACAACTAACAGTCCTTTTTAATGGTACCCCAGCAGAATCTCTAAGTTTATGCCATTGTCCCCTCTGATGCCTCTTCTGTATAAATAAGCAGCTCCATGCATACACACACCTATTCCTAACCATTATCTTTCTGACTAGGGGATGTTCCATCCTGAAATAACTCATATGTAATTTAAAGAAACATGTGAATAAGTTAAACTCAAACCTCCAAAGAGATATCTGAGATTAGTATTTTTTTTTTTTTTTTTGCCATAGAGAGACTGTCAGCAGAGTAACATTTCTCACCAGTAAAGTCCAAAGCTTCTAGCATTATTTTCCCGTCTTCCTCCTGTCTCTGTCTCCCACTTTGTTTCTGCCTTTGCCTTTCTCCTTCTCTCTCTCAGACACACATACACAGCATGGATTTTAATAATAAAGGATTAATTAGAACAGCTAATAACAAATCTAGTAAGAGACAACTCTTCTTAAGGGAAAGATCAGATTAGAAATCTTCAGTTTTCAAGAGAAGCAACACCTAAGAAGCTATCCATTTGTGTTTCATATTTAATACTAGAAAACTATCTCTTAGGTAATACCAAAAATACTACTGGCAGTTTGAAGGAAGGGACTTTATGAGGGAAAAAATAATAGATAGATGACAATGTTTTATATTCAAATGTAGACAAAAACTCATGAAACTGTATATGTAAAAATTCATCATGGCTATATAAGCTTAATTCTTTTTCTTTAGAAAGAAACTGGTAGGTTTATAAAAATGCTGCCTTTAGAGAGTTGAGTAGTGCTGTCTTGTATTAATATCTTTTATACATTTGATAGTAAAATCAGGATAAAGAACAAACTGCTATGTATAGATCTATGCGTTCATTTGACGTGTGGACAGGATCTGCTGGAATAGACTCGGAAGTGAGTCGATTTCACACCTCATGATTGGCCTACAAGCTTGGTGGCCCTACTCTATTTTAGGGATGGAGGGCACATGCCAATGTGCTATTCTGAAGCTTCTTTTTAAAATATTTGCAAGTTAGAACTGCATCCCAGAACCTTATTATATTAAGAACATTCTAAAATGGATTACATATGGTATTCAGGTCAACAAATAAAACATGTTTATAAGAATTATATGACTCCTTATTATCAAATGACTCATATTTTCAGCATATACTTTTCTTAAGTCAATAGGTAACTCCTTTTTACTTCCTCTGGGTCTGATTTGAGGCCAGACTGCTTCCCCATTGAAAAAAGGGACTACAGAGTTAGAGAAAGTATTCATTAGTTTATGATCAATTTATATATATAAATATTTATGGGCTTCCCAGATGGCATTAGTGGTAAAGAAGCTGTCTGCCAATGCAGGAGATATAAGAGACATGAGTTCAATCCTTGAGTCGGGAAGATCCCCTGGAGGAAAGCATGGCCGCCCACTCTGGTATTTTTGCCTGGAGAATCCCACGGACAGAGGAGTCCATAGGGTCCATAGGGTCACAGTCCATAGGCTACAGTCCATAGGGTCACAGATAGTCAGATGCAACTTAGACGCATGCATGCACATAAATGTTTGTTAGTAAATTATACAATATTTATTCCACACTCAGGGCTCAGTCATTCTCAACTAACCTGATGTTTCTGTGTTAGTATCTCAGTGATGTCCAACTCCTTGTGACCCCATGGACTGTAGCCCGCCAGGTTCCTCTGTCCATGGGATTCTCTAGACAAGAATACTGGGGTGGGTAGCCATTCCATTCACCCTGGGATCTTCCCGACCCAGGGATCAAACCCAGGTCTCCCGCATTGCAGGCAGATTCTTTACTGTTTTTTATAAGGGGATCATATAAGAAGAACCTCTTGAAGTATTGCTGTGTGTCTTTGCTCAGTCGTGTATGACTCCTTGGGATCACTGGACTGTAGCATTCCAGGCTCCTCTGTCCATGGAATTTTCCAGGCAAGGATACTGAAGTGGGTTGCCATTTCCTACTCCAGGGGAGTGTAGCTGTGTTCCAATAAAACTTTATTTATGGACACTGAAATTTGGGTTTCATACAATTTTTAATGTCAGAGAATATAACTCAATTTTTTCTACCCCAACCATTTAAAAATGCGAAAATCAATTTTAGGCATATGACAACAAGCAGTGGGCCTCAGATCTAAATTAGAGGGACCTATTGGGAGGACCCATTTCCATTGGGGAAATTTTAGGAGACATTTTTGGTCTTCCAGTGAAGTCTTCCCTGAACATTTACATATTGAAATACATTCTATTATAAAATATTTTCCTTTTACTAATAAAGGATTATCAAATTATAAATGAGTTGAACATTTTAATGGATCAGAGGATGCAGTGTTTTAGCATGGATATTGTGTACAGCTAAGTAAAACAAAATCTAGGACTTTGAAATTATGGGGAAAAGAGAGCTAGGAAGGACAAGTGAAAATTAATAGCATAAAGCTCATTATTTCAAATTGTAAAACAAATGAAACTTCTTTGTTAACTGTATCTAGTGTGCACTAGTGACACACACACACTTACACGTGCACAAATGTCCAGCGAGTGAAAAGCCCAAGGACTCTTACAGGGTTTTCCTGACGTCCAACTCATGTTTTCTACAGAGATAGTTTCTCAACTTGCAATTTTATTTCCAGTTATTTTTAAGTACACGGCCTTCAAGTATCAGGAGGGAATGACTGCAACTGAAATATTGTTCTTGAAGTCAGTGCATTTCTGAATAACCCAGCTGTTCACAGGTGGCATTTCTCTTCTGGAATCGTCTATTAGACATGCTGGCTTGCAGCAGTGTGTATTCCTATCCCGTAATGAAAGAAGGGAGACCATTTGGAAAACGTAAGGCCAATAATCTTATTTGTCACAAAGTTAGCTGTAGGTTACATAAAAAGTCATTGCTTTTTAGCTCCTAATGAGCTATTTTCACTTGGCCATTTATTAGTCTTTCCTGAAACTAAACCCTCTGGGCAGCTGTCAGTCATGATTGTGTAATGACACAGAGGGCATGGGTATTTTTGGATAGAAAACACCTCATTTTTCTTTTTAGTTCTATTAAAAAGAATTTTTTTTCTCCTTGTATGCAAGGAAATGTATATTTGATATCCATGCATATAAATGGATTACAAAATCTGTGTGACCTCATTTCCTTGAGTCTAGCCTCCTCGGTTCAGTAAATGCCATGCTCCAATAATATGGATGGCAATCCCGAAGAAGGTTGTAGTGATTCACTATGCAACACCTATAACAAGACAGAAACCATTTCATTATCACCAGTTAATTTTTTTCCAGTAGGAAACAAAAACCCAAAACCAGCCAACCAGCACTAATGAAGAAATACTGGCCCGCTGCTGTCTCTCTTCAGTTACAATGGAAGGCACGCTGACTAACGAGAAGGGCACAAACACGGCAGGTTAATTGCAGGTTACTAATTCCCATTTTTTTCCCCAAACGTAGAAAATACAAATTCAAGGAAGCTCTTTTTGATGAATATTTCTTGTTCTTAAAATTCATTCTTAATCCAGAAGATTTGATATGAAATTACAGTCATATCAACAAAGAATTGTATTAAAAAGGGCCCTTTTGTTGTTAGTAGATTTTTTTCACCCATCAATAATTACTGCTGGAGCTACCTGTCTTGTCTAATACTTTTCTAAGTGGAGAAGATGCCACTGTTATTTTAAAACAATGTCCTGATGATGCTTTTCAAGTTAAAAACTGATCTGTCACTGAATAGTTGTACTTTTTAAAGAAGACACTTTTGATGGTGATGAACTACTGGAGCAGATAATACTGTGAATAAAAAATTAATATGGTGATCATATAATATCAGTTATAAAAATTGTCCTACACTCAGAGGGTGTTAAACTTAACTGGACCTCAAGGATAGATGTATTCACTTTAAAACAACCTAAATTACTAAATCAATAACACTCCAAATGCCTTGTGGAGAAAGACATGCCAGGAAGCAAGCATCCCATCAATCTTAGGGCATCCTTAGAGAAGAAACACTACACTCAAGATGGGAAACTTTGGGTTTTATTTCTCTAGCACAAAGGACTTCGTATATCAAAACAGCAGAACAAGCACTTCGTTAAGTTTTAACTGTCCTGATGAGAGCAGAAATTCTTTGTTGTTGTTCAGTCTCTAAGTCATGTCTGACTCTTTGTGACCCCTGGACTGCAGCACGCCAGGCTTCCCTGTCTTTCACTGTCTCCCAGAGTGTGCTCAAACTCGTGTCCATTGAGTCGGTGATGCCATCCAACCATCTCATCCTCTGTCGCCCCCTTCTCCTCCTGGCCTCAGTTTCTCCCAGCATCAGTGTTTTTTCCAAGGAGTCGGCTCTTCTCCTCAGGTGGCCAAAGTATTGGAACTTCAGCTTCAGCATCAGTCCTTCCAATGAATATTCAGGACTGATATCCTCTAGGATTGACTGGTTTGATCTCCTTGCTGTCAAGGGACTCTGAAGAGTCTTCTCCAGCACCACATTTGGTAAGAAATTCTTAGTTGTACAAATTCACAATTAAGAGACAATTCTTGGAAATGAAAATTTAAACATAGTACGTATATCCATTTTAAAATATATTACCTAAAACTCCTAGACTTAGCTTATAACCACTAACATCTAAGCTGTACATTTGAAAGAGAATACTTAATTTGACTATATATTATGCAAAGAGTCATGTACTCACATTAGAAGTTTATTATAACTAAAGAGATACCTATAACTAAAGAGATTAGAAATCCGTAGAGTGTATTTTCTTCTGATTCAGGGAAGCAGCCTGGAGTTGAGCATGAACTTTGCAGTCAGCAAATCTGCGTTCAGATTCTAGTTCTGTCCCTGCACGTTATTGGAACTTAGATAAATCATACAACTCCTTTGAGCCTCAGTTTCCACATCTTTAAATGTGGAATTTAAATGCCACCTCCCCCTGTAGCATTGCTATGTGAAATACACGTGCGACCTCACGCCTGGTAGGGCCTCCGCAGCAAGTGGCGCTGCTTCGCTTTTTCCTCTTGCTTCTCTGCTTGAATTCAACCCACAAATTACAGTTTCCATAGAACATTTTCAGGTCCTAAGAACCATCTGTATTTGACAGCTTGTTTTCAGTAAAATTATCACTTACTATAAATTAGGCTTATAAATTATTAAATACGAGGGGCAGCTTCCCCATGGAGCTGATAGAAGGTGAAACACACAGACCCAGCTAATCTGGGACTTGATTGTCTCCTGGAAAAGAACTAGTCCCTGTTTTACTTTTTCAGGATGGCTTTGGGTGAACTCCATTCTTGGTTATAAATTTTGCTTCCTTGTTGACATTTAAAAAATGTTTGCCTTCTTCCCTACATGAATGTTTTTGGAAGTTTATTAAATAGTGTACTTATATTTAAATGTAATTGGTTACTAATGTGTTATTAAGAGATGTGATATGTAATATTAGCCTAATAATTTTTTTAACATCATCTGGTTTTTAGATGTGATGGTATTAACCCAACAGAGTGGTCGTCTAGGACTTTTTCTATATCCACACATATTTAAAATTTGTTTAAAAAATATTATATATTGCCTGTCTTTATAATTTCTAGAATTACTTATTTAACTCTAAAGCTGTGCGTTGGCTCTCTTTATAGTTACTAGTTGCTTCACTCCTCACTGAAACAGCAGTTCTATTAGTCACTGTTTATCAGTTGTCTAAAATATCTGCAGTATCAACATATAGAAAATAGATCAGATTTCCTAACAAACACGTGTTATTAAATAAGAAAGAGAAAGTGAATTTGATCGATAGACGAATTCCCCGCTGACCCCCCCAGCCAAAGATGTCCACATCCTTAACCCCAGAATATGTCATGTTATATAGCAAAGGAGGAGTTAAGGCAGCAGATGCAGTTAAGGTGATTAATCCACTGGCCTTAAAATAAGACTGCCACCCTGGATGATCCAAGTAGGTCATAGTAATCAGAAAGGTCTTATTATGGGTTGAATTGTATCCCCTCCACTCCAGTTCATATATTGAAGTCCTAACTCCCATTACCTCAAAATATGACCTGAGTTGGAAATAGGGCATTTGTAGAGATACTCAAGTTAAAATAAGGTTCCTGAAGTGGGCCCTAACTGAATATGACCGGTGTCCTTATAAGAAGAGGCAGTTTGCACATGGACGGGTCCACAGGGAAGATGCTGTCACCCGCAAGCTGAAGAGAGAGGCCCGGGACAGACCTTTCCTTCACAGCCTCAAAAGGAACATTTGCTGTCAACACCTCGACCCCACTGGAACTGTGAGACAGTGAATTTCTGTGGTTTGAGCTACCAGCCTCTGGCCCTTTGTTATGGCAGCCCTAGCAAACTGATTCCGGTTCTTCAAACGTGGACTAGAGAGGTGGAACAGTCACCAGTGATTCAAGGTGAGAAAGACTCAGCCAGCCTCTACTGAGTTTGAAGATGGGAGGAGCCAGGAGCCAAGAATGCAGGCAGCCTCAGGAAGCTGGAGAAAGACAAGGAGACAGATTCGACCAGGAAAGAATAATGGCAGCTCTGAAAGTCAAAGTGTGAGTCGCTCAGTCATCTCTGGCTCTTTGCGACCCCATGGACTGCAGCCCAGCAGGCTCCTCTGTCCATGAGATTCTCCAAGTAAGAACACTGAAGTGGGTTACCATTCCCTCCTCCAGAGGATCTTCCCAACCGAGGATAGAACCTGGTTCTCCTGCGTTGTGGACCGATTCTTTACCGTCTGGGCCACCAGAGAAAGACCAAATAAAGGCAGCTCTGCTGACACCTTTATTTTGGGCACTTGAGACCCATTTAGACGTCTGAACTACAGACCTGTGAGAAAATAAATGTGCACTCTTTTAAGCTACTCAGTAGTAATTTGTTGCAGCAGCGATAGAAGCCTTATACAGCAGGTAGGTTTCATTTCTTGTGTGTGTAAAATTCGATTCCCATCAGGTCCTGCTTGGCCTCCTTTCGTCCTGGCTGTGCCTCCCTGGGTTCAGAGCTTCAGGGCACTCGCTCATTCTTCCCGGTCTGCTGTTTGAGAGCAGGTGAGACCCTGTTAGAGGCACGCATCGGCCTCTTCTCACCCTCTCACAGACTGCAGACTCCGTTAGGGTGTTCCCTTGCTCTGCATGACAGGAAACATTTTAAAAAATGCACCTTTTCTAAAAAGGCTAGAGAAAGCCTTTGTACTAAGACACACAATAGTCCCATTTTCTTATCCCTCCTCTTCTCTGAAATTACAATCCTGGAGGTACCTCTGACATCACGCCACAGATGGCCCTTAGTATACGAAGAATTAGGAACTGATTTTTCCTTTTTGAATCCTAATATATTCATCCTGTTTTCTCACAAGCATCTTCAGTAATTCCACAGGTTTTTCACAGTAATTTAGCTTTGTGTAAAGTAACAGTTACTAGATAATATTTAGGTAAAATACAACCATGCAACAAGGGATTTTTTTTTTTTTTCCAGTAGGAGTTTCACTACTGGAAATGAAATTAGAAACAAATTATGGAAAGTTGTGTGTGTGTGTGCAGCAGCATTATAAATTTCTAAATAGTATTCAGATTTTTCTAGACAAAGCTGTATAACAAAAGCTTTAAAATTATAATTAAGGCATGCCTAAATCAGAGATGCTAACTACTCATTATAGACTAATTTCACATTAAAAATTAAGAAATACAACTCCCATTATTGTTGTAACCTATACCAGTTTTTTTTTTTTTTTGGCCACATCGTGCAGCTTACGAGATCTTAGTTCTCCAACTAGCAATCGAACCTAGGCCCTAAGCAGTGACTATTCTTTAAAAAATATCAAATATTTGTTATTAAAAAACACAAGAATTTATAGGCATGTCCAGTTCTTTCATGTATATCTTAGAGAAAAAATGTATGCCACATTCATATGTAAAGCATTAATTTAAATGTTCTTAATGACATAACTGATGTACTTTAATGAAGTCCAAGGACACTTAAAATGGTCAAAAGAAGGCCATAAAGGAAGCAGAAGCCCTTTCCTTCCAGCTTTAGAAAACATGCTCAGTATTTGAAGTGCTTACCACAAATACCGAGTGCTCTAATGATGTTGGTTTAGATCCTGGCTTCATACCAAGGGGCAGAAGGGGAGTTTATTTTTCTCTGGCGTCTGACATTTACACAAGAAATGAATAATATCTTGGACAGGAAAATTCAGGAGGCTAGTTTTAGAACCAAGTGAAGTTTGAGAATTTAGTATTACAGATTCAGGGGTACAGATCTCACAATCATTTGCATTTATGAATGACCATCATGGTGATCAAATTAGACCATGTACACGGAAGCTGTAAGAGGTTTAAAATGTGCAGTGTTCTGAGTAGTGTTGTTTTCCTAAAAGTTATAAATGTGAATGTAAAACTCCAATATCTCTACCAAAAAGTTTCTACCTAAGGAGTTTAAACTACTTTATAAATATTAAACACATAAGTCTTCCCAGGTCAATTCCATTTTGTAAGGAGTTGAAGATTTGTTGGTGGGGAGGCAGGTGGAGAGGGGCTCAGAATGGCGGGGACACAGGTGTACCCGTGGTTGACTCATGTGATGTACAGCAGAAACCATCAAGATATTGTAACGTAATTTTCCTCCAATTAAAATAAATTATTTAATTTTAAAAAGGTTCATGATATTAAAGGTTGAAGTATGACTTTTACTACGTAAGTACAGGTTTATAGAATTCATGAGTTCCAAGAAAACACTAAGAGACTCGATTTCTAGGAATCTATAAACTGACTATAACTATAAGAGCTATTAGGTTTGGAAAATGTGACCTCCCAACTATGTAATCAATAACCTCCTTTCTCTGATGCATATTTGAGAATCAAAAAAAAAAAAACAGCTTAAAAAAGAGGTGGAGGTGTGTGATTCTGAGTTGCAAGGAGAGAGTTTACAAAATTCTTTCATTAAAGGTCATATTTTTACTCACTGTTCCCTTTTTACTCATGGGACTTATCACTGGAAATCTACCAGTGTGCCAGAGCGTCTGAAAAGAGTGCGGTGGTCTGGTTTATCTGCAGATTAAAAATAACAAAAACTCCAATACTTGATATAGGAATTTAAAAACCCACAGCATCTGGGACCAGCTAATCGGGGCCAAAGTCCTGCAACCCTGAGTAGAAGCCGGGGGAATCTGTGTTGCCGTCCAGTTCAACAATGGATGTTCACAATGACGTCTGACTCCTCACTGAGAGGATCTCTGTGAAGGCGCTGAAGCAGTCACGGTGAGGGCAGCGCGGATGCATCCCACAAGGGTTACCGATCACCTCCTCTGGGCGAAGCAAAGCTGAATGAGAACGCTTGCTGCGCCCGAGGAGCTGAGGGAGGGACAACGAACTCGGGTGGCAGGCAGATGTGGAAATTTCTAGATGGGAGGTTATATGCCCTGAGGGAGGAGACAAACCCCGGAGCCACAGGCTTCCCCTCGTAAGAAAATGGGATTCCCATCCAAGTCACTGGTGGCTCAGATGGCAAAGTGTCTGCCCGCAATGCGGGAGGCCCGGGTTCGAGCCCTGGGTCGGGAAGATCCCCTGGAGAAGGAAATGGCAACTCACCCCAGTGTTCTTGCCTGGAGAATCCCATGGACGGAGGGGCCTGGTGGGCTACAGTCCTGGGGCTACAAAGGCAGACACGACTGAGTGACTTCACTTTCTCTTTTTTCTTTCTTTAAAATAATAAAGATAGTTTAGATGCTTAAAGATGTAAACACCTCAGCCCAAGACATTCCTGTAGTCTCGGCTTTATCGTGCTTTTTCTTTTTTTTTTTTTTTGCCTAATGGTTAAGTTGACAATATTCGAAATTTCATTAATTTAAAGTAATTATAGAGATAGCCTTTGTGAGTTGGACGCAAGGTGCCGTTCTTAGCGATTCTAACGTAATCCCACTCCGGCACTGCACAGAATAATCTCGGTAACACTGCACTGTATGAAGGTGAATTTGACTAGCACTTCCTTTTCCTTCTTTCTATCTTTTCTTTTAAAAAAAAATAAATAACAACATAAAGAATCACCCAGAGGAGGACTATCCATCTCACTTTATTTCGGTCATGAAGTTACAAACCACAGAAGGCTGGTTTCTCCTCTGTGAGCTGCCACCAACTCTGACATGGTAAAAGGCTGTTACCACCATCCAGTGGGACAAATTCCCTGACTCTTGATTTAAGTAAGATAAAATAAAATTTTATAGATGTTCTTCATAAATCCACAATAAGTCATTATTCTCTCTGACATGTAGCGAAAGCCCAGAAAATAAGCATCACCTTAAGCCACATGAATATTCAAGATTTACACTCTTTCAGCTGAAAGAACAAAAGTAGGGATTGAAAGGTATTGAAGCATGCCTTTTCACTTGTTAATTAAAATAATACCCAATACATTAAAGGGATGCTATGTTTTATTTCACTGATGACTCGTTTTTTCCTAATTAAATTCTTAAACTTGAAAAATGCACTTTTGTTCTGCCCCCTATCTATTAGCTACAGTGGAAAGAATGGTACCACAGCCTCCTGTTACACTGTTATTTGAGGGAGGGTAGAATTCCTTCGTTGGAGGATTTGGGGATCTCATAGAAAGTACGTGTGTGTGCATGCTAAGTCACTTCAGTCATGTCCGACTCCTTGCAATGCTGTGGACCACAGCCCGCCAGGCTCCCCTCTCCATGGGATTCTCCAGGCAAGAATGCTAGAGTGGGTTCCCATGCCCTCCTCCAAGTGGTCTTCCTGACCCAGAGATCGAACCCAGGTCTCTTATGTCTCCTGCATCGGCAGGCCGGTTCTTTACCACTTGCTCCACCTGGAAAGCCCATGGAACGTACACCACTTAATAGAGAGATTCCCACCGAGGGCTTCGGTGAACCTTCAGCCGCGTCGGGCAGCCTTGCTCTGTCTGTCAGCCACTACTGCTTTACCTTCATCCCAAAGCACTCTGGGACTGTTTTAAGTACATTCTTTATGATCACCCCAGCTGGACTGTAAACTCCTCAAAGACAGAGCCAACTATCTTCTTTTTGTTTTCTCCACAATTCCACCATAGATCTGGGCATGTTAGGGGAGCAGGATAAACACTCTTTGATTAGTCATAAAAGGTGCGTCTGCTTTCTTTCATTTCTGCCCCTTGGAGCATGAAGGTGGCAAGAAGGAGACACAGCACTTCTCCAGGGCATTTAAATCTTCCAAGTCTCTTGTCCTTCTGTGAAGGTATTAATAGTAAACTATGATTTTGCTAACCTAATGTACTTACATCATTGGTCAAAAGTGATGACATTTTGAGAAACTCTGAAGAAATAAATTATATACATATGTACACATTATGCAAATATGTATATGTGAGCAAAGATAATGATGTCTACCATGATGACTCCTTAAAATTGCTGTTAATCTCCCTCTCACTGGGCTTCCCTGGTGGCTCAGCTGGTAAAGAATCCCGCCTGCAATGTGGGAGACCTGGGTTCAATCCCTGGGTTGGGAAGATCTCCTGGAGAAGGGAAAGGCTACCCACTCCAGTATTCTGGCCTGGAGAATCCCATGGACTATACAGTCCATGTGGTCACAAAGAGTCGGACACGACTGAGCTACTTTCACTCCCTCTTACACCCCCCTTTCCTCTCTTTTAATCTGAAAGCACTTATTACTGTCTAACATGTTTAACTCACTTGTATTTATTATTTGTCCCTCCCCATGGGAAAGTAAGCTACTAGAGGAGGGTTGGTTTTTTTTTTTTTTTTTTGTATCCTTAACACCTAGGATAGCCCTTGGTACTATCAATAATAATATATGTGCTGTAAATAATGAAAGAAACTGGGTTTAAAGTGGTGGAAAGGACACAGGGTCAGGAGACAAAGCATTTATCTAGTGTCGGCTCTGTTGATATGCAATGCTTATAGAGATTTCTCCCCACCTCACTATCCCAAAGAAGAGTGCTCCTGTTAAAACTTCCTTAAGCTGAAGGAGCAATAAAGCAGAGGAACAATTACCTTAAGACTCATCCTGCCAACAGATGCGCAAGAGAGTCAAGGCACAGAGACTCCCATGGTAGAAAGCTACAGGGCTGGTTGCTGAGCAGCTGAGTGTAGTTCTGGGGCGAGGGGCCTGGTGGCGCCGTTCTTACGGCCGAGGGTGCAAGATGCCTCCCATGGCTGGCTGGAAACATGTGCGGACTGCTATTTTTGAGTTTCACCTCTTTTCCTAAAAGCAAAACTCCTCTTTAGGTTCTTTTGGGGTTAGTGAAAACAGATACTAATGTAGGTCTTTCATAAAAGTGAAATGGCTTAAGAGAACTTTCAAGAAGCTGGAGATACCTATTTTTAGGTCTCTATTTTTCCCATCTGTGTAATGGGAAGAGAGGTATGTGCATTATGGATCCCTGATATCTCTGCTGGCATGAAAGTCAGGCATAAACAGAAAAGTATTTTTAAACACTATAACTCAATCACACTCTGAAGTTTTTTTTAGAAAACATTCCTTCTTCGTGTTGGTATTTTCTTGTGGTTCTGAGTTGTGGTAGCAGAGAAGAAATCCTTTCTCAGAGTCAGGGGCCATAGGTCTTGGTACTAGGTTTGCCTCAAAATTGCTGTCTGACCTTTGAATGATTCACTTAACCTCTCTGGAGATGAATTTCTTCTTCTGTAAAATGGAGACTCACAATTAGAAAGGTTTCACTCAAGACCAAGGGAATATTTGCAAAACATGAAGCTTTGTCAGCTGTAAAAATGTTGTAATTACTATTATCATAGGTCTGAGGGTTATCTTAAATCAGGGCATCTAGAACTATCTGTGATAGATCAGCTACTTTTATTTTCTCATCTAGTACGTTCTGATATTTTTATATAATACAAAGAGACTTGGCTAGAAAAATGCAATGGAAAAAATAAAAAAAATACAAGTCCCAATTTAAATTTGTTTTTAGAACTAAAAGACAAAATATTTCTCAAACTGCTATAAATGTTTATAAACACTCCCAGTTTCTATGTGTAGGTGATCATGGACCATTGCTGGTGGCTATGTAGGTGGCCTTTAATTAGTCTTCTGTTTTATTACTGTGACCAATGAATGACTGATCAGAGAAGTGTATTTTATTCAATAATGTTTTCTGTTCCTGGTTCAATGGTTGTTAAATTTTCCTTTATGCATATAGTCAAGAGGCTAATTATTTCGATGATAAAATTCATTTAAAAAAAAATGGTCAAGTAAATTGAACAACAGAAAAAGAGAAAAAACAGTATCGATTGGAAAAAACAAAACGTGTAAAATCTCAAAAGACAATTTGCTCCTTAGGGTTAAATTTTCATTCACGTACACAGCACTGACAATGCTGGGCTCTGTCACTTGTGACTGGGGGTGTCCTTCGGCGCACACATTTACCCTCTCCTCCTCAGCGTCTTCTCCGGGCTTCTGTTACTCTTGTGCTTCCTTCCAGCCAAGGAGAAAGGTAACCACGAATCAGTGGGGAAAAGTGAGTGGAATTAGCTTTAGCAAACAAAGGGAAACATGTGTAGACACTATACAGGGCTTGTTAGAGACATTCTGAGAAAGAGTCTGAATGGCAAATTGGATGCCTTGCCCACCTTAATGACCTAGTGCCGAGCACCCAGACTGAGACTTATGTGCACTTGCAAACTCTGAGACATGCATCATGGCAGCTTCTCCACTGCAAACACGAGTGTGGCAAATGCAGAGTGATTCTGCAAGTTGTAACTGTGTCAGCCCTATGACACGTAAGGGAAAGTTTTGAGTGAGAAGAACGTTCATGGTTTTGATGGCGCTTAAGGAACTAGGAAAAGGAGTACGTCAAGGCTGTATATTGTCACCCTGCTTATTTAACTTATATGCAGAGTACATCATGAGAAACGCTGGGCTGGAAGAAACACAAGCTGGAATCAAGATTGCCGGGAGAAATATCAGTAACCTCAGATATGCGGATGACACCACCCTTATGGCAGAAAGTGAAGAAGAACTAAAGAGCCTCTTGATGAAGGTGAAAGAGGTGAGTGAAAAAGTTGGCTTAAAGCTCAACGTTCAGAAAACTAAGATCATGGCATCTGGTCCCATCACTTCATGGGAAATAGATGGGGAAACAGTGGAAACAGTGTCAGACTTTATTTTTTTGGGCTCCAAAATCACTGCTGATGGTGATTGCAGCCATGAAATTAAAAGACGCTTACTCCTTGGAAGGAAGGTTATGGCCAACCTAGATAGCATATTTAAAAGCAGAGACATTACTTTGCCAACAAAAGTCCGTCTAGTCAAGGCTATGGTGTTTCCAGTGGTCATGTATGGATGTGAGAGTTGGACGGTGAAGAAAGCTGAGCGCCGCAGAATTGATGCTTTTGAGCTGTGGTGTTGGAGAAGACTCTTGAGAGTCCCTTGGACTACAAGGAGATCCAATCAATCCATCCTAAAAGAGATCAATCCTGGGTGTTCATTGGAAGGTCTGATGTTGAAGCTGAAACTCCAATACTTTGGACACCTCATGCAAAGGGTTGACTCATTGGAAAAGACCCTAATGCTGGGTAGGATTGAGGGCGGGAGGAGAAGGGGACGACAGAGGATGAGATGGTTGGATGGCATCACTGACTCGATGGACATGGGTTTGGGTAGACTCCGGAAGCTGGTGATGGACAGAGAGGCCTGGTGTGCTGCAATTCATGGGGTCGCAAAGAGTCGGACACGACTGAGCGACTGAACTGAACTGAAGGAACTAGTCTCCCACCATTTCCCTGCCTGTCAGCCCTGGGGCAAGCAGAGTTGGAAATACGTTGGATATTTTTTTTTTTTGCCTGGCTGTCCATTGGTACTCTGATCCTTCTCCCTGGAATGTTCTCACCTTAACCACCAGGGAAATCCTTATTCATTCTTCTCATGTCATCTCTCTTCCAAGGCCTGGCTCCATTCCATCAGGTGGAGCATGGAGGGCACCCGTCTCCACGGTGCCTAGCAGCTCAATAAACCCCAGCCTCCCCTCCTCGTGGCCCCTGCTCTGCACGTCTCTATTATACGCTTACCAAACCAGTGAGGCTGCTTGCACATGTTTCAAGAGACTGAGAGCTTCTATGGCAAGGATTGTTTCTCTCATTTTGTATTCCCTTCATAAATGTTCCTGAGTAAAACATTCATTCATTCTCGTATTCGTACTCCCCATTCAGCAATCTAATATAAAATTTGGAGAACAGGCTTGATTTTCAGTGCACGAGCCATGTCACCTTTTCCCCCATTTAAATAGTTCGGGGCACTTTTTCTCAAAGTGTTAGATACAGATCATCTACAGCAAAACGACCTGGCGTGCCTCCTAAACCCAGGTGCCCGGGCCCCACATCCTGCCTGTCGAATACAATCTTGTGCCGTGCTGTTCTCAGCCGTGTCTGACTCTTTGTGACCCCATGGGCTGTAGCCCACCAGGCTCCTCTGTTCATGGGATCTTCCATGCAAGAATACTGGAGTGGGCTGCCATTTCCTACTCCGGGGGATCTTCCCCATCAAGGGATTGAACCCGCATCTCCTGCACTGGCAGGCAGGTTCTTTACCACTGTGCCACCCGGGAAGCCCATATCCAATCTTAGTTTAGTGTTATCTTCACTTGCACTTGTACGCTAGCACCTTAATCAGTGAGAGAGTGAAAAGACAAATGACTGCAGGGTCAATGAGCTCTTCAGTGGTTCTTGCACACCAGGCACCCCTTTCTTTGTGATGTTGTTAATGAGGATTAATCCATTATCTCTGGCAGCGGGTACCTTGCTCAGAGGACAGCTGCCTGGGTCTGTGGTCTGTGTGCATAGGGATGGCACGAGGGCCTGATGCTAAACTCAGAGCATCAGCTGGGCAGTCTGATGACCAGTGCCTAGAGCCCATGACCAGAAAGGTCAATTCTGGTTCACCTATAAGGGCTTCCCTTGTGGCTCAGCTGGTAAAGAATTCACCTGCAATGCGGGAGACCCTGATTCGATTCCTGGGTCGGGAAGATCCCCTGGAGAAGGGAACGATACCCACTCCAGTATTCTTGGGCTTCTCCTGTGGCTCTGCTTGTAAAGAATCTGCCTGTAATGCGGGAGACCTGGGTTCAATCCCTGGGTTGGGAAGATCCCCTGGAGAAGGGAACGATACCCACTCTGGTATTCTGGCCTGGAGAATGCCATGGACTGTATAGTCCATGGGATTGCAAAGAGTCAGACATGACTGAGCGACTTTCACTTCACTTATAAGGAACAGCCTTTGTCTTCACATGTGTTTAATTCTTTCTCAGCATATCCAAATATTCTTGTCTCTTTAGAAATAAACCCCAGGGTTAGGACAATTTGATAATTAAAAAAAAAAAAAAAGTACGTGCCCCGGGATTCTCAAGAAGCACCTATGTCAGTTTAGCACTGTTTTTACTTTTACTTTACCCTGATGATCCACGCTCCCCACCTTATTCAGTGAAGTTAGAGTGAAAAGAAACATGAGTTCTTAGAAGACTGGTTACAAAAGGTTCTCATTTACGCCTATGAGGAAAAGGGAAAAAGATTTCTAAGCTTGGTGCAATTTTTTTCTTTTTCTTTTCTTCCTGCTCTCCTAGATTTTGTCCCCGCAATGGGACAAGTGAATATAAAAGAAAAATCTACACACACACACACAAATCTTTAGAAGCTTTGAGCATAATAAATGTTAAACCTTTGGGATAAGGAAAATTGAGTCCTTCTATAATGCTCTGCAAAATGTATTACAGGGATGCAAAAAGAATAGAAAATTCACATTAAAGTCACTTACTCTATCTACCAAATTTGAATCAGAGACAAAAATCAGACGGTCAAAAATATTTATATTCCCAGGGTTAGTGATGTATCTGACAGCAGGATGTGAAAAAGTGAATGTTTTAATTGTTCACTTCATAAGGGATGTAGAAATATTTGTGAAATATTATTTAATGTATTTTCTTGGACTTTAAAACAGAAAAGGGACCAGTTTTGAATAATAGTCCCTACAATACAGAGTCACTCAGAAAATGTGAAAGAATTGCTCATGACACAGATACTTAGAATAATTTAAAGCAGAGGCTTATAAATGATGGGAAAATCAAAAAAAGTTCCAATGCACATAGAAAACAAGAATTTTTGGAAAGAATTTTCTCAAATACATTATGACCAAGAAAATCATGCTTACAAAAGCCAAGCCAACTAAACAACACAGTAATTTAAGAAAACACAAAATATAATTTAAAAATTCGAATAGAACCAAGCAGCATTATGCTATTACTCATTTCAGAGTTATAGATGAGTGTCTAGGAATGCAGTGAAAAGAAGGGTTGAAAATTCA
The DNA here is from genome assembly GCF_054371585.1 of Giraffa tippelskirchi. Lineage (NCBI taxonomy): Eukaryota > Metazoa > Chordata > Mammalia > Artiodactyla > Giraffidae > Giraffa > Giraffa tippelskirchi. The sequence goes on along the minus strand of NC_137288.1, from coordinate 70,809,616 downwards.
AGATAGGAGAACCATTGTGCCATTCATTAAATCAGAATCAGACTATTAACTCAGCATCTACGCTGCGCGAGACAATGTTCAAAGCACTGGATGTAGCAGGGAGAAGACAGGAAAAAAAACACAGAGAACGAAAACCTCACCATTACAAGGTATATGTGCTGATGGGGGGAGACAACTAGCACAAAAACAACAAAATATTTCAAGTGACAAAAATTCTATGAAGAAAATAAAGTAATACCAACAACAGAAGCAAAATTAAAGAGAAAGAGAGCAATCAGAAATGGGGTAAAAACTGTTTGCTGGAAGGATCAGATAAAGCTCCCTGAAGGGGTTGACTTCAGTGCAGAGGTCTCAGTGATGTGAAGGTATGACCCGCGCAGTCATCTGGAGAGAAGTTTAGGCAAAGGGAACCTCAAGTGTTAGGAACAAGAGATAGGAATGAGGAATCGGCATTCTGTTTATTTATTTATAATTAAATTCACTTGTTTTGGTTGAAAATTGCTTTACAGTATTGTGTTGGTTTCTGCCGACATCAGCATGACTCAGCCAGAGGGGCACCTGTGTCCCCTCCGCCTTGAGCCCCCCAGCCTCCCTCCCCATCCTGCCCCTCTAGGTTGTCAGAGGCCACAGAGCCCGGGTTTGAGTTCCCCGAGTCAGACAGCAGATTCTCATGGCTTTCTATTTCAAATACGGTGATGCATGTTTCCATGTTACTCTCTCCATACATCCCATCCTCTCCTCCCTCCCCCTGCCTGGTGTCAATAAGTTTGTTCTCTATGCGTGTTTGTCCACTGCTGCCCTGCAGACAGGTTCATCAGTACTGTCTTTCTAGATTCCAGATATATGCGTTAATATATGATATTTGTTTTTCTGACTTACTCCACTCTGTACAATAAGGTCTAGGTTCATCCACCTTGTTAGAACTGACGCAAATGCATTCCTTTTTTATGGCTGAGTAATATTCCATTGTATATATGTACCACTGCTTCTTTATCCATTCATCTGCTGATGGACATCTAGGTTTCTTCCATGTTCTAAGTATTGTAAATAGTGCTGCAATGAACACTGGGGTACATGTTTTTTTTTCAATTTTGGTTTCCTCAGGGTATATGCCTAGTAACGGGATTGCTGGGTCATATGGTGGTTTTATTCCTAGTTTTTTAAGGAATCTCCATGCCGTCTTCCATAGTGGCTGTATCAATTTACATTCCCACCAGCAGTGCAAGAGGATTCCCTTTTCTCCACACTCTCTCCAGCATTTATTGTTTGTACATTTTTTGTTGATGGCCATTCTGATTGGTGTGAGGTATATCTCATTGTAGTTTTGATTTGCATTTCTCTAATAATGAGTGATATTGAACGTCTTTATATGTGTTTATTAGCCATCTGTATGGGAAGTATGAGGTGTTTTAGAAACAGAGGCCAGGATGGCTGGAGCATGGAGAATGGAGTGAAGAGATTAGGAAATGAAGGAAAAAAAAGTCCTAAAACACTTGATTCTCTTGTATTGCAGTAGCCTTGTGAAATTGTCCTAAACAAGATGATGATTACTGGGTGGGGGTTCTGGAAAAATGACTGTTTTCCTCATTAAAAGTGACTGACTTGGTTGGCATGCAGTACTTTCATTCTCTGCAGTTTCTCTTCCTTCTTGCTTGGAATACAGACACAATGCCTGGAGATGGAGCAGCCATTTTGTAACAATGAGGACAAAAGTCACATGCTAAGGATGGTGGAGGAGGAAGCCAGATGGCAGAGAAGGTTCCTTAATGACTTTGTTGAGCAGCTCTATTGGTCCTGCACTGTCAACCTCTAGACTTTTTGTTACATCAGAAAAAAAAATACACCTCTTACTTGGTTAAGGGTAAAGTGCTTATTACAACTCTTGCTGGTTTAAGTGTTACAATGTTTAAGCCATTGTAGTTGGGATTCTAATTCATGTCGCTAAAAGTATAAGTGGTCAGAGTCAAGACATGTTGGGTTTATTTGCCACGGTAAATATTTTTGCATTTTATTGTCATTGCACCGGGAAGCCTTTACAAGCTTTTAAGAAAAAGAGGGATATAATCTAGGAAGCATCACTATGAACAACCTAGTGGAGGTAATGGAATTCTAATTGCGCTCTTTCAAATCCTAAAAGGTGATGCTGTGAAAGTGCTGCACTCAATATGCCAGCAAATTTGGAAAACTCAGCAGTGGCCACAGGACTGGAAAAGGTCAGTTTGCATTCTAATCCAAAAGAAAGGCAATGCCAAAGAATGTTCAAACTACTGCACAATTGCACTCATATCACACGCTGGTAAAGTAAAATTCTCCAAGCCAGGCTTCAGCAATACATGAACCATGAACTTCCAGATGTTCAAGCTGGGTTTAGAAAAGACTTAGGAACCAGAGATCAAATTGCCAACATCCACTGGATCATCAAAAAGGCAAGAGAGTTCCAGAAAAACATCTATTTCTGCTTTATTGACTATGCCAAAGCCTTTGACTGTGTGGACCACAAGAAACTCGGGAAAATTCTTGACGAGATGGGAATACCAGACCACCTGACCTGCCTCTTGAGAAGTCTGTATGCAGGTCAAGAAGCCACAGTTAGAACTGGACATGGAACAACAGACTGGCTCCAAATAGAGAAAGGAGTACTTCAAGGCTGTATATTGTCACCCTGCTTATTCGACTTATATGCAGAGTACATCATGAGAAACGCTGGGCTGGAGGAAGCACAAGCTGGAATCAAGATTGCCGGGAGAAATATCAATAACCTCAGATATGCAGATGACACCACCCTTATGGCAGAAAGTGAAGAAGAACTAAAGAGCCTCTCGATGAAAGTGAAAGAGGAGAGTGAAAAAGTTGGCTTAAAGCTCAACATTCAGAAAACTAAGATCATGGCATCTCGTCCCATCACTTCATGGTAAATAGATGGGGAAACTGTGGAAACTGTGACAGACTATATTTTGGGCTCCAAAATCACTGCAGATGGTGACTGCAGCCATGAAGGATGCTTGCTCCTTGGAAGAAAACTTATGACCCCACCTAGACAGCATATTGAAAATCAGAGACATTACTTTGCCAACAAAGGTCCGTCTAGTCAAAGCTATGGTTTCTCCAGTGGTCATGTATGGATGTGAGAGTTGGACTATAAAGAAAGCTGATCACCAAAGAATTGATGCTTTTGAACTGTGGTGTTGGAGAAGACTCTTGAGAGTCCCTTGGACTGCTAGGAGATCCAACCAGTCCATCCTAAAGGAGATCAGTCCTGAATATTCATTGGAAGGACTGATGCTGAAGCTGAAACTCCAACACTTTGGCCACCTGATGTGAAGAACTGACTCATTTGAAAAGACCCTGATGCTGGGAAAGATTGAAGGCGTGAGGAGAAGGCGACGACAGAGGATGAGATGGTTGGATGGCATCATCGACTCAATAGACATGAGTTTGGGTGGCCTCCGGGAGTTGGTGATGGACAGAGAAGCCTGGTGTGCTGCAGTCCATGGGGTCGCAAAGAGTCTGACAAGACTGAGAGACTGAACTGAACTGAAGAAAAACAGTGATATAATCTAGTTTATTCCCGGAGAGTATTTTATCGGCTGTGTATAAATGAGATAGCATCGAGGCAAGACGGACACAGAGGGCACAGTTAGCAGGCTGTAATAAGGGGACTTCTCTGGTGACACAGCCGATGCAGGGGACATGGGCTCCATCCCTGGTCCAGGAAGGTTCCACAGGCTGCAGGGCGGCTGAATCTATGTGCCGTAACTACTGAAGCTGCTGGAGCTCATGCGCTCCAGAGCCCGTGCTCTGCAACGAGAGAAGCCAGTGCAGTTAGAAGACCCCCCCCTCCCCACAGCAGCAGCGAGCCGCCCCCACTTGCTGTAGCTTAAGAAAACCTGCGTGCAAAGAAGACCCGGTGCAGCCAAAAATAAATAGATACTTCTTTTTTAAAAAAGAAGGCTATGGTAAAAGATGATATTGCCTCTTCCATTTGTTTTATGACAAGTATTTTGGTATGGTTCCACCTCCGAAAATTAGTTGCTGTAATAGTAGTATTAGCTGGGCTGTTTGACAGCCTCCTACGTGTCTGGGAATATAGGATTGGAGGCTCCTGTCTGTAGCATATGCTTCAAGGACTTGTCAGCAGAGCTGGGATACTTGCGCGTCTCCTTTCAGCTTGCAGATGTTGAAATGACGCGAGTTAATTAGTGGTTATGTTCTCTGTCTCCCTGCTTGATCTAGCTTATCCCTACCATTGTAAATCTCCTTTTTTCCCCTCTCTCTCTTTTTTGGTTTCCTTTGCTAGGGATCATTAAAACGTTAGCCAGAGCTGTCAGCAAAACTAATGGAAGGCCACCTGCCTTAAGGTTCACCCTAATGAAAAACAAGGAACTTAGGAAATTGATCAAATCGGGTTTCATAATTGCCTGTAAATTGCTTAGCAATGAAAATAAGGACCAAAATAAAATGATAACACATATTAATCCCACAAATTATGGGTTAGAAAGTTTTTTTCATAGGCTGAAGAGGAAAATAAGTATTTTCTGAAGAGTAGTATATTCCTAATTTCAATATTATTATCATAGGTCAATAGAAGTAAGATTTGTTGAAATAACATTTCACTTATAAATACCTAATTACAAATATCTGATTTCAAGGTTCAGAAAAAATAACCTACATGAGAAAAACATGAAAAAATAAGCAGAAGACACAAGTAGAATAATACTATACAGGGTTTAAAATGCCTTAAAAGTGGAAAGTAGGTGCTGTACACTTGCTAAAGGTTGTAGAGCTCGTAAGAAATAAATGACATTTCCAAAAAGAATTTATTTTAATCACAGTTATTACATTTTCAGGGAATACCAGAAGCTTTAACTATTTCCTTCTAAATGATGTCCAGTATCACAAAATTTTAAAGCTGGGAAACTCTTGGGCTTAAGTCTGTGTAGACCTTGAGAGGTCAGCTCACTCCTTATTCCCGCCCAAGTCACCCCTGGGCACAAACAGGACAAACAGTGCTTCCTGAAGGGATGAAGAGACGAAGGCAGTGATCAGGCAGCCCTGGGCCAAGGTTCCAGGGATACTTCGAGGCGGAAGTAGACTAGGTCCTTCTCTCCGGGTTTCAGTCTAGCAGTATTCTTTCACCTCTTTCTTTCAGTCTTAAACCATGAGCCTTAACTGATTTTTAGTTACATTAATTTATGGGACTTTCGGTCTAATTTTTGCCCAGATTTACTCATATTTCTGTAGATAAAAATCCATGAAAACAGACTTCCAAATAATTATTTGCTTTATTTTACGTTTAAGTGAGTTCGGCAGTGCTACATCATCATCATTTTTTAAGCACCTGCACTTGTTTTTGTCTTTCCTTTCTTAAAAAAAATAAGGGTTCGTGTCCTACAGTTTAGCATATTACGACGATTTTGTTGGCTCATTTGTCATAGGTGAATGGCAAGTAATGGTTCATGACCATTAGAAGCTGTAGGTTTCCTCCAAATTGGCACTTTCACAAATAAAGTGACATATGTTGAAAAACTTTCCCAAGCAAAATTGCTACATATTGTCTTTCCTCTTATGGAATCTTAAAATGGAGCTTCAGGCCACTGTGAGCTTTTCCTGTACAAGGCAGATTTCTGTGAACAACTGGAGTCCTTCTATAACAATAAGGAAGATACTATATCCAAATTTTGTAACCTCATTTGTTCTGCTCATATTTTTCTAATGTATACACAAATTTATTTCCATTTGTATTCTCTTTTCTTCTTTTTCTGGAAAAAAAAAAAGAACTGCTAAAAGCAGTAAGATGATTTGAACTTAAGTATGATAATTGGTTGTTTCTCATTTGGGTTTCCCTGATAGCTCAGTTGGTTTGTAAAGAATCTGCCTGCAATGCAGGAGACCCCAGTTTGATCCCTGTGTTGGGAAGATTCCATGGAAAAGGGAAAGGCTACCCACTCCAGTATTCTTGGGCTTCCCCTGTGGCTCAGCTTGTAAAGAATCCGCCTGCAGGGTGGGAGACCTGGGTTTGATCCCTGGGTTGGGAAGATCCCCTGGAGAAGGGATTGGCTACCCACTGCAGTAAAGATTCCATGGACTGTATAGTCCCTAGGGTAGCAGAGTCGGACACGACTGAGTGACTTTCACTTTCAGCCTCATGAAGTCAATGGAATGATGTAGTCTGAAATGACATAAAATTGAGTCGACATATTAACAGATTTTTGAAAATAGCCCAGTCAGTCCGAGGGATGTTCTCCAGTGATGGGGCAAGGTCCGGGATGTGATCTCTCGTGGACGGTTCTCTCCTTCTGGAGTGAGACTTGAGTCCCGGTTAATGCTGGTGCCTCAGCATAATGCATTCCAGTCACTCTGAAAAGTGTCCTGGTTTGGAGGACAAATTATATAGTCACTCTATTTATAGACAACATTTTAATCAACAATTAATAAGAAATTGAAGTACTTTAAAATGTGCAGGTGACCCAAACCTAGGATAGGATACCTCAGAAGATGCCAGAATTAAAAAAACTGAGTATCTTGATAAGCTACATGGATGGGATAAAATCAGAAGAGACAAAATGTGTTAGAGTTCAAGGAGGGGAAGGGGATTGCCTTTAGGTCCCTAAAAGTAATTGTCTAAGTACAATATGAAGGAATCTTTTAAAAGCTGTTCATTAAAAGAAAAAGATCTGGGACTTTAATTAGAGGCTGGCATGCTGTTTGCCAGCAGTGTGGTGGGGCCGATCACACAGCAGAGGAGGTGCCCAGACCTGCATTCCCCGGCAGAGCTGTCTGCACTGACGTTCCTCGTTCGTGCTGTCCAGCAGGGGAGATTCTAGCTACATGTGGCTCATGAGCGCTGGAACTGTGGCTAGTGAGACGGAGGAAATGAAGATTTAATTTTATCTAACTTTCATTGATCTGAGTTTAAAATTGAAGAGCCACCTGTGGCCGGTGGCTTCTGCGTTGGTCAGGATAGATCAAGATCAAGAGACGTCTCAACAGTCGTCGTGGTTGGAAAACCAGGGACTAGCGGCCAAAGGGGTTTTGAGACGTTGTGTGCGTATTCAAAAGCAAGTGCGGGCTGTCTGTGCCATTACAGATCTTGTAAGGTCCTACTGAGACCAACAGGAGCGCAAGGGAAGACATCACTAGTGGTGGTGTCGCAATACAAAGTCCATTTTAAGGGAGCCCCAAGGGACGGAGCAGGGAATACCAAGCTCCGGATCCGAGGGGGTTTTGTGGAAGAGATGGGCTTTGAGAAGAGACAGAGAGACCGTGGTCAGCAGCAGTGTGAGGGTGCAGAGAGTGTGCACCGGCGCGTGCTGTACCCCAGGAACACTGTGCGGGGGAAGCTGATTTGGAAGCAGGTGGTAGAGAAGCTGGGGCTGCTCTGAACGCTTTGGGCTGTGTTCTTTAGACAACTGAATGCTTCTCAGCTGGAAACGGATGCATCAGACCCTTCTTTTGTCTGAGGCAGCCGTCCTGGAGGTGATTGGAAGTGAGAAAGCCATGGAGTGAAGACCACGGACGGCAGATGAGGGCTACCTTAGCGGAGGCCAACTGGCAGACCACCTCTCTTTATATATTTATGGAGCTGTTGTAACTCAAGGGGTGAGAATTGTTCTGGGTAGCGTCAGAGGATTGAACCAGGGTTGCAGTGTATGAAGGCAGATTTTGTATCAATAAAATGAGTAAATTTATAATTACGAGAGCTTTTTGTGACTGTCACAGATAACTTGTAAAATGGTGAGTAAGCCTTTGGCCACCGAAGATTGTGTGCTGGGATGTTACAGGGAAGAGTTCATTTGGCTTCCAGATTTTGTGATCTCAAGGGCTGGTCAAAACCGATTAAGGGAGGAGTTAGAGCTGCTAAGTGTTAATTTTGTGAAATAAGAATATTAAACATTTTCCTCAACCCAATCATCTAGTGTTATCACTATTTAAGACAAGAAAGGGCATTACAACACCTTCTGCTCCTCTGTAGCCCGGCTAATGCTAATAAACAATGATATTTAAGTTGAAATAATAATTAGTGTTTGTTTAACACTGAGAGGGAGCTAATGTGGTCCAGCAGCTAAGGTAATTACTACTTCTTAAATTTAGATTGGGAAAATCATTACTATTGAAATAGTGTTATGCGAGGCCCCCAGGAATTTGACAGAACAGTTACACAAATGAAATGGTGGTCCAAGTACAGAATGATGTAATAATTAGTACAACAAGTACCACTTATAAAGCCTCCAAAATAGTAAAAAGAGAGACATGCCAGCCACAATTAGTTACCATAGAGGGCAAAACTGTCCATTTCTTTATCATAAATCGTGATGCTTCATTGATGCATATTTTATCATAGAACTCTTGCCATATGTGATCTGAGGGTTCCAAGCGTATCCCCAGGGACCACAGTTTCTGATACAGATAATCAAGAATTCCTTTTATGCTCCTCTCAACACTGCCACAGCTCAGATTGAAATTAGCATCTTTTACAATGAAATACCAGTTGCTGTCACAAACAGACTTGACAGCTGGAGAGAGAGGCCTGTTTATCCAGTTATTCTTCACATCTTCAGTTCATTGTGGTTTATTAAGATGGGTACTGTAAGTTCCTGAATGAAGAGACGTTGATTTTTTGCACAGTGATTATCATTTGAATAAAAGCATTGAGAAGCTGTTGTCAGATGGGACTGGGGGGATGTGATGAAGGTCAAAGATATAAAACATCACCCTAATAAGCATCTGATTGAAACTATAATCACTTAATTCTCTCAAAATATGTCTTTCTAAGATGACTTTTTCTCACTTTCATAGTTTGAAACATTACTTTCCATAGTAGAACCATTTTGAGAGAAACTTGGTAACTACACTGAATACAAACCATGTTACAGGAACTATGCTGGAAGCTTCTACTTGCTATCTCATGACATAGGTGGTTATTACCTCAATCTAGTGACAGAGGTAATAGGAATATAGAGAAAGACGTCGTTACTTGGCCAAAGTCACTTGTACATAGATTTGTACATAGATTTAGGCATTCCAGAACTGCTGCTTTTTCAAACTACCCCATACCACCTAAAAACCCATTTTTTAAAAATTCAATTTTGCAGTTTCTTTTAAAAAATATTTTATCTGGAGCATAGTTAATTAACAATGCTGTGTTAGTTTCAGGTGTGCAACAGAGCGATTCAATCATACATGTACATTTATCTATTATTTTGGAAATTCTTTTCCCACTTAGGTTATTACAGAATATTGAGTAGTGTTACCTGTGCTATACAGTAGGTCCTTGTTGGTAGTTATTTTAAATAAGAAGTGCGTACATGTCAGTCCTAAAACCCCAATCTGCACCCTGCATCCCTTCCCCTGTGGTAACCATAAGTTCATTCTTTTAAGTCTGTGAGTCTGTTTATGTTGTGTAAATAAGTTCATTTGTATCATTTTTTAGATTCTGCATATAAGCAATATCACATAAAATTTGTCTTTCTCTGCCTGACTTACTTCACTTAGCACGATAATCTCCAGGTCCATCTGTGTTGCTGCAAGTGGCATTATTTCGTTTGCATTTTTAATGGCTGAGTAATACTCCATTGTATCTGTGTACCGCATCTTCTTTATCCATACGTCTGTCAATGGACGTTTAGGTTGCTTCCATGACTTGGCTGTTGTAAACATCACTGCAGTGGACACTGGGGTGCACGTACCATTCTGAACCATGTTTTTCATGGATATTTGCCCAGGAGTGGGATTGCTAGGTCATATGGTAGCTCTATTTTTAGTTCCTTAAAGAAACTCCAAGCTGTTCTCCATAGTGGCTGTACTAATTACGTTCCCACCAACAGTGTAGGAGGATTTCCTTTTCTCCACACCCTCTCCAGAATTTATTGTTTGTAGATTTTTTTAATGATGGCCATTCTAACTGGTATGAAGTGATATCTCATTGTAGTTTTTGAGGTGATATCTCAGTTAGCAATATTGAATATCTTTTTATGTGTCTCTTGGCCATCTGTATGTCTTTGGAGAAATATCTATTTAGGTCTTCTGCCCATTTTTTGATTGGGTTGTTTGGTTTTTTTGGTATTGAGCTGCATGAACTGTTTGTAAATTTTGGAGATCAATCCCTTGCCAGTTGTATCATTTGCAAATATTTTCTTCCATCCTGTGGGTTGCTTTTTTGTTTATGGTTTTCTTTGCTGTGCAAAAGCTTTTAAGGTTAATTAGGTCCCATTTGTTTATTTTTGTTTTTATTTCCATTACTCTAGGAGATGGCTCAGAAAAGATATTTCTGCAATTTATGTCAAAGAGTGTTCTGCCTTTGTTTTCCTCTGTTTTATATTATCCAGTCTTACATTTAGGTCTTTGTCCATTTTGATTTTATTTTTGGGTATGATGTCAAAGAATGTTCTAATTTCATTTTTTTACATATAGCTGTCCAGTTTTCCCAGCACCATTTATCTTTTAATCTTTTATGTTTTATTTTTTAAATTATGAAAGTATGATAACACATTTATAGGAGACTTGGAAAATACAGAACAAAGTTACATATAGTTCCACTGTATATTACAGTTATTTTTTAAATAGATAAATTAAGATTTTTAATTGCTGTTTCAATATAAAACTCTCAAAAATTGATAGAATAAATAGACAGAAAAGTGGAAGGATATGGCAGACATGAAAAGCACTATCAGCCAATTCAATGTAATTAAGATTTATACAATTTTCACACAACAGCAGGATAAGAATACTATTCAAGTTCCCATAGACTATAAACCAGGAGACAATGGAACGTATGCAGGGACATAAAACAAGGCCAGCACCGTTTATTGAAGAGACCGTCTTTCCTTCATTGTATAGCCTTGCCTCCATTACTACAGCCTTATCAGTTCAGTTCAGTCGCTCAGTCGTGTCCGACTCTCTGCGACCTCATGAATTGCAGCACCCCAGGCCTCTCTGTCCATCACCAACTCCCGGAGTCTACCCAAACCCATGTTCATCGAGTCGGTGATGCCATCCAACCATCTCATCCTCTGTCGTCCCCTTCTCCTCCCGCCCCCAATCCTTCCCAGCATTAGGGTCTTTTCCAATGAGTCAACCCTTCGCATGAGGTGGCCAAAGTATTGGAGCTTCAGCTTCAACATCAAACCTTTCAATGAACACCCAGGATTGATCTCTTTTAGGATGGATTGATTGGATCTCCTTGCAGTCCAAGGGACTCTCAAGAGTCTTCTCCAACACCACAGTTCAAAAGCATCAATTCTGCGGCACTCAGCTTTCTTCACCGTCCAACTCTCATATCCATACATGACCACTGGAAAAACCATAGCCTTGACTAGACGGACTTTTGTTGGCAAAGTAATGTCTCTGCTTTTAAACATGCTATCTAGGTTGGCCATAACCTTCCTTCCAAGGAGTAAGCGTCTTTTAATTTCATGGCTGCAGTCACCATCAGCAGTGATTCTGGAGCCCCAAAAAGTAAAGTGTTTACTTTACAGTAAAGTGACACTGTTTCCACTGTTTCCCCATCTATTTCCCATGGAGTGATGGGACCAGATGCCATGATCTTAGTTTTCTGAACGTTGAGCTTTAAGCCAACTTTTTCACTCTCCTCCTTCACCTTCATCAAGAGGCTCTTTAGTTCTTCTTCACTTTCTGCCATAAGGGTGGTGTCATCCGCATATCTGAGGTTATTGATATTTCTCCCGGCAATCTTGATTCCAGCTTGTGTTTCTACTACTGCCTTATAGTATAGTATTAAGTCAGGGAGCCTGATTCCTCTAGCCCTGATTTTCTTTTTCAAGATCGTTATGGCTATTTGGGGTCTTTTGTGTCTCCATACAAATTTTAAGATTTTTTGTTGTTGTTGTTCTAGTTCTGTGAAAAATGCCATTGGTAATTTCATAAAAACTGCATTAAACCTGTAGATTGACTTGGGCAGTATAGTCATTTTGACCATATTGCTTCCTCAAAACCAGAGAAAAGGGACTTCCCTAGTGGTCCAGTAGTTAGAACTCAGTTCAGTTCAGTCGCTCAGTTGTGTCTGACTCTTCACGACCCCATGGACGGCAACACGCCAGGCTTCCCTGTCCATCACCAACTCCTGGAGCTTACTCAAACTCATATCCATCGTGTTGGTGATGCCATCCAACTGTCTCATCCTCTGTCGTCCCCTTCTCCTCCTGCCTTCAATCTTTCCCAGCGTCAGGGTCTTTTCCAATGAGTCATTTCTTCGCATAAGGTGGCCAAAGTATTGGAGTTTCAGCTCATCAGTCCTTCCAATGAATATTCAGGACTGATTTCCTTTAGGATGGACTGGTTGGATCTCCTTGCTGTCCAAGGGACTCTCAAGAGTCTTCTCCAACACCACAGTTCAAAAGCATCAATTCTTTGGTGCTCAGCTTTCTTTATAGTCCAACTCTCACATCCATACACGACTACAGGAAAAACCATAGCTTTGACTAGACAGACCTTTGTCAGCAAAGTAATGTCTCTGCTTTTTAATATGTTGTCTAAGTTGGTCATAACTTTTCTTTCAAGGAGTAAGCTCTTTTAATTTCATGGCTGCAGTCACCATTCTCAGTGATTTTGGCGCCCACAAAAATAAAGTCTCTCACTGCTTCCATTGTTTCCCCATCTATTTGCCATGAAGTGATGGGACCAGATGCCATGATCTTAGTTTTCTGAATGTGGAGTTTTAAGCCAACTTTTTCACTCTCCTCTTTTACTTTCATCAAGAGGCTCTTTAGTTCTTCTTCGCTTTCTGCCATAAGGGTGGTGTCATCTGTATATCTGAGATTATTGATATTTCTCCCAGCAATCTTGATTTCAACTTGTGCTTCATCCAGCCCCACATTTTGCATGATGTACTCTGCATATAAGTTAAATAAACAGGGTGACAATATACAGCCTTGACGTACTCTTTTCCCGATTTGGAACCAGTCTGTTGTTCCATGTCGAGTTCTAACTGTTGCTTCTTGACCTGCATACAGATTTCTCAGGAGGCAGGTGGTTAGGACTACATGCTTCCAATTCAGGAGGCATGGGTTCTACCCCTTTTCAGGGAACTAAGATCCTACGTACTGTGTTGTGTGGCGACAGAAAAAAAAAAGAAAGAAAAAGGTTCTACAAAAAAAGAATATTAAAGGTCAATATCACCAGTGAACATAGACACAAAAATTTTCAACAAAATACTAGCAAACCAAATGCAACAGTATCCTCTACCATGATCAAGTAGGATTTATCCAAGGGATGGAAGAATTTTTCAATATCTGCAAATCAATCAGTGTGATACACCATGTGAACTAACTGAAGAATAGAAACCGTATGATTATCTCAATAAATGCAGAAAAAGCTTTTGACAAAATTCAACACTCATCTATGACAAAAACTCTCCAGAAAGTGGGCATAGAGGAAACATACCTCAACATAAAAAAGGCCATATATGACCAACCTATAGATGACACCATGCTCAATGGTGAAAAGCTGAAAGCATTTCCTCTGAGATCAGGAACAGGACAAGGAATGTCCACTCTCACCACTTTGTTTCAACATAGTTTGGAAGTCCTAGCCATGGAAATCAGAGATAAAAAGGAAATAAAAGGAATCCAAATTGGAAAATAAATAAAACTGTCATTGTTTGCAGATGACATGATACTATACACAGAAAATCCTAAAGATGCTACCAGAAAACTACTAGAGCTCATCAATGCATTAGTGAAGTGGCAGGACACAAAATTAATCCACAGAAATCTTTGCGTTTCTCTAGACTAAGAATGAACGATTAGAAGGAGGAATTAAAGAAACAATCTCACTTACCATCACATCAAAAAGAAAGACAAATACCTAGGAATTAATCTAACTAAGGAGACAAAAGACTTGTACTCTGAAAACTTTTATGAAAGACATCAAAGATGACACAAACAGATGGTAAGATATACTATTTCTGTTGGCTAGATATAGGGGCAACATATATTGATATATATATTGATAAGTTATATCTTGTTGATATAAGATATATCTTATTGATAAAATATATGTATCTTATATATAGAGAGAGAGATTGATATATATATTTATATATAGAGAGAGAGAGCGAGGACTCTACATTTCCCTACCTTCTTCTGATAATATTTGCAGTTAGCATTTAATGTTGTTTCCTGTGTTATTAGGGAAGGTGCAAATACTTTATATATATAGTTGAGTATTATTGCTTTGAGATTGGCATTATTACTCCCAGTTTTCAAGTGAGTGAATTTGCTCAGAGATGAAGTAACTTGTCCAGGAATTTAAGAAACGTGCTCAGGGAGAGTCAGGAGCAGTGATCTAAAGCAACCAGATTCCAACATCTATTGGCTACTCTTCCAACTAATGCTGCAGGAGCTTTACCATGAGATGGGGAGAGGGACACCCGTGTGCACAGAGTGAAGGACGTGCTCTGGTCTGTGGTTCTCAGCATATGATCCTGGAACCAGTAGTGTCAGTTGTCCCTAAATTGTGTGATTCCTGAGACAATGCAATTAATAATTACATAGCACTATTATGTTGTGTCTTCTGAGATTCACCAAGGAGTTTCCATTTCATGTTGCAGCTAATGCAGAATTGTTGCAATTATTTCCTACTTTCCCACCCTTATTACCCATACCCATGAAGAATTGATGGTTTTGAACTGTGGTGTTGGAGAAGACTCTTGAGAGTTCTTGGACAGCAAGGAAATCAAACCAGTCGATCCTAAAGGAAATCAACCCTGAATATTCACTGGAAGGACTGATGGTGAAACCGAAGCTCCAGTACTTTGGCTCCTTGATGAAAGGAGCTGACTCACTAAGAAAGACCCTGATGCTATGAAAGATTGAAGGCAAAAGAAGAAGGATGCAGCAGAGGATGAGATGGTTAGACAGCATCACTGACTCAATGGACATGAATTTGAGCAAACTCCGGGAGAGAGTGAAGGACAAAGGAGCCAGGCACGCTGCAGCCCATGGGGTTACAAAGAGTCGGACACAAATGAGCGAATGAACAACAACAAATGCCGCTGAATCAGGGGTTCACCTAAGCACCAAAGAAAGGGTTGTGAGCTGTGTCAGAGACTGACAAGAGGCTGATGAGTCCCGTTTCCTCTTACTAGACTCGGAAAGAGTGCATTTCCCAGTCTCTCTTGCTGTTAACTTCGGGTCATGTGGCAGAGTTCTGGCCAAAAAGGGCAGCTGGAAGTGGCCTCACCATTTTCATTACACACTATAAAACATTCTGAAAGCTCCCCCACACTTTCTGTCTTTGCTTCTCTAACTTTGTGCAAAAATTTCTGCTCCCTAGGTAAGGTGGAGCCACAAGCTGGAAGCAGCCTAAATTTCTGAATCACTGCTTGGAGAAAAAACACTCAGAAAGTCCACCTGAAATTGAACTGTGATGTGAGGAATAAATAGACAATCACCGTGTTTAACCACGGACATCTGGCATTTTTGTTATAGCAGCTAGCGGATATTACCCTAAATACTGCTTACAGCAATGGCCTTGAGCCCTCACAGTGCCCCCTCTCTCTTCTCAAAGCACACAGCAAGCTCCAGTCGTTCACTTATCATCTCCATAGCTACCTTGACATGTCAACTTGAGACCCCGGGAGTCCAGTTCTAGAACCAAGGGGATTATTAAAGGGAGTACAGTCTTGATAGAAAGTTCAGTGGTCTGCTACAAAAATAATGGAGGCATGGAGAACACCAACACCATGGAGAACAATTTTAAGCTAGAAATTTAGACAAAAATGACAAGGAATAGAATATAAGGCAGTAGAATGGAGAGAAAAACTTAGATTCTTTAGATACTTTGTAAGACTTGACAGCAGTAGACATTACTAAGTAACTTAAAATTCAAAGGCCATGTAAGCAGTACAGAGACACGCTCGCTGGGGCGGTGGGAGGTGGGGCGGTGGGAGGTGGGGCGGTGGGAGGTGAGGGGGGAGCACTGCAGGACACTGGCAGGAACATGGGGTCCTGGAGTCCAGTCTCAGGTTAGTCAGCTACTGTGTGACCACCGGGAAAGTCACTTAAACTCACTGAGTTCAAACAGCATTCAGGGATTTCTTAATGCTTGACTCAATCTAAATGGGACAAAACATTAATAAGTTTTATTAGTTAAAATGTTGCTTTTATGGATAGAATGTATATGTCTGCCTCAAATTCATCCATTGAAACCCTAACTGCCCAGTGTGGCTATATTTGGAATAAAGAAGTAATTCGGTTACATGAAATCACAAGGATGGGGCCCCAATCCCACAAGATTAGTGTCCTTATAAGAAGAGACTTAGATCTCTCCTCTTCTCTCCTCTCCTCCCCTCCCCGCCTCCCCTTCTCTCTCTCTCTCCTTACATACATGCACAAAGAGATCTCCAAGGAGGCAAGCCCTCATTAGACACCAACTCTGCTGAGCTGGGACTTACATTTTTGCCACCCAGCCTGTGCTATTGTGATATGGCAGCCCGAACACTCTAATACATGACCTTGGCCCTTATTCTCTAGTGATCTGTTTAAATCATCAGCTCACGTTTGTTTGTGAAGATGTGACCCAAACTGCAGTGTCACTAGCTACAACATGAGAGTGATGAAAACATCCAATTTTGATATTTTCTTTTATCACACACACGTGGCTATTGAGGAGTTTAGCACTTTGGTTTTATTCGGGACGTTGCTGCATTTGGTTTTTAGTCTTGGTTTGGAGAGCGATGGCTTGAATGAACAGATTCTGATTCTCGATACAGAACCTGTAGGCACTGAATCTGTTGATAACCATGTAAAACTAATTGTCACCGCACTGTATGGCAGTGAATCTCTAAAAAGCGCACGCTAACAACCATGGAAAGGGCATGCTTCTTTACACCACAAAAGCAGAATGGAGTTACGATAGAATCTGTAGGAAACGCTCGTCAAGAACTCAAATTTCTTCTAAATTAACCTGTTTCCTGGATGTCTCAGATTCAAGCATCTCATCCTAGGAAGACATATTCAGAGAATGACTGTGCTTTAGGTTGAACTTGTAAATGAGTATTTCAAACTGCTAATGGTTAATAAATTTCTCCAGTTTTCCCCTGAAAGTGCCTATCTCCAGGACTTAAATCCACCTGCTTATTTTGGATTCGGGTTGGGTTTGCTAGGAGGAGGCAGATGGTGGAAGTCAAACAGAGGAGTTTTTAGCTGGTAGGGTACAGAGAACAGATTTGCCAAAATGCCCTCTGGTGCCTGGAATTTAGGAATGGAGCCCACGGCTAGCTGTTGAGTAATTCCGACGCTTCTTACAGCCACTCCTAAAGAGCACACGTTTCAGCCTCTGCAGTCTTCAGCCTTCAAGGCACAGCCCCCACGCAGTTTAAAGAGAAAATTCACTTGCACCAGCACATCGTAAAGCTATACCTAGATTCCAAGGAGTAAACAGAAATGTAATTATTCGTATGCATTTCTTAAAGGCTGAGAAGTTTCCCTTTTCCATGCAATTCTGCTTTCCAGCTCCTTTCCAACGCCCGTTGTAATTTCCTTCTCTAGCGCTGGTTGTTCTCTTGTGCCTCTCACCATCGACCTTTGCAGCTCCTCCTTTCCTGAAATGGCAATGACCATCTGGGGTTCCCATCTTTCTGTGGCCGTGCCAACCAATGAGCTGAGGGGCGTGTGGACTTAGAACATTCACAGCATCGAGCTGGCATACCAGAGTGTTTCAAGGTAGGAAAGAACAAAAAAATTGCTTTAGGGATATCATAAAGCAGCCGGCATTGGTACTGATGAGCCACCACCATTCAGAGCAAGGAACCCCATGCTGCAGAAAAGGAAAACACACCGTTTCTGTCCTTTGAAGGAGCTATGACTCATTTGGAGGAGAGAAAATATCCACCTGAGACAGCCACCATTGTTGGTAAAAACAGCATCAAATATGCTGCAGAAATGAAATTTAGCATAGGGGACAATGACAGAGTCTTGGGGTGGGGCAGAAAATCTATGGCAAATTGTGGTCTCATTCAGGAAGATAGGTTTTGAGTCATCTTCTTGGAAAAGGATCAGACATAGGTCCAAAGAAGTGTGGTTTCTTCAAGAAGAGGGGGTGATGAGCAAGGATGTAGCAGAAACAGTTCCTAAGAGTGGAAGAGGAGGGAAAGTGATTTTTTTGGCTTGGAAAGCCTGAACTTTCATTTGAACGCATTTGCTGAGACCTAAAATGTTCCAGTGGATAAAATAAATAATATGAAATCAGTTGTAGCCAAGAGAAGGGTTGTTGGCAGATGATGCTGAAAACATGAATTAGCACATGTGAAATTAATTCACAGAGAAAAAGCTTTCTTTACCGAGGAGGGTATCTTTATTGCCATAATCATCAACTACTGAAACTATACTGGGTTCTTTAAATGCACTGGAGGGGGGATAAATACTAATAATTTGCTAAAAAAAGAAAACACCATGAATTTGAAGGAAACATTAGCAACATGTCCATCTCAAAGGGGCTTCCCTGGTAGCTCAGTGGTGAAGAGTCTTGGAGGAGACTTGGTTCAGTCTCTGGGTCGGGAAGATGCCCTGGAGAAGGGAATGGCATCCCACTCCAGTGATCTCACCTGGGAAATCCCACGGACAGAGAGCCTGGTAGACTGCAGTCCAGGGGGTTGCAAAGAGCTGGGCACAACTTAGGGACTAAACAACAACATCAGCCATCTCAAAAGGAAGAAAAAACATGGTCTGTGTTATTTCTCCAAGTCTCTAAAAAGCTCCGCAGGGAGCTTTCCCTCCTAAATGATATTGAGAAAACTCCAGGTTATCCTGGAGGGAGGCCCTGTGAAGAGAGGGTAGAGAAGAGAGAAGGCATAAAGCAGCTGCTCCAAGGAAGATCATTATTTCAAGTTTATTGACAGCATCTCATCTCCTTAATTATAGCTTTGTTGACAGCTATTCACTTTGCATGCACAGGATCCTTTTGAAACAATCTGTATTCCAGCTTGCCTTGGAACCAGAGAAATATTTGAGCGAGTTGGTGTTTTTGTTTCTGTGTGTTTGGTAGTGGTAAACAGTCTGGGGTCTGTCAGCCCTGGGGTGGTGTCCCCGGGGCAGACTCTTCCTGGGTGAACACTCTCAGCACTTCCTCCGATTTCTTGCCCTCCAACCCACACATTTCTAAGATCATGGGTACTCGAAGGGACTAGGAAGCCAGAGCCGGAATACAACCAGGGAACCATGCAGTTATCTAGCGTCCTCAGCAGAAAGGAGGCCCAGCGCTGGTCTGGTGAGTGCAGCCCACGAGCTCCCCAGGACAAGTAAGGGGGAGCTGAGCTAAGAAAGGAGGGGGAACATGAGAAGTATCTAGGGGCTTCCCTGGTGGTCCACTGGTTAAGAACCCGCCTTGCAACACAGGGAACAGGGGTTCGACCCCTGGTCAGGGAATTGAGGTCCCATAGGTCTTGGAGCACTTGGGCCTGCATGCCACACTGCTGAAGTCCTCGAACCATAACCAGAGTGTCCGCGCCCACAGCAGAAGAGCCTGCCTCACACGCCAGATCACGTGTGCCGCAACGAAGTCCTGATGCAGCTAACTGAATAAGTATTAAACAAGAGAGCAGTATCTACGCTTGGGCATCTAGACTTCACTTATGAGATTCCCTTCTTTTTAAAAACTGAGTTGCTAGATCCCCAGGCTTACCAATACTCAAGTCAAAGGCCAAAAGCACTTCCCTAGTCAACCATAAATGATTTGGAATCATTTACAATTTCATGTAATCCTGACCTTCTGTTCTCTCAATTAGTGTAGATAATGATCACTGAATTACACTCTGCAATTAACCTCATATCTACCTAGATTTCCCTCTTATGCCAAGCCTCAGAGAGGCATGTATGTGTCCAACTTGCATTTTATTTTAGCATTTTTGTGTTTCTTAAAAAACTCTACTTACACTCATAAATAAGGAATACTTGTCAGAAGCTATGCTTTTCAATTTTTTTAAAAAACAATTTTTCTGGGCTCCTTCCATAAATTGTTTATTGTTCAATATGGCTGTGACTTTTCAATGCAGTTGCTTATTTTTGATGTCTTCAATTTGGCTTAAGTATTTCTTTTACCTAGCACCAAATGTATGAACGTTTTCCTTTTATCTTAAAGGTGCAAGAGCTATCTTGGGTATCTCCTGTAGGACATTAGTAGAGGTGAGGTTGGGATGGGAAAGAGAAGGTAACATCTCTAACTTGAAGGCTGCATATTATAATGAAACACGCTCCTAATTCACATTTCCTCTCTAGTCTGTGATACTATAAGGCCATGCCTTAGTGGTCACCGCTTTTTTCCTCTGTACATTATTTAATCCTAACCCAGCTATTCACATCCCTTAGCCAGTGACTTCTAAAGGTACCAGGACTTAAGGCCATCTACACTTCTCAGAACTATGAATGAGGGTAGAGATTGAAGCCATATGGCTTTTGACACACTTTGACCCGAGAAACCTGAAGTCCAGGGTCAGGTACTGGCAGCAGCATTTGCTTGGTACATTCTTCAGTGCTTATAGGATGTCTCTTTCACAGGTTAGTTCCTAATTCGTTCTGTCCAAATCCCCTGAATAACCTATCCGATCCCACATTCTGGGTAGCTCACACATGACGGAAAGCATAGTTTCATGGTTCCATACTGCTTCAAGTTGTAGAGATGTTTTCAATGACTCGTGGTCATTGAGGAGACATCTTGCTTCTTGATTTACAATACTTCCCACCATGAAGGATATTGAGAACACTCTTTGTATCTCTTTCCCCCTGTGGAATAATATAAAAACCCAGGGGCAGATATTTGTGAATAAAACATCAGTGTGATAATCTCCACTCCACAAAGTCATACAAAGGTTCCGCAAGCCACAATTTGACAAGGGAGAATGAAACCCTGGTGAGAATATGTTATGGTAAGAGGCTCAACAAGGCTGTTATTTTAGACATGAGCCTTGGTGGGCTGTGAGCACACCGGACAAGACTATTTCGTTATCAGCAGATGACATCTGATGTCCTCTTCTGGACAGCAGAAGCCACAGGGCCCGGGGAAGCTTCCTTCCTTTTGACAAAACAGTTGCCCCGAAGACAGCTGCCTAGGATGCCACTTTAAGTTCTATGATACGTGCTTGAACCACCTCCAACAACTGCCTTGATGCTTTGCAAGAATGATGAATAGAGAAGTATGAGCTTCAGTAAGGGCTGAAGTCTTGCAAGCACCAGGGTAGCAATAAGTTTAGAAAGCAGATGCTGAAGAGTGTTTTAAGTCTTTAGCTGATTGTTGTCTGGAAAGGTGGGCGCGAAGAAGTACTGCCTAAGAATAGGAAGTCACCAGACTTGAGTTGCAAAGTGGAAGTTATCTTCCACTAAATCTGAGTCACAAATGGGCTGAGTCCAGTGCTCTCAGGCACAATGGTTTAAAGCTTTTCAGCATCATTTTGGCATTGAAATAATAAAGGTGGAGAAAGTTGTTTGAAAATCAGTTTGGTTTTATGAACTATCTAACAAGATAATCATTAAGACAGAAGATCATCCAACAAGATACTCATGATCAGAAGAAAGCACAATCTTTAATGATATAATTGGCTAAAATAACTTGAACATTGGAATTTCCTAATTTTGTGGAAATCCACAGTCCTGTTTTCACACTAGTACTTTCAGCCTGGAGGCCTAGGTTTTAATTCTCTAACTTACAGAATAGTGTCTGAAATTCCAATACCAATCTTTCTTCTAAAGACATCTTAAAAAAAACCCCAAAACCTTGTTTTCCCTATTTACTTAAAGTTGACTCACAGCAATTTACGCTCTTTGAAGGGAGCAACATCATAGATAATAGAAAGAAACAAATAATTTTTAAAATGATGTATTTTAGTTCTTGAAAGGTGTTTTAGGTATTTGCATTTAAATAACCACACATCTTAAACTCGAGAAAAAACATTTCAAACATAATAGTGGACTCCCATATGCTGAAAGGGTGAGGAGTGTGACTGATTTTGTAACTGTGGACTGACTCAGGTTCAGAGTAGTAAGGCTGGGCTTGCTAGCTGTGTGGGCCTGGAGGAGTTATGTGCCTTCCGTGTGATTCAGTGTTCTCAGCTCCAAAGTGCTGATGATACCAGTTCCTGTTTCATGAAGCTCAAGTCAGGAACCAATGGGATAATGCTGGTGATATGCTTTACATAAAGCTTGGCATGCAGGAAGTGATTCTTATTCTGTGTGGCATGTGGTAAAATTCTCCTGCTTATTCTTTTCTGTTTTCTCCAATGACTCTGAATATGTGAATTAGAGAAAATATAGTGTGCATGCATGCTAAGTCGCTTAAGTCATGTCGACTCTTTGTGGCCCCATGGACTGTAGCCCATCAGGTTCCTCTGTCCATGGGATTCTCCAGGCAAGAATCCTGGAGTAGGTTGCCATGTCCTCCTCCAGGGGATCTTCCCAACCCAAGTAGAGACCAGGGATGTTGCTAAATGTCCTAAAATGCACAAGACAACTCCTTTTCACTCCTCTAATAAAGAATTACTTTTGAACTGTGGTGTTGGAGAAGACTCTTGGGAGTTCCTTGGACTTCAAGGAGATCAATCCTAAAGGAGATCAGTCCTGAATATTCACTGGGAGGACTGATGCTGAAGCTGAAGCTCCAATACTTTGGCTACCTGATGTGAAGAAGTGACTCATTGGAAGAGACCCTGATGCTGGGAAAAATTGAAGGCAGGAGGAGAAAGGGACGACAGAGGATGAGATGGTTGGATGGCATCACTGACTTGATGGACATGAATTTGAGCAAGCTCTTGGAGATAGTGAAGGACAGGGAAGGTTGGCGTGCTGCAACCCATAGCATGCTTTGTCAGACTCTCACAAAGAGTCAGATATGACTGAGCAGTTGAACAACAAATAAAGAACTAAGAATTATCTGGCCCAACAGGTCATTAATACCAAGGATAAGAAACCCTGCTGGAGGGGAGACAGTGTAACTGCATGATTAGAACCCCAAACTTGGGAGCCGGAGGCTCCTGGGTTTGAAATCTGCCTAGGTGACCACATAATCCTATGCCTCGGATTGTGCCTCTGTAAAAGGAAGATGATAACTATACTGGCTTCACAAAGAGGATTAGTGAGGTCGTGCATCTGAAGCACTCAGCACAGTGTCTGGCACAGAGGCAAGAACTAAACAAATGGTGGTTGTTTTCACGGCCCTTTCTATTTTCTCTCTGAACGCTGCGCATTTTAATTGACACAAGCGTGCTATGTGAGAGTGTGAGTCGCTCAGTCGTGTCCGACTCTGTGCGACCGCGTGGACTGTAGCCCGCCAGGCTCCTCTGTCCATGGGATTCTCCGGGCAGGAATACTGGAGTGGGTTGCCATTCCCTTCTCCAGGGGATCTTCCTGACCCAGGGATCGAACCCCAGTTCTCCTGCACTGCAGGCAGATTCTTTACTGTCTGAGCCACAAACTTGGCACAGTGTCTGGCACAGAGGCAAGGACTAAATAAATGGTGATTGTTTTCACGGCCCTTTCTACGCTCTCTCTGAGTGCATTTTGATTGACACCGGCGCACTGCATAGATGTATCTAAAGAAATGGACGGCACTTCTATATCGTGAAGAAATCTGTTGTTTTTCTGTATTTAAAGAAAGAAGCCTCAGCAATTTGACCTCAAATACTCACCAGCCTCATGAATCAGATGATCACCTCTGTGCTTAGCTGCCTGAAGTATTCCACTGAGGTGCTGAACTGCCAAATGGATTAATTTTTTAATGACTACTCAAGGATTTTATTTCCAAATACGAGTATGCCTCATATTTTTAGACTGAATAAATGTTCCCAATATTACTGAGATGAGAACATAGGCTATGGATAAAGGTAGATACCATTATAATACTTCAAAACTAGAATGTTAGTGAAGAAGTACTTTGCTGGATACCATTTGCTTTAAATACAATTTGTAGTGAGATTGTGCTCAGTTGCTCAGTCGTCTCTGACGCTTTGTGACCCCATGGACTGTAGCCCACCAGGCTCCTCTGTCCATGGAATTTTCTAGACAAGAATACTGGAGTGGGTTGTCATTTCCCCCTCCAGGGGTTGCAGGGATTGAACCCGCGTTTCTTGTATCTCCTGCAGTCTTTATCCCGGCACCACCTGGGAAGCCAAGCAGTGAGATTAATGATAGCATAAATCTTATTTCATACTTATTTATAAGATGAGCATCCTTGGGAGTTCTTGCCAGTTTGTGCAAAAAGTATGGCACAGATTTAGATTCTTATTCAATATCCAAAAAAGCTTCTAAGACACATGGTCTCTAGCATGGCTGCTTCTCTCAATGATGTGATGATGATGTCTTTGCAATTCATACTTTCAGTGAGGCCTTGGGTGTAAGGGATCAAGGAATTTGAAAACAAGATATTGAAACTTGCCTTGTTTCATAACAATACAAGCAAAATGAAGGAAGCCTTTGGGTCTGTGTAGGGGTGGGCACAGAAATGGCTGAAATGTTCAGCTGGTTCCCCCCACCCCCCGGCCCTGCCAAAGTTAAAAGGTACTAAGTAGGTGATACTGTGCATTCTACATGTCTACTCAAAACATTTGCATGGAAAAAGATCTTAGATGCAAAAACTGAGTGTTCACTTCCATCTGTTTTGGGTGCTATTGATAATAATCTTTCTTATCAGAGTGCTGAGAATCTTTCAAATTAAAAAAAACACATATTTGGTTTCCTTCAGAGATTACATCTAAATGAAACTCCTTCAGCCAATTTCTATTTAAATGTGCTAAATAAAATTACTTCTTGTTGGTTTTTACAAACAGATTATGGTAAGTTCATTGATTATTCATAATATGTGCACATTAACCCCACATTAGGAATTGATAGGGGTTCAAAGTCACTAGCTTTATAAAATGAAAAAAGGAATAATGAATATGATATGAAATGCACATTATTCCATCAGAGAAAAATACTGTGTTATAATATCTTTAACCACAAATTTTTATAAATACATCTAAAATACTTATGTTCAGCTTTATTCTTAAAATGTGCACTCAACAGTTTATATCAACTGCTATCTATTAAACTCTGTTTTGATTTACTGGTGAAAAGTGGAAACCAAGGTTTGGTTCCATCCAAAGATATCAGCTAGAGAACAAACAAGCTGCGCTGCCCATCTCCCCATCCTATTCTGACCACAACTTTAGCCCCGGTCTTGGTAAACGGCTGCCTCTGGGAACAAGAGGTAATTGAATCTTCTTTCTAATTCTAGCCTGGTTTTCTCTTGATTATTAGCTCCCAATTATGCCAACGTATTACACTATGTACTGTTCTCCAGGAGAACTCTGAGACCACCTTGTTCATTCAATGAAGGTCAGACCTCAAAGAAAAACAAATAAAAATCAGTCTGATGATAGACCTACAGACACTTAAGTTCCTTATGGCGCCTGATTTTCGCTTTGTGGAAAGTCAACAGAGCTTCTTTTAGTCATCAGTCGGGGGCAGGGCAGGTACTGGAAGTGTACTGGGCACAGGTAATTTCATGGCAGGTTTTGGGCCTCCTGTCTGGTGCTGGACCCTGCTACAGTCGCATGGTTAGGTCTGACCATTTGGCTGTATGTCAAACAAACTTCTGTGACAGCCAAGGGGAGCCACTGCCATGGAATGGAATTATTGTATTAATTACCCTTTGATTAGCTGGCACAGCAGCCTTTTAGTCATAATCGGTCAGTACATCAGTACTTCAAAGACAGACTCTGTGTGATGACTTCTTGTGAATAATAACCATTTGGTAAAGTGTCATCTTTATTATGGAGCGACTGAGCACAGACATGTAGCTTTATTGTGAAGAGATACTATGCATTTTTAACGACTTCGATACACATAAACACATTTAATATTTAGGTAAAGCTAAAATAAAAGGCGAGCCTGTAAATTTTTCCTCTTTTTAACTTCCCTCGTACCCAGACATAATATTGCCAATAATTATGACTATTGGTCACAAGCCTATCTCGCCAGTTTAAAGGAAGCATTTGAAGTAACAAAGAACATTCAGGTTTTTGACTTACTATAAACTCATTTATCTTGGAAATTCCATTAATTCAATTTTATTTTCCTTATAAAAATGAAATAAATACCTATTTATTGAGAATCTTCTATGTATAAGATTCCAGTTAGGAGCATAGAACTATAAAGAAATATCTCTTCCATACAAGATACCTCTTTACTCTTAACATGATAATGGCATTTGTTGGAATACATTTTTAACTTTTGATTAGATTGTTAAACATTCTTATAAATAGCAAAAATACTTCCATTTCAGGCAGTGTTGTACAAGTTTTTGACATTTGTATTTTGCATGGCTGGCCCTTCCTGTTTTGGAAGGAGAAATGAGCTGTATTGCTATAACCTTACTTTGCATATATTTAAAAGATCTAACAGTTTATAGCTTCCCTTACTCTTTTATTGTAGTTATTCATTGATGTACTCCCATACCAAATGTTCACTCTTTTATGAGTCCTTAAACTTAAAAATATTACATATACCTTTAGGCAAATTGGATCATTTCTGTTTTGCATTGCACTTGAGTAATGCTTTGAGTTGGATATTCTTAGGGTTCTAAAATTAAGTTAATCCATATGTAATTAGGAATATTCTTAACTAGACAGTCCTGGTTAGCAGATTGGCAGATTACTCTGAAAAACTATTTAGCAAACCATGAATAGCAATTCAATGAGAAAAGGCTAAATTTCTCTTTAAAATGGTTGTTTCTATAATTTAATGTGGAAATATGATTTTCTATTTTTAATTGCTATAGACAGTACGTTTTGTAAAGTAGAATTCTGCCTTCTGAAAGCTCAATAGTTTTGTACCACTTTTGCTTTTTTAACACTTCAGTAAGTATTCTTCCTTTGCAGTCCTTTTTGATTCACGATGGATAAAAGAAACTAAAGGTTAGGAAGGATAGTTCTGTACCTCTTAAACAAATTGAGACAAAATGAGTATCTTGGAGAAACTAAGTATTTCTCTTTATGAGACTTTATGACCTTATGTGATTTATTATGCTTTCTTTATAGCATAGTGTTTTTATTCCCAGAACAATTACACTTAACATTGACACTTAAAAATGTTCCTTTTTAAAATTCAAATAACGAGAATTTGCTCCATATTCTATGTCAATACTGAGATTCAGGGAGGGTTTGAACCAATGGACACACGGCTCTTCCTTTCCTGCACCCCAGGCGGAGGGTTTGAACCAATGGACACACGGCTCTTCCTTTCCTGCACCCCAGGCGGAGGGTTTGAACCAATGGACACACGGCTCTTCCTTTCCTGCACCCCAGACGGAGGGTTTGAACCAATGGACACACGGCTCTTCCTTTCCTGCACCCCAGACACTAAGTACATAACGCTCTGTGTTCCTTCACTCATTTCTTCACTGCAGAAGCCACTTCAGAAGGGATTTATGACAGTGCCATCTTTCAGTAAATAACAGTAAGTCACAGTCTACTGCCTGTAATAACTGTAGATGCTCAGTCACTTAACAATCACCTTTATCACTTACGTTTGCTTTTATTTCATACTAAATTCGTATGAAAATACTGAAGAGGCCATTTCTTCAGTTAAATGTGAAAGATTAATCTCTAGGCAATTTGCTTTACAACAGAAAATATAATTAAATGTCAAAAATGGAATATTTACTTCTTAAACCTTATATATCTGTGAAATATTTGTTGGAGAAGCACAAAAATTTGGTGCTATTTGTGTATATTTTGATTGGGCTGATACTGAAGTTTGCACATAACAAACCTATTAATTAATACTGGGGTTACCCAATGCATTCATTCCTACTGTAGTTTCCCACGCTGATTTTAGAAGATGAGAAATTTTGTCCATAATCAAAGTGGAACCTGGAAGGGGAAAATGGCAGCAGAGGACCTCAGATTGCCAGTGTTCTCAGCGTTCTGGGAGATGAATATACTTTAAAAAGAAAAAAAAAGCTAACCAGGATTCTCTTAATACCCTCAGGGTAAACCAAGTGAAGATAAAAGTGATGTGTTACTTTTCTATTTCTCCCTTGCTCTTATTTTCAGCTCTGCACTGCTGTTTATACCACCACCAGATCAGAATGAACAATTAACTGTCTAATTATTCTAGTCACACCAGCCCACAATGAAATCTTTATTCCGTGTTTACAGCAACCTTTGGCAGAGACTGGCTTGCTGTTTCTAAACTAAGAAGAACTGCCCTTTGGCTCCTCTCAGCATCAGCTGCCTTGGTTTCAGCCTTGGATGCCAATAATCAGACTTCTTTTTCTTCCAGAGTGGACACTCTTTTTTTAGGGTGAAAAGACCTATTCTCATCACCCCCCCATATATTCTGGCTGATTTATGTCCCAGCCACTGCAGCTCTTCCTTCCGTATCTCTTTACATTTTTCCTCTCTCCATAGAACACCATCAGGCCGAAGCCCATTTTGAGTCCAAAATTGTAAAAAAAAAAAAAGCTTAACCAAACAGTGCTCACTACTATGAGGGAAAGAAAAACACAGCTCCTGGCTTCAGAGTAGAGGGAAGTCAAGGAAATCCCTTCTGCTTTTCTAAACTGCTAATTTTCTTGCTTAAAAGGCGTTCAAAAAGTTCTCCACCAGGAAAAACATACCCACTTTTCAGTGCCTCTCTTCATTACTTCCAACTATTTACTTAAATTTGCCAACAGCTGCACGTCTCTGAGAAGCTGCAGAACTTGGGAGATATTTACAAATGTATAAGGGACTGACAGAGAACATATGAATCGCTTTGCAAAGGCAAGGGAAACGATTGCACTGAGCAGGCAGGGAGAGAGAAGTTATCAGTAGCCCGAAGAGCGGAGCAGGGCAGTGTCTTTACCAAAGGGAGGCAGGCAAGGCCCCCTGCTTAGCCCTCTTTGGAGCATCGAGTTCTGGTCCTGAATCCGTGAATAGACAACAGCTAGGGCTGCGTCAATTGCCCTGCACTGCTCAACTGTTTTTTCCAGAAGAACATTTCCCTGCTCTGCAAGGAGGATGACATCTTTCTTCCCATTCCAGTCTCCAAACTCTATGCGATGGCTCCCCTAACAGCCCTTCCCTGCTCACTTTCTGCATTCCCATTGCCTTTCCTGGGAGAACTGGGTCATAAAATTTTACTGGGGAGAAAGGTAGAAGGGGGCGTTTCAGTATAAACACTGATTAAACTCCTGGGCAACTCTCCCCAAATGAAAGATAATTTTTCTACAAGAATGTCAAGAATGCTAAGTCATTTTTATGTTTGTACTTTCTCTTTCCATTTTAATTTTACACGGCCACATGGCACACATGCTAAAAATGTAGCTCCGTAACCTGCAGTGTAGCAAACTTTTCCCACAAAACGTTAAAACTGCATCTTTTATAGACTGTCTTTTTCCCAGGATGCTTGCAGCATTTTAGGGATACAAAATTAGATCATCTCACCGTGACCGTCCTATTAGAAAGGCATGGCTACTCGTGCATTGGCAAATAGGGAAAATCGGAAGCACTGGCAAGGGAAGGTCATAGCAAAGTCAATGGCAACAGCCTAAATAGACTCTGAGAGCTTGGTTCCAATTTCCCGTTTGCTCTCCATTTGTCTCTCTCTTTTCTCTGGCAGGAAGGGATGTGGCCAGCGAGGAGGCTTGACCTCATCTCCTGTTCTTGGCTTGACTCACACGCTCTTCTCCCACCCCCTGCCCTGTCTGCTGCGTCATCAGCTGGCCAACTCTGCACCGGGGGGGCAGCTCGGACCAGTGGCCGAGCCCGGGGGAGGCCACCGCAGGTGCCCTTGCGGCGCCTCAGGTGTTGGGAGCTCGAGCCTGCCGCGGCCAGGTGACGTGCCTAGTGGGATGGCGAGGGTCACAACAAGTGAAAATACATTTTCAGATTGTAGGAATACACCAAAAGAGACAGCTGAGTCCAGTATGGGTTCGAGATTGGCAATGCCTCCACCGTTCTGGAGCCAAAGGAGCTAGAGCGGATAGAAATAAAACCCTCATCCAGAGCGCTGGCGCAAGCACATTGTGAAGTTGCGACTTTCTGTTCTTTCTGTTGTTCTTATGTCGCTCCAGTTTCTTTGGGGGGAGGGTTGTCCCTGACACTCCCACAGATCTGAGGGATAATATTCTTTGATGGGGAGGAGCATCAAGAGATTAAGGGGATCAAGGGACATTTGGGGGCGGAGAGGGGCAGACTCAGTTTTCAGGCGACTTATAACAATCGGAAGACAAAATCCTTCCTGGCATCCGTGCCAATAACAACGGCATTAATAGCAGTAATAATGATGGCAAAGGAAACTCCGAACCTGCTAGGAGACCAGCCCCCCAGTGGTCTGGGGACAAAAAACAGCTCGGCGCTGCCTCCCGGCTGCCCTCCGGGTTCCATCCTCCAGCCCACCCCGAGGAGGATAGATAGGCAGGCAGAGTTATGCTCCGGAGTAGGTCCAGCCTACAGTCTCTGTGTTGCTAAGGGCAGGCTGGAACTCCGCGAGAGCGTTTCCTCTGCACATCGGCAACTTTCACCCCCTCTGGTCCTCCCCGCCCCACCCGCGGCCTCCAGCTCGGCAACTACAGGCAGCAAAGCCCAGACAACCCGCGCGCCATTCAGAGCGTCCCCGGGAGCGTCCGGGCCCGGGGAGCTGGCGGTGTCCGGCAGGTCTCCTCCCACGGACGGACTCGGGCGTGGGTGCCGCGCGAGGCGCGGAGGGGGACCGGCCGCGCGGCGCCCGAGCCTCCCAGGTCTCGGGTCTCCCCGCCGGCGCGCATCTTCGAGCCGGGGACGCGGCCGGCCCTCTCCAGCCCGCAGCTGCCGAGGGGAGGCGCCGCCGCGAGCGGCGCTCCTGGGTCTCGGGTCCCCACGGCCCGGCGCGCAGCCCCCGGCCCGCCCCACCGCGCTCCCGCTCGCAGAAAGCGGCTCCCCAGCGCGAAGGGAGCGCCCTCGCGTCCCCTGCCCGCAAAGTGCGAGCAAGTGCAACTCCGGCCGGCTGGCAGGCTGGCCGCGGCGGCGGGGAGTTGCGGGGAGAGCGCGGCGCGGGGCCGGAGCGCGCGCAGCGCCCGAGGGGGCTCCCTGGAGCGCGGACCCCGGCGCCCGGAGCAGCCCCGCACCCCGAGCCCCGGGAGGAACGCCCCCCCACCCCCACCCCGAGCTCCCTGCTTACCTGGCACGGCCGGCGACTCTCCGGGGCCGCTCGGTCCAGACTCCTCGGGGCCGGCGTCCGGCTCACATGGTGGCCCCGCGCCCCGGGCGGCCGCTGTCCCGCTGGGTCCCTTCGCCTCGGCTGGAGGCGCTGCCCCCGACCCCCCACCCCCCTGCCCCCTCCGTCAGAAGTGTCACAGCGTCTCGCCCTTCCGCTCTTTGGCAAAGTCTCCGCGCGGGCGCCAGGAGTTGCGCCCGATGCCCGGCGCGCCCAGCCCGCCGAGGCCCTGCCCCCGCCCGCCGCGGTGCCCGGCGCTGCGCCCGGCCGCGAGCAGAGGACCCCGGCGCGGTCACCGGCCCCCGAGCGCGGCGCGCGGCCCGCGTCCCCTCCCTCGCGCCTTCCCCAGCCCGAGTGGCTGTCGCCTGCCTGTGCCGCGGGTCCTCATTCCCCTGCTCATGAATATTCCGGCAGAGGCTAATGCAGTGCAAGCAAACTGAATGAGCCAATTGGTGCCAGGAATGTGCGCTCCTGCCTTCTTGGGAGCCGTCTGGAACCCCACCAGAAGAAAGCAATTAGCGTCCGGTTGGCACCCTGTGGTTTAGACCAGTGAGGGGCAAAATGGGTTAATTCTTTAAACGCAGTTTAGAGCCGCATTTAAATGCTTCAACTCCTCCACTGGCTGACAGAGTAAGGAAATGTTAGGAGGAGAGGAAAGGAACCGGGTAAACAGGCACAGGGCACTTCTGCCCCTAGACTCCCCCTGAACTTGAAGTCACTTACTCTGCCCACATTGTGAATTCTGGAAGAGGCAATTGATGAGAACAGCGGAAGACGGGCAGACAAGATGGGAAAGGAGATGAGTCTCAGCCTGGATTCAACGTTGACCTTGAGGATGCTGAGGACACTAATCGTTTTCAGCAGGAGGAGTGAGGAGGCTTGGCAGACAGAGAGGAAGACCTCAGGCATCTACTTTTAAGAGTTTCTCCAAGCGTTCAGATTGCCTTCCTTTGTCCTCATAGCAAAGCCATTGAGTTTTAAGCATCTGGGTGAGGTAGAGATGGAACAGAAGGGTCTAAACGTCTCAAGTTTCAGAGGAGGAAGCTGAGACCACCTTCCGGTGAAGAGAGCTTCTCAACTCACACAGTAACTATGGCAGGGCCATTCTAGAAGATAAGTCCCAACAATGATCCCAAGCTTCTCCTCCTGGGTGGCCAAACAGACAAGGTGGACAGGAGGGACCATCTCTCTCGCCCTTCCTCCTACTCCGGAATGCCAGGCCCTTCACAGTTACTGATGACAATTTGGGTTTAGCCAATGCGCGAGAAGAGATCTTTGTCCAGTTCTTTATCCGAATCTCTCTTTATAATCTTCAGGTGTTTTAGGGTTTCCTTCCGCATCACATAGTTTTTTAAATACAGAAAGTTATTTTGATTGAATTGTTAGTCAATGATCTATGTGTATAAACAACTGATAAAACTATGTGTATAAATAACTGATACTATTCCCGTGTGTGCAAATAGAGAAAAATACCTGGCTAAGGCAGTTGTGCGTATTTTAGTAGATTTAGTAAGGCCCGGAATTGGAGCTCACTGAAAGAAGGGGAATTATTAATGTTAGAGCAGCTGATGTTTATCAAGAACTTAGTATGTGATGTGCATCAGACAAGTCCTCTCATTTAATCTTCCCAGCTTCTCTATTCAATATACACTATTATCTTCCTACTTTAGGAGATGAGGGGAGTGAGGCTCAGATAGCACAATCGTGTGTCCACATCACATAGGTCGTAAGTGGTGGAAACAAACTCTGATCCCAAGCAGCCTAACTAATATGTTTGAGTCCTCAGTTCGTTGGCAGACCATACTGCCCCCTTATCTAAAAATAGAGCCAGTCTCTTGATGTTTTGTTGAGGTGACTTGTCCTTGGTGATTAATTTCTTCCTGAAATTTAGAGTCGGGGGAAAAGAGGGGTTTTTTTTTTTGGATGGTATGGCTATTTTTATGTGTCAACTTGATTGGGCCACGGGGTGCTCAAGGATCTGGGCAGACATACTGGGTGTTTCTGTGAGGATGTTTATGGATGAGAGTGACATTTAAATTGGTGACTAAGGAAAGCAGACCCCTGTGGACAGTGGGAGTGGGCCTCATTCAGTCAGTTGAAAGCTTTAATAGAGCAAAATGCCTGACCTTCGTCTGGGTAAGAGAGAATTCTTCTGCTTGATGAGCTTGTAGCTGGGACATCATCTCTGCAGATTTTAGACTTGCCAGCCTCCATAATTGCATGAGTCATTTACTTATTATCTATTGCTTGTTGGTTCTGTGTCTCTGGGGAATCCTGACCAATACAGATGGATATATTCAGTAAATACAATTATTTGTATTTAATACAAATTTTGTATGAAATTCCCGTAAATGTCTAAATATTTCCATCTCTCAACACATTGCCTGATACATAGTATACAATAAATAAACATTGTTTTACTTAAGATTTTCCAGCTTTCTTATTAACAAGGACGGAACAATTATATATATGGATGAGATTTATTTGTTGTTGTTGTTCAGTTGCTCAGTTGTAGCCGACTCTTTGTGACCCCATAGGCTGCAGCATACCAGGCTTCCCTGTCCTTCACCATCTCCCAGAGTTTGCTCAAACTCATGTCCATTGAGTTGGTGATGCTATCTAACCATCTCATCCTCTGTCGTCCCCTTCTCCTCCTGCCTCAATCTTGTCCAGCATCAGGGTCTTTTCCATTTAGTCAACTCTTCACTGATATTATGGCCAAGTATTGGAGCTCCAACTTCCAATGAATATTCAGGACTGATTTCCTTTACAATTGACTGGTTTGATCTCCTTGCAGTCCAAGAGACTCTCAAGAGTCTTCTCTAGCACCATAGTTTGAAAGCATCAATTCCTTGGAGCTCAGCCTTCTTTATGGTGCAACTCTCATATCTGTACTACTGGAAAAACCATAGCTTTGACTATATGGATGTTGGTTGGCAAAGTGATGTCTCTGCTTTTTAATATGCTGTCTAGGCTTGTCATAGCTTTTCTTCCAAGGAGCAAGCGCAATTTAATTTCATGACTGCAGTCACCATCTGCTGTGATTTGGGAGCCCAGGAAAATAATGTCTGTCACTGTTTCCATTGTTTCCCGATCTATTTGACATGAAGTGGTGGGACTGGATGCTATGATCTTAGTTTTATGAATGTTGAGTTTTAAGCCAGCTATTACACTCTCCTCTTTCCCTTTCATCAAGAGGCTCTTTAGTTCCTCTTCTGCCATTAGAGTGGTGTCATCTGCATATCTGAGGTTGTTGATATTTCTCCTGGCAATCTTGATTCCAGCTTGTGATTCATCCATTTCGGCATTTCTCATGATGTACTCTGCATATAAGTTAAATAACCAGGGTGGCAATATACAGCCTTGATGTACTCCTTTTTCAAATTTCAGCCTTTTTATTAGATTTAAATAAAATTTTATCTTTGAGGAACTAAGTAGTGGACTATAATGGATTGACTCAAAACAAGACTGATAGATGTTATCTGAGGGGAAAGTTTTATTATTCCAATTTTAGGGGTAAAAATGATCAGATTAGATGTCCGAATTCAACAGCCATTGAGTATCTATTAAATGCAAGTCGCATTTCCACTCAAATGTTCCCTATTGAAGTTCACAGTTGAATCACTTAAAGCAGTTGAGGATCTGCTATGTTTTATTCTCTGAAACTCTGGGTAGTTTAAAACCCTTTGTCTTAAAAAAGTAGATACTGTTTTATCCCTGTATTAAATATTTAAGTTTTTCCTCATTGCAATTCCTCCCTTATGAGGATCTTTGTTGGAGCCTTCTTTTACGGAGAGTATCCTCTTAGGAGTTACAGGCAAAATTTCACAGAAAAGTCTTCAGATGTTGGAATGTTTGCTTATATGAATATGTTAATATGATTTTAGGGCCCATCAAATGGTATTAGGATGTGTGCTTTCCATATGTCCTCCGAACTTGAAGTGGACGCTGTCATGGAAGGACCCCGGGAGTCCTGGGTGGGACATTGGCACTAGGTAAGGGGGCGGGGCGAGGAGGACATGGCACCCACTCCAGTGTTCCTGCCTGGAGACTCCCATGGACAGAGGAGCCTGGCGGACTACAGTCCACAGGGCTGCAAAGCACAACTGAGCGGCTAAGCACACATACCCAGCAGGGTGGGGCAGTCCTGGACCAGCCATTCAGTTTTGGAGTGGACCTGGTTGGTGCCTCTGCAAGGTGGAAATAATAATATCATATATACTGGGTGCTTTGATACATACAAATTGCTCTCCCATATGCTATATCATGGGCTTCCCTGGCGGCTCAATGGTAAAGAATCTGCCTGCAATGCAGGAGACACAAGAGACGTGAGTTCGATCCCTGCTTAGGGAAGATCCCTTGGAGAAGGACGTGGCAAGCCACTCCAGTATTCTTACTGGAAAAATCCCATGGACAGAGGAACCTGGCGGGATACAGTCTATGGGGTCACAAGAGATGGACATGACTTAGTGACTAAACCACCACCACAATCTCAATCTTTCCATCCTCCTAGTAACCCTGTGAATTCAGCATTGTTACCTATATTTAATCAGTGAGGAATCTCAAGCACACAGGGATTGAGTAACACTGAGAGCTTCTCTAGGAACAAATAGAACGGGTACTTTAATCCAGTGACAAAGTCACCTTCTCAGTGAAGCTGTCTTGAATATCTCCCTTTGTCCAACACTTCCCTCACTGCACTGCTGTGCGCCCACACATACACACACACACACTTTTTTCCCAGTAGAAATACAATCTTCTCCTTTGTGTTCCCTTAGGACTTCTAAGATGCATAAGGAGGTAATTGGAACACAATTTCTTGTCTCCACCACTAACCAAAAGCAACCTGAAGCCAGGAACCTTGTCTTATTCATTTTCCTGTCCTCAAATTTAGCTTAGTTGAAGGTGCTCAGAAGCCCTCCAACACCAATTTTGCATGCTTTCCAAAAGGTGTCCCATTGACTTTACTGCGCTAATAGGATTAAATGGAATGACTGGTAGGTGCTTGGGAAATTTATCAGTAAAAACACTCTGGAATAACATTATTATTTTTATTTTTACTATCATTAAGAAGTAGATTCAGGAATAAATATAAATAAATGTAGCCTCGACCTCTGGCTGATAAACACTATGGGTGAGAAAGCAGTTTGAAAATGTTGTCAGCTACTGTTATTTAGGACATGGATGGATAACACTTGCTCACATTATAATCATCTGGTTAATAGTAGCACTAAACTGGCCCATTAAGCAAGATGATATTAGCCTGGGAAAGGTGAATGAATGTGTGCGTGTGTGTGCAACCTTTCTGCAGTGTCAGGAGTGTTTTCTGTGTGTGAGCAGTGTCAGCCACTAGTATAGCCATATTTCCGTAAGGCCGGAGCCCGCGTTCCTCCTGTGGGATGACCTTTATTAAGAGCTCCCGAGGTCACAGCATTAGTGACGGAGCTGGGACTCCCAATCCTTGTTCGATAGGAAGAGTGCTGTTTCCACTCTCCCACACCGACCCTGCTTGGCAGCCACTGCCCGTACGGTGTGGTTTATGGTTTTACAATTGAGATGAGCGACAAGCAGCTCAATACCTCGTTATAATTAGTCTCCTGAGTCAGCTAATACCCTTCTAATGCAATTTCATGATCTAGATTATTCAGTATTACCCATTCAGGATATTTTTGGACTTGAGATGATAATTGTTGAGTAGAACTGATGACAATGGCAACTAAAAACACTTTCGCAGCTTTGTGGCCCATCTCACAGTAAATATTCATTATAAAGCAGTTGTTTTGGATACACAAGCACATTCACAACATCAAGAATTCCCGTTAATAAATGTGTTGTTTATTTTTCTGTAGCACTGATGTAGAAATTAGATGGTGCTTCTAGACTGATGTGCTGAGGCCGTTTGAGGTTCTATGTTACCTCACTTTGGTTTTTATGTAGCATGCGTGTTCATTCTGGTCTTTGAATTTGTGGGTTAATCAGTGACTTTCACTCTCAGAAGAAATTGGTTCTCTCACTGTTGATGTCTGTCAGTTCCTGTCTGTTTCACTGAGTTTGTGAATATCATGGAGAAAATTGTACCCACCGACCATCACCTCCAAGGAGAACTAGTCAGAGAAACATTCAGTGCTTGTGACAACGTTCTAGAAGATGCTGCTGCTGATGCACTCGGTGGAATCTGACAAACTTGAGTACCATGTCCTTGCTACAGGCAAGGTGCTGTGCTAGTTTTTGGAGACGTTTCAAAGGGAAAGAAAACCAGTGAGTGCTCTCAAGGAGGGTATAATCTGAGAGAGGGGCCTTGATATTTAGCAAAGGAAAAGATCTAAGGCAGAAAGGGATAGTCTTTATTAAAGAATAAAATATGAAGCATGTAGGACCCCGGGTAGAGACAGATTATTTTCAGTGGAGAAGGGATGGGAGACTGTTCCGTGGAAGCAGTGACGGCTGGTCTGTGCTATGAATGCATGCATGCTTAGTCGTGTCCGACTCTTTGCAACCCTGTGGATTGTAGCCTGCCCTGTTCTGAAGAATGGATATTACTTGGATATTGGCGAAAGGATCCAGTGGCCTGGGAAAGCACAGGACAATTTTGAGGGACTTCTCTGATTGTGGTCAGCCCCAATGCATGCGATATTAAAGGGACATAAAATGAGGAAGGTAGGAGGACCTCAGAGGGCTTTGGAGAGCATGTGGGATAGTCTCTGCTTTTTCCATAGGCCATGGAGAAGGTGTCGCTTTTGAGGCAGGGAGTGACACAGCTACAGCTGTGTTTATATTTGAGCATAGAACGTTTCAGAAGTGGGATACTGAAGAAAGGGGACCAGCTGGGAGACTCACAGTAGCTGAAGCAAAATGTGATAATGGTCTGGGCCAGGCATGTGGCCGCAGGACTGGGAAAGGGGAGCAGAGAGAAAAGAGGCATAGCGTATGTGTCAACAGTGCACGGAAATAGTGTTTGCTGCCTGTCCTCGATGCTGTCTCAACAACTCTCTCTCTCACACACACACCCGCAAGCACACATCACATACACACATGACACAAATATGCACACACACATATACACATACACACAGGCATGGGCTTCCCGGGTGGCTCCGTGGTAACGAATCTGCCTGCCAGTGCAGGAGACACGGGTTCAATCCCTGGGTCAGGAAGCTCCCCTAGAAAACGGAATGGCAAACTACTCCAGTATGCTTGCCTGGGAAATCCCATGGACAGAGGAACCTGGTGAGTTACAGTCCACGGGGTCGCAAAGAGTAAGACACAACTTAGCACTTAGCG
This sequence comes from Giraffa tippelskirchi, assembly GCF_054371585.1. Taxonomy (NCBI): domain Eukaryota; kingdom Metazoa; phylum Chordata; class Mammalia; order Artiodactyla; family Giraffidae; genus Giraffa; species Giraffa tippelskirchi. The sequence continues at coordinate 70,771,175 of NC_137288.1, read as the reverse complement.
ACTAAACCACAACACACATGCATGCACGTGCATGTATGTAATATACACACAGTGCGCTCCTCAAGAATACGGTTTGCACTTTTTTCTCTTTGTATTTCAGCACCTAGCATGGTGCCAGGCATTTTGTTGGCACTAGATAACTGTTTACTGAATGGAATAAAAAAACAATTGATGTGGGGCATCAGAGAAAATGAGGAATCGCAAAATATTGATCCTGGCTAGTGCTGGGTTTGAGTAGGCAAACTACAAAAAATTCTCCCGTGTCTCTTATTAGTTGGCATTGGAAAAAAGAGCGTGTCTGGAGCTGAAGATGACTTCTGATTCTAGACATGTCTGAGCAGATGCAAGTGTTCATTGGATCTCATGATGGGCTCGACTGGAAAACCTCATGGCTGGAATAGATCTCCTCTCTGAGTTCTGAAAAATAGTTTCTCGTGTGAACTCAGGACAGTTTATCAAGGTTGCCTTTTAATTCCTTAGAAGGTGTGGTGGACAGGATAATGGTCCCTCCAAGATGTCTAAGTGCTGCTCCCCAGAAACTGTGACTGTGTTAGGTTACATGGCTAGGGGAACGCAGGCTGGTGATCTGCTGATGTTCTAAAAGGGGGATTTATCCATGTTGTCCAGATGGCTCCATGCCATCGTGTGTCCTTAAACGGGAGACAGAAGAGGCAGTGGCAGAGTACGGGCTGGAATGACTCTACTGGCCGACGCTGGCTTTGAAGATGGTGGAAGGGGCCCTGAGCCAAGGAGTGCGAGCAGACGGGAAAATGAAAGAGGTGAGGACGTGTTTTCCTGGAGCCCCTTCAGAGAAGCACAGAGTCGGGGGCACGCGAGGCTTCTGCTCTCCAGAGCCGTAAGATAACGAACTGGTGCTGTTTTAAACCACTAAACTTGTGTTATTTGTTATAACAGTGATAGAAAACAGATACAGAAGGATAACCAGCATGTTTACTACTTGTAAACATTTTAAAATGTATTATTATTTATATTAATATGTTAGTGTCAAATATATTATGTATTATAATATTTTATTATTATACAACATTTATTTATTTAATGATTCATTAAATATATTTATTATAAAATATTAAATATTTTAATATTTAATGAATTATTGTTTATTATTATTTTGTAATAATTATAGTTTATTATTAAATATTAGGCTACATGGTACCCCAGACTACATGAGTGATGGTTTGTATAATGTCCTAGATTCAACTACAGAAGTCTGTTTTGTTATCAAATCCCAATCTTGGCCTGGGTATAATAACCGTGACATCTTTAGTGGTATGAAGGCAGAGTGTATGTCCTTTGATTATGTCGTTCCATGTACAGTGAAGAGGCTGATGGTTTTAAATTAAGCTTCCTATTCAGGCCCCCAGATAGTCCTCCTGTAAGGAGTACTTGTGAAGCACAGCATGAGTGCACAAAGGTCACAATGTGTATTTGTAACCTTGTCTGAGACGCCCAAATGGTGCTTTGCTGAAACAAAGCAATCATTTAAGAATTTTCATTTTTATAGTTCACCTCCAAGTGGTATATCTTTGGGAAGTACACTTTAATTTCTTTTTTTACTTTCATTATTGTTATTCATATTGCAAGTGTCATGTGAAATGACTTAATAATTCAAAAATGAGAGTAATAATACTATTAAAGGTTGTATCTTCATAGAGAAAAATGTAAATTGTCAGTAACTGAGTGGGGATTTCTGTGTTTTAACAGCATGTGGGTTTGGCCTATCATTCAGTTTTGATGTTTTTTCAAAGAAGAGAGTAAATGGCAGAAAAAATGTTGAGAATATATTCACTGTTCAACTCACACGGACACTCAGGATGATACACATGCATAACAATCACTCCTTGTTCATAACAAATCCTTTAAAAGCTGGGCAAGGTACATGTTATTTATAAAAGCACTAATTCCTAAAATTAGCATGGGCTGTCAATTAGTATTTGAACATGAGCCTCTGGTAAGTAACTCCTCAGAGATAAAATTGCTGTGATTTTTGATATTCAACTGCACCAAATGTTAAGAGAACATAAAGCAGCCTAAAAATAAGGTATAGAATAGGATGACTAATTTTATGTGAAGAGGTTTTACAGATGAAGGAAACTCAATTTGCCAGCCCTTTTGTAAGTAAAAACTATTTGTTATTCTTGACATTATTCTGAAATCCTTATGCAACAAATAATTGCCAGAAACAGCCTTAGAAGTGCTTATTGATAACCTATTAAAGGCAAAGTTGTACGTGATTTAGCGGATTAGTGCTGTATCTGAAAAATTAATAGCTGCTAATTATTATTTTTCTTTCACTGAAGAGCATTGAGAAAGTGAAAGCAGTGGAGAGTGGTGGTGGCTGCCCCTGAGGTCTCACTCTCTGAGTCTGAATCTTGGCTCAGCTACTTGCCTGTGACCTTGAGCAAGTTATTAAATCTTGTGCCTTTATTTCCTCATCTGTAAAATGGGTATAAATAGAGCTACATAGCATTCCTACAAGAATTAAAGGAGATAATCCATAAAAATTATTTAGCACTGGCACATGATAAGCATATGTTAAAGATGATCCATTATTATTAACAAATGAGTTATACACGTGTTTCTCTGCTTTTTAAATATCATGTTTGTCAAGAAAGGAGACTGAAATACTGTCTTCAGTATTATTTGAGTCATTATTAAAATAATAATATCACAGAATGTTTCAACATGAGGGGACTTAGAAACAGTCAAACTCAGCACTCTTATTTTATTATTGAGAAAACTCCGATGTACAGGGTCAAACCCCTGCAGGAGGAAATGGCAACCCACTCCAGTATTCTTGCCTGGAGAATTCCATGGACAGAGGAGCCTGGTGGGCTACAATCCATGGAGTCACAAAGAGTCGGACATGAATGAAGTGACTTAGAACAGCTGCACACAGAGGATCTAAAGAACTTGTCTGAAGTCACACCATCTTTCCTCTCCATGTGCATATCGAGTATTTCTCCTTTTCATGCGGATTCATGAACCAAATCAACTTTACAGAACCAATCAGTCTGATTCTTGCTCTTGGAAGGAGGAGCAAGCTTTGTCATTGTGGAATAACAGAGGGGAGGAAGGCAAAAGAACGAGAATTGGTTTTTACACGAGGCCGATGTGCACTGAGCCATCCTGTTGAAAATACTTGAAAAATGCTCCCTTTTTCTTACAGGAAAAGTTATGGAATCGTGAATTTATTGCTTTTTCTATCATTCAGTGGACCTTAGGCAAGTTCTTCATTTCTTTTGATTGTGCTTTCTCATCTATGAGTCTAACATCTGATAAAACTACCTCCCAGTGTGATCAGGAGCTCAAAACAGTTTCAGCTGAGAGATCCCCCAGAAAGAGGTTGTAGACATTACTAAAATTGCAAAAGGGGCCTAAGAAGTGGACAGTCTGTTAGAGCTCGGGGTGGGTCCGATTCTACAAGTTTCTGGGGTCAGTTATCTGCATGAATGCCCTGGTTTGGAACAGAGGCTTTTGGGTATGACGTTTTAGCCAGGTTAGAGTCCATTACAGTGGGAGCTTGACGAGAAGGGAACAGCAGAAAGTTGAAAAGCTGGGTGAGGGTGAAGAAGGGTGAGGAGGAAAAGGGAATGATTGCAGTCCTAATGGCTACTCTGTCTAGTTTGCTTCTCATGTGCTGTAGGTAGAAAGGAATAGCATAGAGAAGTAAGGAAAATCTGGGAAGTTTGTGAAAGAGGAAGGAAGCACCATAAACATGGCATCAAAGGCACATTTGTTGCAAAACTTCTTTTAACAAGGGGCAAGAACAGCTGTCCAAAGAGAAGTTATATGGCTAGGTACCATATGAGCTCAATTAGGATGAATTCAAGGGAAATATTTGTCAATAAACCAAATTTTTCCCCATAAGAAGTTCAATGTGAACTTTAGATAAATAAAGAAAATAGATTTATTTTGGAGCTCTTATAGGAGAAAAAGGGACAGGACTCAGGAGAAATTTGTTGTGATTTTACTTAGCATGTTTAGGACTAAAAATTCTCACCATTCTTTCCAGAAATAAAACACTAGGAGCAATTGGGGCTTCTTTGTGGATGGAGATATTTTTGGAAAACAAAGAGTATTTGGGGACAAAGAACCAAAACTAAGGGAAGATGGAATTAGAATGACATTCCAGGAATTTCCTCTTAACAAAGAAGGACTACAGTTGGTATATGACAGAGCTGATGATGACACCAAGGATAATAATACCTCAGTTCAGGTCAGTCGCTCAGTCATGTCTGACTTTTGTGACCCCATGGACTGCATGCAGCACACCAGGCTTCCCTGTCCATCACCAATTCCCGGAGCTTACTCTAACTCATGTCCATTGAGACGGTGATGACATCCAACCATCTCATCCTCTGTCATCCCCTTCTCCTCCTGCCTTCAATCTTTCCCAGCATCAGGGTCTTTTCAAATGAGTCAGTTCTTCACATCAGGTGGCCAAAGTATTGGAGTTTCAGCTTCAGCATCAGTCCTTGCAATGAATATTCAGGACTGATTTCCTTTAGGATGGACTGGTTGGATCTTCTAGCAGTCCATGGGACTCTCAAGAGTTCTCCAACACCACAGTTCAAAAGCATCAATTCTTTAGTGCTCAGCTTTCTTTATGGTCCAGCTCTCACACCCATACATGACTACGCGTAGCTTTGACTAGATGGACCTTTGTCGGCAAAGTAATGTCTCAGCCTTTTAATATGCTGTCTAGGTGGTCATAGCTTTTCCTCTAGGGAGTAACCGTCTTTTAATTTCATAGCTGCAGTCACCATCTGCAGTGATTTTGGAGCCCAAGAAAATAGTCTGCCACTGTTTCCATTGTTTCCCCATCTAATAATATCTCGGTCTAGCATTTCACTTGTTTACTATGGGACAGAGACTGTACCTAACATTTGTATACATATTTAAATTGCATCATCACAATTTAAGGTAGCTACTATTACTAACCCCATAGACAAGGACAGTGAGATTTACCAAGGTTAACTAATTTTATCAGAGTCCAAAGACAAATGGATTATGGGTACAGTTTAATAAATTATTCCAGTAAATACGGTGTTAGCAGAAGTCTTTCAGGTGTGGCGAACAAGGACGCAGTGATGATCTCTTTATACCGAAGGCTTCGAGTCTTTGTGGGGAGGAAGGGCGCATCTGCGGCCCCTGGGGGGACCCTCTGGAATGAGACCTCAAAGCACTAGAGGTGCCCCCTGCCCTTACCGATGCAGCCGCGCCACCTAGAGGTGGAAGCCGAGACAGGACGAGGGGCCGCAGAAAAGACCGGAAGGGAACCGCGCAGGGTGGACGGGGAGGGCAGCCGGTCAGGGAAGGGCAGCGAGTGCTGGAGAGGAGCCGGAAGAGCTGCCAAGGACAGTGCTGGTGGGAGAAAGCCTGCTGGACAAAAGAGCTAAGAATCCATTGCTCTAGAAGGCATGGGTCCGCAGAGGGAGAAGGAGGCCTTTGGCTGTCATCAACAGGGAGACGCAAGGCAGTGAACGTGATTAATCTGTGGAACGTGGGACCCTAGTCCCTGAGGTAAGAATAAAGGAGAAGAGGAACACGAGGAGCGGGGAGGAAGCCTTGGGAATCTAAGAAAACTCATCCGTGCCTTTGCAGCATGTGAAAGACAAATCACTCAGGAAGGTAGGAAGTCAGAGAAGCTGTCTGCTGGAGGCAGAGCCAAGTGAGGTATGGAATGGGGCAGGTTCACCATGGGTGTTCTTGCAGAGTAAGAAACCAGACGTGTGGTTTGAAAACAGGTGTCAGGAGGATTAAGTGTCTGGCCGGCAATGGGCTGGAATTTGGAATTACATTTGGAAATAGCGTTAAGTCAATGATTGCCCTCTCCTGTCCACTTTAGTGCTCTCTCTGTGGTTTGCTAATGGCCAGAGTTCAGCTCCATTTTCAGCATCTCACTTCCTTTTATCTGGGGAGCTCTCTGATCACTTCTTATCAATGGATACCTCTTGGGCCAGCCTCCCCAGAGCTTCATGTTTTGTTGGATGCACTTGTTTCTTGGCTCATCTAGCTCCACAGTAAATGTGACAGGTCTCTCCATCATCTGTCTAGCTCAAATATCTAGTAGAGTGTTTACTAGACAGAGATAGTAAATAAATGTTTTTTGGAAAAAAGTTTTCTAACCTCTGCATGAATAATGCATTTTCCTTTTATTTTAAAGATAAAAGTCAAGTTGATTAGAAGAATCAGGAAAATTTAGTTAATATCTGTGGTGCAGGAATAAGTTCACTTCAGAATACATAAAAGCTGAAACTCTATTTAAAAAATCATGGAAGGGTGGGAATGTCTTAATTCAGCGAGAGAGAGAGTGTTTGCAAGACGGGGGATGAGATTAAAGGCTTCCAAAGAAGAAATTTATTTGTATAGGAAAACAATGAGGAAATTAGAGCATGAATAACAGAAATCAAAGAGCAATAAAGGAAGATTTATATATAGGATGAAGCTGATAAAGAAAAGAAGTCGAGCAATGGCAAATCCATCTGATTTGCAAGCAGAGAAGGGGTGCTCGACTGGAGAGGAAAACAAATAGATTAAATGGGGCTGAAAGACTTAGTAATGTGAACAATGGAGCACTTTTAAGAACTGTTTTTAGAGCAGGAAGAGCTACACTTTGAGATGAAAGGTTGTGGAGAAATGACGGAAGAAAGACTAAAGAAGTAAAGCAGTTCATGGCAAAGAAATGTTTGGTCACTGAGAGGAGAGACGAAGTAGGGTCTCCACGAGGGGAGGGTCCACTGGATCTTGTTGTTCCAACTCAGGTTCCTTGAGAGGGACTGCTCTTGGGGATTTTCCTGATCATCTGACTGTTTTCACTGGGTAAACCCAGCTCACTTTATCAAGTTAAACTCAGATACTCCAGGCTGAGAGGACACGCATAATCACCAGGGGAGAATGAACTAGGAGGGTCTGAGTGTGTGAGGTGTGTGTGTGTGCGTGTGTGTGCGCGTGTGTGTGCATGTGCGTGTGTGTGCATGTGCGTGTGTGTTTTAATGGAAGCCAGTTAGTTTCCTGTCACTGAGACAGTTCTGCAAAGAACATTGATAGTGTCTTTTGAAATATCAGTTACTTTCAGCTCCAAGTTAGCCATGTGATCAAGCTCTTCGGCATGGCAAGCATTTCTAACTTAGATGGTTTCTTTCTGCATTTTGGAAGCGGGGATGAACAAAATATACAACACTCTTCATGGCACGTGTGGGGGAAGTGAAATGATCTGTAGAGAGAAGCAGGGGAAGGCAGGTAGTAAAATGTGACTTCATTGATATTTCCAGTGCTGATTACATGGAATTTGTGGGAAAATTCTGCCTGCTGGAAAGCTTGGCAGTACCAGCGGGTGTTAAATGGGTTTTGAAGTTCTTCTCCAGAGCTTGTTTACGTGATGGCAGTCAGATAACTGATGCTGGTCTTCGGGAGAAAAACAAAGGAAGGCGCCAAAGGGGGTGATTTTGTTAGGTTTAGACTGAGAACAACTTTTGGGTCTAGCGAACACAGTTTCTCTTTAAGATCATTCAAAGCTGTGGGTGCCAGCCAAGTTGCTGTAATGTATGAAGAGTCTACACAGAAATGGAAGACATCCATCTTTACTTTCAATGGTGGAGAGAGAAAAAAATGACAGGAATAAGCAGGTGTCTTAGCCCTTGCCATATTGTGGATTTTAGATATTTTTTCAGAGGCAAAAAGCAGGGAGATAACCAGTTATCTCATTTAAGGTTGAAAGATTGTAAAGGTGGAAAAGAAATATTGGGTAGCCTAAATGCCACATTAACATATGCAGACAACGTCCCACTGGCAATAAGAAAAAAAGAGTCAATACATGAAATGTAAGAATTATGCCAAAAATACTGACTATGTGATCCTCAAACAAAGGCAAACATCCTAAAATTGTAAGAAAATGAAAAGTATTGAAAATTCATTCAACAAGATCAAGGATAGTAAGAGTTTGGACATGTAGTTTAGAGTGATAAAAGAGGCCAAATAGAAATGGAAATAAAGATGTAGAAAAAATAAATATTGGACATTGACAAGCAATTATTAGAAAACACATATTTAGTTTTATTTGTTGACAATCTTCTGTTGAGCTCTATGGGAACTCTGGTCAAATTTAATGACATGTTTTGCTACAGGCTCTAAATAGTGGTGAGCTGCTACTGGATTCTGTACAATTCTCTGTTTGGGGAATGGAATGTAATAACCAGGGGGCACAGTTTTTGTTTTACCTGTCTGTGAAAAGAAATGTCTGCAGAAGAACAAATGTTCTGGAAAGCAGGAAGGGACGGGCAACCCGAGGGACTTGGCGAGGGAGACAATGGAGCAGGGAGATAAAGGCTGACTATCTTACAGGGAAAGCCAGCGACGTTTCATAAAGACCTGTCAAAGAATGTTCGAACTTACAAAACAGAAACTGAGGGATTTCGAGTGAGAACATTCAAATCATCCTTAAAAAAGTGGAGGAAATAGAAAAGCGAGGTCAAAGCATCGAAGTCGAAGGCAGTGTTTTATACGGCAGGCTTCTACCGGAAGCCAACCTCATGCTCCTGGGGAGATCCCATTCATCTAGGAAAAGTGTCAGGAGGAAGTGACAACATCCCATCTCCCCAGCGTCACACAGCAACATATTTTTCAAGTCAAGCAGGAAGGATTGTCAGGGAAAGAGGAGGCAAGCAGAAGTGATGAAAAGAAGGTTCTCTTTCGAAAGAAAGTCCATGAAAACAAGACTTGAGGTGGTGTCTTTAGCCCAGTACAGCTTGAAGGTGGAAGACTATGTATGATTTTGGAGAAGGGAAGGGCTACCCACTCCAGTGTTCTTGCCTAGAGAATTCCATGGACAGAGGAGCCTGGTGGGCTACAGTCCATAGAGTCACAAAAAGTCGGACTGAACGAGTATCCGTGTGTGATTTATTAGAGTCCGAAAGTACTAGTAAGATGGATAAAACAAATAGAAAAGTATAGATAGAACAAGTGATGATTTCAATAAAATGGAACATAGGCATACTGAGTTTGTGAGAAACTGATGCAGCCTACAGTTCTTGGAAAAAGATAAATCTGTAAATTATAGATGAATTATTTTATAATTTATCCAGTGATAGGAAATAAAGGGAATCATTTAAATTAAAAAAAAAACTTATGAACACGAGGAAATCTCTAGTATTTGAATGTAATAGGATCCTAGTCATCCTGTATGGATCTCCACATGAGAACATTTCTACAGTTATATACACTTAAAACTAAGATATTTTTAACCACAAATGTAATTAGGTTTCTCTGAAGACCCAGCCATGCCCTAGGCTGGCTGGAGATGCAACGTGCCACTCAGGAGACTCCAGGACACTTGTCAAAGTTAGACATAAATAGAAAAAAATGAGTGACCATTTCTGTAGCTCATACTCCATCTATGTCAAGCCAAAGTAACAAACAGCAACAAAATCCTGTCATGTCTGTGACACCCAGGCCACAGTTGACTAAATTTTTTTCCCCTTTCAAAATTGGCCAAGTCTTTACGTATCATATAGAGAATATCTTTGTCTTCACTTGGAAACGCGCTCTAGTGTTTGTATTATGTCAAAAAAAAAAAAAAGCCCACGAGAAAGTGTGTTCCTTAATTAATACAGTGAATGGTAACGTCAATTAAGAACAGATAATGGGCTGCAGTTTGGACGAACCGTTGAGAAGAGGAAGCAGTGGAAAGCTGAACAGCACAGGAAGGTGAGCCTCAGGCAGGATGAGCACAAGCCGAGCTCCGGGCGCGCGGGGGGCAGCGGGCGCCGTCGGGGGGCAGCGGGCGCCGTCGGGGCGGGCAGGCTTGCGCGTCTGCGGCTGTCGTCACAGACCCAGCGTTTCGCCCACCGAGTCCCGGGGTGCGGCCCGCGCCCGTTGCTCTGGTCCCAGGCCTGGGCAGGAAGGGTGGCCTCTCCTGACACACCAACTGGCGGCCGTCCTCGGGCTGCCGCGGGACATGCGCGCTGTGGGCCGGGCCCTGCGTGTGCTCCGCGCGCGGTAGGAGCGCAGCAGCAGCGCTGGTGTGAAGGTCTGCGGACGCCGGGGAGGCCCGGAAGCAGCTCCAGGCTCCTTCAGAGCTGGCTCTGCCAGGCAGATGCTCCGTCTCCCTCAGGTGGCTGTTTCAGCTGGACTTTGTCACTCACATGGTTCTTTCTGGAATTGTTGGAGAAGGCCAAGCAAGTCCTGTTTATTTTGTTTGTGTTTAAGAGAGAAATAGAAAGAAAGAAAAAAAGAAACTGGAAGAAACATAAGTCTTTTCAATAACGTGAAGTTTGATTTTGAAGTGCAAGGACGGTAGCACTAATGACAGAGCTCCGTGGAAATCAAAATTTTAATATAATTCCTCCAAGAGTTAGTCACTCAAAACCCTTTAGTGCGTCTTTTCAGAATATGGTATTTGGGACATTCAGACAAAAGTCACTGATCTTTTTTTGTTTTTCTAAAAGGAACATTTATTCCACAAGTTTCACTTAGTGCAATACACCTAAGAGAAAAATCACAATACAGTGAAAAATTTAAATCAAGGCGTCAGAATTTCATACAAACACCAAGACCAAAATTCTAAAGTATTGGTATTGCATGTCAAATTTCCCCCATTAACTTAAAAAAAAGCGTAAGCTTACGTGCCATAGAGGTTATTAAATGAATTAACAAACATGCCAAATGTTTCACTTTTAATAGACACAGCTCCTATATTGAGTTTCACAAAAAAACATGTCTTTCAACATGCTTCCAGACAGGGTTCAATGTAATGTGATGTAAGAGCAACATTTAACGTAATTCAACTGCTTTAACCTAAATACACTTACTGCTTAAGTACATCCTACAACAGAACTAACAAGAAAAGCTGAAAATTATTTAACAGTAATAGTTTACTCAGCCTAGTAGTTACATCCTAGATGAATGTTTGTGTTCAAAAATACCGAACCTTAAGTCTTTGAAACAATCCCGATTTCCACTTAGAGTAAGCATAAATCACAAGCTTGTTTTGCAAAACTGTTAAAACTTAAGTTTTTTTTTAAAAAAACTGTTGACCAAGAGTCAGTGATCAGGATCAGTTACATTCCCCATCCACCACTCACACGGGACATGCTAGATGTCCCTGCATTCCGTTCACTCCCGCAGATGTTCGGCTCCCACTACTGTAGTAGCTGCTGCTCACTGCTCCTCGGCTGCCTATGTGATGTTTGATAGAAAACCACCGGAGTTTTCCTGTAAAACTTGGTCATATCCACTCATGCCGCTCTGGCCACCAAAGCCGCCTCCATACCGCCACTCAGCTGCTGGCTGGCCGGGCCACCATAACTGGACTGGTTTGCATCAGCACCAGCGCTTGCTTCTGCTGTAGGAGTCAGGAAGAGTTCTGCATATCTGTGCTGCGTATTTGCTTTGTCTTTTGACGTAGCTGCCACAGAATCTTCATGCATTGCAAGCTCAACATCTGCTTCACCAGTCACTCTGCCATCAGGACCAGTTTCAATATGTACTCTCACAGGGGTGAGAGGTGGAAAAGAATTATAAGCGTCGTTCTCAGTAGCTCTGTGCGGTAATCCCCGCGGGTGCACAGAGTATCCTGTTGTGTCCTGTTCCACGGTGTCCTCTGGAAAGGAGAGCCACCATCCCCGTAGCTGTGATCTGGCGTTCCTGAAAAAACAGCAATTGAGCAATTGAGGTCTCTTCCAAATCTACCTGACCCAAAGCCACAGTCATCATTATAGCCATCATAATGATCACAGCCTCCATAACCTCCACCGTAAGCTCCACGCCTCGGCTTTTCGAAGCCAGCTCCTCTTCCAGTGCTGTGATACCCTCTGCCAGCCCCAGGTCTGTCATGGGGACCTGGCCGCTGCTCAGCCATAGGTTTTCATGGTGAGTCACAGTGACTTCTAACTTCAGCTCGACTGCTCTTAAAGATTCCGATGTACCCCTATTCTTTCCTTATGTTTCTTTAGAGCGTTTTCAGCTATTTCCTGTGAAGCAAACCACACGAGGGCCTCCCCGTACTCCTTCCCTGGAAGTCCACGGGCAGTGGTATCCCATTTGGCACGATTTCCAACCCTGTGAAGAACCGAACAGTTTCTTCCTTGCTGCATCCAAAGGGGAGTCCTCTAACCCTTACAAAGCCATCATTGGCCGTGTCAGGACTATTTGGACCCGTATGCTTCAACACCCCATCCATTTCAACGTTGTTTGACCTGAATACTTCAACATATCTGTGTCCCATAGTTTCTCTGTCCTTTTTCAGGGCCAGTTTGACTTCATCTTCTGATTCCAGTTCAACAAAAGTCTCGCCACTTGGTCTGCCTTTTCTGGTGTAGGTGAAACGAATACTTTGAGCCCCATTTTGAATTTTGCAGTCGGAAAAAACCACTGCACTTCGTCTGCTGAGCAGGACCAAGGCAAGCCCCGGACCTTTGCCACAAACCCCTCACCGCCTTCGGTGCCCAACATCATCGTCTCTTAGTGGGCGCTGGCATTGAATCAGACTGCCCACACAACTTCGGTGCAGCTAAGATGGAAATAAAAGCCCCCGATCTTTAAACAATCAAAGATTACCATGATAGGGAGAGAAGAAACAGCAAATAATAAATATGATTAAAATGTCAGTTGACGTTTTCTTACTACATTCCCTTGAAATATTGCCAATCAGCGTGTCTCTCTTGCCGGTGAAACAGATGAATGTGATATTACAACCCCCATCACTGCCCAGCGATGATCGGCCTACATTGTTGTGTTCGCTTTCAAAGTGCTGGGCAAGGATTTTTCATTCAATGCATCATTTACAGCTCACTGCAGTGTTCCGCAAAGTCAATACATGTCCTTAACAGAAAGCAAAGAATGAGGCAAGTGAAAGAGAGAGACGGAGCGTGGATCCAGCAACTGTCAGGAGCCCAGGGCATGCGTTCCATCCTGACGCCAGGCTCCCTGTCAGCGCCTTGGACTGCAAGCACAGAGAAAGGGCCTGTACTGCATATTTATCTACCATTCTGGGTCCCCTTGACGGTGGGGTTCTGGGAGTAAAACGGATCTGGGAGTAGAACGGAAATGGTGGGCAAATACAATTTGGAGAGATGGTAGTCGACTAGCTAGATATTCTCATCACATTACAGTCCCCAAAGTAACAGTAAACGTTTTGCCAAAATGGAATAAAATGACCATGAATGACTTTCCCTCTTCCTGTTGTTGTTATTATTCAGCCTCTAAGTCATGTCTGACTCTTTGCGACCCCATGGACTGCAGCACGCCAGGCCTCCCTGTCCCTCACTATCTCCTGGAGTTTGCCCAAGTTCGTGTCCATTGAATTGGTGATGCTATTCAACCATTTTATCCTTTGTTGCCCTCTTCTCCTTTCGCTTTCAATCCTTTCCAGCATCAAGGTCTTTTCCAACAGCTTTCAAAACCTACTGAGAGGGGGAAGCATAGTGACGATCCTTTATCACTTATAATTTAGGCATCAATTCATGGAAATTTTTAATGGTTTTAAGCTGACATTTTTTTGAGAGAAGTTGCCTTAAAATGATACCAACTATGCATCAGTAACTCAGATATTTTGGAAGCAATTTCTGAAGCCATACTATGTGCCAAGCACTGTGTGAGGGAAGAGGGAATGAAAACAAATAAGTAACAAAAAGCAGTCACTTTTCTCAAGAAACTTAGGGTTGAGTTGAGCTAGCAAAGCTATCATAAAGTTAAAACTATAGGAAGAAGGCACTTGTTAAGAATCTTGTACAACACAGGGAATATAGCAAATATTTATTAGTAACTATAAATGGAATATAATCTTTGAAAATTATAAATCATTATATTGTACACCTGTAATTTATATAATATTATACATTAACTATACTTTAATAAGTGGAGAAGGAAATGGCAGCCCACTCCAGTATTCTTGCTGGGAGAACCTCACGAATAGGGGAGCCCAGCGGGCTACAGTCCTTGGAGTTGCAAAAAGTCGGACATGACTTAGTGACTCAACAGCAACACTTCAATAAGGGGCTTCCCTGGTGGCTTAGTGGTAAGAAAAAAAACAAACAAAAAAAACCCTCATGCCAATTCAGGAAACTCAGATTTGATCCCTGGGTGGGGAAGAGCCCCTGGAGAAGGAAATGGTAACCGACTCCAGAATTCTTCTCTGTGAAATCTCATGGACGATGGGATTGTTGGACTAAACAACAACAACAACATACTTCAATAAAAAAGACTCCCTGACAAATAGGTGTATTTAGATAAATGTAGCTCTGTTTACAGGGACATAGTTATATCAATGACATGGGGAATTAATCAAAAATATTTGTCTTATAGAAGCAAAAACTCACTTGTGATTACTATTATTGTTATCATTATTAAAGAATTTAAATATTTTAAATGATTTAAATTGACTATGTTGTTAGTATAGCAGGCTAAGTAAGTTGGCCATGTGTTCAAGGAGAAAAGACATGAGTGTGATCCTCATGGGCAATTTGTCCCTCGACCTTGAGTTAATTCTTACTTTCTGTCTGCTTGTTTTCTTGATTTTGCTTCTGAATCTGCTTGGGAAGGAATTCTGAATATGTCTATAAGGAAAACATTACTTCCTGGGATACCATATTTTTAGGGAAATTTTCCTCCTCTTTTTGAGTGGCTGTTGGTGGTTTAGAAAAGAGTGTGAAGGGACAAACCCATGGACGTTTATAGAGAGGACACCTGGAGAGCGTTATTTTAGAATAAAGCTCTTTCACCAGCACACATGTACTTTTTCATCTGGGTTCTGGCCCCAGCAACCAGGGTGTCAGTGAATCTCTAGGAGAACTGGGTTTTACAGGTGCCTTCAAATGCTTTGCATTTGGCCCTGGTTTCCGAGAATTTACTGGAAAGTCGAGGGAGCTCTCTAGTGAGCCGCCTATCTGATCTGAAATAAAAAATAGAGTTAGGATTCACCGGGGGCAAGCTGGCGGCTGGCTGCTTTGTCTTTTTAGTTTGCTTCTTTGTTCTGTTTTGTGCTCAAGGCCCCAATTATGGTTAAAACAACCAGCTTTGAGCGGGCATGCATGCCAGCTTGGCATAGCCCAACACCATTTAAATCTCTGCACTTGCTGAAGTACATGCGAATGTGTTTTTTTGTAAAAGAATTTCCCATTTGGAGATAGATTTTTACACCCCCTCTTTTCCTTCTCTTTTCTTTCATTTTTGGTTGCAAATCTACTATTTTATCCACTACCTGCAGTCTTTGGTGGAAGACATGAGAGTGATTGAAGGTGGAGAGAAAGGGCAAAAGAAGTAGAATTTGATGATTTTATGCAACTCATGGAAAATATAGTAGGGGTGATGGCATTTGCAGAGCTACTTAGAATAATTGTCTTATGTCTTCTGAGATTCAAAAATGGTTTTTAGATTTTGTTTGTTTGTTGTTGGGCTTAAACCAGTCAATGCAGCATTTCATTTCTGTGTTTCTTAAATCTGAAATGCTTGAATCTGCAGAAACAGAACTTCTCTGCTGCACTAAATTATGTATTTCTCATTTAGAAAACTTTCCAAGTTGACTATAAATAAATTAACTCTAGTTCTGAATAAATTAAGACTTTTTATTTTGTTGATTTTCTTAAGGTGCCTATAAGGTTCCAAGGTTTTAGTGACTACTTCTCAGGTAAAAACATTACATCTAAAACAACTTATTCACCGAAATTAATTTTATCTTTTTAATGAAGCAATTTAGTCAAACTTCACTTTTCCTGCATTATTAACATCTTTGCATATTTCACACACATGCAAAATTTCAAATGTAAAAATGATACACAAATGATAAGCAGAACAAGAAGAACTGAGTTATGTTAGAAGTGCCAGAATTATATTAGAAACTAAATAAATACCTTTTGAATGAATTAATAAATGATAATGGCTGACATTCTTCAAATATTAAATACGTGGCTGGCATTGTGCTAAGGATTGTTTTAAGGACAGCTTTGTTGAAAAATAATTCATATATTTACAATTTACCCATTTCAACTGTACAGTTTGCAGCTTCTAGTTTCTTCACTACGTGCAGCTGTCGCCACAGTCAATCGCAGAACATTTTTATCTCCGCAGAAGAAACCCTGTGCCCTCCTCTCCCTCCAGCCCCACCACCAGCCCCGAGCAGCCATGAAGCTCCTTGCTGTCAGTGCAGATTTCTCTACTCTGTGCGTTCATGTGAACGGCATCGGGGTGTGTGGTCTTTGTGACTGGTGTCTGTCGCTCAGCATGAGGGTTTCAAGGCTCGGCCAAGTTGTAGCATGCACCAGTTCTTTCTCTGTGCCGTGCATCTTACGGTTAATCGCCGTGGGAACCTCCACAGGCTTGTATCTCCATGGATCATATGAACAGAATAAGCCTCACGATAATCAGGTGACTAGCCCGAGGTCACACCGTGCAGGAACGGGAACCAGCACTCTCCAGCCATTCTTCTGTTGTCAAGAAGCTTCTTTAGCCTTGGGCGGTTTGAGACTTGGAGGTCCTTCTAGAGACCCATGCAGAGAAGGGTCTTAGGTGTCCCTGTTGTCATCTGGGGCCGTCTTAGGAGAGCACGGGGTCATAATGCTGCCCGGCTGAGCCTTCGTTCGGGAAATGGGTGGTGTGTTGTGTTTGGGGTGTGCTTTGAAGCACAGACTGCGGTGAGGAGAACTGAAACAGAACTAAAACTGTGGTGGATTCTTCTCAGGATTAAGGTTTTCCCTGGGGCATTGAAAGTGAACACACTCTGGGGACCGAGGCAGCTGGTTTGCTGTCCAGGTTCTGTGGAGGGCAGGCTGATGCGAAGGAGCTGATTCCCGCTGGGACAAGAAAGCCCTCCCCGCACCTCTTCCAAGAGCCGGAGCCGCCTACATGCACTCCGCTCCTGCAGCCTTCACTCACCACAGTGAAACGTGTTAACTCGTGCAAATCTCCCTCAAATTGTGTGTAGGTGAGTGTGCTTTGTTTCCCCTTTTATGGCGTCTGGATGATTCACACCTTGGTGCTCATGCATGAGAATACTAGGTTAAAAAAGGCTGAGGAAACAGTGCCGTCTGGACTCTCCTGTGCTCAGTTCTGTGAAGGCCTGGGCTTCCCAGGTGGCGCTAGTGGTCAAGAACCCGCCTGCCAGTGCAGGAGGCCTGACATTGGTTCGATCCCTGGGTCGGGAAGATCCCCTGGAGGAGGGCATGGCAACCCACTCCAGTTTTTTTGCCTGGAGAATCCCATGGACAGAGGAGCGGCGGGCTGCCATCCATGGGGTCGCAAAGAGTCAGACGCAACTGAAGCTACTTAGCACGCACTCACGTGAAGGGCCTGTAATATCTGGTCAATGTTACGTCTTTGAGTAACTAAGGAACTGAAGGATCGAGATGGTGGAGTGGTCCCAGAGGATCATCATGGGCCTCAGAGGCAGAGGGTCTCCCAGCTCTGAAATCTCTGCCCCTCTGGAGGTGGTGGGTGTGGGGGACCGCTTCTTCTCTGGTCATACGGCCTTCATGGGACATCCGTGCCCACTAGACTTGCGCTGTGGTCCGCCATCCAGGCTCCTGTTCTTGTGGACACCCTCTAAAGCACCAGATTTCCATGGGGCACATTTAATGGCCAAATGATTTGCAACAGCGAAGAAACATTTGTACTGTTATCCACACTGGCTAGTCGGTGCTCAGCAGCAGAAGGCTGTGCACTTTGTTAAGTCAGCAAAGGCCCGCCGGGCACCCTTCACGGCCCGCACAGCCCAGGCACGCCGGACACGTCCGTGAACTGAAGGTCTCCGTACTTGTGCAGCTGAATCCTAGTGCTTCATGGCCCTTGCTTTTTTATTCCTTTTTAAAAATATTCTGCTCTGTATGCATTTTTTTAGGCATTTCACTGATAATTAGAATCTCCATCAGAGGACAAGTTGGGTAGGTTAAAAAAAATTGAATTCATTTTGCTATTTCAGTTCTATTAAAAAGAAATTATATGGAGTTGTGGTTTCACCTAATAGACAAAAGGCTGTTTTTACATTATGCTCATATTTCAATTATCTATGCTAACCCTTATGCCTGTTTCCATGGATAATAGCTGGCTTCACTTCTGGAGCTTATTCTGAGTGGGTTTCATTTTCGTTTTGCTTCAATATCACTGTCAAAAAAAGAATTGGGAGATTTCCTCAACACATAAATAGAGAGGGAAAATATTTTGTAGTTCCTTTCTTCAGAAGGATGATCTAGATAAATTTGTACATATTTTATTTCTAGCCATCAGCAGCACAGCACAGCACAAGCCACTCCAATCACTTTAGCAACGAGCTAGCGAGGCGACTTCATCATTTCAATTTTTCATCTTTTCTCTTTGACTTGATGTGTGTTCTACGCAGTATATCAGCAAAATCTCATCAACCCCAGCCTCCTTTAGGCTAATAAATCTCAGTCACAAATTAATCTCACACAGAATGAAAAAAGGAAGATTGCAACAGGAAAAAGCTAATGGCCACAGTCAGTCACCACCGTATTTCCCAAGATAAATACTCTCAAGCCATGCTATGAGAGTTTCAGATTCTTTGTGTGCATGCTCAGTCACTAAATTGTGTCTGACTCGTTGCAACCCAATGGACAGTAGCCCACCAGGCTCCCCTGTCCATGAGATTTCCCAGGCAAGAAGACCGGAGTGAGTTGCCATTTCCTTCTCTAGGGGATCTTCCCA